>NC_133410.1:146560000-147810000 GCF_049350105.2 Macaca mulatta | reverse complement strand
AACACCTTTTTTTTTTTTTCCTTTTGGCCTGTATTACCTGGTGTTACAAGGGCAATTATTAATCATTGTTAACCAAAGTTTAATGGCCAGACTTAAATATTTCAATTGCAGTGATTTTCTAAGATTATAATAATTCAGAGTCATAAGAATTTCCAAATTAGTAATAAAGCTTCTTTATATACTAGTAATACATTTTTTTATTCTATTAGCAGAAACAGAAAGCAATATCAGTGAGGACACCCACTGTAGGAAGCAATTTGATCAAAAAAATCAGGGAATGCAAACCTGAGTGTCTGCTTTGGTCACTTAGAGAGCATACACTTGCTCATTGCAGATATTGGAAAGTAAATGGGGCAATTTGAGGTATCACTGGGTTCAGAGAATAATTTCTGATTTCTCTCATTTGTCCCCTTTTATATTAGGCTCTGTTATTTTTTAAATGTCTGGATTCTGGATGATAAGGTTCGAATTGGTGCTGATTTTATCACTGGGATGACGTATCCTTTAGATTTTCCTTTCTATTTTAGGGTTTTATGATTGAGATGAATTTCAGAACTTAAGCAAATATTAAATTCAGAGTAATCAATTTGGGCTCCTATGAAGTCCTATGTGTGTTCTCTCCCTGGGCATGGATGGCCTGTCTCTCCAGGTACCTTCCTGGCATCTGCCTGGCATTCTTCCCACGGGCATCTCCATGTCCTTGCACTGCACATTTCAGTTTCTGGGAGGATGCCCATCTCCGGGTGCTCTGATGTGCACCTGGTTTTCATGCCTTTCCTAAATGCTCCCCCAGGCCCATCAGTCTCACGGTGGATACTGCCTGAAAGGGCTTGTCTGGCTCAACACTCATGGTATTATCACTTTCTGTCCAAAAAGACCTATTGAGCATCTACTCTATGCCAGATTTTGGACCAGGAAATGGGGACACAACAGAGAAAAACATAGACTCAAGCTTCTGGGCTCTCAAAATTCTCAAATTTTTATAGCTTTCGCTGAAGAGAAACTAAGATCTATTCAGCTTTTTATTTATTTTATTTATTTTATTTATTTATTTTTTTTGAGAGGGAGTCTCGCGCTGTCGCCCAGGCTGGAGTGCAGTGGCCGGGTCTCAGCTCACTGCAAGCTCCGCCTCCCGGGTTTGCGCCATTCTCCTGCCTCAGCCTCCTGAGTAGCTGGGACTACAGGCGCCTGCCACCTCGCCCGGCTATTTTTTTGTATTTTTTTAGTAGAGACGGGGTTTCACTGTGTTAGCCAGGATGGTCTCGATCTCCTGACCTCGTGATCCGCCCGTCTTGGCCTCCCAAAGTGCTGGGATTACAGGCTTGAGCCACCGCGCCCGGCCCTATTCAGCTTTTTAAAAATTTTTCTTTATTTTTTTATTTTTTGAGATGAGGTCTCGCTCTGTCACCCAGGCTGGAGTGCAGTGGCACGATCTTGGCTCGCTGCAGCCTCTGCCTCCAGGTTCAAGAGATTCTCCTGCCTCAGCCTCCCAAGTAGCTGGGATTACAGGGGGGCACCACCACACCCAGCTAATTTTTGCATTTTTAGTAGAGACAGGGTTTCACCATGTTGGCCAGGCTTCTATTCAGCTTTAAGATGACTTCTTTTTTTCTAGCATGATTTCCTTTGTGAATCCACAGGGGAAAAATAGGAAATTAAAACGCACAACTGCAATAATAATAATAATAATAATAATAATAAACAAATAAAAATAAACTTTTCTTTTTTCTTTTCTTTCTTTCTTTTCTCTTTTTTGAGACAGTCTCGCTCTGTTGCCTAGGCTGGAGTGCAGTGGTGCGATCTCAGCTCACTGCAACCTCTGCCTCTCAGATTCAAGCGATCCTCCTGCCTCAGCCTCACTAGTAGCTGAGATTACAGGCACGTGCCACCATGCCCGGCTAATTTTTGTATTTTTAGTAGAGATGAGGTTTCGCCACTTGGCCAGGCTGGTCTCGAACTCCTGACCTCAGGTGATCCACCAACCTCAACCTCCCAAAGTGCTGGGATTACAGGTGTGAGCCACCATGCCTGACCAAATCATGAACATGTTGAGGCTCTTTTACCACCTGTAAAATTATGGCAACATTCAAAAAACCTAGACTTATCCATTTAAACTTTTAATGTACTGTTATTCTAAATGAAATGATTCATTATATGACTTTGTATGGAAAGAAAAATAATTGTGGTTCTTTCCTACTCCTGATCACTCTCCATTAAAGTAAACTTCATGTGTGCCACACAGCCACATATGACACCAGCTACTTTAGTGCCAATAACAAAGAAATAATTAGTTTTATTATATAGATTGTTAATGTATTATATATGTGTCCTCTTCCTAGAGGGTGAGGACTCTGTTTTTCATATTTGAGTATCTAGAATGTAGAAGGGTTCAATAAATACTTGTTGAATAAAGGCAGATGGAATTTAGGAAGCATAAAAATGGGGTGACCGTTTTTGTTTTTGAGACAAGGTCTTACTCTGTTGCCCAGGCTGGAGTGTAGTGGCGCAATCTTGGCTCACTGCAGCCTCAACTTCCCCGGGCTCAACCCATCCTCCTGCCTCAGTTCCCCAAGTAGCTGGGACTATAGGTGTGAGCCACCACACCTGGCTAATTTTTGTATTTTTTTTTTTAATAGAAACGGGGTTTCACCACGTTTCCCAGGCTGTTCTTGAATCCTGGGCTCAACCAGTCTGCCCACCTCGGCCTCCCAAAGTGCTGGGATTACAAGCATGAACCGCCACACCTGGCCTGACCCTGTTTTGAAGTATGGTGCTTAGGATGGAAAGAAGGGAATGAAAATAGAAAGATAAGGGTCCCACACATGTATTGCATGTTTACTGTACCGCTAACTGTGCTAAGTACTTTGTGTACATGACACAGAAGAACTCGTATTTAATTTCGTGAAGGAAGAAGCATCAGTTTAATTTTACAAACATGGAAACCAAAGCTTAGTGAGGATGTGCCATGTTCAGTCACGTGCCTGGCAAAACCATAACTGTCACTCAGGTCAGAAAATCAGATTCACTTCAAATTTAGTGCCAGTCATCATCAATATGTACTGTATCTTACAGACACATTTTCTCGATGCTTGAGTTTAGGCAAACCCTGCTGGCAGGGTCCCTCCCCACCCCCAGCCTGTACCTGGCCTGCGTCTTCTGGATGCTGAGCCTGTGAATTGTAATATTGTGACAGAAAATATCGAAGTGTGAGTTTTCCTTGAAAGTCATATTTAGTTTGGGGAAAGAAATAATTTGATGACATTTCTGATTTTATTTACTGTTAGGAGTTTTCTTTTTTGTTTTGGCAACATCTGGCAATAGGTCTCTACATTCAAACAGAAATCCCTAATGAGTTATTTGGAAATGAAATGATTGTCTTATTTTAGGAGATAGAGAGAGAGAGAGAGAGAGAGGGAATGGTGAAACCTTTCTTGTGCTTATGTCTAGTATCAGTATCAAGTATTTTTTTAAAATTTTGGGTTTTAGAATAAAATCTCTCTTTCAGTTTTGGGAATCTCTGTTTCTTCCTTTGCCTCGAGCCTTATTGATTTATTTTTGGGTTACTGCACATTTTCTTGCAATTCTGGATGGTGGAAATGTTTGCCCTTTAAAAGCAGGGGACACTCCGGGTACAGACTGATGCTTCCCTTCAAATCTGGAGGGAGAGAATTTTCTTCCTGGCAAGGGCCCCCTCCTACCTGCTCTGCTGTGGACATTGAATCCCCTCCTGGTGAACGGTGAGAATTAGCATGAGTACTTAAAGCGGGTCTTGCTTACCCCAAAGGAGTGGGGGACGTTTCTTCCCGTGCCTCTTTCAGTTTGGAAGAACATCCTAGGATGGATGTCATCTGTTCCTTGATGAAATGAAGAGAGACTAATAAAAGGCATAAAAACATCTTTTTCCTTATTCTACTTGACTCTTTGCGCCTGTCACAGATCCTGCTGGACTGACAGAACATTACACAAATAACCCTCCTTCTTAAGTAGCGACGGGGCGGCGGTAGGCATTTTTTCATTTAGAGTCTATCAACTGAGAATTGATAAAGTCATCTCAGAACAACTGTAGTTTGACCCTGACCTGACAAAAGAGATCGAAAATGTCTCGTGTGTAGAGAGCAAGGAGGCTGGGAACATCATTGCCTCAGAAAGAAGCTTCAAGTCGGCTAAGGGCTGACACCCAAGCACCCCGCGAATGTGTTTAATAACTGGAAAGCAAATAGTGAAAGGGCAGTCAGTAAACAATTGTGGTTTAATAAATTATTCATTTTAACAATACTTCCAGTGTTTGCCCAGAGATGGGAGAACGGCTGTAGGTTTTTTCCCCATCTGCTCCTCTGGTCTGAACCTGCCTGGATGCTGAGTTGTTCACCGTTCTGGACGGCAGAGGGCACTCGTGTCACACCTGAAAAGGGGATGGGCTGCGCCTTCCCAGCGCCTATCCGTGTTTATGAAGGAAAGATAGCAGAGATAGGAAGACGTCGAAAAGACGGAGAGAGGAAGATAGAAAACAAGTGGGTAGCCCCGGAAATGAAAAATATATATATTTCTCACAGGCAGATCAAATTCAACTCTGCACTGAAGCAAGGCATAAAGAAATAAATAGAAAACAGTCGCTCCATATTTCTTGGTTAAAATAATTTATTTATTTGAAGATCTCAGGATGACAGATTTGGAACAGTCAGGGCAAGGGCAAGGAGATACTCAAAAAAATTTAACAGATTTATTTTCATCTTGAAAACCGAACTCTGATTTTCAGGAAATACTCTTAGGTATCAAGCAGTTCTCCTGGGTTTCACTGCCAGGGAGAAATCAAAAATGCCTTACAGCTACTGAGGGCCCCTGGGCCGCTTGGAACAAAATCCCACCACACTTTAAAGCATGCCCTTCATGGAGATGAATCCCTAATATCAGTCAGACTCTGTGTTCGTTTCTGTTCTCATGGCTCTGTGCTACAGCCTGATTTTATTTATGAAACTGTGTCACATGAGGTGAAGCTCCTATTGAGGGTTGAGAAGGGCCATTGTACTCCCTGGGATATTTACTGTATACCTAGGGCGCTGAGGTATAATCTGTCCTCTGCAGTAATGCAGATTCTAAAACGAATGGTATTTATTTATAATAACGCGCGAGGCAGCCCACAGGGAAGTGCCATCTTGTTTGTAATCAATCCCAGTGTGAGGCTGTTGTTGCCGCACAATCAGGCTTTGCATTAAGTGACAAATTGGCTTCATCTTCTTATTCTGACTATCATTTTTCTTCGGTGGGGATACATCATCTCTGTTACAAGGCCTTGGGGCTGAGTACCACACACAGACAGACACAAATGCATGCCCCATGAACGCACTCAGGAAAAAACTCACGGTCTCCCATATGGCTGTAAACAAACTCTAATTTCTACCAGTCCCGATGGCGAGCACGAATATGTTGAAAGAAGCAGGCACAGCAGAAAAGTTCGTTGGGCTTGTGGTCATGTAAATGTCATATCTGGTGAAGGTGGGTCATTGTTATAGACTGAATTGCATCCCTTCAAAATTCATAGGCAGAAGTCCTTAATGGCTGTATTTGCAGATAGGGACTTTTAGGAGGTAATTAAGTCTAAATGAAGTCATAAGGGGGGTGGCTATTTCAATACTACTAGTATTCTGATAAGAAGAAGAATAGATACTAGGGAGGTGGGTGCAGAGTTTTCTGAGTGAGCACACAGCAAGATGGCGACCATCTGCAAGCCAAGAAGAGAGGCCTCAGGAGAAACCCAACCTCTGGCACTTTGATCATGGACTCTCAGCCTCCAGAACTGTGAGAAAATAGATTTCTGTTGTGAAAGCCACCCAGTCTGTGGAATGTTGTTATGGCAGCCTGAGCAGACTAATGAAGAAATTGGTACTGGGAAATGGGGATGCTGCTGTAACAAATACGTAAAAATGTGGAAGTGGCTCTGAAACTGGATAATATGTAGACCAAGCTTATCCAACCCACAGCCCATGGGCCACATGAGGCCCAGGATGGCTTTGAATGTGGCCCAACACAAATTTGTAAACTTTCTTAAAGTATTATGAGATTTTTTTGCCTTTTTTTTTTTTAAAGCTCATTGGCTATGGTTAGTGTTAGTGTATTTTATGTGTGGCCTAAGACAATTCTTCTTCCAATGTGGCCCAGGAAAGGCAAAAGATTGGACACCCCTGATGAGGTCTATGCTAGAAAAAGCTGACATTGCTGTGAATCTCAGTTGTTAAAGGTGATTCTGGTGAGAGCTTAGAAAGAAAAGAGGAGAGCTGTTAGAGAAAGCTTCCATCTTCTTAGAGAATACACGAATAATCATGAACAGGATGTTGGTAGAACTATGGATGGTTAAGGCCATTCTGATGAGGTCTCGTATAGAAATGAGGAATGTGTTAGTGGAACTGGAAGAAAGGCAGTCCTGGTCATAAAGTGACAAAGAAATTGGATGAATTGTGTTTGTGTTCTGGTGTTTTGTGGAAGGTAGAACTTGTAAGCGATTAAATTGGATATTTAACTGACTTCTAAGCAAAGCACTAAAAAGTGGCTTGGTTCCTCTAAAGTGCTTATAGTAAATTATGAGAAGAGAGAAATGAGTTGAAGAAAGAATTGTTAAGCAAAAAGGAACCAAAACCTAAAGATCTGGGAAACCTTAGCCTGTCCATATTGCAAAAAATGAGGAAGTGTGCTCAGGAGAGAACATTAAGGGTATGATTGAATAGCCATTTGATATGGAGGCTGGTGTAGGGGTGAACCACGGACCTATTTAGCCAGCCTAGCAGAAACACTGCCAGTTTGAAGGGATGGAGACAGGATGAAATGAAGAAAGGCTGTTGGACTTCTTAGATCCTATAGGAGTGAACCATACGGCAATTAGGCTGCAAAAGCATGCTTTTCTTCAAGATGAGGGAATAATAACACTAAAGGTGATTTGGAGATCATCAAGGCTGCCTCTTTGGTTTCAAATATGGGTGGGGGACCCATCACCTTGGTTTCAACAGGATGGTGGCTGCCTGGAGCTGTAGAGAAGGGGCCACCCAGAGCTCCCATCTTGTGGGAGCCTCTTTTTCTCCCTTGCTAGCTTTGAAAAAGCAAGAAGCCATGTTGGGGAACCCCCTGCAGCTAGGAACTGCAGATGGCCAGTGGCAGCCGAGGGCTACTTCTGGCCAATATTCAGCAAAATACTAAAGCTCCCACAGTCCTACAACCACAAGGAGCTGCATTTGCCAACAATCAGAGTTGAGAGCAGATCCTTCCTCAGTTGAGTCTCAGATGAGAGCAAAGCCTTAGCCAGCACCTTGACTGTATCCTTGTGAGACCCTAAACAGAAGACCAGCTAAGCCATGCCCGGACTCTGACCCACAAAAACTATGGGATAACAAATGTTTTCTTTTTAAAGCTAGTAAGTTTGTAGTAAAATAGTTACACAGCAATAGATAACACTAAAAACCATATCCACCCCGCCCTTTTTTTCCCATCTCTGTCCTATCATCCTGTCAAAAACCAAACTACTTCCAAAGTGAGCTGAATGAACTTTCCTGCTTAATATCAGCTTAGGTCTTAAAGGCAAATTTGTCTGACTATCTGGAATAGGACATGCCTTCTATTTAGGATAAACTCAAAAGTTAGATAAAAAGAGAAAATAAATTGCAATGAAATTGAACTTACATAGTTAATGGTAACAAGCTTTAAGACTGGGCCTGATTATAAATCAGACAGTGATTACTTGGTAGATAAAGAATGAGGCTGCTGCAGGGGAGGCAGAAGGCAGATCCCACAAAATGGAGGGAAAGCACTGCAGGGTGTTCCTGCCTTTGCTGAGATCACATCTTTCCTGGAATATTCTCACCAGCTCGCTGTATCATTCAATTCCTGTATGTCCGCAGGTCTAGTTCAAACACTAACAACCTCATGAAGAAGACTTCCATATCAACAGATCAATTCTTTTTTATTTTTATTTTTGAGACAGGGTCTTGCTCTGTCACCCAGGCTGGAGTGCAATAGTGCGATCTTGGCTCACTGCAACCTCCGCCTTCTGGGCTCAAGCAATCCTCCCATCTCAGCCTCCTGAGTAATTGGGACTACAGGAGTACACCACCACATCTAGATACATTTTTTTTTTTTTTGTAGAGATAGAGTTTCCCTCTGTTGCCCAGGCTGTTCTTGAACTTCTAAGTTCAAGCGAATCACCTGCCCCTGCCTCCCAAAGTGCTGGGATTGGCTGGACGATGTTGCTTACTATAATCCTAGCACCTTGGGAGGCTGAGGTGGGTGGATTGCCTGAGCTCAGGAATTTGAGACCAGCCTGGGCAACATGGTGAAACCCCATCTCTACTAAAAATACTAACACTCCCAACAACAACAACAAAAAACCTAAAAAAAAAAAATCCAAAGTACTGGGATTATAGGCATGAGCCATTGCGCCTGGCCCATATCGAGTCACAGACATTCTCTTGAATGATAAAGGAATATTACTGGCTCATGTCACTACATTGTTTATCAGTAAACTGGGCTTCATGTGAGGTTGATCCAAAGGTACACAAAATCATCAGGATGCTAGCTAGGGGTTTCTTTAATTTAAAAAGTTTTATTTCCCTCTCACTCTCCTCATGGTAACAAAAATGATTTTATTTCAGACTTTCCAAAAGAAGAGAAAATACTTTTATCCTAAAGTTCCAAGCAAAACCCTGAGAATCACACTGATGGGCCTGCTTAGCCTACAGTGCTCACCTCTGAGCCCAGCATTTTGATCAGGGGAATGGAAAGTGCTGATTGGTGTAGAAAATCTCTGGGGCTCCATTCCTGGGATAGAATCAGCTCCCCTAGAGCCACATAGATCCCCAAACAGAAATCAATGTCCACTCAACCTTCATTCACTCTAGTCCATCCTTGTTTTTCTACCTCTGAAATAAAAATTTAAATAAGAATGTTAATGGATGAACAAATAATGAATGGTTTTGGTGAATTAGTATTGTTCCTATTTTTAGCCAATCCCTTAGCAAAGTTAGGATGTTTGCCTCCAATTTTGATCCTTCCACGTTATGCGTGGATTTCAGGCCTTTCCTAATTAGATGATGTGCCTTTTGAAAACAAGGATTACACATAACTTCTCAAATACTCTCCCTAAAACATCGAAACCAAAAAACCCAAAAAACAAAACACCTTGTTTTTGCAATTTAAATAGGTATTGCCATAGCCTAAGCTGAAGCCTTGATTGTGTCCTTGTGAGACACTAGACAGAAGGGTATTAGCAATACCTGTTTAAATTGCAAACACTTATTTATTTACTTATTTAGAGAGGGGGTCTTACTCTGTCACCCAGGCTGGAATGCAGTGGCAGGATCATGGCTCACTGCAGCTTCAACCTCCCGGGCTCAAGCAATCCTTCTGCCTCAGCCTCGCAAGTACCTGGGACTAAAGGTGCATGCCAGCACTCCTGGCTAGTTTTTTTGTTTTTTGTAGAGATAGGGTCTCACTGTGTTGCCCAGGCTGGTCTCAAATTCTTGGGCTCACACGATTTGCCTGCCTCGGCCCCTGAAAGTGCTGGGATTACAGGTGTGAACCACCCTGTCTGGCCACAAACACGTACATCTTTTGATCTAGCAATCCACTTTTAGGATTTTACCATAGAGATATATACTGGCACACATGTAAAATGGTATAGGTTCAAAGTTATTCATTGTACCATTATTTTTTGTAGAAGAGATCAGAAGCAATTCAATTGTTCATTAATATGGAACTGCTTAAATAAATTACAGTGGAATGCTAAGCTATACTCTATTGCAATACAAAAAATTAGCCTGGCATGGTGGCGGGTGCCTGTAGTCCCAGCTACTTGGGAGGCTGAGGCAGGATAATCGTTTGAACCCAGGAGGTGGAGGTTGCAGTGAGCCAAGATCGCACTACTGCACTCCAGCCTGGGTGACAGAGCGAGACTCTGTCTCAAAAAAAAAAAAAAAAGAAAAAAGAAAAATAAAGAAAAAAAAAAAAGGAAGGTCTGTATGAATTGGTATGGAAAAGGTGACAAGTCTTTGGTTAAATGAAATGGCAAATGGAAAACGAAAAGCCCAAGGTGCAGAACAGTATGTAGAGTGCATTGCCTTTTGTGAAAAACAAGAAAGAAAAATATGTATGTTCACATGTGTGTGTATTTGCATAAAGGAACTCTGAAGGATACCTTACAAATCCAATAAAGAGGATAGAGAGCTGGTGGAGGACAGGATGGGAATAAGATATTTCACTCTGAACCTCTGCAGACTGTTTGATTTTTTTGAAACCTGTAAATGTTTTACCTATTCAAAAAATTTTTAAAAAATTCTGAGCCTTTCAAATGCGTTTCCCTCTTGCCTGTCTGGGAAGTGGTGGATGAAACACTGTAGGCTCCTTTATCATTTATGTAGTGCGTGTGCTGTCTCTTGCCGTAGGCTGGAGGGGACAGCTCGCTGTAATGGTAAAGAGCATGCCTGGAATTTTGAGTCAGTCAAACCCGGATTCCAATTTCAGCTCCATCACTTGCTAGCTGTGTGACCCAGGGCAAGCTATGTCACCTCTCTGAGCTCTGTCCATTTACAGGAGTGAAGAATAAATCAGATGTTAGTAACATGCTTAGCACAGTGCATGGCAGTTACTAAATACTCTTTAAACTATGATTAATATCAAAGTATAAGGACCTAGATGGCAGGGGTTTTTTGCTTTGTTTTGATGTTTTTTTTTTCTTTCTCCCACCAGCTCAGTCTTGGGAGTGCTTTGTGTAAAGTCAAACAGAGGGCTGCCATGAACATGAGATGACATGGATGGTGACATATTTGTTTCCCGAGAGACTGCAGGGAGATAAGTTTTTAGAGTTCTTGCTTTTAACCCATAACTAGGAAGAATAAGTTCTTACCTAGTCGTGGAAAACAAGGGCAGAAACTGTTGCCTCACTTCCACCTCAAAGCCTGACCTACCTTGGTTTCCAGCATCAGTCAGGTAGCAGCAGGATAGCGACCATGAAACCAAGGGCCCCTGGAGGCTGTGCTCCCCACCAGGATTCAGGAGGAGTGGACCAGAGGCTGGGCAGCCTGAGTCTCAGGTGCTTTCTACCACACTCCAGATGCTTCTTTCCATTCTGCTGCTGGAGCCCTGAGAGGATCATTAATTCAACAAATAATTATGAGTACTTACAATATGCCTGGCAACTGGCTATGATTCTAGAGAAACAAAGACCAGTGAAATCTGGTTTTTTAATCATTGCTAAGACTGGTTCTTAGTACACTTGCCCTTTGTTTACTGTGCAGGTTTAAATATGTGGATTTCCCTTAACTCCCTCCATTCTAGATTTAATCTCCTACCCATTTTGTCATTTAGGTCTAGCTGAGACCGTAATATTTTTTGGCTTACCTAAAAGAAAGACATTTAGTCCCATTAACCTGAAAGCCCAAAGGCACTGATATTCAGCCAGGGAAGCCTTTAGGTTACACAGGGTACGTTTAGCTTAATCCATAAAAGAGAAGTAATATTATAGCAACCACATCCCAGAACAGGGAGGACGGAGGTGGCCAACGTATTTGCATTAAACCCTCTGTGTTTACACAGGGTTGGGAACAAGAAATATCATCTAGACTTGTGGATGAGTTTGTGACCTCTCACCCTTAATTTGACATTTATGACCTTTGGCAAACATAAAACTTAATGTTACCTTCCATTTCTCCCATGTGTCAGCTTGAGACAATGATGATAGTGAGAGGATGGCATAAAAATAATTAAGAATCTTTAAATTAGAGGATTTATTTATTTAACACTGAAAACACCATTGAGGTGCTTTGATATTGTAATATCAAGAAATTGCTGGGCTTCCTTAGTGGCCGAGAACTCTGCTTCCTATTCTGAGACAACTAGTTCAGTTTCTATCCAATAGATGAAAACTGAAATTAAAGCAAATTAGACCTATTACATACTACGTGATTAATACATAAGGCTGGGACCAGGTCCTCTTTTCTCTTATTTAGTAGCGAGTAGTAGCTATACACCCAGCAAATAATGGATCTGAACAATGTATCGCCCCCAATTTCAAACCCTCCCTAGCAGTCTCCAGTGCAAGGGGTGGAGGTGTTGGCGCCCTGCAGGTATATAAACACACAGGCATGGAGCCTTATGTTCCAAATCAGTGACCAGCACTTCAGAGACCCCTCTGTATCTGTGCAGCACTGAGGTGGAAGAGAAGCCAGGGCTTCAATGAGTTCTGGGCAGCTGAGAACAGCAGCATCTCACTCCCACCCCTCACTTTGCCTGTGCAGGGGCTCTCTCCACATTTTATCGGCGTTCCGAATGCACTGCATGTGTTTCCAACGCTCTGGGAAATGGAGTAGAGACCCAGAGCTCTAGTCTTGGAGGGATGGCTGGGTTTAGCCAGGTGCTGTGCTTGAAGGCGCTGTTAGTTTCCAGGCATCTCCTGAAATGTGTCCGTCCTCACCTCCGCCGCTGACTCACAGAGGGCAGAGCCTGCCATGAGATCCCAGGCTCAGTACTTGGGTTGTTCGTGTCATTTCCTGCAATGTTTATCCGTCCTCTCCGTGTACTTTGCCAGCTAGAACAAAACAGTGCTGCTATGGAAACTGCAAACACCAGGCAATCCTGGCCCCGGCACTTGGCAGCCCAGCCGGGAGAGAGAGAATGGCTTTTGTTGTTATCTATCGGATGCTGATGCTCAGTCGGCTGTACCCTCAGGCCCTAACTAGGGACACGCTGACACTGCACCTTAAGCTCTCTGTTGTAAACTTTCTCTGCCTATGATGCAGGCCTGAGATAACCAGTCCAGCTAGGGCGCGGGCTCATTATCCTGATGACAACCTGGGGCTTTATACTTTCCTGACAACTTCTGTAGGCTCTTCACTCCTAGGTGACCCAGAACACTCAAAAAAGCCTGCTGAACTCTCCAACTTGCAGAGCCCAACTGATTGGCAAATCGTACAACCTGTTTTCCTTTCTTTTTTTCCCCCCAGTGCTAATAAATACGTTATCCCAGAGACAGCTGTGACTCATGCATTAAACTGAGACTGGAGCAGAGTGGTGGCAAGACTCACCCCAGCAGGCGCAGCCCACGGCACCCAGAATAGTGGCTTTTTTTTTTTTTTTTCTGGGATGAATACAAATTACAGCCCTGTAAAAACACATTTAATACAAAACTTCAAAAGGTTATTAAAACCTCTCTGTTGGTTGCAACATTTAATAATGGGTCAATTTACTCTATCAAACATCAACAATAACAATGCTGGGAGAAGAGGGGCCTCGGAAACTGAGTAATTGGATGAGGCAGCCTTTCACCCCTGGGTTGCCAGGTTAAATCAAACACAGCCTGGCAAGAGTAGGTGTGGACAAACACAGCTGTGTTTAGAATGCGCTGATGTCTTGGTCTGTTTTTCCAACATTTGTGCTTTGAAGAGCTTTCTGCTTGAAATGCAACCTCTCTTGTGCTTTGGAGCTCACATGTGTGGTAGAAGAAAGTTATTCCATCTCAATTTCTGAGATATCTCAGGGACTGACTTTCTTGTTCTCTTAGTTTTTTTTTTCCTTCGTAACACCCATTTTCTCTGGTTTCAAACTGCTCTTTTCTGGAGGAGATAATCGCGGAAAAATCTTCTGACCCATTTGCTTGCAAATGGTAAGAAATGTTTGATATTCTTAAAGCTCTTGGCACATAAAGTCGGGTGATTTTCAAATTCTGTTTGATCCTTCTAAAAGCTAGCTAGCCTTGTTCTCAGAAAAATTGTAGTGCAGGCACAAAAACACAGTTCTAATTTCTGACTATTATTTCACACTTGTAGGCTGTTGCTCATAGGAGTATTTGGATGAGAGAGAGAGGTATGAGGCCATCATCATTAATGGCGCTCCCTTGCCTCACGGAGGCAGCAGCAAGGGCAGTGCTGGTTAAGAATTTAATGGAATCCTTGCATATGGTAATCTAGAAGCTGGAGGCTGCCTGGGTGTAGCTAAGGGAGCCATAGTCAAAATGTAAGATGTATATGACTTATCAATGGGTTGGATTCTTATTTCCAGTGGCCGTGGGGGTGCAATTTGAATTTGCAGATGGAGAGGATAGGTGATGAAGAAAAACAATTACCCTGCATAATTAGGTATTCACTTTCCTGTGAGAGAAGCAGCCTTGCAAACTACAGGGCAGGAGCTAAATAAATCATACACGATTGGGGAAGGTGACGCAAAACGGTAGGCCTACATAACATGGGCACGCCTACCAGGCAGCTCAGTTGTGTATGGCATGCAAAGCTTTTACAAAATTTTATTTGAAGTACATAGTTGCCACGTTGTAAAACTTTGGAGAGTTTCTATAGAAACTTAGATATTAATTTTTTTTAAAGGATTGGAAGATCTGGCCACACTGACCCGCAGCTTGCACGGTAACGGCTAGGGAGACGGGGAAAGAGCTGCTTCCTTCAGACAAGGCATGGCTCAGCCAGTTTTCCACAGCTTTGTGCACAGTCTGTTTCAATACCGGCATTTTCTGTATGGCTGCTTCAGACGTTCGTGTTTGTAACTCCTGGTCTGAGACTATTAGCCCTTTGGGGTGTGTGTGTGTGTGTGTGTGATTTACCTGTGGGTAGCATTATGGTATGGGAGCATTATGTGTGAACATATCCATACAAGTGAGAAAAAAAAGGAGAGTTTGGATATAGAATGCCAATGTTTTTCTCTATCTTGCTGGAGCTTAAAGTGCCGAAGTCACCACTCATTATTCTGCCAAAGTCTCACTTTTCTCTTTGGGGCATTATTTAAGATGAATAATTCAGATTTAGTAAAATGTACAGCTAGAAGGAAGAATATAGATTTTGGAGTAAGCCTAACACCTGAGGGCAGGGTTTCTTGAAGGGTTGATGAAGAGCCTGAGTCTCAGGTGATATTTGTCTGGGTAATTAAGGCTATGGTGTGGTCACAAATAGCCCTGGGACCTCAGGGGTGTAGCACTGTGAGGGTTTCCTCCTTGCTCACAACACAGACTCTGATGTAGAGTGGGCAGCACCTCTCCATCCTGTAGCAGGGCCTCCTAGAACATGTCACCTTCGAGGAACTGCGGTCCGAGAAGAGAGGGAGGGGATTTCCTTTCCTGCAGGGGATTTATGCCCAGGCCTGGAAGTGGCAAATGTCACTTCCAGTCATATCCCATTGCCCAGAACCCCAATGCATGGTCCTCACAATGCCGGCATGGAAGGCTGAGGATGGAGTCTTCTCATGTGCTTGGGAAGAGGAAAATGAAACAAGACTTGATAGCATTGTCTGTGCTGCAGAAGTTAAAGGAAAGGTGTGTTTTCCTGTCTCTCTTTCTTTTCTTTTCTTTCTTTCTTTTCTTTCTTTTCCTTCTTTTCCTTTCTCTCTCTTTTTCTCTCTTTCTTTCTTTCTTTCTTTCTTTCTTTCTTTCTTTCTTTCTTTCTTTCTTTCTTTCTTTCTTTCTTTCTTTCTTTCTTTCTTTCTTTTCTTTTCTTTCTTTCATGATAGCAGCTGGAACAGAAGGAAAGGCATGGTTTCTTTCTTTTTTTTTTTTTAGACATATTCTCGTGCTGTTGCCCAGGCTGGAGTGCAGTGGAACAATCTGGGCTCACTGCAACTTCTGCCTTAGTGGTTCAAGCAATTTTCGTGCCTCAGCCTCCTGAGTAGCTGGGATTACAGGTGTGTGCCACCATGCCTGGCTAATTTTTGTATTTTTTAGTAGAGATGGGTTTTGGCCATGTTGGCCAGGCTGGTCTCAAACTCCTGACCTCGAGTGATCCTCCCGCCTCGGCCTCCCAAAGTGCTGAGATTACAGGTGTGAAACACCACACCCAGCCAAAAGGTGTGTTTTTGAGAGAAGGGCAGACCTCAGGACAGGAGAGCGGAGTTAGGAAGTGGAATGTGCCCTTCCTTGAGGTGAGTTGCCTATCTGGGTCCTTTTCCCCCAGGCTATGGGAAACATCATCTTCAGTACATGGCTGTGAGTCTGTTCCAGTGTAGTAACTCCCTTTAACTACCCCAGACTTTTAGGGACATGTGACACACATCCCCCTGTAGCCTTATGCCAAGTGAAGCAGAGAATGAAGAGGCAGCACAGCAAAGGGACATGCTCCCTGCCTACTTCCCTTTCTGCCTTTTTCCCTGGAGAAGCAGTGGCATCCTATTTGAAGAGCCTGTGTCCAGGAGCACCAGGCAGTGACCAGCCACAGAGTGAGTGGTGACCAGAGCAGGGAGCACTTCCCAGTAGAGAGCACGGGAGGAAGGTAGGCAACACCTCCCCTTTAATCCCTACCAAAGAAAGCTGACCTTCGCAAGGGGGTGATCAGCGCTCAGCCTGTGCTTCACTGTAAAACAGCTCAAAGACCAGATCGTATCAGTAGCCTTCAGTATTGATCAGCACTATCGATTGAGCGACTGCATAGCCAGGCACCATGCTGAACACTTTGCAACCTCATCTCATTCATCTTCATGACAACCTGATGAAGTAGATGGGACTTCTCCCCATTTCATGGGTTAGAAAATGGAGGCCAAGAGAGATTAATTTACTCAGTGTCACACAGCTGGTGAGTGGCAGAGCCCAGTCTAACCTGAGTCTGTTTGATTCTAAAGCCAGTCCTACACTTTCCTCACTAGCAATGGGCAATGGGTCAATTCCACTATATTCATTTAGGAAGGACACCAGTTTTTCCTTTCAGAAAAATCCTTAGTAAATGGGCTTCTGTCTATGACTTATTTGGATCTGCAGACTATATTCTAGGGTTTTAGGCTAGATTATTTAGGATTATTCTTGCGGTTGCAGTTGGAATCAAAAGTGTCTTTGTGAAGTGTCTTAGAGTCTGGATGTCCTAGAGTTCCAGGACAGCCTGGGCAGGAACGGATAGATTCCATGTCTGTTCAGGAGTTTGCATCACTTTGATAGCACAGGCAGTGTCCTGGAGATGACAGCCTGAAATAGACTCTGAAAAAAACCACAGAAATAAATAATAAATACACACAAATTACCTAAACTACATGATTCAGTTAATATTTAGGCTCTTATGCCTATGTATCTGGCTGGCTCTGTGTGTGTGTGTGTGTATATGTGTGTGTGTATGTATATATATACATGTGTATATATATACACACACTGCATGTATATATATACTGGCAGTGTGTATATATATATACTGTATAGTATATCTATACTATATATATGATATATATGCTACTATATATATACTATATGGTACACACACATACACACGCACACACACATACACAACCCCAAGGATAATCCCAAGCCTGCTTCAAACTCTGGAATGTGGTCTGCAGATCCAGATAAGTCATAGAAGCCCATTTACTGAGGATTTTCCTGAGAGGGAAATATATATATATATACACACACAGATATGAGTGATATATATATATACACACACAAATAATAAATATACATGTGTGTATATATATATATACACACATATTTATAATTATATATTTTACAAAACTGATATTCGACTCTAGTATTATTTTTGCCCCAGGCTTTTGGGTGCTTTTCCTTGAATATGTTAGTGCTGGTAGGGGTGTTGAACACCAGGACCCATGTGTGAGTTGAGAGCAAGGTCAACAATCAGGAAGAAATAAGTTGAGAGGCAAACTCAGAGGTGAGGCCAGGGGCTCAACTCAGAGTCCAGGAACAACTAGCAGCGGTTCCTAACTTTCTTGGCACCAGCGACAGGTTTCATGGAAGACAATTTTTCTACAGATCGTGGGGAGAGTGATTTCGGGACGAAACTGTTCCACCTCAGATCATCAGGCATTAGATTCTCATGAGGAGCTGCAGCCTAGATCCCTCGAGTGCACAGTTCCCAGCAGGGTTTGCAGTCCTATGACTAATGCCACCCCTGATATGACAGGAGGGGGAGCTCAGGCAGGAATGCTTGCTGGCCTGCCACTCACCTCCTGCTGTGTGGCCCAGTTCCTAACTGGCCATGGACCAGTGCCAGTCTGCATCCCGGGGGTTGGGGACCTGTGAACTAGAGGGGGTCACAGGGCCTGTTTTCTTTTCTTTTTCTTTCTTTTTTTTTTTTTTTTTTTTTTTGAGACAGAGTCTCACTCTGTCGCCCAGGCTGGAGTGCAGTGGTGCGATCTCAGCTCACTGCAAGCTCCGCCTCCTGGGTTCATGCCATTCTCCTGCCTCAGCCTCCCAAGTAGATGGGACTACAGGCGCCTGCCACCACGCCCGGTTAATTTTTTGTATTTTTTAGTAGAGACAGGGTTTCACCGTGTTAGCCACGATGGTCTTGATCTCCTGACCTTGTGATCCGCCCGCCTTGGCCTCCCAAAGTGCTGGGATTACAGGTGTGAGCCACCGTGCCTGGCCACAGGGCCTTTTTCATGTGGTATGGTAGCAGGCCCGACCCTTAAATATGCCATACTGAGTAGAGTGGTGAAACAATGAACTTTTCTCATTTGGATGTATAGATTAAATAGTTCAATATGATGATGCTGCCTTGGAATTACCTGGAATAATAATGGTGATTTTTCCTCCCATGAGAGTTGTTGTTCTATCAGGGTCTGTTTCATTTGAAAACAAAAAAACCTTTGCTTGGACAAGAGTCCTAAAGAGGGGTTCAGAGCTGGCAGTGTTCTTTTCAGGTGGATAGATAGATGGTGACAGGACACAGAGCTGACGTCCACCCCCTGCCATTCCCTCCCCTCTTTCCCCACCCCTTCTTTAATTTTGGATCCTGTGTCTTTTCAGAAACCAAGCTTCTAAATTCAGAAATTTGGTAGTAAAATTCAGCTTCTCTGGCCTTGTTTCTGAGGAGTGCCTATGAGAGTAACACACAGGGCCTTAATGGTTTGTAAATGAATAAAAATCAATGAATGGATTAAACTGACACCAGAGGTTGAAGCTCAGTGAAAGAATCAAGTTTTTCATAGTTTCCTCCAAGTACAACATTGAGATGACCTCATTTCAGGGTGTTAGTTAAGTGCTTTTGCTTTCTAAATGAAGGCGTCAAGCCATTCCATTAGGTAAGTCAGGCCGCATTACCTACATGCTGCTTTCTGGCTGCTGGGGAAGGGAACGGAGGGCGTGTTGGAAGTCAGAGAACATCCCTGACAGTTAAAGTGGAATCAATACCCATTTCTTTTTGGGACCCAAGTGTATGGTTCAATTTCTAGGCATGGGAAGATCCCAAGCATTCCAATTAACAACTTATCTTTTTTTTTTTTTTTTTCATACCTAGTGTAATAAACCAAACACTGCAAACTTGAAAGAGATTGAGAGAAAAAAGTAAAACCATGAGAGAAATAAAATGTAAAAAGGTAGAAATCCTGTTGCCCTAAGGCTAGTTAGGTCCTTTCATTCAACACCAGGTGAATAAAGTAACTATGATATCCAAAGACTTTTAGAGAGCCACCAGGAGTGTGAGGGGGTGAGGGGTCCCAGGAAGGGAGGCTGGGAGCAGGCGGCTGGTGTCACACTTTTCGGTAACGCCACTCAGGTGGGGCAGGATCCATCACTGAGGATCTGAGAGGAGAAACTCATTGACTCACTGGAGCCTATTATTTGAATATCAGTCATTCTTGTTTTTTTTTTTTTTTTAAACTTAAAAAAAAAATTTTTTTTTTTGAGACAGATCCTGCTCTGTAACCCAGGCTGGAGTGCAGTGGCGTGATCTGGGCTTGCTGTAACCTCTGCCTCCCAGGTTCAAGGGACTCTTGTGCCTCAGCCTCCTGAGTAGGGAGGCTGGGATTACAGATGCACACCACCATGCCCAGCTAAATTTTGTATTTTTAGTAAAGACAGGCTTTCACCATGTTGGCCACGCTGGTCTCAAACTCCTGATCTCAAGTGATCCGTCCACTTTGGCCTCCCAAAATGCTGGGATTACAGGTGTGAGCCACTGTGCCTGGCCATTCTTGTTTATTGATACTCACTAAATCTCAGTGACTTGACCTCTAATCTTTGCATTTCTGTAAGATGGGTATCATTTTCCTTATTTTTTAAGGGTAGAAATGGAGGCTCAGAGAGGTTAAGAGAGGTCACTTGCCCACTTAATTGTTAACATTAATTGAGCCCCTACTCTGTACAAGGCCATGTTCTAAGCAATTAATGTGTTCACTTATTTAACCCTCATAATGTCCCTATGATGCAGGCTACTCTTATTCTTTCCATTTTACAGATGAGGAAGACAATGTACCAAAAGGTAGAGGGGCTTCTCCAAAGTCACACAGTTAGTACATGGGAGGACCAGGATTCAAAGCTGGGGAGTCTGTCCCACTCCCCAACTTCTTTTGTTTTTCCTACCTTACCAGGTGGCAGCTCAAAAAGCTGAGAAATATCACAGGCGTCACAAGCTCAGAAAGCTGAGAAATATCACAGAAAATGCAAAATTCAGAAAGCAACGTAATATTTTTATTAATATATTTTCTGGGATATGTTTATGTATTTTTTTTCTATTCTTCTTAGGGGCAGCCTATGCTTTGATTGCCTCTTTACATGACAATGAATTTGTAATATCAATTTCTACAGTGAGAATAGAAAGATAATTTAGTTCTTCCTCTGGCATGACTGATCCAAGTTTTTTTTTTTTTTTTTTTTTTTATTAGAGCTTGGAGTGCATAAATCATGTGATGTCACACACAGACAAACTCATTTAGTACAACTATAGAAGTTTGGCCTATGATAAAGGAGTTATGATAAATTCTATTTTGTGCAATTCCTATCAAAAAAGAAAAAAATGTCGAGTGCATTTATAATTATATGTCATGCATTATTGAGTATATTTCTGCCAGAAAAAGAACTTTTGTTTTGACTAGGCTTCAACAAGAATCCTCTAGTTACAATTTTACATGTCTGAAGATTAAAATAATTTTCCAGTTACAATTGTAATCCTCCAGTTACAATTTTAGATGTCTGATGACGAAAATAATTTTTCACAGACTACCTTCTGATTCCCTAAATTTCAAGCCTTATTTCTCCTCTATTACCCACAAACTTCCAGTGCTGGGCGCTATAGATAGGGTGACTGCCAGGGTCTGAATGTTTGTGTCCCCTCCCAAGTTCAGATGTTGAAACCTTATGTCCAGTGTGATGGTGTTAGGATGTGGTGCCTTTGGGAAGTGATTAGGTCATGAGGGTGGAGTCCTCGTGAATGGGATTAGTGCCCTTTTAGAGGAGATCCCGGCCGGGGTGCGGTGGCTCACTCTTATAATCCCAGCACTTTGGGAGGCCGAGGTGGGCTGATCAAGAGGTCAGGAGATCCAGACCATCCTGGCTAACATGGTGAAACCCCATTCTACTAAAAATACAAAATAGGTGGGCATGGTGGCGGGTGCCTGTAGTCCCAGCTACTCAGGAGGCTGAGCCAGGAGAATGGCAAGAACCCGGGAGGCGGAGCTTGCAGCACATGGAGATTGTGCCACTGCACTCCAGCCTGGGCGACAGAGCGAGACTCTGTCTCCAAAAAAAAAAAAACGGGCAGATCCCAGAGAGCTGCTTTCATTCTTCCATCGTGTGAGGACCCAGGAGAATGTGAGGACCCAGGAGAAGGTGCTGGTCTTTGAACCAGGAAGTGGGCCCTCACCAGATACCAAATCTGCTGGGGACTTGATCTTGGACCTCTCAGCCTTCAGAACTGTGAGAAACAAATTTCTGCTGTTTATAAGCCACCCAGTCTATGGTACTTTGTTATAGCAGCCCTAATGAACTAAGACAATGGCAATACATCTAGGTTTATCTGGGCTAGTCCCAATTTTCAACTGCTGCCTTGGAAAAATTTTTTGTTTGTTTGTTTGTTTTTGAGACAGGGTCTCACTCTATCACCTGGGCTGCAGCGCTGTGGTGTGATCACGGCTCACCACAGCCTTGACCTCCTGGGCTCAGGTGATTCTCCCACTTCAGCATCTCGAGTAGCTGGGATGATAGGAGTATGCCACCACATCTGGCTAATTTTTTTGTGTTTTTCTTAGGGATGGGGTTTTGCCATGTTGCCCAGGCTGGTCTTGAACTCCTGAACTCAAGTGATTTGCCCACCTTGGGCTTCTAAAGTGCTGGGATTTACAGGTGTGAGCCACCACACCTGGCTGGCATAATTGTTAATAATATATTTCCTTTCCGTTTCAGAAGTATCTTGGTGGGGAGTAAAGAGATAAGGCAGCCAGCCTGTGATCCACATCTTTCCTGATTCCTGGGGGAACACTTCCAGAAAAGAAATCAAGTGACCTTGTTTAATTTCCTTGTAAACATGCTGATGATAACTGGACCTCCTGGTAGACTAATGATATTTGGGATAGGAATGTTTTTGTTGTTGTCATTGTGTTTTTTTTTTTTTTGAGACAGTTTTGCTCTTGTTGCCCAGGCTGGAGTGCAATGGCATGATCTCAGCTCACTGCAACCTCCGCCTCCTGAGTTCAAGTGATTCTCCTGCCTCAGCCTCCTGAGTAGCTGGGATTACAGGCATGTGCCACCATGCCCAGCTAATTTTGTATTTTCAGTAGAGACGGGGTTTCTCCATGTTGGTCAGGCTGGTCTTGAACTCCCAACCTTAGGTGATCTGCCTGCCTCAGCCTCCCGAAGTGCTGGGATTACAGGTGTGAGCCACCACGCCTGGCCTAGGAGTGTCTTTAAAGAAGGCATGTTCTCAGTTGGATAGCCCTAGTTTAGGATTACTTAAGGTCAATTAACCTAGACTGTATACATTTATGAGGCATGATTCCCAAAGGGGATTATGTTAACTCTACAACTTTCATAATCTAAACACTCCCCCAAGTATGATGTGATACAAAAACCTCATCTAGAGATACCATGTATTATTCCTCTGGGCCAGAGTATGTGTTTAATATGGGGAGGAAGGGCCTGAACAGGTACACAGAGCATCCCACCCTTACCCGCTTTGCTGTGCATCTTGATTGCTTATATTCTTAAGGTTACTAGTAAAGCCTGAGTTTGAGTAAGGCCTCTGATTTGTGTGGGCATGATTTGACCGCCCGACCCTTGAGGCTAACTGAAGTAGTTTGAACAATAGATTATAGCCTTAGGACATGCTCACATTGCAATGTATCCTCTAGCCCTGCACCTTTGGATCACAATGCTGAGAGAGTTTTTCTGACATTCTACCAATGACTTGACTAGACACAGAAATGAGTAACCTGACTACCTAGGTGGTGCTGATGTTGTTGCTCTGCATTCTATATTTTAAGAACCTTTAGTTTAAAACCACTGATTGGACTCTTTGGGTCCCAATCCCATTCTTGGGTCTTACTCTGATAACAGGAGTCAGTGAATCTTTGAAATCTGGCTTCCCAAATGCTGTATATGATTGCTTCTGGGCTACGCTTTTTTTTTTTTTTTTTTTCTTAGACTGCATCTTCCTCTGTCACCAGGCTGGAGTGCAGGGGCGTGATCTCGGCTCACTGCAACCTCCACCTCCCAGATCCAAGCGATTCTCCTGCCTCAGCCTTCTGAGTAGCTGGGACTACAGGTGCATGCCATCACACTCAGCTAATTTTTGCATTTTTGGTAGAGATGGGGTTTTACCATGCTGGCCAGGATGGTCTCGATCTCCTGACCTTGTGATCCACCCACCTCCGCCTCCCAGTGTGCTGGGATTACAGGCATGAGCCACTGCACCTGGTCTGGGCTATGCCTTTTAAGACCCAGATGTAAGTCTATTTGGTTTTAAAAAACCACTGCATTATTAAATTTTCTAGTCCCAGTCCCCTGCCACTGCCATTTAGGGTACAGTCATTTAACTTCCAGGGCACCCAGTCAGAACAAGCACTTGATGAACCTTTAGCAAGTTTCTGCTGTTATACCGCAAGGCTGTTGAGGACACAGAGGACCCAATAAATTGCACCTCTTTCCCTTCCAGCCCTGTTGTTCAACATAACATATTGGACAATCTGCAAGGAGATGCCAAGATCTAATAATAAAATGCCAACAACAGAGAGATATGCCAAAGTTTGATGTAAAATCTCTCCCATTATCAAATTCCCAGGGAGAGATTAAAATTCAATAATTAAATCAACATTTTTTCAAGTCCAGATATGTTAAAGTCCAAAAGACGTCAAATTAGAGCTAAATATCTTTTGCCCTTGAGTTGAATATTCTTTTTTTTTTTTTTTTTTTTTTGAGGCAGAGTCTTGCTCTGTCGCCCAGGCTGGAGTGCAGTGGCCAGATCTCAGCTCACTGCAAGCTCCGCCTCCCGGGTTCACGCCATTCTCCTGCCTCAGCCTCCCGAGTAGCTGGGACTACAGGCGCCCGCCACCTCGCCCGGCTAGTTTTTTTTTGTATTTTTTAGTAGAGACGGGGTTTCACTGTGTTAGCCAGGATGGTCTCGATCTCCTGACCTCGTGATCCACCCGTCTCGGCCTCCCAAAGTGCTGGGATTACAGGCTTGAGCCACCGCGCCCGGCCGAGTTGAATATTCTTAAAGCCCCAAAATTTCTGCCTCCAGTTTCATATTCTGCTGAGTCATGGGAACTTCCAATCCACCCAAACACACACATTAAGTACAATTGCAGCAAACTGTGCCACTTCTGATGACACTTCCCTCATGTCCACCAGCCATAGCTGAAGGCCAAGTGGTCTATACCTTTCCCTAGTGGTTCATTTGCTTTTACCAAAACTGCATGTCTTTGTGCAATGCCAAAGTGGTTGGTGCCTTTACTTGAAACCACCATGCATATAGCTTTCCCTCCATGGAAATAGTCTCTTGGCTGAGGACAAAGCCATCTTAATTTGAAGGAGGGGGAATAAACTTTCCCCATTAACACAGATCAGTGGGCTTCAATACCTACAGTGGCCTCTGAGGCCCACATATTCTAAGGTTCCATCCACAGAGATTCTGATTAAGAAGGTTTGGCATGGGGTCTGGATATTGGTATTTTAACAAGTGCCTCAGGTGATTCTCACGAAAGTCTGGTCGACTGCATTTGATTGCAAACTTCTTGAATGTATCCCCAGTTAACAACACAGCATTTATCTAGCACTTGTGAGAGGCTGAATATTTGTGTACTGGATAAATCACTGTGAATTCACAAGGTGAGAAGGGATGGCAGAGAACCTGAGGCAGGATTTTATACTCTTCTTAACTGTACTGATAGCTCTTCTGTAGCTTTGTCAAGGATAAGAGATTCTTCCCCTTCTGAAAATGTATTTGTTCTTGGTTTTCAGATTTTAATTGAGGTGGAACTGGGAAAAAGGAAGGGAGGAGAACTTTATAAAATCAATTCTTCCTAAAATCACTGGAACCCTAGGATCCGAAGTTATGTCAAGCTCCTTGTCAATGAATGTCACTCTCTATAGTGTCTGGTGCCAGATAGAATCTATATTGGATGCAGAACATAATGTATTTAATAGTTTTCTGATAGTCATAGAGTTTTCTCTACAATGCTTTATAATTTATAATTTTATATAGCTACTTTTTCATCTTTATTTTAGAGACAGGGTCTTACTCTGTTGCCCAGGCTGGGTGCAGTGGTGCGATCATGGCTCACTATAACCTTGAACTGCTGAGCTCAAGTGATCTTCCTGCCTCAGCCTCCTGAGTAGCTGGAACTACAGGGCTATGCCACAATGCCTGGCTAATTAAATTAATTTATTTACTTTTTTGTAGAGACATGGTTTTTCTATTTTGCCCAGGCTGTTCTTGAACTCTTAGCCTCAAGTGATCTTCCACCTTGGCCTCTCAAAGTGTTTGAATTATAAGCATGAGCCACCGCACCTGGCCTATATAGCTACTTGTGATTTTAGCTCCACTTTGACTTCCAACTGTAGACCTGACCGTACTCACTTACACCTTGATTTTTTAAAATGTAGGTGCAAAATTCTTGTCTCTCTGCAAGTTCCTTGCATCTTCTTATGCTTACTCTTTCTTGCTGAATGTCTCCTACAAATCTCTAAATCTCCGCAGCCAATTTGATTCTCCAAGAAATCATGAAAAATCCTTTGATTAAGGAACTTAGCCAATAGCACTCTGTATAGAATGAGTTTTTAAACTTTTACCTGTCCCTACTGTATTTTTTGGAAAGCCAAAGATTTTGCTTAACTTGGCTTAGCAATGAGTTGTCAAGCATAGGCTAAGGCATGATTTCCTACTGTTAGGAAAGCTGTCACTAGACTTAATGAAGATAAGAAGTAGTTATGCAGCAAAAAAGTGGCTCTGGGGTGCCTTGGCCCTTTGGTGTTGTAGAGGTTAATTAAGTAATCCTATGGCACATGAGAGTGTGTGTGCCACCAGCAGCCATCTCAGATCAGGTGAGGCTGCTGAGCCGCCTAGGCACCGATTAACATGCTTGAATACCTGCAGGTGAGGCTGGCTGTCTCCACTGTTATGTGAGCCACTGTGCAATCAATCACTTGGCTCTTTTTATTTCTGAATTTCCCATTGTGAAGGGAAAACCCACAATTCTCAGACATTTATATACAGTATTCTTTTGAGTGTATTCTAAATCCTTTTCTTCTTCTACTTCTGAAGCAAAAACCCAGCTCTAAAAATAACTCTGTGTGCTGACAGTGTCACATTATGACACATTCCCTATCCTCTTAGTTCCAGAGTAAACAGATGCGTATCTTGTACCTTGGCCAATCATAGAATTGGGTCTCAGCCACTACATTCATCTGCTATCTCGGCTGGTCTCCTGCAAATCTATGCAAACCATAACCCAGGGATAGTTCATTTTCATCAAAAAATTTCTTATCTCCCATCTGTGTTACCAGTTTATTTGTCCAGAAACAATTTCACTCAATCCCTTTACCAGTGGTTCTCAAACAAGCATGTGTCTGACTCGCCTGCAGGGTTTGTGTAAATGTAAGCCGGCCAGGCACTCCCTCAGTTTCTGATTCAGTCAGTTTGGGTTTGATTCTGAGAATTTGCATTTCTCCCAAGTATCATGATGCTGTTGCTGGTCCAGGGACAACACATTGAGGAGCACTGCCCTAAACCAATTTTATTGATTCTGATTAACTTCTAGACTGTGATAAATTTAAAATACCATTAGGTGAAGTTAAATAACATCAGGTGGCGATGATGTTTAATTAAATTAGATTAAGTAAATTAAATAAATTAGATCCATTTAAAATGCTATCAGATAAATTTCAATATCATTGGGTAAATTTAAAATACTACCAGTCAGAGATGATATACCCACAGGTCCTGTGAAAAGGGGCAAAAAATCAGGAGTGAATGAGAACTTTGAGAACTTCTTGCTCTCACGAATTCTTCAATAATGTATAAAAAGAGGTTGAGGCAGTGAACTGTGCACGTTTGTGTGTTGATACAAGTATACAGAACGTAGTAATGTTATGGGGCATTATTACATCAGGTTGGGGGCTAAATTTTGGGTCAAAATATAGCCCTTACAGCCTGATATGGTTTGGGTTCAATATGCTGATAATGCAGGGATTAGTTCTCTCTCTTAATTCCAAAGATGTTTATTGAGGGTCTATTATGTACACGGAACTGAATCAAACATAGCTGGGTGAATTGGATGAAAAGACATAGTTCTAAGAGCTTGCATTCCAGTGTGTTAGATAAGTCAGAACTGTGATATGGCGCATAGTGTAAGTGCCATAAGAGAAGCATTATTTTGGATGTTCAAAGGAAGAAAGGATTGTCTGAGGCCGGAGTTGCAGAATGGAGAATGAGAAAATGTGTAATAGAATTGTTGTTTTTTTTGAGGTGACAGAAGTCCCTAAGACAGGGATTATGAATTGTTTGTGTATCTGAGGGCACTAGTTATCACGGTTTGAATGTTTGTCCTCTCTTAAGACCATGTGTTTGAAACTTCATCCCAAATGCAGCAGTATTGAGAGGTGGGGCCTGATGGGGTGTTTAGGCCACAAGGACACTGCCTTCTTGAAGGGAGTAATGCTGAAATAAAAAGAGCTTTTGGGACTGGGTGCGGTGGCTCACGCCTGTAATCCCAGCACTTTGGGAGGCCGAGGTGGGTGAATCACGAGGTCAGGAGATTGAAACCATCCTGGCTAACACGGTGAAACCCCATCTCTACTGAAAATACAACAAAATTAGCCGGGCGTGGTAGCAGGCGCCTGTGGTTCCAGCTACTCGGGAGGCTGAGGCAGGAGAATGGTGTGAACCCGGGAGGCAGAGCTTGCAGTGAGCTGAGATTGCGCCACTGCCCTCCAGCCTGGGCAACAGAGAGAGATTCTGTCTCAAAAAAAAAAAAAAAAAAAAAAAAGCTTTTGGGAGTGGGTTCCCTGCTTCAACCTTCTGCTATGTGAGGACACAGCATTCCTCCCTCCTGGAGGATGCAGTGTTCACGTGTTCAAGGCACTATCTTGGAGGCAGACACTAGGCCCTCACCAGACATCAAACCTGCTGCTACCTTGATCTTGGATTTCCCAGCTTCAGAACTGTGAGGAATAAACTCCTGTTTATTATCAATTACCCAGTCTGTGGTATTCTGCTTTAGTAGCACAAAATGGGCTAAGGCAGTCTGAGTGGGCACTTGGTGATTGAGTGTGGGTACATGGTTTGAAGGTTGAGTGTGAATTAGGGGGAAAGTGTGAGGGTCTTCATCAAAAGAATAGGGCATTTTAAGGAGAAAAGCAAGAATGAAAAGGTACGATAGGGTCAGATATGAAAGGCCTTAAATGTCAGCTTGAGGAATTTATTTTCAAGGGCTTTGGGGGAATCATTGATGTTTTTTGAATAGGAGAAACAGTCAGGTAAACAGGAAAGATGAATTATGGCACGGTGACTCTAACAGGTTATGGTCAATGAGCATTTGCTAATGTGCTAGGCTCTGTGCTACATACTTCATACAGAATATCTCATTTAATCTTCACTACAACTCTCACAGATAAGTACATTATTGTTCCCATTTTACAGATTAGGAAACAGGGAGCATAGAAACCTAAAGGAAGTTACCAATGTCCTGTAACTAGTAAATGGTGGAGAAATAGTGAGAGCCTAAGTAAGGGTGTTGATGGTATGAGACACAGCAGGGGACATGCTCTGGGGATATAACAGTGTTGCAAGGTAGTATCCATGGGCTAGGCAATGACCAATTTTTTTTTTTTTTTGAGATGAAGTCTTGCTCTGTCACCCAGGCTGGAGTGCAGTGGCATGATCTCTGCTCACTGCAACCTCCGCCTCCTGGGTTCAAGTGATTCTCCTGCCTCAGCCTCCCGAGTAGGTGGGATTTCAGGTGTGTGCCACCACGCCTGGCTAATTTTTGTATTTTTAGTAGTGATGAGGTTTCACCATGTTGGTCAGGCTAATCTCGAACTCCTGACCTTGTGATCTGCCTGCCTTGGCCTCCCAAAGTGTTGGGATTACAGGCGTGAGCCACCACGCCCAGCCTTGGCAATGACCAATTGTGAGGGGAAAGGGAGAGAGACAAGTTACAGTGAACTCAGAATTTTTGAGGCTGGATGACTTTGGGAAATATGTCACCATTAACATGTTTTCAAGTCTTAATAATATTAACAATATAAAGAGGCTTTATTGTTTTTGAAAAGAAAAGGAGAATACAAGAAAAGGAAAGAGATATGTGATTGAAAAGGATGTGAGGAGAGTAAGAGTTATTAGGTAAAGGGAGGCCATGCTGCCAGCACATTGTTAAGTGTGGGTGTAGGGGGCACAAATGTAGCATCCACTTTGATTTTATTTTCAGAACCATCCATGCTTCAAGATTTCTTCAGATCTCTGCCTGTGCACTCTGTGAACTATAATTTCAAGCGTCTACAAGTTCTTTGCTTCTCCTTTCACTAGGACACACAGCCTACTTCCCCATTCTTTGGATTTGGGCTGTCCTTGACCAACATATAATGTGGTGGCAGCAATGTTGTACAAGTTCTAAGCCTGCTCCTTGAAAGGTGTGGCATGTTCCCACTTGCTGCCTTGAAGTGTGGACCCCATGTAAGAAAGCTCAGGCGAGGCTGCTGAAGGAGACCCTGAGGGGCAGAGAGAAGCCAGGCTCAGCTGTCTCCTGACATGTGAGTGAGGCTATCCCAGACCACTAATCTTCATCTGAGCCAGGCTAAAACCAAAAAAACCACCCAAATTGCTCAGAATCGTGAACAAATAAATGATTAGTATTTCAGGCCACCACATTTTGGGGTGGTTTGCTATGTAGCAAAAGCTAACTGATTCACCATGTCACTTGATGGACCTCTGGTCAATATCATCAACTGTGGCTTTCCCAGTCTTGTAACAGATCCAAAGAAGTTATTCTGCCATTCCACTGCAAACAGTTTACTTTCCAGTCCTGAAGAACTTAATTTCTTCTTATTTTAACAACACAACAAAATAGTCAGTCTAACTTAGTTTGTCAACTCAATGATTGATCCAGAAAAATTTTCTTTTTCCTGAGTCCATTTTTCAGACAACTCTATCACTAACTTATTTTGATAAGAAAATTACCCATAAGTGATAATTATTATTGCCCAACTCAGTGATTTCCAACTCTAATGAGCATAAGTATACTCTGTAAAATGTATATTCTTGGGCCTCATTCTCAGTGATGTGATTTAGTAAGTCAAGGTTGGGGCTCAGGAACCTACATTGATAATAAGAACCCAAGATAGTTATGATGCTGGTACTTCACTGATCGTACTTTGAAAACATCGGCTTAAATCTTAGAGACTGATTCTGAAATAATCTATTTATGTCTCTTCTCTGACCTTGCTCTTAGGTTTGCCATTAATTACAGGAAATCGGAAACATTTCCTGAAACAGGTCAACTGGTGAATAATTATTGATGTACTAATGCCAACCTCCCATACCTGTGCCATACAAATGCTAGATTTACTCATGTAATTTCCTCTGTTTTCCTTGGTATTTGCTATGGTTTGAATATGTCCCCCAAATTTCATGTGTTGGAAATTTAATCCCCAAATTCATATGTCGATTGGAGTGGGATCTTTGGGAGGTAATTAGGATTAGATAAGGTAATCAGGGTAGGGTCCTCATGATGAGGCTGGGGGCTTTATAAGAAGAGGAAGAGAGACCTGAGCTGACACGCATGCGCTTCTCCTCTTGCTATATAATGCCCTTCATGATGTTATGATGTAGTGAGAAGGCACCAGATGCAGATGCTATGCTCTCCCTTTTCTTAGTGTGATTCCTAAAAAGTGTGGTTTGGATAAGAAGGCTTCAAAATGCTTATACAAGACAGAGAGAGGAAAGAGAGAGATAAAAGTTGAGGTAGGTAAGAAAAATATAGGACAGGATTTATAAAATTATTAAAGGTCATTGTTTACAAGTATTATTTCATTTTCTTTTAAGTTTTTAAGTTTTGGTAAAATTTCAAGTTTTCAAGTTTCAGGAAAATTTGTGCAGGGAGAGGCAATTATCTGTTTCAGACTTATTTACTACTTTGGGGGCTCCACATGACTTTGAAAGTGAATTAGAGCTTGAAGAAATGACTTCTCCTTTGTCTGAATTTGCATAGTGCCAGTTTCCATAGTTTATTTCTGACCAATTTCACGATGGACAACTCAGGAGTGCTGAAGGAAATAGGGTTGATGTGAAAACAGAGAGTGTTGGTGATCTTTAGAAGAATGACTAATTTTCCCTATGCCCCCACAAGGATTTTTTTTTTTTAGACAGAGTTTTGCTCTAGTTGCCCAGGCTGGAGTGCAGTGACGTGATCTTGGCTCACCACAACCTTGGCCTCCTGGGTTCAAGCGATTCTCCTACCTTAGCCTCCTGAGTAGCTGGGATTATACGCATGTGCCACCACACCTGGCTGATTTTGTATTATTAGCAGAGATGGGATTTCTCCATGTTGGTCAGGCTGGTCTCAGGCTCCCGATCTCAAGTGATCCACTCACCTTGGCCTCCCAAAGTGCTGGGATTACAGGCGTGAGCCACAGCGCCCAGCTCAGGACTCTTTAAATTCACCTTTTCACTCATTTCACCACCTGGTCAACATACAGAACTTTCCTTTCATTGATGTTTCTTGAGGTTTTAATGGTTTCTGTTGGCAGTGTTAGGCAAGGTTTGAATGAAAGCAACAAAAGTAAGAAATGCATTATATGGCGGAGATGCCCTGATTTTTCTCTGATTCTGGTAGAAGGATCAGAAAGTGTGGGTGAAAATGGGGAGGAACGAAAGAGGAGCTGATCTGAGTCAGTTTCTCCTGCCATGTCAAATCATATCCGAACTATTTTTAGACGATTTCAAAATAACTGGTGATCTTAGTTAATTCAAACATCCATTCAATTTTGTGAAATAAAAATCAATCAGTCTGATTGTTTGACAGAGGTGGCCTTTCAATTTGACTGAAGTCATGGTTTTTCAACCTGAAATGGTGGGTTTGGTGGAGAGGAAGGAACTCCAAATCAGAAACTACATTTTTTTTCCTTCAAAATGCATATACCAGGGCCCCTTTCCTCAGTTTGGTTTTACCCTTGAGGCTCTGAAAAAGCATCTAGGTCATTCTGAGAGGCCCCTCAACCCTAGCTGAGAAACTTCTAGTTAAAATAGTCACATTCAGGCAATTTGAAAGACCTGAAATATCTCCCCGGCCTCAGCAGTTTTAATAACAAAGGAGTGAGCTGATGGTTGATTTTCTAAAAGAGAAAATATAAACAGTCCCATGCTTATTCTAAATGATTGGAAGGATGATTTCTTTCTGGGGGGGCATGGGAGATGGTGCTTCTGCTCACGTTTTAGGAACTCAATGACGATGACACCACGAACATGAACCTCTGGTTCACTGGAATCGTCCGTTCCGTTCTGCTCTGCACTACATTACACTGTAGCTGCTCTCAGGCTGGCTCTGACAGTGAGGGGCTTTCTCTTTTGAATGTTTGTTTTATGATCTAAAATCAGCCTCACCCACAGAATAGCTAAGTCCCCCGCATGACAAGGCTGTGTGCCATCCGGGGATTTACTAATGGCTAAGCCGCATTATGAACGGAGATTTATGATCACCTTCCCAGTCAATTAAAATTCCAGATATTACTAAGGCAGAATTCAATTAAGGTTAATTGGGGCTTCTGAAAACTGCTTTTCCAAAGGGAAACCATGATGGGATTGTGACTCCTGGTGGGTTTTATCAGTTTTAAATAACTTTCTGTGCCTTTTTTTTTTCTTGGCACAAGACACTTCCTCTCCTGACTGCCAGCTCCTGCTATTATCATCCGATTCAGATGTTGATTTTTCTGTCATAAGTTATCATTGTGACTTATTTGTTTTTTCTTTGTCTTTTTCTTAAAAAAAGAGAAAAAAATCTAAAACAAAAAACAAAACTCCCAAGGCTCGCAGCAGACCAGAACCCTAACAAAACCGCAACCCGTGCTGCCCGGAAATCACAGTGGTCTGACATGAAAGAAATATAGTCATTTAGAAGATTGTGACAACGTTTCAGAAGCAATTATCCAAACTGGAAAAATAACCCATTCCTTTTCTTTTGTCATTAAGGTGGATGAAAAGGTTTGCAAACATTGTCAACCAGGGGGAAAAAAACAGGTGCAGACCAGAATTACAATGCAAGTCAGGCTTTCCATTCTACCCTAAATTTTATTTTCTTGTCGTCAAGGGCTATTGTGACAGTTCTTAGCACAGTTGATTGAACTGGGAAAACACATGGGACGAGGCCTTAGTCACCGAATGCAGAACGTGCCGTCCGTAGCTCGCAGAGCAATCTGGAGCAAGGAGTGAATAATAATTTCAGCAGTTTATTTTCTCAGAATTTCCCACCTATTGTTCATCACTGGAGACTAGTAACAAAAAGTTAAGGAGAAATTTTCTTTTTGAAAAGAAGAAATGATAAGTGTATGTGCGTAGGAGAGAGACTGCAACTGCTCAGATGTTCTGTTGTTCTTCCAAGGAGCAGAGCTAGGCATTTGCTGTGGACAGATGGGGCCCCTGTCAGAGGCTACTTTTTCTTAAATTAGCACTCATTCCCTGTTTCACACACCTGGGCCTATCACTGTACAATGGTTTGCCACCCCATGAGGCACAATGGTTTGCCACTGCATGAGGCCATCATCTGTCTGGTAGCAGAGTCCATGACTGAACACCATACCGGGCGTATTTTCCCACAGAGAGTGGCTTTGGAAATGGCCTTGCTTCCATGAGAACAGAGGAAGGATTTCCATAAGGCCAATCATAAGGCTGCTGATTTACGTCACATCCTTTCTTTTTGCATTTTCAGCAGGTGGTAAAACAATGCTGAGGGCAGGTTGTGACATGTGAAAGTTTTTTTTTTTTTTTTTTTTAATGGAGTCTCACTGTTGCCCAGGCTGGAGTATAATGGTGTGATCTCAGCTCACTGCAACCTCCCCCTTCCTGGGTTAAAGTGATTCTCCTGCCTCAGCCTCCCAAGTAACTGAGATTACAGGCGTGCGCCACCACACCCGGCTAATTTTTGTATTTTTAGTAGAGACAGGGTTTCTCCATGTTGGTCAGACTGGTCTCGAACTCCTGATCTCAGGTGATCTGAAGTGCCTCAGCCTCCCAAAGTGCTGGGATTACAGGTGTGAGCCACTGCACCAGGCCCATGTGAAGTTATTTACATGGCTGGTATTATGTGGCAATTAACAGGTCTATGTAGCATCTCATGTTTTAAATTAGCTTCTTTCCAGTGTGTCTTTTATTTGTATGTGAGGGTCGCACTTAGATGGCTTCTGCTCCACTACAAGAAGTAGGCACATTAGAACTGTTTTCTGGGGACGCTTTTTATCTCATTAGCACAGTGCCCCCTACACTTTGCTTTCATCTATAAATACAGCGACTCCGGGAATGAAGGCATAACTGCACTGGTACCTACTCACATACTATCTTTGCCAATTTCCTGTTTCCTCTCTTTTTAAGGGCCTACTGGAAAAGAAGGGAATAGAAAAAGAGAGATTCTAAAATTATATAGCAGTTAAGGGGGAAAGTTTCTGTAATCAGAAATCTGGGGTGTAATTATATGATAGCCAGAAGAAAGAAACATGCAGGAGGAATAAGTCTCTGGAGTATGATTACTAATGAATTCTCTCTATTCCTTATGGGAAAGAGCCACATTTGTAAAATTAAAAGTCAATGCCTCTTTGATGAGAGGATTTGCAGGCTCTGCTGTCCTTTTTTCAAATACTGTGTGCTTGGAAAGAAGAGTGAGGAAGTTAAACCTCTAGTCAAGGGCATTTGAGCAGAGCAGGCAGCTTGCTTTTTCCCTCCCCTGTTTCAAGACTATGTGAGCCTTTTTCTGAAAGAGCTTGATAGGTGTTATGTGCATGGCTGTTTTGAGGAACACGGCCTTGTCTATGCAATGTTAACATACCCAGTCAATTCAGAGGAGGACAATATTTTAGTTATATCAGTCTTTAGGCATTGTGCAGTCAACACAAGTGGTTGGCTGGATTTTTCAGTTTTTATTCTGATATTTGGGAGTCACGTTGAGTTTGTGGGTATGTGTAACAGCTTATGTGATATGCAGGGGTAGCAACCACAAAATGGCACACTGCCTGAGGCCATTGTCTATCTGGTGACAGAGTCCACTACTGAAAAACACATAATTTGAGAGGAGCTCAAGAAACATCTACTTCATCAATCTGCAAAGTTGCCTGAAATTCAACCATTGCAGTGACTACTTTGGGTCTCATAAAAATGCCACCAGTTAGCAGCTACATTAGCAAACCAGAAGCAGGACCTGGGTGGGGAGTAGATGGGATGGACAGTTGTTTGCAGTGGTCAGTTCATAAAGGCTGAAGAGAGCCCATTATTAAATTTTCAGGAAATTCAGGAGCTGGTTGTTAAACATAGCTATTGTTATTAAGAATTAAATTATATAAATTTATAATTGAATTATATTGGAAACAAAGTTAGTAAATATTGAAAGCTCATCATTTCCTATTAATGTTACACATTTTATGATGGTCTGTGCCTCAAGGCTGTTTATGACTATTGTACCGTGCAGTAGAAATGCCACTGTACATTTTTTTCCTACTCTGCCTTCTGTGATGTCACACTGGTTGCTTGAAATTAGCCATGAGAGCATTTGCATCATGGAAATGGCACATCCTACAAATCAGGGCTGTTTTGTTTTTTGGAGAATGGCTTGTAGAATTTACCAGCACAACACTGGGTTTGTGCGTGGAGTGGTGGTAGTGGTGGCAGGGATATAAGGACCTGTGTACTGGATAAGCAAATATGTTTATTTTTAAGTTGGGGGAGTATCTTAGTTTGGGCTGCTATAACAAAATATCATCGAGTGGGTGAACTAAACAACACACTTTTTTTTTTTTTTTTTTTTTTTTGCTTTTTTTTTCTTTGAGACGGAGTCAGAGTCTTGCTCTGTGGCCCAGGCTGGAGTGCAGTGGCAAGATCCCGGCTCACTGCAACCTCCTCCTCCCAGGTTCAAGCGATTCTCCTGCCTCAGCCTCCTGAGTAGCTGGGACTACAGGCATGTGACACCATGCCCGGCTAATTTTTTGTATTTTTAGTAGAGATGGGGTTTCACTGTGTTGACCAGCCTGGTTTTGAACTCCTGACCTCGTGATCTGCCCGCCTCGGCCTCCCAAAGTGCTGAGATTACAGGCATGAGCCACCGCGCCCAGCCAACAACACACTTTATCTCTTACAGTTCTGGAGACTGGAATCTGAAATCACGATGCCAGTGTCGTAGGGTTCTGATGAGGGCCCTCTTCATGACTTCCTCACAGGGCGGGGAGAGAAAGAGATGACACAAGCTCTCTCCAGTCTTTTCTTATATGGGCACTAATTGTATCCAGAGGGTTCTACCCTCATAAATTACCTACAAAGCGTCTATCTCCAAATGCCATCACATTGGGGTTAGGATTTCAACATATAACTTTTGTGTAACACAAACATTTAGCCCATAGCCGAGAGGAAATAAAACAGTAGTTGCCAGGTGACGGGGGACCCTGGGTTTCTCCGTAGGAGAGGGAGCGCTGTCCAAGGATGGGAGGATTTGGAATAAACTCCCCATGCTTTGCAGTTCTGTCTAGGGCAGGCTGAGGCCCTCTCCTCTGCTTTCTTTTCCCTGATTGGGCCACTTCACATCAGCATTGGCCAATGGCCTTTCCTAGTACTTAACTGTACTACTTACTAGGGAAAACTTCCGAAAGACCACGGAATCTGTTCACAGGTTATATAGGCATGGACTGAATGTTTTTGTCTCTCCAAAATTCAAGAAATTCTAATCCTCCTGTATTAGGCCATTCTTATATTGCTGTGAAGAAATACCTGAGATTGGGTAATTTATAAGAAGAGAGGTTTAATTGGCTCATGATTCTGTAGGCTGTACAGGAAGCCTTTGCTTACCCAGTACACGGGTCTTTATGCCACCACCAACACCGGCACCACTGGCATCTGCTTGGCTTCTGGGGAGGCCTCAGGACACTTACACTTATGGCAGAAGGCAAAGAGGGAGCGAAGCGTCTCACATGGTAGGAGCAGGAGCAGGAGAGAGAGAGAGAGACGGAGGTAGGAGGTGCTACACATTTTTAAACAACCAGATCTTGCAAGAACTCACCACTATCCTGAGAACAGCACCAAGAGGATGATGCTAAACCATTCATGAGAAATCTGACTCCATGATTGAATCACCTCCCACCAGGCCCCATCTCCAATGTTGGAGATGACTATTTGACATGAGATTTGGGTGAGGACATTGATCCAAACCATATCAGGGCCTTTGGGAGGTAATTAGATAATTAGAATAGAGCCTCCATGATGGGATTATTCCTTAGAAATGGAAAAAACATGAGATCCCTTTTCTCTCCGTGGGCACGCACCAAGCAAGGAAAGGCTATGTGAGCACACACTGAGGAGGTGGGGCTGTCTAAGCCCGCAAAAGAGCCCTCACCAGACACAGAGTCTACTGGTGCCTTGATCTTGGACTTCCCAGCCTTCAGAACTGTGAGAAATAGATGTCTATTTTTTAAAATTTATTTTTGCTTTTGAGACAGAGTTTCACTGTGTCACCCAGGTTGGAGTGCAGTAGCGTAATCTCGGCTCACTGCAGCCTCTGCCTCCTGGGTTCAAGCGATTCTCCTGCCTCAGCATCCTGAGTAGCTGGGCTTACAGGCACCTGCCACCATACCTGGGTAATTTTTTGTATTTTTAGTAGAGACGGGGTTTCACCATTTTGGCCAGGCTGGTCTCAAACTCCTAACCTCAAGTGATCCGCCCACCTCCGCCTCCCAAAGTGCTGGGATTACAGGAGTGAGCCAGCACACCCAGCCAGATGTCTATTGTTTAAGCCATCCAATCTATGATATTTTGTTATAGCAGCCTGAGCTAAGACAGGTTATGCATAATTTAGTACAAATGAATGAGGGGCATGACTTCAAGGTATTTGCCTACACACAATGAAAGACACATGTGAGGAGGATTCCAGGGTGCATGGTGCCCCCGACCCCTTGTATAATATTTCAGAATGATAATGGGAAAGATACTTTTCTGGGAACCAGGAGGCCCTTGCCCTAAAGTCAGGTTCTGAATTCCCAGCTGAGAAATCCTGGGTGGGGAACAAATGGAGTCTCTGTGTACTCATACGTAAAATGACGTGCTCGTCATGACGTTGTGAGAATCAAAGGGAAGGTTGTTTGAAAATTATAAGACCTTGTGCAAATGTAGTCCAGGTGGTACTTTTGTTATTGTTGTTTGTTTGCTTGTTTATTTATCATCCTAACCCTCAGAGCCTGTGAAACCAGGGGGTAGTTTTTTTTTTTTTTTTAGAGGTGGGATCTCACTCTGTTGCCCAGGCTGAATGCAGTGACACAATCATAGCTCACTACATCCTTAAACTCCTGGGCTCAAGCAACCCTCCCACCTCAGCCTCCTGAGTAGCTGTGACTACAGGCACACACCACCACACCTAATTTTTAAAAAATTTAAAAAACATTTTATAGAGATTGGAGTCTCTTTATATGGCCTAGGCTGGTCTTGAACACCTGGGCTCAAGCGATCCTCCTGCTTTGGCCTCCCAAAGTGCTGGGATTATAGGGGTGAGCCATTGTGCCAGCCTAGGAGGTGGTTTTAATTTAATTTAATTTAGTTTAATTTTTCAGATGGAGTTTTGCTCTTGTTGCCCAGGCTGGAGTGCAATGACCTGATCTCGGCTCACCACAACCTCCACCTCCTGGGTTCAAGCGATTCTCCTGCCTCAGCCTCCCAAGTAGCTGGGATTACAGGCATGCACCACCACGCCTGGCTAGTTTTTGTATTTTTAGTAGAGATGGGGTTTCTCCATGTTGGTCAGGCTGGTCTTGAACTCCTGACCTCAGGTGACCCACCTGCCTCAGCCTCCCAAAGTGCTGGGATTATAGGCTTGAGCCACCGTGCCAGGCCCCTAGGAGGTAGGCTTAAATTCATAGGTCCAGCACTTTGGGAGGCTGAGATGAGCAGATCACCTGAGGTCAGGAGTTTGAAACCAGGCTGGCCAACATGGTGAAACCCCATCTCTACTAAAAACATAAAAAATTAACCAGGTGTGGTGGCGGACACCTGTAGTCCCAGCTACTTGGGAAGCTGAGGCAGGAGAATTGCTTCAATCCAGGAGATGGAGGTTGCAGTGAGTCGAGATTGCGCCACTGCACTCTAGCCTGGGCAACAGAGCAAGGCTCTGTCAAAAAAAAAAAAAAAAAAAAAAAAAAATTTCCGTAGGTCCAGGAACAAAGGAGATTTTATACCTATGTGGAACCCACTGTACCTTCTTCTCCTGCTAGAAAAAGCCCTATCTATAATGAATATATGTGAATCAGAACATTTCCAGTATTTGATTTTTCTCATGAAACTCTCTTATTTCTTTTGTTTTGATCTTTCTTCTCTTCTTTCTCCCTCCCTATATGTCTCTGTCAGGTCTTTTCCTCCTCCTCTCTTATTTCTATAACTACTCATATTATAGAATTAGCGTACTTTGAGTTTTTCTCTTGTATCAATATCACCTCTTATTATTTTCTTGATAAACTTCCCTTCCTCCTGAAATTAGGTGCATTTTTGTATTGTGGGACCCCCGATGATTTTTCCGACTCAGTGGTCCTAATGTTCCTTGCTCTGAGGATAAGATGTGGAAATTGCTCTAGGAACTCTCCTAAGGCCAGGCAAGTTGATGCTTGCAAAAGTGGCACAATGGAGGCTTAGAATCCTAGCTTTCCTTGAAAGAAGGACAGCAATTAACCTTGGCAGTGGAGCAGAACTCACTTGAATTTGTACTTGTAAATCTCCACCTCTCCTTAGGCAAATATGATAGGAATAATCCAGATTTTCATCAAAAATAAATTAAAAATGGAGTCCTCACATTATAAAAGAATTTGCGGGGAGATTTCTTTAGTGAGTAACTCTTCCTAAATGTACTTAAGCCATGTTTTGATTCGCATAAATTCATTACTGATAGACTTTTCTAGTAGCATGCTGACTGAGTACATGAGGCACGACAAGGATACGCTACAGAGGCTACATTTTCAGTAAGTTTATTAACCAGTATTTTGCATGGCATTTTACTGTTTTTTAAGTTTCTTTTTTAAAGGGGGAAGTCAAGCCCAGGTGAGCCTGTTGTTTTGCTTCTGCCCATCTGGGTTTAAAACACAACCTATTTATTTGGGCCCTTGGCTCTATTCGGTTTTCACTTTAAGCAGGGATTTTGGTTTCTGTGATGTGTGGAGGGAGAAAGTAGGTCACTAATGAAATGCTTCATGCAATGAATAAATGATCTGCCATCCAAACAGCACACAAAGGATGTTTACCAAGGGGACCATCCAGACCTAGAGAATGAGTAGTAAAGCCAACTGGGGAGGCTTCCCAGGAATCGACCAGGATGTCATTCTGAGTACTAACACTGGCCCAGGCGGGATCTGTGGACTGTAGGAACTCTCGTCTGGTGGCAAATTCGAACTTCACGTCCCAAAGGCACCACCTTCTGTGGGGCAGAGTTTGCAAGAGGTTACTGGGGGCAAAAAGAGCTGTCAGAGCTGTTTTTCCAGCTTTGTGTTCACAAGGCTTCATCTCTAGTATTTTCTGCTAAATTCTGGCATGTTGGACTCCAAGGAGAGGAGGCAGATTGAAGTGAGCCATGGAATGGCAGAAAGTCCTTTCTCTGGAAACCATAATCCCCCTTGAAGAAGATACTCTCCATTGATTGTGGTACTACCTGTATTCGTCTCCTGTAACCAATTGTTAGAAACTGAGCAGCTTAAAATGTCAGAAATGTATTCTCATGCCATTCTGGAAGTCTGCAATCAGTTTCACTGGTGTGAAGTCAAGGTTTTGGCAGAGCCACACCCCTCTGGAGGAGCCAGGGGAGAATCTGTTCCTTGCCCCTTCTAGCTCCTGGTGGGTGCCTGAAGCAGCCACATTGCCTTCTCTTCTGTCTGTGTCAAATCTCCCTTTGTCTGTTTCTTATAAGGATACTTGTGATTGCATTTAGGGCCCACAGAGATAATCCAGGATAATCTCCCCATTTTAAGATCCTTAACTTAATCATATCTGCAAAGTTTTTGCCAAATACACTAACATTTGCTAGTTCCAGGAATGAGGATTTGATATCTTTGCGGCCATTCTTTAGCCTACTACACTCCCTCTCTTAATTTTTTCAGCAATACTGTGTTTCAGTGTTAGTGTAGCTCTAATTGTTTGTAATTATTGAGTGGCATTGGAAAGCTCTTCCATGGACTTCCTGCCAACTAAGGGCTCTCTGGCCTTGCATCATCCCGAGAGGGTGGGGGAATAAGATACAATGCCCTGGTAGGGAGAAGCATTTTAACACAGACATTGCTTCCCATTGCCTGTGCATGAAGATAATAAAAAGCAGAACTGCTGAGTCTGTGTTATTGTTGAAAATTTTTTTAATGACAATGTACTCCTCATTTCCTGCACCCAGGGCTGGCCACTCTCATACTTCCCATCTTGGTACTCCAGTGCTCTGGCCAGCATCCTGATTTACGGATCATGGTAGACCCAGAGAGGTGAGAAGGCTCACCCTCAGTCACAGAGGTAGATACAGTGTTGAGACCAGCACTCATGACTTCTCACAGCCCAGGGCTGAGTTCTCACCATTTGTGTCCCTCCTCATACCCCTGACTGGCTCCCTTCTCACCAAGCTATGAAAGCTCCAGAGGTTCAGCCTGACCCTCAGGCTCTTCTTCTGAGCAGTTATCTTCTGCTTCTCCCCGGGGCCTTTTTCTCTTTCTCCATCTAAGTCTGGTTCTTGGGTTATATTTTATTTTTCCAGCTTTCCCATTTCCTGTAGCTCATAAAACATCAAGTTTAAGGACTCCAGTGCTGCTCACCACGGGGAAAGAGAACGAGGAAAAGAAAGCCACAGGGATGTAGCAAATATTCCAGACACCATGCAACATTCTTAAGGCAGTGAGTCATGATCCATAGTCCTGTCTTCCCTCTCCTAAAGCGTGTGGGAAATTCCTCGACATGTTCCTGGATTCCTTCTTGTTTTATCTGGCCAGTTCTCACTGTCCAGGTCTGATTAGGCTGGATACTAGCCTAGACTGCATGGAGTGACGGGGCTCATTGATCCTTCTCACCTTCCTCTCTCATCTTTCTGGGTATGGGGTGCTTAAGGTTGGTCCTCAGGTTCCCTAAGACTCCTCTTGGGAACTGCTCTGCACAATTGCTTGTGCAGGGTGTACGTTCCTCTCTCTTTACATCCACCCCTACATGAAGTCTCTGAAAACATACGCACAGAGCGCAGAGCCAGGCAGAGGCTATCTGCACCATACCATAAACCCCAATGTAGTTGCCAGCCAGCTCAAGTAGAATACTTACTCATTCACTTTCCCTAGGCTAGAGACAACCCTCCATGACCTTCAGCACTAAAAGAAGGCCAAGTGATCTTCATCACCTTTTTGCCCTTCATTCTGTGTGCTCTCCTGTCCCCTTCCTCTTCCCAGACCATTCTTTCTTTTTTCTTTTTCTTTTTTTTTTTTGAGATGGAGTTTTACTCTTGTTGCCCAGGCTGGAGTGCAGTGATGTGATCTCAGCTCACTGCGGCTTCTGCCTCCCAGGTTCAAGCGATTCTCCTGCCTCAGCCTCTGGCATAGCTGGGATTACAGGCTTGCGCCTCCATGCTGGCTAGAGATGGGGTTTCACCATGTTGGCCAGGCTGGTCTCAAACTCAGGTGATCCACCTGCCTCGACCTCCCAAAGTGCTGGGATTACAGGTATGAGCCACCGTGCCCGGCCCCCAGACCATCCTTATAGGGCAGGAGCAGCTCCCAGGAGGAGACACCCCCAGGCTATCTTCCTTCTAAGATGTGAGTGAATCAAAAAAGAGACTAGCCATATTTATTGCCCAACTGACAGTTCCATGCCATAGCCCCCAAGGACTACTTGGATTCATCCTCCTGAAAATGGTGGAGAGGAGCCCCAGGCCACCCTTGCAGGCCATCTTTCTGTAATGTTTTCCCGAGTACCTTCCCCTCCTGTGGTGATCTTGCAGGCTCAGTCCAAACAATCATTTTTCTTTCTCTCCTGGAGAAGTTTGACATTTTCTACATTGGCACCTATGGATGTTTTAAGATGTCCTCTTTTAGTCTGCCGGGAAGACTGTTGGCCCTGGAAGTCCTGCTCTCTGGAGCTTGGTTGGTCTGCTCTATTTTGTTCACCAGGGGTTCCTCATTGGCCGGTCCTAATGGTTAATTCTACATTAGTTGAATGTCAGTGTCTTTTCCTACCAGTTTATGCCATTGGGTCCACCCTCTCTAGACAGCCTGGCCCACTGGGAGAAGCCATCTTTCTTTATTGTATCCCGAATCTTTTATGTCTTTTCCCTCTCATAGCACCCAGGAATCTCTCCTCACTCCACGCTCCTGTTCTCTCCAGACATGGCTCTTGTTCACAGCTCCTTGTGGAGCAGTGGTGGGAAGATTGAGCTCCACCTGGTTCAGGTTATTGCAGGTGGGATCCTCCATTTCTGTCATTTTACCCTCTGTTTACTTCTCTCCCTCCTTCTCCTTCCCCCGTGCCCTCAATGGAACAGTCTTTTAAAACCTCATCTTTAAAAAAGAACGTACTTCGAAATACAAAGACAATAAAAGATATAATACCCACTGAGGGACCAGGAGGCTAATTTCCTCACATACATTTTCTGATAATTTTGGCAAAGCTGCTTCCCAAACATCTGCATTAAATATTCCCCACCACAGGTGGGTGCTTAATGTGCTCTTCGAGTAAATAACATTCAGAATTGTAATCATGAGGCGGTCTGGGACCAGCCAGGTCATCTATCTGGATTGACACCTTGGGAATCCAGGGAGAAGGAGGCCTGGGACCGGGGATGCATGGGAATAGATCTGCTTCTGCCCAGCAGCATGGAGAAGGCAGCCGGGCTCAGGGCCTTCCAAAGAGGCAGCACCGGCTCTTGAACAGCACAACCCCTGAATACCAACCTGTTGTTAATTCAGTCACCGTGCCGTCATTCTGGTGCTTCACAGATGAGAAAAGTGAGGCACTTTGAGTAGTCAAAGATTAGATCCTAAGTACCTCAGTCCCCTCATCTTGCAGATGAAGAGGATGAACTAATGTTTCTCCTCATTCTCAAATGGTCTGATTTTATAAAATCACTCCTTCCAAATTTATACACTATTGCTGATGAGTGCGGCTGCCTCTCTAATTTCTGTGGGATGTGAAGGGTTTTCTAGCAATCTGCAGCCTGAGCTGAATGCCTCTTTGTGCTTTCCATTGCAGTCTAAAATAAAATCTTTGGAATAGTAGGAGGGAAAAAAAAAAACCCTTCTGAAAAAGTCTCAGTAAAAGAAAAGTGCCTTTACTGTAGCCTCTGTTCCACAAAAGGAAAAAGATCTTGACATTTTCCCAGGAGTGAATGAGCAGGTGCAGCAATTGTAAGAGTTAATGGCAAGGTTTCCCAAGAGCTCTGGGATAAGGACAGGATCATGACCAAACTTCTCAATGAGCTTTTTAAGGGATGATGTACAAGCTGGAATGTAGGATGCCATTATGTTTCTCAGGTGAGGAACAAAAAGGTTGATTTAGTGTGTTTCTTGCTCTCCCCTTCTCCTCTGTAGCCTGCACATTTATCTATGTATGTAATCTATGTATGCGTCATTATCTGTGTATCTGTTTGGATGTATTTAGGCCCATGCATATCTGTGTGTATCATAATCTACGTATCTAACCATTCATGTATCTGTGTGTGTAACTATCAATTACCTATCTACTTACCTATCCCTGTTTCTTCTATCCTCTATGTATCTATCTATCGTCTCTCTATCCATTCACCTGCTTTTCTGTCTCTGTATCTCACTTGCTTACTCTCTCTGCCTCTTCTTATTTTTGTCTTGTCAGTCTGAAATTACTTGTCTTCCCAGGAAGGATGAATAATAAATCAGTTTTCCCCCACCCATGGTATGTCAATCATTCTGAGTGGACTGTTCAGATAGTTTCATAGAATTAAAATTCTGAGTTGGCCCCAAAAGTTGAAGCATACATCTATAATGCCTCCTGAGGGTTTTCAGAGATTCCAATACAGGTGATCACAGCTGCTGACAGTGAGGGCCTCTTCTCTGAAGGGTCCCGGAGGCCTTTTAGTGTGATCATCAAGGAGGCATCCCCAGGCGCCAGTTGGCAGTAAGAGTCCACATCTTCCCATTCAAATTCTCTTTGTCTCCTGAGTTGTGGATGGAATTTGGTGGCTGTAGAGTCCCATGGAGGATCTCTTAATACTCTCTCCTCCTTAAAGAGTGACAGGTCTTGGAAAGGAGACCTGCATTTCTTGAAAGCAAACATAGTCATGAAACCTGTAAAAAGAATTTTTGAAGAGCAAATCATCTATTTTAGTTTCTGTCTCTGCTCATTTGACTTGCTAGAATTATTTTAGTACCTATAGCTGACATTTATTGAGTGAGAGCTTAGGCACTGTTATACGTGTTTTACATGTATTGACACATTTAATTCTCATAGTAACCCAATGGGGTAGATGCTATTAATAGCCCTATTTTACAGGAGGGGGGTTAATGAGGAAACATATCTTTTTGAGGGTAAGGCATACATTCTGCTTGGGGATTAAATAGACAAGGGAATCAAAAAAGTGAATTTCTGTCCTACCCACATTTTACTTTTAAATTCCCTACTGATATGTAAAAATAATTTTAAAATAATTTTAAAAATAGGGCAATAAGAATAAATAGGGCAGGGGAAAAGTAGAGCAATGATGACTAGATTTATGATCCGCTAGGGTTGAAGGGAGTAGAGGAGTTCTCCACATCAAGTTGTGACCCTCCTCGGCCACTCGTCTGCTCTTGAGAACATCTTGAGGCAGACGTTCATAGCCATTGTCATAGTGCTGCTGAAGCCCGATCTCCAGCACTTCCTCCCTCCATGAAGACAGAATTGCTGGGTCTAAGGGAACCTGGATTTCCATCTATGCCTAACTTCTGTTGACCTTTACTCTTAGCAGAACAAAAAAGGGAACTTAAGGCCCAGATCCCCCCTGCCTCTGACCACTTTGTTTCTGTGCCTGTTGGCAGGTGTGTAGGGTGGGAGAGAGGACTGACTTTGAGCCGCTGCTTCTGTGAGGCGGGTGGGATCTTGATCGCACGCCGTCGACAGTGTAAGCTGCTGTTTGACGTCCCTCCGGACAGCACCATTAATCGCCTGCGCTTTCAAATGGGCTAAACTTGGCTTCCGTTTTTAAGCCTTTAAACCAGAGCATGGAGAAAGAAGGCCCCTCTAGTGCAAGATATTGACAGTTTATCTAAATTTAGAGGCCATGTGGAATGTGATTTTGCATATGTCCCTTCCTGATGCCAGTTGGCACTGCAGAGCTCACACAAACCCTGCACATTTTCATACTACAACGCCCTCCACGCACACGCACACCTACACACGCATGCACACACATGTGCCTGCATGTGTACACACACACACATGCAATTTGTGCATTTCAGAGTATGTTTCAAGCCAATGACTAAGCAGAGACAGCTTAGTACTTCGCAGATTTGTTTGAAAATGACTCCTTTCTAAATGCCACAGAATCCGATTGCAGCTCTCTCTCTGAAATCTATGAGGAAATGTCATGTGCCCAGCACAAATCTGAGGTACAACAGTTCTGTTGGCCAACTCTAGTCTTCTGCCAAGCCTGTATAAAATATGAACTCTTCAGCTTTCACCGCCAGAGCCTCTCATTCTCCTCAAATTCTAAGAGGAAAAAGCTTGGGCGACCTGACAGGATATGGCCACTAGATGGGGCCAAAGGTCTGTGAAACATTTTTGTGGGCGCTGAAATCAGTAATTCCGCCCTTAGCTGAAGAATCCTTGCGGAAGAGAGAGACCTTGATCATAAATCCCACACGCAATAACAGGTTCATAATGCATCCTAGTGACTACATGTTGTAATTTTTTTCTCCCAGAGAAATAAAATTTCTCTTTCAATGGAGAAGGATGTTCCTTTACATCGAACATGTGCTAATGTTAAATCTCTTTCCTAAGAAGCCGGCGACTAAGCCTTTAATGTGCACTGACCAAGACATCTGGGCAATGTCTGCAGTGAAATGCGGATTGATAGCTTGAGGGCCTAAGAACACATAAGCCACAGTCTTGGCAGCCTGGATAGAGAGGGCTATTTTTCCCCTAAAAAATGAACTTTTGACTTGTCAAAGTGTTTTCTCATTGATCCACTGAAACAGAATCTGCAGATTACAGAGACAGCTTTACAAAAAATCTCATTCATTTTCGAAGAGAAGTTAAGGGGAAAACAGAGACTAATTTCTTTCATTTAAAATGTATCTACCTATTAAAGACGGAGCAAAATGCTAAGTGAATAAAATGTCAGTGGGACAGAAATCCATTTCTTTGTTGCCCCTGACTCTTCCCTTCCTACAGCCTTCCATGTTACCTGGGAAGTGGAAATCAAAGAACATAAAAAAAATTGCTAAATGATATAATTAACAGCAGAATCTACGTATGAAAACATTTAGCACCAAACCTACATCTACATATCCATGTATTCTTCAGAGTCTCGCTCTGTCGCCCAGGCTGGAGTGCAGTGGTACAATCTCGGTTCACTGCAACCTCCACCTCCCGGGTTCCGGCGATTCTCCTGTCTCAGCCTCCCAAGTAGCTGGGATTACAGATGTGCGCCACGAAGCCCAGCTAATTTTTGTATTTTTAGTAGAGACAGGGTTTCACCATGTTGACCGTGGCTGCTCTCGAACTCATGGCCTCATGTGATCCGCCTGCCTCAGCCTCCCAAAGTGCTGAGATTACAGGCGTGAGCCACCGTGCCCAGTCAATTGATTCTTAACAGTAATCCTTTTCTTAGCAATGCCTTACAGCAAAAAGGGCTGACATTTTTTGACTATGATGCACCTTTTGGTGCCTTACTGGTGAACTCTTTACATGATGATTGTTTATCATGTGTAAAATGGGAGATTGGGGGAAAAACAAAACAAAACAAAAGCAAAACACCTAAAACTTAAATTTGATGCTGTTAGAATTCCTTTGAAATTTCAACTGTTAGGGGTTCACAGCTATTTCTCCAAACTGATTTCTTGGAACTGCACTAGGAGAGCAGGTGGCTTGTGTGTCTTTTTCACTCTTGTATGCCCAGCACTTGGCATGGTGTCTGGTACATAGTGGGCTCTCCAACTACTTGCAGGATGAGTGAGTGGCATGCAGGCCTGGCTGTGGGCCTGGCATGGAGATAACATGTTCATTTCCATATTTTGTAGGTGTCACAATCTGAAATCTGGTTACTTCAGATTGACCTTTCCAGAGGCAGAGATTTACCTAGAGTCCTTGAAATCTTACAATTTGAAAAAAAGAAAAGAAAAGAAAAAAAAGGCTAAAAACTACCACAGCCTCATTCTGCTGCTTTTCAGAGAAATCAAACCAAGATTCTCAAAGTAGAATGTGGTGCAATAATTTTTAATACCTTTTTTATTACTGTGTTTATCACAAGTAGGAGGCATTTACTTTGTCAATATTCTCCTTTTCCGGAGTTTGGTGGTGTTTTTCTAGCTTCCATAATGTTAAATAGTCATCCCATATTTAGTCCAGGCTCATGTGGCCATTTGCAAAAGGGATGACAGTGTACGATGAGGCACATATTCATATTTAGACTCTAAGATAAACAGAGCAGTGACTCTTAGTGAGGTGAGACAAGTGTTTCTTCTTCATTCTCAGAAATAGAATAATACAGGAAGCAGATGGATTATTCTAGGATATCAGTTTCTTTTTGATACTTCAAATGACTTCTCACCTGCAATGCCTCCCCCTCCCCTCCCCACTCCCTCTTTTCCCATCCCCTTCCCTCTCCCCCTCCCCTTCCCTCCCCTCTCCTCCCATCCCCTCCCCCTTCTCCCTTCCTCTCCCCTCCCCTCCCCTCCCCTCCTCTCCCCTCCTCTCTCCCCTCCCCTCTCTCCTCCTCTTTCCCTTCCCCACTCCCCTCCTCTCTCCCCTCCCCTCCTGTTCCTTCCTCTTCCTTCCTCTTCCCTCCTCTCCCTTTTCCTTTGGGCAAGGAGATAGAGGTCATTTTCTTTTCCTCAAGATGAGATAAATCATGGTCTCTGGTCTTAAAACAGGGTGGTTCTGTCTTCTTGAGCTGCATCCCCATTCAGTGACGTGAAAACCACAGGTCAAGGGTGAGAGATGTACCATTTGCCTCTCAACAAGTGGGAGGCAATCGAACCTCTGCCTTCTCCACAGCTGCTGAGGCCACAGACCCAGTGAGCAGGGATCCAGAACTGGCCTCCAGCTCCTTTCCCAGCCAGACTCTCTGCGTTAGAACCCCTATTGGCTGTCAGACTCATGAAGCAAATGGAATACAGTGTAGACCCTCTGGGTTTCCACATTTCAGCCACTTTTTCTTATGACTTGTTTGCTCTGGTCAGCATGTAAGTATACACTTGCAGGAAACACTTTTCACTGTGGTCCCCTGAAGTCCCCTTACTGGTCTGGGGGACCACACCTCCCTATTCCCCAAGGATGTTTGCTGGGTACCGATAAGACTCATAGCAGGATAGCTCTCTCCAATGATGAGTCTCACCAAAACTCACCAAAATTCTCTCTTCTCTCTGCCCTCTTTTCCTACCCTTATCTGAATGCAGATACCAAGAATTGCGGAAGGGATTGGGGGGTTATCTCTGTAAATCTGTATAAGGGAGGTCTGTCCCAATCACTTTTATATCATTAATTGTTTTGGGCTTATCAGTAGAAATGGAGGTGAAAGAGTCACTCTAATGTCCCCTTTTTTGAGGACTGAATGACATTCTATGAGTGAATACCACATGGGACGAGATCTCTGGCAACTATCAAATTTTGTGCAAATGCCACTTCTTAGCATCGCCATTCTCTGCTAATCTGATAATGGAGTCTTATTACAGCTACTGTCGAGAAGGGTGAAAAACCCTGTCCAGCTTGAAAACGTACTTTCTGGAAACAATGCTGTAGAGCCTGGGAGGATTAGTGAGTGGTCATCTGTAGTAGGAGAGTAGTTAATTTCGGATGCTGTGTCAGAGCCCAGGGACAGTGGCAAATGGTGTGCTGTGATTGTGCAATGGAACTAACCATGCTGAGGAGACGTTCCCTATACAAGTTGTGTGAGGGCAGATAATGGCAAGCAAGTGACTGCAAACCCAGGCGATTGTCTCCAAAGCTAAAGGGAAATTCAGTCAGCCTTCACTTCATAGCTGAGGAATGAGAGGCCGAGGGTGGCGTTCCAGGCAGAGACCTTGGGAGTGCCACTGGAAAGGAGAAGGGGCTGCATGGGGTGTGTGTGTGTGTATGTAGTGTGGTGTGTGCGCACAGTGTGTGGAGTATGTAGCGTGATGTGTGGTGTAGAGTGGTGTGTGTATGTGTGTGGGGTGTATAGTGTGGTCTGTGTGTGGTGTGTTGTGTGTAGTGTGGTGTGTGTGATGCGTGTGTGTGCATGGTGTGTGGTGTGTAGTGTGGTGTATGTGCATTGTGTGGAGTATATGGTGGTGTGTGGTGTGCATGTGGTGTATAGAATATACTAGGGTATGTATGCTGTGTTGGGGGTGTGTGTGTGTGTGTATGTGCATGTTGTGTGAAGTATAGTGTGATGTGTGGTGTGTGTATGTGTGTGCATGGTATATGGTGATACTGTGTCGGAGTGTGTATATGGTGTATACTGTGTTGTGTATGGTATGTGGAGTATACTGTGGTGTATGTGAGTGTGGTGTATAGTGTGTGTGGTGTGTAGTGTATAGTGTGTGATGTATGTGGTGTGTGGAATATAGTGTGGTGTGTGTGTGTGTTTGTGTACATGGTGTGTGATGTACACTATGTTGTGTGGAGGATAGATGGTGTCCAATGCAGTGTGTAGGTATATGTGTGTGGTGTATGCGTGCTGTGCTGTGTGTGTGGTGTGTAGTATATTGTGTGGTGTGTGTGGGGTATGTGTACTGTATGTGTGCTGTGTTGTGTGTGCAGTATGTAGTGTATCATGTGGTGTGTGTGGGGTATGTGTGTGGTTTATGTGTGTTGTGCTGTGTGTGGGGTGTGTAGTGTATTGTGTGGTGTGTGTGGGGTGTGTGTGTGGTTTATGTGTGCTGTGTATGCAGTATGTAGCGTATCATGTGGTGTGTGTGGGGTATGTGTGTGGTTTATGTGTGCTGTGTGTGCAGTGTGTAGCGTATCGTGTGGTGTGTGTGGGGTGTGTGTGGTGTATGTGTGCTGTGCTGTGTGTGCAGTGTGTAGTGTATCGTGTGGTGTGTGTGGGGTGTGTGTGTGGTTTATGTGTGCTGTGTATGCAGTATGTAGCGTATCGTGTGGTGTGTGTGGGGTATGTGTGTGGTTTATGTGTGCTGTGTGTGCAGTGTGTAGCGTATCGTGTGGTGTGTGTGGGGTGTGTGTGGTGTATGTGTGCTGTGCTGTGTGTGCAGTGTGTAGTGTATCGTGTGGTGTGTGTGGGGTGTGTGTGTGGTTTATGTGTGCTGTGTGTGCAGTAGGTAGCATATCATGTGGTGTGTGTGGGGTATGTGTGTGGTTTATGTGTGTTGTGCTGTGTGTGGGGTGTGTAGTGTATCGTGTGGTGTGTGTGGGGTGTGTGTGTGGTTTATGTGTGCTGTGTATGCAGTATGTAGCGTATCGTGTGGTGTGTGTGGGGTATGTGTGTGGTTTATGTGTGCTGTGTGTGCAGTGTGTAGCGTATCGTGTGGTGTGTGTGGGGTGTGTGTGCTGTATGTGTGCTGTGCTGTGTGTGCAGTGTGTAGTGTATCGTGTGGTGTGTGTGGGGTGTGTGTGTGGTTTATGTGTGCTGTGTGTGCAGTAGGTAGCATATCATGTGGTGTGTGTGGGGTATGTGTGTGGTTTATGTGTGCTGTGCTGTGTGTGCAGTGTGTAGCGTACCGTGTGGTGTGTGTGGGGGGTGTGTGTGGTTTATGTGTGCTGTGTGTGCAGTATGTAGCGTATCATGTGGTGTGTGTGGGGTATGTGTGTGGGGTGTATGTGTGCTGTGCTGTGTGTGCGGTGTGTAGTGTATCGTGTGGTATGTGTGTGGTGGGTATGTGTGTGCACTGTGTGGGAGTATAGTGTGTGTGTGTGTTGTGCGAGTAGAGAGTGTGTGTGGTGTGTGGTGCCTGTGTGCCTATAGAAGATGGAAAGGTGTCCTCAGAGATTAATTAGACACTGACTTGGTCTGACAGAAAGTTGAGGGTGGGAAGGTCTTATGAGTCAATTTGGAGGTTATACTTGATAAATAGTGAATGTTGAGTTAAATTGGGTTCCCTCAAATCAGATTTTTCATCGCAAAAACAGCACATGCATGCAGCAACACATGACGCATTCTAAAATGTGCATACATCAAAGGCAATGTGTCCTACCACTGTCCTGGCTCGGTGGCTCCGAACTTGTTCCCTCTTTTCCCATCCTGGCCCAGCGCATGACTCGATTTCACCCCGAAGTCACTCTCTAGTACTTGTGTCTCACCTGATTAGGGGCAAGGTGGCAGCTCATGAGTGTCCGGTGTTGCTGGACTGGAGACTGGGAGTTTTCCACTGGAGCGGGGTTGGGAGCAGGCACAGGGCTATGCTGGGTAGACTCAGGGAAGCAGATCAGTGCCACTCCACGGGGGACACCAACCCTTGGTGACGGGTGGTCCTCACCTTGGGGCAAAGCGGCAGCACCTCAGCCCCTCTCAGCTTGCTGCAGCTCCCTGGAACCTGCTGGACTTTCTCTTCTGTGGGGGATCGTAGCTGCTCCTTGTCACCCACCCCTGCCCCTGTAATATGCCTCCTCCATTTCTTCTCTCTAGACGTGGGGGTTCTACCTAAAACTTCGCTCTGTCAGTGTATGGCAGAGTCTTCCTGCTCTAGATTTAGGGCAGAAAACAAAAATTTTTTTTTCTTAAAAATTTAGTATTTGCAACATTTTTCTTGTTCTGTGGTCTGTGGTTCATGACAGGGTAACTATAAAGGGATCTGGTGAGACTAAATGGGGGAGAAACATAACGATTAAATAATATGAAAGATTCTAATATGTATAATTTAAGAGTGAAAGTCCATCATCATGTCATCCCTTAGAGAAACCACGGCTTAGATCTGCTGTATGTTCTTTCATATTGTTCTGGGGCTATAATGATGTGCACACACAAGATACAATCATGACGGTATTATTTACAGAATGGGATCTTCCCAAAAACACTCTTCTGCATCTTGTCTTTTCCACTCGACACACTCGGACATCCTTCCACACTGTCCGCTGTAAATCAACCTCGGAATCTTAGAGGGGAGGAGGAGGAGGATGGTGTTTTGGGGAAGTTGCTCAGGCAGTTCTGATAGTGGCTCCTCCCTCATTCCCCAGGTGCTGAGGCGTGACCCCTCTGTGATTAGACCCCCGCTCTCACTGCTCCATGCCCACAGGTGCTGTGCGTCAGTGCCACAGCAGCATGCTCTTGATCACTGTCTTGACTTTAAAAGCATCCTCTTCCCTCCCTCCCTCTCTCCTTCCCCCTCCCTCCCTCCCTCCTTCCCTCCCTCCCTCCCTCCCTTCTTTCCTTCCTTCCTTCCTTCCTTCCTTCCTTCCTTCCTTCCTTCCTTCCTTCCTTCCTTCCTTCCTTCCTTCCTTCCTTCCTTCCTTCCTTCTTCCTTCTTCTTTTTATCATTTCAAAAAACCACTGAGTATAAAGGATACCGTTAATGTGGAAAAAAAGAAACCACAGAAAGGCTTTTCTCTACCTTTTCTTTGCTGTAGTTAGAACCGTGACTGAACTTTGAGCCCTCTGAGGAAGGAGACATACTCAGATGCCCACCAAGTAACCCAAGGTCGTGCAGTCTATAGAATGTGGCTTTTTGCCCCTTGGGGAAAAAGCCCAGGAGGAGCAGGGCTGTCTGGAAGCAGGCTCTGCGTGGAGCCTCATGGCTGAGCAAGGAGTCCTTTAAAAATAACATTCCTCTTTGTCACTGATATTAGGTTTTCTCACAAGATGTATTTGTGCTTCTGCCTAAGAGCATAGAAGGAAAGAATGCAAACAGAACCAGAGCAGCCGCTGAACTCCTGTGATGTTGTCATTAATCCGGTTGGTGTGGAGAGGAGACAAGCTGCCACCCGCGCCCCCCTGCCCCACATCCCCCTCGCTGAGTGCTTGGGTTCCTGCCTCTATCAATCACGAGGCTTATATTCCAAGGCTGGAGGTGGTGCGTCTACTCAGCACTACCTCTGTTTTCACACAGCCTCTATTCTAATCTTCATGGTCAGGGTCAACAACAGCATTTCAGCTTTTCCCCGAGACAAGGGAGATAGTTCAGCAAATATCTCTCTAACTTCAACATTCTGTCTCTGTCAGATCAATAAGGAACATTTTTTGACAAGTCTGATGTTCAGTGTTTAGGAGGAAGCTAACCTTCCTGAGTGGAGAGAGGAAAGATTTCTGTGCCGCGACATGAAGACTCTTGACTTTCATCCTCAGCTTTGTGGAAAGTGGTGTTTTAGGGTAATGGGTGGTTGGTTGACTCCTTCTGCCTCTGTGACAGCTTCTTTCTACAAGGACTTTTTTCTTAAGTGCAAATACCAAGGCTAGTAACAAGCATTACAAGCTATGACACCAGCAATCATCAAGAGGAATAAGGAAAAACAAACAAAAAAAGATAGCCAGCGAGTAAACGACATTATTTGATTTTCTTAGGAATAAGGGACACCATTCTATTATGGTGAATCAGGAGGAGTTACTCTGATACAATGGGTGAGATTTCCATCCGATAGAAAGTTAATCCCACTGTTTTACAATCCTTTCTCTAGTGTTTTATTTTGGTGACTCTTCCTTTCCATTTTACCAAAGAGAAATTGGAGGTACTGATAGACTTGGTAAATATTATGGAGCAAGTGGAATTTGAAACCTTTGTTCTTCACTTGTTAAGAGAGGGTCTCTTTTTTTGGGTGGGGGACAGGATCTCACTCTGTCGCCCAGGCTGGACTGCAGTGGTGCAATCTTGGCTCACTGCAGCCTCTGCCTCCTGAGTTTGAGCAATTCTGCCTTGGCCTCCCGAGTAGCTGGGATTACAGGTGCGCACAACCACGTTCAGATAATTTTTGTATTTTTAGTGGAGGTGGGGGTTTCACCACATTGCCCAGGCTGGTCTGGAACTTCTGAGCTCAAGTGATCTGCCCGCCTTGGCCTCCCAAGGTTCTGGGATTACAGGTGTGAACCATTGTGTCTAGCCAGGGTCTTTTAATCTCAATTTTCATATTCCTCCTGGGTTTGAGACCAGATGATATTGTAGATGCACATGAGAATTTCAGTTCAGAGGCAGGAAACTCACTGAGGTCTGAGAGTGCCACCTCACACTCAGTTTGGTCTGGTCCTACTTTCACCTGGGAGCTCCCTGTGCAAAGAACTCTGGTTTGAGACCACCCTGGATGAACCATTCTACTTCCTGCTGTCAAGATGCTTGGGGTGCAAGACAACAAACCACTGGTCAGATAGAATCTGAACTGTGCACTTCCAGTGAAGTGAGATGGATCCAAGGTATTTTTTTCACCCCTAGGAGAAAGAACAGTGAGTTTGGTAGGGCTCTCCTGTGGCAGCTTCTGAGCTGCTCAGAAGTCTCTACTTTTAACCCATTTGGACGAAGAGCATTCACTCTGGGGCAGACCAATTCCAGTTGAAGCAGATATATTAAAACGATGGACTGGGAGTGTAGATACTTATTTGAGGTCTGAAAAAGAAAGCCGGGGCTTAACAACTAAGAAACTAACTGAACCTTGGTAGAAATCAATGCATCAAGTGTAATTGAGCTGGTAGATGAAGCCCCAGCCAATTGGAGCCTGGGATTTGGGCACCTTCGTTTATTAGCTCTAAGCCTAGTTTGGTTCACTGATAATCCAATAGCAGTTCTGTATGCTGATTGGCTGGGGGAGGTTCTCTTCTCCTACAATGAGAAGATAATCAATCATGTTACTGACTTTTGTCTTGGCGAAGGTATTTAGATTTCAGCCAGCTGGTTAGCTGCCTCAAGGCCACCTGCTTGACTGAAAAATAAAGAATCCGTTTCTTTCCCTTTGCAAGGAGAAGGGAGGAAGTATTGACTTGTGTGATAATTTTAGGGGGATGATTAAATTTGGCCTCTTAGGCTCCAGCTGAAAATTCAATTCTAATGACTGGTTTTTCTTTTCATACATCGCTGCGCAATCCTGTGTACTGCCATGGCTAATGTTCCTGATGCTGATTGTCCCTTCACTTTAACAAAGCACAGAATCCCCAGCCCACTCTCCATTTCACGTTCCTCCCAGCTACAAGGACATAATGAGGAAATGCACTCTTTCTGCTTAAGTTAAGAATGCTACGAGTGTGCAGTCATGCTTAGAGGCTTTCTCAAGTAACACACTTGCTCTAAAGGAAAGAATCAGAATAGTGATGATTTCTCTGGTGACAGTTTGTAAAATATACCAGTTTCCTTTTGTGCATTTCAAATTTAGAGTGCAGTTGGTTGTGCATTTGGTGCCATTTGGCTGAAACGTCACAATCTCAGATGCCAAAGTAGTGAACACATCCAAGGTACTACCAGCCGGCTAAAACCTGAGAGTCATTCTTGACTCTCTCATCCCCTGCATCAAATCCATCAGCAAATCCTGCCATTCAGTCTCCAAAACATGTGTCTACACTTCCCATTTCTCCCCACCTTTGCTGAATATCACCTCTGTAAAAGTCTCATTGTCTCTCATCCGGACTACAGCAGTTGCTTCCAAAGTGATCTCTCTGGTTTTGTTTTTGCTTTCCTACAATCCATTCCCCTCCTGGCAGCAAGGGTACTGTTTTAAAAATCCTATCAGATCACAAAGGTCCCTCTATAAAAATCTTCTTGTAGCTGCCATGATAATTAGACCAAAATGAAGCGCCCTACTGAGTCTTCAGGACCTTATGAGAGCTGGCCTCTGTCTCCTTTTCTGACCTTATCTTATATATCTCTTCCTCTCCTTCATCATGTTCTAGTGATTTCCTGAAAACTTCAAGTTCCCTTTCATCTTAGGACCTTTGCACTGGATATTTCCTCTTCCTGGAATGTTCTTCCCCTAACCAAGATTTCTACAGGGTGCCAATTTTGTATTCATGGTTCAACTTAAATGTCAACTCCTCAGAGAATCTTTCTTGACTACCCAAGCGAGTACAGTCCTTCTTATTATATTATCCTGTTTTGTCCTCAAAATAGCACTAACTATTCCCATACATTTTTCTTATTTGTTGATAGCCTGTCTCCTTTATTAGAATGTAAGCTCTGTCACTGTATGGACTTTGTCTATTGTGTCCAGAAGATCCCCAGTGCCTAGAATAGAGTTTTGCAAATACTAGGTGCCCAGTAAATGGTTATCCAGTGCATTGGTGAGCAAAGAGGTTTTCCTAAATGATACAGGAAGAGGATGCTTTAAGTGTGGCCCTATCAGGACTTAGGGAGTGAGGCTGAATGTTTTTGCAGGTTTATTCATGATTTATATTCTGGGCTTCTAAGTTGTCAAGGATTTTCTGAGGCCTAATGTCTGTGATGCAGTTAAATGCACTCAAACAGTGACAACCTCTTATCTTGGGGAGGTAAGAGACTGACCCCATTCTCAGCTGATCTGATCAACTGAAAAGCAAAATGTGTCGTTAATTTTAGGATCCATTATATGTGACATTTTTGTCTTGCTAAAGGTTAGGGGGCAATAGGAGAACTGGAGAAAGCTTGCTAACCAATGTATCTTTATTCACATTTAGAAATTAGTTGGCACTGGGGACAGTCCGTGTATTCACCCTGATTTGAGGTCTAGGTCTTATTTTTCCAGGAAGGACTGGTGTCTGTGCAGTGTCCTCAGTGTCTAGAATATCTTATTCATGCATAAACAAAGGGCAGGCATGATTCAGATAGGATGAATCCCTGAACCTCACAGACAGGAGAAAAATGTAGAGTCGTGATACTTAAAACATTTCTCAGCCTTAGTTGTCAGCGCTGGTACCCACTTCAGCACATTTCTGAAATGAACTCTGTTAAGGCTAGGTCAGCGACACCATAAAAATTTTTTTTGCAATTAAAAAGGCTTAAAGGGATCACTGGCAAGATGGCCTTTTTTTTTTTTTCCCCTTTTCTTTTTTTTTTAAACAAGTCACTAAAAGAAGAAAACTGAATAGGTATATTTTCTTACATCAGTTTTGCCCATCAGTCAAAGTGAGGGGACACAGGCTGAGAAGGGCCACTATTTGAGAAACTCCAAAGAGCAAGTTTTAGAACTCAGTCTTTGCTTCAGAGGCTGTTTTTAACCTCATGAAGGCATCTATCAGGAAACTTCAATGGTCCTTACAGAAAAAGATAATAGGAAATAAGACAGAGATAAATAGCTAAATGAGAAAGCTCTACCTTTTGTAAAAAATTATACTTTAAGTTCTGGGATACATGTGCAGATCGTGCAGTTTTGTTACATAGGTATACATGTGCCATGGTGGTTTGCTGCACCCATCAACCCATCATCTATATTAGGTGTTTCTCCTAGTGCTATCTCTCCCCTAGCCCCCAACCCCCAGATAGGCCCCAGTGTGTGATGTTCCGTCCCTGTGTCCATGTGTTCTCAGTTTTCAACTCCCAATTATGAGTGAAAACTTGTGGTGTTTGGTTTTCTGTACCTGTGTGAGTTTGCTAAGGATGATGGCTTCCAGCTTCATCCATGTCCCTGCAAAGGACATGAACTCATCATTTTTTATGGCTGCATAGTATTCCATGGTGCATATGTGCCACATTTTCTTTATCCAGTCTATCGTTGATGGGCAAGCTCTACGTTTTAGGAAGAGCAATAGGCCTTACTTTTAAAGTTTACCAGGGGGATGGTGGTGATTTAAAATTTTACAGTAAAGAAAAACAATGTCATCTGCCAACTCACATAATATTAAATGCACATTTTACTGCATTTAACCCATCTGGGCCTCAGAAAATTAGATATTACTGACTGTTTAATAGATTAACTGACATACACCAAATGAGAGGTAATAAAATTAATGAAGAAGCAGTAAGAGTCATGTGTCTGGAATCTTCTTAGTGTTCTAAGAGGGAACAGCTGTTTTCATGAGCCATCCTGTAATGATAAGATACTATGGGAGGGGATTTTAGCCTTTCTTTTGAATGAAAGGAAATTAGCATCCATAATGAGAGATGATCTCAGATAAGGAGTTTTATTTATTTATTGCACATACACGAATTTTTAATCACAACCTAGTTTCTAATAGTAGAAAATGTATACAACTTAAATGTCTAAGAATAAAGGAATGCTTTAATAAGTTGTAGTATATAATTAGAGTGGAGCACCATGCAGCCATTCAAAGTGCTGTGGTAAAAGCTGGGTGTGGTGGTGTATGCTGGTAGTGCCAGCTAACCTCTGGAGGCTAAGTGGGTAGGATTGCTTGAGCCTAGGAGTTTGAGACCAGCCTGGGCAACATAGCCAGACCCTATCTCTTAAAAAAATATGTGATAGAAATAAATTTCCACAAATGTTGCGGGTGTAGGGCTCATGCCTATAATTCTAGCACTTTGAGAGTGAGGAGTTTTAAATCAAAAACTTGCCTGGTTCGTTCAGATAGTTGTTTGGAATTACCAGGAAAACATCCATAGATACACACAGTCACACACACACACATACACACTGAGAGAGAGAGGGAGAGAGAATGAGAGAGCACAGAAGTGACCACATAATTCTCTGAGGGAACGGAACTGAAGGTTGAGAGAGTATTGGAGGCTGGAAGATCTTACAGAGTAGCCAACCTGAACTATCTCCTTTGCCAACCAGGAAACCGACATAAGAAGGGACTGAATGACCTGCCAGGAGCCACAAAGATCATTAATGACTAAGCGAGGGCTAGAACCTGGGCATGTCAACTCAGTCTTTCTAGACAGAATGGGAAGTTAGAAAAAAAATTACAATTTCTAATGCCTATTACATTATTTCTGAAGTACTGTCTTTCTGCAATGAGATGGCATATATAATGAAAGCACTATGGAGTCTGAGTTTGAACACAGAATTTTCTACTCTCCATCATCTGATTTTGGGCAAATCACTTCACCAATCTGGGTGCCTGTTCCCTGATCTTTTGGAAACACAACCACAGGCAGTGGCAAGCTTTAGAGACAATATACGCAATGGCTAATGTGTAGTAAGGACTTGGTAAATGGTAAATGGTGTCTACTGTTTACCAGCCTTTGTATGTTTAGCATGTTGCAGGGCACTGGAGTCAGACTGACAGGCTTTGAATTCTGCTTTCACCGCTTCCTAGTTCTGAGACCTTATTAGTTCTGTAAGCATCAGGTCCTTCACTTTTGAAATGAAAACAAAAGTACTTACTTCCTAGAGCAGTTATGGAGATCTAATAATATAGTTCATGTATAGTGTTTAATAGCACATTGCACATTAGAAAAGTTTGATAAACATTGACTTTTATTACAATTATTTTAAATTTTGCCATGGAGGATATAGGGCAAAAGTTAGTAGACTCCTTCCGTCAAAGGTCAAATAGTTAATACCTAAGACTTTGCAGTCTTTAAGATCTCTGCTATAACTACTCAACTCTACCACTGAAGGAAGAAAGCAGCCCTAGACAATATGTAAACTAATAAGTGTGGCTGTGTTCCAATAAAACTTTATTTATAAAAACAGATGGTGGGCCAGACTTGGCCTGTGGCTGTAATTTGCTAATCCCTGATATAGGGCAACTAAGAACTCTTGCTCTAATGGCTTCTGGAAGAAGACATCTTGTTGATATAAGAGGGTAGCTGTCTTCTTTAATGAAAAGAAGAACTAAATAAGTCACCTCACCTTTAGGCAGTGTTTCCTATAATCAGACCCTGTTCATGGTAGCATTTACTTACAGTGGGGCAAGAGACTCTCTGTTTGCCCTCTGACCCCATCTTGTTTTCTCCCACAAGACATGAACATTCAGGCTCATAAGAAGGCCAAGAACCCAAGAATCAGCCTAGTCACCTCCACCATTCATTCAGTTTCTAGGATGTGCTTGAATTTCATTTTATGATGTTAGTGTTCAATGTAAGGACATTCCTTGCAAATGCTGTGTAGTTCTGATTTTAATACAATTTTCAAAGTTTCCCTTATTACAAACACTAGGGGTTCTCAATTTTTCTTCCCTCTGTTTGTGAAATATCAGGTGGCTATGCCCTTGCTTTGATTCATAAGACCCTTCATAAGAAGGTCTTCAGAGACGTGGTATTTTTGGCCTTTGCTGTCACCTGGTGATCTTTTCCTATTGTTCATAAACCTAACGAGTGGAGGGTCGGGTGGTCCACTTCTGAAAATGATTAAAGGTGGCACTTTGCTCCAGAGTGGAGGTGTAATCTTATTAATCTGGTACCAGAGTACGTCTTGCAGGTAGAGAAAAGAGAAATTTAATCTTGGCCACCCTCACATAGAGTATCTAGACAATTTATTTGCTACTTACTGATCTGGGCTCCAGGACTATAGAAAGAAGCATCTTGGGCAGCCTCAGAAATTAGAGGCTGAACTCCGGCAAATGAACACTCAGTTACTTTATATTCAGCATGGTGACTGCCAACAGTAGTTTAAATGGTAGTGAGCCAATCAAGAGGGTCAGGTTCCAAGCCTTTATTGACAGTAATGATACAGGGTTAAGTGTTCCTCACAGAGCACATGTGCAGAGAAAGCTATTATGGGAAAAAGGAATCAGGTCCTTGTGGGCTCACAGCAAAATCCTGTGACCAATTTTCTCTGCTTGGAGTACAGGGGCTATTCTGCTCAAAACATTGAGCAGGATAGGAAACTTCTCTGTCATATTTCTGACAGTAAATCATCATATTATTTCAGAAACTTCATAGGCAGATATTGCTAATTAACTTTTCCAGAATCCTCCTTCCCAGAGACCTTTGGCTTTCTAAGGGAGCATCAGATTTGTCATCTTTGGTGAGAATTCTGGAGAGTTAAAAGGTTATGACCTTGCCATGTGTCAATTATGGGAATTTGTTGTTTTAATTAGGTAAACAGTTTTTTTATAGGTATTAAATATATATTTACAGCATTTTCTTGAATGCAATTTCACCTTTTTCTTTCTTTCTTTTATTCTTCTTTTGAGAGTCCTGCTCTGTTGCCCAGGCTGGAGTGCAGTGGCACGATCACAGATCACTGCAACCTCCAACTCCTCAGCTCAGCCAATCCTTTCAGCCTCCCAAGTAGTTGGGACTACAGGTGTGTGCCACCATGCCTGGCTAATTTTTTAATTTTTAGTAGAGACAGGGTCTTGCTATGTTGCCCAGGCTGGTCTCAAACCCCTGGGCTCAGGAGATACTCCTGCCTTAGCCTCCCAAAGTGCTGGGATTACAAGCATGAACCACCATGTTCAGCCTTATTTTCTCTCTAGATAATACAGTTGACATTCCTTCATAGTGGACTCCATTTCCTCAGTGTGCCACCTTTTTATTTCTGAGGAAACATGAATTATCTATTAATTTTGGATGAATAGATGATGAATTAATGTACAAGCTTCTGAGAGCTATTTACTTTTGAATAGAAGATTCTGTGAGACACAGTACTTTAACCAAAAGTAATGTATCTTCAATCAAATATTTGGTGTGAGGGAGTGCTCTGTGTATGGTGGTGGTGGGGAAGGTGGGGTTGGAGAGTGAAGCCATCACATGTGTAGCTGGCTGCCCGACTGTGAATAAAGCCATGTGCCCCATAGCAACTATGTGGGACCGGACAAAATAGAGACAGGGAGGAACAGGCAATGAGGAGATCAGTGTGGGGAGCTCAGAAAAAAAGGGTTGCAAGAAGAGTTTCCTCAGTCACATCAGATACAGCTAAAAAGTCCAAGGGATTAAGAATCAGTTCAGACTATGTGACTTGGCAAAATAGTTCAATTTGATGATTCCAAAGAGAAATTTTAATGGTGTGGAGAGCATGAAAGCCATATTTCTGATGTGCCCAGAGAGAATGAGTGGTGAGGTGATTTTGCTAGTAAAGAAGAGATCAAAATAAAGCAATATTTGAGGCAGTACTAGGGTGAGCATGAAAGAAAATGATGTTCCCAGCAGTCTTGCTGGTATCATGGCCAGTCCGTGGAAGAGCGGGGCTGGGATCCATCTCTCCTAATAGCAGCCGAGGAAGGATCTTCTATGGAAGAGGAACATCAACATATTTGGTGACAGAAGGAAAGGACCACTGGAGGATAGGGTGAGAATGCTGGAGAGGCAGTTGGTTTTTGAGAAAAAGAGAGATCTCTTCTTTGAAGGCTAGGAGGGAAGATCAAAAGGTTGATCTTTTGAGAGAGTCAAGAGTGCTCTTCGCTCAAGGGAGGCAGATGGAGGAACACTGTTGGGTTATCATGCTCCCTGGAGAAACCATGTTGATGGTCAATGAAATTTCTCTTTCATTCTCTCTCACCTACCTCCCCCAACATGCACACATACTGCTTCTCCCACCCCCAAACTTGCTAACACACAACAGTGCAATAGTGAACAATGGACAGACATTTAATAAGTCTTACTTGGGCTAATTCTTCCCCTTTTCAGGGAGTTAATCTTAAAATAATTACTATGACTAGTAGATTTAATTGAGGGGAGAAAATTGTCCCCATTTTCATGTTTACATCTCTTTTAAGTTCAAGTGTTCTTTTAGGATTATTTTGATGCACTTCTTTGCCTACATAGTATAGATTATGGCAAAGATAGCTACATTTCACAGAGCTACGAGATCTCTATCCTCCCTCTCTTCTCTCCTCGCACCCACTTGCCTGCCCTTCCTTTCTTCCTTTTCTCTTTTTCCCTCTCTTTCCTTTCTCCCTCCCTCTCTTCCTCTCTTCCTCCCTCCCGCTTCTTTCCTTCCTTCCCAAACTGATTTCTAAATATCGAGTACATCCTAAGACTAGGATCCATAAAATAGCCTTAACATTTTACCAGAACTAACTCCTAACCATTACAGGGTATCTCTTTAAAGTAGAATAATACAAATAATAAAAAAACAATCTACCAATGCTATTTTGAGTAGTGTTTGGGGGTTCAGTGGGCAGCATGCGCATTCTGTAAATTTTCTTCCAATGTTATTTTGGTTTTGCCTGTTAGGAAGTGCTAGGGGAAAAATAATGGGTGCTTTACAACCACCATAAGAAAAGAGCCAGGATCCTTTCATTTCATGTTTATGTGATGACAAGTCTGCATCCCTGCTCCATCTGCTTATTCCCATCTGCAGTTTCAGGACAGGGAGTGAATAGCTAAAATGATAGTCTTCTTGGATTTGTATCACAGGATAAACCATAGATCCCAGAAACGAGTCAGTAAGCTTGTGTTTATCCAAAGTGCAAACATCCAGAGAGCTCACATTAGCAGAGTGTATTTCTAAAAGTGGGTGCCAGTGAGGAGCCACCTTCATGGTTGTCACCCAAGGCTTGGCATCATCCAGCGATGCTGTCTGGATTATCAAGAGAGATTCTTTTTTGTTAGTTTTAGTGTTCAGTTGATTTCATTTGATTTTGTAATTTGCTGAAAATGGATAGAGCCTTTCCCAGAATTAGCAGGGGCACTGAATTTCTAGCCATTTTCTATGAACAGGCGTTTACTGGACAAAGGGAAAAAAAAATTCTTCTGTATTCTTTTTTTTTTTTTTTTTTTTGCTGAAGATGCAGTGGGACTGAAGAGACAGAAAATCTCTTCTTTAAAGCTTGTTGTGAGAGGAGGAAGGAATTGCCTTTACCTACCTTGCCTATCCACCTGAGTTCAATCACAAAAGGAAGTAGCACCCACCAAAGGGTTAATTTCTAAAAACTGACTGCTCCTAGTGAAGCCCACAGCAAGTAAAGCTGCTTCCCTGGTCTAATTACCCACTGAAAGCCAGGGTGGGAGTCGAGTCTCGGCAGGAGGCACCTGCCTTACCTGCCTAAATAGTTAGGCTGCAACGTGCCTCGTTTTTAATCCTATACACAGCCCTCTCTTCTGTTCATTGTTATTTTCCTTCCTCACCTCTGGACACTTCGGCACATTCGCTTGAAACATCGTCGCAGGTGAACTCAGCTTTGACAGAAACCTCTCTGAAAAATTTTTTTGCCTGTTCTGGCTTGCGCTTGAATAATTTTCCATCAACAGCACGTCTGATTGAGTTGGCATCACAAACCCTTTTGTACGCTATTTTTTTTTCTTCAAGAAATATTAAAGTCTGAATCAAATTGGAAGAGCTGCCTGGTAATGATCTCATTATATATAAATACAGAAGTGCTCATAGGGGAGATAATGACTCCAAGACTCAGGTATGCAGCGAATACCTCTTATCTTCCAAGGAGTCGGCCCACATTCAGCACTCCTCCACAGCGCCCCGCAACATCCCTTTCAGTTTCAGGTTCAAGTCGCAGAATAGGAAGGGCCGATTGAAGCTGGGAATAGAGTTTTTCCCTCCCCCTTCATGACATATGTTAGGAGATGAAAGGAACCTGGGCTGTGTGTTTACTCTTCATTTGGGAGTTTCACATGTTCTGATTGATCGGAAAGACAAAAAGGCAGAAGGAGAGACATTTGGTGCTGGCTGAAAACCATATCCATTCTCAATGTGAAGTTTCCTCGTTTGGTGAGGATAATTGTGATGAGGCAGTTCTGGGTATAGACGCTACTAAAAGACTTTTAAAAATAACAGGCCCACCACCCAGTTTGAGTTCTTATGTAGCAAAAGAACAAACACAGATGGTGGCAGTAGGAATGGGGGCCGGGGTGGGAAAGGCCCTCCTAATGTGGGAGTTTACTAGTTATTAGCCCCAGTAATCTTTTCTGGCTGCCAGGACCTAAGCAGATGAGTTTAGCACATCACAGAGGACCACATGTAGGGTTTGATTCCTGATATGGGCTAAGTGACTCTGGAAAAATTTTTACTCCCTGTGATTAGCATCAAAAGAAGAAATTGGATAAAGGAGAGGATAGACTATATTGTTCTACATGTTCTTGTTAGGTTCTAAAGGGGCATTTATTTAAGGGGGCATTGCAACTTGGGCAACATAGTGAGATGCTGTCTCTACAAAAAAATCAAAAAATTACCCTGGTGTGGTGACACATGCCTGTAGTTCTAGCTACTCAGGAGACTAAGGCAGGGGGATTGCTTGAGCCCAGGAGTTTGAGGCTGCAGTGAGCTATGACTGTGCTACTGCACTCCAGCCTGGGCAAGAGAGAAAGACTCTGTCTCAAAACAAAAACAACAACAAACAACAATAACAACAAAGAAAAGGGGCATTGCGATGTACCACCTTAGACCAGGAAGAGAGGTGGAGTGGAGGATGAGTACTTGGCTGTTTCTACTTGCATGGGATCATAGGCTTATTATTCCCTTCTTACTTCCAAATTGGGGACTATCAAAATATAAAATAATTTTATAAGCATAATTCTTTGGCAAGAGGATGGGCTGGATGGTGAAAATATTTTGCCCATAGCTAAAAGTTTCATGCAATAAACATAGTATGCTGTTGAGCGATGATGATACATTCCTATTAGTTGAGAAAGTTATGGCCATAAAATCTAAAGAAGGTTTAGTGAGAAGAGACAAGGGCCAGTGTGCTCAGAGGAAAGCCTCTGGTATTGGGTGGGACCATTGCCATGGTAGGGAGAATCAGGACAAATGTCCTTGATCACAATTGGATCTATACTGTACACATGCTATTTGACACAATGCTATGTTTTTCCTTACTTTAGTAAGTATTGACATTTGTAACGCCTTAGCCCCAGGGAAAGAATCTTTTTCTCTCCTTCTAGTTCTACAGGTGCTGTTGGGATCTGGGAGAACCCTGTTTCTGGCACTTGTGTTCTAACTTCCTTGGGTGACAGCAATTGAATATGGATTCAATTGTTTGTGGAAATGAAGTGTTGGAACCCACCTTTATATATATTCCCCCACTGCTTATGTAGGTATCTGAGAGAAGTCCCTACTACAGTAATATAAGCAAAATACATGTTCCCTGTAAGACCTAGTTTTGTCTCAGGGTGCCTCCATTTTTATGATAGTTATCATAGTAACCCACTAGTCTTTGAGAGTTTGACGTGTGCTAGGCTCTGTGCTACATGCCTTCCACACTTTATCTCATCTGAGCCTCGCCATTCTGTGAGGTGGATACTTTTATGCCCTTTTATAGATGATGTCACAGATAGTGACTTGATATCCCGTGGAGAATCATTGGTTTGTGGCTACAAATATTTGGAGGCTGTGGAGGCAGAAGGGGAGATGGTTTACATAGACGTCTTTGAATAAATTCATTATCCCCTCAATACGTTTGCAGTTATATAACTGGTTTCAATGGATACTTCAGTATTTAGCCTCTATTGTTTGGGATATCACAGGAACATGAGGGACAATCTCTGCCCATAAGATACCTCTAATCTAGTAGATACATAGGAATAGAACATGAAAATACCACCGTGTGAAACAAACTTGGATTTGGCATCTTGTGTATGATTAGCTAGTTTTTCTGGGACTAAGCTTCTTTTTTAAAAACTAGTTGTTTGGACTAGATTAGAGGTTAGCAAACTTTTTCTGTATAAAGGGCCAGATAGTAAATATTTTAGGCTTTGCAGGCCATATGGTTTCTGTCACAGTCATTTAACTTTGCTATTATAGCATGAAAGCAGACAAATATATGTAACAAACAGGCATGGCTGTGTTCAAATAAAACTTTATGTATAAAACAATTGAAAATAAAAATCAGAGATGCTGGAGAGGATGTGGAGAAATAGGAAGACTTTTACACTGTTGGTGGGAGAGTAAATTAGTTCAACCATTGTAGAAGACAGTGTGATGATTCCTCAAGGATCTAGAACTAGAAATACCATTTGACCCAGCGATCCCATTACTGAGTATATACCCAAAGGATTATAAATCATGCTACTATAAAGACATGCACACGTATATTTATTGCAGCACTATTCACAATAGCAAAGACTTGGAACCAACCCGAATGTCCATCAGTGATAGACTGGATTAAGAAAATGTGGCACATATATACCTTGGAAAACTATGCAGTCATAAAAAAGGATGAGCTCATGTCCTTTGCAGGGACATGGATGAAGCTGGAAACCATCATTCTCAGCAAACTATCACAAGGATAGAAAACCAAACACCGCATGTTCTCACTCATAGGTGGGAATTGAACCATGAGAACACTTGGACACAGGGCGGGGAACATCACACACCAGGGTCTGTTGGGGGTTGGGGGCTGGGGGGCTGGGGTGGGATAGCATTAGGAGAAATACCTAATTTTTTTTTTTTTCCTTTTTGTGGAGAACGGGGTCTCGCTATATTACCCAGGCAGGTCTCGAACTCCTGGGCTCAAGCTATCCTCCTGCCTCTGCCTCCCTGAGAGCTGGGATTACAGGCGTGAGCCACCGCGCCCGGCAACCTAATGTGAATGACGAGTTGATGGGTGCAGAAAACCAACATGGCACATGTATACTTGTGTAACAAACGTGCACATTGTGCACATGTACCCTAGAACTTAAAGTATAATTTTAAAAAATGGTATAGCCCAGTTGAGATGTGCTGTAAGTACAGAACACACACTGGATTTTGAAGACTTAGAATAAAAAATAGAAAATATCTCATTAGTAATGTTTTATATTCATTGCACATGAAATAATATTTTAGATGTATTAGGTTAAATAAAATATTTTAAAAAATTAAAATAAAAAGAAAATAAAAATCAGGTGGAATGGATTTAGCCCATTGTTGATGAGGTGATGATGCCTATAGGTCTTTCTGGCTGGAAAATGCTGTAATTTATTTCTCCACATTCCACATTGATTCTAGCTTTGGAGTATGGGGACATTTCTTTGGCTTTTCTCTTCTCGAGGAGGAGTCTATAAGAAATGGCAATAGAAGTGATCCTGGAGAGGCACCAGGAGGGATTCCCAGCAATGTTCTGATTGAAATCACAATGGGAGAAAGCCATTAAAAAAGGTGGGGAGAAAGGTCTCATTAATCAGAGATGGGCACTGCTGTTTTAGTTGGAGATCTGGCTATTAGCTCAGCAGGAAGACAAGATGGGGTAGGCTGGCAACATGGATTTCCCAGGGGCAAAATGCTAAAAAAATTCTTTTTAGAACAAAGTTGTTATATAAATCCTTATGTAAGTCTTAGAATCCAAGACGTAGTCAAAAATGAAATTTTGCTTGTATTAGTAAACACAGTCTAACATAACAATCTAACATAAACATAATAATCTAACACAATGTAAACCAATTTGATTTTTGTGGAATCTATCTTTTCCATTTGAAAACTCTCTCATGTATTATTTCCATATATTTGAATAACTGGATTTTCCAAGACATTAGAATAAATGCACAATTGTAGGACTCTTTCTGTTACAAGTGACCTAAAAACCCTGCTCAAACTGACTTATAAAAGGTAATATATGGGCTTGGAACATAGAACAGTGCAAGGGAATACTGGCTTTGGCTGGGACGGTCTGATCCACATATCAAAGGAGGTCATCAGGGCTTAGTTTCTTCATCTCTTTCATTTCTGCCTTTCCTCCCCCACTTCTGTTGGTTAAACTTCATCTTCAGGCTGACTTCTCCCTGGGTAGTAGGATGCTATCGCAAGACTTGACTCTTTATATGACCAAATACAGCTAAGGAGCAAGGCTCTGTGTTCTCAAAAGCCCTAGCATAGTCTCCTTATGTCTCCTTGGCTCCGACTGCGTCATGTAGCCATTCCTAAACCAACCTCTGCAGCCTCAGCCAAGTTGGGCCCACCACATGGTAAAAACGGTGGAGGAGATTCCCCAAAGGAGGGCTGAATTGCAGTTGCCAAAAAGAGGAAGGTGATTATTGAATGACAAACAGCAGATGTCCAGAGCAATGATACTTTATAATTTTCAAAAGAGTTTTATGAAGACCAACTCATTTGATTTTACAATAATTTTATGAGAATATCTTTGTTAGGTGCTATTATTTCCATTTTCAGATGAGAACACTAAGGCTCAAATGACAACTTCTTTGAATTTGCAGAGTTGGTGAAGGAGGTTGTGTTACCTTTTCTCTCTTAGCGATATGATGTCTGACCACTGTACAACAGAACCATTACCTCTCCTGTTTTGGACGAGATGTCTATTATTGTCATCTGAAATTCTGTTAGCATTTTGGGCAGCCATATCACACTGGTTTCTCCTGATTTTAAACCACACAGTAAAACCCCTCTGGTTTTTCACATGATTTCTGGTAAAACGTAATGTAACTAAAATGGCATTTTGAACTTAAGTGCAGGGTTATGTCTACTTTTGTGACATTTCATATAAATTTTTTTTCCATTGCTCCAGCCTGGCAAGAACCTTTGAGTCATATGGAATTCAAAATATTAACTATTTCTCCCAGATTTACGCCATCTTAAAATTTAACGAGCATTACTTATTTTGTCTTCCAAGTAATTGCTAAGAGGATTGAACAATAAAGTATATGTAATATTGATTAATTACCAATTTTAATCTGGAATGAAGCCTCTAGTGCTATGTCAGAGGACTCTTTGGTTGTTCCACAGCTTTATAACTGATAAGGATGGAGGCTAAATAGACATATTGAAAATGCGAATCACTTCACAGATGGAGGATGTCTTCTCATTTGACCCCTTGTCTCACATTTCTAATATGAGCAATATTTTGAGATGAAATGCCAAATTATTGGCCTAGAGTCAATGGTAACTATGATTCTGTAAAACTCCTGTATCATTTATCCTGGATAGAGTCAGGAAAATTGTAGCTCTTCAGTTAATGTTAAATGCCTGCAATGACAATAATAATAAGAAGATAATCACAATGGTAACTGAGCCTCACAATCTGTGAACATTTGGTAGTAAAGTCCACAACACCTACTCCCCTAGGGGCTTAATTTTCTTTTTCAGATTAGAACAGTGAAATTCTATAACTCAAATGTAAGTAATACACAGATTTGACTAGAAATATTATTTAGGACTTTTGATTGCCAGTCCAAGGATGATCAGGCAGGAGAGTAGTGGGTGGGTATCAGAGTCACAATCATCTGCTGGTAGGAACCACAGTGAGGTGTTTAACCCCACATGCTCCCATCGCAGAGCTTTAATCTGGGTTTCGTTCAAATAGCTTTAGAGGAGGATGAGAGATTTTTATGCGTATTAGAATCAGTTATTATTATAACTGATTTAAACAAGATTGAGAAACAATCATTGCAAAGCTTAATTTCTCTAAAAAGACTCCTTTTAGGATTTGTTTCAGCCACAGGGCAGACAAGTGTGCTGTTAGCGATTCCTTGAGAAGGTGTGGGGAGGGGGCCATGTTGCTTCCCGCCCCCCTCCCCGCCGAGGACCACTGCGTGAATAGACGAAGGTGACCAGTCCTCTTCTTCCCATGATGACGTGAGCACAGCTATTCCTGGGCTCTGCTTACTTCTCCCGTCTCTGCTACCTCGCCCCCACACTTAGATCTTGTAGAAATGCTGCCACTACTTAGGTATTTCATAAAGAAATTTTGCTTTCAAACTGTAATGAATAGGTTTCAAAGAAAGTGAATGAAAGCTATTCTTTTCTTCCCTTTTCTATGAAGTGATTAGCCATGCAATCTGGAAAACAGTTTCTATTTAAAAGTAAAAATATTTAGAGAGCAAACATCCTTCCTCTCTTTCCAACTGCACTCAGAAAACAGGACAACAGCAGCTTTCTCCCCTCCTGTTCAGTGCCATGGCCCACCCCTCCTCTCCCAGTGTCTCCCTGTGCCCCACTTTCTCATTCCACTCCTTCCTAGCTACAAGGAAAGGTTATCAAGGTGATAATAAGCAAGAAAATGTTCCAGCCTTGTTTTAAGCCTCAGCCACACTGCACTGCTTAAACGAGGTTAAATGCCTTTGTGAACCTGTGTTTTCTAGCCCCTTGGCCATGCAGCCCTAAGCCAGACTGATCCATCCTCACCTCGCCCCTCTCCGCAAGAGACTCGTGGGTACAGGATGATTGAGGTGGCCCCAGCCTCCCCAGCAGCTGCTGACTTGCGCTTGGAAATTCAATCCTCTCAAGGTAATTCCTCAGCTTATAAAAAACTTCTGGCAATGAATTCTGAATTTGATGCCTCCCACTCCAGGCAGGATAATGGCAGGCTTGCTGACTTCCACAGGCACTGAGCCTGGAATGGGAGGGGAGCGTCATAGTGGATGAAGCACTTTTAAAGGCAGGACTTTTGTGGCCTCATTAGGAGATTTCTTGCTATTTCTGGAACACTAGCCTCAATATTCTCTCTTCTGAGGTCCTCTAGATCCCAAATGACTTAGGGTCTGTCTGGGCCAGCCCTAGGCTGCAAGTGGTCAAGTCTTGCACATCAGAGAGAGCAAAACTGTGCTCTAGTCTTCTCTTGGGTGGAACTGCCTGAGTTGCTTAGAATGACATCTTGGTGCTAAGTTTGGAGACCAAACTAATTGTGAAAAATATATGGAGTTACCATGTGAGATCCGCCACCGCCTACAAGCTGGTGGACATGGACACCATCGCAAAAGCAGATGGGCTACCAGGCTCGGAGAAATCCCTCTCCGTGCACAAAAGTTGCCTAGAGATTCTGAAATAACCATCTGCCTTTAAGATTCTTTGGATCATTATTCTCAAGTTGTAAGAATTTTCCCTTCTTTCCCTTCACCACCCCAAAGACTGTCCAGTCCCCAAAGGCATCAAATCCCTGTGGTGGTTGCAGATGCTGCTGTGACAGTCCTCAGACTCTTCTTGGGGATGGCTTTGCTATGGGAGGCTTGGAATGCCCTTGTTGTCCCCTAAAGCTTAGCTCGAAGTCTCAGGATGTGTCTTGGCAAGTGCAAAATCCAATAGTCATTGAACCTTTGATAATCTTTTATGCCCTGTAGAAGTATGTTTTTATTCATCCGTTTCTTCAGGAGGTAAGAAATAAAGCTGTTCCATTCTAGGCATAAATTAGCATTTATAACAATGCAGTGCAAAAAATGTAATTTAAATAGAACTGATTAGAATTTTGATAGGGCACCAAGGAACTTCTAAACAAATGCTGATCAGGTAATGAGTGGAACAAGTCATTTATTTTAGTGGTTCAGTTATCTGTTCAGTGATTGGGTCACAGTTTCCCAAACATATACGGTGACTGTTCATTAATTATGCACTTCTCACTCAGTAATTGTCCAATTTAACTAAAAACTGTGAGCTTATAGGCGAAGCCACAGAGGACAGCAGAGGGAAAAAGTAACAACCTAGATAAAAGTATATTTTCTTTTTGTAATAACATTTACTAATTCAAGGACTTGGCGAGAGGTGAGCTATTGTTAGACTTTGGCCTTGGTCTTGTCTTTATACAACAGTCTAAATTGCTCCCCATTTGTTAAGCAGGGACATTTAAGCTCCAGAGTGCCGAGCTTTGCAAATGAGGCTACACGAGTTGGCATTCAGCCTGTCTTTGTAGGTATAGCCTCACCTTTGGATCAATCTGCGATGTGACGAACGCTATCAGTTGAATCACATGTTTTTCTTCAGGTGCATCATCCTGGAAAATGTTCTGAATCAGTCTGAAAGGCTAATTTGCAGGATTTTTCTCCTTTGATAGGTTGGAGGTTTTCCTTTTATTAAGAAGAATGGAATGTTTCCTTGTTATTTCATGGTAGTCCAGCTCACAGCTGGCACATTCTGGATGTGGTTGCTCCTCCACTGCATCATTAGTCAATGTTCTGTTTTACTTATTGATCATCTTTACTGGTAATGAAAAATCAGTTTATCAGCCCTGTTGTCTTGATATAATCCGGATGTTAGCAGGATGTCACTTTCTGGAATGCAGATGAGAAATTAAGTCCTAGGAAAGGTAATAATTTAAACAGGTAACAATTTGCTCAGGATGAAACATTGTTTCTAAAGGAAGAATCATCAGTGTGTTAGAGTACTAGTGTTGCCCACCTCACCCTGGGTGTTTTCAGGTGTTTTCTTGTATGAAGGACTTCCAGGCATGTAGCTCTACAACGTGAGTCCTGCTTTGAATGAGCACCTACTATATGAGGCAGGTGAGAAGAAAGGGCTAATGTAGTCCCATAGTCTGGTGGGCTAATTCTTGGTACAGTGATTTGTATAAGTGACACTGGTCTTTATTTATGCTGCTGCCTGAAAAGAGAACACCTTCTGTCCTCCTGTCCTTTGGGGAGTGGCTGAATACAAAGCAAACATCTAAGGCAGTACCCAGTGGAGGAATCTAATACATTGCTCATCATTACTGAATTAATAAAGCTGGGGACTAGATAAGGCCCAAATGCAGGCAGTAGAGTGACAAGCGGGTGTACAAAATTTCCTTCCTGTTTGAAAACAACAGCAAGTATCTCTCAGAGAGACTCTTTGTTGCCCAAACTTACTGTACCAATGGGGAAGAAAAAATGAAAGTTTGTAATTGCTGGAAGAATTTACAGTGTTCTAGCTTCGTGTTTGTAACATGTCACCATCATTGGAACACCTATGTCTTCTAACATGTGTCAATCCATTTTACAACTGAGTAAACTAAGGCAAAGGGGGTCAGGGGAAAGATTGTCATACTTACAAAATAATTCTGAGGCACCTGTCCACCTCAAAGCAAGTTTAAACTGCCTTTGCCCATACATATCCCTGTGTCTCTCTTTCAAAATAAGGTAAAAAAGGAATGAGATGTATTGGAGATTGCTGATATTATTTTCTACAGTGATGTTTTTGGTTTAATGAATTATGATATTTAGAAATAGGCTAAGAGAATTCATTACCTGAAGACAAACCAACGGCAAATGGATAAAATATTTGGTTTGGGGTAATTTATGTTCTCTGCCTATGTTAACTAGAGCAATTAACTAGATTATTTTCCTAATGTGAACAATGACTATATTCATACTAAACAATTAATTGAACAATTGTGGCAGGGTAAGCACTTACTCTATTATTTTTTCCTTCTCCTCATGTCACCTTTTCCACACATGCCTGGCTCTCTCTGTAAGAGCAATTTCCACAGCATAATGTCTATGTGAAGATTATAATCTCTCAAAAAATCATAGCAAGGAACTATGGCTGCACATTTATTCTCAGCAGATCTCCACATGTCTTTGGATTTTTATGTTGTGCTTACTTTACAATCACTGAGTTCCATGCTATAATGTCTCCATTATTTTGGTGGGCATATTAGAGCTGATTGTTTCTCTCAGCAGCCTTCAACCGCCCCCTGTGAGACCTCCACAGCTTACCTTATCATAATATTGGAAAGCAATTTCTCTTGACTGCTGTGAACCAACGCCGGAAATCCAAAATGCTGCTACAGTCATTAAGTGATTTCCAATTAGTTAATTGGTTTCACAGGCTGCTTCTCTCTAAACTGCACCTTAAATGAAAAGCAGAACCATCCATTTTTGAAAGAGGAAAAAATCCTGGGGCCTTTGGGTTTTAAAATCCTAAAGCACAGCATTCTTTGGAAGAAACTTCAGTAAAAACACCGGCCCTGCAGAAGAGAAAATGTTATTATTATTACCACAGAAAAAGAATGGAATCACTCTTTTGGCTTTCCCACATTGTCCAGGGTTTATGTTGCCCACTTTAACTTTAGATCAAAGGAAGACAGACGATTATCACAGAACAGCACAGCACATGGAGACTTTCTTGATCAGCACTAGTTCTTTTCTAGGGAAGCTTCCTGGGCCTCTGTGTTAGGTGCCCCAGGGCTGTGTAAGCTTGGCTGCTCTGGGATGCTATATTAAACCTCACTGAGCAGTAGGGGAGAGTGCTTGAGAATGGTTCTGTAAGAAGATGCTTTTTGGAATGGGAGTGGGAGGTGATTATGTCTGTGGACTAGCAAAGGGAATGGATTGAAGGGAGCATGAGAAGTTGGTCTAGAATATTTCTGGTCAACACACGTATTGTTAATGTTAATGGTGGGGCCATAAACACAAGTGGTGAACAATGTTTGATTTACACAATGGGGCAAATAAAATAGGATAAACACCCAAGAGGGTAAATAGGATAGTAACTGATGTACCCAGTACATCAGTAGGGTAAATGTTTCATCTGTTTTCCCTGATAGAGAAAACTTGGCTTTAATAGTAGATAAAATGCATACAAAAATAAATGCAAATTTTCCTCTTTATTAGACAAAGATGCCATCCATCAAGTCAGAAACTGCAGAGTGTGGTAGCTAGAAGCATGGACTCTGGAGCTGGACTATCTGGGTGGACATCCTGATAGTCACTTTCCAGTTGTGAGATTTTGGGCACGTTACTTGACCTCTCTGTCCTCCAGCCTCCTGGGAAGAGGAGGACAAGGATGACACCATCCTCACAGGGTTGTTATGAGGAGTAAACTGGTGGTTACGGAGCTGCAGGCCATCATCCTAAGCAAATTAAAGCAGGAACAGAAAACTAAACACTGCATGTTCTCACAGATAAGTGGGAACTAAACCTGGAGACACATGGACATAACCATGGGAACAACAGGCACTGCGGGCTACTAGAGGGGGAAGGGAGGAACGGAAGCAGGTGTGGGTTGAAAAACCACGTACTGGGTACTATGCTCACTACCTGGGTGCAATATACCCATGTAACAAACCCACACCTGTACCCCCTGTATCTAAAATAAAAGCTGAAATAAAACAAATCCCTTAGAACCAGAGCTGATACATTCTTAAATGAACCAAATTTTATAATATGGTATGTTTTGAAAGATTCACCTTTTGATCTCTCCTTTGAAGAAAACCTCTCATTTTATGGTTAATTATCCATGAGAACCAATTCTCCAAGGAGGGCAATAGATAAGGCACTGCCGGCCCCGTCAGTTGGTCAGTCCATCTGTCAGTCAGCTGTACTCCCTGCCATCAGCTCTTTAAGACAATTTCATTCCTTCAAACTCACCCAGTGCCTGATCTTTTTGTTAAAGAGTAATGCTTATGTATAGAAGTAGATTAAACCGGAAAGGTAGAGGAGGCAGTCATTGGAATATTGGCTCACAAAAAGGCAATGAGCTTCGTTGTGTGTGCTTGTGTGTGTGTGTGTGTGAGAGAGAGAGAGAGAGAGAAGGAGACAGACACATAAACACACAGACACAACACAGAGACACACATATGCACATACAGCCGGTAGGAACAGAAAAATCTTCCATGTGATCAGGGACCATGCATGAGAGAGTCAGTTCACTGGTGAGAAGGAAATCAGGGACGTGAGAGGAGTAAGGGAAGCAAAGAAGGCCGTTGAGGACGGAAAGCCCCATCCCTGGCTCTGGTGCCTTCGTGTCAGCTTTAGTAGCAGTTGGTTCATCATTTCAGCAGCCTGGAGTCCTTTAGTAATGACTTTATGGATTAAAATTTAAAACCAAATTAAATGTGTTTACAAAACAGCACCCACACTGAATTGATAACGAGCTGCCAAAGTTGGGCTTGTAATGATCTCAATCCAGAGCTCTGACATGCTGCACGTGTCAGCGATGGTCTCAGTGCCGTTCACGTGGGTAAAACTGCAGCCACCCTTTCTCCTGTGTCATTCCCCACTCCCCCTGCCCCCGCCCCCGCCGCCCAGCCTAAGTGTAGCACTTGTAGGTGATATGCTGGTGGGCACGAGTAATGCATTTATTTATAGGCACATATTTGCTGGTCTTGAGAGTAGTAACTCTGTTAGAAATTTGTTAGCTTTTTTTGGTTTGTTTTTAAAATTTTTCCTTTTAGGTTTCCTTATGCAGCACTTCCATTCTGGCTGAAACCACGTTTTGAGAATAGTAAGTATGAAATCTCGTAATTACATATGATTTTTGATATTGTGTACTTTAAAAGTGAAATGTTTGCAGGAATGAGGGTCCCCCTGCCTCCTTCCCCTGCAGCTCCTTCATTTCTAAACACCTTGTTATTTCAGAAAGGGAGAATCTTTCATTCCGGTTTTATGGAATAGAATGAAGTATTTTTCCACTCATATTTTGTTTTTAGAACAAGAACTGCTCTTTCAAGTTGTTAATCAGTATAAAGGAAAGGAGGCATCAAAGGGAATGCTGCTGCGTCCTTTCTAAAGGGAGTAATATATTTTTCTTGTGATCAAATATATCGATAGATTTAATTCTATGGTCCATGAAGATAATTAGGACTCAATAAATATTAAATCAATCAGCAAATAACCTTTTCCTGCCCTTGAGGAGCTTATGATCTACTGAAACAAGATGAATGGCATGCATCTTTATCTTTTTAACATCCTTTGGCCCTCTATTTATGGGAAACAAACTCACAAGAATTTCCATGCAGGGATCCTGAAGAGGTTTGGCCTGTTATCCACTTAAAATTTTTTATAAGCCAATGAGAAGATGCTTTGGAGTTATTACCTGAGCAGCAATATTGCATGTGAAATGGCTCCCTTGAAAAAGAGTTAATTTCTAAAAACAACACCAGAACTAAAGAGTGTGTGGCTGGTGGTGTGGCCAAATGATCTGCAGTGTGTCTGCAGGGTAAGGAGAGGGGAACGAGCACCCTGGGATGAGACGTTGTCATCTGTTAATCTCAAGACGTAAAACCACAATTCAATTACATGGGATTCCATGCTAATATTCCTCTTGTCAACGGCTTTTCTGTTTCAGAAGGCAGCAGAATCCCACTGTAGAGTCAATGGGTGTCTAAAGCCTGATTAATTGTATTGTGGTGCACATGGAATATTTAGTCTCTGGATGTTATTTATGTTGAGACAGGAGCGGTCTTGGGGGACTGGAGATGCATTAAACCCCACACAATTAACAAATGATCTTTTCCTTCCAGAGAGGCCCTGTGTTGCTGTCTGGGCTCCGGTGGCCCTGGGTAAGCTCTTGGCTTCTTCCTGACCTGCAATAAGCCTGCTCTTCCTGCTTACGATGCATTAGAAAGAAACAAAATGCACTTGTTTGAATCGATATTGGGCATTAAGCAACTTCTGGGCTTTATGTCAGGGTCTCTGGTAGGAGAGGTTTTCCTCTGTTTCCACTGGGGTTTGGGTGGCAGGAAATTTAAGACAAAATGGGCTAGAAGTTTAATCCTTGGATGCATTTAGTCTTGTGACTGTTAGTTGGCTCTCAAGTTTTTGCAAAGTGCCTTAGTCAACAGGAGGGAGGGCAATGTCCTCAGTTAACATCTCATCTTTTCCCACTGCTCTGCCTCTTTTTACCTTGCCCCTTCCACCTGGAATGTGCTTCCTTCTCCCTGAGATGCCCAATCTCAGCTCATTCTTCAAGAGACAGCGAAAATGCCACGTTGGTCTTCCTTGGTGCCTTCCTTCATTAATTCTGCAATCACCCATCTCCCCACAAAAAAACCATACCCAGGAAGCATCATAGTATTAAAAAAGATTGACATTTTTGGACTAGATAGGTCTGAGTTTACTTTCTAGACCTTACAGTTAGTAGGTGTATTCACCCGCTAAGACCACCTGTCCACTTTTAGCTTTGCTTTTCCTTAACTATAAAATGGGGATGATACCACTAGGGTTTTTAGGAGAGTTAAATGATGTATTAGTCTGTTTTCATGCTGTTGATAAAGACATACCTGAGACTCATTTATAAAGAAAAAGAGGTTTAATGGATTCACAGTTCGGCTGGGAAAGCCTCACAATCATGGCAGACATGGCCACGTCTTACATGGCAGCAAGAAAGAAAGAGAGAGAGCCAAGCGAAAGGGGAAGCCCCTTATAAAACCATCAGCTCTAGTGAGACTTATTCACTGCCATGAGAACAGTATCGGGGAAACTGCCCCCATGACTCAATTATCTCCCACTGGGTCCCTCCCACAACACGTGGGAATTATGGGAGCTGCAATTCAAGATGAGATTGGGTGGGGACCCAGCCAAACCACATCGAATGATGTCACCAAGTACAGGGCCTGGCAGAGAATACTCCATAGATTTATTCCTTCAGTCTTTCCCAGTTCATTCAGCTAACTGTAATTCTTAATCTGTTTGGGGTCATGGGTCTGTTTCCGAATCTGATGAGAACTATGGTTTCTTCTCTCAGAAAAAAACATACATGTAAATACATTTAAAAACTCTCGGACTGGGCATGTTGGCTGACGCCTGTCATCCCAGCGCTTTGGGGGGCCGAGGCGGGCAGATCAGAAGGTCAGGAGCTTGAGACCATCCTGCTGAACATGGTGAAACCCCGTCTCTACTAAAAATACAAAAAATTAGCCAGGCAAGGTGGCGAGTGCCTGTAGTCCCAGCTACTCAGGAGGCTGAGGCAGAAGAATGATGTGAACCCAGGAGGCAGAGATGGCAGTGAGCCGAGATCACGCCACTGCACTTCAGCCTGGGCGACAGAGCAAGACTCTGTCTCAAAAAAAAAAAAAAAAAAAATTCGGACAATTCAGGAACTTCAGGGGTCACTAGATCCCTATAGTCCCAATAAGAATCCAATAGGGGTGGTTTTGATCCCTAAGGGGTTAACCACCCCCACTTCCCTCCAATAGCCAATTTATGCAAAGCACCTGAAAAGGGACCTGCCACTTAGGAGGGCCTGAACAAATGCTAGTCAATCTATCAGTTTCTAAATTACAATTAGAACTCACCCCATGCCTGGAGAAAATCTAGCTCTAATTTTTCCTTATATTTAGTTTTGAGAAGCTGTCGTGTGCAAGTGACAGAAATACCTCTGAGCAGAGTCTAGTCCTTGACTGACATGTCTTCCAGCTGGCCTGCCATACCTTGTTTGAACAAATTTGGCCTTTTCAAAAAAATCTTCCCTTTCTTGTCGGACTCTACCCTGCAGTCCTGTGTTGCTGCTACCCAGCCAGGATTCGTGTTCTCCTGACATCTCTCTCTCCGCTCCCTGTATGGAATTTATAGCAATTATCCTTTGGTTGGTCCCAGTGTCTGTATTTTGGCAGGCCGCCCTGTCTTCCCTGTGATAACTGCTTTGCAGACAGTGTAGCCGAGGCTCTGCCAAAGCCTAATGTCACCCTTTGTCAGATGCCGTCTGGGTCCAAGGGTCACCGACACCTGCCCCTCCCCTCCTCATGTCTGCTGGTGTAGGTTCCCCTTGCACTATATTTAAAAGCACACAATGCTGTGTGGGGCTGGCTGTGATCCAGTTCATTTGAACAAAGTTAGCAGTGAACCTGGATAATTCAGCCACCTCGAAATGTTTTTTTATGGCCCGCACTACCTGGATTGGTTTGTCTGGCTGTGTACTGCAAGTAAATGAACTGGATAATCGCTGTATTTCTATTCCACTCCGTGCTGTGTAGCCTGCGCCTCTGGAAACAAAAGTTTTCTCTAAAACAAAGTCACTTCTCAGGAACAATTATGCCCCCTGGGGATGAATATCTTTGTGAATATGTGCCAAAGTATGACTAAACAAATTGGCTCAAAAAGTAGCTTTTCCCCGTTTGACTTTCATTTGATAGTTTCATCGAAGATCGATGAGGACAACAAACACCTCTAAAAACAAAAACTAAAGCAAAGTTTTCTCCCCACTTCCCCTAAATCCTCTTATTGATGTGCTCCAAGCCAACTGTATGTTTCAGGCTTTATTTTGTTATTCTATGGCTGCATTTTATTTGATTTTAATTAAAAATGTAAAATTTGTATATATTTGGGAGTACAGGTGTAGATTTCTTATATGCATATATTGCATAGTGGTAAAGTCTGGGCTTTTCATGTATCCATCGCCTGAATAGTGAACACTGTGTTCATTACACAAATAGGTAAGATTTCAATCCTCACCCCCTTCCCACCCTCCCACCTTTGGTAGTCTCCAGTGTCTACTATTCCATTCTGTATACCCATTGCATATTCATTCTTTTAAGTGAGAACATACACTATTTTACATTCTGTTTCTGAGTTATTACACTTAGGATAATGGCTTCCACTTCCATCCACGCTGCTACAAAAGATATGATTTCAGTCTTTTTTATGGTTGAGTAATATTCCATGGTATATATGTTTTCTTTATCCAGTCCTCTGTTGATGGAGACTTAGGGTGATTCCGTCTTTGCTATTGTGAATAGTGCTGCAATAGACATACAAGTGCAGGTATCTTTTTGATGTAATGATTTCTTTCCCTTTGGATATATACCCAGTAGTGGATTACTGGATCAAATGGTAGTTCTATTTTTAGTTCTTTGAGAAATCTTCATAAGGTCTTTATGGCTGCACTTTAGGCATCTGCATCAGTGCGTTTAAAGATGCTGGGGAGCAGGGCTTTTCGAACTTCAATGTGCATTCAGATGAGCTGGTGATCTTGTTAAAATGAAGATTCTGATTCTGTGGGTCTGGGATGGGGCCTGAGAGTCTGCATTTCTAGCCAGCTCTCAGGTGATGCCATTGTTGCTGGTTCATGGGCAAATCTTAGAGAGGTGAGACTATCGCCTTCTTCCGCAAGATACTTGCACACAGCCATCAAGCCTGTCCCAACACATGCCGGCCTATGTGACCTCTTTAGGTTCTCTATTTGGCCTGCTATTTGTCATAACCCAATTCTGTTTTCTTACAGCAAATCTTAGTGAAAAGGCTCTGGTCTTGAGAGAAGAGCAATCAAATTTTAATGAAATCAAGGCAGGATAGACCTAGACAGAAGATATTATCCACAAAGACACCTCTTTACCTGCCAGCCCTCATTGGCTTCTTACTAGTTTTTTAAACTTCCAAGTAGAAAATTGTTCATTACTCAAATTTAGAACAGCCTAGAAGAATACAATGAATGTTAATTTTCAAAGTCTTGAGTATTGAGGTGGCAATTTTTGGAGATTTGGTTCAAGACAAGAACATCTCTGCTCCTATCTATTCATTCTTTTTGTCACTCCGATTAAATGTCATTCCTTTTTGTTTGTTTGATTTATGTTTCTTAGGAAACCACCTGAACTGTTTTCTGGAATGAATTGGGTGTATATTAGCAAATTATTTACGTAAACATTTATTCTTTCAACACTGAGTGTCCACTACGTATAAAAAATTGTGGTAGTGACTTTGCTTCTAAGTTAGTAAAGCAAACCATTAACCTCTGTGGGTTTTCATTTCACATCTGAATAATGAAGGGCTGGACTGGATGATCCTGAGCTGTCTGAGAGTGTGTCATTCTAAGAACGGGGAGAAGCTGAAGCAGTAACATTCTGTCTGTTTGTGGCTTTTTACTGCCCAACACAAAGGCTTTTCTTAGCTTTTTCTTTTTCACAGCGAAGCAGAGAAGACATGCATCTTTCTGTTTGTGTGTTTCATGGCCATGGGGCGATAAATGAGGAAGGAGTGCTTCCCTATGGTAACGCGGCTTTTTTTTTTTTTTTTTTTTCCTTGAGTAGAAGAGTATTCTTATTTAAAAAAACGCTACACAGTATTTCTATATGTAAAAGCGAGCCCATCCTGTGGGCCTTCCCTTTGCCCCCCGAGGGGGTTCCAAAGACACCCTAGATCTCTGTGGAAGACAGATGGAAAACCACTGTCCTTAAGTAAGTTCTCTAAGAGCCAGACTCCAAACCGCTCCATGCCGTTTCTGCGTACATAGTGCTGGGGGTGGGAAATCTAATTTAGGAAGTAAATATTTCAGGGCGTGGAAATCTGAGTACCTCTAGGGACATGAGGAATAAGGAGTACAGAGGGGCCATTTCCTTTTGAGGACAGTAAGGGAAACAGGTAGGGCCTGGCACCTGTGCACAAAGCTGAACAGAGCAGGCCTTTAACGCCTTACAGTTCTTCCTGTGCAAGGGATGGATTTTATTTTCATAATGGAGAGGCTGACCCCTGGCTGGGCATGAAGCGAGAATGAGGGGTAGGGAAAGAGCAGGAGAGAGGGAGAAGGAGACAAAGAGAGAGGCAAGGAGAGAGAGAGAGAGAAAGAGAGAGAGAGAGAGAGAGAGAGAACAGGAGAAATGCACCCAGTCTTTACTCCCTGGGTCTGGTGGGCAGGAAATGAGGCAGAGCTGCTGGGAGCCTATGATGGATGATGCGGAGGGGCCTCTCCTGTCCTTGTACTGCATCCGTTCCGTTCACATTGGGTTGGCTTTGGAAGTCCCAATCTGCAAACTACAGGGGCTGGGTAAAGACTCTAAATCAAGTATTTCTGTCTTGACTGTCTTTGTTGTCTGTGAAATGCTTAAGCACTGAGTGCAAAGAGGAGTCCTAGTTTTTACTTAAGCCAGTGGAGCATAAGCCCTGTTATGGCCTTTAGGCAAATGGCTTTTTACTACATATATATATACACACACACAATTCCTCCCCCTCCCCACCTTTTCTTACAGTATGAGTAAAAGCGAAGTGTTCCTTTTCTGCTGTTGTGAAGGCTGCTGTCTACTTGAGTTGCTTCATAGCAAGAGCAGTCAGTGTCATTAATTTTTTCCCTGTACTGTGTGGGCTGGGAACATGAAACTGACTTGATTGATCACATTGCCACTTCAAAACAGGAGGCTTCGGAGGCAGGTGGGTGAGTGGGTTGGTGAAATACTTCAGAGAGTTAATGCATTTGTATCGTTATCAGCAGTACCACCCTTTGGTAGATGGATGACAGTTTGGATCAGCTTGAGTGTGAGTGGCTGGGGTAGAAATCAAGATGGAAAGAGAGAAGTGAGGTGCAACTAAAGGGAGAAAATGACTCTGCCTCAGCCCCACTAAAGCTGTGATTATGACCTGGACAGTGGGTGTTCCCTTGAAAGGAGAGCATGGGCAGATTTGTGCATGACTGGAGGGTGAGTCAGGGTAGGGATGGAGCTGGAAATCATGTCTTATAAGGAAGAGATCACAGACCAAGCCACTTTAATGGCAAAAGAGAAATTTCTACTTTTGTGTGTGTCCTGTTTATTGTCATCAATTCTTGAAAGGCTGCTGCAGTGAAGAGATTTGGGATTCTGTGTGGCTTCCAAGGAATAATTTGAGCCTATTTTGGCTCCATTGAAAGAGGACTGTTTAAACCGAAAGGGCAACTTCTTGTAAAAGTGAACTTCTCCTCATGCCATGGTTAAAGCCAATGCTTTAAGGGAGATGCATGGACTGGGATGTATTTGGCCTGGACAACCTCTAGAGGCCTTTAGAAGACTGTCAGACAAAGATTCTATGACATTTCATAAATGTCCTCCCCATCTCCCATAACAACTCAGGGACAATTTCTGGCCTTGCTGAAACTATATATCCTACCCTGGACAGAATCTAGTTTTCTATGGAAGTGGAGTCATAATAAAATAGCCTGTTTTCCCTTTAAGAAATAAGAAAATTGGCCGGGCGTGGTGGCTCAAGCCTGTAATCCCAGCACTTTGGGAGGCCGAGACGGGTGGATCACGAGGTCAGGAGATCAAGACCATCTTGGCTAACACGGTGAAACCCCGTCTCTACTAAAAAATAAAAAAACTAGCCGGGCGAGGTGGCGGGCACCTGTAGTCCCAGCTACTCGGGAGGCTGAGGCAGGAGAATGGCGTAAACCTGGGAGGCGGAGCTTGCAGTGAGCTGAGATGCAGCCACTGCACTCTAGCCTGGGTGACAGAGCGAGACTCCGTCTCAAAAAAAAAAAAAAAAAAAGAAATAAGAAAATTGGCCAGACGTGGCAGCTTATGCCCATAATGCCAGCACTTTGGGAGGCCAAGCCGGGTGGATCACTAGAGGTCAGGAGTTTGAGACCAGCCTGGCCAATATGGTGAAACCCCATCTCTACTAAAAATACAAAAATTAGCTGGGTGTGGTTGCGTGAACTTGTAGTCCCAGCTACCTGGAAGGCTGAGGCAGGAGAATCACTTGAACCCAAGAGGCGGAAGTTGCACTGAACCGGGATCGTGCCACTGCACTCCAGCCTCCAGCCTCTAGCCTGGGCAACAGAGAGAGACCCTGTCTAAAAACAAAACAAAACAAAACAACCCCCCCCCCCCGGTCAAGCACAAAACCCAAACAAACAAGAAATAAGAAAATTAAAAATCTTAGTTTTCGTGTAGTTGTAGTACAGGAGAAAGAAAAAAGAGCCCAGAATCTAGAGTGAGGTCCTAGCTCAAACATTTATTTGCTGCATGATATTAGGCAAAGCCTCAGTTTTTAAATTAATAAAATGGACCTAATGTTATTACCCTTACAAGACTGTTATAATCATTAACTGAGATAATATCTGTGCCTGAGACAGGGCCTGGTACAGAGTAGTCACTCAATAAATGGAAGTTATCCTTTTAAATCTCCCAGACAATTAAAAATAATACAGCCAGGTAATGAAGCAACTTAGGGACAAGGTTGGCTTATAAACATAGATAACCTCCATATTAGTTTTCTGGTTTTTTTTTTTTTTGTAAAAAATCACCGCGAACTTGGTGGCTTAAAGCGACACAAATGTATTCTCTCACAGCTCTGGAGAACAGAAGCCTGACAGAAGGTGTTGGTAGGGCTGCATTCCCTCCCAAAAGTTGGGGAGAAAATCCTTTCTTACCTCTTCCAGCTTCTGGTGGCTCCAGGTGTTTCTCAGCATTTGGCTGCACAACTCCCATATCTGCTTCCATTTTCACATGGCCTTGTCCATGGTGTCTATCTTCTCTTTTTTGTCTCTTATGAGAATACTTGTCATTGGCCAGGTGCAGTGGCTCATGCCTACAATCCCAGCACTTTGGGAGGCTGAGGTAAGTGGGTCGTCTCAGGTCAGGAGTTTGAGACAGCCTGGCCAACATGGTGAAACCCTGTCTCTATTGAAAGTACAAAAATTAGCTGGGCGTGGTGGCGGGCGCGTGTAATCCCCGCTATTCGGGAGGCTGAGGAACAAGAATCGCTTGAGCCTAGGAGGCGGAGGTTGCAGTGAGCCAAGATCGTGCCACGACGGCACTCCAGCTTGGGAAACAGAGCGAGACTCTGTCTCAAAAAAAAAGAGCAAGCAAATCTTGTCATTGAATTTGGGGCCCACCTGGTTAATCCAGGGTGGTCTCATCTCAAGATCTTTAACTTAATTACATCTGCAAAGATAATTTTTCTAAATGAGTTCATGTTCACAGGTACCCACCCAGGATTAGTAACTGGCCATGATTTTTGGGGATCACCATTTCAACACACTATACCATCTGTGAAGGGAATCTAGTGACAAATCATTGTCCTGGAGATGCCCTTCAATAGCCTTTCACTGTGCAGACAGACTGTGCAATACACTCTTTAGCTTGTCTAATGGTGGGCCCGTGAAATAGAAAAGGTGGTATTTAGGTTGGGGCAAGATATAAGCCATTGGCTTGTTCTTGGTGAGATTTCCCCTTCACACTGTATTCGTACTGTCTTTCTCCTGTCACTGAGTGTCTGGCTGCCTCCTTCACGTTCTTCCCAACCCATTTAGGTTGGATTAGACATAAGAAAAATGTCTACTGGAAGATTTGGACGAGGAAAGGAGGTGAGGGTGAAATGGTGTTGTGGTTCTGGTTTATATCATTAGCTACCTGTTTACTTGGGACAAAACTGGAAATAATAATCTTTTAAATGATGGTTATCATTCCAAAGTTCTATACCCCAACAGGCTACTTTGTATTGACTGTGATTCTCCATAGAGACAGAATGCAATATAGTTTTAAAAATTATTATTTATTATTTTTTTCATTTTTAGACAGAGTATCACTTTGTTGCTCAGAAGTGTAGTGGCACGATCTTGGCTCACTGCAACCTCCACCTTCCAGGTTCAAACAATTCTCGTGCCTCAGCTTCCCGAGTAGCTGGGATTACAGATGTGCACCACCAGGCCTGGATAATTTTTGTGTTTTTAGTAGAGACAGAGTGTTGCCATGTTGGTCAGCCTGGTCTCAGACTCCTGGCCTCAAGTGATCTGCCCCCACCAGCATCCCAAAGTGCTGGGATTACAGGCATGAGCCACCATGCCTGGCCTGAGCCACCGTGCCTGGCCTGAGCCACCTTGCCTGGTGCAGAATGCAATATGGTCTTGAATTCAATTGTAAATGTAGCCAGAGGTCCCACTTGGAGTTTAAGCTGTGTCCAACACTGGGGTTCAGACAAGTCTGGCCAAGGCTACTAAACTGGAGTGGTGGGGGACCAAGGGAGGGCTTCTGACAGCCCTTAGTACTGGTTGGCATGAAGGACCCAGGAGCATCCTAGGAGAAGATTTATCCCAATGGGAAGAAGGAGACAGCATGACCCTCCAACCCTAAAACATCAGAGGGTAAGTGGGATTCTAATGCATGGTGTCTCATTCTCAAATCTGCCTGTGGTCCATTTCTGGGTCTTAAAGAGAAAGTGAACTGGAAGTTAAAGCTCAAAGAGTGGTTTGACCACCACTCTGTTAAGTACTGTGGCATAGTCGATGCAGTTTTTATATTGCTTTCCCCAGAGAATAATGGAAAATCGGGTGGAACAAGAGAAGCCTGGGAATTACTGGGCTCAGCTCTGGCAATGCCCAGCTGGATACCTTACTATCCACTGGGAGGTGGCAGCATTTGGCAGAAGTGGTTCTAGCCAGTGGAAATGACAGCTCTGCTCAGCGAGGGTGGCAGTACCAGTGGTACAGGCAGTTTGCCACAGAAACAACAGTGATGCCCAGCAGATACTACTGGGTAGCAGACCAGACTTCCCTGGGAGAAATTTCAACATTCATTTAACAAATATTTGCTGGTTACCCACCATACGCCAGGTAATGGCAATACAATGCCAGGGGGACACAAATGGTGGACAAAACTCACCGTGGTCTCTACTTTGTGAAAGTGTTCAGATACTGGGGCTTGCATGAGCAGACGGAAGCAAAGAGGAATAGAATTAAGCAATTTTTTAAAAAAACATAACCTCATCTCATTCCAGTCTAATGAGATTTGGAAAATGGGATGCCACGTATTATAAGGCTTGCAGGCATGCTCAAGCTTAGATTTTAGCCCCGAGGTTTGCAAAGAATTCTTCCACACCTAAACACCTCTCTTACCTTAATTTTAAAAATTAATTGACAAAATTGTATGTTTATCATGTACAGCATATTGTTTTGAAATATGTATACATTGTGGAAGGGCTAAATCAAGCTAATTACTATATGCCTTACTTCACATACTTATTTTTTGTAGTGAGAACACTTAAACTGTACTCTCAGCAATTTTCAAGAATACAATGCATTGTTACTAACTCTAGTCAACATCTAGTACCATAGATCTCTTGAACTTATTCCTCTATCTAACTGAAATTTTGCATCCTTTGACCAACATTTTCCCCAGCCCTTGGTAACCACTGTTCTACTCTGCTTCTATGAATTTAACTCTTTTAGATTCCATGTATAAGTGAGATCATGTGGTTTTTGTCTTTCTGTGGCTGGTTTAGTTCACTTAACATAATATCCTCCAGATTCATCCATATTGTCACAAATGATAGAATTTTCTTCTTTTTAAAGGCTGAATAGTATTGTGTATATATCCCATTGTGTATATATGGTGTATATATCCCTGATTTTCTTTATCTGTTCATCTGTTGATGGACACCTAGGTTGATTCCATATCTTGGCTATTGTGAATAGTGCTGCAGTGAACCTGGGAGTGCAGGTTATCTCTTTGACATACTGATTTCATTTCCTTTGGATACATACTCAGTAGTGGGATTGCTGCATTATGTTGCAGTTCTACTTTTAATCTCACCTGAACACCTTTCTGCTGTCAAACGCTCTACCACTGAGCTGTGTGTGCCCCCCTCTCACCTGAACACCTTTCTAAGATAACAGGCTATCGGCTGCTCAGCCTTTTCACTTAGGGTGACTGCTGGTCATTCAAGACACAGAGGAGGGATGGATGAATGGGTAGAGTGGAGGGATGAAGTAGCAGGGTGCCGGATGCCAGTCTGAGGGTAGTTCTGACTAGAATTCGGATCTTCTTTTGTGGCTCTGCTTGCCTCAGAGCAGTGTTGGTGTGTGTGTGTGTGCTTCCCCCCTGCTTCTTCTAGGCTTAAGCTAGTTATTCCATCATTTCCTGGAGTCCAGTGTTTGTCAAACTCCAATAATATGTACGCAAATGTACTGGAAATCTTGCTAAAATGCAGACACTGATTCGCTGTATCTGTGGAGGGGCCTTGGAGTCTGCATTGCTAACAAGCTCCCAGGTGATGCTGAAGCAGCTGGTCTATGGACTACACTTGGAGTGGACAGGTTTTAGTCCATGAAAACACTGCCTGCAGAAAGCCTCTGGAGCCATTTCTAGTTTGATGACTTTGGAGCTCTGCCTCCCTCTCGTTTGGCCAAGATTCAAGGAGAGTGTTTCCTTATCATTTTTTTCTAAAGCCTATTATTTATGAATACTATATATCTTTTCTCTCCAAAGATGAGGTCTACCTGCACTCCATAAAGCCCATATTTGGGCTTCTTATATCAATACATAACTTTTCTCAGAGTGGTGCTAACACTGCTGGTGGTGAAGCCCTAAGTACAAACCTGTTTTAGGAAAGAAATTCATCTTGTTAGAGGGAGCTGAGCTACTTACAAGGCAGATAACGTTCTGCAGCTTGCTGAATTGATGGAGAGAGGCACCGGGATTCAGACTCACCTATTTTTCATTCTTTGAATGAAGTCTATCTTCTGAATTACATGAGCCATGTGAAGCAGGGAAAGAGAGCAATGGTTCTGGAAACAAAAACAGAGTTCTTATCTTTTAATACAGAAGAGAATGCCTCAGGATATTATTATTTGTGATTTATGGGGTGCATAGCAATATGACCAGTGTCTCACCACAGCAGACACAGGACTCTGACCCTCTGCCTTTGATGAACTCTTGTAGCTTCCCAGGGGCAATTTTCCACTGTAGAATAGCTGCTGCATCACAAAATTCTGGCTTAAAAAAATCATACTGAATGAGTTACTAGGAAACTTGATTTCTATTTCCACTTCTACCGCTGACTTAGTCTATGACTTTGTCCAAATTCTTTAGATCTTTTCACCTACTAATAAGTTAGGTTAATCACACTCGCTATTAATATTTGCCTGTGAGATACCTTGAGATATGTTTATTAGCTAAATTTTCTCAAGTATTTGTGAAAACTCAACTTTCTTCCTGAAGATATATTGGATTTCACTGACAAGATCAAACCACATAAATGAATAAAATCAACTAAACGAACAAAACAATGAAGAGGATCATAGAGGCCTTTGTAAGTCAGGAGTAGATGGCAAAAGGCAAATCACCATCCTTCCCTCCCTGCCTCCTCCTTTCATTTCTTCTTTCCTAATTTTCTAAAACTTTATTCTGAAATAATTTTAGACTTATAGAAAAGTTGCAAAAGTAGTACAAATAATTCCTGTATAACCTCCATCCAGATTGCCTAAATGTTAACATTTTGCTGGTATTCGGACATTCACTTTCTCTTTCTTTCTCTTTGTGTGTGTGCATCCATACTTATCTCTCTATATCTATATGCTTTTTTCTGACCTAATTGAAAGTGAGTAAAAGAAAAAATAGATGCCCCTTTATGCTTAAATATTCACTGTTCTCTTATATAACCGTAGTAAAGTCATACAAATCAGTAAACTACATTGACAATAGTATTAAATCTATGTATTTATTCAAATTTTGTTAATTATCTTAATCATTTTATAGCAAGAGAGGCTGGGCATGGTAGCTCACGCCTGTAATCCTAGCACTTTCGGAGTTCTAGGTGGGCAGATCTAGTTCAAGGTGGGCAGATCACTTGAGGTGAGGAGTTTGAGACCAGCGTGGGCGACATGGTAAAACCCCGTCTTTACAAAAAATACAAAAATTAGCTGAGGGTGGTGGTGCGTGCTTATAGTCTCAACTACTGGAAAGGCTGAGTGAGAGTATTGCTTGGGTCTGGAAGGTGGAGGTCGCAGTGAGCCAAGATCATGCTGCTGCACTATGGCCTGAACAGAGTGAGACTGTGTCTCAAGCAAACAAACAAACAAGCAAACAAACAAACAAAAAAACCCCAACTTTATAGCAAGAGAAAAACATAACATTCTTTGGTTTAGGATCCAACCCAGGCTCATGTGTTATACACAATTGTCCCATTTCTGTGTCTGCTTAACCTGGAGCATTAACCCAGTTTTTCTGTTTTTCATGGAGAAGCTAAATTCTTGAGCTTAAGAGAGCCCATGAAAAGTTGAATGGATAAATGTTACTTTATTTTAACAAACAACCATAAAAGGCAGCTAGGAAGTCCCAAAGTTGAATTATGAGAATATTAAAGTTATTTTTTAAAGTTATAAAAATAGGGCAATTATAATATAAATTTTAAAAATACAGAAATGAATCACATAAAAATAAATTTCTCCCTGGACTCCCACTTTTACTCAACCTGTTAAAAATTTTTGTATATTTTTCAGATCCTTTTCTATGCTCATAAAACACATAATTTATAACTTGTGCTCTTTTTAAGCCAAAATGCAATCAGACTGTACATATTGTTCTGTAACTTCCCTTTTTAAAAAAGTTACTTTGTCGTTAACATCTTTCCCTATCAATTTATGCAAGTATATGAGGGTCAACTTTTGTCATCTCTAGTGGGGAAGCCCTAACCTGAGCCCAAAGTCTTCCATTTTGCTTTGGGTAGTAGCTTTGACTTACTAATAAGTTTGGAAGTGGCCTTGTTCACTGGGAGAGAATGTTCCTTTTTCACACCTAGTTGTCCAAGTACACATGGAAAGTTTGGGGAGCAAACTCCCTTTTTGAATTATTGACCCTTTCTGACCTTTTCTTTCATGGTACCCACAGATCCCTCCCTTAATTTATGGCCCTTTCATGGAGGACCTCATTAGGGTGACTGTAGCCTGGGAAGCTCGATCACAACTTGGATAATACAGTGTTGAGGTTGAGCTATTTCAAAGGTAAAAACAAAGTATGAAAAAATGTTTAAAATAACACTCTCAACTCTTTAAAATCTATCTCTTTTGCACTGCAACTAGAGTACAAGATGACATGACTGGTGATTATATACACACATATATATATAAATAAAATACCCATATACACACAAGCACACACACATGCATTTTGTAAAGTTTCTGTGATCACATATCTGGGAACCATCCCCATGGGTGTTAATTTCTAACTGTTTGGATACTCTTTTATCTGTATCCTAGATTAGAAGTGCAGCTGTTCTTCTCCAGTCTTAGACACACTTGCCTGATCTTGGAATGACTTTAGGGGGTTTCTTGCAACTGTTTTGCTGAGATATTTAAGAAAATCAGTCTTAAAGATTGGTTTAGGCTATTTTTCCTTTGGTTCTTGACTGGAGATTTTCTGGACCTTTCTGACCTTTAACTTTATTTATCTTTTGCTTACACTGACCTTATGGTGCCTTTAAACCCAAGAGTGCAACGAGGCAGTGATGATCCAAAGTTATTTGTGAGTTTGATGGCTGTATTAGCGGTTTTCCCATTTTGCTTCTCTCCTGCAGCCTTTAGCCCTGAAAGCATTTTGGAACAGGGTCTGTTTTCCTATAACTGCCTTCTTGCACTTGTTGGGCAAAATCAGAGCAGTGATTGAGTCCTCAACACCCTTATGGCACTGCAGAGTAATAACATTTATCACAGTTCTTGTTTAAGCCCTTTAGAGAATGACATTTCACAGTGTAATTTTGCTTCACAGATTTTTCCCTTGTGAGTTTTAACTTTCAGGGCAGAATTCTCTCTTATGGCTTCACCTTTTTCCTATTTTGTGTATCTGTGAGAAGTTGCACAAATAAGGCTCCTCTCAGCATAGCAAATGGAATCAGGTCACGCTCCCGAGTGACCTTCACCTCTAGATTCCTGATTGTTTCTTCCTTATTTGTCATGAGCAGGCCCAAATTGCCTCACCTCTAGCTGCCCTTTCCACTTTACGAAACAAGCAACTAACAGCAACGCAGCTCTAAAAATTCCCGGATGACCTGAATTTTGCTCTTTTTATTATCCCTTAAGAAATGTCTCAGTAATTGAAATCTAGAGTAGCAGAGTTTTGTGATCTTGTCATTTAGCATTTTACTTATATTTGGTTTATGTATATTGTGCCTTTAAACCCAAGAGTGGTCAAAGTGTGCCTGAGGGACCTGGAGGACTGAAACCAGGAATATCGTCATTTATTCAAAGGCGAGAAGTGAAACAAGGGTTTTAGCACCCCCACTTATTCGGGAGTTAAGAGGAAAAGGAGGAGGAGAATGCTGGAGAATTTTAGTAGGTAGCAGCAGGGAGAGGCGAGACATCTATGCAGAGATTTATACTGCATGCTACATTTTATTTATTTATGGGGACATGGGTATCTGTTTTTTTCCCTCTACAGTAATTTATCAGTGAGTTCATCGTGATTTAGTAGTGCACAGAGGACACCCACTGCTAATTCCCCTTTATTTCATATATTTCTTTTACCTTAACCCATAAAGCTTCAGCATTGCTACTTCCTTTATCATCCATCTGTATTTCATTGCAAGTCCAACTCTTTTTGATCTATAGTGCAAGCCCTCATTTTCCCACCTCTTTGTCCTCTCTTCACAGATTGCATTCCTCAGTATTGACATTTCAGTCATTTGATTTATCCTAACAGGTTCCCCCGTGCCAACCAGATCATAATTCCCTTTCTGGTAGCATCACTTCAAGACCTTCCTGGTTATTTCCCTTGGCTCCTAGTATTTGTGGATCAGCACCTAAGAGATTTACTGATGATTTGTCTCCTCTTTTAGCTTTCTGTTTGCTTAGATCCAAATCACAGGTGGTAACTTGGGAGGCCTGAGGATATCTGGAATTGTGTAAAATGTGAGCTTTGTTCTGCTTGGTAGGGAGCGCTGGAATGTTCTATCTCAAGCATTTTCACAGAAGGGACATCTCTGGAATTGCTTCAAACAGAAGGATCTGCCCATGAGCATTCCGCTAGTCTTTGTAAATCAAATGCCATCTCAGGAAATCAAATTTCCCTGAGAGCTTCTAGATGGGGAAGAGCTGGATTATCAGTTTTCAAAGTGGATTATCTTTTAAAAAGAGGAAAACACCTGTAAGAAACTCATATTAATTTTGGTTAGAAAAGAGTAAAATACTCCTTTTTTGTGCTATTTTTTTTTTACCAGTACTGTATTTGTGGTGTCTGACCACGCACACATACATAGACAGATATATACATATATAATAGACAGACATAGAGGGAGAAAGAGAAAAAGATTTCTCGTGTTTGAATTCTCATGATGTTGACATTAAAATATTGAATGCTGCATTATGACAAGACCTTCAGTTGTCCTGATTTGCATTAGTGACATCTATTTCACATCTATTTCTCATGTCAGACAAGAGAAAACTGCATAGATTTTTCTCCCCCAGTTCCTTTACCTTTCTTTAATCAGTTCTTGTGATTCTATGTGCAGAGAGGTTTTGTAACTTATGTATGATATATTGGAGATTGGCTATATTAGGTAAAGTAGCACTCTTGCATTGTTTTTAAATTGAGTGTAATCTAGGATCTTATTCATTGTTTAAAATTATACTGTATTGCCATGAAGGATGCTCATAACTCCATTCTGCTTTACTCTGTAAGGCATGTGGGGCTGGGGTCTTTCAGGGATGTACTATGCTTACTGCTTGGGCTATTGATTGATCCTGGCTCACCTCATGATGGAGGATAAAAAGATTTCTAACTGTGGATAAGAAATGCCTACCAAGAAGCTGTTTTTTGGCGTTGTTCATTGCCAAGGAAACAATGAAGATAAGAATACTGTGGTGTCTTGTCTTTACCACCTTTCTTTCATCTACAAAATAAGAGTTTAATGAGTCTCCTAGTCCTAAAACCAAATTTGAAATGGACTTCTATTGCAGCTGGAGGGATTTGGTTAGCTATGAGGAAGAATTTCCTGACTCTGAGGATGTCAAATTGCATGAATGGTTGTATAGCCATATTCTCAACAGACCCTTAGAAGTTTTTTTAAAAACCTCTTCCAGATACCTGAAGGCAGAGGGCGACCCTTTGATGTCTCAGGGCCATATATCAGTTCCCTAACAGTGAAGCCCACAACAGGTGATACGAGTTTGTAATTTCTGATAATGACACATGGATTTCTGCCTAATACTAATGATCTACTAATTAAAAATGTTCCTAAAATTTTATGAAATGAATCCAAACTTACAGGTAGGATGACTGTGTAAATAATAGGAAAGTAGTGACCAAAAATGCTGAGAGGAAAAAAAGCATGGGGAACAAAACCTAATAAAGAATATTTGTTTATTATCAGAGACAAATAATACAAAATCAAATTAATTTACTTGTTTTTGAAATTCATTTTTGAAAAAGAACAAAAATTACACACACAAAAAAGAAGCAGTAGAATTAAAACCTAATTTTTGAATGAGAGTCACCATAGTGTCTCTCTCTGAGGGCTCAAAAGGAAAAAATAGTATTAATATTAGTTTTCAAGATATTAGTGGATGAAGTGACTAGGAAAATATAATCTGCATGCCCTAAAGGTCTATATTGCTTATCAAGTTAAAAAATAATACATGTATGCTTATTGGAATTGCCAAAAAGGAGAATACAACAGAGGAATCAACATTTTTCACTGATCCCCAACATTTAGAATGATTTTAATAGGTTTAACCAATCCTTACCAATTGAATTTATGGAATAACGTGAAGAATTTAGTTATCCTCTTATAATAGTATGTACTCTTTGAAATTAGGAATATGCTGTCGGCATTGACTAAAAATTCATGGGAAGCATGGAAGACAACACTTAAAACGGATTCCTTACTACACAGCCATAAAAAAGAATGAAATCATGTCCTTTTCAGCAATGAGGATGCAGCTGGAGCCCATTATCCTAAACGAATCAACACAGGAACAGAAAACCAAATAGTGCATGTTCTTGCTCAGAAGTGGGAGCTCAACATTGGGTGCTCATGGTCATAAAGATGGCAACAACAGACACTGGGGACTAATGGATGGGGAGGCAGAGGGGCGCAAGGGTTGAAAAACTAGCTGTTGGGTACTACGCTTACTACCTGGGCAATTGGATCATTTGTATCCCAAACCTCAGCATCACATGCTATACCCGTATAACAAATCTGCACATATACTCCCAGAATCTTAAATAAAAGTTGAAATTACATAAAAAATCAAAACAAAAAACAAAACATCCCCAAGTATTGAGCTATGGCTTCTCCTTGAAACAACTTCTCACAGATTTTTTTTTTTCCTTAAAGCTGAGAGAGAAGTACTGATTTACTATTTATATAAGGGGCGTAATTTATCTTCAACTGATTAAAATGATCAAGTATGTGGTGACAGGTCTTTATATTCCAGGTAAATGCTTCCTTTGTGTTTTTCAGGCAAGAATTTCTGACATGATATGGGAAAAGCTGAAGAAGTCAGCTCTTTTCTGGGGTGTGTTTTCATTTAGAAGTTGACTTGAGATGGATTAATGGCAAATCACAATAAATTATTTATCAGATAATAAATGTGATAATTGTTCTTATTTATCATCAGTATAACTTGCCTTGTTCTCCTGTCATGCTTTCAATCAAACCTTCCCCAAAGATTTGCTGGTTAAAATATACAGCCAAAAGGTCATTCCAACAATTCTTACTCATAATGGCACACTGATTATCTCCTAATTGAAAAATGTAAACTAGGGGCTCTGTAAGTAATGTGAGTGACCCTTGCATTTCTAACACAATAAAGAGAGTCACTCTGTACCTCATTCATCCTGCCATGGGAGACAGTACAATTCTCAGTAATTTTAATGTTCTGCTGAATTAATTGGAAATAACTTCTTTAAAAAAAAAACCCACCTGCCCAAATTTGCTGAAAAAGTAGAGATGTAAAATACCATTCACTATCTACTGTCCTGCTGGCAGCTAATCCATTGAAGCTTAATTGTAATTATCCACCAGGTCTGGGCCCGGAGAGGAATACCGATTACCATTATGTGTGTTTCCATGGGCAAGACTGTGTATTGAGCCTGTTGCAAAGTTTCAAGCAAATTTATTTCTACTGGCAACTGTAATGGATCATTGGTCATGGACTATTTCTGGACTCGGTACAATGGGAGAAAATAACTCCAACTTATTTGTGCAGAATTCCTTAAAAGATCGCCAATGTTGCTAAAGTAGATGGGTAGATACCCAGACACCCGCTGCTTTTGTGTTGGGGTACCTGTGGTCCAGATGTCCTGGGTTATTTTCTCACTGTTTTTCTCTCCACCGAGAAATCTGTACTCAGCTAGACAGACATGTGTTTCCCAAACTTTTAAAATGGGAACAGTGGTTCCCATGAAAAACAAAGTTTTTATTTTTTGAGACAGAATCACTCAGACTGGAGTGCAGTGGCTGAATCTCAGTTCACTGCAATCTTTGCCTCCCAGGCTCAAGTGATCCTCCCACCTCAGCCTCCCGAGTAGGTGGACGCCCACGACCATGTCCAGCTAATTTGTGTGTGTGTGTGTGTGTGTGTTTTATTGTATTTTTAGTAGAGTCGGGGTCTCACCATGTTGCCCAGGTTGGCCTCGAACTCTTGAGCTCAAGCGATTGGCCCACCTTGGCCTCCCAAAGTGCTGGGATTACAAGTGTGAGCCACGACACCAGCCGTCTGTATACTTCTCCCTCCCACTCTCCCAGTCGCTGTCTTTCCCTTCCACCCTTCCTGCCTCCCCCACTCCTCCATTTTTTCCCCTCTCACCTGTTTTTGATGTCCCCCAAGGTCATAGCTCAGATTGGACCCTCTTCTAATGCTTCATTTTTCACTGATGGGCATCCTATCATCTGGCTCACAGTTTCTTTTTTTCTTTTTTTTCTTTTTCTTTTTTGAGACAGAGTCTCGCTCTGTCGCCCAGGCTGGAGTGCAGTGGCGCGATATCAGCTCACTGCAAGCTCTGCCTCCTGGGTTCACCCCATTCTCCTGCCTCAAGCCTCCCAAGTAGCTAGGACTACAGGCACCCACCACCACGCCTGGCTATTTTGTATTTTTAGTAGAGATGGGGTTTCACCCTGTTAGCCAGGATGGTCTCGATCTCCTGACCTCGTGATCCGCCCGCCTCAGCCTCCCAAAGTGCTGGGATTACAGGCTTGAGCCACTGTACCCGGCCTCATAGTTTCTTTTGAGCATGTTGCTTCCATGTGGTCTATGACCACTACTTGACACTTCTCTTGCCTAACCTACCCTTTCCCTTCCAGGTAAGACTGCTTATCCTGTATGATCTGGGAATTTTTCACACATCTGGGTTGGATCACCCTCTTTCCAAAGTTGCCTAGCACCCTTCACAGCTCTGTTCCACAGGGCTCCTACTCCTGCCCTAGGGTTTGCCCTTCTAGGCCAGCTTGCTCTGCATGGGTTACCTTGATTCCAGGCTCCCTTGCCTTGTAGCATGTTTTCATGTCTCTGCAGAGGTCTTTTCAGACCCTTTGTATTGTTTCCCTTCCCCCAACCTTGCCTTTATCCTTGGACTCTATTCAATTTCTTTCCTTTTAATGTTGCACAGGGGAGAGCTGGATTTGGTTCTACTACCTCAACTCAGTGTAAGAGCCTTGATCCTTTTGCTTTACCACATAGTGGAGTTTAGACAGTGTCAGTGTCAACCTTTATAGTGGACGCCACTTCCTTACTCTCACTAGCCTGGTCAGTGGGCCTATTTTTCAAAAGATCTTGTTAGTTATCTCTGTGATTTTATCAGTTCATTGAGAAGTTGGCCAGCCCCATCTAGGAAATAGAGGTTTTCAGTGAACTGGGTGGTGCGTATATTCTTGACGAATGCCATGTAGATCATTCCTTGAATGCTCTTTGGCCTTGGTATTGATTGAGGTTCAGTGACTTTAATCTTGTGTACAAGGCAAGGAGTATATCTGGTGATCAAATGTTTTGAATTCCAAATCAGGACACATGGATGAACAACAAGACAGAATATTTGAATTCTTGAAAAATCTAGGAGGTTGTATGAGTTATCTTTTGCTGTGTAACAAATTACCTCAAAACCTAGTGGCTTAACACAACAGACATTTTTTATCTCACACAGTTTTTGTGGGTCATGAATTTGGGAGCAGTTGTAGGTGGTATGGGCTCTGAGTTGTTCACAGGGTTGCAGTCAAAATGTTGGCTGGGGCTGCCATTTTCTAAAGACTTGACTTACTGCTTCCAAGAAGACTCACTGACACAGTATAGGCAGAAGGATTCTGCTCGTCACTACATAGGTCTCTCCATTGGGCTGCTTGAGTGTTCTCACAGCATGGTAGCTGGCTTTCCCCAGAGCCAGAGATTCCAAACAGCAAGGTAGAAGCTGTAATGTATTTTATGACCTAGCTCTGACAGTCACACTCCAATATCCTGCTGATTACATAAGCCAGCCCTATTAATTGTGGGAGGGGACTCCCATAGGGCAGGAATGCCAGGAGGATGGGATCATTGGGAACCATCTTGGGGGCTGGCTACCACAAATGTGTAGACTCATTTATTGTGCTTCACCCTACTCTCTTATCTTTCTAACTGTGCTTGGAAGGTGGTGCAGAGTATTGTGCCTCGCTCAGCTCAGCTGGAAGAGACACCAGGGCATGTTATATCTTTGTAGCATTCAAATCAGGAGACAAAGGGCTCCTAACAGCTATCATGGTTAAAACAAACACAGTTAAATTCATTTTCTCTTTTGTTCTTTTCTTCCACCGAACTTTCCCAACATGTATTTCCCGGTGTACTAGTCTCGCGAAGTGCTCTACCAAACTATTTTTTGTAGTCAGACTCTGAGGTTCACAATTTCCATGGCTTGATTGATGGTTCTGACTATCCTTGCAATAGAGATCCTTATTTCACTTTGTTTAACCCAGCATTTTTCAAATTTATTTGTCTGCTATATTTTAAAATTTTGTCATACCTAATAACATCGTCTAAGCGGAGTGTTCTTTAAAACATACATTCTGAAACACTGATTTAGATATCCATAACCAATATTATCTCAGAAAAGGTTAAGATGGTTGTAATATTAAAAGTAGCCCATTGAACCTATCTGGAATCACAGAGTCAAGTGTGCCCACTAGACTGAAGTCCTTGATGGGCAATCTTATAACCTCAATACGTAACTCAGTACATAAACTGTGTGTTTGCTGGGGAACCCTCAATCGACCATCCTCTTTATTATGCTCCTAATAGCATGCACTTTGATGTTTCCCTACCCCTGTATGAAATCTCTATTGAAAACTGGTCCTCCAAGTCTTTCAAAAAGCTTTAACCTTCTTTCTCCGGGAGGAGGGAGTTTTCTCCACCTACATATAAACTCCAAGAAGCATTGCACTGCTGAGATTAAGCATCTCTTAGCTGGTGTATTTTATGGCTGAATTGTTTGTCTTGGTATGTAAGCCTCTGGGGCATAGCCATTTCTTCTTATGAGTCTGGTATAGCACTCAGCACACTGTCAGCACTCAACCCAAAATAAATCATCATAATAATAGTCATAAACATAAATCAAGGGAGCACAATTCAACTTATTTATAGCCTTATAGGAGAAGCACAATAGAAAAAGTGCAGTTATTTTCCATCATATTATCCTATATCATTTCCAAGCAAAATGTCATATTGTCCACTAGTGTGTAACCAGGTAATGAAGGATTTTGGCATAACCTGCAAATTCCACAAGGCCACACTTAAATGATGTGAGGCTAGAAGCTCATGTTTCCTAAGATTCTATAATTAAAATCTGAATTTCTAGGGCTTATTAAGATAATATTTAACATATAATTATCTTGACATTTTTAAAAGGAAAAGTGTTTAGGACAAATTATGTAGTAATATTTAATCACAAAAATCTACTAGTTCTGCTCATTTCTTCAAGGTCTGCTCTCTGATTTTCAAGGTGAAAGTTTAATGCTTAATAAAGATTTTAATCTAATGTTTAATCTAATGAATAATAGTTGATTAGTTAGTGGGTTATCCCACCCATATAACATACTTTTATGTGCAGAGTGCTTTTATCACTCTCAGATTGGGGCCACTTTAAAATTTGGGTTTGTTATTCCATATGACTATCAAACTGTAGTAGCCACATTTTCCTTTTTTTTTTTTTTAACTTGAGGAATTTGGAGAACACACCCACACCCACACTGCCCCCCACCATATATGTGAAAATAACAATCCCGAATATATCTACCACCCATAAAAAACCACTTGAATATTTTTATAACTTGTTTTTCAGGCTTTTTCTTGGATATATGCTTTGAAAACACTTAACACATGACTATATTTTTCTTTTTTAAAAAAATTAAAACATTTTGGATAGAGTGGAAATCCTCTTCAACTACCATCTGAATCTTGTCTCCCTTCGCCCCCTTCTTAGTGGTACTCACAATCATGAGTTTGTTTATATTTTTCTGGATGATTGTTTCTGCACTAGCATACATGTATTTGCATCTTAATAAAATGTATAGTATTGTAACAAGAACAGCATTATTTTTGCATGATATTTTATGTATTTTATGCAAATAACTTTAAAAACAAAACAATCTATGATGACACACACACACATACACGTGTTCATTCGTTTTACCTAGTATATAATATTCTATCTCTTGAATATAAAACATCTTATTTAATAATTCCACTATTAACTATTACAAACAACTTTAAAATAAACATCTTTGCATGTGCTAGAGCTTTTTAAAAATAGGATATCTACAAGGATGAAAGATAGGTTATAGGTATAAACATTTTTTATTTTAACAGGCAGTGCAAAATGAATATTCTAATTTACATAGCTACTACTGATGAATAGATTCCTATCTCTACAAAACCTTGTGAGTGCATGGTATTTTCCAATGATAACAGTTTTTTCTATCCGGTACAAAATATCATTAGTGATTTCATTTGTATTTCCCTGGTTATTAGTGTGGGTGAGCTTATTTTCTTTCTTTTTTTAAAGGCAGAATCTTGCTCTATTGGCCAGGCTGGAGTGCAGTGGCACGATCTCAGCTCATTGCAACCTCCGTATTCCAGGCTCAAGCAGTTCTCCTGCTGCAGCCTCCCAAGTAGCTGGGATTACAGGCATGTGCCACCACGCCCGGTTAATTTTTGTGTTTTTAGTAGAGACAGGGTTTCACCATGCTGGCCAGGCTGGTCTCAAACTCCCAACCTCAGGCGATCCACTCGCCTTGGCCTCTCAAAGTGCTGGAATTACAGGCGTGAGCCACCGGGGTGAGCTTATTTGCTTATTTTTTTGGGGGGGCCATTTGTATTTTCTTTTGAGTGAATTATTTCTTTATATCCTTTGCTTATTTTCCTATTGGATTGTCTTTTTTTCTCATTAATTTCTAGGAGCTCTTCATATTTTCTGGATACAAACATTTTGTCTTTCTTATTTGTTTCAAATATCTTTCACAATCTGGTTCTTGTCTTCAAATTTTCTGTAGTGTCTTTTGTTGAAAAGTAATTACAAATTTTCAGATAATCAAATTTATTTATATTTTCTTTCATGGTTTTTACTTTTCTAATTTTACGAAAACGAATTCAGTTCCTTTCTCTCCTTTAGTTACAATGAGTTTGCAGTAATTCTGGATCTTAGCTTGATCAGATGTGAAATCAATGTAGTTGAAACTGAGTTGAAACTCAGTCAATCAATAAACGAGTCCTAATGGGGTTAATCCATGGAGAATTGCAGAAAATATCTTATACATGTACCCCATTTTAACAAAATGAAGGTACCATTTTCTCTTTCATCCATGATTTTATGCCTTAGCTTATTATACTTAGCAGTTGGATTCCCCTCTTTTGATTTTTAACATCATCTAATTAGACATTTGGCAATCTCCATTGAATGACTTTCTCATTCTGTCACTAAATTTTAACAGCAGTTGTTAAGTGAAACAAGGAAAAACTGTGTTCACCAAGATTTACTTCAAATGCAAGGGAAAATGGGTCTCAGTAGTGGAATCAATATGGTTATGTTATGTGAGAAAGATTGCCCTTCTACTTTATGTATACCTGGTTACCTCTATTTTCATAGTAGATTTCCTATGTTCAAAGCAAACTTTCAACATGTTTATCCTTTTCCACTTTATCGATATATGTTCAGAGTAAGATATCAAGAAGTGAGATGATTAGAAGTTTGACAAGTTCTAAAGTAAATGCTGCCTGAGTTTTCAGCAATGTAGATGGAGCTCTGAATCTTAGTGAGATAGACTCCTGGTGTGCCACTGTATCATGGGAACAGCATCCAGATTTGTCACACATGCTAATTGAAGAACATGGGTTGAGTGGTGACAACCTCTTGTTTTGGTGACTTTGGGCTTATCTTAGATATCTTTGGATTGACAGGGTGGCACTGAAAATATCCTTTTCAAGGAAAATTTAAATATAATTATATGGCTAATATTATATAGGATGTTCTTTATCAATGAAGAACTTTCAGATGCCTTCTATTATTTATTCCTCACAACAATTCTGATCAGTATTATTTTTAAATAATAGCTTTATTGAGATATATAATCCACTTATCATACAATTCACCTATTAAAGGTGTTCAATTCTGCATTGTCTTTGTCAGTTTGGGCTGCTATAACAAAATAGCATAGACTAGGTGGCTTAAATAACATACAAATATTTCATTTATTTCTCACAGTTATGGAGGCTGGAAAGTCCAAGATCAAGGTGCTGGAATATTCGGTTCTTGGTGAGGGCCCTCTTTCTGACTTACAGGTGGTAGCCCTCTCTCTGTATCCTCACATGGCAGAAAGAGTGTGAGCTCAGGTCTCTTCCTCTTTTTAGAAAGGCACTAATCCCATCATGGGGGCCCCACCCTCTCAACCTCATTACCGAATTACCTTCCCCAAAGCCCCCAAATACCATCACATTATATGTTAGGGCATCAACAAATGAATTTGAGATGACACAAACATTAAATCCGTAGCAAGTGGTTTCTAGTACAATCACGGAGTTGTGAAACCATTACCACAATCAATTTTAGAATATTTTACTCACTCCTTCAAAAAATTCCCACCACGTCCATCCCTTTCCTCATCCCCACAGCCCTCAGCCCTGGATAACCATTAATCAACTTTCTGTGTCTTTAGATTTGCTTTTTCTGAACACTTAGTATGAATGGAATCATATAATATATGATCTTAAGTGACTTAGTTCTTTCATTTAGTATAATTTTCCATGGTTCATCCATATTGTAGTACAGACTTTATTAATGTTGAATAACATTCCATTTTATAGATATACCACATGTTGCTTATCCATTCATCAGGTGATAGAAATTTGGGCATTTCCCACTCTGATAGATGTTAACACCTTCATTTGATAAACAAGAAAACAGTCACAAATAACTCAGACTATCTATCAAGAGCTCAAGTGATCTATCCTCAAGTGATCTACCCACACAGCCACTCAGTGGTAGAACTACAGACATTAAATCTAGTGCATGTTTTATAATTTAAGAATATCTCTTTTCATATTCTTTTACTTTCTTCTTGCTTCCTCTTAAAATTAAGGACATACCAACATATATTAGATTGCTGCAAAAGTAACTGTGTTTTTTACCATTGAACGTAATGGTCAAAACCACAATTACTTTTGCACCAACCTAATGTGTTTGGAAATAGTGCTGTTAACTTTTATTTTTTATTTTTTCGAAGGTAAGTCATTTTCTTTAATCCTCCTGGTAGAGACTAAGCTCTTGGGCATCATAAGTATAATGAGATCTGTACACATTGAAAACCCCAACATCAAAATTCTCCAAGCACATATACTTCAGAATTCCACTCATCATTACACTAACCTGTTAACTTTTGATAGTTTGATAATTGATGACAGTGAACAAATTCTTGGATGACATATTTGTTATGATATGAAAGCATGGAGGAGTAAAATGTCTTGAAATCTCTTCTAGTTCCAAATTGACCAGGACATAGTGAACTCTGTTTTCTTGTTCTATATGTTAAACATGGAAGAGCATCTCAAATGTAAAAACAAACTTGATGTTAAATGGTGAACAATAAAGTTTGTAATTTCATAACTTGTTTTTAGGTTACTTCATATCTGGTATTGAGCACAGTTATAATGGAATTATTGAAGTTGAATCTGAACAATGCAACAAAAACCTCTCACATAGAAAGAAAACACCAATTAATTTAAACAATTTTTCTTGGGACTTACTCATCATCATGCAATGCCAAATACATTATTTATGTTTCAACGAATTGGCCAAAACTCTATATTCAGCAATATTACTTGAAACTAACAACTTTTGTTACTGATTATAGGGTGAGTAATCAAAGCTGGATAGATAGTATTTTTATTATTTATTTATTTTTTTGAGACGAAGTCTTGCTCTGTCACCCAGACTGGGGTGCAGTGGCATGATCTTGGCTCACTGCAACCTCCGCCTCCCGGGTTCAAGCGATTCTCCTGCCTCAGCCTCTTGAGTAGCTGGGATTACAGGTGCCCACCACTGTGCCTGGCCAATTTTTGTATTTTTAGTAGAGACTGGGTTTCACCATGTTGGTCAGTCTGGTCTCGAACTCCTGACCTTGTGATCCACCCCACCCACCCCTGGCCTCCCAAAGTGCTGGGATTACAGGTGTGAGCCACCACACCCGGCCTGATAAATAGTTTTACATTTGGGATGAACTTTACATATCAGCTAATTTTCAAGCTTCCTATTTTAAAGTTGGAGAAACTGAGTCCTAAGAGATTAAAATCTTATTTAAAGTCACAATGTGAAGGTCAGTCTCCTCATGCTCCACCTGACTAATAACCGTCCTTAAGATTCAGCGGGTGCCTCTGGCAGGACACATTCCTGACAGCCTTCTCCAAAGCCCCTTTGATTTTGCAAAATTTCCAAGGACATTATAATTGCTTGTTATGTGAGCTTGGCTGACTGTGAGCCTGACTGTCCTACTTCATTATGTATTTCCAGCATCCGGCACAAATCTAGGTACCCAATGGGTGCCCTATAAATCTTTGTTGAATGAATTAATTCTGTATTTCTTTGACACTTTATCCAATGTTCTTTCATGCTTTCTCTCTCATGCTTCAGCCTCGAGGTTTTCTAACTGTTTTTTTAGCAATGGGACAGTTTCCTCCCCGGTAACATCTTACAGAAAGCCCCATTGTATAAGACAGATATTAGAAGAACTGGCTTGGTTGAAGCAGAATTCAGGAAGCCCAAGGCCCCACATTTTGGTACCCCTCTGGGGCTGGGGGAAGAGGACATCTCAGAGGAGTGCCGACTCTGAAGATCACAGCTGAAAATTCCCCATTTCACATTCTTAAAGAGAAGCAGAATTAATGTCCTAAATAGGAATAGCTATTGTTTATTCATCAGTCCATGTCCTGTTTGAGAAAGGTAATCATCAATTAGTTAACGTTAAGACCCTGCATCTTGCAGGAAGCTATATGTTCATTCAGTACTCTCAAAAGTGATGTAATGAGTACCTACACTGTGCCAAGCTCTATTTTAATAATGGAGTGAGCAAAACAGATCAAAATATTTTCCTTAATGGAGCTTGCATCCTGATAGGGAAAATAGAAAATAAAAAATTATATAGTAAATTTGATGGTGATAAGTGCTCTGGAGAAAAATAAAGCATGAAAGAGTGAGTGAGTGAGTGTGTGTGTGTGTGTGTGTGTGTGTGTGTGTATGGTGAGGGATGTTTTAAATGGGGTAGTTTTTAATGGAAGGCCTCAGTGAGAAAGTGACATTTCCATACAGTCCTGAAGGAGATGAGGGAATGAGCTACAGGCTCTCTGGGAACAATAAATTAAAAGAGAGTTTCTCTTTTCAATCTCGTTTACATGAGATTACTTAGATTATGGAGAGCCATAGAAGAATTTTGATCAAGGAAATAATTTGGTTGGATTTCCTTAGTTCAGATCTCATAAATAGGCAACAGATAGGAAAGCACTTTCATTATGAATGGTCTAAAAATAGCTTACCTGTTATCACGGAATGCAATTTTGTTTGGCCAATTATGTTGACTCACATGTATGCTGATTTGAGATGTAAGTGAACTGCCTTCCCATCACTCTCTTTATTCCTGTGCAGAAGGGAAGAGTTAAGAACCTTCTTTCTTGAGAGGTCTTTAAAAATAGGCTAGAGGTGCATCTGGGGTAGTTTAGGAGAGACCTTGCCTGAAGGCAGATAAATCTCTCAAGTCTCATTACTGCCCAGAGTGTCTGTAATAGACTGAGCCTCTCCAGGTGATCTCAAATTCTCTCTATTAACCAGGAGAAAGTTCTTTGGCACTGTCATCCTTTCAGTTTTCCCTGCATCAGAAGCAGAGAAAATACGGGGGCATCACAGACCTGAGAGGGTGTGGGAGAACTGTTCTCCATCATTTAGACCGTAAGCAGCATCATTAGGGCAATGCTGAAGGAAACGAGTCCTGAGAGGTTGCTGTGTGATTCCTACGACCACATTTGCTACACACCCTATTTTCTAAAATGCCTCACTAGTTTCTTTCAAGGGAGGTTGTTATCTGCTTTTCTAAACAACTTGCTTTGTAGCCAAGTCACTTGTGGAGAGGACGAGTTATGAGGTTTCTGAACCAGGCTGGTGATAGGAACAGCAGAATGGAGACCAAGGGCCTTTAAGTGCTGTTTGCACATTAAATTTTGTTTGGAGCCCGATCCTGGTCCCATAGAGTATAGTATTTATGTTTTAGTTAATGAATTCTTGACACTGAAAAATGGCTGCTATACAGCTTTCTAGGGGGAGGCTGGGGAGGGTGAGTCAGAACGATAGTGCAGAGGGGAGCTTGGAGTGGAGGAGATGTACCTGCCCTATCATTACCAAGTTTATATTTTTCTGTTGTTTTTACCTGTTTAAATGCCATGCCCCACGGCTCTTCTAAGGACTAGCCCTTGGTAGATATATGGTAAGTGCTTGGTTACTATTGTGGGGTTGTTGGTTAGTAGTCTTGGTGGGGGGCAATGTAAGGAGATAGGGAATAAAAACTTTTGATGCATCATCAAAAAAGGACTCCATGCCTATACAACTACACCACACTTCATGCAAGAGGTGAATTCTTTTCATTTGTTAAGATATTCCAGATGATACCTTTATTAAGGGAACCCAGTAGTGAATTATGTGTGAAGTAGAGTTTCTTTCTAATGAAGATCTTTTGTGAAATTGGACTTTCATAGAATAGATTGCATGAAAGGAGGAAACAATGGTAGGACACCCTGGGAGATGTCACTGGAGCTCAGCTTAGGCATGTAAAAAACACCTAGCGTTAGTTACCAGAGAGATCAGGGTTTGAATCTTGCATAAGCTCCATAAGTCACTTAACTTCTGAGTCTTCAACTGATTAATGTGTAGAAATTGACATAATGGTTCTTCCCACACTGGGTTGTTGTGACATACGGTCTCTGGCCATATGGTGAAGACTCAATAAATGTTATTTCTTTCCATTCTTTCTCCCATTTCCATGCAATAGCATATCACTGTAGGCTAAACTGAAATGTCATCTTGGTTTATCAGAGAAATTGGTCAGTTATGGTGATGAAACCATTGCTCAAGTCCTTTTAGTGCTTTCCTTGGGCTTTGATGACTTGTCCTCAAGTCTGAAGACACCTGTGATAATTTTCTGACTCTGTCCCCTGCAATGGCCTGAAGGACTTCCCCTACTTGGAACCTGGTCATCTCTCAGTGCCTTAGAAGTGACGCCACCTTGTAGCTCATCACATTTACCAATACGTCAACTTGTATTGGATTCTTGGTTTCCCTGCATGCCAAAATTCAACATTTTATGCTCAGTCAGTTCCCTCAGATTTTGGAAAAAGCATCAGGCAACCAAGACAGATTTTATAGAAGCTGGCAAATAAGAGAAAAGAAAACCTTTTCTGAGGTTTATATGCTCACTATATCTATTTTCCCATAAGCCAAATAAAAATGCCATTATTTCTATGGCATTGGAGTTGACCATCTCTAAGGAACTCCAACAAATGGTGGACACTTGTAATAAAACACAGGAAACTGGTCCGGATATTACAAAACAGCATGGTGTTTGTCATTCTGATACTCTTTGAAGCTGAGTGGGATTGTACTGCTCGGCCCCTCCTTGTAGAGGAGAGGTACCATTTATTGTTATATCCCTGGACCATTTCCTTACAGAAAGAAAGGATGAGTTACCAGTGGAAAGATAGTTATTCATCCAAGTTATTGAAGTTTCTGTGTGTCCTCCAAGTGTTCTTGCTCTCTTGTGGAGAATCTAAAGGGAGCAGTGGGTTTCAGCATTTGCCAAGTAGTGGTATTATTGATCTCCCTAGGAGCCACCTTGGCTATTAGTGTAAAGCTGGTGGCTCTCTGTGGAACATATCAGTAAGCCAAACATCTGAGAATACACTGTATTTGTGTTTCTTTATTGGGGCAGGTGAGAGCAGAGTGATTTCACTATTTTTTGGGAGCTACAATGATCAGGTGGGCAGAGTCTCCACTGCACTTGCTTTCATGTTTTCCAGTGTGGTTTCTTCAGTGGTCAGTGTACCAGATTGCTATATTTCTCAGTATCTGTCTAAAAGGGTTGCAGAGGAGTTGCAATTCCTCCTGCTCCAATAATCCTGTGACTTCATTTTGTGAGCAATGACTGATTGGACTTCTGTTCTTGAACCTGTATCCCCAAATTAGCTTTGTCCTTCCAAAAAGTTAGCTGGGAAGGTTAAACACTAACTTCAGTGAAACCACTAACACTGCTGTATGATTATTCAAACCATTTTTGGAAATGATTCCCTTTGGAAACTTCCCTTTGGAAACTGCCTTCAGAGGCAAAACACTAGCCACCAAGAAAATAGTTTTCTGATATCAGATATTTCAAAATCTAAGAACAGCAACATTGCTCTCTCTGAAAATCAACACTGTTTGAATATATAAGCTGTAGTTTGTTAAAAAAAAAATCAGCCTCATTAGTTTATGGTCACAGCCGGGAAGGATGGAAAAGCATAATTATAATAACAGCCTAAGTGCAGCTACAGACGACAGCTTGTGCTAGGAAGGACAATCCTGAGTCTCGGCTTTCCCTACATCATCAGCAATATGTCCTTTCTCGTCATTATGTCACTCATTGGTACTTGCTTCTTTTCCTCCTTGATTAAAAAAAAATTTTTTTTTTTCTGTTAAAGCTTTCTTTCGTAATCCCAGGATTAGCCATCTCACTTGTTTAAGGGACGCTTTTATATTCCCAGTTTCAGGCAAATTCACGGGTGGCTCAAAACCTTCTATTTGTTGTTCTCTCCTTTTCAGCCATGACTATCTTTACTTCTTGCTCCCTAAGCTCTGTTTGATATTCCTACCATTGGAAAATGACAACCACTTTTGCCTTCCCATGGTACTCATCCGGTTTGTCCCAACTCTCTATAGTGTCGCATTTGAAATCTGAACTCATAGTAAGAAAGGACATGCATAACAGGGTGGAGATACTTTGATAGCCTTTTACACATCATATGTGGGTGTATATATGTGTGTATCCTCTTTTCTGGGTTCTTATCTTTTTAATGTATTTTCCACCAGTCAAGTTTCTACAAATTACTAAGGCCATATAAAAGCCTCCTTTAGCAGGAAAATCTTTTTATAGAGCAGCATTTAGGAGCTTGGTAACATGCAGAATTTGGAAGAAAAAGGAAACTCAAAGTCAGGAAGACTGATAAGTGACCCAGTCGACCCAAGTCCCTGGACACCGCACTTACTTTTTGCTTCAATAAAGTCTGCTTCAAAGCAATCTCAATCCTTCATCAAAGAGATTTCCAGAGCACTCCCAATGGGTTAACATAAATCTTACTGTTCTCACTCTCTTTTTTTCCTTCCAAGTTGCCTTTTAAAAAAAAATCAGTCCTTGTGTCTGTATTTCTTTAAATCTTTTATCCTCGGTTTGCTACCACTGGCTGTATGGATTACATATCAGCAGTTAAGAATATTCCACAAAGTCCTGGCTTGTTCTCACCCTGCAGTGCTTATAGTCACCGATTGCGATGAAAGGAATTTGAAAGGCACAGCCAGGCAATCCTGAACCGGCTCAGCACATTCCCTCTCTGCAGCTTATCGCGCTGTGGATGTTCTTTTGACCGGCCATCAATCATGTTTGAAAGTTTCCCGTGATTCCTGAGATATGAACCCCTTTGATAGAAGTTAACAATACAGCACATGCAGCACGGGCTAAGGAAAATACTTTTGAATTCAAGTTAAAAAAAATGCTTTGTTGCAGCTCAGATTTTTATACTTTCTTAGGGTCTTGTTTCTTTTGGACAGCCTCGGGGAACCCCTGTCAGGTAAGCCAAGTTCGAGCACCCACCAATGCTTAAGTGGCTGCCATAAGCAGAGACGAAAGGGGCTTGGAGGGAGATGAAGAGGAATAAGGACGAACAGAGAAAGAGATGGAACAGGGAGAGGAGAGAGAGGATAAGAGAATAAGATGAGCATATCACATTGAAAGCAGAAATAATCAGGAAGGAGCCAAGTCTTAGAGGAGGTGCAGGTGCAGATAAAGCTTACAGTGTGGAGGGAGAGGGGCATCTAGAAGCAGGAGAGCCCCCATACCCAGAGATCTGTGTGCTTCACATTTAGAAGTGGTAAAGGAGCCGTTTTGGAAAATGTTGTTGGGAGCTGGAGGTTTATTCATTCCTTGTACCCCGCCATGTGTGATATTCTTTTTTAAACTTAGGCTTTGCTTTAAAATTTTTGAATTTTTATGCCTGGTTCAGGGCACCAGGGTAGATAACTCTGCTTTGCTGCTGAGAGTTAAGCTCTGAGCTCTGGGGGCTAATATTTAAACACTGCTGAAGCCCAAGGAACCCTCATAGCAATCAGGCAGGCTTCATTTTCGGTTGCTTCTCGCTGAAAGAGAAGAGGGGAGCCATTGGCAAAATTATGGGGCCCTGGGTCCCCATATCATGGTGCATTATTTTGAGAGTACAGGGCAGTGATTGCTCAGTGCTGTGGGAAAGCTGTTTATCAACTGAATAACATAACAAACAAGTGCCACCCGCATCCCTCTGTTGAGGATTGAAGATTGGAATTAAAATGTCACCCTTTCTTTTATATTTAGCTGCAATTTGGAGGAGCTTTCCTGGAGGGTTGATTTGCTCCTTCTTTCATAGGGTTGGAATAATTCCATAAGAACCCTTTTGCTTACTCAAGTAAAATGCCCTACCAAGTGAGTGGCATTTGGCAAATGTGCTCCCTTTTCTTGATTATTCTGGTCTATTGATCTGTGTCTCTGGAGAAATTCTGGAAAATTTCATGAAGTCTTTTGGAGTTTAAAATATTATCTCCCCAGTGATTAACTCAAACCAGAGACTAATAAGATGAATTCCTGCCTTCATTGGCAGTCGCGGTTCTTCCTTCATGCCCATTAATCCTCTAGATCTCAGAGAACTCAGAAATAAGGAAGTTTATTCATCACGAGTGGGTAGCAAGATAATGGAACAATTCAGGTTGGCCGGCCAGAAATAAATGCCTTCACAGAAAAAGTAGAAGGCACCTAGTTGGTTGTAGGAAAAAAAGAATTTCACATGGAAACTGTGGAGAGATAAACCTTATTCTGTTAAAAAATACAAAATTATATTCATCCCATCTCGGGTAAATTCCATGAAGCTTGGATCCAAATAATCTGCCACTGGGAAAGAGGAACGAAATAGAAGTGTCTTTCTCTGTACTTTATTTTGGAAACATCACAATTGGCTTTTAAATTCTTGGAACACATGAGGAAAGAGCACCAGTCAGATTTTCCAGAGAGTCAACTTTCTCCTGGAGAGAAGATAGCAGAAAAATGAATGATGGGCTACTTCTAATTTATAATGATTGTTTCATCTCTCTCAGATATTACTTCAGTTCTTGGATGAACAGTTCTTTTCTCCTGAATCGGGATTGCTTTTTAAAGACGAAAAAGATCAGAGAGGCTTTATAGTCCATTTCTAGTCATTACAAGTTTGCTTAGGTCCTACTTTGGATACTAGTTTAAAATTGCTTGAATAATGAAAGTTCTAGTGTGCTTTAAATTTGTTTTACTTTTTTTTCTTTGCTCTATGGCTAAAATAACAAGCAAACACTGATCAACAACTCTGGTTAGTTCATATCTCTTTTTAAGTTTGTTTGTGCTGAAGTCCAGACTTTACATCTCCTCAGCTATTTTGAACAACACTAGGGGCTTGCTTTAGTAGAAGAAACCAAATAGCCAATATGAGAAATGCTGCTAATGTGTGTCCATCTTACATAACAAGAAACATACAGTGCTTAGCTGTCTTATAGCAATGAAGTGAATCGTCCCTATATGCTTGCTCTTGCATGAGGCGCTTACGAAAATTATGCTGTAGTTTTTAAGTATTCTGAAGTTCTCACCACTTTCATTCATACGTATATAAAAAAAGCTTGGAGTGTTTTCCAGAAGAAATGGTGATGTTTTCATGCTACTATTTTTAGAAAAACAATTTTGTCTTAAGCAAAAAGCAAGAATAAAATCCATGTATTAATCACCTTCATTGCCTTTGTCCCAAATTTAAGATGACTGCTCTTCTTTCTGCACCAGTATCTTCTTTAACCCATGCTTCTTTCCCTTAGAGAGGAAATGTGGAAAATAAGCTTAAAAGGCAGAATGTATAAGAGCGGAATATAGGGGCAAGATACATACATGCTTTGGGGGCAGATATAATATCACACCTTTTTTTTTTTTTAAAGCATTTATCCCACCCTCAGGCTGTTTTGCTCTGCCAAATACTTAGCTATAGCTTGATAATCATATGAGTTTATTAATGGAATAAATGAGTGAGAAGATGGGCTTTGTGGTAAATCTAGACTGACAGTTCCCAAAGTGTGGTTCTATGTAACACTGGTCTAGATAAATATTGCACAAAATATGCTGAGTAGAAGAAAATAGACTGAGATATATTACAGACAATAGTTTTAGGAGAGTCAATATGCATGTTTGTATATTAAGGACTGAAAAAATCCTGTAGGAAAGAAACTTGATAAAGTTGAGTAACTCAGGTTTCCTCAAATCTATTTGACCATGGAATTATTTTTTCTCCCTTTTAATAACATTCTTCCTCTTGATGTCCCACAGAGCCAGTACTCTAATTAACACCCTAGATCAAGATAGATTGAATTAAGATGGAAAATCTTGTCTTCCTTGAGCATTAAATTCAAAGTGTATTTATTAAAGTGCACAGTGTCTTCAGGTATCACAGGAAGTCCAGTTAATGAGAAAAGGGAGACAATAACATAAAAACCATCATTCCCCTTTAGGTCAGAAAAAACCAGTCAAAACAAAAATCTCTGGCCGGGTATGGTGGCTCACACCTGTAATCCCAGCATTTTGGGAGGCCAAGGCAAGTGGATCACCTGAGGTCAGGAGTTTGAGACCAGCCTGGCCAACATGGTGAAACCCTGTCTCTATCAAAAATACAAAAAATTAGCTGGGAGTGGTGGTGGGTGCCAGTAATCCCAGCTACTCAGGAGGCTGAGGCAGGAGAATCTCTTGAACCCGGGAGGCGGAGGTTGCAGTGAACTGAGATCATGCCACTGCACTCCAGCCTGTGCAACGGGAGTGAAACTCCACCTCAAAACCAACCAACCAAACAAACAAAAACAAACCAATTCTCGATAACATATTTCTTTGGAATGAATCAGATACTACTTAGAGATATAAATATCTTTATGGGAAGCAATGGTTAGGTTTGCCTAAAATGTTTGCTATTGTAGAGTAACTGGTTTAATAGAGTCTTACAGAAAGAAACTGTACACTCTCCTGAAATGAATAACAATTTAGTATGGGCAAGCTAATACTAGACTGCATAGACTGGTGGTTTTTTGTGTCTTTGATGTTTTGCATTTTTCTCAAGTAAGAGTGGACTGGAAAACAAACAAACAAACAAATCGCTGAATATTTTCTCTGTTTGTAAGGCTTGTGAAGGACTTTACCAGGAAGAGGCCAGTGTATAGTTTTCCAGGCAAACTTTCTTGTGACTTGTTTTGTTGTGTCGTTAGAGTCTTTGTTTGAGACAAACAGGGTCCATCATTTCTTCACCATTCAAACCTGTAGGAGGAAGACGGCGCTGACGTGAGAGAAGCTTCCACATGGCAATCACCTTCCCTTTATTTCTGCTTTCCCTTCTTTTTGGGTAATGAATCGGGGTGTCGTTAGCTGCCTGCCTTGTGTTCATCACTGTCAGTACTGGCAGGGTAACAGATAACGGCAGAGATTCAAGGCCACCCAGGGAATGAAGCCTGACAGGACCTCATTTATCACTCCCCTTTTAGGGGGTCTCTGTGGTAGAGCCAGCATCAATGCTGTAATCGAAGCTCACCAGGTCACACAGGGGCCAGGCAGGACTGCTCTGCCAAAAAGCAACTTGAGCTGTCAAATCTGCTTTGTAAATGAAGTGTTTTCCTAGAGACAGTGTGTTTATAATTGTCATCCTGTATGTAGTCCCTCAATATCCAAGGTCGGCTCTCCATGTGGTCCCTCTCATTTCTTTCAGACAAATGAAACTTACATCATGTAGAGTATGCCAGAAAATGAATTTCTTTGACCTTGGGCATACCTCAACAGACTCCACATTTGAAGTTTATCTTTTTACCCTAAAGGATTTGAGTTTTGTCTCCTTGAGCAGCTCAATATTAAGGCTAAGTAGAAATAGCCTGCCCCTTCCGTGTCCTTTTCCCTGGGTGAGTCCATTCTTATGGTTAACCCTCATTCATATATATAAACGATGTCCAATTCCACATCACCAGCGAGCTTAGTTCTCCATTCTGTACTCCAGAACGATGTGGCCAGATTTCTACTTGAATATTCCACAGGCACCTTAAGCTCATCATATCTCAGACAGGAAATATCATCTTGACTGCAAACCTGCTTCTCATCTGTGTTCTCAATCCCAAGAAATGCACTACCTTCCTGCAAGAAAAGGAGGGGCATTTTAGATTCTTTGTTAATCTTTATTCTTCTCTAAAATCTAATCAAAACTGAATTCTGATGGAACCAACTCTTAAATATCTGTAGTAATCATCCCATCTTGTCTATCTCCATGTTTCATGTGAACTTTTTGAATAGCCTCTAAATGCTGTCCCTGCCTTTCCACCTCTGTATTAGAGAGTTCTCCAACATACAGAGCTGATCAAGTCACTTTACTGTTCAACATTGATCAATGACTACCCATTGCCTATTGGATGGGATCCAAACCTCCCCCCCCCCTTTTTTTTTTTGAGACGGAGTCTCGCTCTGTCGCTCAGGCTATAGTGCAGTGGCTGGATCTCAGCTCACTGCAAGCTCCGCCTCCCGGGTTTATGCCATTCTCCTGCCTCAGCCTCCCGAGTAGCTGGGACTACAGGCGCCCGCCACCTCGCCCGGCTAGTTTTTTTTTTGTTTTTTTTTTTTAGTAGAGACGGGGTTTCACCGTGTTAGCCAGGATGGTCTCGATCTCCTGACCTCGTGATCCATCCGTCTCGGCCTCCCAAAGTGCTGGGCCAAACCCCTTTTTGTGGCATTCCAGGCTCTTGATAATCTGGCCCTTATCTATCTGACCATTTTCTTCTCTGGGACTTTCCACCTTCAACTTTATGATCTATCAGTACTGAATTCTGCATGTCCTAGAACAAGCCAGTCCTTTTAATATCTGTATTTTTTCATATCCTGTTTCTTCTTCTGGGAATGTCCTATTAACACATGCCCACTTAGCAAACCCTATTTGTTATTTAAGTCTCAGTGAAGTGACTATGTCATCTGTGAAGACTTCTCTAACTCCCTTCCAGTCATTTACTTGTTGTTATAAGATGATTTTTCATGCCTACCCTTTCACTATAATACAAATTGCATTTGTTAAATGCCTTAAAATTGTCAGGCCCTTGATTAGATTCTTTACATATTTGTATTTAATCCCCACATCAGCCTATAATGTAGATACCATTGGACCAATTATACAGATGATGAGACTGAAATTCAGAGTGATTGAATAGTTACGAAGTTATACAACTAGTACAAGGTGGGAATGGGCTTCAGTTACAAGTATATCCAATTCCAAGCTACTGTCTTTCCACTGTTTCAAACCGTATCTGTTCAAGTCTTGAGAATGAGCACTGTGTGTTTTTGTTTTCATTTTCCCTGTGCTGAACAGTGTTTGGCACATAGTAGACATTCAACAAATAGTTACTGGATGAATGAAACTCGTAGAAGATTCCATCTGTTTGTATCCACAAGATACATTATACACATAATCTCTATTTTTCATAACAGTCCTAAATTATAGGCATTGGTTTTCTCATTTTTACAGTTGTGAACCTGAAGGTTGAGCAGTAAAATGACTTTTCTCAGGTTGTGTGTGGGGCAGAATCAGTGCTTTCTCACTCTGTAGTCCATGCTGTGCCCAGCCTGTCATGCTGGCTGTCAGTGAAGGAATTCTCTAATGACAATGATAGAACATCAAGGAAGGGATATAGAGAGATTAAGAGCATATGGTTCAAGCTCAAATTTGTTACTATGTCCTTCAAGGCTTTCTGTGGTTTCATTATATTCTTTCTATCCAGCTTTTTCCAACACAACTTCACAAACTCCATTCCCCCTTCTCTTCAGTCAGGCTGGCCTCTTCACTTTTCCTCTTACATATCACGCCTACTGTTCCTGCTCTCTGATTTTACTCACACTCTTTCCACTGCCTCAAGTGCCCTCCTCCGCTGCTGCTCCCAGCTGAGCCCATACATCTCTCAAGGACAAGCTCAAGTTCCGTCTCCTCTGTGAACTATTCCCCATAGCTCTCTCCTGCTTGCGCTGACCGAACATAATGTTGTCTGTACCTTATATTGTGGTCTTGGTTACATAATTTTATTGCATTGCTCTATAGTATCTTGCATCCTGTAATTACTTCAGCATCCAAGTTTTATTCCCAGGAATACTGCAAACTCCTTGACAGGAGGGACTGTGCTATATATTTCTTTTATATTTCACACAGTGCACAGCACAATTCTAGGTGGGCACTCAATAAATATTTATTGAATTAAATTGAATATGGCACAGACTACATTTAAGCCTTCGTAAAATTCCTTTTCATAAATTATATGGGTCTAGACAAGAGGGTTATTGGAGGGAACCACTAGAATATATTCAGTCTGGGCAAATGCACACAAGATTGCAGGGCTGTAATGCAGGTTCTTGGACAAAGAGAAATGGCTCAACTGGGATTTGGAGCCAAGGGTGGAAAGAGGAAGACCTACTAGATCAGAGAGGAATGGGAGTAGTAGCTGCAGCAAGAGCAGAGAATGAGAATTTATAAACCTGAGATACGCCTCCAGAGCAGAGAGTTTGCAAAAAAGTTTTGTTTTGTAAAGTTATTAACAAGTTAAATAATTTGACAAAGTGTTCTTATGTAGTTAGGAGATTTGCTGGATACATATCTTGCTAAGTCAGCAAAATAAGGCTGCTGTCAATAATTTCTGCACAGGTGGAATACAGTGTTTTCAGAGTTTTATTTGTAAAACACATTTCTATGGCCTTTTCTTTCTGTTCCCCTCTCCCAACTCTGTTCCCCTCCCTCCCTCTGTCACACACACACACACACACACACACACACACACACACTCACACATATACATATTCTTTCAATTGAAGTCTTCCCTGAATATTTGCAATGATAATATTCCCTCTTAAGCAACTAGATTCTTGATTTTGTAATTTTGTACTCCCACTTTGGATTTACATGTTTGGGTCTATGAGGGAGCCTTATGTGTAGAACTTGACCCTACATTTATCATTCCAACACAAAATTAAACATCCATAGCACTTAATGTATCTCTGGGAATAATTCAATATTTTTTATTTTAAAAAATATCTGAACATCTTTTCTTTTGGCCTCATTCCTGGGGTTGTAGCCTCTGCATTATTGCCAGGAACACTTCCTTAAACATTTTGAAGAAGAAAGGAACTTAGTATTCTGGAAGCCTAAATAGAGATGACATGACATCTCAGGGGACTATCTTGTTCCTTTCCTTGTTTTCCAATAAGAGATGAATTATAAAACATTTTCATCCATTTGATTGCAATGGAAAACCCTTAAAAATCTCCAGGGAGAAACATGCCACCACCTCACTAGAAAACAGTTTTGGTGTCCTGTAAATGCTATTAAATACCAAGAAAATGCTTTCCATGAGGAAATGTTTTTCCTCCTCTTTCTCTCTTTTCTCTCCCTTCTCCTTTTCTTCATCCTTGGTGCTTGATTGTGAAGCAATGATTTTTATTTCTAGTTGAATGCTTTTTCTGACTGACTCATTTCAGCTGACCTGTCTCAGAGCCAGGCACCTTTACCTCACTGCTAAGCATGACCACATGTCACAATTCTGGCCAATGACTATGAGCAGAGGATGAGTCTGCAATATGGGTGAGTCTTCTATAAAAGCTTCCTTTGGGAGGCTGAGGCAGGTGGATCACGAGGTTAGGAGTTCAAGATCAGCCTGACCAACACGGTGAAACCCCGTCTCTACTAAAAATATAAAAATTAGCCAGGTGTGGTGGCAGGTGCCTGTAATCCCAGCTACTCAGGAAGCTGAGGCAAGAGAATTGCTTGAACCTAGGAGGCGGAGTTTGCAGTGAGCCGAGATTGCGCCATTGCACTCCAGCTGGGGCGACAGTGTGAGACTCCGTCTCAAAAAAAAAAAAAAAAAAAAAAAAAAAAACAAACACCCAAAAAACCCCACAAAACTTCTTAAAAGAGAATAGATTTAGCTCACCTACCCTTTTGGCCTTTTGCCCAATCCCCTTCTTTTTCCCTGAGATGGGGAGGTGGGACCAGGGGATGCAGCAGCCATCTGGCAATCAGGAGGCTGGAAGTGTGGAGAAAGAGGTCTACATGCTAAGGATGGCAGAGCCCAAAATGTAAAAAGAGGCTGGGTGCTGATGGCTTCACTGAGGCCTATCAGGCCAGCACTTTCCATCCTTAGTTGTGTGAGGCAAACAAATCCCATAATTGTTTAATCATTGTCAGGTTTTGTATTAAAAACAGTGAAGCACAATCCTAACTGATTTTAATGGTCTTCTACTCATTGTTGGTTGCTGTCATTGAAAATTTCATTTAAGTAGCCCATTAGAAAAAAAGCAAGTGATAACATGTTTTTTTTATTACCATGTCATTTAGAAACTGCACACAATAATAGATGTCACTGTATGTCTCCTTTCCCTGTTAAAAGTGTTTTATTCATTTAGGCTATATATAGGTGTGATTGCATGGTCGAAGGTGATGCTGACAGGAATATTGTTCTCCTTGTCTACCTCTAACCCATGCAATCACCGTGGCTCACTGCTAGTCCTAATCTTTGCTACAGACTGTAGATTTCACTAACACCTGTAGTGACACTAAGGTTTGCACAACATCTAGATTGATTTCTGTATCCTGCCTGTTTGTGCCTATTTATTTTCATCTTCTAAAATTGAGTTATTTCTTTTTTAACCTCCTGGATTACATTAATTCTTCATTCCAGAGCTGGATATTCTACATAAACTGGGTTGGGTTAATTCCCATAATATTGGGCTAAAGGTATTTTCTAGGGGCTACTGTTCCATGCTAATCTTCTGGGAAATAGGCAAGACTTTTAGACTATCTCAGAGGCAGGCCCACAGACATGCCTAGTTTACTTTGAGATGGCATGACCCATGCCATTCTTAGCCTGAGCCACAGGAGAGAAGGGGGAAGATGAAAATCCTGGACAACACTGATCTCTGTGTTTATCCTACTCTTTCTCCCTCTGTTTTTTTCTCAAACGTGGGCATGCCTTTTCCATTTGTAAATTGTCTATCTCCATAAGACAAATTAAAGATGAAATTACACTAAGTAGACATTATTTTCATTATTGCAGTTATCACTACTTATACAAATCATCTGTATACATAAAATGAAACTATCTTCCACAAAAAGGTATTTTCAAAGCAAAATGAAGACCCAACCCCCTGTATTGACTTAAAAAACATCAATAGCTTCTCCTGGTTTTGTACATTAGTCTTAGCTACCTTTGCCCTGAATGTGGCATGATGTCTAAGTTGTATTTGTCCTCCTTAATAGCCACTTCGAGAGAGTCAAACTACAGAGAATGAGGGAATCATTAGCTTTGCCTTCCTCTAGTGAAATTTGGCTGCATGAAACAGGTGGGAACATTGGTAAAAAGAGGCTGGTATTTGACCACTTGGACTTTAGAAGTGCCTGGAATGAAGAAGCCATTCTCTGGTCCATCAGTCTCTTGGCAGTTGCAGTTGTATTTGGAAGAGTTTGTGGTAAAAGATTGGTAGAATGATTGATCCAGTTGAAAGTTAGTTAATGACATTCACTTAGGAAATTGGCCCCACACTTACTTAGTCAGCAGTATGGTGCCCACCCTTAGTTCTTCCTGGTACTGGTAGGAAAAGCAATGCCAGGTGTTGTGGTCAGGTAGACGAGTGGAGCCCTAAGATGTCCTCGTCCTAATCCCCAAACCCTGTAATCCCTGTAATATGTTGCCTCACATGGCAAAAGGAATTTTATAGATGTGATTAAAATAAGAATCTTGAGATGGGAAGATTTTCCTGGATCATCTGGGTGGGCCCAATGTAATCACAAGGGCCTCCTGTCTAAAAGAGAAAGGGAGGATTGTCAAAGTGAGAGAGAAATTAGAAGATGCTACACTATTGGCTTTGAAGATGGAAGAAGAGGCCTGAGTCAGGGAACATAGGTGGCTTCTAGAAACTGGAGAAGACAACAGTTCTCTCCTGGAGCTTCTAGAAGGAACACAGCCCTACCTACACTTTGATTTTAGCCAAGAGAAACTCATGTTGGACTTCGGACTTCTAGAACCATATAAGATAATACATTTGTGTTGTTTCAAGCCACTAAATATGTGATAACTTTTTACAACAGAAAGTGGAAACTAATACACTAGGTTTGCTTGCTTTTCTACTTAAGCTCTTTATTCCATACAACTCCCACCATCTCTCTCTTCTCCCCACTCCACCGTGTGTCATGAGGCCTATTAGTCCCGTTAATTCCTTAGAATTTTCTTTCTTTTTTCTTTTTTTCTTTTTTTGAGACGGAGTCTCGCTCTGTCGCCCAGGCTGGAGTGCAGTGGCGCGATCTCAGCTCACTGCAAGCTCCGCCTCCCGGGTTCACGCCATTCTCCTGCCTCAGCCTCCCGAGTAGCTGGGACTACAGGCGCCCGCCACCTCGCCCGGCTAGTTTTTTGTGTTTTTTAGTAGAGACGGGGTTTCACCGTGTTAGCCAGGATGGTCTCGATCTTCTGACCTCGTGATCCGCCCGACTCGGCCTCCGAAGTGCTGGTATTACAGGCTTGAGCCACTGCGCCCGGCCGTAGAATTTTCAGTAAAATAGGATAGGCATCTAAATTCCTGTTCCTTTGTGTAATTGCTCTCAGGTGCCTTAGGAAATACAGTCATTTTCACACATGAAGCTGGCACTGCTGAGCTTGTTTAGTCATATCCCTCATCACCTTGAACCTGGATTATTGTAGCAACCTTCTCTGTGTTCTCTACTGTATGATAAAAATATTACTTGTATTTTATTGCTCTAACTAGACAAAACTGATCTTTGAATACGACACTTTTATCATGGCAGTCTCTTATGAAGAATCAATACTCACTCTCCATTTGCTAAGAAACAGAGTCTTGTTTTTAGTCTTCATGATAAGGTGTCAAGCCTGAAATTTCCAATTTGCTGGGAATTGTCTTTAATATTTAAGTAAAATTTGGTTTAAGTCTCCATTTCAGTGGGAAAGTCAGTGTTTCTTCCATTATCTCTGAAATTCTAGGGAAGCGAGATTTTTGGTAATACTTATGGCTGGGAATTCTTACTTTGGCTTCATTTATAAATTTCCAATCTGCATTTTGCCCTGTTGAGTGCCATTTCTTTTCCTGCATGATGTTATTCCACCGAATTTGCCCATCTCCAATGTCTTTTCTCCTCAAAGTCTCAACAATTTAGGATGCAGTGTACTGCAGACTTTACTGAACATTTGGGGCAGGGGTGACCTGGAGGGTCAGAGGATCTGTGTTCGTTACTTCTGTTAAAAGCCTATTAGACATTCCTGTTTGGCATTTCAGACAGATCTGCCTTAAAAATTACTGGCTAACTCTCCTTAGATGCTAGTCTTCTCGCATGCTAGAGGCGCACCCTCTCTTTTAACCACTCTTCTCCTTCTAGACTATGATTCCTGTCCATTTTTGAGGTAGAGCCATGCAGATATTCCTTTGTTTTGTCTTAGATGGTTCAAGCCAGGCCTGACAGGCTTCAAGTTTATAATCAAATATGTCTACTTAGGTGTGTTGCTAAGCAAAGTGGTTTTCTCCTTGAGAAAAATTCTATTAGTAATGCAATTTTTTTTTCGTTTACTATGAATGGAGAACATAAATCAGAATTCTTCATGAAAGCTATAAAATGTTTCCACTCCATATCTTTGGGTGTTGAAATTGTGGGTGACTTTTTAAAGGACTTTTTTATCTTCAAGATTTTCTGTAATAATTATGTTGTTACTTTGCAACTAGAAAAAAGTAAATAAAACACACTAATCAAAACAAATACAAATAAAGGGAAATTATTAAAAATTGACAAATATATACATACTTATGATTTATATTTTGATATATCAATGTGTTCTTTACTTTTAGAATAAAAGTTCATAAAGGAGGTCAATTTTTAAGTAAGTTCTTTATAGGGACCTAATGCAGTGTGGCTCTCTAATAAATGTGAAGTGATGTATACTTGACTCACTCACCTGACCTATTGGCACTGATTCAAGAGGTTAAACCATTTTATGGGGAAATTTGATGGGTACAAATAGTTATTGCCCCATTATCTGTGTAAGATACAGAATAAATTACCCTTCAGTTGGGCCCATGGGAATAAGGCCTGAAGAGAATAACTTTGAAGAATAAGAACTAAAGTGATCAAAATGGACACCAAAAGTATTCAAGATACACAAATATTAGAAAAACATATGATGAAATACAGCAAGATAATGGCAATAAAACATGGGTCTTTTTGGCCAAATTTTTTTCTACTTCCTCATTTCTGCTCTCACTTTGCTAAATCAACAATTCAGTTTGCACCAGCTGCTCTAGTGATAAAGCTTTAAATAAGCATGTAGAAATAATCGAGACAAATGATGGAGTTATCCTTTACCATAATATATTTTCACAATGCCTGACAGTCCCCCATTTAATCAAGAGATTGGCAGGACAGGGAACAAGTTGGTAATTTGCAGATGAGATGTAATAAAAATGTTATAATTCATGGATGAGACACCCAGACTGCATTATGTATTATGAGTTTAACTTGACTTATAACTCTTTCTAGAATTTAAACTGTCATATCCAACCATATGCGTTGACTTTTATAGTGATTTAATGAGTTGTTTGGTGAAAATAAATGTTGACAAAGTTACAAAATTTTCCGACTCTATTCTTGTTTTTCGGTTGTTGTTCTCCTTTGGACACTAGATCTGGCTGTCTTACAATAACCCAAGAGTTTCTCTTCCCCCAAAATTCATGGCTAGGATCTTAGTCCTTGCATGGATTTTGCTCATTTTTCCTGCTTGACCTTGGTAGATGGATCATCACAAAAAGAACCTAAGAGAACATATTGATTAACCTCTGGTGGCAGCAAGATAATGTATAAAGCTTGGAAATATGGGACCAAAACCTCTTATATCTGAAGTGTCAGCTGATTCTCCAGAAAAGTGTTTCATCTTCAGGATGTGGTTTGGCTTCAGCTTAGTTTTGCTGAGGGGTCATTTTCCAGCAATTCAGACAGCTGGTCATGATGCTGGAGTTGGACGGTGAAGGATTACCTTGTAAAGACAAGCTCAATTCCTATGGAAGCTCACAGGAGATACTCAGCTACTGTGATTGATGCTGTTAATACTGAAAGAAATGAAATAATGCCAAGTCGTGATAGTAGTAGCATAGCAAAGAATCTTGTCAAATAAGCTGTAATTTGAGCAGGCACACATTTTACACTCATTAAGAAAAGTAAGGAACAACTAATTGGCTTATTACGTACCCTCTAATTGGTTCAGCTAACTTTCAGTTATGGCATAAGGGAATAAATGGGGGAATCCTGTTTTAGGATTTGGCTAGGCCAGAGAGACCTCATGAAATTTCCCTACATGATAAAAATGATTAGATGCACCACCATTTAGCAAACATAATAAGGAAATAACACATAATCTATTAAGAGCTGCCTAACCATCCTGGCTGTGTGGTCAATGAACCAGCATGAATGTAAAACTCCCTGGGAATAGAATGATCTGATGTGTAGGAGGGAATGACCTCCTTTAGGGCACCTAGTGGCCTGGAGAGTGATTTACTCTCTTGTCCTACAAGAAGCCATTTACCTCACAGGGGTGACATTTTTCTTACCCTTGAGTTTCACCCCAGCTGCTACTGTTATCTGCATATGTAAAGGGATGTGGAAATTTGAGAGAATTACCTAGGCAGTATAAACCCCCTAAAACATGTTTTCTTCAATTACCTGAATACTTCAGTCAAATGGTTTTTTGGCCTAAGTGATAATTTCCTTAATTTGCATTTCACTTTGGATATGTGGCCTGGACTATGTCACAGGAGGGAAAGGTATTAAAGCTGCCAGAGGAAAAGTCTTCAAAAATGTTTTAGAGACAACCCATAATGCTATGTTAAAAGAAAATTCGCTTGTGATATGCAGTCCAGTGATAATTGATCCATTTTTATCCTTTAACATTTATTATTTAAGCTCAGGCTTTAATATTTAAATCCATAAACACGGCTTTTTATCTGAATGTTAAAAAAAGGACAAGACATTATTTAACATCAGAACCTGATTCCTTCTCACCAACTCAATTACTAATACCTTGTCCAAAGTGTCATCATCTTACACCTGATTTACTGCAAGAGCCTCTGTACTCATCTCCCACTTTCACTCTGTATCTGGATGTGGTGCTTCTATTTTCTATGTCGTGGCCAGAGTCATCCTGTTTTTATACAATTTTACCATTTTCCTCCTAAAAACTCTTCAATGGCTTCCCCTGTCACTCAGAGCAAAGACCATGGTCCTCACCATGTCTAAAGGCTCTGCAAGCTTGGCCCCCCGCAAGCTCTCTGCCTTCTTCTTGAACCTTTGTCACTGCTCTCACCACACTGACTTCCTGGTCATTTCCTCAGCACATGGAGCACTCTCTCCCTACGTGACCTTCGTATTTGCTGTTTCTCCTGCCTGGAATGCTCTTGCCCCATTATCTACATGGCTCAATGGATCAGTTCCTCCAGGATCTCTGCTCACATGGCCACTTACCAGAGAAGGCTTCTGTGACCACTGTACGAAAAGAGACAGTACGCTCAACACCATCTGTATTTCTCCCCTTCCTTTCTCTAATTCTTCTGCATAGAAGTTATCATGCCTGGTATTCCTCTCTTGATTTATTTATTGCCAGGCTCTCCCAGCCCCTAAACATATGTATGAGGGTCAGATACTTTGTATAATATTTTTATTTCTCATGGCAGATTGACTTTTCTAAGATGGGCACAAGAAGATCTCCCATCCCACATTGTCTAATTAGAATGTGACAGTGACACACTTCCCATTGAGAGATGTGAGGGGTCTATGCTTTTTTCCCTTGAATCTTGGCAGGTCTGTGACTATTGGCAGTAGTGATGCTATGTGATTTCCAAGGATAAATCGTAAAAGCAATGTAGTTTCTTCCTGGTTCTCTCAGTCTGGGAACCCAGTCACCGTGCTGTGAGGAAACCCAGGCTACACAAAGAGGCTATGTTTAATTGCCCCAGCTGAGGTCCTAGTTGACAGCCAGCATCAATAGCTAAACATATGATTGCAGAAACCTTTGCAATGACTCCAGCCCCTGCCATCATCTGCAACTATTTCAGAGACCCTGACAGACAACTGCTTAATATGCTTAGGCAGTCAAAATATGAATCATAATAATAAAATGATTGCTATCTTTTAAGCCACTACATTTTGGGATATTCATTTGGCAACAATCGATATCCAGAACATGGCTTTACTCTCGAGAGCCTAGAATAGTGCCTGAAAGATACTGTGTTAGGCCATTTTTGCATTACTATAAAGAAATAACGGAGGCTGGATAGGTTACAAAGAAAAGAGGTTTAATTGGCTTGTGGTTCTGCAGGCTGTACAGGAAGCATGGTGCTGGCATCTGCTTCTAGTGAGGGCCTCAGGAAGCTTTCAATCATGGCAGAAGGTGAAGAGGGAGCAGGTGTATCATACGTCAGAGGGAGTAAGAGAGAGAATGGAGAGATCCCAGATTCTTTTAAACAACCAGATCTTGCATAAGCTGAGTAAGAACTCACTTATCACTGAGGGGTTGGTGCTAAGCTATTCATAAGGGATCTGCTCCCATAATCCGAACACCTCTTTCCAGGCCCTACCTCCATCACTGGAGGTCACATTTCAACATGAGATTTGGAGGGGACAGACGTCCAAACCCTATCACATACTTCCTCAATAAATATTTTCTGAATAGTCAAATGATGCGAAACCCTGGAGGTAAAAATATACTGGTTTCTGGATGGAAAAGACTTCTTTCAGTCTTCCTTCATTAAAAGGCAATACTTGATTAATTTATTTACATATTATACAACACCTTGTGTATTTAAAATTTTCAAGTTAGCAGTTCCCTTTGGATTTTTAAATTCATATATGGACTACTTACAAGATCTGAGTAAAGGAAGGTGAAATTAAGGCTTAAAACTTTTGTTTTTATTTTAGGTCATTCCATTATATATAAGCATCTTCAACAGAGAGAATAATATTAAGTCTAGAAAAAGGCTTTGATGTGGAAGAGGTTGAGGTTCTAGTATTAACTGTTGATTGCCTTTGTCCTTGCTATATTTCTTCCCAGTAGTAATTGCTAATCAATCATGACTCACAGAGAATAGAAAAGTTCTAGCCTTGTTTACATTTTACGCTATTACTATAGTAGCATTTTAGAGAAAAGCAAAAAGCAAAGCAAAACAAAACAAAACAAAAAATCAACAACAAAAAACCAATTTTCAATGTCACCATAAGTCACGTGAGGTAAAATTGTTTTAAAACGGGCTTTTTTCTCAGTAAGAAAGACCTATTACACCTGGAGCTGTACTGTTTTCCTCTTCACTACCTCATGTGAAAGAAGTGGGTTGTTCTAGGACACAACCCTTACAAATGTTATCGGCCTCCAGCCTTCAAAGTCAACCAACCTGATTCAGTGACTTGGCTTTAGACACAGAGAAGCTGAGTTTCCATCTTGGGCCAGTTTCTGAGAGGTCTGAGAATGGCATTTTTTTCTTCCTTTTTTGATTTAGAGTTGCTTGTCTCTTGGCAGGCCTCTGTATCGTGACAGGCAGCTTTGCTGTTGCCCATCCGGCTGTTCAAGCATGTAATTTAAGTCTTGTGGAGATGTTCAGGAGCAGGCCAGGTCTGAACGCAGTCCTTTTTCTTTGAAAACATGTAGGAACAACATAGAAAATGGCCACCTCATTTAAGATGTCATCCTGGAATGTGTACATTGCTGGCTCCAAAAGTAAACCCAAGCATTGAAGGATACCTCAGGGTAGGGAAACCATCTGAAAACTAATGCTTTTCAAATCCTCTGCCACTCTAGACTTCAGCCTTGGGGAGAGTGGAGTTCCTTCAGGCTAGAGCTCTATACCTGTTCTGTGCCCTCTAGTCTCTTTAATTTTGATGATTTTCTGTTATTCTTAGGGGCTGACAGCAAGTTTGCGAAACAGCATGCATGACCAAAGTCACATTAGAAATTTAGTGTGGGCTTGAGGCAGAACACAAGGAGCAGTCATGTGAGGCCTGGCCCGCAGAGGCTGTGGAGCTATGGCACTGGACACTTCATGCCCATGCCCATCTGGGCTGCATATCATGTGAGCTCCAGTGGAGCTATCCTGGCTACCTCTGTGTGGAGCAGTGACAAACTTTTCTCACCAAGCCCTGCATTGTTTTTGTTTCAAGTCTTGATTCTTTTTGTTTTAAGCTACTGTATTAGGGTGCTGCAGAGAGATAGAACCAATAGGATATATGTCTATTTAAAAGGGAGTTTGTGTGGTACAAAGATGGCCGAATAGGAACAGCTCTGGTTTGCAGCTCCCAGTGAGATCAATGCAGAAGGCAGGTGATTTCTGCATTTCCAACTGAGGTGCCCGGCTCATCTCATTGGGACTGGTTAGACAGTGGATGCAGCACATGGAGGGCAAGCAGAAGCAGGGTGGGGCATGACCTAACCTGGGAAGTGCAAGGGATGGGGGAACTCCCTCCCGTAGCCAAGGGGAGCCTTGAGGGACTGTGCGTGAGGAACTGTGCATTCCGGCCTAGATACTAGGCTTTTCCGATGGTCTTCACAACCCACAGGCTAGGAGATTCCCTCGGGTGCCTACACAATCAGGGCCCTGAGTTTTAAGCACAAAACTGGGCAGCCATCTGGGCAGATATTGAGCTAGCTGCAGGAGGTTTTTTTTTTTTTTTTTGAGATGAAGTCTTGCCCTGTTGCCCAGGTTGGAGTGCAATGGCATGATCTCAGCTCACTAGGAGTTTTTTTTTCACACCCCATTGGTGCCTAGAATGCCAGTGAGACAGAACCATTCATTCCCCTGAAAAGAGAGCTGAAGCCAGAGAGTCAAGTGGTCTAGCTCAGTGGATCCCACCCCTACAGAGCCCAGCAAGCTAAGATCCACTGGCTTGAAATTCTTGCTGCCAGGACAGAAGTCTGAAGTTGACCTGGGATGCATGAGCTTCGTGGGGGGAGGGGCATCTGCCATTACTGAGGCTTGAGTAGGAGGTTCCCCTCCCCCCCCCCCCCCCCCCCCCCCGCCCGCGAAGCCTAAACAAAGCCGCCGCGGAAGTTCGAACTGGGCGGAGCCCACTGCAGCTCCGCAAAGCCACTGTAGCCAGACTGCCTCTCTAGATTCTTTCTCTCTGGGCAGGGCATCTCTGAAAGAAAGGCAGCAGCCCCAGCCAGGGGCTTGTACATGTAACTCCCATCTCCCTGGGACAGAGCACGTTGTGGAAGGGGCACCTGTGGGCACAGCTTCAGCAGACTTAAACATTCCTGCCTGCTGGCTCTGAAGAGAGCAGAGGATCTCCTAGCACAGCACTCCAGCTCTGCTAAGGGACAGACTGCCTCCTCAAGTAGGTCCTTGACCCCTGTGCCTCTTGACTGAGCGACACTTCCCAGCAGAGGTTGACAGACACTGCTGGCAGGTCTGTTGGAGCTTTGACTGGCATCTGGCAAGTGCCCTTCTGGGACAAAGCTTCCAGAGGAAGGAACAGGAAGCAATTTTTGCTGTTCTGCCCCTTCTGCTGGTGATAACCAGGCAAACAGGGTCTGTAGTGGACCTCCAGCAAACTCCAGCAGACCTGCAGCAGAGGGGCCTGTTAGAAGGAAAACTAACAAACAGAAAGGAATAGCATCAACAGCAACAAAAACCCACAGAAACTCCATCTGAAGGTCGCCAACACCAAAGACCAAAGGTAGATAAATCCTCGAAGATGAGGAAAAACCAGTGCAAAAAGCCTGAAAATTCCCAAAACCAGAATGCCTCTTCTCCTCTGAAGGATCACAACTCACCAGCAAGGGAACAAAACTGGATGGAGAATGAGTTTGACGAATTGACAGAAGGAGGCTTCAGAAGGTGGGTAATAACAAACTCCTCCAAGCTAAAGGAGCATGTTCTAACCCAATTCAAGGAAGCTAAGAACCTTGAAAAAAGGTTACAGGAATTGCTAACTAGAATAACCAGTTTAGAGAAGAACATAAATAAGCTGATGGAGTGCAAAAACACAGCACAAGAACTTCGTGAAGCATACACAAGTATCAATAGTGGAATTGATCAAGCAGAAGAAAGGATATCAGAGATTGAAAATCAAACTAATGAAATAAAGTGAAAAGACAAGATTAGAGAAAAAAGAATGAAAAGAAATGAACAAAGCTTCCAAGAAATATGGGACTATGTGAAAAGACCAAACCTACGTTTGATTTGTGTACCTGAAAGTGACAAAGAAAATGGAACCAAGTTGGAAAACACTCTTCAGGATATTGAAAGAAAAAATGTTAAGGGCAGCCAGGTGGGGTTACCCACAAAGGGAAGCCCAACAGTGGATCTCTGCAGAAACCCTACAAGCCAGAAGACAGTGGGGGGCCAATATTCAACATTCTTAAAGAAAATAATTTTCAACCCAGAATTTCATATCCAGTCAAACTAAGTTTCATAAGTGAAGAAGAAATAAAATCCTTTACAGACAAGCAAATGCTGAGAGATTTTGTCATCACCAGGCCTGCCTTACAAGAACTCCTGAAGGAAGCACTAAATATGGAAAGGAAAAACTGGTACCAGTCACTACAAAAACATACCAAATTGTAAAGACCATTGACATTATGAAGAAACTGCATCAACTAATCGGCAAAATAACCAGCTAACATCATAATGACAGGATCAAATTCACACATAACAATATTAACCTTAAATGTAAATGGGCTAAATGCCCCAATTAAAAGACACAGACTAGCAAATTGGATAAAGAGTCAAGACCCATCAGTGTGCTGAATTCAGGAGACCCATTTCACAGGCAAAGAAACACATAGGCTCAAAATAAAGGGATGGAGGAATGTTTACCAAGCAAACAGAAAGCAAAAAAAGCAGGGGTTTCAATCGTAGTCTCTGATAAAACAGACTTTAAACAAAGATCAAAAAAGACAAAGAAGGACATTACATAATGGTAAAGGGATCAACAGAACAAGAAGAGCTAACTTTCCTAAATATATATGCACCCAATACAGGAGCACCCAGATTCATAAAGCAAGTTCTTAGAGACTTCAAAGAGACTTAGACTCCCACACAATAATAATGGGAGACTTTAACACCCGACTGTCAATATTAGACAGATCAACAAGACAGAAAATTAACAAGGATATTCAGAACTTGAACTCAGCTCTGGACCAAGCAGACCTAACAGACATCTACAGAACTCTCCATCCTAAATCAATAGAATATACACTCTTCTCAGCATCGCATTGCACTTATTCTAAAATTGACTACATAATTGGAAGCAAAACACTCCTCAGCAAATGCAAAAGAATGGAAATCATAACAGTCTCTCAGATCACAGTGCAATCAAATTAGAACTCAGGATTAAGAAACTCACTCAAAATTGCACAACTACATGGAAACTGAACAACCTGCTCCTGAATGACTACTGGGTAAATATCGAAACCAAGGCAGAAATAAATAAGTTCTTTGAAACCAATGAGAACAAAGACACAATGTGCCAGAATCTCTGGGACACAGCTAAAGTAGTGTTTAGAGGAAAATGTATACACTAAATGCCCATAGGAGAAAGCAGGCAAGATCTAAAATCAACATCCTAAAATCACAATTAAAAGAACTAGAGAAGCAAGAGCAAATTCAAAAGCTAGCAGAAGACAAGAAATAACTAAGATCAGAGCAGAACTGAAGGAGATAGAGACACGAAAAGCCCTTCAAAAAATCAATGAATCCAGGAGGTGGTTTTTTGAAAAGATTAACAAAATAGACCACTAGCCAGACTAATAAAGAAGAAAAGAGAGGAGAATCAAATAAACACAATAAAAAATGATAAAGGGGATATCACCACTGATCCCACAGAAATATAAACTACCATCAGAGAATACTATAAACACCTCTATGCAAATAAACTAGAAAATCTAGAAGAAATGGGTAAGTTCCTGGACAGATACACCCTCTCAAGACTAAACCAGGAAAAAGTTGAATCCCTGAGTAGACCAATAACAAGTTCTGAAATTGAGGCAGTAATAAATAGCCTACCAACCACAAAAAGCTCAGCACCAGATGGAGTTACAGCCAAATTCTATTAGAGGTACAAAGAGGAGCTGGTACCATTCCTTCTGAAACTATTCCAAACAATAGAAAAAGAGGGACTCCTCCCTAACTCATTTTATGAGGCCAGCATCATCCCAATACCAAAACCTGGCAGAGACACAACAAAAAAGGAAAATTTCAGGCCAATATCCCTGGTGAACATTGATGTGAAAATCCTCAATAAAATACTGGCAAACCGAATCCAGCAGCACATCGAAAAGCTTATCCATCACGATCAAGTAGGTTTTATCCCAGGGATACAAGGCTGGTTCAACATATGCAAATCAATAAATGTAATCCATGACATAAACAGAACCAATGAAAAAGAAAAATCACATGATTATCTCAATAGATGCAGAAAAGGCCTTCAATAAAATTCAACACCCCTCCATGCTAAAAACTCTCAATAAACTAAGTATTGATGGAACATATCTCAAAATAATAAGAGCTATTTCTGACAAACCCACAGTCAATATCATACTGAATGGGCAAAAGCTGAAAGCTTTACCTCTGAAACCCAGCACAAGACAAGGATGCCTTCTCTCACCACTCTTATTCAACATAGTGTTGGAAGTTCTGGCCGGGGCAATCAGGCAAGAGAAAGAAATAAAGTCTATTCAAATAGAAAGAGAGGAAGTCAAATTTTCTCTGTTTGCAGATGACATAATTGTATATTTAGAAAACCCCATTGTCTCACCCCAAAATCTCCTGAAGCTGATAAGCAACTTCAGCAAAGCCTCAGGATACAAAATCAATGTGCAAAAATCACAAGCATTCCTATACGCCAATAATAGATAAACAGAGTCACATCATGAGTGAACTTCCATTCACAATTGCTACAAAGAGAATAGAATACCGAGGGATATGACTTACAAGGGTTGTGAAGGACCTCTTCAAGGAGAACTACAAACCACTGCTTGAGAAAATAAGAGAGGACACAAACAAATGGAAAAACATTCCATGCTCATGGATAGGAAGAATCGATATCTTGAAAATAGCCATCCAAGCCAAAGTAATTTATAGATTCATTGCTGTCTCCATTAAGCTACCATTGACTTTCTTCACAGAATTAGAAAAAAACTACTCAAAATTTTATATGGAGCCAAAAAAGAGCCCATATAGCCAAGACAATCCTGAGCAAAAAGAACAAAGTTGAAGGCATCACGCTACCTGACTTCAAACTATACTACAAGGCTACAGTAACCAAAACAGCATGGTACTGGTACCAAAACAGATATATAGACCAATGGAACAGAACAGAGGCCTCAGAAATAATGCCACACATCTACAGCCATCTGATCTTTGACAAATCTGACTAAAACAAGCAATGGGGAAAGGATTCCCTATTTAATAAATGGTATTGGGAAAACAGGCTAGCCATATGCAGAAAGCTGCAACTGGACCCCTTCCTTACACCTTATACAAAAATTAACTCAAGATGGATTAAAGACTTAAACACAAGACCTAAAACCATAAAAACCCTAGAAGAAAACCTAGGCAATACCATTCAGGACATAGGCATGGGCAAAGACTTCAGGACCGAAACACCAAAAGCAATGGCAACATAGGCCAAAATTGACAAATGGGATCTAATTAAACTAAAGAGCTTCTGCACAGCAAAAGAAACTATCATCAGAATGAACAGGCAACCTACAGAATGGGAGAAAATTTTTGCAATCTATCCAATAGCAAAGGGCTAATATCCATAATCTACAAGGAACTGAAACAAATTTACAAGAAAAAAACAAACAACTCCATCAAAAAGTGGGCATGAACAGATACTTCTCAAAAGAAGACATTTATGCAGCCAACAAACATTTGAAAAAAAGCTCATCATCACTGGTCATTAGAGAATGATTAGAGAAATGCAAGTCAAAACCACAATGAGATACCATCTCATGCCAGTTAGAATGGCGATCATTAAAAAGTCAGGAAACAACAGATGCTGGAGAGGATGTGGAGAAATAGGAATGCTTTTACACTGTTAGTGGGAGTGTAAACTAGTTCAGCCATTGTGGAAGACAGTGTGGCAATTCCTCAAGGATCTAGAACCAGAAATACCATTTGACACAGCAATCCCATTACTGGGTGTATAAATTATTCTACTGTAAAGACACATGCACACATATACTTATTGCAGCACTATTCACAATAGCAAAGACTTGGAACCAACCCAAATACCCATCAATGATAGACTGGATAAAGAAAATGTGGCACATATACACCATTGAATACTATGCAGCCATACAAAAGGTTTATGTCCTTTGCAGGGACATGGATGAAGCTGGAAACCATCATTCTCAGCAAACTAACACAGGTACAGAAAACCAAACACTGCATTTTCTCACTCATAAGTGGGAGCTGAGCAATGAGAACGTATGGATACACGGAGGGGAACATCACCCACTGGGGTTTTTTGGGGGCTGGGGGGCTAGGAGAGGGATAGTATTAGGAGAAATACCTAATGTAGATGATGGGTTGATGGGTGCAGCAGACCACCATGGCACATGTATACCTATGTAACAAACATGAACGTTCTGCACATGTATCCCAGAATTTAAGTATAATAATAGTAAAAAAGGGAGTTTATAAGGGAGAATTAGCTTGCACAATTACAAGGTGAAGTCCCCCAACAGGCTGTCTGGAAGAGAGGAAAGAGAGAAGCCGGTAGTCCCTCAGTCCAAGTCCGAAAGCCTCAAAACCAGGGAAGGTGATAGCGCAGCCTTAGTCTATGGCCCAAGGCCTGAGAGCCCCTGGGAAGCTGCTGGTGCAAGTTCCACGGTCCAAGGACGGAAGAACCTGGGGTCTGATGTTCAAGGGCAGGAGGAGCGGAAGCAAGCGTCTGGCTTAAGAAAGCGTCTGGGAATAAGAAAAAGAGCCAGAAGATTCAGCAAGCAAACTTATCCTACCTTCTTCCACCTGCTTTGTTTTAGCCGCACTGACTGACGATTGGATGGTGCCCACTCACATTAACGGTGGGTTTTCCTCTCCCTGAGGCATTGAGGCATTGAAGGACATCTCAGGGTAGGGAAACCATCTCACAACTAATGCTTTTCCAGCAACTCAAATGTCAATTTCCTCTGGCAACACTCTCACAGACACTCAGAAACAATACTTTATCAGCCATCCAGGCATCTTTCCATGCGATCAAGTTGACATCTAATATTAACCATCACAGCTACTATGTTTGGGGATGGTTTGTATTGCAGCAATAAATATTGCCATTCCCAGTGTTGTCTTTCAGAGGAAACCATATTTAACTATTTGTGTTTTTGGTATCTTCTGATAGATACTGACAAATATGAAGATATTTTCTATTTTGTGGTTTATTAATTGTAGACATTGCCTATTGATTTTTGTCCCATGATAGGTAAATGCTGTTAATATTTTATTTTAGGGTGTGGTGGCTCATGCCTATAATCCCAGCACTTTGGGAAGCCAATGTGGGTGGATGACCTGAGGTCAGGAGTTCGAGACCAGCCTGGCCAACATGGGGAAACCCCGTCTCTACTAAAAATACAAAAACTAGCCGAGCATGGTGGTAGGTGCCTGTGATCCCAGCTACTCAGGAGGCTGAGCCAGGAGAATCGCTTGAACCTAGGAGGCGGAGGTTGCAGTGAGCCAAGATCATCCAGCCTGGGCAACAGAGGGAGACTCTGTCTCAATAACAATAATAAAATTGTATTTGGATCAAAATTTTTTGAGACAAGGAGAATAACATAACTTATGGCAGAGCACTGCATGATGCCATTGCTTCCTACCCTCAATTTCTGCTCCCCAGAGTCAATTCCTTTCAATTATTTTAGCTGTTATTCTGGAATTTACCTTTGCATTTGTCAATAGTATACTTAGATTAAAGTGTTTTGATCTTCATGTTTCAGACATCATCCACTAACTTCTCATTACAGAAGATAAATTTTAGCTTTCTTAAATCAACATGCTCTACCACCACCACTCCCTCCCTGCTACACATGCTTTCATTTCTTCATACTCTCAGTAGAATTACCACAATCTGGGGGGTATATCACTGTCTGGCATCTCCATTACTATGATGATATAAATATTATTTGCATATGGGCTAAATATGTACTTTAGTTACCTTTCCTTTCTTGAACCCTTTTTTTTCTAGAGTTAATAATTGTTACAACTTTTCTTTTGCTTAGCTTTCCATGTAACCATTAGCAAACACTTCAGTCTGAAACTGGAGTGTTTGTGAACGTAACTAAATATATATTCACATTGAAGTAAGTGAATGCAACTTCTCTCCATCATAAAATACACAAGATAATTTATCAGTTCTACTTTTTTTTTGAGACATCTTTCCTAGAGACCTCAGTCTTCCTGCTCAAATCTGGACAGGATACTGATGGCTACATGGCTGTTGCCCTGGGGCTTTCTTGTCTTAGAAATGTCTTTCTCTTCTCTTCTGTGTTAGATCCACTGTGTATTAGGTGTCTGATGCTTTGTAACATATCACTTCAAAACTTAGCAGCATCAACTGACAAACATTTATTTTTTCACAGTTTCTGTGGGTCATATCCAGGAACAGCTTAACTGGATGGTTCTGGTTCAGGTTTCTCACAAGGCTGAAATGATCTGAAGCTGGACTGGCACTGGAGAATCGGTTTCTAAGCTCAGATTAGAAGCTTTGGGCAGGAGGACTCAGTTCTCACCAAACGGACATCTCTATAGCACTGCTCACACCGGCTTCCCCCAGAGTTAGTGGCTGGAGAGAGAGAAAGAGTGGAAGGGAGAAAGACGAAACCCAATGCCAGAAGGAATAGCTTGTTACTTCTGCTATCTTCTATTGTCCACATAGACCCTGTCCAATACCAGAGGGGACCGTACAAGGCTGTGAATCCCAGGAGGGGCTCATTTAGGGCCGTCTTGAAGACTGACAACCACATCTTCTGTCTTGGATTCCCTGTTTTCTTTCCTTGGTTGATTCTTTTCTTTCAATGGATTACACCTTCTAGGAGCATCTTGAAAAAAGGCTTTCCTGGGAAGTAATCTTTTTTAGATTTTGCCTTTGTGCATATGTCTTTAATCTATCCTCATCCTTGAATGATGATTTGAGTTTAGGATTCTAGGTGGATAGCATTTTTCTTCAGCATTTTGAAGGCATTTCATTTCTCCATTATCATGTGATTCTTAGAGTTATTATTCTCAAGTCTGATGCCATCCTGCATCTCCATTGTTTTTGTATTCTTGAAGCCTTTAGGATTTTCTCTTTATCCCTTGTTTGCTGGAGTTTCACATCTATGTATTTTTTTTTTTGCTTTTTCATATATTTATATATTTTCCTGGAAATATGATAGACTCTTTCAACTTGGAAACTCAGGCTCCTCAATTCTGTGAAGATTTAATTTTTATTTATCTGGTAATTTTCCCAGTTAACTCTTTCTGGGGTTGTATTTGTTGCAAGTTTAGCCGGTATCAATTCTCTGATATTCTAAGTATTATTTTTTCTATTTTCTATTCATTTTTCTTTGATCTACTTTCTGAAAGACTTTCTCAGCTTTATCTTACAAAACTTTAATTAATTTTTAAATTTCTGCTTTTATGTTTTTAATTTCCAAGAAGCCCTTTGTTGTTGATGAATGTTCTTTTTTTTATTATTTTTATTATTTTTTTAAAGAAACCACATTGTCTTTTCATTTGTTTTTTATAATTTTGTCTGTTTTTTTCCCCATTGGATGCTTTCTGAGAATGTCTGATTTAGTCATTCTGGACTGTCTATTAGCACACAAGAGTGCAACATCTGCAGCTATTGGAACTGTGTGTGCAGAGGTGGGGCTTGCCAAGATGTGGGCTTTAATTTTGGGTAATTGGTTGGGGCTGTTTCATTGATGTATATCCCAACTCTCAGTATTTATAGGGTTTATTTTTTTCCCCCTTCTTGGCTTGTTCTGTTTCCTCAGAGAAGAATTACCCAACTTCTGACTTAGGGTGTGTGTGTTGGGGCATGGGTAACAAACTAAGAGGCCAGGATGTTAGGAGCTGAGTAGGGCAAGAGGGATGAGGGATGTCATTGAATCTTGTGCTAAATTCCTCCCAGTTTCCTGTTTTAGTAGGGTGTTCCTCAGCTCTGCCGGCTTCCTTGAGTCTGGAGATTGTCAGGGTTCAGCCTCTCAGTAAATTGCCAGCAGAGAGACAGAGACAGTCACCTGACAGTGGTACTTGAAAGAGAAATTGGGGGAAGAGTTTCTCTGCTTCATAGCCAGATTTTCTTCAAAGCTTCTCTGTCTCTGGGGCACCCTTCTTTTAGCCTTCATCACTGTCTTCTACAGCCTTTGTGCTGCCTTCCATTGGGGGAACATTTACCTCGTCTGTTCTGCACATAGAGAGACATTTATTAGAACAGTGGTTCTCAAAGTGTAGTCCAGGGATCTCTGAGGGATGGAAGGAAAAAATATTTTTTCTAAAAACACTAGATATTATTTGCTCTTTTCACTCTCATTCTCCTGTAAGTGTGTAGGGGAATTTTCCAGAGGCAACATGACATGTGATATCACAGCAGATCGAATGCAGAAGCAGCTGTGATAATCCAGCTGTCTTCTGTTAAGGCAGCCATTACAGAGATTTGTAAAAATGAAAAACAAGGACACTCTTCTCATTATACTTTTTGGTTTGGAAAAAATTATTATTTTTCATAAAATATGTTATTCATGTTAACATCTACTGGCTTTAGTAATAGTATTTAAATAAATAAATAAATACTAAAAAGTGTCAGTTTTATAGTAGATGTTTAAATATATAACTAGTATGAACAAAAGCTCTTTGAGGTCTCCAATTATTTTTAATAGTGTAAAAGGGCCTTGAGACCAAAAAGTCTGAGAGCACTGCGTTGAAAACAATGCTCCTGGATTCTTTCTTCTCTGTCTTGACTCCTCCCCAGGCGACAAGGAGTGACATACTTAATTGGGGAGAGCGGGGAAGGAACTGGGCAGGCATAGCTCAGCCCTTTCTGCTCACCTTTCTTTGAGGAGATCCTAAGATCTTAAACTGAAGTTTCGCCTGTCTGAAGCAGAGCATGTGCTCTCTTTAGCTCTGGGCCCTGTGTAGGCTTAGAGCCTGCTGACTCTATTCTGTGGTAAGACTTGAAATGGCACAGTATTGCTTGCAGTTATGATTAGGTAAATCTGCCCAAATCTGAAGTGAGCAAATTTATCCAATTCAGGCAGACTAAGCTATGCTTTCTAATATTGGCTTTATCAGCAATCAAGGAGATGTTTAACTTAAAAAGTTTAATTTTGAAATAATTTTAGACCTACAATTTGCACGAATAGTACAGATAATTTCTGTACGTTCCTCCCCCAGCTTTCTTTAATGTTAACTTTTTACATAACCACAGAGCAAAGACAGAAAGCAGGTGATTCATAATACATTACAATTAGCTAATCCATGGAACCATATTTGAATTTCATTACTTTTTCCCCAAATGTTTTTCTAGTCCAGTATCCAATGTAGGATTCTAGATTAAAGGTGACATTTGATCTCCCGTTGTCTGGCATCCACATCTGTGTCTTAACCATTTGTGTACTCCACTGAGGAAAAAGGAGGATGTTAGTTATCAGTCTCACTTGGCTCCTAGCACCTCCAAATCTTGTATCTTTCTGGGATTCTATGACGTGAAAGAGTTGGCTCCTACTGTCTTCTTGCCTCTCTCCTCCAGCGTGATAGTTTCCAGCCTTCTCTCTTTGACTCAGTTACCATGGGTCCACCTCCTTTCCATCTTCCAGAACTTTGTGGATTCTTCTGTTTTGTTGTTTCCTGTGATTTGCTTTCTTAAAGATGTCCTTTTTTTTTTTTTTTTTTTGAGACGGAGTCTCGCTCTGTCGCCCAGGCTGGAGTGCAGTGGCCGGATCTCAGCTCACTGCAAGCTCCGCCTCCCGGGTTCGGGCCATTCTCCTGTCTCAGCCTCCTGAGTAGCTGGGACTACAGGCGCCCGCCACCTCGCCCGGCTAGTTTTTTGTATTTTTTAGTAGAGACGGGGTTTCACCGTGTTAGCCAGGATGGTCTCGATCTCCTGACCTAGTGATCCGCCCGTCTCGGCCTCCCAAAGTGCTGGTATTACAGGCTTGAGCCACCGCGCCCGGCCTTTTTTTTTTTTTTTTTTTGAGACCGAGTCTTGCTCTGTTGCCCAGGCTGAAGTGCAGTGGCGGGATCTCGGCTCACTGCAACCTCCACCTCCCAGGTTCAAGTGATTCTCATGCCTCAGCCTCCTGAGTAGCTGGGATTACAGGTGCGCACCACCATGCCTGGCTACATTTTGTATTTTTAGTAGACAGGGGGTTTCAACCTTGTTGGCCAGGCTGGTCTGGAACTCCTGACCTCAAGTGATCTGCCTGCCTTGACCTCCCAAAGTGCTGGGATTACAGGTATGAGCCATTGCACCTGGCTGAGACTTTCATTTTCTCTCCCCAATCTAGGGCCAGTGGTCAAGCCCCATTCATGCTCTGAGAACATGAGAGTTAATGTATTTTTTTATTCCTTTAATATTAATATTGGATGAATTTCAGAAAGAAACAGAGATAAATGAATAGGTTGAATCTCCTTGTTTAATTAGAAATCTGGCTCCTGATGTATAATCCCCAATTTGTATATTATTTTTGCTTTGCAATTGAAAACCTTATTTAAATAGATTTAATGATGACTGTACTTAAATGAAGCTTTCTAATTGCTCTAAAGTCAAATAAAGGCTACGAAAACATTGGGTAGTTTTTTCATGAATTTTGCAGATGTTGATTTATTGTAATCAAACACATCTAGGCCCTGATTAGAATGCTTTGTGTAGCTTACCTTGCACTTCTTAGCTTAGAATCAAAAGCTATGTCCAGGGATTTGCTTTATCCTTTAGGCTTGGCTGGTATCCTGGTGCCTCCAGCTACTCGCTTCTCAGAGATCAGCTGTGGGTCTCTCCTGTCTTCCTCTTTCAGTTTCTAAAGGAAGGATTGCTGGGAGGACGAAACACTATCGTATCTCTGGTTCCCAGTTCCCGACTTTCTTCTATCACTTTCTCACTCAACTGAAAAGGAAGAGTGAAGTTATAGCGGTGCAATACTTTTCTTAGAGTATTCGATTATCCTTGATTACTTTTCCTTGAATTAAATATGAATTTAAAAGGGTCTAAACAATTTATAGTATTTATGAGAGGAGTAAAACATTCTCTTTCCATCTCTTATTTTTAAAAATTACCTTAGCGTATATTTATTCCTTGTCTTTATACTTTTGCTTTGTAGTTATTTTCACATCTATAAATAATGTATTACATTATTTGTTGTGGATTTAAAAATGGCATCCATAATTTGCTCTTGGGATGGAGGGGAGGGGTGGGAATGGGAGTGGAGAAGGGGCTCTAGGGGACAGTATCTTTGAGTTTAATCCTTTACTTCTTGTAAGATAAAGATCTGAAGCATATGTAACAAGATATTAATGTTTGTTTATTTTGGGTGGCAGAGAGGAGTGTTTATGATATAATTTGTACTCTATTTTTAAAATAATTTTTCAAATTTCAAAGTTAACATTTTTCAAACCGAGATATAGCTTGATTTTAGTAGGAATAACAGTGATCACTTGGTCTTTTGTCATCTGAGAAGGAATCATTTTTCATAAGTGTAATGATTCTATCCAACTGAAACTTAACTTTCAGGTATGTGAACTATATTTCCCAGGATGCTCCTACGTTGGTATGGGAGAATATAACAACAGTTACAAAGCAACATTTGTGTATATCCATTCTCATTTGGTCTGAACAAGGTTCAGGCCTCTCAGATTTGCCAAAATAGTCTGAAAGTCTCTAAGAAATGGATGTGTTATGTAAACTTCAAAAACATCTCCTCTCCTGGATAGCTATAATAATAGCCCTTGTTCCCACAGATGCCCAGTGCAGCTGCATTGCCAGTGTCCACCCACAGAACCACAACTGCCAATGTCCATGATGAGATACTTGATGTAAGTTACTTGATGACTGGCAGTGAGGGCATGACTTCTGTGCCCTTGACACCTGAACTTTGAAGCTATTACTACCCGTGGTTACAATGTGCACAAAGCTGCTGCCACCATCACCCAGCCACCGCGGATAAACTCTAAAGGTCCCATGCAGGCTTCAGAGAAGAAAGTGTTTTGGCTCCCCTAGCACAACCTGTCATGAGTATGGGCTGGAGGAGAGTCTGAATGACAGTCCCTATGCTATACTCTCATTTACTTCTCTCTTCCAAGTTTCAAGAGGACATTGACTCTTTTTTTTGGATGAGCTCTTTCCTAGGAAGAGTTTGATCATAATTAAAAAGATTCCTGGTGAACCTGCCCCACCAGTCCTTTTGCAATGTTCAAATACATTAAATTTGAGATGAATACGTGGTAGATTCAAGCTGGGTCTCTGTTACAAGTTCCAAAGCATTTACATTAAAAAATATTATTTAGAAAAGAACTTTTCCTAATACAGATTATTTACTTTCCTGACTTCAGAAATTGTTTTTATAATTTCAGTGTAGACAATAGTGAAAACAAGGTACTCCTGAGTTTCTGGCAATTATTTGTAAAATAAAAACATAATAAGTTTAGACAGATGCAAAAACATGACAAATATAAATGTTGCTAAGGTCCAGAAACAGGAAGGACAATATGCAACTGGCTATATTAGCAAGTCAAAAAGTTATTATGAAGTCTGTTGAATTAATATTTAGTAAGAAAAATCATGTCAATGAGAAAATGAAGTAGATGATTAGTGACAGAAGTTAGCAAGGTCACAGAGGCAGACTTGGCGTTATGTCTCTGCTGTGATCAGGAGGAGCTCTCCTGTCCAGCAAATGCCATCTGTCTGGGGATAGGAATAACCTTTTCATGGTGATGCAGCCATCAGGCCCCATACAGTACAAACATTCCTATTTAAACATCAGCATCTTCAAGCCAAATGCTGTTGATCTGATTCCATGATCACTAAGTCAACAGGTTATAACTGAGCTCCCAACAAATATCCTTTCCCCTTGGCAGTTAAATTTTTTATTTTAAAGACATAATTTGCACTTTGGTTTATATAGTGGTCTTTTATAAGCAAGGTTAATGTGAGTGTATCTATAGAGAATGACCTACTCTCAGGTTGTCAAAAAACATCTATATGAGCTTGCGATACTGAGAAAAAGATTCTAGAGCATTGCGAATTCACCCAAGTGTCAACAGGAGAATTCTTGTTGGCCAAACAATACCCTACCTAGCTATAGAGAGCACAATGAAATGAATGCAACTGCATTAGAACATTTGGAATTCAAAAAAAGCTAGACTTAATCCCACCAATGTTATAGTTTCTGTGTTACTCTTAACTTTTGGTGTATTTGCATGTAATCATTTTTATGTGTTGTGTGTGTTTTGTGTGTGTGTGTGTTTATACGTGTGTGTGTCTCAGTCCATTTGTGCTGCTATAACAAAATACCAAAATATTTCGAGTAATTTAGGAAGAACAGAAATTTCTATCTCTTCACAGTTCTGGAGGCTGGGAAGTCCAAGGTCAGGGCACCAGCAGGTCAGCCTCTGGTGAGGGTCTGCTCTGCTTCCTTCCTCACATGGTGAAAGACTGAAGAGCAAGGGGCACCAAACTCTGTGTCCTCACATGGCAGAAGAGCAGGAGAGAGAAAACCCACTGCCTGTAGCTTTTTAAAATAAGGGCCCTAACCCCATCCATGAGTCAATTTAATCACCTCTTAAAGGATCCACCTCTTAATACGAAAGATAGTCCCAGACTTAAACAATAGTTCAACTTATGATTTTTTGACTTTACCATGGGTTTATCAGGGTATTAAATGATTATTTATGATACTTTCTGACATGATACTTTTTACTCACAATGTGGTTATAGGGACGTAACCCCATTGTATGTCAAGGAGCATCTGCATCACATTGGTGATTAAGTTTTAACATGAATTTTGTAGGGGACACCATCATTCAAACCATAGTTGTGTGTGTATGTGTCTGTGTGTGTCTGTACACACACATATATTTACATATATACACACATTTTCTCATGTTGCTTATATAATTTGGTCACTGATTTTTAAATGTAACTTTATTTTATGTGCATAGTCATTAAACATATATTGCTGGTTTTTTTTGTTTGTTTGTTTTTGAAATAGGGTCTCACTCTGTCACCCAGGCTGGGATGTAGTGGTGTGTTCTTGGCTCACTGCAGCCTCTACCTCCTGGGCTTAAGTAGTCTACCTGCCTCCCTCTCCTGAGTAGTTAGGACCACAAGTACATGCAACCATGCCTGGCTAATTTTTTTTTTTTTTTTTGAGAGACAAGTTCTCGCTATGTTGCCCAGGCTGGCCTTAAACTCCTGAGCTCAAGTAATTCTCCCATCTCGGCTTTCCAAAGTGCTGAGATTTCAGGTGTGAGCCACCATGCCTGGCCTCATTTAATAAATATTTTTTAAATTGCCAGTATACTCTTGATGCTGATCTAGGCATAGAGTGAAAAAAAGCTTTTGTCCTCAAGAAGTGCACATTCTAAAATGAGGGACAGAAAATAAAAGAAAGCCTGAATGATGGCATGTCAGGTGACAGTGACACGAAGAGCAAGTCAAGCAGTGGAAGAAAAAATACATTGGTGGGTGTGCTCTGGGACAGGCTGGGGATCAGAGAAGTCATCTCGAAGGAAGTGATGTTGAATAAAGGTCTGACTCAACTTCTAAGGATGTGGTGTTTAATAAAAAAGGGGAAAATCTAGATCAAATAAGATTTGGGATTTATCGATATCTATTACTGAAATATAAGACTGGGTTTGATATAGTATGGCTATGAAATATTTACTAGCTCTGGCAGTTTAGAATATTAGATATTTGTTATCTTAGAATATAGATGTGTATATTTTTATGTACATTCATTGGAATAGAAGGCAAAGAATAATGCATACGTGTGAATGTTTCCATGTCGGAAAGATTCCCCTGGCCTCCTGGAGGACTCACTGTCTCCAAGAACCTCACTTTCTCTCTGCACATTAAATACTAAAACAACACAACCCACTTTAGTGCCCTTAAGTGCTATAGGTATATTCACCCTTCACCTAAGGTTTTCCTATCATTTCTAAGATTTTTATTTTGTTTTCCCCAAATTATAGTGTAGGTTTATGTCCTTTATAAGGTTTCCACAATCAGCTGATAAACATCTGAATCAAATTTACTATGAGGTGGTTTCTGACTGCCCTATTTCTAGCTAGTTTATTTTTCACTCAGTCAACACTTTCCAAGCTCATATTATGTGCCAGGAATTGGGGAATTGAGGCCAGAGATGGAAGACAAAGTCACTCTCCTGACAGAGCTCTGGTTGAGGAAACAATCAAGCGAACAACAACATGATGGGACAGGTGCTGTGACAGAGGCAAGGGCAGGACGCGGACAGCCCGGCCAGGAAAGGCTCATAGGAGGTCTCCAGAGTCCTCATTTCCAAAGGAGATAGAAGATGAAGGGTCTGTACGTAATTTAATAAACAGTTCCCTGATTTGTTATACATGATGATGGCTTCTAATATTTCATTGACATAAAATAAATCAAAGCAGTTCCACTTCTGAATATATACCCCAGAGAATGGAAAGCAGGGACTCAGAACAGATATTTGTGTGCTCCTGTCCACAGCAGCAGTATTCACAACGGCCAGAAGGTGGAACTAACCCAGCCATCCGTGGATGAATGAAATGTGAATGATAAACAAAATGTGGACTACACATACAATGGAATATTAGTCATATTTAAAAAGGAAGGAAATTCTGACACATGCTATAACATGGATGAACCTTGAGGACCTTATGCTAGGGGAAGTGAACTAGCCACAAAAAATGCAAATACCATATGATTCCACATATATGAGGTACCTGGAGCAGTGGAATTTATAGAAACAGAAAGTAGAATCGTGGTTACCAGGGGTGGGGATTGAGGGAGATAAGAATGGAGAGCTTTTGGCTGGGTGCGGCGGCTCGTGCGCGTAATCCTAACACTTTGGGAGGCCGAGGTGGGTGGATCACGAGGTCCAGAGTTCAAGACCAGCCTGGCTAAGATGGTGAGACCTCGTCTCTACTAAAAATACAAAAATTTAGCTGGGCATGGTGGTGGGTGCCTGTAATCCCAGCTACTTGGGAGGCTGAGGCAGTGAACTGCTTGAACCCAGGAGGCAGAGAGGTTGCAATGAGCAGAGATTGTGCCACTGCACTCCAGCCTGGGCGACAGAGCTAGACTTCATGTCAAAATAAATTAATTAATTAAAAAAAAAAGAGAGGCCGGGCGCGGTGGCTCAAGCCTGTAATCCCAGCACTTTGGGAGGCCGAGACGGGGGGATCACGAGGTCAGGAGATCGAGACCATCATGGCTAACACAGTGAAACCCCGTCTCTACTAAAAATACAAAAAACTAGCCAGGCGAGGTGGTGGGTGCCTGTAGTCCCAGCTACTGGGGAGGCTGAGGCAGGAGAATGGCGTGAACCCGGGAGGCGGAGCTTGCAGTGAGCTGAGATCCGGCCACTGCACTCCAGCCTGGGCGACAGAGGGAGACTGTCTCAAAAAAAAAAAAAAAAAGAGAATGGGGAGTTGTTGTTTAATGGGTACAGAGCTTATGTTAAAGATGATGAAAAACTTCTGGACATGTATAGTGGTGATGGCCACATAATAATGTGAATACACTTAATGCCACTGAACTGTACACTTACATGTGGTTAAATGGTACATTTTATATGTGTGTATTTTACAACAATTTTTAAAAAGATAAACTAAGATGACTTCCTAATGCATTTAGACAATGAGACAATGTCCTGATGCATAAATCAGATTTCCCAGAATCTGGGTTATTTCCTTGTTCTAGAACCTAGAAGAGATTTTACTGGATGGAAGTTCATGGTATTTTCTGGCCTTTAATAAGTGTCATCAAATTATTCTGTGGAAGCAATTGTGCAGTTTTACAGTTCTCCTAGATACATCCAGAAGTACTGATCTCATTGTCCATATCCTGATCCTCATCCTTGACTAATGGAAAGAAAATAATTTTAATAATTACAGTGTTAGTGAAGGACTAAACACTGAGCCTAGGACCCAATTAAGTGATAAGAAAAAATGGTGACTTCTTTTAATATTCATTTTTATCATTACTAGTGAGGTTTAACCTCTTTTGCTATCTTTTTTTTTTTTTTTTTTTTTTTAACTAGATGTATTTTCTACTGGGTGGATTCTCTGGTTTCTTGGAGTATTTTATTTTACTTAATTTATTTTTTTGAGACAGGGTCTCACTCTGTCACCCAGGCTGGAGTACAATGGTGCAATCATAGCTCGCTGCAGCCTTGAACTCCTGGGCTCAAGTGATCCTCCTGCCTCGGTTTCTAGTGCAGTTGGGATGGCAGGTGTGTGCCACCACACCCGGCTAATTCTTGGAAATTTTAAAATTCATATTTCACTTTCTTTGCAGCTGGTAGAATACATATACAGCAACAGTGTATTTTAAAAGTGAGGAAAATTGAAGCAAAGGGAAAATAATGGTGGGAAAATAAAATGAACACAGGGTAAGTTACTGTATATGAAATTTTACAGGGGATCTGGCTAGAGGAAGGCAACACATTTGTCTATGGGTCTTCTGGAAGCCAATAGAAAAGACGAAAACAAGATCCACAGCTTCATGAGCTAAGCTAACATATTCTTAGTAGTAGCACATCAGTTCCTGATATGGAATTGGACACAAATTCTTCCTGTGAGTTCATAGGGTAGACTGTATCAAAAATGGCAGGAGCAATATTTTCCATCTTATGTGATTTTCCAGAACATTGTCACACCCCCATCCAACAAGAGGAGGAGTCTATTTTCCCCTCCCCTTGAACCTGCCCTGGTCTTATAACTCAGGGGTCCCCAACCCCTGGGCCTTGGCCTGTTAGAAACTAGGCCGTACAGTAGGAGGTGAGTGGTGGGTGAGTGAGCATGACCACCAGCGCTCAGCCTCCTGGCAGATCAGCATTGGCATTAGATTCTCATAAGAGCAGGAACCCTACTGTGAACCGCACATACGAGGGATCTAGGATGTGTGCTTCATCCTGAAACCAACCTCCTCCAGAATTACCCTCTGCCCCCCGCCCCGTGGAAAAATTGTCTTCCATGAAACCAGTCCCTGGTGCCACAGAGGTTGTTGGACACCTCTGTTGAAACCGACTACCTTGATTAATAGAATATGGCAGAAGTAAGGCTGCGTGATGTTTGAGACTAGATCATTAATGGTAATACAGCTTCCCCCATGCTCTTTCTTGAGACACATGCCTTGGAAGCCCTGAGCCGACATGTAAAAAGTCTGGCCACTTTGACGCTGCCATACTGGAGAGGCCACGTGGTGGAGATAAAGAGAAGTATTCGACCCCACGTCAGCCGAGGGAAGCGGAGATGACCTGTTCTTGTGGAGCATTGCCCACACTGCACATTTATAGGCAAAAATAAATTCTATTTGTTGCTTTAAATTCTTGTGTTTTAGGGTGATTTGTGAGGTAGTGATATATGCCTGGAAATGTTGACCTAAAGAGAACTTAAAAACTGCAGCAAACGCTTGTCCATCACATTCATGTGCCCAGCACTTGGGGTTCAAGGGCTGTTTCGTCCAGGGCTCTCAGGACAGGCTGAAGCCAGAAACCACGGTGCCTATCAGTGAAGCAACTAGACAGGGCTCTTCAGCAAAGTACTGTGAATGTCACTGAACTTTCCTGTACTTTTTCAGGAACACATGTGTCACTCTTAGCAGTACCTGTGGAATGTGTTCAGCTCATAAATTATCCTTATGGCAGATACATTTTCAGAGTTTCTTCTTAAAGGTCATTTAACTTTCACAGAGAACACTTTAAACAAAATTTAAATAGTTTCTGAGTAGAGGTTTACATTTATTTAATGTCAAGCTATAGGATGTCCTAGGCTTTTTAAAAATTATTATTCTAATAAAAGGTTTCAGGCAAACCAGAAATAAATTCCAGATATCTGCTAAGGACTCAAACTATATGTGCATTATTCAAATCTATTATTAGAAGAGTGGAGGAGTGTTTGGGAAGTCAGATTTGTTCTCTTCCCCCTAGTTAATACCACTGTTAAGTTCCCATAATTGGTAAGCTCTCCATGGATGGGACTCAAATGAGAGCAAGAAAATCTGGGCCAACCCAGGAAAATTGTGATTAACTGAAACTTGTCACGGGCCCCTCTCCTCCACATTTCTATTTACTGCTATTCCACAACTTCCACTGGGTGACAAATTCCTTTAGGAACAGAAGCCAGGCCTTCTCACATCTGTGGCGGCTGGCAGAGAGCAAGAACATAGTAGGTTATTATCATAGTGAAGGATGTAAGCAGACTCTGGATCCAGAGAGCCTGGGTCAAATGCTGCTCATGCACTCATAAGCTGAATGATCGCCAGCAAAATATTTACCTTCTCTGTGCCCCAGTTTCCTCATCTACAAAACAGGGATAATAGGAATAACTAGCTCGCAGGGCAGTGAGGGTTAAAAGGTTTAAAAGTCCTTAAAACAACGTGTGGCATAGAACATGTGCTATGTAAGTGTTAGCTGCTGTTACTACTATTACTATATATATCATTAATGAACACTCCGTGAAGTTTGTTGAATGAATAAATGAGTGAATAAATGCCACTCTACTGTGCCCTAGATTTTTCCTTTTGTTCACGTTCCTATGATTTTTCTACTTCTCAGCTCCATTTACCTTGGTTTTTGAAGACTCCATCCTCTCCAGGGCTACTGAGCTCTTTCATAGCACCAGTCTAAAGATTTATACATATAAATATTTCATTTGTTCACTACTTGGCCTTCCCGAACGCCAGGGCTTAAGTCTTCCTGTCCCTTCTGACCTTGGTTCTTTAAATGAAACTAGTTCATTCACAGTAAGAGTACAGTGTATTTAGGAGCACAACGCACACATCTTTTTCTGCTGCTTATTCAGACTCTCCTCTGGCTTACATGCTGTTCCTTTATCCGACCATGGATCTCTGATAATTTGCCTCCACGAGTGGGTCATTGGTACACATTTCTCCAGTTTACAGGCTTTGCTCTGCTCCATGCAATTTTCAGCTTGTATCCCTTGGGCTTTTTCTGCTCAACTCTACTTGCAGGATGTAGATGCTGTGACTGCCTGTCCCACCCTTGGCAGCCCATGCCAGCCAGTATGCTCTGACAAATTCACCACAAAGAGACCTCAGGGCCACCCTCCTAACTTCCAAGGCCCATCCGGTCTGAAGCCTCACCCCACCCCATCGTGACAGCATTTATCTGAATCCTCCATCAGTTCATAGACACAAATGGGAAAACAGTTGTGTGGTCTTTCTATTATGACTTCTATTAACACTTCATTGTGTTTATTTAGCTGTACATCTGTTTTGCTTCTTACATTGAAAGCATTTTGGATGGAAAAAATCGTGTGTCCTTGTGTCGTATGTGATGTAAACTGGGCTGTCTGTCCCAGACTTATGTTCTAGGTCTTCTCCTGTCTGTGGACTCAGGATCCGTTAACGGAAATAAGAGGAGAATGGAGTTTTACCTCTGTGGTTGAGTTTTTGTCAAGTCTTGACCAGGTTTATATCAATCAATCTGCTCAGCATTTACTTGGGAGTTTCTTTGCTCTTAGGTTTCTGGTATGTAATAGGCAATGCATTGGCCTAGGTGTCAGAAGACCTTGATTCACGCTTTAATTCCTTGGATAATTCATTTCAGTTATTTGAGTCTTGGTTTTTTAATTTGTAAGAGTGGGGCAATAATACCTTTGAGAATTGTCTGAGGATTTAATGCAGGAATTCTGATCAGACTCACAGTCCACAGGAGGGCTTTGTGTAACTTAGAAAAAGACACCCCTACTTCTAGGCAGACACAACCCTGTGCTGGGACATGCCTCTTGTGAGTGGAGTGCAGGCTGGATTCTCCCACTCATCCTCTTGGCTGGAGGGATGCCCTGACACAGGCCACACATTGTACACAGAGACTCCATGGCATTTTTCGTCCATTTATAAATTGTATTAAAATATACATGACATAGAATCCACCATCTTAACCATTTTTGAGTGTATAGTTCAGTGGTATTAAACACACTCATAGTATTGTGCGACCATCACCACCATCTATCTTCATAACTCTGTTTCCTTGTACAATGAAAACTCTACCCATTAAACAAGAAAACTCTCCCATTCTGCCTCTTCCCCAACCCCTAGCAACCACCATTCCACCGTCTGTCTGGAGACCCCATGACTTTTAAAGTTTAGTTTGTAATAATAAACTGTTATAGATGTATTAGAAATTCTTATTAATATATTCTTTCTTTTTATTATCTATTATCTATCTATCTATCATCTATCTATCTATGTATAATCTATCTATCTCCCCTTTAGTCATTGATCATCTCCTCCCATTTAGTCATTCCACCTCTTTACACAGAAAATTTGAGGTGGTATTGACTAGATTATGGAATCACAGCTAACATTTGCACGGTGCTCTTCCATTGATCTAAATTAGTTAATTTAATCCTCATAATGGTCGAATGAGGTGAATATTCTCTCTCTCATTTTACAGATGTGCTGACTGACTCTCGGACACACACTATTAAGTGGTGGAATCAGGATGAAAACCCAGATTTTCTGACTTAAACCCATGTTCTTTTACTAATATCATGCCATCCTATCAGCTTGTCACTATGATTAAATGCAGTGTAATGAGAATTATTTTTTATTTTATGCATTATATTTCAAACATTGGAACCATTCTTCAGTGACAAACTAAACAAAATCAACATGTATTATTACAGACACAATGGAGACAAGCAGAGTTGGTCCTTTATTGGTTGGTGTACTGGTTTTAACTGTTAAAAATTTTAATTTAATTTATGTGTGAGAGAAGCAGCACATTCAACCAGAAGAGTGTGCATTCCATAGAAATGAGCTATGTTCAAAAGGGATGCAAATAGCCAGAGGAAAGAGAGATGAGGATGACATTAATAGTTGCAGCTTAAGTAATTATTCACGATCATTTATTGTGCCTACTCTATCTTGCTTCATCAATATATCACGTATGATCTCACACAAAGGAGAATTCCATAGGCAGTGTTTTTGCTAAACACAATTGAATTTTAGATAAATCTCATACATCCGTTTCATATCACCTTTTGTTACAGGATTTCAAAATGTTTGGGAAACACTGAGGAAATGAAATGATATCTAGCTCTTATCAAAAGAGCAGGAGTCTTGCATTGATGGTTATGAGAAATGTGAGTGAAGAGATATTTTGAAATTGCATGTATACCACTCAGAACCATGACCCTGGGCTTTGGAAATCACCCATCATTAGATATTTTCCTAGAAAAGATACATTTCCATGATTCCTTTAACTGTCATTGCTTATGTACTTCCAATGTAATTTTTATTGTTCAGTGCAAGCATTACACTTTTTATTTCAGTAGTATCAGACTTGGGAAAACTTTATGAAATAGACTGGATATATTTTCATAATTCCAGGCCTTGAGGCATTTCTCCAAAGGTATAAGGTCATGATGCCACTTCTTACTTGAAAAAGTGTCAAGGTCATGTGACCTTTAAAACAAAGGGAATCTGGGCTTGTTGGGACTTATGTTGAACTATAAGAAAGAAGGGAACAGGACAAACGCCCACACTGTAGTCTAAATTTGTCAGCTGTGTCTTAGAAGACATAATTTGATTTATGGCATCATTGAGTCCAGATTACAGAGAGCAAGAGAGTCCATATGGTGCTTGGCATTTTGGCAAGAAATATGATTTATACAGGAACTTACTGGTTTTAAACTCAGAGTCATGGAATTATTTTAAGAATTTGAGGGAGCTTTAGGTTTAGCTCAACATAGTTTATAGTCCAACATCTTTGTTTCCTGTGAAGAAATTGACCCCAGGGTGGAGTTAGATGACTTGTCCTGTGCTAACACCAAAACCAAGGCCTTCTGGATGCCATGTCCTTCCTCACCGCACCATTCTAACACTTCCTCCTATTTTCTTCAAGATGAGGACAAACAGATTTATTTTTTTAAATCATAGATTTAGGCTGCGCCCAGTGACTCATGCCTGTAGTCCTGGAACTTTGGGAGGCTGAGTTGGGAGGATCACTTGAGGCTGAGAATTCAAGACCAGCCTGGGCAACACTGAGAGACCCTGTCTCTATAAAAAATTAAAAACATTAACTGGGCATGGTAATGAATGCCTGTCATTTTAGCAACTTAGGAAGCTGAAGCGGGAGGATTGCTTGAACCCAGGAGTTCAAGGCTGCAGTGAGCTATGATTGCACCACTGCACTCCAGCCTGGGCACCAGAGCGAGACCCTGTCTCTAAAAGTAAAAATAAAAATAAAAGGTAGATTTATTTGGAACTTTTTCTGTATGTCACACACTATGCTTTCTTTGTTATTTAATCTTCTTGAAACCCTGTGGGTCTAAGTATTATACAATTATTACCCCATCTTACAGATGAGGAGCTGGGGTTTACAGAGATGATTAAGGACCTTGATCCAAATCACAGGAGCCAAGAGCCAAGACCTGTAAGAGTCATGATTCTAACCCACTCTTATCTCAGAGACCATACTCTCAACCACCACTTGAAACTAACCCCCTCTGCTATAGGTTTTTTTGCTTTGGGTCACTTTGTGGAATCTCTGTTGAGCATTACCCCAAGTGATGGAACCCAGAAGGAGAGATAACACTTCACTTCCTAGCTTATCATTCTATCCTTTCTCTTTTTAAAATACTCTTTTTTTTTGTTTTGTTCTGCTTTCTGAAACAGCCTTTCCTTTTACATTCTTGAAATCTGAGACAGCCCACGTACTGACTGAAGCATTCTACCTCCAAATCCCATTTCTACTCAGGGCTTCATCTGCAATTTTCCTTCTTTTATTTATACTTTTGATTGTAAAGGTTCTTAGGGCAGAGACTTTACTGTTTTTTGGGTATAGTCTTATTTATTATATAAGGCTGTACCTACTTTTGACACACATATAAATATTAAAATAGCAATACTACTCATTTTGACAGACGAAGATTTACTTGTAGTCATTCTTTACAAAGAGCAGGTAGTTCGATTGTGATTGTGAGAGGGGCTATAAGTGGGTCCCTCAGCTTTTTTTTTTTTCTCTCAAATTTATGCACATTCTTGTTATTGAGGGTGAAGGAAGTATATTTTCCCTCTGATTTTATTGGAGTTTGGCAGCATGGAGAATACTTGCTGCATTAAGAGCATTTCCCTATTAAGTTGAATGGTTTGCTGCCTTTGGTTCCGTATTTAAGAAAATACACTGTTAGTGAAGAACAGAACAATGAGGTACTTTGTACTGGAAAGCGTTTCTACAAAGTGCTAGAGCTTGATTTATAGTGTGAATATTGTTTGGGGGATGATAAATATGCAATGTGGATTTGATTTTAGTCCCAGCAGTCCAAACCACACAATTTCTTTGCATACAGGGTCACTCGGTAAGTGACGTTTGTGTAAGCCCATGGCTGGAATACTGGTTTGCTTCTAAGCATGGTTCTGGCATGTCCAACATAGCTAAAAAACCAGGGACTGGACAAATTGTATTTTCTCAGGGTCTCAGTAGCTTCCCAGTAAGGAACACAAGTGGTATCCCCTGCTGCTGTGCAGACATGTCTGGGCATCTCTGGCCTGGTGGGGTTGCCCACTGAAATCTATTCGCAGAGGCACCAAGGAGGATTCTGGGAGAGCACCCCTTGTAAGCGAGGGGAGAGCCAGGCATGAAGAGATTGACTCAGGAACAGGTGAAGATGCTCTGAGTGTGCTGTGCTGCACGTGACTTGGATTTATCTCCTTGACAAAGCCTTTCTGTGCTCATGGCTGTAAGAGCAAGGCAGATTTGTTTAATCACTACCAAAAAGTAGGACACAAACCATGCTTCTTAGGGGCCTCTAAGGGAATGTCCACAGAGGGGAGCTGTCTATTCCCCTTCTGTCCTCACAGTAGACCACTGCCCAGCTTGGTTCTACTAAGCTGCTTGATTCTGTCATTCCAGAGGATTCAGGTAATTGACATCACATCTGTCTTTTCTGCTAGGCAGAGAGCTCTGCAAGAGCCGTGACAGTTCATGTCTTGCTCCCTACAGTAGTACCAGAAATTAGCATAGTGCTTGCCTCACAGAGGAGCTCAATCATAGTGTTGTTCGATGGATGAGGGCTGGCTGGAAGAACGAAGTAATGCTCAAGGGTGCACAAGGCTGGGTTGAACTGCTGTGCCTAACTGACCCTTCCTAGTTAGAAAGGAGAAGGTAAACCGATATGTGTTTGTGTGAGCAAGCGTGTGTGTGTGTGTGTGCATGTGCATGTGCATGTATTTCACATTTGGATTTAGTCTTCTTAGTTTCTGTCATGTAACTTCAAGCTTATGGCAGCCTCTGGGTATACAACAGCATGGCCTTCCACTGACTGGTGAAGTCAGTGCCATGTCATAGGCTCTGATGACTGCCATTGCTTATGCACTTGCCATTTCCTACTCCTCCACATCTCAAGTTTCAGGCCTGTCTCCAATTGTCAGTTCTGCCCATTTTCTTTTTTTTTCTAACCTCTCTGCCTGTTTGTGCACTGTTTGTGCATCTCACTCTCTACCTGTTTGTGCACTGCAGTTTCTGTATATGCAGAGGACAGGCGTTTTAGTATACTAAGCACTTTTCTTTTTTTTTTTTTTTGAGACGGAGTCTGGCTCTGGCCCCCAGGCTGGAGTACAGTGGCACCATCTCGGCTCACTGCAAGCTCTGCCTCCTGGGTTCACGCCATTCTCCTGCCTCAGCCTCCCGAGTAGTTGGGACTACAAGCGCCCGCCACCTCGCCCGGCTAATTTTTTGCATTTTTAGTAGAGATGGGGTTTCACCGTGTTAGCCAGGATGGTCTCAATCTCCTGACCTCGTGATCCGCCCGCCTTGGACTCCCAAAGTGCTGGGATTACAGGCGTGAGCCACTGCGCCCCACCCAATTCTGCCCGTCTTCTAATCTAGGGATCAGAAGATACCCTTTTACTAGCTGTTCCCATGTTCCTGGGTGTCATTTTGCTGCCACTTGCTAAGTCCTGGCCTGCTCTTGTTTATTTTCTTTTTACTCTGCTTTTATCCATGGAGCACATGTCTCAATGCTCCTTAAAGCTTTGTAGCCAAGTCTAGTTTTAACACCTTCAGTAAGAATCAGTCACAGTTGTAGATTAATCCTGGGACACATGCTAGTGAGACTGGTCATGCACACAAGGAAGGCTCATATTCACAATGAGGTCATTCAGTCTCATTTCCACCAGACACTTGAAAACTAAGAGGGATCAGAAGTTCTAGGTGATATTTATGAGAGAAGGTAATTGTTCTGGCACTGGGGACATAGTTTTGGAGACTGACAGACAGTTGAAACCCTGAACACTTGAGATGGCTTTTATGGATGTTGCTAGAACAGTGAGGTCAGGGTTCGCTTGAAAAAACACTCCCTGTCTTGCTGTTTTCCCAGACCCTCCTTTGCCCTGCCCTGATTCTGGGCCTTTACACATTCATGTCCCCTTTTCCATCTGGCAAACTCCTATTCATCCTTTAAGACTCAGCTCCGGCCGGGTGCGGTGGCTCACGTCTGTAATCCCAGCACTTTGGGAGGCTGAGGCGGGTGGATCACAAGGTCAGGAGATCGAGTCCATCCTGGCCAACACGGTGAAACCCCGTCTCTACTAAAAACACAAAAAAATTAGCCAGGCGTGGTGGCTGGTGCCTGTAGTCCCAGCTTCTCGGGAGGCTGAGGCAGGAGAATGGCGTGAACCCAGGAGGTGGCAGAGCTTGTAGCGAGCAGAGATCGTGCCACTGCACTCCAGCCTGGGCCACAGAGCGAGACTCTGTCTCACAAAAAAAAAAAAAAAAAAAAATTCCGCTCCTTAGTGAAGCTTTCACAGTTCCCGGGCAGGATTAGGGGGCCTCCATCCCACTTATTCTTCTCTAGCACCTCTCAGTACACATCTATATTGTGATATTTACCAAGATATAGAACAGAGGTGGCAGATCACTTTGAAAAGGGCCAGATAGTAAACATTTTAGGTTTTGGTGACCATGTGGTCTCTGTTGCAACTATTCAACTTGGCCATTATAGGGTAAAGCAGTCACAGACAATATGTAAATGAATGAGCATGGCTGTGCTCCAATAAAATGTAATTATGGACACTGAAATTTGGATTTCATATACTCTTCATGTGTCGTGAAATAGTCTCTTTTATTTAAGTTTTCCAAACATTTAAAAGTGGAAAAACCATTTTTAGCTCATGGGCCATACAAAAATAGGCATGGATTTGGCATGTGGGTTAAGTTTGCCCACCCCAATATAGAGCATGTATTTGACTACATGCATTTGTCTGCCTCTTCCATTTGATGACAAGGACATTGAGCTCAGGGAGTGGAATCCCCAGGGCACAACATAGTTCCTAGCACCCAGTAAGAACTCAAGAAATACTTGTTAAATGAATGCTTGTGTGGGAGTATGAAGTAATAATACTTCATACTGAGCATTTATTATGATGTCAGGCATGATGATGAACATGTTATATGCATTTTCCCATTTAATTCTCATTTAATTTTGTTATCTAGGGACACTAAAACAACAATTATCATTAGATACTGTGCTAAACACTGCCTATGTAGTCTCATTTAATCCTCTCAACAACCCCATGGTGAGTAGGTACTGCTAACATCCACTTTTACAGCCTGGGGAAATTAAGCTTAGAGAGATTACTTGTCCAAGGTTACCCCACGAGGGAGTAGGGTGGGGTCAGGAAGGAGCCCAAGTCACTAGACTCAAGGGCCCCAACTCTTACCTCCCATCCTGTGGAGACATGTTCATGAGTATGAGGCAGGTCCTGGGACTATGGTGGTGCTGAAACAGGCCCTGGAGAGTTCCTTTTCTCTTTCCAGCCATTACGATATGTTTAAGAATGACCATGACTGTTTTTAAATATCTGTGTAATGTTTGGAATGTTGCTTAACCTTTCTGGGTCTAAGTCTTGTATTACTATAGCAAAGAGTTTGAATGACATGCTCTCAAAGGTCTCCTCTTGTGATAAGTTTCTGTAATTTTGTCCTCTGCTGTTTTCTACTTATATATTGCTATTGCCTGTCTCTATTCTTCTCTCGACCCTTGACTTCAGAAACTTCAGGCCTCATGGGGTTGCTTGAACTTGGAAGGGAGGAAAGGAGAAGGGAACCATAGAAAAGAAAAGTCCATCTAGCTACAAATGCATTTTTAAGTCCCTCAAATGGCTGATTTAAGTATATTTGCTTTTTGGCTTTTTTTTTGGATGCAAAGTTAGCTTTTCCAAGAAAAACAAGTAACACTATTGTCTATAACAAAATGACAATAGCGATAGCGTCTTCTATTTCCATAGCACCATTTAAAAGTACCTTTGAAGGCATTATCTAATTCATCCTTCCCATATTCCTTTGAGACAGGTAAGAAGCTTTTTTATTAGGACATCCTTTTATATAGCTGCAGAATGAGCCTTTCTTTGTTGTAAACCAAAGATACCAAGTGGCCCAGAGAGATTTCAACAGCAGGCCACTGGGTGAGCAGTCATTTACCAGACTGATGGTCACGATTCTTTAAAAAAAAAAAGCCAGGCTTCTGCCAGGCTTTTATAAACTTAAAGATGTATTTTCCACTTCATATAAATGTGGCCTTTGATGTTTAAAGATCCAACATTCTTATTTGGCTGGTGTATATTAGTTAGTTGAATTGGATGGGGTGGAAAGATCCAACTCTTTCCAAATAAATATTTGCTGAAAGAGTGAAGGAATGATTGAGATAATCCTCAGAACAGCAGGAATAGTATCTACGCGGAATTTCCATGCAATGTGGCCATGTCACCAGGCCCAGGTGAACTGTACAAACAGGATCTTTGGTTTGTTCTAGATTTGTCTGTGCTTAAGCAACATCTCTTTGTTTCTCTATACGTACTAAACTGTCACCAGAGCGATAGACCCAGGAAAGCAAAATAAAACAATTTTTTTCCCAGAATTCCCTATAAATAAACATGTCAGATGATCTACAACTTTTAGTTTTTTATAAAATAACAGCTCTAAGATGTCTTTGTAGTGGAGGCATTAGCTTTTAGCTTTGTTAGCCAGTTACTATCACAAATATACCCCGACTGCCATAAAAGGCCATTGGTAACATGATGACAAAAACAGAATTTGTTTAAGGGTCCATCCAACTTCCCTGTTGGTATCCAGGTCCCCAGATCCTTCATACTGCCCTCAACAACCCTAAACCCTAACAAGAGTGTTTCGCCTATGTCAGCTGCTGTAATCTTAATGTATCTTCCCAAATTCTTGTGTTAGAAGTTTAATCCTCAATGCAACAGCATTGGAAGGTAAGACCTAGTGGTAGGTATTTAGCTCACAAGGGCTGAGTCCTCAAGAATGGATAAATGCCACCATAAAAAGGGCATGTTAGAGTGGTTTCTGTTTCTTGCTCTTCCACCATGTGAGGATACAGCAGGAAGGCCCACATCAGATACCAGTGCCATAATCTTAGATTTCCCAGTCTCCAAAACTTTGAGAAATAAATTTTTTCTTCGTAAATTACCAGTCTCAGGTGTTTTGTTATAGCAGCACACAGGAACAAAGACTGAAGTTTCTCAAATGTCATAACATCTCTACTTCTCCCTATTCTTTCTCCCATTGCCTTCACTTTTTCTTCATTAGAGCATCCAGGCTTCTATAAGTAGGAAATCAAGTTGATAAGCTAATTCACATTATAGTATAAATCAGTGTTAGGCTTTCAGATTTTATGAATAAGGAAAATTTTGAAAATTTTGGGTGATCATTTTTTAACTCATCTTTATAACCATAATTTTATAAAATAAAGGACAGCTTAATACCTAAAAATTAGGATAAGTATAATCTTACAATAAAAGATAGTTTAATCTACCAGGAGACAGTTGGCAAATTTACACTGACATATTTTAAAAAAGAATACATTTTTAGAAGATTGAATTCAATAAAATGACAACATTCAGTTTTATTTTACAATTTTACATGTAAAATTGTCAACTGAACAATCTACATCAAAAAGTCAAGAGTGTCTAACGCAATCTGAAAACTTTTTTTTAGCATAGTCATTGTCAAATATCAAGTTTCACGTACAGTAACTTGACAAAAATATAAGCTATATTTTTTAACTTGTTCACTCAACCTGAAATGTTCTAGGTGAACTCAGAAGCCTACTCAAGTTATCCATTGCTTTTCCACAATTACTTTTTGGGAGACTGGTGAGAAACCTAAGAAATGAAGCTGGGAGCAGGGTGTCTGGTTAGCAAATTTGCTAGAAAAGACTACAAAGCAAGCGCCATGCAGCATCTGCAGATATATAAGTCTGTGCAACCTGAGTGCCCTATTCACCTAACCTGCAGTCATTAGAAATGTACCTAAGAGGGAGGCTTCAGGTTAGTAACAGTTTCTGCATGCATTGGTCACAAGCCAATCAGCCTTTGAAAACTGTTTGTGTGAATGGCATCTCTAATCTTCCAAGGGTAATTTGCATTTGATGAGCTTATTGATCAAATAAGTGTTCAATGGCTTAGTTTTAGTGTGCTAAAGAATTTTTGGGGGGGAATCTGATGATAGTCCTAGACACTCTCCCTAGGAAAGTGTCCCAAGCCCATATAAAAATTGTACATTTTTGTGTACAATTTCAGGAGCTTTATGAATTTACAAAACCTTTCTCTAATGAATGAAAAAAGTGAAGCTTTTCAGAATTATGGGAGAACTATTAGGGGCATGGAACTTTCCCTGCAATTTAAAATCATATCTATGTTAGGTACAAGTAGCCCTGTTTCCAGTGACTCAGGGTCTTAGATCTTACAAATTGTGCACCTTTCTTCCTATGCAACTACACGTGGGTATACTTATAAACAGATCCAAGCAGAAATATATCTTTTTTATTCCTTCAATAAATTAAAGAATTGCTGAGTTATAGCAAAATAGTGTCAGTTTATGCCTTTCACAGAAAAATATAGAGAAATTATTGCCTTTTGGTCTTTGAAACCATCTTGGAGTTCAACCCACTCAAACTAAGGCATCCTACCTAGATGGTCATGAAGAACTCATGCTCCAATATAACGCAGTGATGCTGCTGGCATTATAGTTGCCCATCTGCTGAACTCTTCTGTCTTATAACTGTGATTTTAGGAAAGTACAGTTGGAAGTCATAGCCACAGCAATCAGGCAAGAGAAAGAAATAAAAGGTATCTGAATAGGAAAAGAAGTCAAATTATCTCTCTTTGCTGACAATATTATTCTATATTTAAAAACCCCAAAGACACCATCAAAAGGCTACTAGAACTGATAGGTGATTTTAGTAAATTTTAGGATACAAAATTGATGTACAAAAGTCAGCAGCATTTCTATACACCAATAATGTCCAGCCTTAGAGTCAAATCAAGAACATTATCCCATTTATAATAGCCACAAATAAAATAAAATACCTAGGAATATAGCTAACTAAGAAGGTAAAAGATCTCTGTACGGAGAACTACAAAACATTGCTGAAAGAAATCAGAGATGACACAAATAAATGGAAAAACATTGTATGCTCAAAAATTGGAAAAATCAATTTCATTAAAATGGTAATACTGCCCAAAGAAATTTATAGATTCAACACTATTCCTATCAAACTACCAATATCATTCTTCATAAAATTATAAACCTATACTAAAATTCATATGGAACCAAAAAAGATCTCGAATAGCCAAAGCCATCCCAAGCAAAAGGAATAAAGTCAGAGGCATCATACTATCTAACTTCAAACTATACTATAAAGCTACAGTAACCAAAACAGCATGGTACTAGTACAAATACAGACACATAGAGCAATGGAATAGAATAGAAAACTCAGAAATAAAGCCGTACACTTACAAGCATCTTATCTTTGACAAGGCTGACAAAAACAAGCAATGGGAAAAGGACTTCCTATTTAATAAATGGTGCTGGGACAACTGGTTAACCATATGCAGAAGAATGAAACTGCAACCTTACTTTTCACCATGTACAAAAGTTAACTCAAGATAGATTAAAGATTTAAATGTAAGACCTCAAACTAGAAAAGTCCTAGAAGAAAACATAGAAAATACCCTTCTGAGCACTGTCCTTGGCTTATATGCTGCTGGTGGGAATGTAAATTAGTTTGGCCCTTGTGGAAATCAGTTTGGAGATTTGTCAAAGCACTTTAAACAGAGCTACCATTTGACCCAGCAATCCCATTACTGGGTATATATCCAAAGGAAAATAAATCATTATACCAAAAAGACACATGCACTTATGTTCATTGCTACACTATTCACAATAGCAAACAACATGGAATCAACCTAGGTGGCCATCAGGTTAAAGAAATTGTGGTACATATACACCATAGAATACTATACAACCATAAAAAGAATGAAATCATGTTCATTCTTTTGCAGCAACAAGGATGGAATTGGAGGCCATAATCCTAAGCTAACTAATACAGGAACAGAAAATACCACATGTTCTCACTTACAGGTGGGAGCTAAACATTGAGCACACATAGACATAAACATGGTAACAATAGACACTATAGGCTACTGGGGTGGAGGAGGAAGGAAGGGGGATGTTGGTTGAAAAATTACCCATTGGGTATTATGCTCACTATCTGGGTGCAATGTACCCAGGTAACAAACATGTTTATGTAACCCTTGTGTATTAGTCTGTCCTCACACCGCTATAAAGAACTACTGAGACTGGGTAGTTTATGAAGAAAAGAGGTTTAATTGACTCACAGTTCCACAGGCTATACAGGAAGCATGTCTGGGAGGCCTCAGGAAACTTACAATCATGGCAGAAGGCAAAGGGGAAGCGGGCACGTCTTACCATGGAGGAGCAGGAGAGAGAGGGAGAGAAGAGGGAAGTGCTACACACTTAAACAACCAGATGTCAGCTGGGTGCGGTGGCTCACACCTGTAATCCCAGCACTTTGGGAGGCTGTGATAGGTGGATGGCTTGAGCTCAGGAGTTTGAGACCAACTTGGACAACATAGAGAGACCTCATCTCAAACTAAACAAAAACAAAACAAAACAAAACAACACACCAGATCTCATGAGAACTCACCAACTATCACGAGAACATGATCCAATCGTCTCCCACCAGGTCCCTCCCATGACACTGGGGATTACAATTTAACAACAGATTTGGGTGGGGACACAGAGCCAAACCATATCACCCTGTATCTAAAATAAAAGTTGAATTTTTTTTTTTAAAGAAGACAGTACAAGCACAGTTAATACTTTCATATACCCTTAACCTCAAATTCTCCATGTGGAACAAAATATGTCCTTCTTAAGTCCTAGAGTTTTGTCTCTGATATTTCTACTGGTGAAAGAGAATGCTAACAATTAGAGAGTGATTGTGTTGCTCAATATGCTGCATTCATTATTCACGACGCAGAAGCGTGATTCACTTTCCCTTGCTGTCCTAATGCAGACCATCTAAAAGGTGGAGTGGATATATATCGGCCCTTCTTTTTTATACCAATCTGTTCAATATTATCAGACAGGACTTCTGTTGGACACACACATACACACCCCAGACCCATAAATTTTTTTTTTTGCTTTGAATGTTTCTATTGTAACAATGTAAAAAGACATAGCATGATACTTTCACCCTTTTTTTCCCCACTCACTAATATGAGAATTCTAGATTTTTTTGAATCTCTTGAAAGCATCTGGACTGAAATGACAACCCATCAGCTAACAAACCAGTGTAAATTTGGGTTGGTCTTCTAATTATTCTTCTGCTGATGGCCTTCCCTCACTGCTGCATCTCTTTACCCTCCTCCACCCCACTCCCTGGTCTACAGGAGTCTCTGCTACAAACAAGAGAAACTTTGGACCCAGAAAACGAATAGTGTTTATCTTTCTTATAAATCGAGATTGAATTCTATTTTGGCTTTGCTAAACATTTTTGGGTACTATAAGCACAAAAGTTCTGCTTCAGAGGTAGGCTCCTAATACAACTCCACCTCTTCAGGCCTGAATGAAGAAATACTCAATCAGACTGACTTCAGCTTCCTAAGATGGCAACATACTTATCTTTATCTAAAGACAGTGATGCTGTTTAGGCCTAATTGTAACTAGTTGAAGGTAGCGCATTGAGAACTTGATATAACTTAATTCAAGCTACTAACTTGATCCTTCAGAAAACTAGTATTTGGAAATCATTGTCAAACTACTGACTTGAGATCTGGTATACCTGTATTTTAGTTTCTGTTAGAAACTTATTCATCGTATAATCTTTATTTAAAGAAGGTTCTTATTCTACAAGGAAAGCAGCTAGAGTGACAATGTTCTTCTATCAGAGACTGGCTAGATATTTATCAGTCCTACTTCCTTTCCCTGACATAGAAAGTCCTCATTTCCCAGCCTTGCTTTCAGTTAGGTTGGGATCATTTGAACCGTTTGTGGTCAATGAACTATGATGGGAAGTGATGAATGCCATTTTTGCTTCTGGACATAAAACCCCTTTACAATTATCCACATACCTACCTTCTCCTTCTGAGGTAAGTTGGAGATGACAGTTTGTACTGTTTGAATGAGAGTCATTTAGGAAATCTGCTCTATACTGACCATGACAAGAGTGAAAAACAAATATTTATCACATGAAGCCATTGAGCTTTTGGGTTTGTTAGTGACAGCAGCTAGAGCTACTTATTAAAATTATATATTCACATTATATTTGAGACTATATTATTAGCTTATGAGTGAGCAGTATAAAATGGTTCTTTAAAATCTACTCTCCACACAGTTTTTTATTTTGAAAAATGTCAAAATATATAGAAAAGTTGAAAGAATTGAGTAATGATCATCCACATATCCTTCATCTAGATTAACTCGTTGTTAATATCTTGTCACAATGTGTATATCTTATTTTCCTATCCATTTTTTTCTCCTGAACATTGGGATAATAAGTCATGGACATTGACAGCCTTAAAGTTTTGATCCAGATTTTATGGTTGAGATGATTTTGGGAGAATGGCAAGACCTTTTTTCCCTCTCAAATCGGTTTTTTAAACTCTGATGCTTATTTTGAAAATGTGTTTCTGAACATAGGCTTTGTATAATTTCCGTTATTACATATCCTTAAAGTTTACAGAACTGAGCATATAACTAAAGATATTTGAAGAAAATGTCACATTTCTTTTTTACTTTTATAAATAAGCCCTTACTGAATGCATACTATGTAAGGCGTTTGTGAGAGAAAGCTTCTGACATCAGCACTCAGTGATCTGACTCCTGGTATTCATGCCCTTGTGTAATAATAGCCTCCCCTTTAGTGCAGGCTTGACCTGGTGACTCACTTCTAACAAACAGAATATGCCAAAAGTGTTGGGGTGTCACTACCAGGACAAAAGACTGCAACTTCAGCTGACACTCTTTCTCTTGCTATCATTTCATTTCTTTCTCACTTGCTTGCTCTGATGAAAATAGCTACCCTGTTGTGAGCTGCCCTATGGAGAGGCTTAGGTGGGAAGGAACTGAAGGAGATAATAGTTTATGTGGAGCTGGATCTGGTTGACAACTGTGAGAGGAAGCCTGGAAGCAGGTCCACTCCCAGCTGAGCCTTCAGATGAGAATAACAGCCTCTGCCAACACCTTGGTTACACCCTTGAGAGATCCAGAGCTGTAAGACCTAGACCTGGTTAAACCATGCCTATATTCCTGACTCACAGAAACTGTGAAATAATAAATGATGCTTTAAGCCACTAAGTTTTGGGGTAATTTGCTTTGTAGCAATAGATAACCAATACAGTGCTCATTTAAATAATCAGAGTAGAATGATGGCTAAAGAGTGATTGCTGTTTTAAGGAGCACATGGTTTTGTGGTGAGTGATAAAGTAGCTATATGAACGAAGTCTTTAGGGATGGGAGCGTGCTGTTCATTCTGCTAGGTGTTGTTCAAGGAAATCATATTGAATAACTGGTACTGCGTCTGATCAGGGTTTTACTACATTATGGAGTGGGAAGGGAATGCTTTGGCTGTAGAGAACAGTATACAGGGACAGGTGAGAGTCTGGCATGTTTGGGAAACATCAAGTGGTCTAGTAAGGCCATGTCACAGGTGACCGAGGAGGGATTTGTAAGGGTGTATGTGGGACATGAGGCTGCAGAGATTAGTTCAGATAATAGGATTTATTCTTTAACCAGTGAAAAAATGTGGACCATGGGTTGAGAATTTGTCTGTTGAAACTGGTATCAACCAAGGAGCAAAGAGCACAGAGCCAAAGTTTTGGGAAAGAAAAAAATTCCTTTGACATTGTATCATCCACCCAGTCTGTGCCTAGATAATACCAATGCTAATTAAAAAGCCATCACATTATTTGGTTTGGTATTAAAAATTGTTTCCTCTGATTTTTTGCTGAGTTTTTTTTTTTTGAGTGGGACAAGTGTAATCAAAATCTATTTCAAGGCATCTTATCCCTTTTTCAAGGGGCCTCAGGGGCCTTTTGACAAAAAGCGCAGTTCTTCCCTAGGAACAATGATCGGGATATTCTTTTTTCACTGAGCCTCCAACTTTGGTTGATTTGCTATTGCTATGTTCTTAAAGTTTACAGAATCAGATATTTCACAGGTTGATAACTATATTGCATCAAAAAGCCCCACATCTCACAATTACATGCATTATTAAAGAGAGGACAGTAATTCAACCTGAAGCTAACACAGTGGTTTTCGTTTTCTTTTTTTGGTATTCTGTAAGTTGTATTTAACCAGAAAGGTTAGAATTCTGTGCTGGTGCCCATTTTGTTGAAAAAAAAAAATGAACCTTTTGAATCATAAGTGTACCACTTTTCAAATTTTATGAATCTTGCATTCAATGCTTTCCTAGTTAAATGATCAAATGGTTTAACATTACCCTCTCTGCTCACATTTCTTCTTAAGTGTTACATTTGTCTTTCCCTGGATTCCTTTGCTTTGTTCTTGGCCCTTTCCCCTACTAGCAGCCAAGAATAATGGCATTCTTGGATAACTGATAGTTAATTTATTAGCTGCCCAGCCAGTACTAATATTGGAGTGCCTATTTTCATAAGAATCAGCAGGGCTTTGGGACGGAAACTTCCATTTGTTGCTGCACAGAGTGGAACTGATGAAGTCCTGGGCCCCACAGGGCCAGCCTGGCTTGGTTCAGTCACTGGAGCTCAGGGATGTTGATTCTGATGATGAGTCTAGCTTGTTAGAATCACTTTTTGCACTTCTTTCTCGGTTGGGGACATTTATTCAATAATCACAGCTATGGCAGCCTGAGTGAATGGGGTCACCTTGGTGTATATGAAATAGCAGCATACATCTATCAATCCTAGATCTGGGCATGTTTAAACCTGCTGCTTGAGAAGGGACAGACTCATTCCCTTGGTTGAGATTTATCTGATGCCTGATATCAATTGCACTTAAATCTCACTCCCCCACCTGGAGTTCCTGCTGATATCTAAGTCCTCTTTTGCACACTTCAAGTATGGTGGTTGCAGTTCCAGAAGGAAGAAAGGTTGAGTGGAGGTCAGGTCTATAAAAATATCAGGGGAAAGCTTGGGAAGGTCTAAGAATCACTGTAAATTTTTACCAGCTTCCTCTCTGTCCTGCTGTCTTACAAAAATCACATTTCTCAAAACCAGCTCTAAATACAAATAAAAAATAAAACTATATTTCTTTTATTCTGAGTCACATTCTACATAATGTCTATGTGTTTGATTGTACCAGTCTTACCCACTGATAAAAAGAATTACAGAATAGTTTTTTTTTTCTTCCGAGTTATGTTTTCTCCAGTATTGTCATTTATAACAAAATCTCCCAATGTACAGGGCTCAGGAATATTAAAAAGGGAGAAAAACCCAAACAAACTCTTTCCCACTCTTTCACTGGGCTTTTCTCTATTTGCTGCCTTGTGTTCCACAGGCTACCTGGTGCTTTTGCTCAAGAAAATCAGGAGGCTCGAAGGTTTGGCTGCTGTTTTCATTTCCCAGCATCCTAGAACCAAAAACTTTGTGTCCAGTTCAATATTTCTTACGTTCACCTTGTTGGTTCACCTTGTTCCCTAGGCCACAGTAAAGCAGCGACTTGGTATCTCTTCGCCTTTGTTAATCATGGCTCATGGATTGCATTATCAGGGCATGCTTTGATAATGTTCGACTGCAAACATTTCAGTGTCTTAAAATTAGGGGGTTTATTTCTCACTCATGCTGTGTCCCGTCGTTAGGTGCCTATGGGACTTTGTTTCACACGCACTTTACTCTTCCTTAGTGCTACATATCCATTAGGCACATTTTCTGCCTTCTGAGTTTTCCCAGGTGAACATTTTAGCACATATTGTATCACTGTGTAATAGGTATTGTCATCCTTGTAGCTTCTGATAGTGGTTTCCTTTCTGTCCACTGCCTGACCTCACATTTTAGTTTTCTTCTGGTAGAGCAGAATTCAACACTTGTTGGTACCAATTTCTGAATCAGTAAGGAATGGCTAGGTTAAACCACAGAAGAAAACAAGTTCAAAATTTCAGTGGCTTAAATGACCCAGGGTTCTTCCTTTTTTTTTTTTTTTTTTGAGACCTTAGTCTTGCTCCGATGCTCTCTTGCCCAGGTTGGAGTGCAGTGGTGTGATCTCAGCTCATTGCAACCTCTGCCTCCTGGATTCAATCAATTCTCCTGCCTCAGCCTCACGAGTAGCTGGGATTACAGGCACCTACCACCACACCTGGCTAATTATTTTGTATTTTTAGTAGAGATGGGTTTCATGATCTCCCCACCTTGGCCTCTCAAAGTCCTGGGATTACAGGCGTGAGCCACTGTGCCTGGCTGACACAGGGTTATTTCTGACTCTTACTACACATTACACATTCATCATGAACTGAAGGACTCTGGTCTATGTCATCCTCACTCAGAAATCTAGGCTGCTGAAGCTCCACAGATGCTTCTACAGTTCCCTGGGCTGGTATCTCAGTTACCTATTGTTATTATGTAACAAATGACTCTCAAATTTAGTGGCTTACAAAAACGATTTATTTGCGTACTATTTTGCAACTTGGGTTGGTCTTTGCAGGGCAGTTCTGCCATTCTTGCCTGGAGCCGTTCAGGCAGCCACAGTCAGTTGGTGCATTGGCTGGGGACTGGCCAATTGTCCCAGCAATTGAGATTGCTGGGACAGCTGGGGTGGATGGATCTCTCAAACCATCTGGTCTATCATCTTCAAGGAGACTAGCCTACACTTGTGTACATAGTAGTGTAGTTCCAAGAAAGAGTAAGAGGTGAAGTTTCAAGGCTTCTTGAGGAAAAAGCAAGTCAGAGCGCCAACTCAGAGGCAAAAGGAGGGGAAACAGAGTCCACTTCTTGACTCTGAAGCGATAGAGAATTTACAGCCATTTTTAATCCACCAGAGCAGGAAAATGGGCTTGTGGCAAATCATGTACTTGCTCTTAGAGATTTTGCCTGGACATGACAATTGTCATTTCCACTCACACTTTGTAAACCAGAGCAAGTCACAGGGCTATGTCAAACTTCAAAGAGATGGGAGGAATAAACTGCCCTGTGCTAAGAAGGTAGACAGTGGAAAGTATTTGGTAAATGGAAATAAATTGACGTAAATAAAAATTTTTCAATTGCTGAGCATAAAGGCTTTTATTATTAGGGATTGATGGGTTTTCCAACTTGGTCTCCAATAGTGTGTTGCTCAAGTAGCAGAATTAATCATTCAGTTAGATTCTTCCATTATATTTCAGATGTTTGCCAGACTTTGAGGTGCTAGTGTGTAGTGGCCCAAGTCTTTCCTAATGTTTAATCATTTTGTAAACCTGCATTGATTAGAATAATCTTTGCTACATCTATCATCAGATTTTTTTTCAGTGTAGCATCAACACATCAGACTGTGAACACTGTTCTTAAAGGATTCTCATAATGTTTATCACTTAATGATAAGATGGCTCATCAATGTCTTTATTTGCTTAGTTCAAGGAAAAAAATCCAATTAATATGTGCATGAAGATGACTAAAAAGAAATCATACAAATAATTTGATTGTCATGTGTCACAAATTTACATTTAGTATAGTAGTAATATTTTGATATGAGCTTTGAAGAGACAGTAATACTTTGGAATCCCTTTGAAGGTTGTACTGTTTCAGTCAGAGATGGTCCCTGTGTGTGAAGTCAAAGGCTGGTGAGAGATGGAGGTAGGTCAATACAAGTTCTACAGGTTCTTAACTATTTTCTAGATGAGATAAAATAAACCATGTCAAGAAAATAGTTATATACAACAAGGTATATATAAAACTTGTTTTTAAATTTCACAAGTACAACTTTAGATAGAGTGAGTTAGCCTTACAATCTGTTGAGAAGTCAGATGGCAGAGTGATGCAGGGAAATCTGAAAGGCTAATGCAGATATGAATAGTGTGGCGGGTACCAGGAAGGGCTTTGGAGCCTGCTGGATCTGGTTCAGGTGCTGGCTCTGCTATTTCCTAGCAGTGCAGCTTGAAGACTGCAAATATGAACACCTAGGATGACACGATTCCACATCTTCCTTGCAGTTTGGGTGTGGTCATGTGACTACATCCTGGCTGCTAAAATGAGCACAGGAGCAGTGTATGCCATCATCAGGCCTGGGCCAGAAAAATACCTTTGCATGTGTGATCCTCACTCAGTCGGCTGAATGGAGAAGACTGAAGTGAACTTGGAAAAGAACCCAGAAGATAGAAGGAGACTGGGTCCTTGAATGACTTCAGGTAGCACAGTTCACTCACCCTCCAACCCCTACTGTCCTGCATCAGGCTGAGACAGGAGCAAGAAAGTTTTACTTTGACAAATCACTGAGATTTGGGGTTTGTTGTTACAGCAGCTGGTGTTACTCTATTACATGTATGAGATTAGTCAAGATAGTAGTCCTTATCAGCTTCACTTTCATCATCTATAAACTGGGGCAACTAACACCCACTTCATGGGATTTTTCTAAGGATTAAGAGAGAAAGTTTATAAGTGCTTAACGTAATGCCTAGCATATAGTAAATAGTCAATAAAGGTTAGGTATCTTTATTATGAATAACAGGATTGCACATTGGAAGGTTAGAATTTTCATTTTGAAGGTGGAACAAACTATTTTTAAAAATCATTTGTCCTATTAGATCCTGAAGTTAATTATGGTAAATAGCTTGGAAAGACTGAGACACAATGAAGAGTTTATTATGTACTTGGTTGTATATCTTAGGCTAAATGGAAAAATAATAAATAGAAGAAGGCTCTATTTCATTTATTTCTTTGAGGATGAGATGTGGGTCAAGTAGAACAGGCAGGATAAGGGATATGAAATGGGAAGCTGCTAATTCACCCTATTTATTAGTGGGCACCAGCTTGTGCCAGGGAAGACAGAGAGCTGATGCTTATCAAGGCCAGTGTACACCAGGCACTGTTGAGGTGCATCTCCTGTGTTAACTCCTTAATCCTCACAGGATTTGTAAGAAGTGGATGCTACTGTTATCTCAGTTTTTTCGGTGAGGAGATTGAGGCACAGGATTTTTAATTACCCATTTGTCCAAGGCTAATCCAGCTGGCAAATGGCAGAATCAGGCAGCCTGATTCCAGGGCCCACACTTTTGGCCACTGAACCACACACTCTCACATACATATGCAGAGTAGGTGCTCCATAAATACTTGTTCAGTAAACGAAACCTGCCACCAGACATGTTTCCAGAGGCCTATATCACCCATGTCGGAATTGGAACCCCCTTGATAGCAATCAGATCCCTGACCCTTTAAGATATTAAAATATGATGAAAGTGGTGAGGAAGAAGGGCTGAAGAGCCATGCTGATGCTGTGTAAGGCTAAAATTAACCCAACATTCAAGCTGAGTTCCTGGGATGGGCACAGACTATGCTCGTTTGGCAACTGCTTTCTGGCCTATGGCTACTTTGCCTCCACGCATATCACAGGGAAGCCTAACAAGGGGTGAATTGGCAAATATGCATACATGCAAAACTTCAGCTCTTGGAGAAGCTTCTGGCCTGGGCTGCTTGTGATCGCCACAGGGGAACTGACTGCCACTGTGCCTTCTCCAGCACCGGTCTCTGGTTGTGAGGAAAAGAATGTCACTGAAAATGGAAGCACAATTTATACTTAATATTCCCCAAATCACTCTTCGAAGCTTATCTGCTTTTCCAGCAATTTTGTGATAGATATCACTGCTTATGTTACGTTATGAGCTACCCACAACTGATGACTTTTTTTTTTTTACAAGAGATCATAAGGTGAGTGACAGTATACCTACCACTATCTGTCTCCAAAGGTGATCGCACAGATATATCTATATATAGATCTATAGGAGGAGAGGAAATAGACCACGTTGACCTATGATTCCTTTCTTCCTAAAATTTTCCTGTGTCTGTGTCATAGCTGTGATCTTAAATCTTATTTGGCAAGTCACAGAATGTGCTAGTTTATCAAAGAGATAAAAAATGGATGTTTTTTGCCTTCTGAATTTCAATGAAAGAAGAGTATTTGTCTTCACTATTGATCTATTCCACTGAGTAGTTCTTGTGATGATTACCCCTTTTCTATATTTATAGAGAATCAGCACTTCATAAATGTCAAAAGCCACTTTGCTTTACATAAGTGTCAGTGTTACACATTTCACAAAGTCAGCAATTATCATGAGAACCACGTGTGGAAACTGGAAAATAAATAATTACTAAGGGAAGTAATTTTTTTCTTGATAAAATTGGGAAACGAGGAAGAGTTCTTTATCATCCATCTTATTATTTGAATTTCTTGTCCTTGACCATGGGATATGTGTCACATGTCACTGTGGCATGTAAACTTAGTGATCTCATTTTTCCACTTGGTTCTCTGTATCAAACATCCTCTCTCATGGGGCTTGAATATCAAGTGGGTTATAAAAGTCTCTTGCAGTGTGGGACACTTGCACTGGGACAAAGAAAAATTACATTTTGATCATAGGAATCAGAAAGGGCAACCTTTCGGGGTCCTATGTAATTATCATATTAAGGTTTATAAAGAAACTTTTATATGCTTTCATGACAATATAAGTGAAGATTTCAGACAATTTTAAAAATTGGAGGTGGAGGGTTTCTAAATAATGTTTAAGAGCTATCTTGACCATTTACCCTCCACTGCATTGACCATCTCTTTCATGTCTTGTAGACATAATCTGTGCCTGTAGGGTTTTTTTACTCTGGTCCCCAGTAAGGCTACTTTGAAAAGTTGTCATAGCAACACTAGCAGCAGATAATATAACAGGGTGAGGAGGTGGTCTCCACTGGACTCCAGGCTTTGTTAGTTAATGCTGTTGTGTGCTGGAATGGCTTGTTCCAAGACAACATTTCATTGCAGCAAAAATACTCTGTGCTGGAGGCTCCTAAGAAAGCCATATCTTGTTCTCAAAACAGACTAGCCATGTAAATCTCTCCCAATGCCTTCTGTACCCCACTGCCTCTGCTATTTAGTGGAGCCTATGTTCAATCTCTTAGCACATAGATTGTCATTCTCCACTGAATCATTCCTGATCACGTGCTTATTGAATGATGCTAAGTTGGGGCTTACAGTCTCTTCTGAATAGCTTTAGATGGAAAGGCAGCTTTCAGCCATGTGTGGGAGCCTTGTACAGTTTTCTTTGTTGAGTCTGCTGGCAAAGTTTGAGATGTCCTGAGTATTTTTCAGCAGACTACTGTCACCTTCACATGGTTGCTATACATGTTACGGCTCTTGCATTTAATGACTGTGTTAAATGATGTTACTCCCATAGTTCAGAGGGATAGTTTGCAAAGCCCTATATATTTCAGGATACTGCAATGGAATGATGAATTCCATCTGTCTTCCTGGCACAGGTTTTTGTTTCAAGTTTTCTGTGTTAAGGGTCCTAGTCTGTCACATTTATGTTGATTGACTTGTCATGTCTTCTCAATGGATGAAAAAATTTCTGCTTTCATTTTGTTGTACCTGTTTGATTTCTGTGGTTTGATTTCCAGTATTTTCAAAAATCTTCAGGATTTTTTTCAGAGTTGCGTTTCCTCTAGTCTATCTGTCCTTCTTACTTGCCTCTGTCTCTTTCATACATTTTCTGGCCTCTCACTTTGACCTTATTGGAGCATGATGGGCATCCAATAAATTTTGATTGTGTTGACATTTAGGAGGCACAGAGAGAAAGCATGATTTAAATCAATGCTATTTTAGTAGACCATCTTTATGCTGAAGTCTTTCAAAGGGTTATGGCCTTATGTCAGGAAGTGGAATAGAGCTGAACTTCTCCTGCTGATAACCGACCATTCCCTGTTTGAAATAAAGAGCAGATTTGTTGGCTGCAGGCAGAGTGTGTGGACTGACACAATTTTACAAGCCAATCTGATCATTGAGAATATTCATACATTGGGAAGATGTCTGTAACTGTCATGGGAAGCTAACAAAAGAAGAAAGTAATTCCTGCTCCAGAATAAGCCTCTTCTATGTTTGAGTATTTCCATCTGATTTATTGCCATGATTATTTTAAATACTCTTACAAAGAGTGAACAAAGAATGTATTTTGCCTTTCATCCCGATAACTCGTGATATGTGATCGCTGATTTTGACCAGCTGAGGTAGTGCCATGTGAGGAAGCAATGTGATAATAAATGAGAAGGCAGCAAAGATAAACTGCCCTGTCCTGCCCACTCACCTCCATCCTTTAAACACGGATTGACTCCAGGACATGAATGGACTACCAAGTATTTAACCTGCGCAAGAGCAGTAGTGCTGCAGCGGATAAACTGTCCTTTGATGAAAGCATCCCAGTGCCTCCTTAATTACATCCCTGAGAATTCGCATATCTTAACAATGGCCACATTGAATGACCACATTGGTCATGGCCACGTGGAAAAGGAGTTAGAAGAATCAGACACCAGCAGATTAAATCACTCAGGAACTGTGGTTCTCAGGACTCTAACCCAAGTTGCAGTGGAAGTCTGATCACGCTAGGGAGTAAATCACAGAGCATCTTGATATTGTTTCAGATTCCCACTCTTTTCCAAACCTGCAATGCCATACATAACTCAAGACTTAAATTTTCATAATTGAAAAGATTCTAGGATAAAATGTTCATATTTCCACTTTCCCAATGGGGGAAAAAGTAACACAGAAGGTAGACTTGTCTACAATACTGACTTGTGGCTCTAAATGGCAAAGTTAAAAAATATTAAATACCATTATATCTCGTGTTATAGGGGTCCATGGTAAAATAACAAACAATGGGTTCTTGTTTTCTATTTTAAATATGTTGGAGGAAAATGAAATAGCCTGGATTATACTAGGAAATACAGTGTCACCTGGCACACAGTGCTCAATAGTTATTTGAACCAAAAATGATGTGAACATGCTACCTGGTCTCATAATTCAAGACAATTCAATTCAGTTCAATATATTTCAGTTTGATTCAGTAATCATTTACCACCAGTTCTATGCAAGGCACTGTGTTAGTGGCTGTAGAAAATAACAAGACACAATCTGTTGTTGTTGTTGGTGGTGGTGGTAGAGATAATTGTCAACATCAGACCAATCAACAAATGTAGAATCTACAAAACAGGCAATATTAGCTTCACAAGAGAGCTACCTAGAAAGTACCCACAAAGGTCATGACACAGATGTATGAATTATTACTTCCAGTGTACAGATTATAGAAGCAACCAAGCTGTTGTCACTGGCAGCACTTATTCAGTTAGGCATAACAAGTCATCTAACACTGAGTGCATATTTGTAGACCAGAATGAGTGCATGCTGGTTTTATTGAAACTTTCTCTTGTAAAGGATGTTGCATGGTCTAGTGGGGCGTGAGCTAGCAATTTTTAGCCTAATGGACCTGTGTTCAGATCCTGCTTGCACTAATTGTTAGCTTTGTGAAAACTGGTAAATCTCTCTGATTCTCAAGTTTTTTATCTCTAAAATAGAAATAATATTTATATTAATACTAATTTCCAAAGTTGTTGTGAGGATTCAAAAAGGATTCACAAAATCCTTAGTACAGCATCTGGCACATAGAAGACCCTTACCAAAGATTCCTTCCCTGTCCTTCTCTCTTCTCTCATGGAGCAAGCTTACACAAGTCAATCTATTCACCGGATATGTTTGCCTTCATGGTGCCATGGAGGAGGGGAGTAATTTTTTTCTGGGTTGTTTACTTCTTAGTAGTACTAAGGAAACAAGGGGGAAAAATTTAAGAATATGCAACCAATGCAATGAACATTTCTCAAGATGAAGGGAACTCAATGTGCGAAGGGGTGTATTGTCTGTGTTTACAAAAACTAGCATTGATACTCAGAGGATTATTTCAAGCCTCCTTTACATACATGATCTAAAATCCATCTTGTTCACTGTTGAGTTATATTTGAAAAGTAGCTAGCTTCTTTTTATGGATGTTTGACTAATAAATATTTTATTAATATTATAGTTCAGATCTACTTTCATTTCCTTCAAGAATTTGGATTTTCTTGTTGGTAAAATTGAATAACACTGTACTTACGACTGAAAGTGGTGGTGGATTACATTTCTGAGCATATTTTCCTCCCTAGAATTTGAGGTTCTTTTCAGGTGTTAAATTCATTATGTTGTATTGTTTCCCCCTCTTATCCAGTTTCTCTTTCTTTCTGGAAGGTTTTCTTGAAACACAGATTCCTCTTTATTTCCATATTATTCCTTTTTTCCTCCTAAGATTGTAATTGAAGATACCACATTGTAAATTCCCTGAAGGGAATCTTTATGTCTTAAATCTCTTTGCTCAATAAATATTTACTCATATGCCAAAAAAAGCCCAGAAAAGTCTCTATTCAATAAAATCCCTCATTTGTAACACTCAGATCTTTATTTTAGTGACTAAAGCATTACTCATCATGGAACATTGTTTCAAATTTTCCTGATGAGTCAGAAAGACACAAAACACTGAATCTGGAAAAGTCACAGCAAATGGATATTTTTATTTATTTCATACAGGGTGTATTAATTTGTAGAAAATCTTAAAAATCAGATAGATTACTCAATGATAATACTTAGGTATAACATTTTCCTATGTTAAGTATAAAACCTTTATTTTTCTCTTTCCCTTGTAGCCTTCCTCCCTTTCTTCTGTTCCTTATTTTGTTCTCACCTAGATCATTTTGTAAGAAGGGGGCAATATACTATCGCGGTGGCTGATTTTCCAAGGTTTACTGCACTGCTTGCTCCAAATATTTTCCCTCCAAATCACTCACTTCTTATAGCTATATCTCATATTTAAATGGAATCACAAACAAGTACAAAATATATGGCAATTTACCTTATTTTTAAGCCATCCTGTCTTTTTAGAGGTATACTCTAAGTGTATATACTTCACTTCATTATATAACACATATTTAGTGAGCATTTATTACCAGGCACTATACTAGTTGCTAGAAATGTTATGCCCAGACCGTTTATTCCCCGAAGAAGACCACCAGAGTCCAGAGTCAAAGCTAAGCAGCAAGGATCTTTATTACAGGTTCGAACCTGGAACTCTCCCTCGCTCGTGAAACGAGACGGGCAGGAGAGCTCCCCCACTCAGCTCCGAACAATGTTATATAGTCTAAGAAAAGTGGGCATAGAGTTATTATACAAATCAGATATATGATTGGCTAGTGTTTGAACAAGGCGATTTGGCTAACTATGATTGGTTCCTGCCATTTCTGATATTTTGGTTCAAACTTTGAGGCGGGAGAGCAGGTTTATGGCAGCAAGAGTTTATCTTACTTAAACACGTCTTGTGACCTTGCCTCAGAACTTACAAAATCTCTGGTATGTGCAAAACAAAATCTCTGGTACGTGCAGAAAACCAGGTACTCACAGAACTTACGAAATCTCTGGTATGTGCAAAGATTAGAGAGCAGAACAAGGGTGTAGCGGGTGGGGGGCGGGTACACATCTATCTTTGTGTCCTTTCATTTCCCCCTTCTCATAAGCAACTGGATGTCCAATCTTGGATTTCCAGAGTCTTATAATATAGCCTCACTTTCTGGGTGCAGGAGAGGCTGGTGATGGCTACGGAGGACCATTAGTTGGATGGTATCAAACCTTTCTCTGACAAATTGTAAAATTTTATTTACTACACAGGGGCCTATAGTGAATAGAAGTAGTAAAGACATTAGGGGGCCTAAAAGGGGTGCCAGAAGGGAAAACATTGAAGAGCTCCACCAATTGTTAGCGGCTGTAGTGAATTGTTGCTTTTTCATTTCTAAGCTTAGTTCGTGTAGGCGTTGGACTCTTTCCTCAACTAACCCTGACTGATTTATATAGAAACAGCATTCTTCTTTGAGGAACATACAGGTACCTCCTTTCTCAGCCGTGAGTAAGTCTAAGGCTCTGCGGTTTTGAAGGGTGACCTGTGCTAGGGAGGTGAGCTGCCGCTGAAGGGAGGCTAGGGAATAGGCGGAGTCTTCCATAGCAACAGAGAATTGTTGTAACAGCTTGTCGTTTTCTATCATGGAGTGTTGTAGGGCCCCTCCTGCTAACCCCGCTGCGACGACAGAGGTGGTTAAGGATATTCCGGCAATTAGTGGTAGAAAAACTGCTCGTCTATGTCGCGCAGTTTTAGTTGGGGCAGTCCCTTTCCAGCCTATGAACTCTGCCGGGGTTAGCAGTGTCAGTCGGGGAACTAGGGTAACAGGGATACACAACTGTCCGTCAGAGATGCTTTTGGACAGAGTTTTTAACAGAGTCATATTACACCAGAAGAACACACCAGGGGGAGCATATATGGGACTATTAGGGTATGTAGCCGATTGGTTACAGAGGCTGTTGCTAAATGCCGAGTAACAATAGGGGTATTTCTCTTGGTATGGGTCACGGTACAGGGCCACATCGGGTATTGTGACTATCGATGAGTTAAAACCTGTATAGTTTGTGGGAGGGGAGGATAGAGGAACAGCCGTTAATGGTGGTCTTCCTAGGGTTGCACACATAAAGCAAGAGGACAGGTCGCCTAAACCAGTGAGGTTGGCGAATGCTAGCCCTTCCCATAATAGAGTTAGCCAGGAGAAGGGCTGCAAGTCTTGTGATAGCTTGGTTTCCTGCCTGTGGATTTGTGTGTGGATTAAGGGTTGAATCTGGACTAGACTTCTCCACAGATATAAATGGCTACTGGGCCAGGTACTAGTTGATGAGTAATATACTCCCCCATGTTGTGGGGTTGTCCACCGAGAGTCCCATGGGTCTCTAATTATCCAAGTGTAAGTGACGGGAGACTCAGTTTTGTAAAAATACCACCCTTGTCGTTCTCTCCAGTATCGGACAGAGTGCGTCTTACAGTAGCTATATGGGCAACCTGCACTCTGGTGCCACCAATAATTTTTACAATTATATTCAGTTTGATCATATTCAAAACAGATCATGGGTATTGCTGGTTGGGCAATCTGGAACCTAGTGAAATTGAGGTAAACTATAGTATTACACCCTGAGGGGGGGCAGTCTGCGCTAGCTAGCAGTTTACCCGCTTGGGGGGTTTCCCCGGGGTGAGTTTTGTTCTCATAGAGCCAGAACCTCCAGACATAGGGATTAGACGGCGCAGCAGTGAGGAGAGTCAGATGCATAAGGCATAAAAGAATAGGTAAGCTAGACATGGTTATGGCTATGGGGATGATGGCGCAGGGTTAGCTTTAAGGGATTGTTCTTAGCTTTGTCTATAGTCCATGTAACTGGTGCTCCAGACGGCTCGAGAAGGTCAGATGTTGGGTCCACTGGTTTGACGTGTGTGTAGTGGATCCACAAAGCGATGCCTTCTACTTTGAGAGCGGTGGGAGTAGTCAGGAGTACTTGCAGTGGTCCTTTCCACCTGGGTTGAAGAGTTTCTTGCCGGTGGCGCTTGACTAGGACCCAGTCTCCCGGCTGGAACGGATGAGGCGTCGGCGGAGGTCCTGCCTCGTACAGTTCTCGTAGTCTGGGCCAAATTTCCTGGTGAATTTTCTGTAAGGCTTGTAAGGAGAACAGGAGCTCAGAGACATTTTCAGTTTCAGGTTTGAGTAAGTCATCTTTTAGACTGGGGACCAGGGGTGGGGGTCTGCCATACATGATTTCATATGGTGTGAGGCCTAGTCTGTAAGGGGTATTTCAGGCCCGGAACAGAGCGTAGGGGAGAAGTACTACCCAATTAGCGCCAGTCTCCATGGTCAATTTAGTTAAGGTCTCCTTCAGAGTCCGATTCATCCTTTCTACCTGTCCTGAGCTTTGGGGCCTATAAGCACAATGTAATTTCCAATTTGCCCCCAGAATGGAAGCCAAATCCTGACTTACCTTAGCAACGAAGGCTGGTCCATTGTCTGACCCTATTTGGACGGGAAAGCCATACCTGGGGAGGATTTCTTCCAAAATTTTCTTTGCTACAACCTGAGCAGTTTCTCTCTTAGTTGGGAACGCTTCTGTCCATCCTGAAAAAGTATCTACAAAGACAAGTAAGTACTGATACCCATATTTTCCAGGCTTTATCTCAGTAAAGTCTATTTCCCAATAGATACCAGGCCTAGTTCCTCTACACCTAATTCCTGCGGTGGTCTGGGTTTGGGGGCAAGCGTTGTTTAGTTGGCAGGCTTTGCAATTTGTTGTGACATCGCTGGCCAGTTCAGCTATGCGCCTGATTCTAAACTTGGCGTGCCTGATTAAGTCCATCATTCGCCGGGCACCCAGGTGGGTTGTCCGGTGGATGTGTTCCAACACCTGCTGTCCTAATTTTTCTGGTAGGATGGTTTGGTCATTTATATCAGTCCACCACCCATTTTTAACCTGTTTTAGGGGAAGCGTGTTCATCCATTCGCGATCCTGTTCGGTATAGTTGGGAAAACATGGCAAATTTTGCGGGCCAGGATCGGGGAGCTGGAGCGTGAGGAGCTGACTGGGAGCTTTTGCTATGCTCCTTGCGGTTTGGTCGGCTAAGAAGTTGCCTCGAGCAATTGGCGTAGTTGGTTTCTGATGCCCAGGGCAATGTACGATAGCCAATTTCTTTGGTTTCCACAAAGCAGTTAATAGAGCTAGGATCTCTTGCTTGTTTTTTATTTCTTTGCCTTCGGCTGTTAATAGTCCCCTTTCTCTGTAGATGGCCCCATGTATGTGCGCAGTAGCGAAAGCATAGCGGCTATCCGTGTATACTGTTAGTTTTTTCTCTGCCCCTAGGGTGAGGGCCTGTGTAAGGGCTGTCAGTTCGGCTCTTTGGGCCGATGTCCCTGGAGGCAAGGGTTCCGCCCAGATTACCTCAGTCTCTGACGTTACAGCTGCTCCTGCATACCGCTGGCCTTGGTGGACATAGCTGCTGCCATCAGTGAACCAGGTGAGTTCTGTGTCGGGGAGCGGACGATCTTGCAGGTCCTCCCGCACCCCATGCACCTGAGCCAGTATCTCAGTGCACTCATGGGCTGGGGCATCCAAGTCTGGATTTGGCAGCAGTGAAGCAGGGTTTAAAGAGGTTGGGGGCAGAAAAGTTATTCTGAGGGGGTTTAACAGCAGTCCTTGATAGTGGGTGAGCCGGGCGTTACTCATCCATCGGTCCGGCGGCTGCCGGAGGACGCCTTCAATGGCATGCGGGGTTATAACGCGCAACTCTTGCCCCATGATAAGTTTATCAGCGTCTCGGACCATTAGGGCGGTCGCCGCGATTATCCGGAGGCAGGGTGGCCAGCCAGCAGCCACTGAATCTAATTTTTTTGACAAATAGGCAACTGGCCTCTGCCAGGGGCCTAGGTACTGTGTTAACACGGCTTTTGCAACACCTTTACTTTCATCCACGTATAAGTGGAAGGGCTTGGAGACATCAGGGAGCCCCAGCGCGGGGGCTGATAACAAGGCAGTTTTGATTTGCTGAAAGGCCAGCTCAGCCTCTTCCATCCAATTGAAGGGCTGCCGTTCCTTTGTTGCCTGGTATAGGGGCTTGGCTAACTCAGCAAATCCGGGTATCCATAACCTACAGAACCCTGCCGACCCCAGGAATTCTCTCACTTGCCGTGTTGACTGGGGTCTAGGGATGCATAGGACTGTTTCCTTTCGGGCTTTGGTTAGCCAGCGTTGCCCCCCTTTTAATAGGTACCCCAGATAAGTTACCTCCGACTTGCAGAGCTGAGCCTTTGTTGCTGAGGCTCGGTAGCCTAGCTCCCCCAGAGTCTTCAGGAGGTCCTCAGTCCCTTGAACACAAGTTTCCGGGGACCTGGCCGCTATTAAGAGATCATCAACATATTGCAAAAGAGTTATTTCAGGGTGTTGCCGCCGGTACTCACCCAGATCTTCATGAAGGGCTTCATCGAACAGGGTTGGCGAGTTCTTGAACCCTTGTGGCAGTCTGGTCCATGTTAGCTGACCATTGATGCCCCTCTCAGGATCCGTCCATTGAAATGCAAAGAGTTCTTGACTTTTGGGAGCCAGAGGAAGGCTGAAGAAAGCGTCTTTTAGATCAAGAACGGTATACCACTGTTTTTTGGGATGTAAGGCACTCAGAAGTGTGTATGGATTGGGCACAGTGGGATGTATGTCCATGACCCTTTTATTAACTTCTCTTAAATCCTGTACTGGCCTGTAGTCCGTACTGTTGGGTTTACAAACAGGTTACAGTGGAGTATTCCAGGATGAGTGGCAAGCCCGTAGGACTCCCTGGTCTAGGAGTCGGCGGATATGGGGCGTAATTCCTTCTCTTGCCTCCAGGGGCATAGGATATTGCCGAACCCGAACCGGGTCCGTCCCTGGCTTAACTTCCACAAATATGGCAGGTCGATGTTTAGCTAGACCCAAGCCCCCAGTTTCTGCCCACGCTTCAGGGAAATGCTGGAGCCAAGAGTCAATTCCCTGATCGGGGGGCTTTTGCTCTTGATGGAGTCGGTACTCATCTTCTAAGGTGACAGTCAGGATAGATATTGGCCTGTTTTGGGAATCAGTTATCTTGGGCCCTTCTGGCCCAAAGTGGATTTGGGCCCCCATCTTTGTCAGCAAGTCCCTCCCTAGTAGAGGGCAGGGGCTCTCTGGGATGACTAGGAAGGAATGGGAGACTTTTCCCGTTCCTAAGTCTACAGTCCTCTGGGTTGTCCAGGGGTATTTTTTGATGCCTGTGGCCCCGTGCACCCAGGATGTTTTCTTAGACATTTTTCCAATTGGTTTGGTTAGGACTGAGCGTTCTGCCCCAGTATCGACCAAGAAGCGAACTGGGGACCCCTCCACTTGCAAAGTTACCCTGGGTTCAGGGAGGGGGTCCGAACCCCATCCTCCCTAGTCAGAGTCCTGGGTAACGAGTACGGAGGTAGGGTTAGCTGGTCTCCGTTTCTTTGGGCAGTCCTTAATCCAGTGGCCACGTTCCTTGGAATAAGCACACTGATCTTTTTCTAATCCTTGCCTAGGGCCTTGCTTTTTCTGCTTTCTGATTTGGCCATTTCCTGCCTGGGGGAAAGCTGCTACTAAGACTTTGGTCATTTCTTAGGTTGCCTTGAACTGTTTTTCTTCTGGAGTATCCCTATTATTATAAACTCGCTGGGCCATCTGAAGGAGGTCCTGAATCTGCTTTCCCTCTAAACCTTCTAATTTCTGGAGTTTTCTTTTAATATCTGGTGTTGCCTGGTTTACAAAGGACATTACTACCGCTGCCTGATTTTCCGGTGCTTCCGGGTCCATAGGGGTAAACTGTCTGAAGGCTTCCATTAATCTCTTTAAATACACAGCGGGGCTTTCTGTCTTACCTTGTAACACAGAATATACTTTAGCCAAATTGGTGGGCTTGCGAGCTGCAGCCCAGAGACCCGCCATTAGAGTCTGGCGATAAATGAGCAGTCGTCCCCTACCTTCTGCCGTGTTGTAGTCCCATCTGGGCCGGGTCAAAGGGAAAGCCGCATTAATGAGGTCAGGATTTGCAGTTGGCTGGCCGTCATCTCCTGGAACCAGTTTTCTGGCCTCAACTTGGATTCTTTCCCGCTCCTCCGTTGTGAACAGGATTCGGAGGAGCTGTTGACAGTCATCCCAGGTCGGCTGGTGAGTAAACATGACACTGTCTAACAACGAGGTTAGATCTTTGGGATTATCTGAGAACCGAGCATTTTGGGACTTCCAATTGTATAAATCACTGGTGGAAAAAGGCCAATACATGAGACGGGAGAGCCCGGTATCATCGAGCGATCCTATTTCTCTGAGAGGCAGGGCTACAGTGGAGTCAGGGAGTCGGGAAGCTTGGTCCCACTGTACGCGGCCTCGTGTTTGGCCGGCCGGCACCCCCAGGTTACTTTCGCTCTCCGCTGCTTCCGCTTCTCGGTTTCCCTCTACGGAAGCACCACCCTGGGGGACTGGGTCCTGCGGGATAAGGTGCGGATATGGTGGGGGAAATGTGGGTTCTAACGTTAGGGGGTCCTGGCTGTCCGGCAGCACAGGGGCCGAGGGAGCAGAGGGAGTCTTTTGTCTTGTAGGTCGCGTTACTAGGACTTTGCAGGGCTCAGGGATGAATGGAGTTATCCAGGGTGGTGGGTTTTCCACAAGATCCTGCCACACTAGAATATAAGGAATTTGATCAGGATGTCCTGACTGCCCTGGCAGGAAAATCTTAGTTTTTACCTTAGTAATAATAGAGAGACAGAAAGTTCCTTCGGAGGGCCACCCTACGCCGAAAGAGGGCCACTCCGAACGGCAGAAAGTAACTAGCTTTCCCTTCTTTAGTTCTACGCTTAAGTTACGCCCCCGAGCCTTCACATCCTTAAAATTGGTAACAAGGAGTGAGAGCGGCGTGCTCTGGTTGTTGCCCATCTTTGGACTGCTCCTACAAAGAGAAGGGGGGACGAAAATGAGTGTGAAGCAGAGGGGAGTATCCGACAGGTCCGGTCCTGGAAGGGGAAGAAAAGGTTTTATGTTTCGTTTTGGGCTTACACTTAACACTTAACAATAACGGACAGACAGTAATAACGATGAGCATTCGCGAGTGTGTGTCGGACTTCTGACCTGAGTCAGATGGGGCAACCAAGGATGGAGGCCCCCAGATGGGCACTGGGGAACGTCTCCCACCAGTCCCGAGTGGCTGTCTTCTAGCGCGTCCGCCAAGACCGTGCCACTTACAGAACAGACCAATACAGATTACAGATTACGGATTTCGCGAAATTTCAGGGAGACAGACAGAGACAAAGACAGAGACAGTGACAAAGCCGGCTTACCTACAGATTAAGATCCGTTGACTTGGGGGTCTGGTGGGCTTGGGGGAAATCCCGGACGAGCCCCCATTTGTTATGCCCAGACCGTTTATTCCCCGAAGAAGACCACCAGAGTCCAGAGTCAAAGCTAAGCAGCAAGGATCTTTATTACAGGTTCGAACCTGGAACTCTCCCTCGCTCGTGAAACGAGACGGGCAGGAGAGCTCCCCCACTCAGCTCCGAACAATGTTATATAGTCTAAGAAAAGTGGGCATAGAGTTATTATACAAATCAGATATATGATTGGCTAGTGTTTGAACAAGGCGATTTGGCTAACTATGATTGGTTCCTGCCATTTCTGATATTTTGGTTCAAACTTTGAGGCGGGAGAGCAGGTTTATGGCAGCAAGAGTTTATCTTACTTAAACACGTCTTGTGACCTTGCCTCAGAACTTACAAAATCTCTGGTATGTGCAAAACAAAATCTCTGGTACGTGCAGAAAACCAGGTACTCACAGAACTTATGAAATCTCTGGTATGTGCAAAGATTAGAGAGCAGAACAAGGGTGTAGCGGGTGGGGGGCGGGTACACATCTATCTTTGTGTCCTTTCAGAAACACAGGGGTGAATAAGAGAGACCTACGAACGACAGTCAGTAGCTATAAAACCAAAGTTTTCTATGCCCAATGCAGGTCACATTCAGTCAGGATGTCTGACAAAGTACATTCAGCTTCTCAGTTAGAAGAGTACAGATTAGGAGTTCTGCTGGTTAAATAAATCCCAGGCACAGAGAAGACCTTCAATAAGAAGTCAATATCAATCAATACAATATCAATATCAAGGAGAAATGTCAATAACTAAGAGAAAACCTTGTTTTTTGAAGTTCCAGCATGAACTAGGAAATTATTTTACTCATTTAAACTTAAAACGTTTTTAATTATTTGAACTCCTCTGTTTCAGACAAGCTTTCCTCATTTGTTAGAAAAACTGACCACGCTGACTGACAGTTACTCAATACAACCTGGAGAGGGGCATTAAGAACTATGCTAGACTCTGTGCAGAGGCTGGGAAGGTGGTGGCAATAGTTCTCTAACAGGCATTTTTAATAGATGATAAAAATAACATTTTTGATACTTAAATCATTTGCTTCCAAGGGCATTTAATCAGGCCCATTGCCAAATGCTAATTAATGATACAAGTAGAGGATTTTATTTAAATTTGTTATACTAATATGTTGAAATATAAATAGAAACTGCCAATTGGGAGGAACTTTTAGAAGGTTGGAACGTGTGAGGTGAAGGAACAAACACCGAACTTTAAAACAATAGAAGTGCTGTGTTACAGAAGGTAATTGAAATAGAAACCTTGTAAAGAAGATAAGTTATTTGTAAAAATCTTTTCATGAGATTTAAAAACATTCAAACTACTGAAAACTGTATAAAAGAATGAGAATTATTTTAGGCTAACATTTATTAAATGGGATGAATTCAACTCAGGTGTGAGAGAAGTTAGCACTCGATGTGTGGTATAAAGCATCTCTCTTTCATTGAGCATATTTGCTTATCCAATGTTTATGTTTTCTCTTGGTGTTAGCCCTGAGTTTATTTCCCAACTCCAGCTGCTGGTGATGTCATACTTTAGGTTTTGATTTGCAAAGGAAGTTCATTGCAGGGATATGATACCACCTATGGCTAATGGCTAACAAGATGAATAACATGCTCAGTGGAGCAATGATATACTGCTAAATCCAGATATGTCTGGGGTATTATGAAACATGTTTTCCACTGGGAAGCCCAATGATTTGACTCTTTGCCACTCATGCTTCTGACTGTCCCAGTGACTTTATTGTGGATTAAAACTATTGGGTTAGCTAAAGGCATAAGACACACGTAAAGCTAGGAGGGGAGTGGGAGGCCCCACACTCTTCTATTCTCACTGGATGTGAGCAAAAACGGGAAGGCCTATTTTGTTTTTCCATGTTAGTAAAAAGACTGGATCTATAGACCTCTAAACTATGGTCCAGCAACTCACCACTGAATTTAATGAACTGCATAATTCTGGCCAAAGAAACAAGCACTTGGGTCAAGGAGCTGTTTATAAGGATAAGTTTGATGGGATCTGCTTCATAAGGTCTAGAGCTACTGTGTAGGGACCTGCAGGTTGTTGACACATTAAGCAACAGTGTAAGATATCATCGGCTCTATTCTGATTGCTTTGAGATTTCTCAACTTGGTGCCTTTGTTTGTGCTAATTTTCCCTCCCTAGAGTAAACACCCTCCAGTTCATTTCTTCCTTTATATTCGTCCATTATATGCCAATACAAATTCCACTTTCACTGGAAAAACCTTGGAGAACTCCATCTAGAATTAATATCTTACTCTGCTGAAAAAGACATTGAATAAATTTAAAATCCACTGGATTAATGGCATTTATTGCCTCAAGTCATGTGACACTTGTCATACAATATCTTGTTTCATAATTGCTTGGATACTTATCTCTTCAAATTAGATTTCACATTCAGAGAAGGCAGGGGTGATATCTTTGAATTTCCTAAGTCTTTGCCCAGTCTCTGGCTTAGGAAAGTTGCACAGTAAATATTTGTTGATGAACAAATAAATGAACATAGCGGGTTGAACTCAAATGATCAATGTCATCAACAAGCTCACTCTGTCAAAACAAGCTGTCCTGTTCCTCTATTCTTCCCTGTGGCTCTAATGCCTGAAAGGGACCTCACTGCATCTCATTAAGTGAAACATTAAACATGGTATAAACATCTGGGTATGCCCAAGATAGACACATTCAAGACTGTATTACCAGATGACTACAAAATGCCTGACAAGGCTTTTCAGTGTTTCTTTTTGCTTACAGAAGATCTCAGTCAACATTTGGATTCTTGTAAGTACTGGGTGATGTAACTCCCTTGGCATCACAAGGGGATCATATTTTTAGTTGCTCTTCTCAAGACCTGACATCTTCTACCTGAAACCCTAGGAATGAAATAGACTTTACACACTTCTTCCCTTTACAGAGGAAGACAGAAAGAGACTTATAGAGTTTAGAGGACTTACTCAAGGTTACTAAGCTTGTTACTGGCAGAGCAACCCATGTTTCCATACTCTTGGTGCCATCTGTCTGAATACAATATAATTCACAGATGGCTGCCCTATTTGACCATAAGATACAGACCAAACCCTTAATTTCTTGACTCTTTTGTATGATCTCTCTATATCATCTTGAGCTACTTTGATCTTCATTATCAAGCCTTGAAAGCCTCTGCCAACTAGGCTATTTCACAGATGAGGAGAATATATCATATATAAGTTAAAATAGTTCGCTTGAGGTCAGAGACAATTAAGCCCATGTAGAAATGATAGTTACCACCATTCAAGTTTTTGTTGTGACATGTCATTCTGGCAAAGAAAAGGCATTTTTTTGTTGTTGTTGTTCTTGCTTGGTTGGTTTCGCCTGGGACCAATAACAGGCATTTATAATGAAAATTGTTACTGTGAATACTCGCCCATCGGTGGATACAAACAAGGCATGGTGAAATCAAGAACCCAGTCCTTGCCCCTGTCCCTGATCTGCTCCTGCAGGGTATTGAGCTTTCCTGCAAAGACCTCTGCAGGTGTGGGGGTTCTCAGTGATGCCTGGCATGTGCTGACAACCCAATTTTCAGCTTTAAAAATTAAGTAGCGTTAAACTATGTTCCTTACTTTCTGTGGTGACCTCCTTTTCCCCCAGCCCCCAAAGACATTTGACTGTCTTTCCATTGCCATTTCTAATGGTGGCAGCATGAGGCCACTGGTATTTATTTGAAATTCCATCTTTTGATTCTTCCAATGATACGCACCTTTAGATTTCTCATTGACAATGGGTTCCACACAGAAACAGAGAGTGGCTCAGTCCTCATTTCTTTGCCTCACTTTCTTACTTGGGCCCTAAAACCACTACTTGGGTATACAGTCTCAAAAAGTCTCTTTAGAAAACAGATCCTGCAGATGCTGGCCCTAATTCCTCCCTGTTTTGGGATACAATATGAATTCAAATGGCAGGGAAGAGATGGGTATCATTATATCCTCTTGTCTTAGTCATGTGGGGCTTGGTGTGGTTTGACTGTGTCCCCACCCAAAATCTCATCTTGAATTGTAATCCCCATAATCCCCACATGTCAAGGGAGAGACCAGGTGGAGGTAATTGAATCTTGGGGGCAGTTTCCCCCATGCTGTTCTCATGATAGGAAGTGAGTTGTCATGAGATTGGATGGTTTTCTAAGTGTTTGGTAGTCCCTCCTGTGTTCATTCTCCTTCCTGCTCCTTCCACCAGGATTGTAAGTTTCCTGAGGCCTCCGCAGCCATACCGAACTGTGAGTCGATTAAACCTCTTTCCTTTATAAATTACCCAGTCTCAGGCAGTTCTTTATAGCAGTGTGAAAATGGACTAATCCAGGACTGCTATGACAAATTGTCACAGTTTGGGTGCCTTAAACAACAAACATTTTTTTCTCACAGTTCTGAAGGCTGGAAGTCCAAGATTGGTGTGGCAGCATGGCAGAGTTCTGGTGAGGGCCCTCTTCCAGGCTGTAGACAGCCAACTCATTATATGCTCACGTAAGAGTGTGCATTCTTCTCTGGCATCTTATAAGGGCATGAGTCCCATTTGTGAGGGCTCCTCTCATGATATAATTACTTCCCAAAGGCCCCACCTCCAAAAGCCATTACATAGAGGGTCAGGATTTCAACATAAGAATTTTGAGAGGACACAAACATTCAGTACATAAACCTATTTTCTTCATTTTTCCCTCCTCTTTCCCAAATCTCTCTCATACTTTCCTAAAGCAAAAAAATGAACATTCCTTATTCTCCTTCAGCAAAAATCCGAAAAAGTCTTGCATATCAACTGATGTGAAGAGTTGGTGGAAGAAGTCACAGGCTCTGTTCCTTGGACAGTGGGCAAAACACAAACAGGAAGCCCCTCACTCCTATTGTTTTCACACCCCTACTCTAAGTCACATATTTTGACATATATTATTACATTTAATTCTCACAACTTTTTTATGTTGTGTTTTTTTTAAATTTTATTTTTTAAGTTGGCAAATAATAATTGTACATATTCGTGGGATATGTAATTATGTTTCAATACATACAATATACAGTGATCAGATTAGGGTGATTAGCATACCCATTATCTCAAACATTTATAATTTATTTCTGTTGGGAATATTCAATATCCTCCTTTGAGCTACTTGAAACTATGTAATATATTTTCGTTAACTCAAGTCACCAGTCAGTGACGTAGAACACTGGAAATTATTCCTCCCATCTAGCTGTAATTTTGTATCCTTTAACAAATCTCTCCCTATGGCCTCCTCCCTTTTACCCTCCCCAGGTTTTAGTTTCCTCTATACTACTTTTTACTTCTATGAGATCAACTTTTTGAAACTTCCACATGAGTGAGAACATGTGGTGTCTAACTTTCTGTGCGTGACTTATTTCACTTAACACGATGGCCTCTAGTTCCATCCATGTTGCTGCAAAAGACAGGATTTCATTCCTTTTTTGGCTAAATAGTATTTCATGGTGTTTATATACCACATTTTTAAAATCCATTCATCTGTTGTAGGACACTATATCTTGACTATTGTAAACAATGCTAAAATAAACATGAGGGTGCAGATGTCTCTCTGAAATACTGATTTTCTTTCCTTTGGATAAATGCCCAGTAGTAAGATTGCTGGATCATATGGTAGTTCTATTTGTAGTTTTTTGAGGGACCTCCATACCATTCCCTATAGTGGCTGTACTAATTTGCATTCCTATCAACAGTGTATAAGAGTGTCCTTTTCTCCATATCCTCACCTGTATTTGTTATTTTTTTGTATTTTTGATCATAGTCATCCTGATTAGAGTGAAATGACATCTTATTGTGGTTTTGATTTGTAGTTCTCTGATGATTAGTGATGTTGAACATTTTTTTCATATATTCGTTGGCCATTTGTGTGTCTTCTTTTTAAAAATGTCCATTCAGATCATTTTCCTATTTTTAAATCAGATTGTTTTACTTTTTGCTGTTGAGATGTTTCAGTTCCTTGTATATTCTAGATATTAATTCCTTGTCAGATGAGTAGTTTGCAAATATTATCTTCAATTCTGTAGGTTGTCTTTTCATTGTGTTGATTGTTTTCTTTGCTGTGCAGAGGCTTTAGTTTGATATAATACCATTTGTTTATTTTTGCTTTTGTTGACTACGCTGTTGAGGTCTTAGTCATGAAATCTTTTCTCAGATCAATGTTCTGAAGCATTTCCCCTTTTACTTCTTCTGGTAGTTTTATCATTTCAGGTCTTACATTTAGGTCTTCGATCCATTTTGAGTTGAGTTTTGTGTAGGGTGAGAGACAGGGGTCTAGTTTCATTCATCTGCATATGGAGTTTTCTTAGCACCATTTATTGAAGGGAGACAGTTCTTTCCCAAATGAATGTTCTTGGCACCTTTGTCAAAAATCAATTGGCTATAGATATTTGGATTGATTTCTGGGTTCTCTAGTCTCCATCGGTTTATATGTCTGTTTTTATGCCAGTACCATGCTGTTTTGGTTACTAAAGCTTTGTTATACATTTTGAGATCTGGTGGTATGATACCTCCAGCTTTGTTCTTTTTGCTCAGGATTGCTTTGGTATTTGAGGTCTTTCATGGTTCCATACAAATTTTAGAATTTTAAAAAATATTTCTGTGGTAATTTGGTAATTTGATAGGGGTTGCATTGAATCTGTAGATTGCTTTGGGTAGTATTATCATTTTAACAATGTTAATTCTTTCAACCTATAATCATGGGATGTTTTTCCATTTGGTTGTATTGAAATTGATCCTCTTCAATTTCTTCTATCAGTGTTTTATAATTTTGCTTGTAGAAATCTTTCACCTCTTTGGTTAAATTTATTCCTTGGTAATTTTTTCTGTATCTATTGTAAACATAATTGCCTTCTTGATTTCTTTTTGGCTATTTTATAGCCATGTGTAAAAATGTTACTGGTTTTTTAATATTAATTTTGTATCCTGCAGCTTTACTGAATTCATTGATCAGTTCTAAGCATTTTTTATAGAGTTTTTCTATGTACAACATCATGTCATCTGTAAACAGGGATAATTTGACTTCCTTCTTTCCAATTTGCATGCTCTTTATTTCTTCCTTTTCCTAATTGCTCTAGCTAGGACTTCCAGTATTATGTTGAATAAGAATGTCACGTGAAAGTGGAAATTCTTGTCTTGTTCCAGTTCTTAGAGGAAAAGCTCTCAGCTCTCAACTACCATTCAGTAAGATGTTAGTTGTGGACATCTCACAATATTTTGAAGGGTAATACTATTCCAAATGTAAAGATGAGAGAAATAAAGCTCAGAGCGATTAAGAAACTTGCTCAAGGTTAAGGAACTTCGTCAAATCAGACAGTTATAAGTGAAAAATCTTGGATTCCAGCCCAGGTCTGGCTGACTTTCCAGCTGATGTTCTTTTACTGGGTATACCTGGTTTGGTGGTACCTAATGGCTCATCAAACTGCTATTTCAATTATATCAATTATATTTGTCAGCTGGGCTATGCCTACCTGTTCAAATCAATGCTACAGATAGGGAAGCAATATAATGCTATGAGAAATATAGAAAGTCAGCACAAATTAAATTATTTTCCCCTCTAGGTCAATGCATAAAAGTCACCTGGGGTTCTTGTTAAAACAAATCCCTGGGCCCTGTCCCAGTGATTGTCATCACCCCAGGTGATTTAAACTTCAGTGACCATGGAAACTCTGGTATGAATGATGTCTGTCTGGCTGGGGAGCCAAGCAGGGTTTATTAATGTAAATGGAATGGGATCTTTACGCCATACTTGACCTGCAGGACCATTTCTGCTCAAGCTATCTCATCTTGGGCAAAGGTTATACAGATTGTTAACATCTGTGCTAAAGAGCATGCATGCATTTCCTGAGGTCCTTGAACCATCTGCTTAAGAATAAGGTATTTCTTAAAAAACGGAAGATACCCCGATACCTTCACAGATCTACTAATCTGTAGTCTTTGAGCCCAGGAAGCTGCATTTTTGACACACTCCTAGCTGAGTATTATGCACAATCAACACTAGATCCAAACACAAACACACAAACAGAAACAGGAATGAATTCAGAAATAGCTCTTTCCATCCCGCTTCCAAAATTAGTCTGTGTTTGGTAAAAAAATGAAAAATATGACCAAAAGGCATCTCTAGGCATTGTTTCAATTGTATGTGTCAGCGGGGCTGTGCCTACCTGTTCAAATCAATACAATAGAGAGGACAACAATGATAATGATACAAGAAATATACAAAATTAGAGCATATTAGATTAATTCTTTTCTCCCCCTAGGTTAGTGAAGTTTATATTTCCTAGCTGCTTTTCCCCATAGACTTTCAAAAGAGATAGTGGGGACCAAGGTCCTGTGAGATTGCAAGTGATTGAAACCACAAGAACATTGGAGCATAAGGGCTAGAATTAATTAGCATCCTTAAAACAGCAGCACTAGGCCCTCGAATTTCTGGAACATATGAATGGTAACTGTTGATTTCTCAACCCAAAGCAGAACATCTGTTCTTTTGCCGAGAGTTAGCAAAGATTGAAATGCAGAGTCAGGTGGGGGTAGAGTTGTAAGGAAATGCAGTTCGTACCATAGCTGTCCATTTGGTTTATTATTAGATAGCACTGAGTGTAATTGCTTTCTCAAGAATTTTTAGATGTCTGACACATACACTGTACATCGTGTGGGATTTTATTGGACCTTAATCCTCTGTAAAGTTATTCCAATCAGAAGTGCATAGAGAAGTAGCTATAAAATGTAATAAACAATCTGTATTCAGAATCTATTTTAAATTAAACACAATTCATTAATTCTCATTAAATCACAATCTTTGTCATCTTCTTTGCCTGAATCTTTGGGAGATATAAATCAGTGAAGGAAGGAAAGGATGAAGATGAAGCAAGGGGAAGGAATGAATATGGGTTGAGTTGTTTCTTAAAAAGTAAATGACTGTATCTTAGATAACCATAAGATAATGGCAAAGAGAAGTTAAAAAAAAAACCAGAATTATTAAAACTAGCAAGAATAGACCCTCATCTAATCTATAATTATCATAAAGTATCATGATTTTTATCATTTATTCATTTTCAGTTTAACTCAAGGAGTCAGAGAGACATTGGATTCCATCCCAGCATTGCTACTTACTTGTTCTGTGATCTTTGGGAAGTCATTTAAATTTTCTATGTAAAGAGAGTTTATGTAAAATAGAGATAATAATTCCATCCTTGTGAGGGTCTTGTAAGGATGAAAGTAAAAGAGTGCATGCCTACCAAAATGCCTGCCAAAGAAGGTATTCAGAGATGCTAGTTACTTCTCTTCTTCCTCCTCTTATTTCTACTAAGTGCTATGCAGCTGACATTTTCATGTTCTGACTTGATAGAATTGGATTATTCAGTTGCTGCTTCACTAAATTAATTGGAAAGTGAATGGCTGACTACATTAATTTTCTGTCTGTTGCTCTACAAACAAAAATGGTTTCCTGTTAAAAGTGGAAGTGGGTGGAGAGTGGTTCAGTTGAGAGTGAAGAGACAGGTGATGCTTGAAAAGAAGATTGGTTTTTATTTCTACAGAATTGGTTAGTTACGTCTTTTCTTCCACTGGGATAGAAACAAATCAAAATATTGTGGCACTCACTTTTGTTTCATTTTCCGCCATACTTCTGGACATCTGAAGCATTGTTGAAAGCCTGCGTACGAGGAGAGGGTTTGGGAATAGAAGGTGACCTGGGGGAGCAGGTGCTGAGACACATGGAGGCTTCTGCTCCCTTTGTCTTGGGAATGACTCAGTTTTCCTTTCAAGGGCTGATATTTTGGTAGGCTTTAAAAACATTAATAATGCTGCTCCATTAGCATTTTCAAATTCTATAAACTATAGAGTTTATTATAAGGTACAAAAGGGCTTATTGAGTGGGAAATGAAAGGAGCGAGATCAACAGCCAGATTTAGATCATTAGCGTCATTAGGAACTTGGCTCTTTCCAATTTATACTTTAATGGTTTGATTTCTAGAGTTACATTTACTTGGCTTGATGGTGAGTGATTAACTCTGTGTGGGTATAGCTAGGCATCTCTGACTTCTCTAATGGGCTCCCAAATTATGCCTTTTATTAATTAAATTAATTCAGCTGGATGATTTGATTTCCGTAGCCTCCTTAGTGGTGAGTACCATCTCTGTAAGATTTCAGCTTTTACCTGGCAATTGTCAGCTGCATTGCCCTTCGCTACTTTTGTCCTTATGGCTAGGGATCAGAATTCCTATGTATCAGGAAGAGAGAAGATGAACTCTAAAAGTAAGTTAGATAAAACTTTATGTTTTCAGCTTCCACAGAAGATTCTCAAAACACTTTTCAAGCATTCCTCACGCCTTATTTAATCTAAGCAAAAGTAATCTAGGTAAGAGAGGGCAATTTTTTCATAAGACAAACAATACTCTAAGTTAGCTGTAGATTTTTAACAGTCACTTTTGGCCTTATTTTCCATGTATAAGGGTGAAATGTCCTTCTATAAGAACACTGTAAGCAATGGCACTTTGGGACTAAGTATTAGAAATGAAATTGACGCTAGGATTAGAAATTGACACTCTTGTTTCTTACTGAAAATAGACTGTTTACCTCCATAAGGATATGGAAATGATCAAATCTGGGGTTTCCTACAGTGGTTTTTATTTAGTGATTTTTCAGAAAGCCAAGATTTTGGTTAAGCCTATGCTGATTATTCGTGCTGTAACAAATACAGCACTAATATCGGACTTCGAAGAAATAGAAAAATAACCTAAATTTTAAAAAGAAGCATACAGTGCCTGTACCGGCCCACATGACCTAGCAGTAAAAACAAATTCATTCTCTTGGCTTCTTTTCTTTTGCACCTTGCATGAGGTATATCATCCTTTTTTGGTAAATTTCTTTTTTTTTGGAGTTAGTGCCAGAAGGAAGACACACAGGTGTCACAAGTGTATTTTTTTCTGGAGCCTTAAAAGGAAATTTCAGGCAGATTTTGTTAGCAAATGGTATTCATTGCTGAACTGCAAATTAGATTGCAAATGCTTTGGGCATTCTTAGTAAATTATATCGCTAAAACCTGAAGCTATACTAAACCCTTTGAATTTAATTTGCCTGCTGGCAGCCATCAATGGTTAAAAGATTTTAGAAATCCTGAACGCTAATGCTTGAATGTGCTGGTAGGGGATGTTGTAGAAAAGACAGGTGGTTCAGAGAGCGAAATAAAACACTGGCCTTTTACAGACTATTCAAAAACTAATACAATAAAAATGAATATACTGCTTAATATCGCAAGTAGTGCTAATGTAATCAAGGCACACACACCCTTACGAGGTGCAAGTTCATTTCCTACCTTTTGAGTTATTATTCGTACAATTTACCTCTCTACTCTGCAGTCTTCATTCTGGGAAGACGTGTGTTTCCCTGTATTGCCGGCCTGTGTCCTTTTGCATGCTAATGCAATATTCTGTTCTAACCCGACGGTAACAGATTAGCAGGTATCTCTTGACTCCCTTTCTCATCTAATGCAATTCCAGCTGAGAGGGGAACCCAACATTTGTCTTAAACAGTCCGAAACATTTTTCATATGAAATTCAATTAAGCTATTTCCTAGTCTAAGTATCTATTCAGTTTCTTACCTTTCAGCAGGAATGAAGTTTTTCTTCCTGTGAAAAAACAGTACTTAAAAGCAAGCAATTGAAAGAATGGGAAGGAGAGGGAGAGGTGTGGGCCGGAGGGGGTGAACCATGCTGTTTGGCACAGTCAGCTAATTGTTTCAGCCTTTGTTTTGCTCTTCCCTCTGAAGATGAGCTGTATTTTAATTACCGCATGAAAGATTTGTCTTGATTAGATGGCTAGGAGGTGTCAGTGCTTCTGAAAGAGAAGAAAATGCATAGAGAAGGGGAAAGAGGCAGGAAACATGGATTTATTTCAGAAATTTTTTAGCTTTCTGCTGTCCTCCTTCTCCCCTTGCTACCTACTTCTGCTCAGACTCCATTTCAGGTACCAAAAAGCTTTGGGATGTTTGATGACACAGTGTTTTGAAATAGAATCCTCTTTGCTTGGGATGAGGAATATATGGATGAAAACTTTGCTGAAGTGTGCCTGGAAAGAAAGTAGGCAAAAACCTCTGTTTTAATGCCATGAAGAAAAACTAGTAGGCAGTGCTGCCAGGGCTTTCTGCTTTACTTCCTGAAATTGAAAAAATGGTATCATTTGCCAGCCAAGTCTAGACACTGGGTAGGCAATGTGGATAGAAAGATAAATAAGGTTAAAACTCTCTACACTTGCATTGCTCACAGTCAGGGAGGGAGACAAACAAGTGGGTATCTTGCTGCATAGTAAATTCCCTCACAGAACATGCAAAGGTGCTCCTGGAGCATGGAGGATGAGATGCCCAAGGTCACCCACCAGCTGGGACGTGGGTTGGTAAGGCTTCCTGGAAGAGGTCATCCTTGTGCATCTTGAGGGATGAGTGATAGGGAAAAGGGTCTGCATATGGAAGTAGGATGAGGACTGAAAGGTCTTCACAAGGTTTAGCAATTAGGTGGCCCCTTGTAACATTAATGAGGGCAGTTGAAGGGAGTGATAGGGGTGGAAGCCAGGTTGTCAAGACTGTAAGATCGAAATGGCAGCAAAGAAAATCCTTTGGATTTTTCTTTTGAGAAGATTACTTGTGGAGGAAAGGAGAAAGATAAATTCTTCCGGTGTTTCAGTCTAGGCTTGCATGTGAAGCAAAGCAAAATGTTGGTATCTAGATATCTCAGGCTTCAAAGTTTTGCTATTAAAGAAAAACCAGATTCTATTTGGTTTGCATTTTTCAAATGGTGAACACAAACAAAATCAGGAGACCATTGCTTGATTCCCAGTTTCTCTTTGCCTCTATAATGCAGCCTTTAAAGGGAAATATTTCTCATAGAGAGTCTGAAATTACCTTCTCTTTACTCTGGACATTTTTTGAATTTTTAAAAATAGCAGATAAAGAACCTAGTTTAGTTTAATACTTTGGTTTAAAAAAAAGCCTGTGCAATATAAATGAGTTTAGCTTTACATAACAGCTAGAGAAGCAGTAGATGTTTAACCTAAGGTAACATTTAGTTGCATAAATAGCCTTTAAAAACAAAAAACTCACAGAACACATTTGATGCATTCAGTTTTTAAAATGATAATTCTCAACTTCTTTATAAAGGAAATTTTATTTGAGACCCACAAATACCAGATTTTCAGTTTGTTTCTTTTTCTTTTGAAACTGCATCACATTGTGGTACTCAAATTGTTAATGACTTTACAAATGTTGGTTGTGAGGCGAATAAACATAATTTTCTATCCCGGCCCCTTTCTCACATGATTGAGAAAAGGCAATCGGAAGTTAATTTTTGGAACAAGGTAAAGAAGGAACGTATGTGTGTGAAATGGAGAATCAATCCTTAGCCTAACACTAAGTTCAGGTTGATTCTGGCATAGGTATTAAAACTTTCACTGTCCAAGACTACTGCCAATAAGTTGAAATGAGGTAAAAGAGTAAGGAAAGTGTTAAAAAATAAAAGTAAAAAAAGAACATTGCCAATTCTGGAAAAATTTGCGTCATAAAATGGCATCATATTTTTATCATAGAAGGCATAATTTTCCCTATCATTACCACTAGAATTTGTTTTACTTAAAGCAAGCGATTATTGAATGCCTGATGAATATGTGGTCTATATATAGCACCTTAGTTCATATTTAGGTGGATGCTATTTTTTTTCAATCCTACTTCTTGAAATTTTTATTTTTGGAAAATAACAGGTCCTGAAAGATCAAGAAATGTTGAAACTGAATTTATGGGATATGGCAGTAAGTCTAATTGGATTGTTTCTCGGTAGGAATTCTACATTTTTTATAAATGTAATAAAATTGGGGGAAAAATTACCTTCAGATCTGGAAGTGAATGTTAGAAATCTTAGTGTAATGTTTTACTGTATGGGTTCTTCTTTCTTGTGCCCTATAAGGGAAGGCACTGAAGATGTGAATATGGGGTTGGATTTGAAATTATCATATATACAGAAGAAAGCCACTATCCCTCCAGACTCTGGGGAAAATGCCCAGTTATTTAAAGCAACAAAGTCTGGGTCAGAGAGCAAATATATGGGCCAAGAAAGATTTACGTTGGTAATTCCTTCCCCTGCTATGAATTTGAGAAGTTTCCTGAACTTAAAACAATAGAGTCGCTAAGAATGATAGCTCAGGTTTGTCTTTTAACTCGGTGACAATGACTTGCAATATTCACAATAAAGAGAGTGTTATATTGTTGAAATTCAGGCAATCATGAATCAGCTTCTCTTCAGAAAATAGCTAGTATTTTCATGGGTTGTGGTGAAAATGGAAAGTTTTCTTGGAGGGAAACACAGATTGTATACAAAGTAGGTAAAGAAAGTCTTATCACTTTGTGAAAGGAAAGACCAAAAAGTTCTTGTTGAAAAGTCTAGAAGAGGCAATTTGAACCTCCTAGTAAAGGGACCTATTTAAATCTGTTGTCCAGTGCCATAGAAGATATTTAAAGCTACACCATGCATCTGATATTAGAGTCTGCTGTCTGAGCCTGCCTTATTACTGGCTGTTATGCAGTGAAGCATAAAAGAGTTTTGGTACAATTTATCTTATTCATATTTGTTGTGGGGGGAAAAAGTCATTTGAACCACTAACCTAAATTTATAGTTATTTCACAAAAGACAGGGACTTGAAAGAATCTTAAAAAGTTAACGCAGTTAACATCCCTCTCAGTCAATTTATGACACTTCATTGAAGAAAAGCAGTTTTAGAGAAATGGTGTTTCTCATAAGGTCTGAAAAGGCCTGTCTTAACTTTCTTAATTTCAAATGTAAAATGAGATATGTGGACATATGGAGTGGTAAAAGCATCTGTTAAATTAGATCATGGGCGTTGCTAGGGTTTATGTATGTGTGTAAATATGTAGGAGTGTAGAATTTCTGTAGATTTTACTGATGAAAGAAAGGTTACAGAAGGATGCATTTTTCCTTCCAAGTTTCAGAAACATAATAATTTTAGGCTATTGAATTTTAGGTTAAATGCATATTGCCAAAATAGATTGATCTGGTGTATGGAATTGTAATTTCCGTAAATAACGTATTTAGAAATTTAAATTTGATAGCTCAGTAGGATAGTATGACAAAGAGAAATGGGTTCACCATTCATTCTGTGCATGAACAGTTAAGATAGGGCAGAAATGGGGTGTCACAGTCTTTGTGCTTCATAGGTAAAATAAACTCTGGCAAACATGTTGTTAAAGTAAATGCAATTTTTTAGACAATGAATATTTAAAGGATGTTTAGGCTGTTTACTGGGAGACAGTTGCATGTCCGTGCTCCAACTCAGCCAAATCTTGATTAATCAGAAACCAATTCTCCTGACTAGGAATTACCCAGGGCTGCCTCTGCTGCTGGTCATTTCACTTATTAGCATAATCCTCAAGCATATGGAAGGGAGTTAGGAGATAAAACTCAAATCAGCTTTGTTCCTTGCTAACAACTCTGGCAAACTGTTGACACTTCTGGCTAAAATGAAGTTTGGGCATTCTCTATGGATTTTTATTATTTGTACTGTCCTTGTCTCCACAGATAATCAACAGTTCACTGCATAATATATAGCAGATGCAACCTGGCTCACTCTTTTGAATGAGTAATCAGAGGTAATGCAAATTAACACCCTCACCTTGGAAAGAAATAACTTTAGAATTCATCCAGTTTGGTAAACAGAAGAAGCAATCTTAATCATAGGGTTTTAATGATAAAGGATTCAGAGAAAAAGCAAAGCATCTCCCTTGTGTTTTTTCAGTAAAAAATATACATTCTAATTATCTTCGATATCTACCAAAAGGGAGCAATTTAAGTTAAGTTGATCTTATATTTAAATAAAATTGAATAAAAAATAATATGCAAAAACAATTCATGTTAATTCTTTTCTCCCTTCTATTTTTCCCAATAGCTCTGCTGATAATTAATACTGAGGAATATTTAGGTGCTTGAAATTTGAAAGTAGTAATTTAAAACTTTATTTTCTTATTTTAAATAGCACATATTAACTGTACAAACTTTAGAAGTCACATCAAAATGTTAACAGGGTGACAAAGATCTTGATTTTCATAATGTTGCTTATTTATATTTTTATGATTCCTTCCCCAAATGGAACATACTGTAACATACTGTTCATATTGTTTTATAATCTCTCTTTTTAGTTAACATACAATGTCATTAATTTTTTTTTTTTTTTTTTTTGAGAGGGAGTCCTGCTCTGTCGCCCAGGCTGGAGTGCAGTGGCACAATCTCAGCTCACTGCAACTTCCACATCCCATGTTCAAACTATTCTCATACCTCAGCCTCTCAAGTAGCTCAGATTACAAGTGCGTGCCACCACACCCAGCTAATTTTTGTATTATTAGAGATGGGGGTTTTGCCATATTAGCCAGGCTGGTCTTGAACTCCTGGCCTCAGGTGATCCACGTGTCTCAGTCTCGCAAAGTGCTGGGATTACAGGCGTGAGCCAGTGTCATTAAATATGCTTCTATAATACTAGTTTTCAATGGTGAATAACATTTCATACCAATATACTGGAATTTATTCAGTTCCCTGGTGCTGGACATTTGGTTGTTTCTAGTTTTATTTACTATAAACAAATATAGATTGAACATCCTTATAGCTAAATCTTTACATAAATTCATGATTTTTAATTTTTAGGAGTAATTCCTAGTTGGGAAATTGCTGAGTCCAAGAATATATACACACACTTCAAAGGCTTGTGAAAGGTGTTACTAAATTGTCCTCCAGAAAGGAAATACTGATTGATGTTTATGTTTGTGGTAATTTAAAGACAGACCTAAGTCCTGGGGTGAGGTTTCCAGAACATGCTATATTGGCTACTGTTTGAACTTAACAAGTAAAACACAAAACTGTCTGTGTGTGTACACAACTCTGATGGTTGCAGTACTGAGTGACATTAGCCTCATCCCTTAGAATCTTGCAGAACATTTTGACACCTTGAAAATATGGCTGTTTTTTTTTTTTTTTTTCTTTTTTTTCTCTGGAGCTTTGAGGAATCTGGTCTTCAGGAAGTATCGTAGACTCCCTTTGAAAATGGGCTACTCTAGGTCTGCAATCTGTTGTTTATTTTCTCACCATAAGGTGAGGGGTTTGTTTTCATTTCTTTGAAATTATAAGATCATTGTGTGTGGGGAAGTGTGCAAGACTCTGTACCTGCTATGGTTTGAACATATCTGTTCTCTCATAATTCCTGTGTTGGACCCTAAGACCCAATGTGATAGTGTTAAGAGGTGGACACTTTAGGACAGCTCCAACTCATGAGTGAGATTAGTACCCTTATAAAAAGGTTTGAAGGAACTAGCTGAAGCCTTTTGCCCTTCTATGTCTTCTGCAATGTGAGGATACAGCAAGAAGGCAACATCTTGGAGGCAGAGAGCAGCCCTCCACAGACATGGGATCTGTTGGCACCTTGATCCTGGACTTTCCAACCTCCAGAGCTGTGAGAAATAAATTCCTGTTCTTATAAATGACCCAGTCTCAGGTATTTTGAGATAGCAGCCAGAACAGACTAAGATTGTGGCGGGTCAGGTCTCGCTAACAACTGTTTTAGTACTAACTGAGCGGTTAAGTTAAATATCAAAAGCCAGTGCCCTTATACAAAGGCTGGGATGTAATGAAAGACCATCAAGAGTTTTGCCTAGGCCTTTCCTGGGCCTTAAAGAATGACAAAATAATGAAGGAATTCTTAACAGGACCCATTTAGGATTACACAAATTTTACAGTGGTACAGAAGAAACTCCTCGGGCCTCCACAAACAGGTTTACTGGGGGTCTGAAGGAATTCCTCAAACCTCCATGATTTAGCCGGAGATGAGATAAGGGTAATCACCCCAGCACCTGGACCCATTTAGATGAAGTAAATTTACTGAGGCTCCAGAGGAAGGTCTTCAGGACTCAGACCTTAGTTATAGGTTAAAAAGAAGTTAATCACTTATGTCTTTAGATGAGTGCACACTTACATATAGACATATAGCTTAGAAGATATATAAGCTCTGGAAAACTGTAATTTTGAATTGATTTGGTAATAATTTCCAAGCTTTCTCCTTGTAACCAGTTGCAGAAAATAAAACTCTCTTTCTCCACAGTTCATCTGCATCTCGTTATTGGGTTGTGAGAAAAAGCAGCTCAACCCTCAGTTTGGTCCAGGAACAAGATGGTGCCCAAACACTGACCCTGGAATTTTAGATGTCCACCAGAGCTGTGGATTTGGGAGCCCTACTGCTGGGTTTACCCTCTCCTTAGGGAAAACTTGCCACCCCTGGGGGTAGCATTCCGAGAGAAACACATTAAAGGTCATGCAGGTATGGTTTTTTACCTACCGCAAAAGCCTGCTGAAGTGGTTCAGGAATCCCCTTTTGGCTGCCCAGAGACGGAGCCTTTTCCACATCATGGTTGCCCTTTGAGCAAGAAAAAATTGCTACTACATATAGGGGAGCCATAAGGTACAGAAAATATTTAAAAGAAAAATGTTAAGCATAAATTGTATTTTATGGAGACATAAAAGCATTGTGGTTTGATCAATAACATTAATAGATACCAGAAACTTCATCTCATATTCACAGAGACACGAGCAGAAAAGTTGTGTTCAGAAATCTGTTTGTTTCTGTCTTCACAATCCCCATTAAATGTAATGGCTTCTAGGCATTCATTCTAAGGGTAAAACAGACCATCGTCAAGACCACAAGACTCTAAAACTGCTATTTTAGAGGCTTTGTTCTTAGGGTCTCTCTATACTAATCTAGTCCTATTCATCCCTGTCACCAGGTGAGAAAATATATACTCTAGACATTTCCTACAACTCCCAAAAGGTTTGCATTCAATACTCATTTTAGGCTGCATGTTCAAAGTTTATTAGAGAGCTATGTTGTGGACCAAAAATTGCTCTTCTAGACCACATACCGTATTTGCAAAAACAGACAGTTGGTGGTTTGCCAACTTAGTAAGACGAAATATACAGTCTGATATTTACCTCTTTTGCCCTTATTCCTTCTAAATTTAATAACTCAGGATTTTAAAACATTCTTTTATCAAACTTAGAAATAGATTGTTCTCTATATGTCTCTATAGCTATGGAGACCAATGTCTTGGATTTTTCAGCCCTACTTTCAAAGGTATTTTTCTCCTGGCCTCCATTTTATTGACTAGTAAAATGTTTTTCAGACCATAAATCACATTTTTTTGTTTGTTTCAGAAAATGTGTTCACCATATTTATGGTTAAATACTGCTCATATCCCTTTTCCACAATCCTTCTGTCTTCACTCTAAGAATATACTGACTACTTCCTGGCTTTCTGGAACACAGGCTTGAGTAAGCTCCCCAAAAGAACGAAAAATACTTGGATTCATAGAGATGAACACTCTAACATAAAACTTATTATCAGGTTTCAAGTTTTGTTTTTCTGAGTTTTGGTGGCACATTATAAACCTAGGTGAACAATACGAAGAGAAGACAACATGTATGTGTCCCAAATGGGAGAATTCATCAATAAACGGGGTAAGTTGGTTTCCAGCTTGTGCCCATCGGCCTCTGGACTCAGTGGGAAGTCATGTGTGAAGGATGCTCTCCAGCCCCATAGCTGCCCCTGGGAATCAGTCTGCCAGAAGGAATGTGTGCGCAAATGACAAACGGTACCTGACTCCAGGGGAAAATAGACTTGGGGAAGCTTTTAATGCCAAGCTTTATAATGTTTAGGATGAAATACTGCATCAGATTTCTCATGAGGATGGAAACGACCTCAGATCAGTTTAACAAAGCATTCTCCAGCAGAAGAGAACATGCTTGAATAGAAAAAGAAAATAACGTAGTACTTACAGCTTAAAGAGTGCTTCCTTTTCTACCTATTGCCTGGCTCTCCCCACTCTTTCATCCTGACTCCCATTCTATAACTCCCGGTCATGCTCACTTTAAAAAAATCCCTCTAAATGGATTTTCTGAGTTGGTCCTGAGGGCAAATATCCTGCCCCATTGAACTCAGAAGTACCTTCATGATTGTCAGGCCATGTATCCCACTTTTTTTTGTTGTTGTTCAGAAAACATGGGCATCATGTTTATATCTAGTCAGCCATCAATTCCTGCCTTTCCTTTCTTCTAGGTATATCTCATCTCCACCCATCCTCTTTGTTCTCCTTGCCACCATCTTAGCCCAGCTCATTTTCAGACTCAATTAATACCATGATTTTCTTACTATTTCTATCTAGATTGATGGAAATAGAAAGGGTGAGATGGACAAGAAGTATTTTCCAGACAAGATTTAGATGATCCTGGAATATGATACAGAGATAAAGGCATCAGTGATCATTCTTAAGTGGGTGGCCAGAACCTGAGTGATGGCATCAGGGTGACCACTTTTCATCAGGATGTAGAGAGGAATCCTACTTTTGATGACTAAAGGCACTATACTACCATTTTAGTTGCTTAATTTAATTTAATCCCTTAATTTAATCTAAGACTCTGATTCTCAGGTTCTCCCCTCTATTATAGCTTGCCTTGACATCCATGTACAATGACCTCTTATGGCATTCCTCTTTATTTTGACATAAATGCCTATACAAAATGAAGTAGGACTAGTTGAATTTAAAGTAACTTCCAGTTCCTAAAATCTGTAAATTTTTGTCTTGAATTATTAGGAAATAATGATTCTCTAATCTATCTTTTTATACTTCCTCATTATTTGATTTCAGACTTGAGATCTTTTCATGTCTTTTGGTATTTCTTATGTTTCATGAATTGGTATGATAAAGGGAACAGAGGAATACTCAATAAATATTATTGATCAGACTTTTAATAATGAGGAAAGGCAGATGCTGAGTATTCATTATTTATTTTTAAAGTTATCTAGGTGAATGAGTGAACTTGATGTTACTTTTCCGTGTTTGTGATTTCCTGTTGCTATGTAGAGAAGAACCTGTTTCACATATTCAGTTAAAAAAATGTGCCTAGGGAAAGGAGAACAATCTTGTCTTAAGGCTTCTTTAAGTGTATTCCAGAATCCATCTTCCCCTGGTTGTTTACGTGGCTGAGGTTGATGACCCTGAAATTAGAACAGATTAGGTTTCCTTAGCTTCAATCATCTTTTAAACGATGAGAATGTTTTCAAAATAGCTCAATCTGGAGAAAACATGACTGAGAAACCACCTATTTTAATGCCTCATTATACAGCGATGCACTTTAAAAAAAGTGAATCATTTTTCTATGAGTTTATTTTTTCCATTGTAGAAGTAATACACACTTATTACAAAAAATTCAGAAATATAAAATAGAAAGAGTGAAAAATTTTCCCATATTACAGCTACTCAAAGGTAACTAGGGTCAGCCTTTCAGTTGGTAACTATGTAGCCCCCTTTAATATATGATTTTGAGTACCTGCTTTTTAAAGCAACTTTTTAATGGCTTCATAATACTACATTTAATTGCTACAATGTAACCTCTCCAACATAAATTATTTATTGGGCATCCAGGTGATATTCAATTTTTCATTTTCTTAGATTATGCTATAATGAGCATCTTTGAGCTTTTCCAGTAATTAGGATTAATTTCTTAGAATAGATTATGAAAAGTGAATGTTTTTAAGGCTCATAATTTTGCCAAATTAATTTTAAAAACTTTTATCAGTATATGAGTGTCTTTTTCATCTCACATTTATCAGTGCAGAATCTCCTTAATTAAAAAGAGACTAATTTTATAGGCAAAAATTGTGTTTAATTTAGTTTTCTTTGATTTCTCATGAGGTGAACAATTTTCTAGTGCTCATTACTGTTCGCTTGTTGAGTGTTCTCTTTTGTGAATTATTTGTGTGTGTCTTTGGCCACTTATCCATTGAAATCTCAGGCTTTTCTTTTCTTTTCTTTACAGAATTAATTTGGTAGATTCTTCACATCTTGAACATTAATCTTCGTTACATTTATTTTGAATTTTTCCTCTTACTTCCCTTTTTATTGAGGCTATTTTTAATTAACATGCAATATTTTAAACTTTCATATAGCAAAATCTTAATTCCCCAACTTTCTTGGTAATTAAAAGAAAATTCTAGGTTCAGCTTAGAAATGTGCCTTTCTTCATAAACACTACCATCCATCCCTCTACCCCAATTAACTGGAGAGTTAAAAAAGAGTATGATTCATTGTTACAGGAAATACAAACTGTGAGGAAACTGTTTGAAAAATATTTATCCATATTCTGTTGTATGATTAAAGTTAAATTATCTAGAAAAAAGATTTGTGATTTAACTTTTTATTTCTCTCACTGAGTCTTGATTTCATAATGTTTTATATATAGAAATAATGCTTAGAGCAGTCGTTTTTAATCTGGGGCATTTGCCTCCAGTGGACGTTTGACAGTGTCTGAGAGATTTTTGATGGCTACAATTGAGTGGGCAGCGGTGGGGGGATGCTACTGATGTCTGGTAGGTAGAAAGCAGGATGCTGCTAAACATCCTACAGTGCATAGGAGCATCCACAAGTCACTATCCAGCCAAACATGTCAACAGTGCTGCTGTGGGGGAAGTCCTGCTATAGAGTTAGTGCCAGCCAGAAGGATGATTTCTACTATGTAAGTGGAAGTGAAACTTAATGTCAAATAATTTAAAGTTCATTTTTATTTCTCTCTCTTTTTGTCTGAGAGTCCATTATTTTCCACTTTATTTTCTCCAGGTAGTTTAATGATTTACTTTTGCTCTTCCTCAGGAAATTGTCCAGACTAGGGAAGTGTGTGCATGCATGGTAACTGTGGCTGACCCTCCCTCCTGTGTTAATATTCCTGCAGTGGGGACCCAACCATGCATCAGCTCCAGGGTATGCATGGTCTTTATAGTCCCATTTTCTATCCCACTCTTATTTGGAGTTGATAACCTGGATATCATGGTATTAAAAACTGTGAATATGATACAGCGGCATAAAACTTAAAGCTAGAGCATTGCATTCAGGCAGGGTTAGTTCTTTCAGGCTGCCCTAAATCAGGATGAATGAAAGGAAAGGGGTAAAAAAGGTTTGTCTTTGTCAATTTCCTCAAGGGAGAACCTACAATCAAGTTTAGTGAGTCAGCGCCAATACAAAACCCAGAGACGGAAATGAAATAAACAGTAAACTGTAAATAGAAACAGAAATGAGGAGCGAAATAGAAGCAGAATACAGGAGTTGCCACGCAAACTAAATTGGAACATCTAGGCTAGTTCTTCACTCAGAAAACAGGGCAACAGGCTTTATTTAAGTACATTCCTACTATACAGCATTCTCATTCATATTATGTAAAAATCAACCATCCAGACACCAAACAAGCAAGTTGACAAAACAAGTTCTCTTGCAGGCAATTAAATTTGGAGCACAAATTTAAGTGTGTGTGTGTATATATATGTGTATATATGTGTGTGTGTGTATATACATATATATATATATATATATATATATTTTTTTTTTTTTTTTTTGAGCTAGAGTCTCCCTCTGTTGCCCAGGCTGGAGTGCAGTGGTATGATCTCGGTTCACTGCAACTTCTGCCTCTCAGGTTCCAGTGATTCTCCTGCCTCAGCCCCCTGAGTAGCTGGGACTACAGGCATGCACCACCACACCCATCCAATTTTTGTATTTTTTAGTAAAGACAGGGTTTCACAATATTGGCCAGGCTGGTCTCGAACTCCTGACTTCGTGATCCACCCGCCTTGGCCTCCCAAAGTGCTGGGATTACAGGCATGAACCACCACGCCTGGCCAAATTTAAGTACATTTAAACAAATATAAATAAAATTACATTTGATTTTTTGCTGTAGGACTTCCAGAGTCTTTACTGTGACCATTTCTACTGCGAATCAAAAAAAGGGGCTTAAAGACCAGAACTTTCTAAACTTACTCTACTTGAGAACCCTTGGTTTTTCATGGGGCATCTTGCAGAGCTGGTGTTGCACCAGTGGCTGTCATTTATGGCTGCAGATTTGAATTAAAATGGTGGTGTGGTGGGCATGGCTTGTGTAAGAAGCTTCCTAAGTTACTCCACTGTACAGCCAGGGTGAGAACCCCTAATTAATGAAATATGCTTTAGGAAGAGCCAACTGAGATAATGTAGGTCAGTGTTTTCAAACTTGTAAGATGATAAGTATCATCCAAGTGCTCCTTAAAAATTTATTTCCTGATGGCTTGAGCACAGGAGTTCGAGACCAGCCTGGGAAACATGGCAAAATCCTGTCTCTACAAAAATTACTAAAAATTTGCTGGGCATGGTGGCATGTGCCTGCAGTCCCAGCTACCTGGGACACTGAAGTGGGAGGATCACCTGGGCCCAGGAGGTTGAGGTTGCAGTGAGCTAAGATCATGCCACTGCACTCCAGTCTTTCCTCACTCTTGGAGATTCTGTTTCAAACAATGAGGTAGGTTCCAGAAATACACATGTTCATCAAGTTCTTTGGGTGATGCTGATGCCAGTCTGAGGAATAATCTTATATTCTTCAGTCTTCAATGGCAGAGCCTTAAAGACAAAGGGAGCGTGGCTGGTTGGTGAGAATGCTATTATTGTTTACATATGAGTATATCCATTCATAAAGGCTTTCTTCTTTAGTTGCAAGCAAGTTTTGGAAATAAACTAGATGGCTGGTCTTGAATATTGAAAGACAAATACTGGTGAGAGAGAGAGAGATCTCAAGTCATAATAAGAGAAAACCTGGATTGTACTAAAAAGATCTAACTTAAGATAGAGCCTTTCATACCTGCCCTAAGTCAGAAACTATGCTTGGTGCCCTGTGGACTCTGTGCCTTATGGATCTTCTGAGTCTAGAGGTGAACTCCAAATTGGGCAGGATCTTGAGGCAGTTATTATTACATTGATGTAAAATATTGCATCAATCCTGTTTATACTTTTTATCTGATTTCCTTCTATACTTTTAAAGCCCAATTCAGCAATTATTTTAAGGAGAGGTCAAACAAGCAGGCTGAAGTTACAAAAGATTATTGCTGTTTTGGTTAAAGGAGCTAGGAGCTGTTATCATCTAAGTGGTAGGTTTGACTCTAAGTGAAGTGAAAAGTCAGAAAACATGTATTATCTGGACAACTCCCTTTAAGAAAAAAACAGCTATCTTCTTGTTATGTGGGGATCAAGAACTTGCTTACCCTGCCTGGTCTGACTGTAAAAAAGATCTCCAAATCGGTCTTCTAGAATAGAGAGTTCTGATAAATGTTGGTTCAGCCATTGCTCAGCACATTTCCCTGTGCCTGACTTTTTGCTAGGCAATAGTACATAACAATAAAAGGCTTGGTTACCCGCTGGAGATTTAGTGTAGCAGTGTCTTCCAGTGTCTCAGAGGTTCCTATTATTTATGGCTGTACCCCAAATCTCTGCTAAGTGTGTGTATTAGTCTGTTTTCACACTGCTATAAAGAACTACCTGAGAATGGGTAATTTATAAAGAAAAGGGGTTTCATTGACTCAGTTCCGCATGGCTGGGGAGGCCTCAGGGAACTTACAATCATGGTGGAATGGGAAACAGGCACATCTTACATGATGGCAGGTGGCAGGTGGAGAGGGAGGGGAAGAGGGAAACCACCACTTATAAAACCATGAGATCTCCTGAGAACTCACTCACTATCACAAGAAACAAGAACAACATGGAGGAAACTGCCCCCATGATCCAATCACATCCCACCAGGTCCCTCCCCTGACCTGTGGGGATTCCAAATCAGATTACAATTTAAGATAAATTCGAGTGGGGACACAACCAAACCATATCAGTGAGCACAGCTGTGTTCTGCATCACAGCCCCACCTTTCTTGTGTAAATCTGATTAGACCTGAGTCAAGGCAGCCACCCTGAGGCTGGCCAAGAAACAAGACACAAGTGGCGCAGCACCACGAGATGAGAGGCACCAGGCAAACTCATCGTTCGGGAACTCGGAATCGGGAAGCTGAGATGTTATACCTGTTAGCACCAGAGGCAGAAGATAAAAGGTGACCTCGAGAGCTGGGTAATGTAGTGGAGGCTGGGATAGCCTTGTGGACTGAGCAGAAGTAAGGAAATCTGGCAGAGAGAGAGAGAGAAGGACGGAGTGATGTGCAGGCAGGCACAATGATGCCGTGACCTTAGGTCTCTGAGGGGGGAGATGGAAAGAAGGGCCTCAATTTCTGATGATTTTTATGTTCCTGCTCCTATGAAGCTCATTTTCTCAGGTGCCTGTGAGGCCCTCTGCTTCCTGACAATAAATCTCTCTCTGCTTGGTCTGGCTTGCAGGCATCTCTACTCTTTGCAGAGAAAGCAGAATACCAAGCAGAAAACAGGCAGTCACTAAGTTGTGTTAAGTGCTGTGATGGGGAAGGTACCAGGTGCTACAGGAGGATGAGGGGGGACACCTAGTCAGGATTGGGGCAGGCAGAGAAGGATTCCTGGAGGAGATAAAATCTAAGAGGTGAGTGAAGGACAGGGAAGAGTAAGCTGGCCTAAGGGAGCTGGAAAAGAATTAGGGAAGAGCATAGGCAAAGGTCTGGTGATGAGAGGAAGCAGGACGCTCTCAAGGAAACCTGAGAAGTTCAGAATGCTGGCAGAGACAATGAGAGTTTCAATTGATGAGAATGGAGAGAGAGACAATGAAGGACCTAGTGAATCTTGTTAAGGGAATTGGAAATTTATCTCAGGAGAGAGGGGTAAATATGGAAAGATATTAAAACAAGGACTTGAATGTGATTTGCTTTTAAGAAGGATCACTTGGCTGCAGTAAATTAGCCGGGCAAGGTGGCGGCGCCTGTGGTCCCAGCTACTCGGGAGGCTGAGGCAGGAGAATGGCGGGAACCCGGGAGGCGGAGCTTGCAGTGAGCTGAGATCTGGCCACTGCACTCCAGCCTGGGCGACAGAGCGAGACTCCGTCTCAAAAAAAAAAAAAAAAAAAAAGAGAGAGAGACTAGATTGGAAGCAGGAAGACCAGTTGGGAGGGCGTTGCAGCTAGCTGGGTGAGAAGTGATGGAGTTCTGAATTAGGGAGTGGCACTGTGGGTGGAGAGAAGTGGATAGGCTCCAGCTGTGTGGAACCTAGAGCTGCCACAGCCTGATCATTCCTTAGAGACGAGGGTAAGGGTGACAACAGAGCTTCCAATTTGGGGTATTTTCATGAAGATAGGTTTAAAGTGTGCCCCAGGGATTAGAGAGATCAGCTGTATTGGAGTAATGGGGTAAAGGCAGTAGAATACAGAGGGTTGAGGAATGAAGGGAGAGGAGGAAGCGAGGACCTTGAAGGGAAGTTTGGCTGTGAAGGAAAAAGGGAAGATGCTGGGGTAGGGTGAGGGGATGGTGACACCTGAAGAGAGGAGCAGCAAAGAGTTGGTAAAAATTACAGGAGCACAGCCCTAAGGATGCTCACAGCTTTGGGACCGTGACACTGGGGGGCAAAGACATGAGTTCCACGGAAGCATGCAGGAAGAACTGGGGGAGCTCAAGCAGTTTCCAGGAGGGGGGGACATCGAGTTGGGGCTGAGAATTAGTGAAGCTGTTGGATGGAGAAAGAGCAGAAAAGGGGAAGATGCATCATAGAGAGAAAATGGAACATGAAAGGATTTTGAGGAGGGCAGGGTGTGGGCTCCGGGAATGGAAACTGGGTCTACCTGGAGTGTGGGGTGCAAGGAAACCAGGGTGGACAAGTCATTGTAAATACCTTTATTCACTACAGTCCATCCTCTAGGATCTTAGGAAATGTAATAACAGTCAACGTACTGACTGAAAAGGGCTTGCAAAGATGCAGGCTTTTATGAACTACTCTGAGAGTAATTTTCCTTAATATTTGATCTGTTATGGGCCTTAAGGAAACTGATGTGTATATACAATGTATTTTTCCCCCCCTCACCCACTCTCACCCGGCCCCACTGCTTCCTCTGTGCTTAAGCCTGTGGGTGGAAACCCACTGCACAAGCTTGTATATCTCTTCTTGGGCTGATGCTACACTGATTTATTATTTAGGTTAGGTACCTAATGCTTTGCGTACATCCTTGCCCTCTCACCGTTGTCAGTGAGTCAATTCTTTTTTTGAGGCTGCAGGCAATTTACAGTAATTAATGTGCTAAGGACAGCAGCTGTAGCAGTCGTTAATTCCTTAATCTTGGAGTAGAGAGAGAAATGGATTAGAGATAAATATAGCTTATGGCATTTTCTCCTGAGAACAAACCCTTTAAAAACAGCACATTCCTGCTGCAATGTGGGGGTGGTAGGAAGATGAGAGGCTTTTTCCTTTTCCTTGGGGAATTATTCTTGCAAGAAGGAAGGAGTGGGGGTGAGGTGAAATGGAGGTTCAGTTAAAAATGAGAGAAAAAGGCTGACCCTGGACACTGGCACAGGCTTCTGCCTTCACCCCCAGGACCTTGCGACCTCTGGGTGAAGATTCGCCATTTGGGCTTCTATGAGTGTTTCGTGCACACATCAAATCTCTGCTTAGGGAGCCAAGCTGGGGGAGGAGGAAAAGAACGCACAGCAAACAAACCAGATTCTCTTCTGTTGAGTGAGTCATTTGTTTCAAAATGAGATGAGAGGTTGCTCAAAGATGTTAATGGAAATCTTTGCAAACACAGGCTTAAAGTTTCTTCAATCCACAGAACCACTCAGCCATAAATATGTGTGGGTTATTTAGATGCTTCCAAAGGTTACTTGAAAATTGCCTATTTTTCTAAGAAGAAGTGAGTGTTTATTGCTTCAAAAATGTGCCTCGGAGTGAATGCTTTTCTTATTTGAGAAGGGAAAAAAATACTGAAATAGATGTAATGCTGGGAAAAAAGTTTGCCTGGAGAGCAGGGAGGTGTCTGGAGCTAGGAGTTTAGGATGGTTGCAGAAGGTATGCTTCCTCCAAGCCTTAGAATAGAAGGAAAAGCAGTCTTTATGTGGGATGAGCAAGTGTTGGTTTCTTAGTGTATCAGATAAAAGGCTACAGTGAGGTGGGCTGGGGGACAGGGCTGGGGCTTTGGGGAGCTGGGTTTCTACAGGAGACGTTTGGAACCTGAAGAATAATGCTTCTTTGAGCACTTCCTAACTGCTACCTGACAGAAAGGAGAGCTTTGCAAGGCTTTTGATGGAATCGCATTAATTCATGGCTGGCTCTATTGCATGATCATTAAGTAACAGAGCCCAGTTTTTATTCTTTGGGAGCTCCTAGAATAGAGAATATTTTCTGGCCTCTTAGTTACTGGATCCCAATAACATAGAGGCTGATGTAATGCTGGGAAAAAGGTTTGACTAGAGGTCAGGGAGTGTAGTTCAGATACATCGTTTTGTGGACGACTCGTATGGCCTTAATAGGGATTGAATTTATGTCAGAATCAGGGTTGGGCCCAGGGCTTATTAAGTGCGATTGTAATTTTTGTAGTTGTAAAGGGGAGAGTGTGGAAAATCTCGTTTCCATGATATCCTTTTCATGGATATCATAGAAATTAAGGGGAGATTGGGAGATAACATTTGCTGAGGACCAACTATATTCAGTGCTGTGCTAGTCTTTTTTCCTATAGTATTTTAATTACACCTCAGAATAATCCTGAAAGGTATTTTTCTCATTTTACATATGGGTGAAGAGATTTGCCCAAGGTTAAAAAAAAAGAGAGAGATTCAGACGTTCAGGAGTGTTGCCCCTCTTAACACTGCCCCACAGAGCAACACAGGTGAATGCAGCTAAACATCCCGGTTCCCTGCAATAGCCCCGAAATGTGAAAAGTCAACTGGAGTTATCTGGCTAAATGCTATCTGCTCCTTTGGTGATGCATCTAAGGATTTACAAATGTGCAGATCACCCTTCCTCTACCCTCTTCCAGGACTTCCCAGCAGGCTGTAGAAATCATAGTCCACGCTGCTGATCAAGGTGATGGAGTTTTCTTCTCTCCCTAAGCCCTGAGGACTGAGACCAAATGGAATCACATTGTGTTATTACTTGTACACTAACTGAAAAATTTATGACTCTTCATAAAAATATAGACAAATACGTTGTCTGCTGAGAACTGAAGATAAGAAATAAACCAAGTTATTGGCAACATTTCCCACGGGTTCCACTCGAGCAAGAATGAATCATTCATTGGATGTTCATGGCAACCACCACCACCAACCTTGCTTCTTTTAGAAACTTTAAAAAGAAATTAGATTTTTGTGGCACTGCAGCGAGAGGAAATAATAAAACAAATTAATTTTGAATTCACACAGTGTCAAAGTCCTTGTTTAGTGTGGCTTAGATTCATGCATCTGTTTGAGGAGAGGCCTTTCTTACTTGTTTACTCTGATGTTTTGAACCTTTTGTAGTATACTCCTGCTTAGGCAGGCTGGTGTCAGGTCTTATATTTAATCAGTTTTTTTTGCGCTAAAGACTGACTCGATTTGTACGGCTTTATACATAGAGGTTTGTTTACAATGCATTTAATAAAGCTGGCACTAAATTTGGCCCATTTTTCCCAGGTCAACAGGCAGTATAGAATATTACAATACTAATAGTACAAGGCTTTCATTGGAATTCAGTTTTGATCGTTAAAATGGACAGAAGATAAACTGCTTAGCAGCTCCTCACAACGACGTAAATTGGATGTCCAACAGTGCAAAACTCCAAAATGCATCTTTTAAACCTGCAAAAAGAAGCATTAGAAGCAGAACTTAGAATTTGTTTCAATTGAGTTGACAGTAATCCCAGATACAAGGGAGTGTCCTAGGTAGTATTCATTTCTTTGAAAATTGATATGGCTAAAACCAGCCAATAGTGCTGGAAAGAAAAGCTATCATATTCATGAACTGTCATTGAGTTTTTGTGCTTTAATTTAAAAGTGTTTGTTGAAGTCATGCTTGACTCCACCATGAGAGTGTTGACTAACTTTGGTTATCTAGTAGAACTGCAATAAAGTTAAATGTAAGTTATAAGCAGTACTAATGCTAATTCATGCTACTGATGTGTGTGGTTAAAGAGGAAACAATTGGTTTCTTACTTGATGTGTAAATATATTTTGTAAATTTGCTACTGCTGCTTCTTTGCTCAAGGTAGAAGTTTCCTTTGTGATAAGAGAAAAATTTCTAATCTATGTCATGCTCCAAAATCCATAATAGCTAAATATACTTAAACTATAGGAATATACCCAAATTCCTGAGCTGGCATTCAAGGACCTACCTTGCCAACCTTATCAGCAGGATAATTTGAAGGCAATACTTCCTGTTGCTTGTGTGGACCCAAATTCTCCTAGCCTAGAATAGTACTGTCTTTCATCTCTAATTTTTTTACCCATCTCTCTAATCTTCTCTGACACCAAATAGGTGCCATGTTTTCTGACACCAAGTGATTCTTCACTTCTCAGGCACTAGCTGGGTACCTAAGAATTCAGTTCAATTCTGATGCTAACTCCTGGAAAGAGCACAGGCCCCACAGGTTTACGGCTCAGTCCCACAAGACTGCCCTTACTAACTCTTCTGTACCTTGGTTGCAGCAGTGAGGGGTGACTAACCCCCATGTGCAAATTCTTATGAAGCAGATGGTCTCTAGGAAGGTCCTGCCCTTTGCCAGGTTTTCTTCTTCTCTTGACGGGAGGCCAGCAGGGATCAGTTTTATGACCTAACTTCTTTTATGACCCCATCCTGGGGTTTACAGTTTACCTTCTGGGGCACTAACGAAGGTTCTGGCCAGCCTTATGCATACTTGCATCTTTCAAAGTCTTCTCCTTCCCCAGTCCATTCCCTAGTGGTGAGGGCTAGGAGGGATCGCCCTAGTCATGTTCCCAGAACTTTCTTTGACATGCCTGACTCAGTTTATGGGTCTTCTATGAATGTTCTCAAAATTTCCCACACAGTGGGACAGGGATTAGGAAATGTGTTTGCGTGTGCATGGGTATAGTCTCCTCACCTATGTACTTCAGCTAGGTTTGTTCCCTTGTCCCAGCCACCCACGTGCTCATGAAAATAATCCCAGGGCATCAGTGTGGTCTTTGGAAGCAAACCCACTTGAGAGAAAATTCTGATTCAATTACCTACCAGATATGTACTTCTGGCAAGTTCTTTAAGCTCTCCTCTCTTCGGTTCTTACTCTATAAAGTGGGGATTATGACAGTAGCCACCCAAAAAATTTGTTAGGAAGATCAGATGAGATTGAGCAGATCGTGGCTTATGTCTATATTTTCTTTTTTCTTTTTTTTTTGAGATGGAGTCTTGCACTGTTGCCCAGGCTGGAGTGCAGTGGCATGATCTCGGCTCACTGCAACCTCCACCTCCCAGGTTCAAGTGATTCTCCTGCCTCAGCCTCCTGAGTAGCTGGGATTACAGGTGCCTGCTACCATGCTGGGATAATTTTTTGTATTTTCAGTAGAAATGGGGTTTTACCATGTTGGCCAGGCTGGTCTCAAACTCCTGATCTCATGATTTGCCCACCTTAATGTCCCAAAGAGCTGGGATTACATGTGTGAGCCACTGCGCCCGACTATGTCTATAGTTTATTTAATCCAGGTGTGTGTGTATCAATTACTGCTAATATCCGTGACAGCTGAGGGCTGTCATTTACTGGTATGAATTAGTCATTCAACAAAGATTCATCAAATGCTTACTATGTGCTCTCTGTTCTAGGCCCTGGAACAAAAGTGAACAAAATCAGAAATGATCTCTCTGTCCTCATGGAGCTTATAGTCTGGTGGGGGAGGGAGACATAAGTGATCACAAAAATATGTGTACAACTGAAAACTATGATGTGTAATAAGAAAAAACTATGATACTATGAGGGTATTTGATCTGTAAGATGGTTAAGGGTAAATTAAGTGAAGTCAGAGGGACTAGCATATACAAAGGTCCTGTTGCAGAGGTAACTGGTTTATTTGAGGATTTATAAGAACATCAGTGGGGCTGGAACTGATGGAAAAGTAGGAGATAATTTTATGAAATAAGACTGGCAGGGTAGGTACAGTAGGTGAAGAATGCAGTCCTACACCCCTAAATTTCTACATGCTAATCCCTGAAAACTGTGAATATGTTACCCTACATGGCAAAAGGAACTTTGTAGAAGTGATTCAGTCTAAGAATCTTGAGATGCGGAGACAATCCTAGATTATCTAGGTGGGGCCCGATGTAATCACAAAGGTCCCTAGAGTGAAAGAGGGACACAGGGATATCAAGAGAGAAAGAGAGAGAGAAATAGAAGATTTTTAAGATGTGGGCCTTCCCAGAAGTATTGGCTATAATTTTAGCGACAACCGTTGTGGGAAGTATTTGACTTTTGGCTTAGAAGTTTCATGGTCCAGATGAATCAATAATATATGACACATCTTTTAAATTCCCCCCAATCATGTCTATAAAAGGCAGTCTTTAAAAAGGCCCACCCACATTCAGGCAGAATCAGACGGTCTATTAATTCAGATTTGAATAAAAAACTCTCACCTCTCTTGCTTTAGCTGTTCAGGATGCAGCCTGTGTCTAGTTATTAAAATGAACACTTACAGTGACCACAGCCCTGTATCTAATACTCCATATGGCACCAGAGTGAAGACTCTCGACATGTGCACTTTTGTCTTTGGTCATTTTAGACTGAAAATACAATTAGACTTGGCTGTCAGACAGATGAAATCTGTCATATTTCCCCTATAGGACCTGCACTCGATCCAGATCAATAAATACAAAACCACTTGCACATAAATTGCAAACTAAGCTTGCAGCTTCAATACATGTGGGCTTAAATTCACTTGTATCTGGCATACACCGCTTCCTGGCCAAACAGTCTGTTTCTGTGATTAGTACAATTTCATAGCTGGACCAGAAAAACAAGGCTGAAAACCACTATAAAGCAGCAGATGGCTTTGCCACACCTTCCCTGTAAGGGCAGTTCCCCAGAAAATGGGGTTTTAGCTGCTTGCTGTATAGAATGGAGCTTCAAAATTGGGATGAGTTCAAGTCATTTCCTGAGCATAGCTCCATAAAGCTGTTGTTATTTTTTTCCTATTCCTTCTCGAGATTTCAAACTGAATTTGTAATAAGCTTTGCCTGGACACGACTTGTCACAGGGAAGAGATGTGATTTATACACAGAAATACAAGCCTCTCTGTAAGTGCTTCACAGAGCCAACTTTTACTTGATGATACATACATGTTGGATTGGCTTCATGAAGAGGAGAGTGAGATGTGCTTGCACTTTTTCTCTAGAGGCTGCTAATCAAGGTAACATTTATTTGGGGGAGAGGTGAATGCTAACACCTACTTACTTCTTCCCCAGGCTCAGCCTAACTTAAAGACCCGATTTCACACAAAGGGTTTTTTTTTCTAGTGAAACATTGAGTTAGGCTGTAGAATTTGCTGCTGTAGGATATTAAGTGAGGCAATTAACCTAGACTATTCAGAGGTAGGAATTAGACATTGCCTGTATCTGAATAAGAAGAACATCTCTATTTTCAGGAGCTACTGCGGAATAGAAACCCCAGACTTCCAAATATGGTGCTTGTTAAGCAAAGTGATTACAAAATCAGGTCAAGAAAAAAAAAATCCCTTGTAACACACCATATAAAAAGACATGTCAAGTAGGTGGTGCAACTTCCTCGAAGGCCACTTCTACTGGAGTTAGAATATATTAAGTGGATGGCTACATCCAACTGGCTCCATGCCCCTTTCCTTGCTCAGTCTGGCCATTCCTTTTTTGGGAATTCAAGGAGGTCGAGTAACATTGCCTGATGCTGCCTACTTTGAGGTGCTCACGTTATAATAGAAGCTTCTCCTGAGTGGTAAATGGGTGCCTTTTCTTTGAGGGCTAATTTAAAATCAATTAATTCAAAATAGGTGGAACAAACAATACATATTGTGTTTGCAGGACATGTATTTTGGAGAGAATAATATGATTTGGGTAAATTAGTCCTAAATTCATGTGTTTAGATTTGGTTTTAATTATAGTAAATAAAATCTGACCAAGGTTTGGATTGGTATAGACCAAGGATCAGTCTTTCAGATTTTGTAGGGAGGTAAAGGGAGTCAGAACAATTGAGCTCTTACCACTCCTGAGATGAAAGGGGATAGGGAGCAAGAGGTTACTAAACCAGGTTACCAAACCCAGTTACCAAACTGTAAAAGGAAAGCCCGGTAGAGCGTGATTCCTAAGAGAGGACGGTTACCTCTAATAAAGGAACAGGTCATCTCCAGGAAACCTCACAAGGAAGCAGCCAGGGAAATACATGCCCCAACCTTGTTTTCCTTTTCTCCTTCCTCCGATTTCCTGTCCGGCTTCCCATTGGCCAGAAGGTACAGGAGCTCTGAGTAAAGGATAATGCATGCAGAGGGGCAAATGGAGGACATATTATGCACACTAGCCCAATTTAGTGGGTGAGAATATAGTCAACTAAATAATCTGTTACTTCCCTTATAATGCTCAGCTGAGGCTGGCTACACTGCAGGAATGAAGGTTTGAAGCAAATGGGCATTTCTAGAAGGATGAGCTTATGTGCAAGAATTAGGTACAGCCAGAGCATAGTATAATGGGTCTGAAGGACTTGAGAGCTAGGGAAAAATATTTGCATGGATGGGTAAAGGATAAGCCTTCAAGTGGGAGAGCAGTATGGATGCTTTGTACAACATTTTGTAGTTGGAAAAAGTATCACAGAGCCCACTCCCCTAATTGTACTATGATAGTGACTGAGGCCCAGGGAGGTGGTGGGATTAGCTGAGGGTTATACAGTTAGTCATTGGTTAGTCAGTGAGGGTCAGAGCTCAAATCTTGCTCTCTTAACTTGCTGCCACTCAACTTTTCTCTGTTCCACACTGCCTCCTAAAGAAACAAAACAACATAAAATTTTACCAAGGTTCCTACTGACAGCGTCCTCTCTGTGTGCTGTGTTTTGGATGTCATTTCCTGTGCTTCAGGTGGAAAAATAGGGCTGGGTTTGGTGGCTCATGTCTGTAGTCCCAGCACTTTGGGAGGCTGAGGTGCGAGGATCACTTGAGGCCAGGGGTTCAAGACCAGCCTGGGCAATGTAGTAAAACCCCATCTCTACAAAAATTTAAAAATATATATACATATATATACACACACACACACACACATATACATATATATACACACACACACATGTACACATATACACATGGAAACTACTATTTATTACATATTCTATCTAGCGTCTATGGGGCTACCTATCCATCTATTTATGTAGCATTGTGCTAGGTGTTAGGATAATTATAAGGGAAATAACAGTCATAGAATCTGCCCCTCAAATAGTTTACCAGCTCACCTGTCCAACGCATGGCCACTGAGTGTCACCCTGTCTGTTTTCTGTGGAGTCTCCCTTGTTTTGGTGAGAGTCCATTCTTTATTATTCTCTTGGTCCTCCAGCATGTCTTCCTCACAGAAACGTATCCTCTTTGTCTCTTTATTTTTTTGGCTTCTGTGATGTCCTTTTCTTTGTGTCCTGTTTTGCTTTCAGTCCTTCTCACTGCTCCTTCTCGTTCTCTTAGTGGGTTTGAATATTGGTGCTTCCTGAGTTCTGTGCCCAGGTCTTTGGTCTATGAGCTTATTGCCTGAGAGGAGCAATTTTCCTGAAAGAAACTGGACATGAAATCTCCAGTTTGCCGAATGAATGTTGATTGATTTGCAGGAACCCCGAATGAAGGAGACTGAGACATCTACAAGTGATGTGTGTGCTTCTGAGACGTAAACAGAAACCACAATAACATCAGAAGGCTAGGGCTATGTTGGGAATTCCCTTAATCTGATAATTACTCCATTGAAGGCATTACTGTTGAAATCATTCTTTGGAGCTGAAATGGCCTTCTGAAGAATCATTATGGCCACAAAATCTTGGAACTCATGAACATTTGTAAACAAAAATGTAGAGATGTTGAATAAATGATATGGGGCAGAAAAACTAGAACCTTAGAGGAAACCATAAATGATGTATTACATTAAATTAAATGAAGGGGTGGCCTGCCCCTCCACACCTGTGGGCATTTCTTGTCAGGTGGAATGAGAGACTTGAGAAAAGAAAGAGACACAAAGTATAGAGAAAGAAAAGTGGGCCCAGGGGACTGGCGCTCAGCATACAGAGGAACCGCCAGGCACTGGTCTCTGAGTTCCTTCAGTATTCATTGATCATTATCTTTACCATCTCGGAGAGGGGGAAGTGGCAGGACAATAGGGTCATAGTAGGGAGGTCAGCAAGACGTATGAATAAAGATCTTTGTGTCATGAATAAGTTTAAGGAAAAGTGCTGTGCTTTGATGTACGTATATGCAAACATCTCCATAAACATTTTCAGTGCATAAAGAGCAGCATTGCCGTGCTAGTGGCACGTCCCACCTCCAGCCCTAGGCAGTTTTCTCCTATCTCGGTAAATAGAACATACAATCGGGTTTTACACTGAGAAATTCCATTGCCCAAGGACAGGCAGGAGACAGATGCCTTTTTCTATCTCAACTGCTAAGAGGCCTTCTTTCCTCTTTTACTAATCCTCCTCAGCGCAGACCCTTTACGGGTGTCGGACTTGGGGACGATCAGATTTTTCCCTTCCCACAAGGCCATATTTCAGACTATCACATGGGGAGAAACCTTGGACAATACCTAGCTTTCCTAGGCAGAGGTCCCTGTGGCTTTCCGCAGTGTTTGTGTCCCTGGGTACTTGAGATTAGAGAATGGTGATGACTTTTCACAAGCATACTGCCTTCAGGCACTTGTTTAACAAAGCACACCCTGCACAGCCCCAAACCCATTAAACCTTGAGTAGACATAGCACATGTCTCTGCAAGGACAGGGTTGGGGGTAGGGTTACATATTAACAGTATCTCTAGGCAGAAGAATTTTTCTTAGTACAGAACAAAATGGAGTCTCTTATGTCTACTTCTTTCTACATAGACACAGTAACAGTGTGATCTCTTTCTTTTCCCCACAGTTAAATGTAAGATGGAAGTTCCACCATATTCCACACTGAATTGTAAGTATATACCAACATATTCAGTAATCAATGAGGCACATAGTTTCTGGCATAGAGGTATAGATGCACTTCTTATAAGCTACTGAATGAATAAGTTAAGACAGCGATTAGGCCATAATCAGTTTGTTCCACCATTTTGCTTTTTATTTACATTGAAAAATTTTTACCATTTTTTCCATTTTAATGTTTCAGAGCACACAAATGATGTGAATTCCAAGGTATCTGACAGCAGAAAATTGGTGGTGAGGCTTACGCAAAGAATAGAGCTTTGTGAAACTGAAATCTCACAACAGACCTTTATCGTCATTACAACATAAGCAGATCTTCAACAAGCATTTGCTACTGAAACATACAGTGATATGTACTGAGTGGGACCAGCACAGCAAACAATAACCCCTGGAGCCGTCACCCTATTCTTGTCTAGCGGGAACCTTGCTCTTTCAACACCCTTTTTGGGAACAACAATTTTCCTTGATTTTACTTCCAAGAAACAGGCTGTCTTTACCAAGCCATGAGACTTGACAGAAGATTGTGAACCTTAGCTGCTGTTTTAAAATTCAGACATTCGCTTTATGCTCTAGTACCTAGAGAGAGGGGGACAAATGAGGCAGACTTTTCATGTCCATAAAGTACAATAGGCATTAAAGCTAATGTGCAGAGGAGAGATTTGGGCTGTGTACTTGGCTGCTGCAGGACGGGCGCCACACCTTTCAGTTGTGCCTTTGCTAATGGAGAGGCAGGGACCAGGTAAATGCTCCCGTGGGAGGGGGTAGAGTTACCACCCACTGGCCTCATCTAGGGGTCAACATATAAAAGTGGGTGCTTAGTAGAGTCAGCAGGTCTGATTAATACCCTCTAGGCAGTACTTATGAGGCAGTTTGGGGCCCATCAAATGCCTTATAATAAAGTACAATGGTGCAATTTGTATTTTTACTGCAGGCCAATTAAGAAGGGGGAGAGAGAGTAGTAAGTAAAATGACATGTCCTTGCAAAGCAGAAACAACAGTCATAGCAGCAGGAGCGGGAGAGAGGGGTTAAGGAAAGGAAACAGCCAGCTACTTAACAGCAGTTAAAAGGGCCAGAGCTCTCATGTCTTATTGCCTACCTCCTGCCGGAAATTTCCCTTTTCCTGCTGGTTTGTATGGCAGTGGGTATTTTCAAAGGGGAATAATCTGTGTGGTAACATATGTTCATCCAGACAGAGATGGGTGAGTTTAAAGTCAAATAGTATTTTTTTTTTTAAAGTGCTGTTTGAAGAGCACTTGACATTCTTATCAGAATTCTGTAAGGCTTGCATTCTTGGGTTTTGTGATTTAGCCTTCCTAACTTACATCTGTTTCTAGTCTGCCTTTTTATTTTTTTATTTTATTTTATTTATTATTATTTTTTTTATTTTTATTTTTTATTTTTGAGACGGAGTCTGGCTCTGTCACCCAGGCTGGAGTGCAGTGGCGCGATCTCGGCTCACTGCAAGCTCCGCCTCCCGGGTTTACGCCATTCTCCTGCCTCAGCCTCCCGAGTAGCTGGGACTACAGGCGCCCGCCACCTCGCCCGGCTAGTTTTTTGTATTTTTTAGTAAAGACGGGGTTTCACCGTGTTAGCCAGGATGGTCTCGATCTCCTGACCTCGTGATCCGCCCGTCTCGGCCTCCCAAAGTGCTGGGATTACAGGCTTGAGCCACCGCGCCCGGCCTAGTCTGCCTTTTTAAAACCAGAAAAAAAAGATTTTGGAAAACTTTACCATTTGGTTATTATTTTTTCCAGTCTTCATTGAAGACAAGTTTTTATAAAACGTGGGTTTATAAAAACGTGCCCTTTCATGTTGGGATGTACTAATCACTCTATGAAATTCTCTCAGGACATCTTCTCACCAGGCTGTATCTTAAGTTACTGTTGTCTTCTCTGGGTACCTGGATTGCTAGACAATAGGAATAAGAAGAGAGAGATGTAGAAAGGAGAAGAAAGCAACAGAGAGGGAAGTAGAAAAGAGGGTGTAGGGAAATAAATCAGGGACTACTTTATAAAGTGGAAGAGAGACAGGAAGGCGGAAAGGCAGCATCGGGAATCAATGTAAAATGACAGTAATTTGAACAACCAAAAATAACATCTTCCTACTTAAAACAAATGGTAGGAAATAAACTAAATACTGTTGACTGCCTTTGGGGAGAGGAAAAGAGAAATGGATAGGGTAAATATTTCAAAGTTTGTGCCTACTCAAACGTATTTATTCACTTATGACATGATGATGAACTCTGACAGAGTGAAAAAAAGGAGAAGCAATTTTCTAGGTAATCTAGGTCCCAAATCCTACTGTTGGTGGGGCAGGGGGTGGGGGGGAAGCACTGAAGGCAAGAATAGGGGTGAAATATCAATTCCCAGCTGGTAGTTTACATTGATGGAATTCCCTGAATATTTTCTCATGCATCTCTCCTCCCTCCCGTTCTATTTTTACTTTCCTTTTTGAAAGACAAATTTTAGCTTTTTTTTTTTCCTGATTATAAAAATATAACCCAAATATCAGCCTTTTCCTTTCCTGTCTCAAGATCCTCATCCTCTGGAATACTTGGGGAAGATGGTGTTTGTCTTGTCTTACATCTGTTTCTGAGTCGTCCCCCTTGCAGCCTGAGTCATGCACAACCCTTGGTTCTGGGTTAAAAGGAATAGTCAGGTGAAAAGAGAAAAGGGGTGAGTGTTATCTACTTCTCACGATCTTACTCCCGGGTTGTAATGAAAGTGGATCTCAGAACTAATTCTACCACGTAGGCAGATATTCAATAAAGAAACAACCATTAGCAAAACAATATATTTAACCTGTTTCATAAATTCATTGAAGTCCTGTAAGTTTTCCTCTTGGGGGCTGTAACCATAACTTCATTGAAAGGTTCACTTGGGGCAAACCCTATAGCTCAAACAAGATTCGCTTACCCTTAGAGCTGGGAATAGGCAACCGGAAGTCTTTACACTGATGGCTGAATGCAGGACTCTTTTGGGATCAACCCTGAAAATGCAGGCCTCGCGACTCTCTAAAGACTTTCTTTTCTTTTTTTTTATGATGTTCATTCAAGAGGAGGAAGCGTCTCTGAAACATTTTAGCCACTTTACAGATCTTGAGTTCCACAAATTTCACCAATGATTGCCCGTTTCTAATATCCATTATGTTCATTAACAACCATTAATTTCTCCTATGAAAACCCATTTCTGAAATTCAGTATGCTAATTAGCAAAACCTTTCTTGTTGATTAGAGATGTGGATTACAGAAGGGCTTTTAGTAATCGCCTCTGGAGTGTGGCCTTTTTGATAAAATGCTAGCTGACTGCCCCAGGGTGTGGAGTTCTGATTAGAACAATTGTCTCCTCCTAGGGTGTAGCCTAAACTGTAAAGAAAAAGTCACAACAACCACGTAATCTATATCACACTATATTTGCTGAAGTATTTAGTAAATTACAGATACCACAGCACATGTGAATACAAATCTTTACACTGTTGGTTGAAATGGCCATATAATAGTAATTATGTACTGTAATAACAAACTCCCATTTGTTGGAACTTCAGGTTGTTTCAAGCTTTTCACTATAATAATTAATGACATGAGGATCCTTATTTTTACTCACCTGTTTAGTTCCTTTCTTAAAATGAATTCCTGGAAATGGAATTGCTGGGTCAAAGTTATGCATGTTTTAATTGTGATACATGTTGCTAACTGCTTTTCGGAACAGTTATTCTTCAGATGGAAAGCATATGAGAATGTGCATTTTCTTTTTTTTTTTTTTTTTTTTTTTTTTTGAGACGGAGTCTCGCTGTGTTGCCCAGGCTGGAGTGCAGTGGCCGGATCTCAGCTCACTGCAAGCTCTGCCTCCCGGGTTTTTACGCCATTCTCCTGCCTCAGCCTCCCGAGTAGCTGGGACTACAGGCGCCCGCCACCTCGCCCGGCTAGTTTTTTGTATTTTTTAGTAGAGACGGGGTTTCACCGTGTTAGCCGGGATCGTCTCGAACTCCTGACCTCGTGATCCGCCCGTCTCGGCCTCCCAAAGTGCTGGGATTACAGGCTTGAGCCACCGCGCCCGGCCGAGAATGTGCATTTTCTTGTACAGTTATCAATATTTGGTATTGTCAATATTCTTTTACATATATATGTAAAAGATACATATCTAATATATCTAATATATGTATCTAATATATATATATATATTAGAAGATGGGGTCTCACTCTGTTGCTCAGGCTGGCCTCAAACTCCTTGGCTTAAGCAATCCTCCTGCCTCAGTTTCCCAAAGTGCTAGGATTACAGGTGTGAGCCACCACGCCCGGCCATCAATATTCTTAATGTTTGCCAGTCTCATGGTCATCTCATTCAGTCTCATGGCTTTAAATTCCACCTATATTCTCAGGATTTGTAAATGGACATCTCCAGCTCACAGATGGAAAAGTGCTTTGGAAATCTGCCTTGTTGCTCTCGCTATCCGCCATCTCAACTTGCATTCCTAGTGAGTATCTTAAAGCCGATGTATCCAAAACAAGACCCCTCAACCTCTCCCTGATGTTCCCCTTCCCCCAAATCTACTTCACTTGCAGCCTTTCCTTCACAGTTAATGGCCACTCTGTCCTTCCAGTTGGCCAGGCTGAAGATCTTGATGCCATCCTTGATTCTTATCTTTCTTGCAGGTGTCATTCACTTCCGATTCCCTGTTACCACAGAGCTACGTCACCTTCATCTCTCACCTGGATTATTGCACTAATCCCCTCATATTGACCTACTTCTAGAATAATCTATTCTCAGCAGGGAAGCCAGACTGATTCTAATAATTTGTAAGATAATATCTGTAGTCAAGACCCTCCAGAGCTACCCCACGTTACTTGGAGTAAGAGCCTGAATCCCTACAATGGCCCATAGGCCATAGCTGATGGTCTAGGTGACTACTTCTCCACCTATTACTACTTATGCTTACTGCTTACTACTGTAACCTATTTCCATGCTTACTCTTGTTTCCCACACCCCTCTGGCCACATGGGCTTCCCAACCGTTTCTGTAGCATACCAAACAGCTTGGTCCAGATCACTGCCTCCCAGGTATCAGCATGGCTCACTCAACTAGATCTGTCCTGATCATGCTATTTAAATTGCTACCTGTCTCACCTTCCAGCATTCCTATTCCTTTCTAGCTTCATTTCACTTCATAGCACTTGTTCCTTAATACATTATGCAGTTTACTTATTCATCTTATTGCTTATCTTGATCCAATAGAATGTAAATGTCACAAGGGCAGAGATTTTTTTTTCTGTTTTCTATAATCCTGTATTCTCAGCTCTTAGTACAATACTTGTCACATAATGGACACTTGAAAAATGTTTTCTAAAGAAATGAATAAATGGATTTGATAGGTAAAAAATTAAATCTCATTTTATTTGCATTTTTAATTACTAGTGGTGAGATTTTAATAATCTTGGTGTACAAAAGACCTTTCTGAGCTTAATAAAAAATTCACAAAGCATGAAGGAAAAAATGGACAGTTTTGACTTTTTAAAAATTAAAAATTCCTCCATAGGAAAATAATGCTTATCACAAACAAGATTGACAAATAGGAGCTCCACTTGTAATGCATACTTCAGAAATAAAGGTTAATAGCCAGAATACACAAAGAGTGCTTACCAGTCAATAAAAAAGATGAACACTATAATAGAAAGATGAATAAAGGAGAAGAACTGGTCATTCACAAAACAAGAACGCCATAGAGGTATCTGAAAAATGTTTACCATTACTTCACTTTTTCTTAAATGTGCTTTCTTTAAACCAGAGAGACTTTTCATTTCCTCTTGCTTTCAATTTCATCTTCCCTAAATTTAATTTCCAAGGAACTTTCTTATTTTCTATAATAACCACAGTGTATTTCCAGCTGTTTTTCCCTTAGCAAATGGAGCCCCATATCCTGTCTCCCTCGGTTTTACAATTGCTTCCCCCTCCTTCTTCCTCTTTCCCTCCAAAATACTCTATCATCATGGGCAAAACTCCCCAGAGCTGTACTGCTGGGTATGATCCTTTCCTTCACTCCTCAGAAAAAATTGTGATGTGAGGACCAACGCCATGCTTATATATTTAGTAGCAGTTTTATTACAAATATTTTGAATCACACAAAATGTGCAGATTTGCTATTTCAACAACGATAAAGACCTGCTTGACTTGCATAGCATTTAATGAGCAAACGTGCCAGGAATGCTGATTGACAATATTTGGCTGTAGAGTTTCCCAAGCTTATTTTACACAAAGTTTGTAAACTTATGCTCTGAAATTATTTCTCTTTTGTGCATGCCAAATGCAGTGCACTTGTCTCATGTAGGAATGAGCATTGTGCCTCATCCAGAACTGTGTATCTGCAAAAACAAGGCAAGATGAAATAGGAGAGGACCATTAACCAGGAAAAGCAGGAGGGGAAATAAGTGGCAAGCAGAAAGAGCAGACTACTAAAGCCAAAAATGTTTTTGGGACTTTGATAATGAGTGACTCCTCTGGCAAACGTCTGCTATCTAACTGGATAGACATAAATTATCCGAGACTAGGTAATTTATAAAGGAAAGAGGTTTAATTGGCTCGTGGTTCTGCAGTCTAGCTTCTGCTTTGCTTCCGGGGAGGCCTCAGGAAGCTTTTCCTCATGGCGAAAGGTGAAGGGGAAGCAGGCACATCTTACGTGGCTGGAGCAGGAGGAAGAGAGAGCAGCGGGGAGGTGCCACACGCTTTGACACAACAGATCTTGTGAGAACTTGTTATGCCCAGACCGTTTATTCCCCGAAGAAGACCACCAGAGTCCAGAGTCAAAGCTAAGCAGCAAGGATCTTTATTACAGGTTCGAACCTGGAACTCTCACTCGCTCGCAAAACGAGACGGGCAGGAGAGCTCCCCCACTGAGCTCCGAGCAGTGTTATATAGTCTAAGAAAAGTGGGCATAGAGTTATTATACAAATCAGATATATGATTGGCTAGTGTTTGAACAAGGCGATTTGGCTAACTATGATTGGTTCCCGCCATTTCTGATATTTCGGTTCAACCTTTGAGGCGGGAGAGCAGGTTTATGGCAGCAAGAGTTTATCTTACTTAAACACGTCTTATGACCTTGCCTCAGAACTTACAAAATCTCTGGTACGTGCAGAAAAACAGATACTCACAGAACTTATGAAATCTCTGGTATGTGCAAAACAAAATCTCTGGTATGTGCAAAGATTAGAGAGCAGAACAAAGGGTGTAGCGCGGGGGGCGGGTACACATCTATCTTTGTGTCCTTTCAAACTCACTCACTGTACAGTACCAAGGGGGAAAGGGGATGGTGCTAAACCATTCGTGAGAACTCCGGCCCCATGATCAGCTCACCTCTCAGCAGGCCCCACTTCCAGCACTGGGGATTACAATTTGACATGAGATTTGGGTGGCAACACAGATACAAACCATATCAAACCCCAACATTCCTAGAAGAGGAGTGTGGTAAGCAGAGTAATGCCCCTTAACCCTAAACATGTCTATGTCTAACCCCCGGAGCCCATGAATATGATATCTTACACCGCAAGAGGGACTTTGCAGATGTGATTAGGTGGAGGATCTTTAGATGAGGCAGATGATTCTGGATTATCCTGGTAGGACAATCCAATGTAATCACAAGGGTCCTTAGAAGGGAAAAAGGGAGGGCCGGGCGCGGTGGCTCAAGCCGGTAATTCCAGCACTTTGGGAGGCCGAGACGGGCAGATCATGAGGTCAGGAGATCAAGACCATCCTAACACGGTGAAATCCCATCTCTACTAAAAAATACAAAAAAAAAAACAAAAAAACCAGCCGGGCAAGGAGGCGGGCGCCTGTAGTCCCAGCTACTGGGAGGCTGAGCCAAGAGAATGGTGTGAACCTGGGAGGCAGAGCTTGCAGTGAGCGGAGATGGGCCACTGCACTCCAGCCTGGGCGACAGAGCGAGACTCCTTCTCAAAAAAAAAAAAAAAAAAAAAAAAAGAAGTGAAAGAGGGAGGTAGGAGAAGATGGAATCATGGGATGGCTGGCTGGGGGGTCACAGGGCAAAGCATGCAGGTGGCTTCTGGAAGCTGAAGCTGGAAAAGGCAAGGAAACAGATTCTCCTGTAGAGCCTCCTAGAGCCGACACCTTGGTTTTAGCTCCCTGAGACTGATTCTGGACTTCTCATCTCCAGAACAATAAGATAATAGATTTGTGTTGTTATAAGCTACTAAATTTATGGTAATTTATTACAACAGAAAGAGGAAATGACTACAAAGAGGATGAACCCTGTTTATTTCTCTCACCACTGTTGCTTATCTCTAATATGGACTTGGATCATCTGGAAGGTAGGAGGTGTAGGAAGCAGGGCTCCTCTCAGGGGTGCCTGAGTCTCCTGACCACACTCTGAAGTCCAGGTCTCAAGTCTGGGAGCACAGCAGAAGCCCCCGTGGAACTTTTAAAGAAAGTGCAGATGCTCAGCTCTACTCCACACCTACTGCATTTTATTTTCCAGCATTGGGGGCCTAGTCATGAGTATATTATTTTTAGGTTTTACAGGTGACAGTGAGACTCCAAGACTTCAGAGGTGAGAGGGGGACTAAGAAACAGGTTCATGTTAGATAATTGAAGTTGCAGCTGCTGGTGGACAAACTGCTTTACCTACAGATGGGCCTTCCCAAAGGAGCACATGTCCTCCAGGTGAATAGGAAATCCCTTGTCCTTGCCCTGATCATGATCACAGAACAGTCCATGTGAACCAGAGAAGGAATTCACACCAAAACTGCCCCCCAAACACACTCAGGGGTAAGGCATGTTGAGATAGTCTGGACTCTACTGCCCTCAGGAAAACTTGAGGATGAAGTTCTTTCCATCTTCAGTAACTGACTCTGCATCATGTGGTTAGTTTTTTCCTTCCCCCACTTCATTCCCTCCCCCTAATCTTTAAATTAGAGAAGAAAAGAGTGTAATGGTGTACATCTCATACCAGTTAGAATGGCAATCATTAAAATGTCAGGAAACAACAGATACTGGAGAGGGTGTGGAGAAATAGGAATGCTTTTACACTGTTAGTGGGAGTGTAAACTAATTCAACCATTGTGGAAGACCGTGTGGCGATTCCTCAAGGATCTAGAACTAGAAATACCATTTGACCTAGCAATCTCATTACTGGGTATATACCCAAAGGATTATAAATCATTCTACTATAAAGGCATATGCACATGTATGTTTATTACAGCACTATTCACACTAGTGAAGACTTGGAACCAATCCAAATGTTCATCAATGATAGACTGGATTAAGAAAATGTGGCACATATACACCACGGAATACTATGCAGCCATAAAAAAGGATGACTTCATGTCCTTTGCAGGGACATGGATGAAGCTGGAAACCATCATTCTGAGCAAACTATCCCAAGGACAGAAAACCAAACACCACATGTTCAAACTCACAGGTGGGAATTGAACAATGAGAACACTTGGACACAGGGTGGGGAACATCACACCCTGGGGCCTGTCGTGGGGTGGGGGGATGGGGGAGGGATAGCATTAGGAGAAATACCTAATGTAACTGACGAGTTAATGGGTGTGGCAAACCAACACAGCACATGTATACATATGTAACAAACCTGCATGTTGTGCACATGTACCCTAGAACTTAAAGTGTAATAAAATAAAAAGAATGTAATGTTATAAATTAGAATTCTTTGAGGAAGAAACCCAACCACTGCTTTTATTTTAAAAGAAGTGAGAGTTCTCTTGAGAGTTGTCACTAGTTAGGCTCAGGCCAGGACAAAGGACAGCCCACAGAATGAATGGTCTAAGATGTTGGCTACAGCGGTGATTGTATGGAGTCATCATGCTAAAACAATAAGCTGTAGGGAAGAAAAATAGAGCATTGGAGAGATTATTAAATGAAGTCCTACATAATCGACCCCTCACTATTTCAAAGATGCTGAAGTCAGATCTGCAAGTGGAGATTCCCAAGTGTTGGCAAGCTACTCTGTGGCTTCCAGTAGCCCTGGAGAGATGAGGAGCCTCTGCTTCCAGAGGGGAATCCAAGAAGGCAGACCCTGAGACAGCACTCAGTCCCTGCTGTGGAGACAGCCAGGAGAAGGGACCTCAGGATGAGTTAAGTGTGCTGGGGTTATTTGTATTTGACCAGGGGCCAACAGGGGTTATTAGATTTATGAAATCCACCCAATCAGCAGATAGGTTTAAAAATGGCTTAGAAACCAGGCACTGGGAAATTTAATGTTAGCATTTTCTTTGGTTCAGGAAAAAGGCTAACTGAAATCTTTCTCCTAGATTTGTACCCCATTTCTTGGTCATCGAGCTTTTCTAGACTTCTTGATCCATGTATTAGTTCATTCTCACACTGCTTCAAAGAAATACCCGAGACTAGGTAATTTATAAAGGAAAGAGGTTTAATTGGCTCATGGTTCTGCAGTCTAGCTTCTGCTTTGCTTCTGGGGAGGCCTCAGGAAGATTTTCCTCACGGTGAAAGGTGAAGAGGAAGCAGGAATGTCTTACATGTCTGGAGCAGGAGGAAGAGAGAGCAGTGGGGAGGTGGCACATGCTTTGAAACAAAAGATCTTGTGAGAACTCACAAGTACAGTACCAAGCGGAGATGGGGATGGTGCTAAACCATTCGTGAGAACTCCACCCCCATGACCTGGTCACCTCTCACCAGGCCCCACCTCCAACACTGGGGATTACAATTTGACATGAGATTTGGGTGGGAACACAAACCCAAACCGTATCAATCCAGAACTTCAATTCTTGGATAAGTTGTTGGGGAATGAGAGAAAAGGGAAAAAAACCATGGAAACTCACCAAGATATGTTACTTATCCAAGTGGATAAATGTGTCATTAACATTTTCTTCAAGGAAGAAATGTTTTTTGTTTTTGTTTTTTTAATTTGCAGGAAAGAAGGACAGATTTGTTGGTTGATGGTTCTGTTACCATGGAAACATAGAGATTAAGAAATAAAAAAAGAGGGCCGGGCGCGGTGGCTCAAGCCTGTAATCCCAGCACTTTGGGAGGCCGAGACGGGCGGATCACGAGGTCAGGAGATCGAGGCCATCCTGGCTAACACGGTGAAACCCCGTCTCTATTAAGAAATACAAAAAACTAGCCGGGCGAGGTGGCGGGCGCCTGTAGTCCCAGCTACTCGGGAGGCTGAGGCCGGAGAATGGCGTAAACCCGGGAGGCGGAGCTTGCAGTGAGCTGAGATCCGGCCACTGCACTCCAGCCTGGGTGACAGAGCGAGACTCCGTCTCAAAAAAAAAAAAAAAAAAAGAAGTTCTTATGTATTAACTTTTTAGATATCCTACCATAGCCTAACTTTACCCTTGAGGCAGAATGAAAAAATAGTCCTGACCCAGGTCATCATTCTAAGCAGTTCTGTCATGAGAGGCAAGCTCAAACTCTTCTTTCTGTCATTTCTGCCTTGCAGATTGGCTGAATATGCACTTTAAATTCATGCTTTCATTGTGAATAGGTCACTTTGGTGCACATAGAAGAACCTTTAGGTTCTGAGTAAGTTTTGCAAAGTAAAGCATGTTGCTTATAGGACTTGGCTGAATAGACATGGGAAGACAAGTCATTTGGAATGGAATTGGTGACCAGACCACAGAGAATGTCTTAGTTCTTTCTGGCTGTTAGAGCACAATATCTTTGACTGGATAATTTATACACAACAGCTATTTATTGCTCATAGTTCTGAGGGCTGGTAAGTCCAAGATCAAAGCGCCAGCAGATTCAGTGTCTGATAAGAGATGGCTCCTCATAGATGGTGCCTTTTGTATGTGCTTACATGGTACAAGGGGTATGATAGCTAATACTGAGGGTCAACTTGATTGAATTGAAGGATACAAAGTGTTGATCCTGGGTGTATCTGTGAGGGTGTTGCCAAAGGAGATTAACCTTCGAGTCAGTGGGCTGGGAAAGGCAGACCCATCCTTAATCTGGGTGGGCACAATCTAATCAGCTGCCAGTGCAGCTAGAATATAAGCAGGCAGAAAAATGTGAAAAGAGGGCCTAGCCTCCCAGCCTACATCTTTCTCCTGTTCTGGATGCTTCCTGCCCTCAAACATCGGACTCCAAAGTCTTTAGTTTTGGGACTCAGACTGGCTCTCCTTATTCCTCAGCTTGCAGACAGCCTATGGTGGGACCTTGTGATCATGTGAGTTAAAATTATATATATATATATATATATAAAATGTCCTATTAGTTCTGCCTGAATAATACAAGCAAGCGAACTCCCTGTTTCCCTTTTATAAGGGCATTAATCCCATTCATGAAGGTGGAGCCCTCATGACCTAATAACCCCTGAATGGCCCTACCTCTTAATACTATCACATTGGGGATTAAGTTTCAACACATGAATTTTGTGGGAACACAGACATTTAGACCATAAAAGTCAAGATTTCCAAGTGAACGCTTTATTCAACTATATAGATGTAATTAATTTTGTCTACTTTTTTTGTATGTGTGACATGGCAGAAACTGGGATGGGGTAAGTTATTTAAAAGTTTAATTAAATACTACTTTTGTAACTATGACTTGTGTGCTCATATTTAAATATCCCGCTTAATTCACTTGTTTGGAGAGACAGTATCGTATAGAGAGGGAGCCCGTCATGGTCTTTAAGATGAGCACAGGCTTTGGAGTCAGAATCGACATGGTTTTCGATTCTTGCGCTACCTCTAACTAGTTTGGTAACCTAGGGCAGTGACTTAATTTCTGTAATCCTTGATTTCATCACCTGAAAATGGGGATAATCATTCACAGTGATTCTATAAAAATTTAAGAAGATAATACTGTCAGGCCGGGCGCGGTGGCTCACGCCTGTAATCCCAGCGCTTTGGGAGGCTGAGGCGGGCAGATCACGAAGTCAGGAGATTGAGACCATCCTGGCTAACACGGTGAAACCCCGTCTCCACCAAAAATACAAAAAAATTAGCCAGGCATGGTGGTGGGCGCCTGTAGTTCCAGCTACTCTGGAGGCTGAGGCAGGACAATGGTGTGAACCTGGGAGGCAGAGCTTGCAGTGAGCTGAGATTGCGCCACTACACTCCAGCCTGGGTGACAGAGCGAGACTCTGTCTCAAAAAAAAAAAAGAAGATAATACTGTCTGCATGATATGCTTAGCTTGTTTCTCGACCCTAAGCTTTGGTAGCATTGCTGAATTATACTAATTGCTGACATATACCAAATGTATCGGTCACCTCCTAAAACTTCAAATGGAAGGGAGGACCCTTCTGCCCCTGAAACAAGGTTCACAGGGCTTCTATATTCCCCTGAGGGCCCCCAAGATCCCCATATTTCTGTTTATAGTTCTATTTGAAGCCAATTTAATACTACCATATTTCACTTTAATGCCGGTGCAAATTTGAAAATATTTCACCAAATTCTTTTAAATAAATGCACTTTTCTCTTTTATTTATTCAATAAATATGTATTGAATACCTATTATATGACAGGCCCTGTGCTAGATGCTGGGGATAAAATAATCAACAGGATAGAAATGGCTTCTGCCCTCATGGATGATGGAGTGTAGTATGGACAAAGCCATCGGTAAGCAGACAATTATAAGGCTGTGCTTACTCAGTGCTGTGGCAGGAGTACAGTGAGATGTAAGCATCTTGCTGGAGCTCCTAACCCAGGTTTGGTTGGGAGGGTTGTCGCTGGAGGTGAAATTATTTTTAAAGCCATCTCAGAGCTGGGGCTCTATTCTGGGGCCCTCTAACTCTGCTAGAGCTGCCTCGGAGTGTTAGACTTCATTCATTCACTCCTACATTTAATTCATTCATTCACTGAGTGAATGTGCCAAGCACTGGGAAAACTGGTGAGCAAAACAGACATGGCCCCTTTCTTTATAAAGCTTATAGGCCTGTGTGTGTGTGTGTGTATGTGTGTGTGTGTGTGTCTGTCTGTGTGTAGAAATAGAGGAATTGGAGGAGTGAAGGGAGCTGAGAGATCAGATTCTGATTCACGAGGCCAATCCCTATTGCAAAAGTAGATTAATTGACAAGCTGTCACCATGATATGCCATTAACCTGGCTCTAACTAAGAACATGTAATCTGATTTCATGTTCACAAACTCCACTTCTTATAATGGGTTGACTTCTCCCACAGGTCAGCCTAAGGGAAGAATAAGGTGGATAATGTTCCATTATGGTTCACGTGGCAAATCTAATTTTCATGGGAAATTAATACTTTGGGATTCTGGGCGTATACCTCATTGCTCTTCCTATTCTACCTCTGAGCTGGACCTGGGTCCCCTCTTGGTGTAATGAAGAAATGAGTTCTGTGGCTCGAAGGATGTGTCTCCTTTGGAGACAGCCAGTTGATCGTTCTCTGAAAGCAACACACTAACATTCCTGTGCTCTGAATAAGCTGGTTCCTTTTAAAAGAATTTTGACTTTTATTTTAGATTCTGGGGGTACATGTGCAGGTTTATCACCTGGGTATATTGTGTGACACTGAGGCTGGGGTATGAATGATCCTGTCACCTAGGTAGTGAGCATAGTACCTAATAGGTAGCTTTTCAGTCCTTGCCCGCTACCCGCCTCTCTCCTGCAGGAGTCCCCAGTGTCTGTTGTTCTCATCTTTATGTCCATATGTATCCAGTGTTTAGATCACACTTATAAATGAGTACACACGGTATTTGGTTTTCTGTTCTGTGTTAATTCACTTGAAGAAGCGGTTTCTTCCTCCTGTTAAAAGTCTGCACCCATGTGTCTTGGGGCTGTTTGGACTGACCCAACCTTTGCACTATAGGCTTGAAAATCACCTCCCTGGCTTTTATTAAATACATACATTAAATGTATATTAAGTATTGTTTACATTCAGAGGATGCAGCTGTCCTAATTGAATGAGTGTTTTCTAATTTTATTTTATTTTGTTTTTTGCCCAAAAGTTGTTCAGAGCAAGCAGCCTATCAGAGTGGTGATGAGTGAGGTGTCAGGGGCCAGTTGAGCTGGGTTTCAGTTCCAGAGCTGCAGATGAGTAGCTGTGTGGCTACTCCCTGCTCTGTGCTTTAACCTCCTCCTCAGGCTGTTGGGAGGTGGTGTAAGTAGAGTGCTCAGAATCATGCCTGCCACATGGAAGCACCCGGCAGGTGAAAGCTTATTAGTTAAAAAGGTCTGATAATCACTGGCATTGTGGCCAATTCCACTGTTCTCCAGAAGCTTTGCATCAGGGGTCTTGTATGCTTTTTAAACATTAAAATAAATAAAACCTTGAAGCTCTTATTCCAAATAGATATTCAATTTCTCTTATTGCAAAGAGTGGTGAAATAGATTCCTTAATCCGTCCCTGTGTCTGGGAGTCAGGCCTGACCGAGGGGCTGGAACGTTAGCATGTGCGGGGCTCGTCCGCGCCAGCAGCTGGGAGAACTCTCCAGCAAATGTGCAAATGTGCAAACGTAGTAAGTTTGTGGCATGTCACATCGTTTTCCCTCTCCATCTCTTCCCAATTGCATTTTTAAAAGTAATGCAGTTAATTTTCATGAGCATTTTAAGCCCAAATTAGATCTCATATTGTAAACACTGCAGAAGCTGAGAAAGATCTCGTTAACAAAAGCAAATTACTAAACTCTCGCAAATCTGAATCAGACCCATGGAAATCAAACTTGGATGAAGGACATGCCTACAAAATTCATTCCGGCTCCATTTCTGCAGGATGAAAGTGAATGCAGGCATGCTAAGCTACCAGCAGATCTGTGACTGTGGCACCTAATTGCAGCTGCCTTTAAACCTTGGGCAGGTCAATGGAGGCATGATGATCTCAGGGATATAATTTATCTTTTATGTATTTCTATGGTGTGATATATAATCCCTTGCTGAAAAGGGTCCTTGTGGATGTCGGCTTCTGCTCCTGGCTGTAACAGAATAAAGAACTGGTAAATAGGTGACTCTATTCATCTCTCTTTTGTCCTACATACTGTGGGCCAAGGGATGGAGCTACCCCTCTTAAGGCAGTGATGGGGGCATTCAACCCATAAATGATTCTGGATTTGCTTTATTCTGTGATTGGACTCAATCGTATGCTTCTGAAATCTTGATACACTATTATGATAGTCTCGAATAGCCAGAGAGCTGTTTTCCACTTTGTATCTGAAGTCTTACTTTCTCTGCTCACTCTTCAGATAGCTGAGCACCTCAAATAGGGTGGGGTAAAGAGATTTGAAGAAGCAATCATGCTATCTTGAGATGCAGAAGCCAGGGAGGTGAAGAACTCATTTTGTCTGTGTCTGGACACATTAGAAGCCTTCTGCTTAAGTGAGAACAGTCAGGCAGTCAGCAGGGGTTTATGGGAAAACACACAGCAGGTTATAGGGCAAAACCTTGCTCTAAACATTTCAAGTATGCATTAAACAATGAACAGGGTTTCTTGACCTTGCAGTCTGTTGCCTTTTCTGCCCCCTAACTATTTGTAGATTTGAAGTACTGAGGGACTGGGATGCTCCCAATAGGAAAATGGGGAAAACGCAGCCAGGTGCCATGGCTTAGGGTAGAGTAGGGGAAAAAGCTATCCTTGAGCCAGGCATTTCTCTGCATTTTCCTGCTTGGTACTAGGGTTGCAGCACTGTAGGGCCACTCATGGCAGCCCCATGCCAAACGCAGCAGAACTAAGCAGAACCGTGGTCTGTGGTCTCGCACATCTCGGTACCCTCCTCCCAAAATGGCAGGACGCACTCCCTGGACTTCCCTGTTTTGTCTCCATCAGCTTTCTCGATGTGTCTTCAAGGCTGCATGGCACAAATACCTCCTCCTGTTCTGAAATCCATTTACTTCCATTTTCTCTTCCTGACCTCCCTTCCTCCAGGTTCCTTTCTTTTCTAATCATTACACAACTCAGGCAGACAAATAGCCGGCATGCAAGCTATTATGTAAGTAAATATGAGAGTCCACTGAAAAGGTCAGCAATTGCGAAGAAAATAACGGGCAAAACTTCAAGGAGGAGGTGGGCCTTGAGCTTCTGTGAATAAAATGGGAGGGATGCGGTTGGCCGGTGGAAGGAGGAACGATACACGTGGCCCAGGGATGAAGGCGCAAGCCCAAGAGTTTTAGGATTGCATCCTGCCTTCCACAGTTATTAAGTTCCATAGCCTTGGGAAAGTCACTATACGTCTCTTGGACTCAGGCTTCTCATCGATGAAGTGGGGATAATCACACCTGGTTTCCACTGTTGTTAGAAGGATAATGGTTAATGAATTAGCAAATTAATTTGATACATATTGATGGTTAGGTGCTGTGCACTATGGTAGGCATGCAAAGAATCAGACCCGTGAGGCTTCTAGGAGCTAACAGGAGAGAGAGACAAATAAGTTTATGAACCTGTAAGTAAAACTAATATGTGCCATGAAGCTTGCAAACAGCATGACAGAGTCAGCAGTTTTCACAGGGTGGTCAGGGAAGGTTCCCTGAGAATGTGATATTGTCTGTGTGGCACTGTCACAGCTCCTGGCACAGGGTAAAATGAGCTCTTTGTAGTTCCTTTTATCCCAGGGACACTTGTCTGAGGACAGGAGAATTCGGGAAAGGCTATGTGAGAAAGGGGCATGTGGGAGGCACAGGGATTGCTGTACCGTAGACTTCCCTGTTCTCTCTTTATGCCCTTTTTCTTTCTAAAGGGACAGGTTCACATACAAGGCTCAGGAAGAGGAAGAATTTGCTCTGCAATTTGCTGGTTTGTCATGTGTCCTTGGCCAGAACATCCTCTCCATCCCTTCAGTCTGCTGTCCACCACTGTGATGGGGTAAAGAGGATGCCTGTAAATCATCTTAAGCCTTAGACAGAATGCAGGCATCGCCGTGGAAATATTAATAACATGGCTGCTGGGCTTTGAATTCATGGAATGTTCTCTCTGAAGTGCTCTGAAGAGAGGCGGTAATAGGGTTTGGCATTATTTTCTCTCAGGAGAGAAAGAGGAGCACAAAGGCATAGATGGCATTTGCTAGAAATTTCATGGGTAGAATCAGCCAGGCCTTCCACGTAGGCCCCTGTTGCCAGTTCAGTGCGGTAACCACCAGGTGGTTTGCTGTAGGGGACATCTGGATGGCACCCTCCTTCTCCTCTGGCTACATCCTCCCCGTGCCTTCCAGGCTCCATGAGTTTGTGCCCCGGGAATCCTGTCAGGCTTGTCACTTCCCCAGCAGAGGCAGACAGGGCTGCACCCTGCATGCTGCAGTCAGAGGACTGGGGAGCAAAATGGATATTTTTTTTGTTTGGCAGTTACAAACTCCTTCATCATGAAATTCATTATACAAATCGGGTCAGACATCAAATATTTTTAAAAACCCGTCTCTGATTTAGACCCGGCTATCACCAAAGGACAACAGGAAAAGTATTTTTCAGAAGGTTTAGGGGACCAGGACAGGAAAGGGTGAAGAGCCAGGATTTTCCACTGGATCCTTCTGAGAGCTCTTGCAGGAGGTAGATGAATTCCTTGGTCAAAAGTGGGTGTAGCAAGTGTGGAAAGGCCATGGGAGGGCTTCAGGGCCTCAGGGGTATCGGGTGAAAGGTGGCAGGGCAGATCAAAAGCTTGCTCAGGGGGTTATTATTATTTTTGCATTTGGTTAAAAATTGACAAACTAATTGCTGAGCCCATTGTCAGAAAACTGGCAACCCATTAGAGATGATTGTAAGCAATTTCTCTCTATTATTCCTAATGAGACTGATGCAGCCTCATCTTCTGTACTTAGTGCTCAGAGAAATGAGGGTTTTATCTGTTTCTCTAACTCAGCCAGAGAGCATCTGCTGCACTAAACCTGCGTGGGGCTGCCGTGCAGGCCACAGGGCTTTTCGAGTATTCCTGACCTCAGCTGGGAAGATGGATGATTTGTTTGTCTGATTGCCTGAGTCTCTTGCCGCCTCTTCATTTTCCACCTTCTCTTCCTTCCAAACACCCTTCTTACTCCTGGCCAACTCTCAAGATACAGTTAATCTAAAAAGCAGGAAAGCAAAATTGAATAGAAAAACAAAACTAAACTCTTTTAGAAGTGAAACTTTAAATATTGAAAGCTGAAGCTTCTTGGATTTGAATATTTCAGTGGGGTTTAGAAAAGACCAAACTATTCCTTCAAAATCACTTAGAATATTTTCTACTTTTATATCACTTAGAATATTTTCTACTTTTAAATATTGGAGTAAATACTTATATATAACTAGACTATCCAGGTTCTTGAATAGAAAAGAGAAAGATGTCCAATATCCCTTCAATCTGGGATATTGCATCTCAGCCCATTTTTCCTGAGCTAGTCCAGATAGAGTCAATATTTCTAAGTTCAGTTCAGAGGCAGGGTTTTCTATGACACATCAGACACCCTTGTTTCCCCCCTTGGTGAAGGCCTGAACATTGTCTTCTTCTGTCAGTGGGAGGGAAGTTTGTGTTCTAGGACACCTTCCTCACACCCTCACCTTTCCCATGGTCTTCCATGACTAGAATGCACTTTTCTCTTCCTTTTTTTTAAGCAACAAAATGAGTTCTGGTTCATCTGTAGATATGCAGACAAGGAAGTCCATTTTAGTGGATTTTCTGTTTCATTTTAAAACCAATTTCTGTGTCAATTGCCTACTATTTGCAAAATCTTGAGGATCATAAGAAATGATAAACAATTAAAGTGGTTGCCAAGCCAGTTAACATGAACACATTTTATCATTCCAATGTACTCTGTGATGAATCCTTAATAATCTTTCCTTTAAAAAATAAGATGTTCAATATCATCAGTTATTTCGTTAGGGGTTGGCACCTATGGCTATAAAGTATGTGTCAGATTCTAATTACACACAATAATATCACTAACTTCGAGCGTTTGGCCACTGCTGTATTGTGAGTTTTTGAAAATGGAAAATGACAGTCATAATTTCTTTCAGAAAGGATTTGGAGACTGTATTAGTTTTCTCTAGCTGCTGTAACAAACGGAGTGGTTTAAAGCAACACAAATTTATTGTCTTATGGTTTTGGAGATCCAAAGTCCACAATGGAACTTAGCTTGCTAAAATCAAGCTGTCAGCAGGGCTGTTCCTTCTGGGGCTCTAGAGGAGAATCTGTTTCTTTGCCATTTCCACCTTCTAGTGGCTGTTCAGGTCCCTTAGGGGAGACCGCTTATATTTTGAAAGCCAGCGATGGCACTGTTCCTACTTCTGCTCCTGTCATGGCCTCTCCTTCTCTGATTGAGTCTCCTGCCTTCATTTTAGAAGGACCCTTGTCATTACTATTAAACTCACATATATAATCCAGGATAATCTCCTCATCTCAAGGTCCTTACCTTAATCACACTTGCAAAGTCCTTATGCCACGTAAGGCAACATATTCACAGGTTCCAGGGATTAGCATGCCGACATCTTTAGGGAGGCTGTTGATTCTCTCTATCACAGGAACAAAAAGCAAAAGTAGACTAGAAGATCAGTTTTTATGAATAAGCAAAACCAGTACACTTTTGGATGCTTTTTATTTTTTCTTTGAAACAGTTGTTTTCAGTTCCATACAGGCTTGAAAATGGCAAAACCATTAATTGAATTCCTGTTCAACTGTATGGTTCGTGATTTATTTCACATGTATGGAAATATGGTAGCTTTGTTAGGATGAAAAATTTACTTTCCAATCTTCTTTTAAAGGTCAAGTGGCAGAGAGGACTGGTTTTAAATGCAAGTTATCCACATGGAGCAATTAAGGAGAGATAGAAAGTGGTATAGATTTTAACATGTGACATGGGCCAGATACAAGCGGAGGATAATTGACTAAGATATTAGCTGATTTAGGAAAATTTAAATCCTACCTTTGGGAACACACTTGGATTAATATATATTTATTGTAATTCATTAAAAAATCCTTCTCTTCTAAGCTATTTTATCATTACATTTGCAATTTGCTTCTCTTTGCAGCCAGACATAAACACCAAGAGCCAATCTCAGAGGTAAATTCTTGCCTCGGCCTCCTTTTTGCTGTCAGTGGGCGGTGTTGACTTAGAGCCCACTTTCAGAGATGTATTGAAATTCCATATTAAGTTAAAGGATGCTTTGTAATGTTCGATCTCTCTCCCAGAACAAACAGACCTGACACGGTCCAGGTATCCTTCCCTTTCTTCCTGATGTCATTTGTGCTTTCAGAACTTCCCCTGTAGAAATTGCTCTTGGTCATCGGCTTAACCATTGGGGCATTTCTAGATTTTCACTGTAACCTGATTCCCCTTTGGTGTAGAAGGGAGGGAGATTTCAAATGTGTCTTGGGAGATCCTGGCCTGGTGGAGAGGAGGCGCTGCCCTCCCCGTGCGTAGCTTGTGAAACGTTCGGTATCTGCTTCTCTTTCTCTTTCTGCTGGTGGCAGAGGGATGCTGGGTGGATCAAGCGGAGCAGGCAGACCCTCTTTAAGCCGCATGCCGGTTCCTTTAGGCAGAAACACAAGCCTTTCTCCATCCCGCGCGCTCTCCTCCTGTGGCGCTTTCAGGCGATAAAGGGGAACAATGAAATGCAACCTGTTGGTGCTGGCATCTGCTCAATGGCTGTAGCTTGTGTGGAGGCAGCTGACTGTGCTGGCACCTCTGCCTGGGCTTGGCAAGACCAGAGCACACACCATTCTCACCACGGCCTGGAACGGGACCCGATGACAAGTGGCTATAAAATGATGACAGAGAGAGGCAGGAATCATGGCCCAGGAGAGGGAGGGGAGCAGGAGTCAGCACCAAGAACAGCCATGCAGTTTAGAAGAGGTGAAAAACAGGGAAATGTTAGTTGCTTGCATTTTTTTTGTTGTTTTCTTTCTTTATCTCTTTTGCTTATTTTAGTCAGGTTGTTCTTGTCAGGGCAGAAAGCTGTGTAGTAATCTTGAGGCCGTCTTATCCTCTGATTTAGTGGATGCTTCTGTTTAATGAATCACTTCATGCTGCTTACTGATGGGGCTTTCAAAGGAATGGCTTTGGGGTAACAAGTACAATTAGAAATGATCATCAGCAATTACAAGTGATACTCTTGATTTTGGTTGGCTGTGATCATTGTTTATTGGTTGGGGAGGGCCTTTCCATTATCAGAAATATCCTTCTAATTTTGGAGAAAATCGAGGAAAAGCATTAACTGATATGTTTATTTTTTTATAGCTTTATAATGTTTGCGAAGTTCTGAATAGGAAATCTTCTCAATGGAAATTTAACATTTGGTTAAGTGTTACTCAATGGCTCTCAAAATTCGGTGTGCACGGCATTACCCGAGAAGCCTGGAAAATGCAGAATTCTGGGTCCTATCCCCAGAGTTTTGAATTCAATAGATTCGGGTGGAGTCTCCAAATTCGCATTTTTAACAAATTCCCAAGTTACCCTGATGCAGGTGGTAGGGATCATGGTTTGAGGAAAACTACGTTATATGCCTGGACTTCTTAGCTAATCATTTTCTGATTAGCTCGCCGGCCAACGCCCCCCCACGTGTTTTCATTTGATGTAACTTTCTCTAAGCTAGTAGTTGTGTTTTCATGCAATTCAGGAAGGAGGCTGCTGACAGTGCGGTGCATCACCTGCATTGTTGTTTTCAGAGCTTTTGGTCTTAGGTTTATTCCCAGTACAAAGATTGACGGATGATCTGAAATCAAATACATTTGTCTGGGAGTGGAATGTCTGTCAGACCCACGCATTGATTTCCTTGAGCTTGAGTTCTCAGTAAATGCCTTTCCAGTGAGAATTCCAATCAGGATTCTAAAGGTTATATGAAATAGGCTTGATTTCTGGGCTTCCTCCAGGGAGCTTGCTTAATTTTTATAAGCAAAATTAACTCAACCACCACGGCTTGTTTTGTAATCAGCACACAGTTCATATTTTAGGAATAAAATGTTATGTTGATTAGTGTGTGAAACAGGTGATCCAGAAAATATCTCTGTGCTGAGAATCTTTAAGGAAGAAATATTTACACTCCAGAGCATGAAAAGATAGCAAAACGGAATCTAGGCAGAACCGAAGGGAAGGAAGCTCCGCTAGGAGAGATGCCCGATTTCTACAAGTGTTCTCACACTATTCGACCACCAGGGGGCAGCATTGCACTTTGTTTGGAAAACGGCCTCTGCGGCAAGCAGCCCTTTAAAGGAAAATAACATCTAAGTGAGCAAAGCTAAAAACCAGAACATTAGCAAGAACCAGAAAACCAACAACACAGAACCCAAACTCTCTTTGTTATAATGTGCCGCCTTTGCTTTTCTTGGTACACAGGTTTTAATATTGTAGTATTAAGACTCTCCAGGGCATACTTTATCGGTCCATTAATACATACTTATGGGTGGTGGATGATTCAGTGAGATTATTTTTCATTTTTCTTACTTTTCGTTTGTCTCTCTCATCTCATCTCACTTGTCCTTGTCTTTGTGTCAAACAACTACTGTCCTATATCTACTTCTTTCAGGGCAGCGAGAGGCCCAACAGGGGGCTGCACCTTGCTACTGGCTGGTCATTTTGTGGAGCCAGATGGATGTGTATAGAGCCTGGCTGGAAAGCTGTCTCCTTCTTGGTGTAAACCCAGGTTCACAACGTGCATGGTTCTGGGAAGTTCCTGGGGATTATAGTTATTTTTAATGCACCCTCACAAACACTTTTATAGGAGTCAAGCTGTCATATTACAGAAAGTGATGCAAAATAAATATATGCTAACATTTTGTATTTTTAAAATTGACTCATATGATTAATGGATAAAGTGTGGTTGAATGAAAAAACCTGAGCATGAGTGTTAGGAATATAAATTCCACCAATATAGGGATCATGTCTGTTTGTTCAGAGATGATACATCAAGCTCCCAGAACTGTGCCTGGCATGGCAGGCCCTCAATTAATGTTTGTTGAGTGAATTAACGAATTTAAACACATGTTATGACCAGCTCCGCCTTCTCCTACCTTGGCTTTGCGTTTGAGCAATGATTAACTTGGGAACTGAGGCAAGCCTGGGGAGATTTACTTAGCTTCCTTGCCTGTCTCAGTCACTGTCTCTCTTGTTTCGGGGCTTAGTGTAAGTACAATGACTGAGAGTTTCTTGAAGGAAAGTCCTAAAATTTTTTTTTTTTTTTTGAGACGGACTCTCACCCTGTCATCCAGGCTGGAATGCAGTGGCACGATCTCAGCTCACTGCAACCTCCGCCTCCTGGGTTCAAGTGATTCTCCTGCCTCAGACTCCCAAGTAGCTGGGATTACAGGCATCTGTCACCACACCTGATTAATTTTAGTAGACACAGGGTTTCGCCATATTGGCCAGGTTGGGCTCGAACTCCTGACCTTGTGATCCGCCCACCTTGGCTTCCCAAAGTGCTGGGATTACTGGCATGAGCCACTATGCCCAGCCCATAGCTAATCTTTAAGAACAACTGTAAACCCTGAATATTTTTGTTTCTTTGAAATTTGCATGTAACATTACATACAATTACAGCATTAAAGCTGCCTTTTTGAGGGAGTTTCATTAAGACTAGACTTGAAGATTTCTTGGTACTAATGCCCTTCTATGAGGAAGCTCTCCTGTTTGGCTTCCTCCTCCCTTTTCTTCTCTTGCAAGAAACAGGTTGGGAAACTTGACTTTGAACAGGAACAGGGCAGGGAATAACAGGCACATGAAGATTAATTACCCTCGTTGGAATCCAGTTTGACTGGGCAAGGTGAGACAGTTCAATTATTTAATCATATTGGTGCTATTGGCTTCCAAATCCTTAAGTGCCAGGATAGCCCTTCCTTTCCATTTAATTTATATGAGGAGTTGCTCCTCAACTTGCTGCTCTCAGCTGAACCGTCTGGCAGAGGGAGAGAAGCAGTCGATTTTGGAAGGAGATGATCCCATCTCTGCATCCTCTTGGGCTGCATTTGTGAATAGTTCTCAGCACTTATTTTGGAAGCTACCAGACTACCTGTGTCTCTCCTGTCCCCAGAAGGCTGCTCCGTTCTATGTGTAAGGGAAGCTTTGTCCCTTGCACATGACTTTTTAAGGCTTTCTTTTGGCTCAAGAATGTCTATCCATTGAAGCTACAGGTCAGAGCATGTCACTAGAGCAGAACATGCTGGAGCAGCACAGTCCGATAGAACATTCTGCGATGATAGAGATGTTCTGAACCGCCCTGTCCAGTGTGGCAGGCAGTGACCACGTGTGGCTATTAGCATTAGAAATGTGGCCAGTGTGATGGAGGAAATGAAATTTTAATTCAAACTCATTTAAAGTTAAAATTACCTGTGGCCCAGTGGAAACTCTACTGGGCAGTGAAAGACTAGATTGTACTTGTGATGCCCAATAGAGATGTGATTTTTGTTGGTTTGTTTCTGGTGGGGCTTGACCGTTGCACTGTCACACAGCAGGGCTGTCTTACACCTTAGTCCCTCTGGTATTAACGTAGTTTTTCCTTTACATCCCACCAAGCCCTCTTGTTTCTCACCATGCCCCTCTGCTACTGCATCTTGGCTAAGTCACTCCTCATTAGTATCTGAGAAGGGACAGGAGAATGGAATTTTGCCTATTCAGCTGTGGTTCCTTGATCCCCGCATGCCCCCACACACAGGTGGTGAGAGATCTTAATCCCAGTGAAAACTGCATTCTGTCAAAATAAAATGAGCTAGTTGGGTGTAGCTTCACCAGATGTTTTAGTGTCATGACCCGTGGACTTCTGCCAGGGTGCTGCCACCCACTTAGTGTCCCACAACCTGGAAGGCACATGCTCTGCTTAGCATAGATTTTTCAAAGTTGTTCAGTGATTTAATGCATATATAAAACCAATTGCTAGTTTGTCTATGAAAATGAGCTTTTTAAAAAATGGCCTCATGAACCAAATATTGATGGTCAAGCTAGATACAACAAGAAAGGGATAGGAGCATAAAGTATCTCACACTAAGAATGAAAGACAAGGACTGAGTTTCCACAAATCTTAGTCATTCAGATCGCACTGTGGAGTCATAATCAATGACTTCCAATCTCCCTCATCCTCCAGCCTCACCATGCCCCCAAGCTCATCAACTCATCATTCCCCTGCTGTTTCCACCACACTTACACTGGGCCCTGCACACTTCATGCCCTAGTTGCTAAAATTATACAAATAGAGAGGAGAAAAAAAATAAGTCTGTGAAATCATTCTCTTGGTTCCTGTGGTTTACACTTGCTAGTTAATTTGAGTCTTAATGTTGGTCTCTCAGAGTGACAGAAACAGCAGCCAATCTGCTGTTGTACAAGCAAGTGCATATAGCCTCATTGCTAACACCCTTGAAAAATGTCCCCAGAAATGCAGCTCAGGAAGAGAGTTCTTTAAATTAAGCTAGATTTGTAAAGAGCCCATTTACTGCCTGACTTAGAGCTAAATCCTGTGGCAGAATGGAATGCGAGGCTAGCTGCCAGGGAACAGAAAACAGCTTGGGTACCAAACCGTGAGCCTGTGAGTGGCAGAGAAGGAGTGATGTTAGAACAGAAGGCATCCTCAAGTCTGACAGGAAAGGAAAAAAAAAATCAAAACAGAAGGAAGTATCTAGAGACAGAGTACAGGCAGGTTGTCCAGGAAAGTTGGGGTGCAGAGAATGAAGAATAAGAGAACAGGAATAAGGAGACTTCACTGGAGAAAAGAAGGATCTAAAGGTAGAGGAAGAGAATGTACCTAGTTCATTCTTTTGCTTTATCTCATTAAAGAGACATGACTGAAAATCAAGTCATTTCAACAAACAACCAGACAGTGGCAGGTCACCAGACGAAACTCCTTCCCTGCCTGGACGTTACATCCTGGCAAACAAGCAAGCAAGTGAGCAAGTCAGGTCTTCCCTTACATGCTTCTCTTTCTAGGTTAACCATTTACCTTTAATAGGAGGAATTTTTTTCAGACATTCCAATGTGGTTGATTTCAAATCCCTTGGAGAAGAATTTGAAGAGCAATGAGAAGGTGGGTTCTCCTATAACATCTCATCCAAATGCAGCCCCTCTCCATTTCCTCTGCAAATAAAGACCACACGACAGGCTGATATCCAACTGCAGAACTTTAATTTGCTTTCTGTTTTAGGGCCTCTGCCTTTGGTGGGCTCCAAAATCTCCAGGGGGCGCTTATTAAGAACATTGTTGCCTGGGCTCTAGACCCCAGAGATATAGATTCTCAAGGGAAAACAGCATCTCTGAAAGAAACCCAGGATGGGAAATTTTGGGAAATGGGGCAAAACTGTAAAATGTGAGAATTTTCAGGCTTAGAGGATGCAGCAATTTGATGCTAGTTTAAAAAAATCCCCAAAAAGGCGGTTGTATGGACTGATTTCTCTATACTTGGTTAGAAGTTAAGGATAAAAGATAAAGAGGTTTCATTTTCTCCCACATTAAGTTATTGAGTAGTAAAGTCCCCCTTTCTCTCCATTTAATTATGGAAGAAAGAACAAACTCCAATTTTAGGAGTTGCTCATCTGTTTTAGGGATGGCCCAGATGGGGAGCATATTTGTGTTCAGAAATCTCTTTACTATGGAATATGGTTTGTAGGTTCCATCTTTCCTCCAAGCTGAGGGGCCATTGCTGAGCCTCCAAAGGTCCTTGTGATTCCTGCTACATTCGGTGCCTCTGGAGGGCCAGCCTCCTGCTCAGGGCACCAGAGAAGGGGGAAGAGGGGTGGCATCATAGAGTACCGCAGATGGAGGTCTCAGTCCTGCCCAGCCACTTACTGTGTGATATTGAAACATTACTCTCCAAGCTTCTCTTTCTTCCATTTATGAAATGGCCATAAGTGTTATTCCTCACGGAGTTGTAATTACTAAATGAGTTAAGATAGAAAACGTGCTTGGCAGAGGAAGTGGTCACTAAATGTGGCCATCCCTTGGAGGCTTCTCCCCCATTGTCCAGCAGAGAATTATCTGTCTTCCATAATGCTCAAATTTTCTCTACATTTTCAAGTGTGTTCTTAGAAATAAGCTTTACCTGAAACCACGTCTCAGGTGAAATTGCTGTCCATGTTTATAGGCCTCCGTAGCCTTCAGTAACTCCCAAGAGGCCTTGAGAAACGAGCAGGTGCTACATTTACGTGCTGAGGTTGGGTGGCTGCAGGTCAACCTGGTTGTCAGGACCTGCCAAGTTGTATATGTCTGCAAGACAGAAGAACCTTAGGAATTCTCTGGGTTGCTTTACTGTGAAGCACAATTACTTATTTGCAGAGAAGTATGTGTGCTGTAATTTCAAGGATTGACATGTAGAATTTCCAACTGAGCCTTGTCCTTGATCCCTCCTGGGCAATATACAAGATGGAGCGTCTAACACCCTTGTGGGAATTCAAACCTGTCATACTCACTGACAGGCAATCATGATTCTAATGAGGGCAGAATAATTTAATTCAATAAAAAACCTATTAGAATTGACAGTACAAATGTAAACAGGTCCCTGATGGATAATTTTGCAGGGCCTTCTCTGCTGCTGTGTTTGTTGACATATACCATAACCAAACGTGGAAGGCAGATGTTCACGTTTGTTCCGACAGGATGGAATGGATGCGTTCCTCTTTCTTTCACCTATGGGGCAACACAGCACTGGCTTTGAAACCGCAGACCTGGTCATTGGGGGTAGTCTCATAAAAATGACAGTTTTGTCTTATTTTTGCGGGAGGAAGGATCTTGCGATGACTGGAGATAGATATTTCTGGGGATTATTTTTTGTCATTTTTCAAGAGATTCAGGTAGTAAAATGTGTCTTTAATCAGCTGCTCTGGTTTTATTTTTTCCCTCCTCCGAGACTCTTAGCATATCATGCAGAATAATTTTATGAATGTCTGGAGTTTTTTCCGTCTGTTTTAGCCGCTAGATTTTACAGACTTTTCACTGGACTAGTTTATGAGTTGCTGCCTGTTTTGGCAAATGTAAATTTTACCCAACAATTTAGAGTTCCATTTTTTTAAACAGATACAATCAACAAGAAAAATTACTCAGCATGATTGCTTGAGAGACTCTGAGGCATAGCTATGTCATTGTACCAATAGTTCATCATAAAAACAGTGGTTCTTTCTACCTAGAAACTCGTTCTGTCAAAAAAAACAAAACAAAGCAAAAGAAAAGAAAACAAACAAACCAATAGTTTCTCTTCATTGTTATTTTCTAGTACTTCAGAGTAGAGATGGAATGTCTGTTCTCTTTAGAATCAATCTACACATTGGCCTTACAAAAAAAAGTTTGGTTTATTAATAACATTCGGAACAAATTTATTCTCAGTATGTGAATGTTCTCTCTGTTTTCCTATTTTTAAACCTTTGCTTCAAAATTGACAAAATCATTATTCATCTTGAAGTTTCTTGATGGAGATTTTTACAAAAAGCAAGAGACTCATTCCCCTCAGGGTTTTGCCTCCGTGGGCTTTGTACCTTTAGGAGGCAGAGTGTCTACAATATTGTTTTAATGGATCTGGAAAGCTCTCTGTGCTCGAAGTGTCCTTTATTGGTGGGATAAATAATATCTTACAGACAAACGTCGTGGTAATTTTTCAAATATATGTAATTTTTCAAATATATGAGGTTAAGTATAATACAAATTCAGTCTTTTTGTGATTATGAACTTTCTCAATGAATAGACACTACAAGGCAGCTCATACTATGTCGGGGAGAGGCGGTACAGTGACATTTTTGACACTGCAAAAGAGCTTAGTCTCATTTCTGAATATTAGGAATCCTGGCCCTAAACCAAAGTCAGATGACCAAGTGCGTGTTCTGAGTCTAAATCTTTACTTAAATCACGAACATGCTGGTTATTAAGATGTTGCCCTGGGTGGGGAAGGGACAGATGCTTCCTGCAGCAGTTTATCATTGTTGCAAGGGCCTCCTTAGTAGGCTCTCGATGCATTTGCATTTGCTCTGCCTGCGGCCAGAAAACAGAACTAAATGTTTATTGCATTTTTTTAGTGATAGAGAATTTCCATTTCCCAGGATTGCTTTCCTTTTGCCTCATTTTTTTAGTCATTAGTTCACTTCTGCCTTCTTGCTTATAACTGCTCTGCCTCCCCAAATTGAAGTTTAGGACCTTAGAAAGAGAATCCAGTGTTGCTTATCCAAAGCCATTCTGAAGGAAGAAAGGAAGAATCTCATATCTCCTGAGTGACTGCTACATGCTAGGTTTAAACCTTTATCTCTCATAGAGTATCATGGTCTCCATTATCACAGAGAGGAATCTGGAGTTTGAGGAGAGTGAACTTGCTGGTAGTTGCTGCAGAGTATGTAGGGAGTCCAGGAATCAAGCTTAGTCTGAAGATTTCTAAAACCCATGCTTCTCCTTCCCATCCTTCTTTCCTCTCTCCCTCTCTCCTTCGCATCTCCACAATACTTGAAGACTATTCACCACTCTGGATTTTTGTATGAATTTACGTTTGCTGTGGATGCATGAGCTTTATTTTCCACTAAAGATTTTGCCTATATTGGCCGGGCGCGGTGGCTCAAGCCTGTAATCCCAGCACTTTGGGAGGCCGAGACGGGCGGTTCACGAGGTCAGGAGATCGAGACCATCCTGGCTAACATGGTGAAACCCCGTCTCTACTAAAAAATACAAAAAAACTAGCCGGGCGAGGTGGCGGGCGCCTGTAGTCCCAGCTACTTCGGAGGCTGAGTCAGGAGAATGGCGTGAACCCGGGAGGCGGAGCTTGCAGTGAGCTGAGATCCGGCCACTGCACTCCAGCCTGGGTGACAGGAGTGACAGAGCGAGACTCCGTCTCAAAAAAAAAAAAAAAAGAAAAGATTTTGCCTATATTGTCAAACAGATGCCAGTCTGTTGTTTTTGAAAAATTTTTTTTCGTGTTTTTTTTTTTTTTTTTTTTTTTTTTTTTTTTTTTTGATGCCTAGGAAAATTCTGACTTGAGATCTGATATACTTTGGGTTTATATTTTTGGAAACTTACTGATAAGCAGGTCTAAATATATTGGAAAATGAAGTTCTATGCTTTGTGTTGCTAGAGAAAAAGTGCTTATATGAACAACAGAAACAAATCCCAAATGTAGACTCTTTTAACCAACAATGAACCTTTTGCTAATACTGTTTACCTCTGTCTTAACATTATTGTGCCAAGTGATTAAAGTATTTGGATGCATTGTGCTCTGATTCTCTTTTTGCAGACCTTTGTATTGAGAGTCAATGAACAATATATTTAAACATATTGTCAAATCATGCTTCTTTGTCATTTCCTTTTGATCTACCTCTGTTTCATCAAAATTAATTCTGTAATTTTCCCATGTCTTATCAAGACTTTGAGCCATGAACGGTAATGGACAGACAGCTCACAACCCTGACCTTTGCCGCCTCTCACATTCTTTTGCAGAAGTGCTTAAAATAGAAAACAGCAAGTTGAGAATTCCCCTCAGTGGAGGAGCTCTGTTGCTTGTTTCCATTCGCATGCCTGCGGGCCTGTTCCCTGATAATTGAATCATGTGTGCCTGTGCGTGTGCGTGTCCCTCACCAAGCCCCCTGGCACATTGCAGCAAAGTCAGGGGGCTTCTTTTTGTGCATGAAATGCACTTGGGCTTTTCTGTGTGTGTGGAGGATTTCCTGCGACCTTACCTCCTTAGCCACCGTGGAGAAGGGCAAAATGTTGTGCTTCGAAGGACAAAATCCAGTGCCTTCCAAAGAAAAGAAGTGCACCAAAGAGGAGGGAAATCATGTGGAGGTCAAAGTTGGGAACACAAACGTCTCCTGGATCTCTTCGCAAGATCAGCAAAGCCTCTGAGGGCTGAGAGTTTCATTCTGAACAAACACTCAGAACCGTAGAATGACTGACCCTGGGCTCCTGAAAACCTCTGGCCTGGAAACCCTTACAGCTCTGCTTTCCTTCTCCCTGACCCCGAAGAACGCCCAACGTTTCCCTGCTGTGCCAGTGGTCTGTTGACCCTTTTTACAGAGTTGCTTTCTGTTTCGCCATCCCAGTGGCTAGAAGAAATTAGACCTTTGGTCTCCCAGACTCAGTCTAGCGCTCCAGGAAAAGGAAAAACAGAAGCAAACTGGATGTTGTCCTTCAGGAATGACGATCTGCCTCAACTGGGGCTGAGGATGAGAGTGAGGAGCATGTGGGAACCCAGGCAGGCTTGCAGATGTCTTGTACTAATTAGCCAGTCATGATCTCCATTCTTACCAGGGTCATTGCCCTGGATTTGGCACTACAGGGTCCTGTTGTCTTCGCTTTTGCCTTCTTTTCCAGCTCTTTAAAGACTTTGTAATAAGAAAGTAACAAGAGGAAAGAGAAACATGATGTGAATGTCAGAAAGAACAAATACTTGAGACGACCTTGAAGGGAAACTTCCAGTCCTTTATTCATTACTTGTTCATTCATTTACTTATCAAATATTTTTAGGGCATGTTCAAAGTGCCTGGAACCATGCTAATTGCTAAAATTACAAATATGACTTAATTACATAAAAAGTCTTCAGCCTTCCAGGATAGCTCTCTACTTTGTTAGCCAAATAAAGGGGCACATGCCTCTGTTCTGTGGACTGTAGGAAATTCAGTCACTCTTCCTAAGAATTACGTGAGGGTGCACCTGCCTGCTGATGTCACCTCTTTCTCTGCTAATGCTGTGACTGGGATTCCTGTCATCACTGCTTTTCTTCACTCTCCCCTGCTGCTCAAGCTCTGGTGCTCTAATTTACCCTGAAGCATAAACATATTTTCTTCCTTATTTGCCTAAGGCTGCTACTGTGGGGTGGGGGTGAATAGAGTACAGTGATATCTTGGAACTTATTGTGAGAAATGGATAACAGAAAAGCAAAGCTCAAGTGAGATATTGGCTATCACTGCTCCAAAGGCATCTCTCTTAGCCCTGACCATCGGCTATCTTGCTGGCGGGGTCCACTCCCACCCATCTATGTTTTCCCCATCTCTTAGCCTCAGGCTCCTCACTAGGGAAGAGCGGAGAAGACTTAGTAGCCAGATAATGTGTCCTTAGAGGTACACCAGGCCACCAAGGGCGTAATTTTAACGCTGTTTGACTTCTCATTGTTTTAGTCTCTTTTTGGGCATTTTCTTTGATTAGAAAGCACACCACATTGTTTTTCCAAATTTAAACAAAAAACCAATTTTCCCCAAAGATAAATTCTGTTGCACAACCTAGAATGCAGGAATAGCCATGGGTAGCTTTGAGAGGAGTGTTCTGCCTCATAATTAAGATGACAAGGGCCCTGCCCACAAGGCAAGCATGATAGGAGAGATGATAGGTGACCCAGCGTTGCAGCACAATATGATAAGTGACATAGCAGAGGTGTGTGTGGGCTGCTATGGGACCGCCCAGGAGGGAGCATTTAATTCTGCCCTCTAGTCCTCCTGCAGGCTTGGTAGACTTACTTGAGTTAGGAATTTTTCAGGAAGATAATGGGGAGAGGGCATTCGAAGCAGCCGGAACAGTATGTGAGAATCACAGAGGCATGAAAGAGCCTGGCAGATTGGACCTCATACCAATCTCATACCAAGGTTTGGTATGAGGGGAGCATAGGACGCCAAAGGTAGGCATGGACCCTATAGTAGGCTCAGGATTTGAGAAAGAGGCTTTCTATCAAGCTGGGCAATGGTCCCATCTGCGCATTAAATACTGTGCTGTGGCAGTGGGGAGGAGAGACTGCAGAGAAGGGAGACGGAGGCACTAGTGTGGAGGCTGTGGTGCAGTCAAGTCTGGCCTTGAAGCACAGAGAAAAGGGGATGGAGAGCAGATGTATGGCGAGCTGAGTGATGTCACCTACACAGCAAGAGAGGCAGGACTGTCAGTTACCTCGCTGCACTCACCAGGGTACCTAGAACAGTGTCTGCATTCAGCATAGAGAAATCAATGAATAAAATAAATGTTGGTTGAGAGAATGAATGTTGGAGTTGGACTCTGGTGTCCAAAAATCTTCATAGTAACTGTCTTTGCATGCATATAAGTGACTGAGGAGACTTCATTAGACTTAGATGCACAGTATGAATTTTTTAATGAAAGAAGCATCTATTTTCTGCCATTTTTAAAGGATAATTTGAGGGTGGTTTAATAAAGAATCAAGTCACAAAGTTGTGGCTTGGGTGCAGAAAAACTTCAAATGAAGGTGAAGAGTCTGGGGGCAATTTGCCTCCCCAAGGCTTAGGAGATCAGGGGAAGGAGTGGTCCTGGGGCCTGGTTGGAGAAGGTTACATAGGGTAGGCTGTCTTGACAGGGCCTGTAACCTTAGATGGAGGTTTGCAAATGACTGGAAAAGGCTGGGGGGAAGAAATCTCTTGCTATCACTCTTCTGTTTGCCTTCAGTCTTCTACTAGGCCTCCCTGTGGGCCAAATTCTACCAGAATCCGATAGGCATGGGAGCCTGTGGCTGCTCCCAGGCAGAGACTGTGGTTAGCCTGCCACTTCTGGTGTGTATCTGCCTTTTTTTAACTCAAGGTCAGTATGCACGTGGAAGCAAACAGCAGTGCTCCTCCAAGCTCTCTAGCCTGCTTCAATCTTCTGCTTCAGCCATTAATCTCCCAGATGTCCAGGCTTCCAATCAGACTTGAACCAATGAGGTTTCCCTTCTTTGCAGAGTTGCACCTCCCTTCTTGATCTCTACATCCCTGACTGGTGACCATGTGCTGACAGCCCAGCCCAGTAGCCGAGACAGAGTGAAATCAGTGGGATGCTTTATTCATACAGCAGCAAAGCCAAAGGATCTCCTTATAGATTTGAAATTTGGGCTGAAAATGTGAAATCTCAGATAAAATTAAAGACTTTAATTAATTTCTTTTGCTATAATTGGATACACATCCACACATGTGGTCACCTTGAATGAAAAGGGAAGTGATATTTGTTGGAGGTCTATCATGATCAGGTACTACGTCAGGTGCTTTACAAGACTGTAGCTCTCGAGTGATTGAACTTGGAGGTCCACTTTAGTCACCACCAGTTAGTCATAGCTCTACTAAAACAACCTTGATAAAGCATCCCATCTCTGTATATTACTTCTGTTATACTAAAGAATTTTTGCAAAGCTTTGAAAAATTAAAATAATGTAAAACCTCTGTGGGGAATTGTTGCCACAGCTGGGTGGAATGCATCAACTATTAAATAACAACTCTTCACGAGGCAGCCAAGCATAGAGCAGTGTCCCATTGAAGCCGCAGAGAAATCTAAATGGACAGAATGCAGAAACTTGGTAGGAATTTGACTAGGCTAATAATATTTCATGGGTATATAAACCTGTAATTTAGCCTCAGGATTTCTGCCCTTTGTTACCCTTTCCTACTTCATTCTCTCATGTAGTTTTTGACAAGGAAAATAGAGTTGTCATAAACCTTCCACCTTGGTTAGTGGATTCATTGCAAGCAGCCTGGGATTTTGCTACAAACCACAATTAAGAGTCAACGGGGCTCAATGAAACGATAGGATTTTAGCAGCTGAACTTGGCAGCTATTTGGTTTGTTGAAAGTCTCTTGATGCTCAAGTGCCCTCTCCTCTGGGAATTTTGTTTTTTTAAATGAAGCCAGCCAAAGAAATTCTGTGATCATTCTTCTTCATTGAAGTGAAGTTGGTGGGATAAACCAAGGTGAATGAAATACGTATCTCTTTGCAGGATTTCCTAACACCCAGTTGCATTGCCTGAATGAAGATGACAGTTTACAAGTGTTCAAAGAGACAGGCGTGTGCACTTTAACATGGGGTTACAAGAGGAAATGTACTGACCCGATGCTCACATTAAATTATAACCTTTCAGACTTAGCTAAAGCCAAATGGAAATTTATTGCATTCAATTGGGAGCTCTTTTTACAATCTCAGTTTTCTAGAAATCCTGTCTTTAATTGTGACTTGGGTAGCCCTAGTTATTCAGTTAGGCCCAAGAAACCATTATTTTTAAAGGCAATTTGCATTTTCTTAACTCTTGCTTTTACCTGCTATGAAATACTCTAGCTCCTTGCAAAATCACCCCCTCCACCCCCATTAATTTCTGAGTGTCTCCATAACATGACTTATGCATGTCTGTGGACTAGGGCACTCACCTACTACCATGTGGTATCTGCTGACCACCACACGACCTGCTACTGCTTTTTCTAGGCATTCCTGCATTCACCAGACACTACCGCTTATGTCTTATCTAATTGATGTGCCAGAGCCCTTGATGCTCAGAGCTTCCCTGAGTTCTCTAAGCTATTAGTGTACTTAGCTATGCTATTTTAGGTGGGAGAATAAGAATCATGTTTTTCCCTACTAGCCAGGTACCAAAGCAGCATCACTTTATGCTACTAAAGCTAAAAACATTTTAAAAAATAAAAAAATTCCTCTGTTTTAATTTGAGACCTATTTTTTCCCCAAGGAATAAAAATGTATAGGGGTTGGAAGAAATATCCAGGTGACAGAGACCATGCTCTTCCTCTTTGGTCACTGGCCACTAGTCTGTCAGCCTTCTTTTGGGTCATTTACTCCTAGAGCTTCTTCAGTCTCTTGGGTAAAGTCTTAGTTCATTTTTGTGTTGCTATAAAGAAATACCCTAGACTGGGTAATTTATAAAGAAAAGAGGTTTAATTGTCTCACGGTTCTTCAAGCTTGGTGCCAGCATCTGCTTAGCTTCTTCCAGTGAGGCCTCAGGAAGCTTACAATCATGGTGGGAGGTGAAGGGAGAGCAGGCATCTCACATGGCGAGAGCAGGAGCAAGACAGAGGGGGCAGGAGTCGTGCTCTTTTAGACAGCTAGATCTTGTGTGAACTCACTGAGAGAGAAGTCACGTGTCATCAGCGGGATGGTGCTAAGTCATTCATGAGGGATCCGCCTTCATGACCTGAATACCTCCCGTTGGGCCCCACCTCCAGCACTGGGGATTGCATTTCTACATGAAATTTGGAGAGGACAAACATCCAAACAATGTCAGGTAAAGATGAGCTCCTGGCAGGTTTGCCTCACCAGACTGCAAGACAGGCTTCTATTTGAGGCCTAGCAGTGAACATTTTAGATGTAAACTGGGATCCTCTCATTATACGTGTGAGATTGACCTGAAAAATCACTGCTCTGACACCCTCAAAAGCTCAGACCTAAGTAGGGAGTGGGATGAAGAACACTGGCGGGAGGGCAGCTGTCATGAGCTGAATGGTATCATTCCAAATTCACATGCTGAAGTCCCAACCACCAGGAACTCAGAATGAGACTGTATTTCGAGACAGGGTCTTCACTGAGGGAAGTCAACTAAAGTTAGATTATTATGGTGGGCTCTAATTCAATGCGTTCGCATAAGAAGTGGAAATGTGGATACACATGCAGAGAGGGAAGATGACATGAAGAGACACAGGGATCAGACAGCCATCTAGAAGCCAAGGCCAGAGGCTTGCAGCAGATTCTCCCTCACATCCCTCGGAAGGAACCAACCCTGCCAACATCTTTATTTTTTTTTTTTTTGAGACGGAGTCTGGCTCTGTCGCCCAGGCTGGAGTACAGTGGCGCGATCTTGGCTCACTGCAAGCTCCGCCTCCCGGGTTCACGCCATTCTCCTGCCTCAGCCTCCAGAGTAGCTGGGACTACAGGCGCCTGCGACTGTGCCCCGCTAATTTTTTGTATTTTTAGTAGAGACGGGGTTTTACCGTGTTAGCCAGGATGGTTTTGATCTCCTGACCTCATGATCTGCCCTCCTTGGCCTCCCAGAGTGCTGGGATTACAGGCGTGAGCCACCGTGCCCAGTCCTTGCCAACACTTGATCTCGGATTTCTAGCCTCTAGGACCGTGAGACAATAAATTTCTCTTGTTTAAGTAACCAGTCTGTGGTACTTTGTTTTGGTAGTCCTGAAAAAGAGATAAAGCGACATCTCAGGAAGAGGCCACACCCTTGTGGCAAAATAGGCCCTGAGAGGCTGACCCTGCTTCCACGAATGGGAGCAGCCTGCCCTGCACGTTATGTGTGGTGTCTGAAAAGTGTGGTGGCTGCTGGAGAAGTGCCAGTGTCAGGGTGGGCAAGCAAGAGGCGACAGGTGGTGCTTCTGCAGGGAGGGGGAGTGTGGTGGCGGGGGGTCTGGCAAAAGGCAAGACGCTCAGACTCAGGAAGCCATGCATCATTGTCAGGGAGTCTGCCAGACTGAAAGACGAGACAAACCGCAGGGCTCTGGTTTTGAAGAAATGAGGATAAGGCTGTTTGTTGCGATGGGGAGCAAGGTTGGAACGTAGTGGTTGTAACCTGGGGAGAAATGTAGGCACCTGGTCAAGGGAGGAAGGTCATGTTCAGTTACTAGAATCCGATCATAAAGTCAGACTGGAGCTACCAAGGTCATATTCCATCCCAAACACTTGTATTTCTGACTTGTATGTCCCTAAATTACCCCTGACTAGGGATATATGGGGTCCTGGTGTGTAAAGCAAGCCTCAACCTATAAGAAAGAATGTCAAATGGCTTCAGCAGTCAGTAGTAGTGGTCCAGGGAGACAGGTGGGTCATTACACTGACAATACAATTCTGCTGAATGAACAAGAGGGTACAGCTTCCACAGGAGCCATTTGCTTGGTACGCTTATTAATTTCCAACGTGCCATTCTGGGATCTTTCCCAGAAATGTCATCCATGACTCCTGGGAGGAATTTTTCCAAGCAGGTGTCACTGCTTTGCTGTGAATAGACGGAGCTTCTGAAAGCAACAGGAGTTACCTTTCATGTACCAGGTATCCCAGGCAGAAGCAAAAGTGCCCAGCATATGAGAGGTTGTAGAAAATGTAACTAGGGTTTCAGTTTAGTTTTGCCTATAAAAGGAAGATGATTTAAGTGGTTGTTTCATTGTTTTGTGAGAGTAATCCGAGCTACTAGCAGGGGGCACAGAGTCACATTTACTGGGCCTAATACTTTAGAAGAGCACCTTTTGTACATTTTGCTGCTATAGGATCTTTCGTTCCAATGGATTTTTAAGGGGAACTCATGACATGAAAACAGATGGAAGAGGAGCAGCTTTAGCTGGAGTGGAGTGGGAGGCCTACATCCTACTCAGGTTCATCTCTCACCCAGAGAGATTTTTTGGTGTGGTTTTAAACACCATACACAGCTTGTAATTCACTCAAAAAGAGTAGCTCGTTCATCAACTGGCCAAGCTGAAATATTCTGAATATTGAAAAATTTGGGAAATTTTTTAGATGTTTAAAATGTGGGGCTTATCTGAAAGGACAAAAAGAAAGTCAGCTACGTGGCTGTCCCAGTTATTAAATGCTTTTAAATAAATGATTCCAAGACTTAATGGCTTGAAATAACAACACTCATTTGATTTGCTCATGAATTGCATAGGTAGGGTTTTGGAGGTATGGCTTGTCTGCTCTCATGGTGTCAGGCTAGGGTGGTCCATCTGGGGCTGGAGGAGCCACTTCCAACAGGGCCGACACATATGATTGGCAAATTGTTGCTGGCTGTTAACTGGAGGTACAGTTGGGGCTGTTGGATTTGACTCTTGATTCATTTCTACATAGGCTTCTCCTTGGGCTACTTGAGCATCCACAGTGTGGCAACTGGATTCCAAGTATGAGTGTTCCAAGAGGCCGGCAGTGGAAGCTGCCAGTGTCATAAGATCTTGACTTGGAAACTGGCATGGTGTTACTTCCACCTTACTTCGTTGGTCAAGGGAGTTCCAGAGCCCACTCACTTTCAAGAAAAGGGCACTGAGAGCCCACCTCTTCATGGGAGGACTATCAAAATTTTGTGGCCATCTTTAAACCACCATAGGGGTCACCTCTCTTTCCCTTTTTCATATCATCATCGTCTTCCTCTTCCTCCCCCATAATTGCAAAAATATGAGAATTATTGCTACGTACCAGTTACTCTGTCCAGCGTCTCAGCAGCACACAAGAGAGAAGAGACAATCACATATTCACAAGAGAAGCTTCATTACCTCTACAATCTATCACTGAAGAAATGTCATTATTTATGATCACTTATATTTAACACATGTTTCAATATTGCCTATTACATAAGCTAGACACTAACTGGAAAACCAGGATCACTGAGACCCAGGACTTAACCCGTTATGAGTTTGTAGTCAACAGCTTTGACATAAGACAATGTGACCAATTTTATTGTAGATCTGTAAGCAATGCATTAGGAGAGCACAAACAAGGGGGGGACAGAGTTTGTCTTGAGATGAGAGGGGGAAAATTCATTTGGGAGGCAGCAGTTGAAAAAGCTTCAAATGAGGGCTGAGAATGAAGAACAGTCTAAGAGAAAGGACTTGGAGAGCAGAAGCTCAGAGGTTGGAAAGTGCCGGGTTTGTTGAGGGAATGATGCTCCAGTGTCTTTTTTAGGAATCTGCTATGCATGAAGGAGCACTGTGGATGGTAATGCTGGAAAGATGGGCTGAGACCTTGTCAAAAGGTCTCACAATTACATTTTTAAAGCTGTGCTTTGGAATACTTTAAGTTCCTCTTATTTTATTTGAGAATAAAAAATTTGTTCTGTGCTCACGATGATGTGAGGTTCCACGATGCCATCCACAGCTGCTGTGAAAGGAAATCTTGCTTCACAGTGGAGTATGGCTGGAGGTGTGGGGGTGCTTCTTCCTGCTGTCTTTGTCAGACCACAGTGTGGCTGCATGGTTTTGGAGACATTTTGTTTCCTGCTGAAAACTGTGAGTGAGGATTTTCGCCTTTTCCGATGCTTTCCTTTTACAGTCTCAAAGGCTTGCCTGCTGGTATGGAAAAGGTTTCCAAAATAGCTATTGCTCACTTTGGGGACGATGCCTATGGTCAGCTGGAGGAAAACTGAGCAGGATACAGAACTGACGATGTGAATAGCCTGCTGCTCTGCCTGGATCTGCTGCCAATTGGCAGCCACATCTTGGAGAAGAAAAAAGAGAAGCAGATATACGTAATACAGGATGAGGATGAAGTAGGAAAGTATTTTTGAAGTTAGGGGTCAGGATACTGGGGTATCATTTGCAGTTTAAGGGTTGAGGGTAAAGGAAGTGTTGGAGTGGCTATTCCGATTAGAATATAATGTCATATCAGAGGAATTGCAATAAAGAATATAGGAAATCCCTTCAGAGGGAAATAAGAGTCTGAAATAGGTCATTAGTGGGTGATAGCAAGGCTTGCAAATGTTTTGAGAAAAAAGATGAAATACTTTGAGAGCTATAAAGACATAGAAAACTTAACAAAAGGAAACAACCCTTCAAAAACTTTATTTTGATAATCTTAAATTCTGATAGAAAAATTGGGGAAGGTCTTTAGGAAAGAGGATGGAATCATGGAAATAGGATAAATAATGCATTTTTCATCCTTATTACTTTCTTAGCTTATATACTTGTGGATGAACAAAAATATAATTAAAATGAAAACAACATATTAAACCCTACTTTTCGGCATTTCACATATGAAGACACAGGTCTCTTCACTGCCAGGTGACTTTTCACTCACTGGGTTATGTGATTACAAGCAGGACATTCCTCTGCCCATTCAAAAGGAACCCACATGAAGTCACTTTTTGAGGAGTGCAGTTTCCCAGGTCGATTGCAGATTGACAGGGAATTTATTATGTGCATGTTGGTGTTTCCCCCTCCCCAAAGTTGTGACCTATTTGGGACTTGTATCAGAACTCTACATAAAGTTCTCACCACAATGTGTGGTTATCTGTTTTTTTTTGTTTGTTTGTTTTCTTTTCTTTTCTACTCTCTATTTCTCTCTTGTCCTCCCCTCAAATCAAGATATAAGTTTCACAAGAGCAGGGACCTTGCCTATGCTGTTCACTGCTGAATTCAAGTGCATAATAGCATAGTGGTGGGCTCACAGCACCCACTCCATAAAAAGTGGTTTAATGAATGAGTGGCACTGTCCTCACTTAGAGCTGATCTTTCCATAACTTTTGGAAGAAAAGCTTTCCTCCTTACAATGTAACTGTCCAGAAATTGCCTCCATTTAGAAATGTACCAATGAGCAGAGAATGAAAAGGAAGAGATGTATGGTTATAGACAGCAGTGGCACCTCTAGCACTGAGAAGCAAAAGGCAGTTGGGCACCAAGGTGAGATGTATTGTCTTTGTAAGGGTGACAAGGCCGAGTGGATAAAAGGATTATAAATACCACACATTGCATGATGCCACATATCTTTCATAGGAATGTCTCTTGCATTTTGCTCATCTAAAGTCCTCAAAGGCAAAGCGGGAAGACTGAGTAGGTATCAGCTCCAGAGTACATAGGAAAAATGATCACTGAGGAGTCGGGAGAGCAGGCTGCTAGTGGAGAGCAGGCTGCTAGTGGAGCTCGCATCAGAATCCAGGTCTTCTCATGCTATTGAGGTCAGCGCTCTTCTCACCAATTGTAGGGGATGCAAGAGGCTGACATTCTTTCCTAGGATACAACAACCTCATGTCTGCAAGATGAACAGTGAGAATTTGAAAGAATAACTTGGTGGAAGATGGGAAGATATTTTGGCTGTCTGTGTGAGGGGACAATTAGGAGTCACCAATGCGAATAACTAAAGGTTTTAAGGCAATGCCCAGCTTTCAGGTTTCTGGGCTCAATTCAGACAGATGAGTTGAGGCCCTGAAGAAAGTCTAAACCAGTTCTGTTTGCTTTTTTGCATGTTTTTTTAACTTTAAAAACCATGTCCAAGTGTCAGAGGTATTCAAAGCAGAGCAACTCCATCTTGAGTGAGGACTAGGAAAATGAGGCTGGGACTTTCTAGGCTGCATTCCCAGAAAATTAGGTATGGCTAGCCTCTAGATGTTTACAGTTAAGGGAACAGATTGATAACATTTACTAAACAGACTCAGATTTAGGAGTGTACTGATATCCTGATATCTTGAACATAAGCATTCCTAATTTGCTTTAAGAATAATAATATCGATTCTTGCAAAATATAATAATGAAGAAAATAAATCGTTTATCACAAACCCGTGTAGCAGAGCACATCTCCCCATGATCTTTTCTTTATCCTATATATAAACAAGTATTGTACGTAGGGTGGATGCATTGCTCCTTTTACTTTCGGGAATGCCCTACTCTGTCTACAGAATAGCTGTCTTTCAACACTTTGTTTTCTTAATAAGCTTGCTTTTGCTTTGCATTGTGGACTTGCCCTGAATTCTTTCTTGTGTGAGATCCAAGAACCCTCTCTTGGGGTCTGGATTGGGACCCCTTTCTGGAAACAGGAGGAGCTGAACTCCTGGGAGGCATGGGGCCATTTGGTTGGTTGGTATTTGAGGCCACTTCCTTTATAAACCTGAAATACAAAGGCAAGTAATACATCCCTCATATTTCTCATCTGAAGGCTGTCAAAGCTTCCCTGGGACTGAGACCCCAGGGTTTATGCTGCATCACCTGTACAGGGTAGAAGAATCCTCTCTTCAGGCTCCACAGTGTGACTGTGCCTGGGGCAAGCAGCAGAGTGGCTCTCTGTGTCTCTGGTAGGCCGTGCAAAGGCCACACCTCTTGCAAGAGCCCACTCACAGAAGACGTTGTAAATATAAACTGATACACAGTGATGCCACAGTAATTTTATAAACTAAAGGTTACAATGTTTGGGGAGGTGGAAAAAGTGTTTCTCTTGGTTCAGCCAAAAGCACATCCAGGAAATGTGCATGAAGTTGGTTTCTCTTCCCCATCACTAAAAGCCTACATAGAACGTTAGCAGGAACTTGGAGATATCTAATTTACATGAGGAAACTTACTATAGTGGCGGTACACTAACACTTTGAACTTTCACTTTTTAAAAGGTGTTTTAACTTGTTACCAAAAACATTCCAGTTGAGATAAGGTCTTTTGAATTTTTGTTGATTTGCATGGTTCCTTTTCTGCCATATCCTCATATGAAACATGGTAGGGTATTTTCTGCTTCAAGTTTTAATTATTCTTTCAACTCTATTTATCTGTTAGAAAGCAGAGATTCTCAATTGCTTTAAAGAGAAGACAAAACGAAAACCCAGAGTAGGTCAGAAGAATCCTGGATAAGTGAGTGTTTGTTTGGAATTTTAAAGTCTTCTAACTTCTCATCCTTAAATACCTTTTGAAGATGCATAACGGGCATGACAGAGTAGAGTACTAGGTCAGTTCCCAACCATCTATGGATCACTGACATCCACAACAATAACAGCATCTTCTCTCCATCCAGCAATTTTCTTCCTTCCACCCACCCAGTCCTTACCTAATATTTGTTGGAACTCTTAACAGGAAGCAAAATGACAATTTGTTCATGTTTCCCCAATTAGATTTGTTTTCTGATAGGAAGCAAAATGGACAAAAAGCCAAGTGACGGAAAGGAGAAGAGGAAAGAGGGATAGTGGGACATTAAGTGGCTGGTTGGACCATGTTCACTGCCCAGTCACAACAGCGTCAGTCCTATTGGAGCTACCCAGACCCCAGGCCTTTTCCTGCATGACCCACAGCTCTTGCCAGCCAAGAGGAGCTGTCTGCTTGTCCCAGCAGGAGCAACCCTCTGGTGCTTCAAGTTGGCTGCTCATTTGTCAAATGGATTCAAATGCAAATGTTCTTTGGTATTCTGGAGGCTCTCAGCTAGGGTTTTTTTGGGCCCTTTGTGGAATCTGATGAATCAATCCACTTTCTCCTTGATGCCTGCTGAGTCACCCTCTCCACTGCTCCTTTCTGTGGTCGGAAAGGTAACTGAAAATCCCATTATTCAGCCCATGCTATTGTGATGGCAGTTTCCTTTGAGCCTCTTGGCAAAACCCTGCTTGCTTTAGAACTGTACATCATATTGGATCCATTGAGAGCCATTATTTATCTGACAGGATATTTATAAAAGCCATCATTAGCTGCAGCTCCTAGTCAATATGTTTCTCTCTTGTTGACACATATCACACCAACAGGCTTGAAATATTTAAATACAATAGTCCCTTCAAGAAATCATTAATTTTTCTATCACTGCTAGAAGTGATAATTTGATGGAAATGGATTTAGTTGAAATAGCTGAGCTGACTGGAGTGGATACTTTAAAGTGCCCGGACTTCAGAGAAGTCAGCCTAGGACACAGTGAGGGTCCGCTGAGGACCAGAACCCAGAGCCCCGGGGGCAGCAGTACCGCCGCAGCCTGCTCACCCCCAGTGCCACCCCACCCACTTCAGTGGGGAAGACGCACGCTCCGAAGGAAAACGTTTAACTATCAAGGAGAAGAAATGAAACAGGGACGAACCACCTCATTACTGACCGAGTCCCTGTCTCTTTCTGTCCCCGCCTGTCTCCCTCCTGCTTCTCTTCTCCCTCACACTCCTTTGCCCTCCTATCTCTTTTATCCCCCTCTCTATTTTTCTCGGCTTCTTCCCTGGTTCATCTCCTGCACTTTGATCTTCCTCCTCCCTTATTCACATTCCCTGCTGTGTGTGGCTGCACTGAAATTGAGGACAGTCTTAAGTGTCTCCCTCAGGGTCTCTGCTCCTGCTAGGGGAGGGGTCTGGGACAGTGTTTCTGCATCTGGCTATTGGCTCAATCCCTCTCCAGGGTTCCTCATACATAATTAATGCAGAAAGTTTCTGTGACCCTTCACAATACAGGACAGGGAGTCAAGCTGCGAGAGTTTCTGGATGGATAAAGGACTCGGACCTTGTCTGGAATGTACTGTATCTTCTGTTCTTCAGTATATTTCCCAGCCGGAGGAAAGAGGTCTACAATTGTGTGATCTCCAAACTAGCATTATGTTCCTTCATAAAAGCAGCATCAGAGGCTTTTCTGCACCAGAAATGGTTCCTCTGCTTTGAAGATGGGGCAAGAAGTAAGAGAGAAGATATGTTTTCTTGTGTATTTCTTAATGACAATTCTTGGTGAGACAGGAAAAAAAAAAAAAAACAAAAAGAAAATTCTATGTAGAGTTAAATTGTCATGTTGGGTTATGCCTTGGCATTTTCCTCTCAGTCAGATTTGTTGTTAAGGAAATCGGAAGCTTAGAGGAGCCACAGGCAGGATGATGAGGAGGGTTCCCCCAGCTGCCTGCTGCAGTGCTGTCTACCCATTGAGTCCAACTAGCTACCAGGACACCTGCCTCATTCCTCTCCTCCTGCTCTGTTATCAGAAAACCCCAAAATCTCCTGACGCATTTCTTCTGTTTCTCTTCTGACTTATTATTGTCAATTTGTAATTGTTGTTGCCTCCAAGCTCCGGGGCCATTATAGAGAGATACAAAGGGCAAGAGAGAGAAAGAGAGAAAGAAATGCTTTCTGAGCTCAAAAATCTACATATTTAGATTTAGCTCGGGAGAGAGAAAGTCATTAACAACTACAAGCAATTTATGGTTAAAAGAGTAAAGTGTAAGCAAAGAGGTGGGAAATCACTCTAAGCTGGAGTGGAAAATGTTTCCAGTAGGAGGCGGGCACCTGAGTTTCTTACACTGCTATGCAGTCTTGAAGATTTTTGAGTTATCCTCAAGATATTTTACATTTTGAGTTTTTATAACAAAAAAATCAGGTTATAGTCTAAATGACCACCCTGTCTCCAGATCCTGCTCTTTCAGTGCCTGAGGGTGTTGAGGATGAAATTGGCAATAAATATTATGACTTTAGCTATACTGGCTGGTGAATAAAGAGAGGTGGTCTTCATATGCAAAAGACACATTTGGATCACTTGAAGGTTAGATGGTATTACTAAGCCACGTGTAAACGAAGACTTAAATAAATTTGGATATAAATGTAATCCCCCCTACCCCTCCCCCGCCAATATCCTAAGGTAAAATTTGGAGACAACTTTGCCTTCCTTTTACGGATAGGATTAGTCAGCTGGGTGAGGTAGAAGGAGATGCTAAAATGGAGGGTTTACATTGGAGAGGGCTGATTGGTCCAGATGAGAAAAGAGAGAGGGCAGAAGGAGCAGGGAGAAAACAAGTAAATATTTGGGGCCTCTCAGAGAGTGTGGGTGGGAAATTGAGGATGACAAGAAAGAAAAGATTTAGGTCAATTTTGGTCTGAAAAATTCAGGAAAAAAAATAATAATAAAGGAAATAGGAGTTTTTTTTTTTTTAAATTTATTTATTATTATTATACTTTAAGTTGTAGGGTACATGTGCATAACGTGCAGGTTTGTTACATATGTATACTTGTGCCATGTTGGTGTGCTGCACCCATCAACTCGTCATTTACATCAGGTATAACTCCCAATGCAATCCCTCCCCCCGCCCCCCTCCCCATGATAGGCCCCGGTGTGTGATGTTCCCCTTCCTGAGTCCAAGTGATCTCATTGTTCAGTTCCCACCTATGAGTGAGAACATGCGGTGTTTGGTTTTCTGTTCTTGTGATAGTTTGCTAAGAATGATGGTTTCCAGCTGCATCCATGTTCCTACAAAGGACACAAACTCATCCTTTTTGATGGCTGCATAGTATTCCATGGTGTATATGTGCCACATTTTCTTAATCTAATCTGTCACTGATGGACATTTGGGTTGATTCCAAGTCTTTGCTATTGTGAATAGTGCTGCAATAAACATACGTGTGCATGTGTCTTTGTAGCAGCATAATTTATAATCCTTTGGGTATATACCCAGTAATGGGATGGCTGGGTCATATGGTACATCTAGTTCTAGATCCTTGAGGAATCGCCATACTGTTTTCCATAATGGTTGAACTAGTTTACAATCCCACCAACAGTGTAAAAGTGTTCCTATTTCTCCACATCCTCTCCAGCACCTGTTGTTTCCTGACTTTTTAATGATCGCCATTCTAACTGGTGTGAGATGGTATCTCATTGTGGTTTTGATTTGCATTTCTCTGATGGCCAGTGATGATGAGCATTTTTTCATGTGTCTGTTGGCTGTATGAATGTCTTCTTTTGAGAAATGTCTGTTCATATCCTTTGCCCACTTTTTGATGGGGTTGTTTGTTTTTTTCTTGTAAATTTGTTTGAGTTCTTTGTAGGTTCTGGATATTAGCCCTTTGTCAGATGAGTAGATTGCAAAAATTTTCTCCCATTCTGTAGGTTGCCTGTTCACTCTGATGGGAGTTTCTTTTGCTGTGCAGAAGCTCTTTAGTTTAATGAGATCCCATTTGTCAATTTTGGCTTTTGCTGCCGTTGCTTTTGGTGTTTTAGACATGAAGTCTTTGCCCATGCCTATGTCCTGAATGGTACTACCTAGGTTTTCCTCTAGGATTTTTATGGTATTAGGTCTAACATTTAAGTCTCTAATCCATCTTGAATTAATTTTTGTATAAGGAGTAAGGAAAGGATCCAGTTTCAGCTTTCTACTTATGGCTAGCCAATTTTCCCAGCACAATTTATTAAATAGGGAATCCTTTCCCCATTTCTTGTTTCTCTCAGGTTTGTCAAAGATCAGATGGCTGTAGATGTGTGGTATTATTTCTGAGGACTCTGTTCTGTTCCATTGGTCTATATCTCTGTTTTGGTACCAGTACCATGCTGTTTTGGTTACTGTAGCCTTGTAGTATAGTTTGAAGTCAGGTAGCGTGATGCCTCCAGCTTTGTCCTTTTGACTTAGGATTGTCTTGGAGATGTGGGCTCTTTTTTGGTTCCATATGAACTTTAAAGCAGTTTTTTCCAATTCTGTGAAGAAACTCATTGGTAGCTTGATGGGGATGGCATTGAATCTATAAATTACCTTGGGCAGTATGGCCATTTTCACTATATTGATTCTTCCTATCCATGAGCATGGTATGTTCTTCCATTTGTTTGTGTCCTCTTTTATTTCACTGAGCAGTGGTTTGTAGTTCTCCTTGAAGAGGTCCTTTACATCCCTTGTAAGTTGGATTCCTAGGTATTTTATTCTCTTTGAAGCAATTGTGAATGGAAGTTCATTCCTGATTTGGCTCTCTGTTTGTCTGTTACTGGTGTATAAGAATGCTTGTGATTTTTGCACATTAATTTTGTATCCTGAGACTTTGCTGAAGTTGCTTATCAGCTTAAGGAGATTTTGGGCTGAGACAATGGGGTTTTCTAAATATACAATCATGTCATCTGCAAACAGGGACAATTTGACTTCTTCTTTTCCTAACTGAATACCCTTGATTTCTTTCTCTTGCCTAATTGCCCTAGCCAGAACTTCCAACACTATGTTGAATAGGAGTGGTGAGAGAGGGCATCCCTGTCTTGTGCCAGTTTTCAAAGGGAATTTTTCCAGTTTTTGCCCATTCAGAATGATATTGGCTGTGGGTTTGTCATAAATAGCTCTTATTATTTTGAGGTACGTTCCATCAATACCGAATTTATTGAGCGTTTTTAGCATGAAGGGCTGTTGAATTTTGTCAAAAGCCTTTTCTGCATCAATTGAGATAATCATGTGGTTCTTGTCTTTGGTTCTGTTTATATGCTGGATTATATTTATTGATTTGCGAATGTTGAACCAGCCTTGCATCCCAGGGATGAAGCCCACTTGATCATGGTGGATAAACTTTTTGATGTGTTGCTGAATCCGGTTTGCCAGTATTTTATTGAGGATTTTTGCATCGATGTTCATCAGGGATATTGATCTAAAATTCTCTTTTTTTGTTGTGTCTCTGCCAGGCTTTGGTATCAGGATGATGTTGGCCTCATAAAATGAGTTAGGGAGGATTCCCTCTTTTTCTATTGATTGGAATAGTTTCAGAAGGAATGGTACCAACTCCTCCTTATACCTCTGGTAGAATTCAGCTGTGAATCCATCTGGTCCTGGACTTTTTTTGGTTGGTAGGCTATTAATTATTGCCTCAATTTCAGAGCCTGCTATTGGTCTATTCAGGGATTCAACTTCTTCCTGGTTTAGTCTTGGAAGAGTGTAAGTGTCCAGGAAATTATCCATTTCTTCTAGATTTTCCAGTTTGTTTGCATAGAGGTGTTTATAGTATTCTCTGATGGTACTTTGTATTTCTGTGGGGTCGGTGGTGATATCCCCTTTATCATTTTTAATTGCGTCGATTTGATTCTACTCTCTTTTCTTCTTTATTAGTCTTGCTAGTGGTCTGTCAATTTTGTTGATCTTTTCAAAAAACCAACTCCTGGATTCATTGATTTTTTGGAGAGTTTTTTGTGTCTCTATCTCCTTCAGTTCTGCTCTGATCTTAGTTATTTCTTGCCTTCTGCTAGCTTTCGAATGTGTTTGCTCTTGCTTCTCTAGTTCTTTTAATTGCGATGTTTGAGTGTCAATTTTAGATCTTTCCTGCTTTCTCTTGTGGGCATTTAGTGCTATAAATTTCCCTCTACACACTGCTTTAAATGTGTCCCAGAGATTCTGGTATGTTGTATCTTTGTTCTCATTGGTTTCAAAGAACATCTTTATTTCTGCCTTCATTTCGTTATGTACCCAGTAGTCATTCAGGAGCAGGTTGTTCAGTTTCCATGTAGTTGAGTGGTTTTGATTGAGTTTCTTAGTCCTGAGTTCTAGTTTGATTGCACGGTGGTCTGAGAGACAGTTTGTTATAATTTCTGTTCTTGTACATTTGCTGAGGAGTGCTTTACTTCCAATTACGTGGTCGATTTTGGAGTAAGTACGATGTGGTGCTGAGAAGAATGTATATTCTGTTGATTTGGGGTGGAGAGTTCTATAGATGTCTATTAGGTCTGCTTGCAGCAGAGATGAGTTCAATTCCTGGATATCCTTGTTAACTTTCTGTCTCGTTGATCTGTCTAATGTTGACAGTGGAGTGTTGAAGTCTCCCATTATTATTGTATGGGAGTCTAAGTCTCTTTGTAAGTCTCTAAGGACTTGCTTGATGAATCTGGGTGCTCCTGTATTGGGTGCATATATATTTAGGATAGTTAGCTCTTCCTGTTGAATTGATCCCTTTACCATTATGTAATGGCCTTCTTTGTCTCTTTTGATCTTTGATGGTTTAAAGTCTGTTTTATCAGAGACTAGTATTGCAACCCCCGCTTTTTTTTGTTCTCCATTTGCTTGGTAAATCTTCCTCCATCCCTTTATTTTGAGCCTATGTATGTCTCTGCGTGTGAGATGGGTCTCCTGAATACAGCAGACTGATGGGTCTTGACTCTTTATCCAGTTTGCCAGTCTGTGTCTCTTAATTGGAGCATTTAGTCCATTTACATTTAAGGTTAAGATTGTTATGTGTGAACTTGATCCTGCCATTATGATATTAACTGGTTATTTTGCTCGTTAGTTGATGCAGTTTCTTCCTAGCCTTGATGGTCTTTACATTTTGGCATGTTTTTGCAATAGCTGGTACCAGTTGTTCCTTTCCATGTTTAGTACTTCCTTCAGGGTCTCTTGTAAGGCAGGCCTGGTGGTGACAAAATCTCTAAGCATTTGCTTATCTGTAAAGGATTTTATTTCTCCTTCACTTATGAAACTTAGTTTGGCTGGATATGAAATTCTGGGTTTAATATTCTTTTCTTTAAGAATGTTGAATATTGGCCCCCACTCTCTTCTGGCTTGGAGAGTTTCTGCCAAGAGATCTGCTGTTAGTCTGATGGGCTTCCCTTTGTGGGTAACCCGACCTTTCTCTCTGGCTGCCCTTAAGATTTTTTCCTTCATTTCAACTTTGGTGAATCTGGCAATTATGTGTCTTGGAGTTGCTCTTCTCGAGGAGTATCTTTGTGGCGTTCTCTGTATTTCCTGGATTTGAATGTTGGCCTGCCCTACTAGGTTGGGGAAGTTCTCCTGGATGATATCCTGAAGAGTGTTTTCCAACTTGGTTCCATTTTCCCCCTCACTTTCAGGCACCCCAATCAGACGTAGATTTGGTCTTTTTACATAATCCCATACTTCTTGCAGGCTTTGTTCATTTCTTTTTCTTCTTTTTTCTTTTGGTTTCTCTTCTCGCTTCATTTCATTCATTTGATCCTCAATCGCAGATACTCTTTCTTCCAGTTGATCGAGTCGGTTACTGAAGCTTGTGCATTTGTCACGTATTTCTCGTGTCATGGTTTTCATCTCTTTCATTTCGTTTAGGACCTTCTCTGCATTAATTACTCTAGCCATCAATTCTTCCACGTTTTTTTCAAGAATTTTAGTTTCTTTGTGCTGGGTACTTAATTCCTCCTTTAGCTCTGAGAAATTTGATGGACTGAAGCCTTCTTCTCTCATCTCATCAAAGTCATTCTCCGTCCAGCTTTGATCCGTTGCTGGCGATGAGCTGCGCTCCTTTGCCGGGGGAGATGCGCTCTTATTTTTTGAATTTCCAGCTTTTCTGCCCTGCTTTTTCCCCATCTTTGTGGTTTTATCTGCCTCTGGTCTTTGATGATGGTGATGTACTGATGGGGTTTTGGTGTAGGTGTCCTTCCTGTTTGATAGTTTTCCTTCTAACAGTCAGGACCCTCAGCTGTAGGTCTGTTGGAGATTGCTTGAGGTCCACTCCGGACCCTGTTTGCCTGGGTATCAGCAGCAGAGGCTGCAGAAGATAGAATATTTTTGAACAGCGAGTGTACCTGTCTGATTCTTGCTTTGGAAGCTTCCTCTCAGGGGTGTACTCCACCCTGTGAGGTGTGGGGTGTCAGACTGCCCCTAGTGGGGGATGTCTCCCAATTAGGCTACTCAGGGGTCAGGGACCCACTTGAGCAGGGAGTCTGTCCCTTCTCAGATCTCAACCTCCGTGTTGGGAGATCCACTGCTCTCTTCAAAGCTGTCAGACAGAGTCGTTTGCGTCTGCAGAGGTTTCGGCTGTTTTTGCTATTGCCCTGTCCCCAGAGGTGGAGTCTACAGAGACAGGCAGGTTTCCTTGGGCTGCTGTGAGCTCCACCCAGTTCGAGCTTCCCAGCAGCTTTGTTTACCTACTTAAGCCTCAGCAATGGCGGGCGCCCCTCCCCCAGCCTCGCTGCTGCCTTGCCGGTAGATCACAGACTGCTGTGCTAGCAATGAGGGAGGCTCCTGGGTGTGGGACCCTCCCAGCCAGGTGTGGGATATGATCTCCTGGTGTGCCTGTTTGCTTAAAGCGCAGTATTGGGGTGGGAGTTACCCGATTTTCCAGGTGTTGTGTGTCTCAGTTCCCCTGGCTAGGAAAAGGGATTCCCTTCCCCCTTGCGCTTCCCAGGTGAGGCAATGCCTGGCCGTGCTTCAGCTCTCGCTGGTCGGGCTGCAGCAGCTGACCAGCACTGATCGTCCGGCACTCCCCAGTGAGATGAACCCAGTACCTCAGTTGAAAATGCAGAAATCGCCAGTCTTCTGTGTCGCTCGCGCTGGGAGTTGGAGACTGGAGCTGTTCCTATTCAGCCATCTTGCTCAAGAAATAGGAGTTTTTAAAAAGTTGCTCAAAGTTATAAACTAGATCTTGTATACTTCTTTTTTTTTTTTTTTTTTTGACACGTAGTCTCGCTCTGTCGCCGAGGCTGGAGTGCAGTGGCGCGATCTCGGCTCACTGCAAGCTCCGCCTCCCGGGTTCACGCCATTCTCCTGCCTCAGCCTCCCGAGTAGCTGGGACTACAGGCGCCCACAACTGCGCCCGGCTAATTTTTTTGTATTTTTAGTAGAGATGGGATTTCACCGTGGTCTCGATCTCCTGACCTTGTGATCCGCCCGCCTCGGCCTCCCAAAGTGCTGGGATTACAGGCGTGAGCCACAGCGCCCGGCTAGATCTTTTATACTTCTTCTGGGACCTTAGAAGAATTAAAACTCTCAGCTGGAAGCTCAGGTCCACTCGGAATTGAGGAACGATTAAAGAAAGCTTTGAGTAGGTTGACATATTTTCCTCATACTATTCATATAAAATTATTTATTTTTTATTTTATTTATTTATTTATTTATTTATTTATTTATTTATTTATTTATTTTTGAGAGGGAGTCTCGCTCTGTCGCCCAGGCTGGAGTGCTGTGGCCAGATCTCAGCTCACTGCAAGCTCCGCCTCCCAGGTTCACGCCATTCTCCTGCCTCAGCTTCCCGAGTAGCTGGGACTACAGGCGCCTGCCACCTCGCCTGGCTAGTTTTTTTGTATTATTTAGTAGAGACGGGGTTTCACCGTGTTAGCCAGGATGGTCTCGATCTCCTGACCTCGTGATCCACCCGCCTCGGCCTCCCAAAGTGCTGGGATTACGGGCTTGAGCCACCGCGCCCGGCCTCATATAAAATTTTTTAAAAGTCTGAATGTTTAAAACCTCTAAGTATTCCCGGACCAAATTGAGGGTTGGGCTGCTTGTTCTCATGGTCCAATAATGAGATGCAGATGAACTGGGAAAGAAGAAGAGTTTATTTCTGTAACCAGGTGTAGGGAGAAGGCCAGGGATAATTCACCAGACCAACTTAAAGTTACAAATTTTTCCAGTGCTTATATACCTTCTAAGTGATGAATCTATGTTAATAAAAGAAAAACTTCAGCCAAATTAAATTTAAAGGAGTGTACTTGAGCAATGAACGATTCATGATTCAGGCAACTCCCAGAATCATAACAGGTTCACAGAGACTCCAGCACAGCCACGAGGTGGAAGAAGATTTATGGATAGAAAAAGGGAAATGACGTACAGAAATTGGCAGTGAGGTACAGAACAGCTGGATTGGTTACAGTTTGGCGTTTGCCTTATTTGAACACAGTTTGAACACTCAGCAGTGTATAGGTGGTTGAAGTATGGCCACTGGGATTGGCCAAGACTCAGCTATTGTTACAGAGACATACTCCTAAGTTCGGTTTTCAATCTTGTCTACCTATTAAGCTAGGTTGCAGTTTGTCCACAAGGACTCAAATATAGAAGTATGGTGTCCTTCTCGGGCCATATTTACTTTGCTTTAACAACATGCAAGTGTGCAGTCATCTAAAGACACAAGTGATTGATTCAATCTAATCTATAACTAAGGTCTGGGTCCCAGCAATCATTTTCTGGAGCCTCAGTAAAGTTACTTAATTTAAATGGGTCCTGGTACCAAAGGTGATCACCCTTATCTTGTCTCCAGCTGAGGTAAGGAGGTCAGGGGAGTTTCTTTATCCCTAATAAAACTTGTTTAATCGTAGATGTGTCCTGGTATGAGGAGTGTAAGAATTCCTTCGTTATCTTGACATGCTTCAAGGCCCAGGAAAGGCCTGAGCAAGACTCTTGGTGGGCTTCTGTTACATTCCAGCCTTTGTGTAAGGCTCTTTCAGTCTTTAATATTTAACTTAACCATTCAGTCAGTGCCGAAACAGTTTTCATGGAGGCCTGCCTGTTCAGCTGTTAGTGAGACCTGGCCTGCTGCTTTGGTAATTTCCTTACATGGCATAAAAATTAGGAAGTGGGATGAGGAAGCATGAGGTGGATGCAGGTGGACACCAGTGAAGTGCATGGCAGGGCGTAACTCAAGAATATTTGTTCAAGGAAAGATGAAGATGTAGCTCAAACAGAAAGAAAAGTCTGATTGGCTTGGGGAGATTTGAACATGAGTTAGGGCTTATTAAGTAGATGACCCTTAGATGGAAAAATCTGCCATTTCAGGTTCATCTGGAAGCCTGGTACTTGTCATGTTCCCACTGCTGGTGGCTAGTACTTCATAAAATGACATTTTTCATTTTTGAGGGTTTTGAATAGAAAAGCAGAGTGTTCAAAAACCATAAAAGCTGCTCCAGGAAGCTGTACAGCATTCAAAGAATCACTTTCTTTGAAATCAAGGATTAAAAGGAAGCCCTTCTTCTAGGTTTAAAAACTTGGAGCCACTATGCTTTGTACTTTTGGAGACTCCATAACTATCCATTGTTATATGATTGTTTAGTAATCCAGGCAGGATTACAGGGTTAGTTTGATTCCACAAGGTATCTTGGTCACAGTGATAGAATGCTTGGCACAGACACCTGTACCAGTCTGTTTACCATGGAGTGGAAAGATGCTTTAAAACCGGGCAAGAACTCAGCAACAACACAATGCCATATTTTTTGGACAGCATGATGGAAGCTCATCAAATTTCTCAGCCAGTTCTGAAGTGAGTTTAAAGTTGGTGATCTTTTTTTTTTTTTTTTTATTACTATGGTTGATAGTTCCAGTGAGTGCTTTTTTCAGCAACCATGAGACTATATTAAAAAGCTGCAGAAGAAACTAGCTTTTGCTAGACACAATAATGCACATATGCCCAGTTTTTCTTTTCTTTCTATTTTAAAGCTGGTTTTTTATGCTTTTGGAACAGCAACCTACACATTTGTTAATGAAATGCCTAAATTAGAGGGCCAGTTCTGCTCTAAATGCATGGCTCTTCTGACTACCTAGATTCCAAACACTGGAAGCAATAAGAAAACTGTTCCAAATACCTCTTTGTCATTGTCTGGAAGTGCATATTTTCAGGAGACTGGCCAAAAGCAAAGTCTTGTCTAATTATTTTGAGACTATTTTATCTACTTTTTCCAACAATATAGCATGCCATGATGTCATTTGATCTTAACTGTGTCCAAGCACATCATTTATATATTGTCCACCTCCTTTTTTTTCTTTTCTCATTTGTCCATGAAAATTAAAGTCATGGTCTTTGGCATCAGTTATATCATAAATACAGATTTAAGCAGGGACAATGAAATAACAAAGCATTTCTGACTTGAATGACTGTAAGATGGCCATCTTGCTCCATATTTAAATTATTTGGATAAGTTATCATCTCCTTCTTGTCAGGAACCTGGATATGATGCCTGGAGATGCAGTAGCCATCTTGCAACCACGAGGTAACAAGCGTAACAAAGACCTGCATGCTAAGATGGTGGAGTGTAAAGATATAGGAGCTTAGTCCTTGATGAAATCATTGAGCTACTTGATCAGCCTTGGATTGTTCATTCCTGGACTTGAGTTGTTGAGACATCTATCAGTTAGAAGTTGCTATAGCAGGGTTTTCTGCTAATTGTGTAAGAATACAATCCTAAGTGCTGTTCCTAGATTGCTCACATCTATTTGATGGTGTTCTTCCTTCAGTAAGGTGAGGAAGTAATTGATTAGCAGCTTCTGTATATGATCTTTCTATATAGTTGTATACTGTTATGAGCTACCCTCAGCTTCATTTCTCTGAGTTAACTAAACCCAGTATCCTTTTGATTTTCTGCTGTATGGCCCAGCACCATCTGAAGTCTTTATACTACACAGAACAAGAGTTAGGGCTCAGGTTGGGAGCTATCTATAGCTGAGCCTAATGGATGGTTGTAGTTTTCAACATGTGAATGGACGTGTTGAAATGTCCTAATTAGACACCTGGAGTCATTGTTATTTCATGAAAAGAAGGATTTTGTGGCTGATTGGATGTAGTCAGCTAAATTTTTCTTATGGCATATCCAAAAGTCATGCTTCATTTGATTTGCATATCATATTTTTTTCACCTTCAGTACATACATTATTTACACATTTAATATTTTATTAATGTGTCCTCAAAATAACCTGGATGGGCATACATACTGATAGGAGTTAAATAATCGAGATTTAATCATAGTGATTTAACACCATAATTGTTCCTTTTGGAATTAACTATGATGTTGCTTTGCTTGTGATTATTATTAGGCATATTAAGCACCCTTGTAGTTATTACATGTTAATTATCTTTTTTGTTTTGAATAAAAAAATTGAGATAAACTCATTGGAAATACATGCCTTGAAAATACAACTGCTGTATTTCATTTGAATATGAAATTTTGTTATTGAGTTAAAAAAAACTCACAAAACTTTGAAGTCAATTCTGACCATAGACCTTTCCTCTTTGGGGCATATTAATGACTGTTGGGGTTGTAAGGCAGTGTGAGGTTCCAGCAGAATTGTCATTTTATTAGCAGACCACATAGAGAAAGAGAACCTGGGACTGACGCAGGGAGCAGAAACTAGAGAAAGTGGATTTGCTCTTCATAATGAAGTAAGGATAATTATCTTTCCACTGCCATGGGGGAAGTAAAAAGGGAAAAAATGAGGATTGAGCAAATTAGTGTATGTCTAGAATGTAGCCTTTGGAAATGTCTGAAAATATTTTAATAACAGCTTTATTGAGATATAACTTGCATACCATAAAATTCACCCTTTAAAAACATACAATTCAGTGTTTTTAGTATATTTACAGTTTGGTGCAACCATCACTGCTGTTTAATTTTAGAACATTTTCATTACTCTCAAAGGAAGCCATGTACCCATTACCAGTCAATTCCCCAATCTCCATACAATCCATACAATGGAATATTGTTCCCTCTGCCCCTGGCAATTACTAATTTAGCTTCTGTCCCAGTGGGTTTGCCTGTTCTGCATATTTCATATAAATGGATTCATAAAACATGTGGTCTTTTATGACTGGCTTCTTTTTCTTAGCATATTGTTTGCAAGGTTCACTCATTTTGTAGGATGGACAAAAACATTTTATTGTGGAATAATTTTCCATTGTATGGATAAATCTCACTTTGCCTATTTATCAGTTAATAGACATTTGGGTTGTTTCTACTTTTTGGCTATTATGAATAATGCTGCTGTGAATATTCATGTACAAGATTTTGTGTGGACTGACCAAGATTCTCTCTTTGACCAAGGCTTAGTCAGGATCCTTGAGCTCTCTTCTCAACTAGGCCTTGACCATGGCCCCATCCTTGCCAGGTTTGAATACCCCAGTTTTAGCTAGAATCCTGGTGAATCAGTTTAGCAAGAATCCTCCTGCTTTTCGTATCTGATCATCCTTGATATTTGATAAAGTTCCTCATCTCTTCCCTTTTGATGTATGAGTCCTTGATTTGCTGCATCAGTCTCTTATCACGCTGCTATAAAGAAATACCTGAGATTGGGTAATTTATAAAGAAAAGAGGTTTGATTGGCTCACGGTTCCACAAGTTATACAGGAAGCATGGTGCTGGCATCTGGTCACCTTTTGGGGTGGCCTCAGGAAAATTACAATCCTGGTGGAAGGCAAAGGGGAAGCTAGCACTTCACATTGCTGGAGCAGGAGGAGGGGGAGGTACCGGTAGGTACTACCCACTTTTAAACAACCAGATCCCATGAGAACTCACTCATTATTCAGTACCAAGGAGGGATGGGGCTAAACCATTCATGAGAACTCTGCCCCATGATTCAATCACTTCTCACTAGGCCCCACCTCCAGCATTGGGGATTACATTACATGAGATTTGGGTGGGGACAAAGATTTAAACTATGTCACCTGCCTTTAGCAAGAATCTCATTAAGTTAGTTTAGCTAGAACCCCCTACATTTGATATCTCCTCTTAGTAATTTTCTATCCATTGACCCCCCTCTCTCTCTTTGTTGGCTATAGATTCTTGGTTTTCTTTGCTGTGTTTGTATTTGAGTCCTATCTCTGTCTTGATGCCTATTGTAATAATCCTGAATAAAATCTTCCTTACCTATTGCAATAATCCTGAATAAAATCTTCCTTACCATTTTAACAACTGTCAGAATAATTTTTTCTTTAACTGGACATATGTTTTCATTTCTCTTGGGTATATTCCTAGGAGTGGAATTGTGGAGTTATATGTTAACTCTACATTTAACATTTTGGGGAACTGCTAAGCTGTTTTCCAAAGTGGCTACACAATTTTACATTCCCACCATCTGTGGATGGAAGTTTTATCTTCTCAATAACCTCACCAACATTTGTTATTGTTTGCTGAGAAAATATTTTAATAACAGAAAAGCTGAATATTAATTTTTTGAGTTTTGTTGCTGTTCTGTAGTTTGATTTCCTTTGGTAGAGTCTTCTATGTCATAAGTGGTGTGTGCAGTGAGCTTTGGGAAAGGAATAAGTGATTGACACCACTTCTGCTGAGGTCTGGCCCTGGGAGAAGAAAATGGGACTGACAGTGAGGCTTGGGTGAGGCTCACATCAGGATTAGGCACTCCAAAACAGAAACTCATAGGAAGAGTGCACAGAAACCAAAGGAGAAAGAATGTGGGATGGACTGTTTCAGTTGGTATCTGGGTGATATTTTAAAGACATGTGGAATATGCTTAGAAGAATTGCTGGCACATCCTAACTGCCTACTAACTGCCTAGTTGTTTTCTTTGTCTTGACTTTCTCTCACAAAAACTCTCAGAATATTCTACTTATTAAAAAAACTACATTTGCAACTATCCTTGAATCAAAGACCTGCTTCCTGACAAAGGCAAATAACATCTGTGATATTGTAAAATATATATTTGGTCCCACTTCCTGTCACACAGCTCCTAAAACTCAGGATCTTCAGTTGGATGAGTGTCTTTTCTATGGTAATGAGATGACTAGTGTCTGGGGACCCCTAGATGGCTTCAGGATGGGCCTGATTGCCAGAAATGCTGAAGCATTGATTAAAGGTTTTGGACTTTCATCCCTATCCCCTACCTTCTGGGGAGGGGAGAAGGGCTGAAGGCTGAGCGATCACCAGTGGCCAATGATGTAATCAACCACAGATTTGCGAGTGCTTTCAGATGGCTGAACACGGGGAGGTTTCTGGAGGGTGGCATGCTGAGAAGCTCTACTCCCCTTCCTACATACTGTGCCCTGTGCGTCTCTTCCATCTCGCTGTTCATCATCTGTATTTTTTGTAATATCCTCTAAATAGCACATGTTTTAAATAAAATAATTTACATTTTGCTTTGATAAAATTTGGCATATTTTGTTATATTGTTGACATAAACTTATTTTAGAAGGTAGCAAAACCAAGATTAAGAATGACTGTTTTACACGGAATTTAGACACAATCTGCCTTCAACTCTGTTCACCATATACTCTCCAGTTGCCAGTTCTGTTCTCAAAGGACAAGGAAGGAAATAAGAGAAAAGAACAAATACCCGGATGCGTAGGACCCCTTCCACACATATTAGTGCTTTTCTAAATGTGCTCCTGTGTGTGTGCACGTATGAGCAGACACGGAAACTTTTTCTTTAAGCACTATGAGTGCAAGATTACGAGTACTCTTTTCTCATATCTATAACCCCACTATGTGCTCTGCCACTGTGGGGATGGGCACACCGCAAACACGTTTGATTGATTCTCTCAACTTTTGCTCACTCGGTTGTCAAAGGTCGCAATAACTAAACAGCTTTCTCTCTGTAACACGTATTTTTTCATAAGTCAGATATGGCACTTTTATTTTCTTTTGAAATAGGTTATTTTACAGGCAAACTGTTGTAGATCAATTACTTCATTTAAAAATGTTTCTTTCCAGAAGTTGAAGAAGAACAACAAAAGAACCCGTAATCTTATTGATTGGGATGTGCTGAAAATTTTAACTGAAGTATATTTTTTATAGCATTGAAATTCAATGCCTTTGAAATAGGAAGTAGATGGTTTTCCATGAAGACAGAAAGCTTTTAATTAATATTCATAAGAATTGATATGTATAATTTTGGTCACTGGAGGACTGCTATAGTTTTCCATTGATGCAATAGAAATATATTGAGGACAACAAAAAAGTAATTAACAACTGAATATGAGGGTCTTAAAGTTAAATTATTCCCTAGTTCATAGTACACTCTTCATGCATACAGAATTATTTTCTGAAAGTAAGATAATACTGAATGTCATGTTTTTCTTCATCTCTAAATTGTGTATTTAATGTTTTTCTTGAACAAAGACTATTTTGGGTGCAATAAAGATAATTAAATGCTGAATAGACAAACTTGAATGTTGTGAGGAATTTAGGAATAATGGTAAGAGATAATAGACAAAACATAAATTCCACTCTATTTAAATTTCTTATTTCTGAATGTGTAAAGTGTTATTTAAACTTAGATATCTGGAGCATTATAGTGATTGAAATTGTCACGTGGAAATCTGTGTTCTGATCCTGTCTGAACAGGTGAAAATCGATAAGCTATTTTTGTGTTCATAGGCCAGCAAATAAATATGTATTTAATTCAGTTTAGTTCAGTTCAACATAGTTATAGAGTGCTTTTTTTTTTTTTTTTTTTTTTAAGGTAACTCATAGTACTGAAAGATTCAGTTCCTTTCCTCAAGAAGCTTAAGAAGAAACACACATATGTGATTGCAGAAAGCTATGGTATACAGTGCCGATAAGCATTCGACATCTTTTCTCCCTTTGTTTGTTTTGCATTATTTAAATATGCATTCCAGAATAGTTCTCTGGGTACCAATAAAGCTGATAGGTAAAATATAACTTGTGCCATATGACAATGCTTATTTGGAACTATGTTCCCTTTTTAGATGCAGTCTAAAACTTTCCTGTCTTTATGATTTGCTAATTACACAATAAAAAATGTGATAAGGTATGGTTTTCCTAGGCACCAGATGCCACATTAGAGGCTGGTTATACAGAGATGTTGTTACACAGATCCCAGCGTGTTTAAGTCACATTGTAGCTATTGAAGCATAATATCTAAGATAACTTACAAGTGTGGGAATTTGCATACTGTGATGTGATTTTCTGTGGTCCTAACTTTTCCCTCTAAGAGATGATCTTCCATGTTTACTCAACTATGTTCACTGCCAAGGTGAGCAGTGACATGAGCTTTGAGTGGGAAAGGGAAGAGGAGGTACGTTATGGAAAGACATTTACATATTTTATCCTGGAACCCCATTTGTGCTTGTTGGGGGATGGGGTGGGCTGCAAGGAGGGAGGTAGTGAGATGAAGTAGAAGGGAAAAAGCACTCAAAAGACTAAACTCCTCATTTTTACCCTACCAGCTGCATGTTCTATTACTTAGAGTGTCATTTCAGTTATCCAGCTTCTCTAATATACCGTTTCTTCTCTGAGGGCTAATGCCAGTTGTATTAGTCCGTTTTCACACTGCTATAAAGAAATACCTGAGACTGGGTAATTTATAAACAAAAGAGGTTTAACTGACTCGCAGTTCTGCATGGCTGGGAAGGCCTCAGGAAACTTACAATCATGGTGGAAGGTGAAGGGGAAGCAAGGATCTTCTTCACATGGCGGCAGGAGAGAGAAGAGTGAGTGAAGGAGGAACTTGTCAAAATCTTATAAAACCATTAGGCCTCGTGAGAACTTACTCACTGTCACAAGAGCATGGGGAAAACTGATCCCATGATCCAGTCACTTCCCACCAGGTTCCCCTTTCAACACCTAGGGATTACAATTCAAGATGAAATTTGGGTGGGGACATAAAGCCTAACCATATCACCAGTTATTCCAATATTCAAATCATCAAGGCAAGGGGTTAAGAGACACATGGAACATGAGTTTGGGTAATGGCGGCGAGGTGAAAGGGGTGATCTGGGTGTGGAAGTGGATGGTGAGCTTTGGACATGGAAGGAAGAAGAGGGTGTTGGGTTGAATGCCCTGGGGTCAGAGAATAGTAGGTGTTCTGGGCTGAATTGTGTCCTTCTACAATTTGCATGCTGACTCACAAACCCCAGTACCTCAGAAAGTGACTGTTTTTGGAGACAGGGTCTTTAAAGAGGTAGTTAAGGTAAAATGGGATCGTTGGGGTGGGCCCTAATCTAATATGGCTGGTGTGCTAGTAAGGAGAAAAGATTAAGAGGCAGATAACACACAGACTGAGGGACAGCCATGTGAGGACAGAGGGAGAAGATGGACACTTATGAGCCAAGGAGAGAAACCTTAGAAGAAAGAACCCTGCTGAAATCTTGATATTGAATTTCCAACACCCAGAATTGGAGAAAATAAATGTTGTTTAAGTCACTCAGTCTGTGGCACTTTCTTACAGCAACCCAAACAAACTAATGTAGTAGGGGACCAAGGAAGTAAGACTGATTCCTAAGGAAGTGGGAGGAGGCAGTTCTCCCATAGCAGGTGGTATGTGGCTGAACATCACTGGGAGGTGGTTGAGGTCTGAATACAGAGTCTGAATGCAGAGAGTGTCAGACTCATTTGCAAGGCTGTGGAAGCTTGTTTCTGACCGCACAGGCCAGGCTGCTCCAGCTGTGCTCTCCAGGAGAGCTGTATTTTTTCCAGGTCCTAAGCCTGCTCTGCATTTTTTGGAAGGAAGTAAGGAGTTATAATACAATAGAGGAAGGGGAAAGGCGATCATTCCTGTGGCCTTCCAGGGAGCAGGCAGTGAGGAGATGCATTGCCTATAGAGATTTTAAAACCAGGTATAAAACTGCCTATGAGTTGATGTGCTTCTTATTGTCACCCTGCTCCAGCAATTTCAAACAATTTCAGAGGTAAAATACCGCAAAGGAAACATTTTGTTGGCCTAAGAGATAAATAATTGCTATGGTTACTCTTGAATTTTATGAATGTATATCAATGCTTCCAATTGAACATGTTTTTATTACCTTGTTCTTTAATAAAAATTTCAGTCTGCATGGAAGTTAATTTGGAGAATACAGGAGACCCTGCTTTAGGCCAAGTCAGCTACGGACATTGGTTTTGAGAGTAATTCATTAGGGCTCAGGATTGGGTGAGCTAGTAGGAGTGCAGTTTTTGTCTCCCTGCCCTGTGGTACTTCATGTTACTGCTTTTAAAGAGTAGGTTACAAATTAACCGTGATAGCACATGATCATAAAGATGAAGAAAGGTAACAAGTTACTTCAATTCTGTGATCTTCTGTGACCAGTTGGAATTTTTGCTTTTGTCTAATACTTTAAAAAGTCAAAACAAATGTGAACTGTGAGGTGTAATATTTTTGTTTAGTAACTGCACATATTAGTCCAAACATGAAATATTTTGCTAAATTTGAATACTATCATGAAAATTAAAATTGATATTAAAAATTCCTTTAAATTAGTACTTTTTAAAAACTAAGGATGCCTCAAGAGAATAATGGTTCTTACAGAATAAGAACCATTTGTGGGCTGGAGGAAAGAGGTATTAAAAAATAGTCTTTTCTGAGTGTTTAATATGTCAGCTTCATCACTGGTTACCCCTTGCTTCTGTTCCTCTCTATTATATTTAAAGAGGGTAGAGCATTGATCTGATTTCTATTTTTGAGATGATGTTTAGACCTCATGACCTGTGAACTTAGACATTAACCAACTAGGGGAATGCAAATTATATTTTCTCACATTAGCATTATAGACATTCAAACATAAGGTGTACCAAGGCCCAGATTAATATTAGTTTAATTCGCTCTTTACTGATTCATTCAATAAACTCTCCTTGAGGGCTGACTGTGTGTCTGACACTTTGCTAATACTAATTCCTGGTTTTGAGAAAACATAGTTTGATTGGAGTGACAGATATTCAAGCAAATAACTGTGACACAGAGTAGGAACATGAAAAGCATGAAGTAAAGAGCAAGTAATTCGTCCTGTTGATTTGAGAACAGATGATGATTTTTCAGCTGGTTTAAAAGAAGTGGTTCTTTGCCAGGAAAAGCTAGGGCAAAGCATTACAGGGAATGCTTTGGGAAGAGCATATGAAACTGTGGAAGCATGGAAGTGAATGGAGAGACTGGGAGGAGCAATGGGTAGCTGGTTCTCTGCTAGGCACAGTGGGAGTCTCCCTAGATGAGGCTGGTGGATGGCAGGGACTGGGCTTTATTCCAAAGTCTGTGGGGCCAGTGAAGGATTTATTGAAGAAGGATGACTTGAATAGAACGAATTTTGGAAATAGTGCTCAGTTAGTAATGAATTGGAATGGGGAGGTCAAAGGAAGGGAGAAACATCAGTAGGCAAGTTTTCTGTTACCTGCCCACAAATGAGGCAGGTCCGGCAGCTGGTACCCGTGCCTCTGAAGAAGCTCTGTATCAGCAGATGTGTCCCAGATTACCAGGGTCCTGCTTCTCACCTTTTCCACAGGGATTAACTATCACATTCACTTTGGGAGGCCAAGGTGGGAGGATCACTTGAGACCAGGAGTTCAAGACCAGCCTAGCCAATATGGCAAAACCCCACTTCTACTAAAAATACAAAAAGTAGCCGGGTGTGGTGGTGCATGCCTGTAATCTGAGGCTACATGGGTTACTGAAGCATGAGAATCACTTGAACCCTGGCGGCAGAGGTTGCAGTGAGCTGAGATTGCTGCATTGTACTCCAGCCTGGGCGACAGAGCAAGACCCTCCTAAAAACAAAAAACCAACCAAACAAAAAAAAACTATCACATAAATTGCTATCAAACACAAGTTGGTTCTGCCCCAACTGGGCTGACTCAGCCTAAAAAAATTTCTAAGTGGCATGTGTCATTTTAGGTAGATTTTATTATATTCCCCATCTGTTGAATTTAATCTGGTTTAACCAATCAAATCAAAAGATGGGAATAAATCAGCTTCTTTTATTAGTCTATATTCTGGTTTCTTTGAAGGATAAATCTTTAAAAAATATTTAATTTTTTCAGAGTAATACACTTAAGTAGTTTATCAGTATTTCAAGGGTTTTACTGTTAAGTATTGGAGCTGCCAGCCCTGTGGGGTATTTACTTTTAATGTTTTTAGCTATTCTCCTGGTATTTATCTCTGTATTTCTAAATCATTAATGAGTACATAGGAAGGCCTTGTCTCCTGGTTATCTTCAGGTGGTCAGGACATTTTGGAGAGCAGCAGCAGAAGAAAGCATCTCATTGTTGCATATTTGACCTTTACTTAACTCTCCTGATGTCTGTCCAGCACCTTTTCCTTTCTCTACAACCTGCCTGTTACCCTGAGTTGGGAACTTCTCTGTACATCCAGGAAGGGCACTTCAGGAGGTAGAATTGCTCCTGCTTCTCAGACTTCCAACTCATGCCCTTAGTCAAGCCCCTGCCTCACTCATTCCTCCCAAGATAACGGCTGGCTATAGTTCTGGAGTTTGAATTGACTTGTGTCTCTAGGCACTTGACACTCAGTTTTCTCAAGAGTCTAGTTCCTTGGTCAGCTTTTCATCTTCCAAATATGTGTTGATATTGCTCATTCCCTGCTGTTTCTTTGTGTTTGTGCTTTGTGGATTTGTATCTGTTAAGCATTGATTATTTTTAGTGTAGTGTGATTTGAGGAGTAAAGAAACGTGCGTGTGTGGATTTCACTGTCGTGAACTGGAAATCACTGAAAAGCAAATTGTGTAATAATAACAACCACCACGGCAAAGAGTTATTGTTTTAAACTATTGAATGCATTTTCACATAGTTAATTTCATGTGATATTTAGAAATCCCTGATGATGACAGTAGGAGGGGGCTAGTATGCCTATTTTACAAAGAAACAGGTACAAAAGGGTAAAGTAACTGGTTCAATTTCATAAGGATGAGTTAATGAAAGAATTAGAATATACACAGTTTTCTGATTCCTAGCCAAGGCTCCTTTCTGGGAGGTTTTCTAGTGGTTAGTATTTTGAATAAAACCCTTTTATCTCTTTTTAACATAAACTGCAGATAATTTTAACAAGAAATAGGTCAGTTCTTCTCCTCCATGACATTATAACTTTACATCATTGCATATTTCTAAAGATAAGCATCTTTTCAGCATTTGCAATATACTACTTGCTGAATAGATCCTAAAAGCACACATTTTCCCTGTGGGCTTATGATCTAATGAGACATATAAGCCCATAAAGGCAGAAAATGAATAAGGAGAAGTTGGGTAATTCTCCTCGGATACACATATCTGGCATCTGGCTGCATGTTCAGAGGCATTTTTCTTTCTTGAATCTTTGGGTCCTCCCCCACAGCCACTTAGTTATGAGAGATACATTTAAAGGGAAGGAAGAAAGGACTTCTGAGGAGAAATTTAAAACAGAGAAAAAAGGAATTGCTTTAGGTTTGGATGTAGAGTTCTTAGGCTATGTGAAATAGAACACAAATACTCCTTGGCTTATACAAAACAAAATAACCCACCTAGAAATGAAAACTCGATTAATACAGGGCAAACATAAATGTTTGCTCCCAAACATTTCTTCCTTCTCTCTTTGTGATCTTGAGTGTTATTCTGAAGAAAGCTCCTATATAGGACAGAAACATTTTCAAAGAAAGTTGAAAAAAATGTACGAAGCTGGTTGCCACTTTGAGAGACTCATGTAATAATGACACTAATTGTCACTAAGTAACCTATGTTTTTCCAGTCCTTAATTTGATATATACGTTAATGTAAGGAAAAAACTGATGAAAATGAATAGAGGCTCCATTGCCATTTTTAGGGCAGTTTTCAAGGTTTATCAAAGGGGGAAGGGTGATGGTTGCAGCTTAAACAAGGAAGCAATCCATAGAAAGGGCCCAATTTCTTCATGCTACCTACCCTAAACCACGAGTTCACATATTGCAAGCATTTTCTTGAACTACAAATACCTGGTGGCCTAACTGCTGTCCTGAAATTCTCCTCCTGCCTTACTCCACATTTCTAATCAATATGTATATTTTCCTTGGGAAATCCTGAGGCATCCCCTGTATCATCTGTCTGCTCCAGTCTACTTCTCTTCTCAGGGTCCTTGCTTAGTCTTCATCATCCTCTTTCTAATGCAGGTAATGAGGACACAGTGGGACAAAGTTGAGACAACATTGGTTGTAGTATCAGATAAATTTGTCTGTGATGCCTGGCAGTTCCACGTGTCTGCATGCCCTAGAGCTAATTACTTCTCTGAGATTCAGTTTCTTTATATGGAAAATGGGGATAAAATAGTACTTACTGCAGAGATTTTTTTTTCAAGACGATTACATGGTATAATGAATGCATGATGCTAATTCAGTGCTTGGCATATAGTAGATATTCAATAAAAGGCAACTATTATTGTTAATATTAAATATGTAGTTTCAAAGAGTCAAATTGATGAACAGAATTCTGTTCGGCCCCATTTTCCCTCAAATTTAAAGCCAAATTTAAAAACACACATAAGCCTTTTAGCTGTAGTACTTTTGTGTAAAGTTTGAAAACTAAAGCAATAAAAATAGAACATAATACTAAGTTAATATCATAAACTGCTGGGTGTGGTGGTTCACGCCTGTAATCCCAGCACTTTGGGAGGCAGATCACCTGAGGTCAGCAGTTCAAGACTAGCCTGACCAACATGGAGAAACCCTGTCTCTACTAAAAATACAAAATCAGTCAGGTGTGGTGGCACATGCCTGTAATCCCAGCTACTCAGGAGGCTGAGGTAGGAGAATCACTTGAACCCGAGAGGCAGAGGTTGCAGTGAGCAGAGGTTGCAGTGAGCTAAGATCTGGCCATTGCATTCCAGTTTGGGTAACAAGAGCAAAACTCTGTCTCAAAAAAAAAAAAAAAAAAAAAAAAAAAATCAGATACTAATTTCAATGCTGATATGAGTAATTCTATAACTCTCATTAGAATACATATTTACTCAACAACTAGTATATGCCACATATTACATATATGGAAATAATATAAACATTAATAAAGATAGCTTATGACTTCCAAGGCTCATAACCTTGAGGAATGTAAAACTCTGTATGTAATTGTGACACAGCTTGGTAAGCATAACATTAGAGACAGATGGCACCATTGCAGTAAAAGGAAGGAATGGCTAATTCTAATGAGTGGCCTGAGTGAAGCTTCACAAGGTGGTGGGTGTGATTTGGATGAGTAAGGTTTGGATTTAGTTGGACATGGAGGGGGGAGGGAATTCCAGGTCTAGGAAGAAGCACTAACAAAGAATGAAGGGCAGAAGCCCATGTTCAAAGAAGAAGTCTGGTATGTCTAAAATGAATTTTTGAGGAGAAAGATGAATGGAGATGAAAAGACTAGAAAAGGATATTGGGGTCATATTCTTAAGGCTTTACATGCCATGTAAGACGCTCCTACTTTAGTTGGTAGATAATGGGAAGCCACTGAAGGTGTTTGAGGCTGACAATGGCATGATCCAATTAAAGTTTTAGAAGAGATGGCTTTGTAAATTGTAAAGTGCTGAAATAGAGCCAAGGAGAATTGTAAAGTGCTGAAATAGAGCCAAGAAGTTCAATCAAGATCCTGTGACTGATCTGTTAATATCTGAAGAAGTACTGAACGTGGGCAGGAGTGAGAAAAAGGTTACAGCTGAAGGGAAAGGTTAGATTTGAGCATCATTTCAGAAGTAGAATCCATAGCATTGGATGAGTAATTGGATATAGTAAAAAGTTATTGGCATTCAAAAACATCCTATTGTTTTTCTTAAAAAAGTAATACATCCTGGATGTAAGAACACACATATCATCAAGTCTAAAATGAGGGTGATTAAAATTCCTCAGAGACAACATCTGAGTCTTTAGGACTATTTGCAGGGAGAAATCCTGGAGAAAATTTGGATTATGGGCCTATGTATTGTGTGAAGGTTGCTCTAAGATGTGTTTCCAGGAATTGAACTGTTGGGCTAAGGGGTTACTTCCATTTTGTAAAGAAACAGGGCAATAACAAGCAAAAGAAGAGACTCCCACAGAAACAGAATATGGTATGGAAAAGAATAATGGGCTGAGTGATGGTGCATTATCCTGGGTGAACCTGGAGGGGCTAGGATAGTGATATGCAATTCAGGGTTTGCTGGAGGAGAAGGATCACCATTTCTTTTCAAAGGAGAAGAAAAAAAATGAGGGATGAAGGAATAGGGACATCTTGAAAAGGAGGGGCTGGAAGGTGAGAAAATCTGATAATTATTTCCATGAATTAGGGACAATGTTCTTGGCTTAAAATCGGGAGGGAGCCTGGTGTGGTGGCTCATGCCTGTAATCCCAGCACTTTGGGAGGCTGAGGTTGGTGGATTGCTTGAGCCCAGGAGTTCAAGACCAGCCTGGGCAGCATGGCAAAACCCCATCTCTACAAAAGATACAAAAATTAGCCAGGTGTGTTGATGCATGCTTGTAGGCCCAGCTACTTGAGAGGCTGAGGTGGGAGGATCGCTTGAGCCCTGGAGGCTGAGGCTGCAGTGATCCTTGATTGTGCCACTGCACTCCAGCCTAGGTGATGGAGTGAGATGGTTTAAAAAAATAAAATAAAACAAAATAAAATCAGGAGGGTTAGAATGTGGAAAAAGAAGGGGGGGGAAATGCTTGGAAAACTCATTCTGAAAGATAGAAAAACAATCAATTTGGGAATAAAGAAAGTATTTTTAAGCCCCAGCTAGTTGGGGCCCAACTTATAAAGCATGAATTTCTAGAACACCTAATATACACATAAAATCTGAATAAATATGGAGGGAAGAGATAGCATCATGTACTATTTCTACCACAAAAATTGAGTATTTTCCTCAGTGGAAGCTCAGTTCCTAAGACAGCACTACCAGATGAAACATCCTAAGTGTTGTAGGATAATAGTCATTTGTCTTGTGTATTATTTGCATATTTGTAGAAAACCTAGCTTGAGAATCTTTTTAGGTATGAGAATCTTTTTAGCTGCTGAGCAGTTTCCTAGTACCTGGGGTAAACAAGGGTAGGAGCAGTTTATTATTCACTGTTGCAAATTTTAGCATGTAGTACAGGACTCTGTAGAGAGTATGCATTCGGTAAGTGTTTGTTGAATTAATGAACAAGTACCTATCCCTTTAAGTCAGTTAGCTTCATATGTGGAAGAGCTGTTTTCTGGCCCCTGGCTACTCCTCTCATTCCAGCCAGCCATTTTAGAAATGTGGCCCATTATTTACAAGGGAAGTTGAGTTAGATTGTCATAAAAACCTACTGTCCACTGCCTGCCATGTGAGAAAAAAACTCCAAATCACGGATGATAAGTCTACGGCAGTGTCTTTCTATAAGAAGACAGCATATTTTTAGAAGAGGAATTTGAAATAATATAAAACTAGGATTTCTTTTCCGTAGATGACACCATTTACTTTTTTAATCTTTAGGAGACACAGAGTTTGAGAAATGAAATGTCTAAAGAAAATTAGTGATGAATTGAGATATAGGACCCGAGAATCTTGTTTTTCAGTAGCTATCCAGGTCTCTTTCCATGGTAAGTGGAACCGAATGAGTCACTTATCCACAGGCTTGATTCAAATAGAAGGATAAATTGTGGTACAGATAATAGCTAATGTAATGCCAGGCCCCTCTCAGGAACTGTAGAGATTTCAGATCAATATGTAGTCCAAGAGTACATAGTGATGACTTTCTGAAAACTTGATCAATAAGTATACATCACCAAGATCAGAATTTATTTAAAATTATGAACAGCCTGGAAGGCTGCCAATGACTGAGTAATAACTCCAGACAATCCACATTTATGCCAGCTTCCTCCATTTATATAAATTGCTGGAATCTCTCATGCCCGACCCCTCTAATGTGTCAGCTTTGTTATGTCAGTTTAGATATAGGTAAATTTCCTTTGGGCATTTATTAGCTTTATTAAAAAAGAGGCAATTGTCCAAAGGCCTCTGGGCATGTACACCCAAAACATAAAATAAAAGAATGAAATTAAATATTCAGTCTGCCAAACACCTCATAAAAAAGCCAGGCCAGTTCAGCCCACTGAGTCATGCCAGATTGGCAAGCTAGATCTTGTGGCATTTTTTCCCCTGAAGGTTCACAAAACCATTCTACTCTCTGGTTGAATACAGAAATGGATTGCAAAGGCAAACAGCCTTAGTTACCTCATTTTTGGGATCCATACCTAGAATCCTTTTTTAGAGGTAGTATAGTTGATCTTAATATATTTGAATAAACCAGTGGATGGGGGAAACCCCCAAAGGAAATCCCTTCCTTTATTAAAATATATCTACCTAACATTCTCTGACTTCATGTATTGTTTTGCTCTGATTGATGGCTTTCACTCATGGAATTCTTTACATTGTCACTTCTATGAATCCCAACACTATTCCCTATCTGCCTTCTAACTGAAACATTTACTCAGATACTGTATTGCTTTAAATTAGTTATTTTCAAACCAGAGTGATTCTGCTCCCCTGGGGAGCGTTTGGAAAAGCCTGGGGACATTTTTTGTGTCACAACATGGGGAGAAAGGTGCTTTTGGCATCTAATGGGTAGAGGCCAAGGATGCCGATAAACATATTTATAACTGTACTTTAATGCACAGGGCAGCCTCTGCAACATTTATCTAGCCCCTGTGGCAGGGGTGGGGAGATGGTGAAATCTTGCTCCCAATCTCTAGGCATTGTGGTGCTTCCCACACTTCCATTATTCATCTTCTACTTTCATTATTTTTGCCAGATCTATATGCTTTCTGTATTGTTTTTCACTTCACAGTTTTTTCCCCTAGGATTGTACCTACTTCTCCCCCAAATTTAATATATTTAAGAGGAAACTTTATATTGCTGTCATATACAGAAAAACATTTGTAGATTTCACAAATGAAAGGTCATTGTGAAAGTTCATACAGTGAAGACAAAGCAATATTATTTAATTTGATGCTTGGCGGCTGCTATCTTTCTGAAAAATGAGAGATTAGCAAATTTTAGGGACTTATATTAAAGAGAAACACCAAACAGATTTTTTTTTTTGGTCATATAAGGTAGGTTGATAGACTGAACAGAGAATAACTTTCTCATACAGTGATTCATTGGTATTAAAGTTTATGTCTTACATCTATTTTATACCCAAAACCGTCTCCTGGACCAGTTAAGGTTATCATGAATATAGGCCCCACATTCGTGTGCCTCGTATATCTATATATACTCTTCTGCCTGGATTCATGTTCTTGTGCTAGTTTGCCACAGATTTGAGTGACTGCTTCACAGCTATCTTTAGGATGTGTTTTTTACAAGGATGCATCCAGATAATGGCCACCTGTAACCAGGGCTATTTCTCTGTATCTAGGAAAGTCAGAGAAATCTTAGGTTGTAAAATAAAAACCTAGAGTCTATCATTGCCCACCAATGGCAAATGTTCTCTTGGAGATTTTATTGTCCACTTCCACCCCATTAAAAAGGCCATCTAAAGTGTACTTGTGATCCTTTGTGTAGAATAAAGTGACTCTGCCTTAGTATGCTTATCAGAGTAATTATTCTGGGTCATGATATTTTAAAGAGAAAGACTAAATTCTTTGATATTAATTGAATTGTACCTTAAATGTACCAAAACATAATGATGAGTCAGTATCATCATTCGCAATATCTACTTTTGGTTCTATGTTATTGTGAATCAATTTATAGTAACATTATTTTCATAAAATGCAGTATATACTGAAGGTTCTGAAATTTTGACCGTCTATCTGCTCTCTGGAGAACCCAAAATAAGGTATACCACAGCCTAGCTGCCTTGGCAAAAGGATGGGAAGTTGCAACAGACCCTTGAGCCTTCTTGAAGTTCCCACTTGCTGCTTGGTGCCCTGGGCCTGAGGCTCAGTCCAGGAGACTGACATTGCAAGAATTTTGCCCCCTCAGGGAAAATCAATTAATGTTTCACATTAAAAGGGAGCTATGCTGTATTATGAAAACAGTCTGGGCTTGGCTGAATTTTTTTTTCTCTCTGGAATTGGTTTCTATACCTATAATTATCTTCAAGTACCACCATAAAAGCCCTCCAATCTTTACCTCATGTTGTTCTTCCTTTGGGGCACTGATTCTGGACCCATCCAACTTTTCTACCAAGTCATAATTAGTAGAATTATATTTAATAATCCCCCCTCCTACTGAAGAGGCGGCATCGAGCGAGTACAGCAGCAGATAATGAGGGCTGCAAAGATTCTCCCTGAATTGTATCATCACATCCAGCAAGCAATATGCTGCCACTGTCAGCCAGCATCAGCCTCAGCAGTGCAGTGACCTCTGCCTCGGTGACAGTTAGAAACAAGAGAGACACATACTACCTGTGCTTTTTCTCTCCCCTTAACTAAAAAAGTCATATCCTTAAAAGAACATGCACAGTGCTGCTCTGTTCTGCAGCTGCAAGGTTTTTCTAGGTGTGGAACAAGATATTTCCAAATTTCCTTCAATGCAGGACCAGGTGTTACATTATTGATTTATTCTACCAGTGGGATTCAGGCCCAATAAAATATACGAGGTTTTAGCTTCAGCTGTACTAACCAAGGTCTCACTCAGTTGGGATTTCATTATTTCACTCTTAATGTTAACCGTCATGTGTTACTCTGAGTGCTTATTAGAATCTATTTTGTAATGAAATAAATCATATCAAGTAATGTTTCCAATAGTAAAAATGATCGATTTAAGGGCACAAAGACTCCCTTTCTCCATTCTTACAGCAGAGAAAAAAAAGTAACAAAAACCAAAAAACCCCAAAAAAAGTTGTATTCCAGTGACTTGTTTTGTTTCCGTTCTGTTTGTTCTAAAAGGATCCTAAATAAAATGGTTTTGCTTTTAGATTTAGAGGATGCCCCACCTGACATAAGCTCAGATAAAAGAAAAGCATTTATGTGTAATCTCTGGCAGATAGTGAAACTGGTTCTTATATAGAGTCATAAATTTTACTGCTGGAAAGGACCTTCAGGAACATTTAGTTCAGCCCCTTGTGGGTAGTAAATGGAGGTAACTGCGTGGTACCTTCAAGATTGAAGTCAAAGTTACTTTCTGAGAAGGAAGTTTGGAAAAAACCCACAAAAACAAAAAAACAAGCAGAACATGTAATGAATACGATCAGTCATTTATAGAAGCAGTTGAACTGAAAGAGATAATCTGTAAATGGGCAGCTGAAGACCTGTCTGAAATTCCAGTTCTGAAGGATCAGCATTATATTCTATATTGTAATGTTAAAAATGGGCAAATTGTATTGTGCCTGTGTTACAGAGTGGGATATGCGTGGGATACAGGCAGTTTTTAATGGAGCTAAAGAGGAGTAGCTGTGTGTATGCATCACAGTTATAGTTGAAGCAAATTGGTCAGCCTTGTGAGAAGACATAATCTCTCACTACGAGGCACCAAGTAAGGGATCTAGAGGCAGGGCAGGTCCCAGGAACAGTACCTCAGGCTCCAGATTGCTTTCCGTCTTCTCAGATAGCTTCATCCTGGGGCTGGAAGCAAGAAGGTGGCAGCTGTCCCAAAGACCTATCTTATGGGGATATTTTTTGTTTTCAGTGAAAACTGAGAAAAAATTAACCATGTTGGTGAGGTGATGACCACCTCAGCAGTAAATTGAATGTGACAAAATTAAAAACTTGGAGCCAAAGGTTGCTATTAAATGTACACGCCCTGAGAATCCACAGCTATCTTAGGGAGTGCACTGGAATTTCCTATGGAGAAGTTATAAAGCCTTGAGCCTAGTTTATTCTTTTTTTGTGCTTGTCTAAGGGGCTACGTGGCCCTAAATGACATCTGGGATACAAGGGAAAATCTGTACATTGGCTTTCTTTGGGGGATTAAGAAAACTCCTTTTACTATACTGTGAACATCAGTATAAACTTGTACTTTTCTGTCTCAAGATCAGATGTACACAATGCTTTGTAACAGTGAAGATACAGGGAGTTTATAGGATATGAAGTACAGGTCAGGGTCAAGGAGGGACTCGAAGTTTACATGAAGGAAATGACCTAGAACAAGTTGTTTAGAACATGATTTTCTCCAGATTCCCAGGTCAGGCACCTACTTAAGCAGGGTGAGAAATTCTGCAGTGCTGACGTCAGAGCAGATTTTCAGCATGTGCTAATACTTGCAGGAAGTGAATTTTGTAGTAGTTGGGAAAACTGGTAGAGGAAGGTGCTTGATACATGTTTGCTAATATACCATTTTAGGTTTAACAAAAAGTGTGCATAAAATTTGCTGGAGTCTTAGAAATATAGACTGACAGAATTGGAAGGGAATATAAGGTGGATCCTTTTTTTTTTTTTTTCCAAAGGGACAGGACAAAAGATGAAAGGAGGGTTAATTCACCAAGGACCTAAAGGAAAAGAATGCTGAGAATCTGCAAATGTAGTGTTAGGGAAGCTGAAGTTCAGAAGGACATAGAACATTTCTAAGTTTATAGAACAGGTCCAAATGAGAAAGCTGCTGTAGCTGGATCCAAAATGTTTAGTTCATCTAGATGCACCCACTAACAGACTTCTGCTTTGCCTGGTGCGAGGACAATGTGGTCAGGTCAGTCAAGCTTTTTCTATCAAGGTAATTAGTTTTGAAACAGGGAAGGGTAGGAGAATACTGGTAAAGATGAAACTGGAGTCAGAGAACCTCTGTTCGTGTTAATGAGTTTTAAGGTTTCTGGCCTGGAGGAATGACACCCCACAACACTGTGATTTCTTGAAAAAGGGATTGTAAAACACACTTGGCGATCTAGCAGGACAGATGCCACGAGATGGAAAATGTGCTAGTTTTTAGAAAGTGGAAAGATGTGGGTCCTGAATGTATCAACATGTGAACTTGATGTTTGTTGATAAATAGTTTTAAAGATGAAGCAGGGTAATGAAAACGTGGAAGCAAAAACAAGTCATGTTAAACTAACCTCAAATGCCATTTGATAGCATTAATAGATTCGGATAAAAGTTAAATGATACAGGCAAATCATGTTGTACAGTTTTTCAGGATACCTCATCAAGAATACTGAGAGTAGGCTGTAACCTCTAATCAAATAATTTTACCACAAGAATGAGGATTAGTAAATTAGTTAATCTAGAGGCAATGATTTAGTGGCAGGCTTCAAGTTTCTGTTCCAAGTTTTTTATTCTTTTCTTCGCAACTTGGGGAGGCAGATATAGATCACTTACCTAATAAGCAAATGTCTTAAACTGAGATTAGTAATAACATACTGAATGACAGATTCAGAATTCAAAATGGCGTTGTAAACATAGAACTATGGAATTAAAATAATAAGATTTATTTACGAAGTAAAATGAATGTATTGAACTTAGAAAAAAGGCAAATGAATAGAAAAAAAAATTGCTATATATAATGTCATTACAACAAAATCCCCCAAACAAACCAAAAACCCCCCCAAACCAAGTCAAAGAAAACCTGGCATAAAGCTAAATGTACATCAGCCTTTTTGGCTTCTAAATATTGACCCACAAAGGGTCAGCTAATGCCACTGGTTGGACTATCTTTAAAATACTATGGTTAGTTCTCAGCACATTTTTATACAAAGATTACATGCATTCCAGTGGACTACAAGCAAGGGAAAGCAAGATTCTGCAAGCCACATCCGTGAAGAGGGGTGTATTTATTCATTCATTATCTCAGCAAGCATTTATGGAGTGCTGGTAAGTGCTAGTGACTGTGCTAGGCATTAATTAATAATGCATTTTGTCTGTTGGCTAACAAAGGAGCCTGTTCAGGGAGGCTGAGAAGCAGGCCAATGATAAAGTACATGGGTCCAGTGGGATAGGACAGCATGGGGAAGAGTTTAACCTTTGGGTACATTCTTGACAGCCTGTAGGAATGAACCAGTGGAGACAGGAGAGAAATGTGGAGGGAAAAACAAATGGGAAAGCACAGTGGCAAAAAAGATCCAGCTGGCACAATTGGGAGTAGGAAGAAGTTCGGTGTTGCTGGGGTGTGGGTCGCATGTGAGAATGGCATGAGCTAAGGCCAGAAGTAGACTGTGGTCACTACTGGACAAACTAAGGAGTGTGACTTCATCCTAAGAGCTTGGAGAGGCAATAAAGGGTTTTCAGCAGTTGATATGATGAATAATGTAATTTAGACCCATCATTCTGGCTTCTATTTGGGTGACAGATTGGAAATGATGAATCAAGGTGACCAGGAAATGGCTGGAGCATTTGTCCAGATGAAGTTATAAGGGCCTGATCTCAGGGGTGGCAGTAAAGATGGAAAGGTAGATACCTATTTTAGAGTTACGAAGGAATTAGCATCCACCGAACTTTGGGGTGGAGAGAAGAAGGAGTCTAGTCTGATTTCCAGAATTTTAACCAGTGTGACTTGGTGGATAACAATGTGAAGAGACAGGAAATTTAAGAGGAGGAGCAGGTTTGAGGAACATGTTTACTTTGAGGTTTGTCAAGAAGATCTCCAGTGATGGCCAACTGGCAACTGGATATATAAGTCTGGAGCTTCAGGAGAGGCCTGCGATGCAGCTCCAAGTTTGGAGGCAGTTCTGTGTAGGTCAGCCTGGGATGGTATCTGTAAGTCAGGGAAGAAGGGGTATGGATAGAGGCATTAGGAACACCAACATTGACATGATACACACAGAGTAGCAATAGGAGTCTCTGCAAAGATGACTAAGGAGTAGCCAAAGGAAAGGGAAGCAGATTTCAAGACGGAATGCACTAGAAATACAAGAAATACAAGGATAGAAATACGCCATAGAATTTCCCAACCCCGAGGTCATTGGGGGCTGCATTGAGAACAGATTGATTGGTGTGCTCTGGGCATAAGTCTCCTTAGAGAGTTGAGAGTACATGAGAGCTGAAGAGATGGTGGCACTGGAGGTAAACTTCCCTGAAGCTAAACTTTGGTGTAGAGCAAGGATGCTGAGATTAGCGGGAGCTTTGCCCATACTGTTTCTTCACTAGAAATCCTGCCCCTCATCTGGTCTTTTCTGCCTGCTCAACACCTGTTAAAACTTCAAAGCTCAGCTAACAATAAATAAGAAAATATAGGCTACAGAGTTGTTCATTTCAAGGGACTCTTGCCCACCACATTGGAATGTTGCATTTGCTCTGGGTGTCACATCCTGAGAAGGTCACTGGCAAATTCAGTGATGTAAGTGATCCTGAGTTCCATGCCTTCTACTGAGCTATCTCAGTACTGTGTGCTGCCTTGGCTATCACCCACCTCATATTGCATCCTCATCATATTTCCCTATCTTTCTTCTTGAGGCCATTGTGAATGTCTTGGGAACAAGGACCATGCTTTTTTCTTTCTTTTTCTCCTTCCTTCCTGCCCTCAATAGACTTACTATCCAAGTTCTGTCAACAATGCTCAGACAATAACATCAAATGAGACAAAGGCTATGAGCCAAGCCGTGACCTACCAGCTTGGTAAAAAGGTGATGCCCTTATGTGATTTTTCTGTACATATCTCACCACTTATTTCACCTTATAATCTAAAAAAGTATTACTTTGGGAGAATGTGTTCATGGCATAAAACTTCATGTGTTTGGATCATCCAGAATAACTATTTGTTTTTTTCTATAATTCTTCACATCATGTGGGTTAAAGATACATTCTGGCATTTGACAAATATTGGGGTTGAGTGAAGTACTCAAAATGAGAAAAAGAAGGAAGGAAAAAGGAAGGAGGGAGGGAATTTGGATCAATTTCAGGAGAGGTAGCACAGTGGTTAACACACAGGTTTTGATATAGTACAGAGCTGGAATCAATGATTTAACTGGGAGCCTCAGTTTCTTTATCATTAAATGGGTTGATAACTATACCTATCTCTAGCTATGAAGATTAACTTACATAATACATTTACTATATCACTGCTGTAACTACTTAAGTAACAGCTGCTATTGTTATTCTGAAGGAATGTTGAGGAACCTGCCTTAGTTTGCAGAACTACATTAGGCTGAGAGAAGGATCCGACATATCTCAGCCACAAGTGGTGGGAGTCAGATCTGCAAAGACGATTTCTGATGAATGCATTTCCAAGCTCTGTTGCCTCCATCCATGTCTGTCTTACATCCCTTCTGCCCTTGCCTTGTCATATGTGTGCTGATAGCCTACCTAGGCCCTCCTAACTTCCTGCTCTTGCAGAGATTTTTGTAACTTCACTTCCTTTCAGTCACTTTTCACTGCCAGAGGACTCTTATGCAAACACAGATCCTGTGTTAGCACTCATTCATTAAAAACCTCCAGTGGCTTTCCTTTATTCAGCTAATCTCCATAAATGTCACTTGAGGCCTTCAGGACTCCTTCCTCTGTGGTTTATTGAAACAAACTTGGGCTATTACATAGGCCCTTGTTTAAATATGACGATGGCACAAGTATTTGACTTTGGTCCTTATTTAAATTACCTGAGCCTCTGTTTTTCATTTATAAAATGAGGATTATGATATTTGCTTTGTGGGTTGATGTAAGGCTTAGAGATGATGGAAATGAAGTTGTCAATGCATGCTCAAAAAAACCATAGCTAGTATCCTACTAAACTGCTTTTCTGTTTTCTGTATTTTCTTACCCTGGTGTCTCTTCTCACATCTAAACTATGGAACATCCTACTTTTAGCTTCCCACTCCTGCCTTTTAAGCACCCCTAATTCAATGAATTGAGTATGATTATCCTTGAAGATTTCTACCCAGATTGGTATCAAATGTAAACATTGCATAATCAGAAAATCATATTCTTAGTTTTAATGAAACCAACAATAAGATTCAAATATTTTTTCATTTACCTTGACTTTAATGTATATGTTTCCTCATATCAGAGTTCCATAATAGATATGAAAATTGAGAAGCATGAAATATGGAATTTAGGAAAAGCAAACTTAGGATTCCTACTGTGGTAATTGTCAAGAGGAAAATGGAGGATTAATGTTTTATGTCTCTTTGGCTTGACTTTTCAGCCTTCTGGGTGTTCCTTCAACTTAGTAAATATTAATATTTACCAATTCCATGGCACATTTGATCTCTCTCTTGATCATGTGCAGAATATACCTTAAGTGAATACATTGTTGGCAGGAATGATGGATTTTACAGAATACCTGAGCTGTAACAAATATGTCTTGGGAAGAAAACAGTCTTAATTTTAAAAGTTTCAAATGGTTTGTTTTGATAACTAGAGAAGGCATGAATTTAATTTGGAATCGAATGTCCTGAACCCTCTTATACATTCTTTTCAATTCTTGAGGCGTTGAATGGTGTTTATTGAAGAAGGTAGAGGAATGTTCAAGTTTAAGCAGATTTCTTTCCAAGAGCCCCTTTCAAGACCAATGTATTAACAGCTAGGTAGACAGTATTTCCATATATTTGTGGAAAGGGGGCAATAATTTGAATCTTTCAGAATCATAAGTTTAAGAAATTAGAATCAAATACAATTAAAAAAATTGAGAAACCCAGAGAACAGATAATTAGTTTCATTTGGCAACTGGATGGGCTTTCTCTCTTACTCACCTGTGATCATCCACAGGCAATGCTTGAGCCAAGATGTTTCAATAATTCTTTTTTTTTGTTTTTTGTTTTTGAGACGTAGTCTCGCTCTGTGGCCCAGGCTGGAGTGCAGTGGCATGATCTCAGGTCACTGCAAGCTCCGCCTCCCGGGTTTACGCCATTCTCCTGCCTCAGCCTCCAGAGTAGCTGGGACTACAGGCGCCCGCCACCATGCCTGGATAGTTTTTTGTATTTTTTAGTAGAGACGGGGTTTAACCGTGTTAGTCAGGATGGTCTTGATCTCCTCACCTCGTGATCCGCCCGTCTCGGCCTCCCAAAGTGCTGGGATTACAGGCTTGAACCACCGCGCCTGGCCTGATGTTTCAATAATTCTTAACTTCCTTTAGCTCTAATGCTGGGTGGAGACCTGTCACATGCCAGATGATATAGCTTTGAAGATCAAAATGAAGACATGAGAGTTAGTTCTGTTTTTATTCAAAGCTGACATTTTGTTTGTGGAAGAATACGGATCTTCTCAGAATCATATGATACACTGGCTTCCTATCATCTAGGCTTCCTCTGTATTTTCAACTTGAGGATAAGAATAATATGGCAATCTCGTATTCAGTGGAATTTCAAACAATGAAAAATTTCTACTCATCATGAACACTCCTCCCCAACTCACACACAGATCAGTTCTGAAATGCTGCAAAATGTTAGTCTTAAATGTTCAGATAATTCAATGATGTTTTGCTCTGCTAATACAGGGCCCATGTGTTGACTGTTGTCTAATTATTTTGAGAATTGACAAGTTGCCCTTGAATAGCAAGTATGAGTTAGCTATACTGGATAATGTTAGTAATGCATCTGGAGAGTTTTCAAAGGAGATTTTATAAAAAGTTTATTTAACTCTCTCTATATATTTTTAATGTACATTTGTTATTGGTATTCCTTCTCTTAATCTACTGGTCTGAATGCTCACAAAGGAGAGCTGCCTGTGCAGTATTCTTCTCAGCTTGTGAGTCAAATAGGTAAATCACTGGGTCAAATCCAATTGGTTCTAGAAAGAAACTAAACCTCTTTAGCCTATGCTGGGTGCCAGAGAGATTATGCTTTTGATGTTCTTGGGGCTAATTTTGGAGCTGCAGTTCAGTGGTCTAATCTTTTCAAATGTATTCACCTCTTACACTTTACCTCCAAATCCTTCCCTCAAATTTAACATCCTCTGTTGTCTGGTTGCACTAGCCAGAACTAATAGTAATATGAATTCATGTAATGGACAAATCATTCTCCCTTTGCCATTTTTTATTGCTTGCATCTGAAGTTAAGATTCTAGAATTCATTCCCTTGTCCTACTTCCACTTCTCTTCAAACAAATTCAGACACTTAGGGATCTCATACCTCCACTCCAGCTTTGCTCTAACCCAGAACACATCTAGTTTCTTCTGCTGTTTCATTTCTTACCCTTGCCCTTACTCCCTACTTATCCAATTTTAGAAAAAATTATAAATCTTAGATCATAAAATAGGAAGAAAATAAACTGTAGTTAAATGAAACGTAGGTCCTGCTTTTGAATATGCACTCATTTAGCTTTTTTTAGTGACACTTCACCCATGCACAGAACAAACTTTCCTCAAAAGATAATTTGACAAAAATATTTGAGTAAACTAAGCAATATTCAACAATCTAGCATAATGAAACAATCTAATTGCGTTAGCTATTATTTCCTTATGAGAGAAATGGAGCAGAAAAGAAAACAGAATGAACTTAAAACATTATTTTCTCTTAAATTTACCTTTGTAGGCATTGGTCTTCATACATAACAGCCATTTATTTGGAGGAAAGCTGGGAGTCACTGAAGCAAACATTGCTTTATATGAACTATGATACAAGATCAATAATGTGGCTGGTGCACCAAGCAAAAGGAGCTCAAGATTATGTTGCTGTTTTCTTTTACTGTTCGGTCAACAGAAAAAAGAGCAGAAATAAAAGAAATAAAATACAAAGAGAGACATTTTCATCCACCAGTTTCGGCTTCCATTCTCTAACACCCCCCAGGGAAATAGTGTGCAAGACAGTGTAATTACCATCTTAAACGGTTGTTCTAGAACTTAAAAAAAGAAGCATCTAGGATATCAGGCTTTCATACATACAAATAACAAAGGCTTCTTTGATGAAGTTTCAGTTGGCCTATTAATGATATTTGACTAGTATAGCTTTGTACATATTTTTCAATTATTTTAACCTATGTGTGTTCTTATTTTTAAAGTGGGTTTCTTATAACAATCATATAATTGGGTTTTGCATTTTAAAAAATACAGTCTGACCATTTTCTGCCTTTTAATTGGGGTGTTGAAACCCCAATATGATTATTGATATGGTTTACTTAAAATTGTAATCGCCCAGTGGGTTCTTCTTGCCTGTGCCTAGACAGATTTATCAAGACAGAGGAATTGTAATAGAGAAATAGTTTAATTCATGCAGAACTGACTGTATGGGAGACGAGTTTTATTATTACTCAAATTAGACTCTGGGAAAACACAGGGATCAGGGTTTTTAAGGATAATTTGGTAGGTAAGGGGTCAGAAAGTGGGAAGTGCTAATTAGTTGGGTCAGAGGTGAAATCATAGGGAGTCAAAGCTGTCCTCTTACACTGAGTCAGTTCCTGGGTAAGGGCCAAAAGACCAGATGAGCCAGTTTATTGATCTGGGTGGTGTCAGCTAATTCATCGAGTACAGGGTCTGGAAAATATCTCAGGCACCAATTTTAGGTTTCACAATAGCAATATTGAGAGACAGTACTAGCTGGATTTCCTAGGCTGACTAAGAAACCCTAAGCCTAGCTGGGAGGGTGACCACATCCGCTTTTAAACACGGAGCTTGCAACTTAGCTCACACCTGACCAATCAGGTAGTAAAGAGAGCTCACTAAAATGCTAATTAGGCAAAAAAAGGAGGTAAAGAAATAGCTAATCATCTGTCGCCTGAGAGCACAGGGGGAGGGACAATGATCAGGATATAAACCCAGGCATTCAAGTCAGCAATGGCTACCCCCTTTGGGTCCCCTCCCTTTGTATGGGAGCTCTGTTTTCACTCTATTACATCTTGCAACTGCACACTCTTCTGGTCTGTGTTTGTTATGGCTTGAGCTAAGCTTTTGCTTGCCATGCATCACTGCTGTTTGCTGCCGTTGCAGACCCGCCACTGACTTCCACCCCTCTGGTTCTGGCAGCGGTCCACTGTGCTCTTGATCCAGTGAGGCACCCATTGCTGCTTCCGATCAGGCTAAAGGCTCACCATTGTTCCTGCATGGCTAAGTGCCTGGGTTCATCCTAATCCAGCTGAACACTAGTCTCTGGGTTCCACGGTTCTCTTCCATGACCCATAGCTTCCAATAGAGCTATAACACTCACCGAATGGCCCAAGATTCCATTCCTTGAAATCCATGAGGCCAAGAACCCCAGGTCAGAGAACAAGAGGCTTGCTGCCATCTTGGAAACAGTCTGCCACCATCTTGGGAGCTCTGGGAGCAAGGACCCCCCGGTAACATTTTGGTGACCATGAAGGTACCTCCAAAGTGGTGAGTAATATTGGACCACTTTTGCTTGCTATTCTCTCCTATCCTTCCTTAGAATTGGAGGAAAATACTGGGCACCTGTCGGCCAGTTAAAAACGATTAGCGTGGCCACCGGACTTAAAACTCAGGTGTGAGTCTGTCTGGGGAAGGGCTTTCTAACAGCCCTCAACCCTTCTGGGTTGGGAGCGTTGGTCTACCTGGAACCAGCTTCCACTTTCATTTTTCCTGGGGAAGCCAAGGGCTGACTAGAGGCAGAAAGCTGTGGTCCTGAACTCCTGGCATTAGTTGGTTGAGATCATGACACAGCCAGAAGTCTCTATTCAACAGTTGCCCATGCATGTGCCCCTATCTTTCCTTCTGACCCATACTTCCTGGGTCCTGACCATGACTTTCTTGAAAGTGTAGCCCCAAAATTCTCCTTACCTCTGAATCTACTTCCTCTGATCCCCCTGTCTCGTAGGTACTAATGGTTCAGACTTTCATTTCCTCTAGCAAGTTGTATCTCCAAAGGCATCTAAGGAAGCTCTATGCTGTGTCCTTAGGCCCCTAGGCTATGAACCCCAAGAGTCTTGTCCCTGGTGTCCCTCCCAATTTAGATATACAGCTCTCGATATAGGCAGTTATGTGGGACCCATTCCCCACTACCCTTGCCAGGGCCCCAAGTTTGTAAAGAGCTAGGAGAAAAGAGAGAGAAAGAGAGAGAGACAGAGGCAGTAGAGAGAGAGGGACAAAGAGGAAGTCAAAGAGAGAAAGAAAGAGAAAGAAAAAAGAAAGAGAAAGAAAGAGAAAAAAGTAGTAAAGAAAAACAAAACAAAACAAAACAACACAACAGTGTGCCCTATTCTTTTAAAAGCCAGGGTAAATTTAAAACCTATAATTGATAATTGAAGGTCTTCTCTGTGACCCTATAACACTCCAATACTACTTTTTGTCAGTGTAAACAAGGGTGTAGCCTGAAAACACTGAGACCACTGACAACCCGTAGCCTTTCTATAAAAATATCCTTAACCAAGTAACCTGTGGATGGCCCAAATGCATTTAATCTGTAGCAGCAACTGCTTTGCTAACAGAAGAAAGAAGAAAAAATAACTTTTAGAGGAAACCTAATTGTGAGGACACCTCACCAGTTCAGAATTATCCTAAGTCAAAAAAGCAAAAAGGTAGCTTACTAACTTAAATCTTAAAGTATGGGGTTATTCTGTTAGAAAAAGGTGATTTAACATTAACCAGTGAAAATTCCCTTAACCCAGCAGATTTCCTAACAGGGGATTTAAATCTTAATTACCATACAAAGGTCCGACCAGACCTAGGAGGAACTCCCTTCAGGACAGGATGATAGATGATTCCTCCCAGGTTATTGAGAAAAAAACCCAATGGATATTCAGTAACTGATAGGGAGACTCTTGTGGAAGCAGAGTTAGGAGAATTACCTAATAATTGGTCTGCTCAAAAGTTCGAGCTGTTTGCACTCAGCCAAGACTTAAAGTACTTACAGAATCAAAAACTCTATCTCAATCCTGACTCAAAAAGTTACCTACACCCTCTCTGAAATGAATTTGCATAAGTACTGTTGTGTATGGGAATACATCTTTATGGGGCAACTGGGTTGTTATGAAATACTCTGGAACCCAGCCCAGCTCTAGGACTTAACCCTGAGCACAAAGGCAATGTTGGACACGCTGGTAAAGGACCACTAGAATCCAGGAGCCTGGACCCCTTTCTTTGTGGTCAACAAAGGCAGGAAAAGGGGTGCAGAACTGCTACTTTGGTAAGCATAACTAATCCAATAAGCAGATGTCCGTGGGTGGTTATGCACCCTGGAAAAGAATAAACATTAGGACCAGCATTAGAACTATAGAGGACGCTCTATGACTAATGCTCACTGGAAAATGACTAGGGGTGCTGTCATCCCTATGTTCTTTTTTCAGATGGGAAACATTTCCCCCAAGGCAAAAACACCCCCAAGATGTATTCTGGAGAATTGGGACCAATTTGACCCTCAGACGCTAAGAAAGAAATGACTTATATTCTTCTACAGTGCCTGCCTGGCCATGATATCCTCTTCAAAGGGGAGAAACCTGGCCTCTTGAAGGAAGTGTAAATTATAACACCATCTTACAGCTAGACCTCTTTTGTAGAAAAGGAGGCAAATGGAGTGAAGTGCCATATGTACAAACTTTCTTTTCATTAAGAGATGACTCACAATTATGTAAAAAGTGTGATTTATGCCCTACAGGAAGCCCTCAGAGTCTACCTCCCAACCCCGGCGTCCCTCCGACTCCTTCCCCAACTAATAAGGACTCCCCTTCAACACAAACGGCCCAAAAAGAGATAGACAAAGGGGTAAACAATGAACCAAAGAGTGCCAGTATTCCCTGATTATGCCCCCTCCAAGCGGTGGGAGGAGAATTCAGCCCAGCTAGAGTTCATGTAACTTTTTCTCTCTCAGACTTGAAGCAAATTATAATAGACCTAGGTAAATTCTCAGATAACCCTGATGGCTATATTGATGTTTTACAAGGGTTAGGACAATCCTCTGATCTGACAGGGAAAGATATAATGTTACTGCTAAATCAGGCACTAACCCCAAATGAGAGAAGTGCCACCATAACTGCAGCCCAAGAGTTTGGTGATCTCTGGTATCTCAGTCAGGTCAATGATAGGATGACAACAGAGGAAAGAGAACGATTCCCCACAGGTCAGCAGGGAGTTCCCAGTGTAGACCCTCATTGGGACACAGAATCAGAACATGGAGATTGGTGCCTCTGACATTTGCTAACTTGCATGCTAGAAGTACTAAGGAAAACTAGGAAGAAGCCTATTAATTATTCAATGATGTCCACTATAACACAGGGAGAGGAACAAAATCCTACCGCCTTTCTGGAGAGACTAAGGGAGGCATTGAGAAAGCATACCTCTCTGTCACCTGACTCTGTTGAAGGACAACTAATCTTAAAGGATAAGTTTATAACTCAGTCAGCTGCAAACACTAGAAAAAAACTTCAAAAGCCCACCTTAGGCCTGGAGCAAAACTTAGAAACCCTATTGAACTTGGCAACCTCGGTTTTTTATCATAGAGACGAGGAGGAGCAGGCAGAATGGGACAAATGGGATTAAAAAAAAGGCCACCACTTTAGTCATGGCCCTCAGGAAAGCAGACTTTGGACGCTCTGGAACATGGAAAGGCTGGGCAAATTGAATGCCTAATAGGGCTTGCTTCCTGTGCGGTCTACAAGGACACTTTACAAAATATTGTCCAAATAGAAATAAGCCACCCTCTTGTCCATGCCCCTTATGTCAAGGGAATCACTGGAAGGCCCACTGCCCCAGGTCCTCTGAGTCAGAAGCCACTAACCAGATTATCCAGCAGAAGGACTGAGAGTGCTCGGGGCAAGTGCCAGCCCATGCCATCACTCTCACAGAGCCCCAGCTATGCTTGACCATTGAGGGCCAGGAGATTAACTGTCTCCTGGACACTGGTGCAGCCTTCTCAGTCTTACTCTCCTGTCCCGGACAACTGTCCTTAGATCTATCACTATCCAAGGGGTCCTGGGACAGCCAGTCACTAGATACTTCTCCCAGCCACTAAGTTGTGACTGGGGAACTTTACTCTTTTCACATGGTTTTCTAATTATGCCTGAAAGCTCCACTCCTTTGTTAGGGAGAGACATTCTAGCAAAAGCAGGGGCCTTTATACACCTGAACATAGGGTAGGGAACACCCATTTGTTGTCCCCTGCTTGAGGAAGCAATTAATCCTGAAGTCTGGGCAACAGAAGGACAATATGGATGAGCAAAGAATGCCCATCCTGTTCAAGTTAGACTAAAGGATTCCACCTCCTTTCCCTACCAAAGGCAGTACCCCCTTAGACCTGAGGCCCAACAAGGGTTCCAAAAAATTGTGAAGGACCTAAAAGCCCAAGGCCTAGTAAAACCATGCAATAGCCCCTGCAATACTCCAATTTTAGGAGGACAGAAACCCAACAGACAGTGGAGGTTAGTGCAAGATCTCAGCATTATCATTGAGGCTGTTGTTCCTCTATACCCAGCTGTACCTAACCCTTATACTCTGCTTTCCCAAATACCAGAGGAAGCAGAGTGGTTTACAGTCCTGGACCTTAAGGATGCCTTTTTCTGCATCCCTGTATATCCTGACTCTCAATTCTTGTTTGCCTTCAAAGATCCTTCTAACCCAATGTCTCAACTCACCTGGGCTGTTTTACCTCAAGGGTTCAGAGATAACCCCCATCTATTTGGCCAGGCATTAGCCCAAGACTTGAGCCAATTCTCATACCTGGACACTCTTGTCCTTCGGTACGTGGATGATTGACTTTTAGCTGCCTGTTCAGAAACCTTTTGCCATCAAGCCACCCAAGTGCTCTTAAATTTCCTTGCCACCTGTGGCTACAAGGTTTCCAAACCAAAGGCTTAGCTCTGCTCACAGCCAGTTAAATACTTAGGGCTAAAATTGTCCAAAGACACCAAGGCCCTCAGTGAGGAATGTATCCAGCCTATAATGGCTTATCCTTATCCCAAAACCCTAAAGCAACTAAAAGGGTTCCTTGGCATAACAGGCTTCTGCCAAATACGGATTCCCAGGTATGGTGAAATAGCCAGACCATTATATACACTAATTAAGGAAACTCAGAAAGCCAATACCCATTTAGTATGATGGACACCTGAAGCAGAAGCGGCTTTCCAGGCCCTAAAGAAGGCCCTAATCCAAGCCCCAGTGTTAAGCTTGCCAACAGGGCAAGACTTTTCTTTATATGTCACAGAAAAAACAGGAATAGATCTAGGAGTCCTTACACAGGTTCGAGGGACCAGCTTGCAACCCGTGGCTTCCCTGAGTAAGGAAACTGATGTAGTGGCAAAGGGTTGGCCTCATTGTTTATGGGTAGTGGCGGCAGTAGCAGTCTTAGTATGAAAGAGTATTTAACTGAAATAGTTAAATACAGGGAAGAGATCTTACTGTGTGGACATCTCATGATGTGAATGGCATACTCACTGCTAAAGGAAACTTGTGGCTGTCAGACAACTGTTTGCTTAAATATCAGACTCTATTATTTGAAAGGCCAGTGCTGTGACTATGCACTTGTGCAACTCTTAACCCAATCACATTTCTTCCACACAATGAAGAAAAGATAGAACATAACGGTCAACAAGTAATTGCTCAAACCTATGCCACTTGCGGGGACCTTCTAGAGGTTCCCTTGACTGATCCCCACCTCAACTTGTATACTGATGGAAGTTCCTTTGTAGAAAAAGGATTTCAAAAAGCAGGGTATGCAGTGGTCAGTGATAATGGAATACTTGAAAGTAATCCCCTCACTCCAGGAACTAGCGCTCAGCTGGCAGAACTAATAGCCCTCACTCAGGCACTAAAATTAGGAGAAGGAAAAAGGGTAAATATATTTACACACTCTAAGTATGCTTACCTAGTCCTCCAAGCCCAGGCAGCAATATGGAGAGAAAGGGAATTCCTAACTTCTGAGGGAACACCTATCAAACATCAGGAAGCCATTAGGAGATTATTATTGGCTGTACAGAAACTTAAAGAGGTGGCAGTTTTACACTGCTGGGGTCATCAGAAAGGAAAAAGGGAAATAGAGGGGAATGACCAAGTGGATAATGGAGCCAAAAGAGCTACAAGGCAGGACCCTCCATTAGAAATCCTTATAGAAGGACCCCTAGTATGGGGTAATCCCCTTAGGAAAACCAAGCCCCAGTACTCAACAGGAGAAATAGAATGGGGAACCTCAAGAGGACATAGTTTCCTCCCCTCAGGATGGCTAGCCACTGAAGAAGGAAAAATACTTTTGCCTGCAGCTAACCAATGGAAATTACTTAAAACCCTTCACCAAACCTTTCACTTAGGCATTGATAGCACCCATCAGATGGCCAAATCGTTATTTACTGAACCAGGCCTTTTCGAAACTATTAAGCAGATAATCAGGGCCTGTGAAGTGTGCCAAAGAAATAATCCCCTGCCTTATCACCAAGCTCCTTCAGGACAACAAAGTACAGGCCATTACCCAGGGGAAGACTGGCAACTGGATTTTACCCACATGCCCAAATCTCAGGGATTTCAGTGTCTACTAGTTTCGGTAGATATTTTTACTGGTTGGGGAGAGGCCTTCCCCTGTAGGACAGAAAAGGCCCCAGAGGTAATAAAGGTACTAGTTCATGAAATAAATCCCAGATTCGGACTCCCCTGGGGCTTACCTTGTGACAATGGCCCTGTTTTCAAGGCTACAGTAACCCAAGGAATATCCCAGGCATTAGGCATACAATATCACTTACACTGTGCCTGGAGGCCACAATCCTTAGGGAAAGTTGAGAAAATGAACAAAAAAACTCAAATGACATCTAAAAAAGCTAATCCAGGAAACCCACCTTGCATGGCCTGCTCTGTTGCCTATAGCCTTACTAAGAATCTGAATCTCTCCCCAAAAAACAGGACTTAGCCCATACAAAATGCTGTATGGATGACCCTTCCTAACCAATGACCTTGTGCTTGACTGAGAGACGGCCAACTTAGTTGCAGACATCACCTCCTTAGCCAAATATCAACAAGTTCTTAAAACATTACAAGAAGCCTGTCCCTGAAAGGAGGGAAAGGAATTATTCCACCCTGGTGACATGATATTAGTCAAGTCCCTTCCCTCTAATTCCCCATCCCTAGATACATCCTGGGAAGGACCCTACCCAGTCATTTTATCTACCTCAACCACGGCTAAAGTGACTGGAGTGGAGTCTTGGATACATCATACTCGAGTCAAACCCTGGCTACTGCCAAAGGAACCTGAAAAACCAGGAGACAATGCTAGCTATTCCTGTGAACCTCTAGAGGATCTGCGCCTGCTCTTCAAGCAACAACTGTGAGGACAGTAACTAAAATTGTAAATCCCCATGGCCCTCCCTTATCATATTTTTCTCTTTACTGTTCTGTTACCCCCTTTCACTCTCATTGAACCTGCTCCATGCCACTGTACATCCAGTAACTCCCCTTTAGCTTCTATGGAGAATGTGGCTTCCCGGAAATATTAATGCCCCGTCATATAAGAGTTTTTCTAAGGGAAACGCCACCTTCACCACCCACACCCATTTGCTCCGCAACTGCTATAACTCTGCCACTCTTTGCATGCATGCAAATAAATACTCATTATTGCACAGAGAAAATGGTTAATCCTAGTTGTCCTGGAGGACTTGGAGCCACTGTCTGTTGGACTTACTTCACCCATACTGGTATGTCTGATGGGGGTGGAGTTCAAGATCAGGCAAGAAAAAAACATATAAAGGAAGTAATCTCCCAACTGACCTGGGTACATAGCACCCCTAGACTCTACAAAGGACTAGATCTCTCAAAACTACATGAAACCCTCTGTACACATACTCGCCTGGTAAGCCTATTTGATATCACCCTCACTGGGTTCCTTGAGGCCTTGGCTGTTGGATGTGCCTCCCCCTGCACTTCAGGCCATACATTTTAATCCCTGTACCTGAACAATGGGACAACTTCAGCACAGAAATAAACACCACTTCTGTTTTAGTAGAACCTCTTATTTCCAATCTGGGGATAACTCATGCCTCAAACCTCAGCTGTGTAAAATTTAGCAACACTATAGACACAACCAACTCCCAATGCATCAGGTGGGTAACTCCTCTCACACGAATAGTCTGCCTACCCTCAGGAATAGTTTTTGTCTGTGGCACCTCAGCCTATCGTTGTTTGAATGGCTCTTCAGAATCTTTGTGCTTCCCCTCATTCTTAGTGCCCCCATGACCATCTACACTGAATAAGATTTATACATTTATGTTATACCTAAGCCCCACAACAAAAGAGTACCCATTCTTCCTTATGTTATTGGAGAAGGAGTGCTAGGCAGACTAAGTACTGGCGTTGGCAGTATCACAACCTCTACTCAGTTCTACTATAAACTATCTCAAGGACTAAATGGTGACATGGAATGGGTTGCTGACTCACTGGTCACCTTGCAAGATTAACTTAACTCCCTAGCAGCAGTATTCCTTCAAAATCAAAGAGCTTTAGACTTGCTAATCGCTGAAAGAGGGGAAAGCTGTTTATTTTTAGGGGAAGAATGTTGTTATTATGTTAATCAATCTGAAATCATCACTGAGAAAGTTAAAGAAATTTGCGATTGAATACAATGTAGAGCAGAGGAGCTTCAAAACACCAGACACTGGGGCCTCCTCAGTCAATGGATGCCCTGGATTCTCCCTTTCTTAGGACCTCTAGCAGCTGTAATATTGTCACTCCTCTTTGGACCCTGTATCTTTCGCCTCTGTTAAGTTTGTCTCTTCCAGAACCAAAGCTGTAAAGCTACAAATAGTTCTTCAAATGGAGCCCCAGATGCAGTCCATGACTAAGATCTACCATAGACCCCTGGACCGGCCTGCTAGTCCATGCTCCGATGTTAATGGCATTGAAGTCACTCCTCCTGAGGAAATCTCAACTGCCCAACCCCTACTATGCCCCAATTCAGCAGGAAGCAGTTAGAGCAGTCATAGACCAGCCTCCCCAACAGCACTTGGGTTTTCCTGTTGAAATGGGGAACTGAGAGACAGGACTAGCTGGATTTCCTAGGCTGACTAAGAATCCCTAAGCCTAGCTGGGAAGGTGACCCCATCCACCTTTAAACACAGGGCTTGCAACTTAACTCACACCTGACCAATCAGGTGGTAAAGAGAACTCACTAAAATGCTAATTAGGCAAAAAAAGGAGGTAAATAAATAGCCAACTGTAAACTAAGTTCCTCTCGAAGTTTGACCTAGGCCCAGGAATGAACAAGGACAACTTGATGGTTAGAAGCAAGATGGAGTTAGATCTTTTTCACTATCATGAGTTTCTCAGTTATAATTTTTGCAAAGGTGGTTTTTAATTAATAAAAAATTAATACATAGTTTTGAGCTTTCTTTTGGAATGTAATTTAAAAATTTAAAAATAGTTTGATCAATCTAGGCTTGCTTTTGAGCTTTGTTAGGCAGGACCACAACTGCATTTAGTTTGCAGCTATTTTTTGGCCCACTGTTGGGGTAATACCTTCTGATATTCTAAGGTATCTCATGGATTAAGTGAGTTTCCACTCTGTCTGAGGAACAGAGACTATTTCTGAGTTGTGTGATCTCCAAAGACTGTTCCTTTTATTTCTTTTGGGTTTTGCTTTTTTCTGTCGCTTCAAGAAGTTTTCTTACCCGTACAGACTGACCAATACTACTCTGAAAATCCAAATGGGATCCTCTGCAGATTTCTGTAGTTGTCTGTGAAGTTGTCTCTTTTCTGGTATTCTGCTCCACAAACTGTAGTAGTCTTGGCCTCCGTGGATTTCAAGGTCTATTTCCTCAATACAAGGAGACCTCTGGATTCCTTTTGGATTCTTCCTCCATGTGTTATATCCTAGAATCTCTCTCTAGTCAGTTAGTTGGGATATCTAGGGTATACCTCTTTTGTTTTTCTTCTCCCAGGAATCATTGTCTTATATTGCCTGACGTTCAATGTCTTAAAATTTTTGTTTTATGTATTTTGTCTGTTTTTTTTTATTGTTTCAGGTAGGAGGGTAAGTCAGTTCTCTAATACTGTATCACAGCTGATAGCCAAAATCTCTGTTAATCATGTTTTATATAAAGTTTGTCAGCCTACCAAAGTACATTTCTAGAACTGAAAAAGTTTTGCCTGTCTTAGCAAGAAGTATGTTGAATCTGATTAAAATTTCCCATTATCTGGGCTCCCATCTGTTGATCCATCATCTGTTAACAAGAATATGGCAGCAAGTTCTCCACCAATTTATTACTCAATTTTTCTATAAGGAAAATTGGTACAATAACATTAGCCTTCAATTTTTAAAGAAGTGTTCTAAATATACATAAACAACATTAAGAGATGGTTTAAAATATTTGTAAATAGTACACTCAATTCAAGCTCTATTAGTATACTTCTTAATGGCTAAAAAACAAAGTAAAGCTAGATCCTTCCATTTCTAGAATTCTAAAATTTAGTTTTTATGATGTTGTCATGGTGGGACAATCCAATTTAGAGCTATTTAAAAAAATATTTGTTAAGAAGAACTCTTTAAAAGAAGCCTACTATGATAGCATAAATGGAGTATCAAAGGTTTTTGCTAAAATGAAAGATTTAGAGTTATAAGTATTTAGTGAGTAATTAGTTTGGGAATAAAGGGCCAAGAACAGTAACAGAAAGTGAATTCCTTAATTGTGTTTTTCTCAAACACAATATTATTTTCTGAAAGTTCTTTCTCTTTCTCTATCTGCATGTATGTTTATGTGTATATGCATCTATGCTTATATGTGCATAGTTGTGCATGTAGTTATATTAAGACTGGAAGAACTATACAGATATCATTTACTGCTACTGTAATTGTGTTGGAGAAATCTCTATTTTATGTAATGTCATGAAGCAAATTCCTGGTTTATTAGGACTAGAATACACATAACTACAAGTCTATTAAATTTTCCTATTTGCTTGTTTCTGTATTTTTTCTTCTGTTTAAAGTGGAGACATAGTTGAAAACGTGTGAAAAGATTTTTTGTTATTCCACATCACAACCCATTCTATGTACTTGAAACATGTTTCTTCTTTTAAAAGAGCTCTGTGATGTCATTTGACCGTTGGATCTAGTTCACTAGTGCATAGGTTCATGTCATGCAATCAGTGTTGGAACAAAACCATTTTATCTTAGATATTAATATTGGCAAGATATTTGCTAATCCATCAACTTGACAATAGTTATTAAAATTAAACATAACAGTTTCTCATAGCTTTTGGAACTTACCAGAATAATTTATCCAAATGGATACATCATGTATCTAGCATTCCATCCATCTTTCTGTACCTCCTATCCCCAACAAAATACAATAGCTTATTAAGTTGTCACAAACTACATTTACCCACTTATCATTCTTTAGCATTCAGGTCAATAGTCTTAATGAAGTGCATTTTCTTTTCTATTAAAAAAAATCCTGCATTGCATGTAGTACAGTTTTATGGAATAGTGTCTTTGTTAGATTAAAAACAGCCACAAATTATTTGCAATTCCTCCTGTGAAGAGGTAGAGTTTATTTTCCCACTGTTGACTGACTTAGTAGCTTCCTTTGATCAACATAACACAGTGGAAGTGACACTATGTGAGATCTGAGCTGAGGCCTTAAGAGACTTTGAAGGTTTTGTTTTAGTCCTCTTGGAGCCCTGTCTGTGGGGGAATGAGAGACCATGTGGAGAGAGACCCAGAGAGCTCAGTCATCTCAATCATTCAAGTTGTTCCAGCTGAGGCCTCAGACAGATGAGTGAGCCCAGTTGACACCGCATAGAGCATAGATGAAACTGTTCCTGATGAATGCAGCCCAAAATACTGACCCACAGAAGCATAAGTAAATTGTTACTTTAAGCCACTTAATTTTGCGTTAGTTTCTTACACAGCAATAAGCAACTGGTCACAGTCTGGATTAATAGTCCCTCATCTACCTTTGCCTCTGGACAAAGTCTTTTAAAAAACTCTCAGTTTATTTAATTATCCTAGAACTTTTTAAATGAATGGCAATGATATTCCATTTTAAGATGGTGAAGCAATGCTTTGCATTATTGTAATATCTTTCTTTAGAGAGGCTCACTTTTCTTTGTAGACATGATCTCACCATTCCTTTAATTGTGCAATCAGATAGATAAAATATGATGAGTAAACTTAATATCTTCATGAAATTTCTGGCTCTGCTTAGACCTTGCTAGTGTTCTTCTCTTTTGCTGAATTACTAAATATGATATAATAGGCAGTCGATGTACAATTAGTCACTAATGCATAACAGAATGCTTTACTTTGTTTACACAGTACTAATGTATCAACAAAATTAGAGATTTTGGGGTTTATTTCAGGAATATAAGAAATCAAGTACAAAAACTCATCCTGTTTCTATCCCATTCTTAACATTTTCCCTCTTAAATTCTTGTACTTTTGGATTTAAAATGATCGGCTCTGGCTACTTCCATGAATTATAGGAAATAATTAACTGCTAAACTTTATTTTACATCAGAAAGTTTGGAAGTGGCATGTTGGTTAACAAATGTCTTTTATGTTTCTTAGAACTGCAAGATCTGCCTCATGTTTCATGAAGCTTCCATAATACTACATTTAGTTGTAGCCACACTGTGTGACAGAACATGTTGCCTTCATATTCCTAAACTCAAATAAGAATTTGTCTTTGAATTTGTGACTTATGAACACATTAGGATACAAATCTATAGTCTAAGGTCTGTGAACCTATTGAAATGGTGTAAAATTTGTGTGAATGTGCCTTTTTTTTTCCTTGGAAAGAGGCACATAGCTTTTATCAGTTCTTCAATGAACTTGTTGACTCCCCAATTTTGTGGCAGTTTTCTTTTCTTGCTTCAGTTTTGTCAACAATTATGGCTCCATAGCGTCATTTAGATAATCTAAATAGGTAATTTCCTCAAAGGAGCAGTCCATTGAAAGGAACATAGGAATCAACAGTCAATTTTAGGAAATTACCAATGAAATTAAAATGGGAGAGTTCCCTGACCCTGTTGTGGGACTTGCAATAGGGGTGTGGCTCATTTGCTGGGCTGCTGCATGCTCAAACCCCTTATGGGAGTAGGAGCATGCAGATGGGCAGGTGCAGGAGCTGGGGTGAGCACTTCTGGGCTCCAGGTTCACTGTAGCATCTAGGGATATATTAAACTTAATGCTCTTTTAGCAGTTGCTGTCCATGGATGGCTATTCCAGCTCAGTGGAGAGTCAGGGTGACAGCCTTTTACACCCTGCCATCTTGGTACCCAGGTCCTTGTCCAGGATCCAGAGAATCAGGTCACACGAACTTGAAGCATGGTGAATGTGGGGATTTTATTGAGTGATGGGGGTGGCTCTCAGTGGGATGGATGGGGACCTGGAAAGGGGATGGAGTGGGAAGATGATCTTCCCCTGGAGTTCAGTCGTCCTGCAGCTGATCTCCTCTCCGACTGTCCCCAGCCAAAATCTTCCCGATGTTCAGACACTCGTTCTCTTCTCTCCTTCTCTGTCATGCCATTTTGCCACTTTGCCAGTGGAGCTTGGAGTTTATATGGACACAGGATAGTTGCATGGCAGGCCAGAGTGGTCTTGGAAAAGGCAACATTTGGGTGCAAAAACAGAAATGCCTGTTCCCATTTAGGGCCATGGGTTTCCCGGCTTCAGGGTGGGGCCTTTGCTGGGGAACTGCTCCCTTCTACCCAGTATTTCGCTGCCTCCTATTCATATCAAAATTAAGTCAGGGAGGAAATTCTTACATATAGTATTAAGTAACATTATATTTCATTAGAATTAATGTGAATATTTTCATGAGAACTAACATGAATAATTAGAATCAGAGTGTAGTGTTTCTGAAACCATAGCTTAAGTAAACCAGAATTACCTGTTCCTTATACCAGAAAAAGTAAATAGGAATTTTGAGGGAGAGTGCCAAGGAATCTGTATTTAGTTAAATTTCTGTGGCAATTGTGGCATACACTGAAGTTTGAGAACCACCAATAGACAGTATGTTGGAAAACTACAATTTTTTTTCCTTTAATGACAAATGAAATGAAACACACTTTTTGAAAATACAGCAAGAGTTATAGCCAGCCAGCCAATGTGGTCAACTAAATGTAATTAATTTTATGATGGATTTGGTAATGGTCATTTTTTTCCTGAAAAGCGATTTTGTGCATGCACATAAAGGAAAAACTGACATCCTTTTGTTGAAACTATTTATGAAATGCTATCTTTTGAGATAACATTTAGATGGCACTGTGTCTGGTGGGAGAGGGTTTTCAGCTCTTGTCTGTTGATCTTGAGGTTTTGTTGCACTAGGGAATAAAACACTGTGTGTTTATATCCACAGAAGCAGAAAGTGCTTTCTTTCCCCCAGTCCCTTCTTCCTAAGATGTCATATCTTGAAGAAAAACAAAACAGAAAAGGAACAAATTTATTCTCAGAGAGCTTGGAGGAGCATGAATTATTTATTCTTAGAAATCTTCTACTATCTTTGCATGAAAGAGAGCCCTATTATTAAAAGTGAATGTTTCTTTTTCTGCTTGTCAATAACTGGGAGATCAGAATGGACTGGCTGTTAGATAGCTTCCTCCTTGGAGACTGAGCTCCCTAAGGCAGCCTGTGCAGCAGCTAAGTTATTTTTAAGACAATATAATCATTGGAACTGATATATTAACACTCACAATTGATGTGACAGGGGTCTGCCACTGAGGCAGTCTAAGAGGAAGAAAAGGCCATTAAAGTGATCCCAATTACCTTTTAATTATGAATTAATACATTGCATAAATCACAGCACAGAGAATTTCTGGATGCATGTGCATGTATGTGCTTAAATTGCCTGGGTTTATTAGGCTCCTTATTTTCTTCCAGCTAGGTTGTGCAGTAAATTCTCAACTACCTTCCTCCTGGAGCAGAGAAAGTCAATTCTTCTTGCCTGGGGAAAAATTTAAATTTTCCCTCGATGCCAGTAATCTCATTTTCCTTCCAAGCAGTTGTGCAAATGAGAACAATTGTTTTTTGTCTTTTCCAGTTCATAGTGGGCTTCTCTAGACCTGAAAGAACATGGTGCTTCCTTGATAAAATAAATTTTGGTTAGGAAGAAGCAGCTAGGCATTTCAATCCCAGAGGGATGGAAAATAAGGGGGAATCGCAAATTAGGCTTGTCATTCTGCTGGGCAGTGACTTTGGGAGTCACAGCCTCCTGTGGCTCACTGAGTAAGTGGTTCTCTTTGCTTTAGGGTAAGTGGTAAGCTGGAAATTGTTAGCATTTCATTTCTGAAAATAAAATACTAGCTGTTTGGAATCAGCTCTTCTTGTTTTTATCACAGTTGAGGAAGTCCGCTATTTGAATCATTGTTATATGAATTCCTGTATGTCCAATATATGCATACTCTCCAGCCTCTTTGGAAAAAAGGCAGTGTGTGTTGACTTCCTTTTGTTAAAGTAGGTAACCTTAAAAAAAGTCAAATGTCAAGGCTGGTGGAGGGCAAAATTTAAAGGAAAAATAATCGGTCTTTGGTGTCACAGCTACCTACCCTAATCTTGGGCGTTCCCTACCCCCACACGTGCTCAGGCCTTTGTGCCACTGACAACCCATTCTCACTCCCAATTTCCATCTCTCTTTCTCCTCTCCCTTCCTTTCTTTTTCTTATTATTATCTAGGAGCTCAATATATTTATGTGGAGCAAAAGATTACAAACAACCCAAATGCCCATCAATAGTGAGGGCTGGTTAAATAAAGTGTGGCACATCCATTTAGTGAAATACAAAGGAGCTGTAATAAAGAATGGAGGAGCGCCATGTACTGATAAGAAAAGATCTCCAAGATTCATTGTTAAGTGAAAAATAAAAGGCACAGAACAGTGTGTATGTTGTATCTTTCATGCTATCTTTTGTGAAAAAAGTGCTGAGGGAATAAGAATCTGTATTCTTATTTCCTTGTATATCCTTTAAAAAAGTCTGGAATGATAAATAAAAATACCTAATAACAGTGACTAATGCTGAGGTGGAAAATCATTAGACGGGGGGAGATATTTCTCTAGATGCCTTTAGATGTTTTGTTTATTCATATATTTATTTAAAAATGAGCTTTTCATTGAAGTACAACATGTATTCAGAAAATTGCAAAGAACCTCAATCTACAGCTCAAAGTGTTCACCTGTGTAATCAGCACCCATATCTAGGAATAGAGCGTTACCTGCACCTCACCAGTCTGCTCAGGTGTGCTCTGGTCACTACTTGCTCCCCAGTGACTGATAACTACATGGATGACTGCCCACTTCTGTTAAAAATTAACCACTAAAACAGGCAAAATCAAAATTCTCATACAAATATAAAATGCACACATGTCAAAGATTTTAACTCATCAATTAATGAGGATACTGGTGAGATATTGTGATGGTTAAATTTTATGTGTCAATTTCACTGACCCAGATTAAAGATCATTTCTGGGTGTGTCTGTGAGGATGTTTCTGGATGTGATTAGCATTTGAATCAGTAGATTGAGAAAGTAGATTGCTGTCCCCAACTGCCTGGGCATCTTCCAAACTGTTGAGGGCCTGCATAGAAGAAAAAGCAGAGGAAGAAGGAGTTTGTTCCTTTTTTCCTACCTAAACTGCTTGAGCTGGGACATCTCATCTCATCTCATCTCATCTCATCTCATCTCATCTCATCTCATCTCATCTCATCTCATCTCATCTCATCTCATCTCATCTCACCTCACCTCACCTCACCTCACCTCACCTCATCTCATCATCCCATCATCTCACTTTCTCTGGCCCTCTAATTGGGATTTGCATCATTGGCTCACTTGGTTCTCAGGCCTTCAAAATGAATACTGAATTATACTGCCAGCTTTCCTGGCTTTGCAGCTTGCAGACATCAGATTATGGGACTTCTTGATGTCCAGGATATATATATATATATATGTGTGTGTGTGTGTGTGTGTGTGTGTGTGTGTGTGTGTATGTGTATATCTCCTATTGGTTCTGATTCTCTGGAGAGCGATGACTAATCCAAATATATATTTAAGAAACCACTTCAAACAGAATCCAAGAACAGACACATATATAGGCAATTAGGAATGCTGAAATAAATCAGCTAATAGATGCAAAATTAGCCAATATCCACAAGGCAATAATCAATTATACCTTCAGCTGACAAAATTCATTTATGTATCTACAGACAAGAGTAATTTGCATTACTATTCATTGTCTACAACTTTTTAAGCTGTAAAGTAGCACAAAGATAATGAAAGGCACAGGCTGCCAGTAGAATCAGACAACAGAGAGGGCTGTGTTGTAGGAAAGCAGCTATAGTCCATACCTAATGAAAGGATTTGGCAGTGTTCCAAACTGTATTTACAAAAACAGACTGGATTTGACCCACAGACGTAGTTTGCTGACCTCTGCCCTAAACCTTCTACAAATGTACTGTTTATTTTAATGTAAATATTTCAGAAAACCTTTGACCAGGTAGATACAAGGTGCAGAAAACTTTATTGTTAAGACTCTTACAAAAATCGCATTTAAACAAATACCAGGCTGTTCTACTTTTAAATAGATAGCACCCAAGGATGGTGTACTTTCCAAGAATCTTGGAAAGCTTCACCTCAAAATACTTGCCTCCTTATGTCCATCAATCCTAAACTTCTATATCTTTATATTATTGAACCCTAATCACGCGTTCTACATTGAGCTGAGACTTCTCATTTCCTCTCATCTCTGGTCCTCAGGTTGGGATTTACATAATTGGCTCACTTGTTCTTAGGCCTTTAGAATGAATGCTGAATTATACCATCAAGCATCCTACAATTTACAAACAATAAATTTGTAGGTTTGGGTTGGAGGTCAACAAGCCAAACCCAAATCTTCATAATTTTCCTCCCCTACCCTGAGATGCTACTAAAAGTCTGGAAGATAATGCTCTCCTTTACTGTGGTAAGCAGTAAACTCAGCTTTATCTTCTGAACAGATAGTTTGGTGATATATTGCAGAAGCCGGCATTTGGCAGAGCTATTATGAAAATAGTACTGTGATGGACAATCTCATACATGTCTTTTGGTAATGTAGGTATACATTCCTGTTGGGTGTGTATCTATAAGAGGAATTTCTGGGTCACAGGACATGCAGATGTTCTGTTTAGTTTTCTAAAACAGTTGCTTTCGGACTTTTTGATATTTGAATGTATCATCTATTAAAAAAATGTAAAAAGTAAACATAAAAGAGCAAAGTCAATATAACCAAAATATGCAATTATCTAACAATCAATAAAGAAAAAACTGTGTTTCATGGACAAAAATATCCTGTTTTTTACAAAGATATGTGTTATGCTAAAGCGCATCTAATTTTTTAAGGTCCGTTGCAGTTAGGACCAAATATACCTCAAGACTGTTCAATTCTTTCTGCTCTAATTCCTTGTTTGTTAAGCACACCTCTTATTATAAATTGAGTTTCTGGAGATACCTTGTGTACCAGATACCCCTTTTACTTTACCTTACATACTCCTGGACTTCTGATTTGAGCTATAGATAGAGGAACTAGCTGGATTTGGGCAGTCTTTGACTCACATTGTACTGACAGTAACATGCCTCAAGCATACATTGTGTGACTTTTGCTTTTGGCTCTAGGGCTTTCAAATAACACAATGTAGGACACAGGGGGAGCCCAGAAGTGAGGGTTTTGGGGTGGTAATGTTACCTGATGCAATGTGTAACCACTGGCAAATGATGGATAAATGCATCTCCAAAGTTATGTACCAGCTCCTGAATTAATTCCAGCCTTTGAACCAATTCCAGGAGGCTTTGTCTTAAACATAAAAGTTGGATTCTTTTAATCATTTAACCATAGCACAAATATTATGTGTGTGATTCACACTGAGTTGAATACAGTTAAATTCTGTTACAATGCTGTAAATTCTTTGTGAAGTTTGGAGCCAGGGGGCTGGTCTAACGAGGAGAATTGGCTCCATTGTCATCTGATGATTTCATCTGTGAATAGTGACTGCAAGTCCTGTCTAGAATTTGGAGAGTCCTATGTGAAGTGCTCCAGTTCCAAGTCCACATATTATTTCCGAACACTAGCCCTAGCCAGTAGTCGTGAACAATGCCCAAACTGTGCACTAGCACCATGACTCAGATGTTCCACTTTCTATTTTCAGCTTAACCAGGCTATATTGACCTCCATGAGACTACATCTTTTTTTGTTTTCTTTTTTCTGAGATGGGGTCTTGCTCTGTAGCCCAGGATGGAGTGCAGTGGCGTGATCTGTGCTCATTGCATTCTCCACCTCCCAGGCTCAAGCCATCCTCCCACCTCAGCCTCCTAAGTATCTGGGACCACAGGTGTGCACACCACGCCTGGCTAATTTTTTTTTGTGTGTGTTTATTTAGTAGAGACGGGGTTTTGTCATGTTACCCAGGCTGGTTTTGAACTTCTGAGCTCAAGCAATCCACTCAAAGTGCTGGGATTACAGGTTTGAGCCACTGCATCTGGCCAAGACTAAATCTTAAACCAGCTATTTCTTAAACCTTCACACAAAACAAGTCCCTCACACAATTACACACAGCGTTCCATGCTGTTTGTGAACATTCCATCATACTAGCAGACCTGACCTTAAGATTTCCACTGTACAGAGAGGATCTGGTGCCCAGTGTGTGAACAAAGGCAGGGACAGCTGTAAAGCTATGCCTTTGAGGCACCACACCTGAGGAAAAGGGCCCCAGGTAGAAAACAGGGTTTAGGTCTTCTTACGCAACATCCATGGTCTTGAACTGAAAGCTAGGTAAGTTCCTAGACCCTTCTTAAGTATTCCAGTCATAGACAGCCCTTCCAGTCATAAACATAGCCCTTCTCTTGCTCCCTCTTCCAAGTGTGTATTAACCTCTCTGGATCCTGCCTTGTGCCCCATATTCAGCATGACCTGCTTAAGGGTTACAAAGGATGCAGGATCTGGGGGACAAGAGGTCTGTGCAGCAGTAGACAACACCTTGAAGCCCATGCTTCGCCTTAAAGCATACAACTGCTATATAGAAGCCTTTCGCCCACCAAACCCAGAGAACCCCTGGCCCTGTCCTAGTGGAAAGCCCAAATTCTGTGCTGTGTTTTTTGCATCTCTTTTTCTTTGTAGTTCTGTGTGTTTTTATCTCGCTCTATAAAATATCTCCTTTTCTATTTCCCTCTTATTTTTCTCCTTTAGTTGGCAATTACTATTGGAATCTTCTAATTGAATAGAGTTCTATGTTTGAAGTGCTTAATTTAAATATAAAGGCAGCAGCTTTGATACCAATATAACTTATAACTTCTGCTATAATCAAGTGTGTGCATCTGGTTACGAAGCTCTGTGATCCCTGGTGAAACTACATCTGTTCTGGATCTGGGAGCAATCTCATTCAGTCGTCAGCTTCTGATCCCAGCCCTGCTACTCTTACCACTGTAATGCTGTTTCTTGTAGTGTGACAGGTGTGAACTGTTCCATCACATTGGGGTTGTATCCGTCAAGGTCCCAGCAGGAAACAGATGGTGTGTTTGAAACAGGCTAATCCAATGAGGGTTTCTTCATCCATTTGAAAATCTCTGTTTAATGAAGGTGTGGTATAGGGGAACTGCAGGCCATGGTGTCATAACCTGAGGCTAGCAGCAGAGTTGTTACCACCCTCAGGCATGCAGAACTTAGAGAGACTGGGGTAGCTTTAGCCACCTTGGGAAAAGCAGTAATCTTTGGATGGTGGGGCATCTCCAGCTTGAGATGATTTTGCAGGGAGAGAGCCCCTACTCTTCTTCACAGAATCACCTGAGGTTCCCCATTAACCAAACTCAACTGGAACTCAGAGTACTTGGGAGCTTTCTGATTGTCATCCATAAATAAGCTGCCTTGGAGCAGTGACCAAAATGGAGAAAAGAGGAGAGTGGCTCTGGAGGGGCAAATGGAAGATATTGGCACAGGGATAGGCTAGCTCTTTTTTCATCGAAGGCACAATTAAAGATCCCTTAAGCCTCACTACTGTGGGTGGGAAGCCCAGTGCTAGTTGGTTTTCATAGCTCTTTATTTTGGGTTACATAAAGCAAATTCTGAGGTCATGCAGGATGTCTTCTGGCCATCACACCTAGCTCCACGTGATGCCTTGTGCAAGGTCCTCTATCATCTCTCTGGAATTGTTGCTCAGGGTAGGCTGCTGCAAAGTCTGCTGGCAATGTCCCTTCCCACAGTTCACAGGTCTGTCTCTTTGGAAGCCATGAACTCTCTCCTATTTCCCATTCTTCAGGGTGACTCCTTTACCTACACTTAAAACAGAAGGTCTCCTTCACTTTCCCCTTTAGACAATCTGGTTACATCTCTTAGTGGATTTAGATCAGCATCATAACCTATTCATAACCTACAGGGACCAGACAGGAATACAATGAGTGTGTGTTGGAGTATATATAGGGTAGAGCTCCAGGTCCAAGAAATAATTCACATTCCTCTTACTCTACAGTCAGGTAAATCGCAGGGTTAGCATGATGCTACATGACAGCTGAAGTTTAAATTCAAGAAATAGTGGACCACTGGCTTTTGATATCTAGCTGTTTGCTGCCATTGGGGAATGTAGGCTATTTTAAGACATACCAGCCATCCAGATTTTCATGTGGAACCTCTCAGTTTTTAAATGCAGGTAATGAGGAGGCATGACAAGGTAAATGAAGATAAATACCACAATGTTGCGTGAAGGGGATTAAGAAATAAACTTTTTCATGGAGTGGGTAGTTTATAGAGTAAAAGTTTACAAAAAATAGGCATAAAGTTTCCTGTTCTTTCATCACCCCAGAGAACAGGCTGGAGCCAGGTGAGGCTTCTGGATACATAGGACTTACATTTCTGGGGATGAACTATGGACACATGCTACCTTACCTTCTCATAATGCAAGTATGAGGAATGATCTGGGTGCAGGGAATAAAGAATTGAGGTTGGGTACCAAGCAGCCTGGAGTAAAAGAGCAACTATGCAGGAAGTTGTTTGGGAATGGTAGCTGCTATCCAGCAAAGTCATGAGACGTTGAATTTGCCCTCCTGAGGAAGGAACTCCTGGTTCCATGGGAAGTTGGGCTCACCAAGTGCTGGTCAACTCCTTGACAAGAACTTGAGCTCTTGTTTCCTATGCCTTTGGTGTCATATCCAAAATAACATTGCCAAGACCAATGTTAAGAAAGGAACTTCTTCCTTATGTTTTCTTCTAGGAATTTTATGGTTTCAGGTTTTATGTTTAAGTCTTTAAATCCATTTTGTGTTGATTTTTGTGTGTGGTATGAGACAAGGGTACAACTTCTTTTGCATGTGGCTATCCAGTTTTTCCAACACCATTTATGGAAGAGTGTTCTGTGGTGAGCTGACATATGCAAACCTGCCCCTAATGGTTGAGAGAGCTGAGAGGCCAAAAAAAGAGGCTAACACATCTAGTTTCTCAGAAAGCAATATTTAATAGAGACTTACACATAGAAAATATCCTTTATATAGTAGGCTCTTTTGACTAAACATGTACAGTTGATCACATCTCAGACTTTCTTGTGAAATTTGTGACCACTGAGGAGGTTGGATAAGCATCTTTATGAGTGTTTATCTATGCTGCAGTTTAAAGATCGTGCTGCAGAACACCTTGGTATGTAGGAGTCAAACATTGATCATCATAGTGGTTCTGCTTCAAGATGGCATCACTCTGCCATTCAACAGACTGTTTTCCTACAAAGAGACTACTCTTTCCTCATTGTGTATTCTTGGCACCCTTGTTGAAAATTAGTTGATCATCTATGCCTGAGTTCATTTCTGGGCTCTGTTTCTGTTCGTTTGGCCAATTTGTCTGTTTTTATTCCAGTACTATAACGTTTTAAATATTATAACTTTGTAATATAACTTGAAATCAGGAAGTATGATGCCTCATATTTTGTTCTCCTTTCTTAAGATTGCTTTGGCTATTTGGGGTCATTTGTGGTTCCATGCAAATTTTATATGATTGCTTTTATTCTGTTTCTGTGAAGAATGCTACTGGACTTGTAATAAGAATTGCATTGAATGTAAAGGTCACTTTGGTTTGTATAGCTATTTAAACAATATTAAGTCTTCTAATCCATGAACACAAGATAAGTCTCCATCCATTGGTTTCTTCAGTTTTTTTCCATCAATATTGTATAGTTTTTAGCATTCAGTTATTGCATCTCCTTGGTTAATTTATTCCTAATTATTTTATTCTTTTTGATGCTATCATAACAGAGATTGTTTTCTTGATTCCCTTTTTGGACAATTTGCTGTTGGTTTAAAGAAATGCTACTGACTTTTGTATGTTGATTTTTGTATCCTGCAACTTTACTAAATATATTAGTTCTAATAGTTTTTAATAGAATCCTTAGGGTTTTCTATTATTGGAATGAACAAACAGAAGCAGGTAACAAAAGTGAAAATAAACAAGTGGGACTACATTAAAGTAAAAAGCTCTGTACAGCCAAGGAAATAATCAACAAAATGAAAAGGCACCCTATAGGTTGGGAGAAAAATATTTGCAAACCATTTATCTGATAAGGGGTTAGTATCTAAAATATATAAGGAACTCATACAGCTCAGCAGCAAAAAAACAAATAAGCTTGCTAAAAAGATGGGCAAAGGACTTGAATAGACATTTTTCTAAAGAAGACACACAGATGGTGAATTGGTATATAAAAAGGTACTTAACATCATAAATCATCAGGGAAATGCACATTAAAAGCCCACAGACACAAGTCTGCATGATCTCACTTATATGTGAAATATAAAAAAGTTGAATTCTTAGAAGCAGAGAGGAGAAGGGTGGTTGCCAGGGAAAGGGGGAAATGGGAGATGTGGGTCAAATGCTGGTTTCATTCATGCAGGGTGAATAAGTTCTAGAGATTTAATGTACAGCATGAGGACTGTAGTTACTAATAATGTATATGTAAATTAGCTTGACTGTAATATTCAGTTCACTATATGTGTATATAGAAACCAAACCTCATGTCATACACCTTAAATATATACAATTTTTATTACAAAAAAGAATTTGACCTCCATTTCTCTCATTGGACAATCCTATTGTTTTATCTTCCTTGTAGCTAATTCACAACTTTTAGAACACTGAACACATGTCAAACAAACAAAACAAAATATGTCTTTGGGCTACCAGTTAGAGAATTTTTGAGAAACTGTTGGAAACCGAAATGCCTACTTAAGGATTGTCTACAAAAGTGAGCCCATTCCTGATATCTCCTTTTCAATACTCACAGTGAAAAGGGATCTTCCTGTCTATTAATGTCCAGGAAAACCCAGATACTGGGAGGATAAATTAAATGCTGGACTATTCTTCTAAGGAGGGGAGGGACACATTTCATTTAGTTTTGATGAATTTGCAGCAGATAAAAGAAAACAGTGGTATTTTTTCAATACACTGATGTAGTAAGTACTTAATGAATGACTTTCCTATATTAGTAAAGAAATTAGAATCTTTAAAATTGACCATAGAACAGAATGTTCTGGTGGAAGAAATAACTGGACTATAGGATTCTCACCTTTTCTCCATGAATTCATCTATTTTTGGGAGTATGTTGCTCCTGACTGCTGTGCTGGTCACTCTAACTGGCTTTAGGGCTGTAGTGTGGGAGGCAGATACTGTTGCTCCTTAATGCTCTAGACCAAAATTGAGTTCAAATTCTTTTTCTTTGTCTCCATGGCACAACTAGACAAGGTTATACTGCTTAAAAAAGATTTGAGTGATGCCAGGGAAAAAATTCTTTAACTCATCATTTAACAAACATTTATGGGGTGCTTCTTTATGCCAGGCATTGAGTTAGGATTAGAAGTTTATTGGTGAGCAAAATAGCCACAGCTTTTGCCTTTGTGGTACTACTCCAGTGCTCATCAATGTGGGATGATACAGATTAAATAATCTCAATTACAACACATGACTTGACCACTGTCCTATGTTCTATTATACATATCATTCTTAGCTCCTGGCCTTCTTCCAGATGGTGGAAGCTGCCCTAACTATCCATGACTAGAGAGACATCTGCTCCCTTCAAATTCCAAGACTGGCTGGGCACAGTGGCTCACGCCTGTAATCCCAGCAGTGTGGGAGGCTGAGGCGGGTGGATCATTTGAGGTCAGGAGTTCAAGACCAGCCTGAACAACATGTTGAAACCCCATCTCTACTAAAAATACAAAAATTAGCTGGGCATGGTGGCAGGCACCTGTAATCCCAGCTACTTGGGAGGCTGAGGCAGAAGAATTGCTTGAACCCAGGAGGTGGAGGTTGCAGTGAGCCAAGATCATGTCACTGCACTCCAGCCTGGGTGACAAGAGTGAAACTCCATCTCAACAAAACAACAACAACAACAATGACAACAACAACAAACAATAAATACATAAAATTCCAGGACCAAGAGTGGAGGCGTCAGGATTGATTTTTCCCCAGTCTCCATGAGTCAGCCTCACCAGCCCTTATTTCCCTTTGAAGACATTTTTCTTACCTAGGGAGACTCCTAACCACAGGTATCTGGCATCCTTTTGGTCCATTTTCAAAGGATAAACATAGTAGAATGCAACATAACAGTCCTAGATGCATGACACAGACATGGGATTGTGGTGGAGTGTCACTTAGCAATTAATTATATTCAGGCATACCTTGAAGACAGTGTGGGTTTGGTTACAGACCAAACACAATAAAGTGATTATAACCATAAAGCAAGGCACAGAAATTTTTTTGTTTCCCAATGCATATAAAACTTATGTTTACACTATTCTGTACTCTATTAAGTGTGCAATAGCGTTATATCTAAAAAATATACATAGCTTAATTTAAAAATATTTTGTTGCTAAAAAATGCTAAGAATCCTTTGAGCCTTCAGGGAGTCATAATCTTTCGCCTGGTGGAGGGTTTGGCCTTGATGTTGATGGCTGCTTCCTGCTCAGGTTGTGTGTTGTTGAGGACTAGGGTGGCTGTGGCAATTTCTTAAAATAAGGCAACAATAAAGTTTGCAACATCAATGAACTTTTCCTTTTATGAAAGATTTCTCTGTAGCATGAAGTGATGTCTGATAGCATGATACAGTGTTACTTCTTTCAAAATTGAAATCAGTCCTCTCAAACCCTGCCACTGCTTTATCAACTAAGTTTATGTAATATTCTAAATCCTTTGTTGTTATTTCAACAATGTTCAAAGCATCTTCATCAGGAAGAGATTCCACCTCAAGAAACTACTTTCTTTGCTCGTTCATAAGAAGAAATTCTTCCTTCATTAAAGTTTTATCATAAGGTTGCAGCAATCCAGTCACATCTTTAGACTTCACTTCTAATTCTAGTTATTTTGCTATTCCCGCCACATCTACAGTTATTTCCTTCACTGAAGTATTGAAATCCTCAAATTATCCACGAGGGTTGGAATCAACTTCTTTTAAACTCTTATTAACATTGATAATTTGACCTCCTCCTATGAATCTGAATATTTCTAATGACATCTAGAATGGTGAATACTTTCCAGAAGGTTTTCAATTTGCTTTGCTCAGATCCATTGGAAGAATTCTTAAATAATAAGACTTGAAAGTTGAAATTACTCCTTGATCCATGGACTGCAGAATACATGATGTGTTAACAGGCATGACAATAACATTAACCTCCTTCTACAGCTACATCAGAGCTCTTGGGTGACAAGGTGCACTGTCAATGAGTAGAAATGTTTTGAAAGCAATCTTTTTTTTTTTTTTTTTTTTTTTTTTTTTTTCCCTGAGCAGTAGTTCTCAACAGTAGGCTTAAAATATTTAGTAAGCTATGTGGTAAACAGATATGCTGTAATCAAGACTTTGTTGTTTTCTTTATAGAGCCGAGGCAGAGTCAATTTTGCATAATTCTTAAGAGCCCCAAGATTTTCAAAATGGTAAATGAGCATTGGCTTCAACTTTAAATCAGCAGCTTCATTAGTTCCTAACAAGACAGTCAGCCTGGTCTTTGAGGCCAGGCATTGACATCTTGCTAGCTATGAAAGTCCTAGATGATATCTTCTTCCAATAGAAGGCTGTCTTGTCTACATCAAAAACATGTTTAGTGTAGCCACCTTCATCAATTATCTTAGCTAAATTTTCAGGATAGCTTGTTACAGCTTCTACATCAGCACTTGCTGCTTTATCTTGCAATTTCACATTATAAAGATAGCTTCTTCCTTAGGCCTTATGAGGCAGCCTCTACAGGCTTCACATTTTCCTTCTGCACCTTCTTTTTTTTTTTTTTTTTTTTGAGGCAGAGTCTCACTTTGTTGCCCAGGCTGGAATGCAGTGGCGTCATCTCAGCTCACTGCAATCTCTGCCTCCTGGGTTCAAGAGATTCTCCCACCTCAGCCTCCCAGGTAGTTAGGATTACAGGCTCCCGTTGCCACACTCAGCTAATTTTGTATTTTTAGTAGAGATGGGGTTTCACCATATTGGCCAGCCTGGTCTTGAACACCTGACCTCAGGTGATCCACCTGCCTCGGCCTCCCAAAATTCTGGGATTACAGGCATGAGCCACCATGCCCAGCCATCCTTGTGCATCTTCCTCACCTCTATCAGCCTTCACAGAACTGAGGAGAGTTAGGGTCTTGCTTTAAACTAGACTTTGGCTTACAAGAATGTTGTGGCTTCTATCCAGATCACTTAAATATTCTCCCTATCAACAATAAAAACTATTTTGTTTTCTTATTCATGTGTTCACTGGAGTAGCACTTTCAATTTTCTTTAAGAACTCTTCTTTTGCATTCACAACTTGTCTTACCGTTTGGTGCTAGAGGCCTAGCTTTCAGCCTATCATGGCTTTCAACATGTCTTCCTCTTAAGTTTAGTCATTTCTAGCTTTTGATTTAAAATGAGAGACACAGGACTCTTCCTTCCACTTGACCTCTTAGTTATCATTGCAGGGTTACTAATAGGACTAATTTCAATATTGTTGTGTCTCAGGAAATAAGGAGGCCCAAAGAGAGGAAGAGAAATGGATGAATCCTGGTTTAGTCTGTGGAGCAGTCAGCACACACACAACATTTATCAAATAAATTTGCTGTCTAATATGGGCATGGTTTGTGTCACCCCAAAATAATTACAATAGCAGCTTCAAATATCACTGATCACAGATCACCAAAACAGTTATAAGAGTAATGAAAAAGTTTGAAATATTGCAAAATTACTAAAATGTGACACAGAGACACGACGTGAGTACATGCTGTTGGAAAAATGGCGCTGACGGATTTGCTTGATGCAGAGTTGCTACATTCCTTTAATTTATGAAAAATGCATTATCTGTGAAGTGCAATAAAGTGATGTATAATGCAATGAGGTATGCCTACACTTGAAATTTCATGATTTTAGGGAGAAAAGAGCTGACATGATATTGCAGAAAAACACTATAGTTGAGCAGGTCTGGAATCTATTATCTCTGAATATTACTTTTAATAAGCCCACTGTATATAATAATAAATTAAATTTGAATTGTACTTTTAAGAACTCTTTGATGTTGGCATAATTTCCCAGAATTACTGAGCATTAACTTCCATTGGGTAGAAGAATATTTTTCAGTGATCTAAAAATTAGCTTGCCATTCATTTTGCATTCAATAAATACTACATATATATTTTATATCAGATACTGTGCTAGGTATTGAGGATATAGAAAATGACTTAGGGAACTATTTATAAGAACCATGTAATATATAAGGAATTTAATAAAGAATTATATAATGTATATGTGGATAAATGCATGGGTACATGTAGGTATGTATGTAATGTGTGTAATATGTATGACTGTATCAGTCAAAATTCATTTGGAAATGCAGAACCACTATGCATATTGTGGAATAAATAAATTATAAAAATTAGTGCTTCACACAGCTGTGAGAGGGACTGGGGAAGTGAAGTGAAGATCTCAACGTGAAAGTCAGAAAATCAGGGAAGCATCCTTAGTCTGTCTGAGGCCCTGGCATGGGTGGACAAATCAGAGCTTCCATGTCCAGCTCTCACAACAGGGGAGCGCATGGAGAGGCCTCTGTGGGTCCATGGCTTAGCATCTTGTTGTGGGCCTGGGGCACTATGGACTAGCTTTGCCATTAGTCAGGAAGGAGAGCTAGATACAGGACAGAAGGGAGTGGGGGCCAGTTGGGACCCTCCAGGGTGCCTTTACCTCCATCCATAAACAAATTTAACCATGTCTACAGTTTTACTTCTGCATTCCAATTTTTTTGTACAAGTTCCTTTATTTTTTTGGCTAACTCCAACACCTAACCTGGAGTCACATAGAGATGATATTTTGGATTGTATAGTTTCTGTCTTTAATTAACTTGACATTCACAATACAGCAAAAAAATTATATAAGGAAACACACACACACACACACACACAAATTAGCCTGTTATTATCTATTATAAAACTTTTCTGAAATGGCTTCATAAATAGGTTTACACATATACTGTGATTTCCAAGTTGTTATTTCTCTTTTCAGTAATAACTTATTTTAAAGTAATGCTAAATAGGATTTTTTAGAGCAACCAAAAACTTTAATAGTTTTTGTCTCCCTTGGGTGCATCCTATTCGGCAGAAAATCTTCCTCATCACAAGCGTTTAAAATGGCATGGGAAACCCTGTGACAGATACCGTACAATTTCCTCCAGGACATCCAGAATGTGTGGATGTCCACAGACATTCCATCAGCTAGAAACTCTTATACATCACAAGTTCTTGTTGTCTTGTTAGGTGTTCAGTGATTGTTGAGGAAAATCCATTTAGAGAACCTACTCATACAACTCTTTTTAACTTTAATGCCCTGCAGAGAACTGGGAACAAATGTTGGTGTTCTCAGATGACAAAAGTTTCGTTCTGCAAGGACTACAGAATCTGAGGCAAAAGAAATCATCTAGGATTTTCCTTAATGATTGCTGTAGATTCATGACTACAAAATCCTCAGAATTCTTGGGTAAAGAATTCTGAAATTAACACATAACTATAACAATAGAAATTTCAGATTTCCTTATTCAAAATTTCTTTTCTTGTATTGAAAGGAGAAGGTCACCTCATATCCTCAAAAGCTTATTCCAATGCTCCTTTTGGACTGTTTGATGAGAAAAATCTCTAAGTGATGCAGGGGTATAAACCTGGGGGAAGAGAGATTTGACTTTCTATTCACAGCTTTTCTTATTTGTAGACTTGGTCTATTAACCATTGTAGACTTGTTTTCTTTTCTTTCTCATTTCTTTTCTTTACTTACTTACTTTCTTTCTTTTTTCTTTTTTTTTTTGCCAGATGGGCACCTTAAAAGATTTTCATGAGGACTAAATAAGTACTTCAAGTACTGAACTAATTGTAAGTACTCAATAAATGTTAATTTCTTTATGCTATTCACCACAAAGTTATTTTATCATGATCATAATAGACTTTTCTCTCCTAAAACTAGCACTAAGAACCTCTAGTGGGCATTGATTTTCTTCGTAAATAAAGACAGACTCTTCCTGTTGAGGTAATAATGGATCTGCCACAGGCTGATCGCTGGCCTTCCCTTCTACTTTTTGTATCAGATTGAGAGGGGACCATGGCTCAATAGAATCTTTCTGTCCAATTATGTTTTGGAAGATGTTTGACATTTTAGTGGGATGATTGAAATATTATTTTGCTCAACAGCAGGAAGAAAGAGAATAATCAACAACTGATTGACTTGGTTTCTCACCTGGCATGTTTATGCTGTTTTGTTTGCTCTAGATAACAACATCTTGATCTTCTCTTAGTCTCAAAACCCACGAAGATGTTTCTTGCCTGAAAATCTCATATTCTTGTTAAAAACAAGGGAACCTAGGAAAAAATACTTGAGTCCTATAGTACCTCAAATAAAATATTTTCCTTATGTTTATGCAGATGAATAACAGTCTCTAGCTAGGATATTTCATTGCCAGATTATTCCTCACAATTCCAGGGGGAGATCAGATGTGAGCCAAGGTTTAGATTTAAGTTGTTTCTCTAGAAATTATTTAAACAAGACGTAACATAATGTACCACTGAGGCCATCATTTACTTCATTGTTATGTACTTGTTGTAAAAGAGTTAAATAGCTTCTTGGTATAGCTTATGAGTTAGGAGAAGTTGTCTCTATAGATAACCATTAAATTTTACATGAATTGATATATAAAATTATATTGTAAGCACAAATCACACACATTAGCATATCAAATGTATCTATTTTAACTTTTACTAGGACTAGAATTTTCTAGGAGTTCCTTAATTGAGAAGACAATCTATATTGAACTGATTTGAACAGTGGTTTGGATAAAAGACCTTTGGACAGGAGTCAGAAGACCTGGGCGTGCCACATCACCTTTCTGGGCCACAGTAGCCTTTTCTGTAAAATGCGAGGGGCTCTTCTGATGAACTCTCAGATCTTTTGTGGTTTTGTAGTCATAGCCATCTCCCTACGCACAAGTGACTAGAAGATCTTCTTGTTGATTAGGTTTCATCAAATTAGAAATGCAATTATTCCTTCCTTTAAAAAGTGTATTTTCTCCCTTCATATTGTTTAATTTTACTTTACAAAATCTATGTAAAATTTTTGTCTGGGCTTTTTTCTCCTTCATAATAATGGTTCACTTATTAGCCCTTGTGATAGGTACTAGGGCAAAAATAAAATATCACAAAATAAATGGAGTTGGAAGGGACCGTGACAGATCATCTGGCCCAGCCATCTGCAATTGCAGCATGTTTTAGTGTTCACTTGCTCTATAAATAACCAGGAGTATCCAGCCAAGTCCATATTACTTTACCATGGCCAAAAGTGCTGGTCAAACTTATGAACTTTTCCCTTTATTTATCCTTGGAACTCTTTTGCTTTACTTGGCTGGGGTTTCTGGAAAACCATCTGATTCTAGCCTGGAGTCTGAAACAAATGGCTGTAGGAAATTGAGTTCTATAGGCAAGGTAACATCCAGATAATTTTCAGGTAAGCCTTCTCCATTTCTACTTCTACCTCTATCTTGAGGGTAGGTCTATCCTTCTGTCTGACCTCTTGTTTCATCTCCATTTCTGTGGGGTATAAAGAAATAATGCGTACAAAGAGCTTAGCACAGTGCTAGGCATGGAGCAGGACACAGGAAGGACAACCCGAAACTTCTGGGATGTGAATTCCCTGTGTCTTGCTTACTGCTATTTTCTATATAATCTGAATAGTGCCTGGCACACAGTAGGTGTTTGGTAAATACTTAGTGAACTTACGCACTCATGTATTCTTTTCTGTCTCTCTGTCCTTCCCTCCCCCATCTCTCTCTGTCCTTCTCTCTGTGTCTTTCTTCCACCAGAGGAAACCCAAACTATAAGGGAATAAGGAGGATGATGCAGGGGCCCTTCAGTCACTGCTCCTTTACCAGAAGAATGAAAGATTTTGGTGGGTGTGGTGACTGGACAGGATGAAGAAGCTTTTGGGATAAATATTTCTCTAGCAATCTATATGTTTATTTGTGAACAAGAGTTCCTAGAGAAATACGGCTTACAATTAGGAGATGTACCTAATGTAAATGACGAGTGAATGGGTGCAGCACACCAACATGGCACATGTATACATATGTAACAAACCTGCACGTTGTGCACATGTACCCTAGATCTTAAAGTATAACAATAAAAATAAAAAAAGAAAAAAGAAACATATCCAAAGATGTGCAGTTTCAAAAAAAAAAGAAAGAAATAAAAAAAATAAAGAAATACAGCTTACATAAGCTACGTTACCTGAACTACAAATTCCACCTTGAAATATTTCAGAGAAGAATGGCTGAGGGGCTGTGGTGAAAAGCAGCTGGGGTTTAGCAGTTAACTCTTATTTTTAAGCTCCCCCAAAGGGACCCAGTCCCCTGGGGTGCATGTGGTTCCCTGCAGAAGAGGCCCATGTACTACTTTGATGCATGACAACACTAATCCTTGCAACCTGTTCTCCTGCTCAGTCCATGTCCCCAGAGCAGTTTCTAATGCTCAGTGAGGCACAGGGCTGTTCAGGCAGTGTTGTTTTCTTGGGCATTTCTCCTTCAGATTGCAGGAGAATAAACCATAAAACCTTTTATATTGTAGATGCTTCTTACCTCTCCAGCTTTCTTTCTCTCCACTCTTGCAACCAACACCCAAGCCATATTAAACGTCCTACTCTCCCCCAATTCCCCATCCCTCTCTCACATTTCTGAGCCTTTGTGCACACCTCTTTTACTTTCTAGAATGCCCCTCCACGTCCCTTCCTTGGCAGGTGGAAAAGTGACCCCCCCCCCCTTAAAATAGCCATGTCCTAATTCCTGAACAAGCGATGTTACATTCTATGGAAAAAAAGTTAAGAATCTTTTGACATAGGATTAAGTTAAACATCTTGATATGGAGAGATTATGCTGGATTATCTGGGGATGCTAAGTGTAATCCTCAGTGTCCTTTAATGAGGGAGGCAGAGGGAGACTTGACCTACACAGAGGAGAGGGCAATGTGAAGGTGGAGGCAAAGACTGGAGTGACATGACCAAGGAATGCCAGCAACCCCCAGAAGCTGAAAGAGGCAAGGACGAGACATCCTGAAAACTGCCAGAGGGAACACAACCCTGATGTCTTGGGGCCTGATGATGCTGATTTCAGACTTTGCCCTTCACAACCTGGAGAATTCTCTCCAGAATTCTCTCTAGTTCCTGTTGCTTTTATTGATCAAGCCTGTGGTAATTTGTTGCAGCAATCTAAGAAATGACCCTCCTTTTATATTAGGCCAGCACCTGCTTAATCATGGTATCTCAGATCAGATGTCACTTCCTCCGGCAAGTTCTCCCGTGTCCCCCTTGGGTCCCAGTTTCATGGACTCCTTATACGTTCCCACAGTAGCCTATACTCACTTTTATTGGGGAGCCTGATACATTTTCCTATAAAAGTCTCTTCTTTATTTTACTTCTAGGTCTTGGCAACAGGAGGACATGGCCTGTGGCTTCCAATTCTTCCTCCACGTTGCCTTAGGGACCGGCATGCAGCAGGTTCTTCATAAACGTGCAGTTACACATGGCTTACAGTGTTTTGTTAGCCACCAGCAATCCCAATTGGAAAACAATGTTACCATATTATATTTTCCTTTCAACTTCTGAGTGGGGAAATAAATCACACACGTTGTTTTCAAGACATCTGGGCAAGTTTGCACTGCATCCTGCTGGAGGGTAGAGACTGCTGAAGCCTCCAGTTCTCAGCTAAGGCAGCTACGGTCTCATATGCTTGCTTGTTGGTCTCCAGCACAGGTCTTTTCCATATGCCTTCACAGTCCTCATTGATAAGAACTCTTGTTCCCAATCTCCTTCTTGCTGATCTCTCAGGATTGAGATGTGTGAAGTCTATTCCTAATCGCTACTCTCATTCAAAGGTCTCAGCCCAGGTTATTGGTTAACTCTATGTTTTCCTGCTTCTTGTCACTCTTGTCAGCATCATCACTGATGATCCAAGATGTGGAATTTTATGCCATTGCATATGATTTGTGTGGGCGGAAAAGTCCTATGATGAAGTCAATGTTTTGTGAAGATTAACATCATGGTGGTGTTAAGTCCATATGTCAGGGAGAGTAATTCGGTTTCTGAATTCTAGGTTGTGGCAGGAATCTGGCCGTCAGGCAGTGAGGAGCTGGACCAGAGTGATGGTGCTGGGATGCAGTGGGAAGGGATTAATTAAAAAGACATTGTATTAGCAAGTGCATTTTCAGCCCATGTCAGTCTGAATTTTCTACTTAAGCATAAATGATAATTGATGTTGGGTTTGCAACTGCTTGGAATTTTAGAATGTTAGGACCTCACCCTGCCTGCCCACCTCACCTTTTTGTTCTTCCTGAGAGCCCTGTCTTATGTCCGTTTGGTGATATATTTCTCACCAGCCCTTCTGCTCCAGGCTCCTTGTCAAGCAGCCCCAGCAAAGCCTCTGTCTATTACCTTCTGAAGCTCCAGTCAACTCTTACAGCCTGGAACAAAGGTTTCATTGTTCTGGCCTGCTTTGTCTTTCATTCCATCATTCCTAATTAGGTTAGGAAGTTCACTTAACTCCCCATACAGAGTTGAGACCAAACCATGTATTTTATTAGGACTTTATTGAAAGTTCAGGCAAAATAGGGGAAAATACCATGGAACTTAATTTACCACCAGCTATGAGATTTGACTATTCTTTCACATCTCACAGTCCCAATTTGACCTCTGGCCTGAACCCCCCAGCTTGACATCCCCCCAGTCTGCAAGTTGCTTTGGAGCCTAAGCCCAATTACCATGCAGCTCAGAGAGGGGGAGGAATTTCTTAGACTATTTTCTGGTTCAAGATGCTGGCAATGGGAATGTCCTCTCCCTTCAGAGAAAACCACACAAGGTCTTGTAGGATAGTGCCCAGCAGGCCCACATCTGTGCATTCTGGCTTAATTGCCTTTTGAAATATCACAGCATGAGAACCTGTGGAGGAGAGCCACATCTTTCCTCCAATGTGAATTGAAATTTTTTCTGGCAATTTTTTCAGTGTCAGATCTCCACTTACTAAAATAAAAGGCAGTGAAACAAAACAAAGTGCAAACAAATAAACAACCCCAAAACTCCAGTACAATAACAAGGAATAATTTGTAATACAGTGCATTGCCTCAATCAGACAGAACCTGACCTAATGTCCTGTCTCTCTCACACCTCCCTTTCTTCTCTCCTCTCCAGACAAGGCTGGCTCATAGGCAGAGTGCTACTGCATTTCTGAACAGCACGCTCAATTGCCTAAAACACCTTTTCTAAAGCATGAAGGAGGCTGACGGTGAGGTCAACGTTTTCCACAAGATCAAGGAATCAATCCTTTACATTGTGTAATTAAAGGATTCATTCTGTTGATTTCCCCCAAACAAATTATGTGTTCCACAGATGAATTTCTGCTTCAACCTCTCGGGAGGCTTAATAAAAGGCCTTGAAGCTTTGAAATGACAGGTTTTCTGGCTTCTACTCATTAAGGCTTCAAAAACCTTGGTTTCCAGTCCTCAGTGATAAAATAAACCCCTTCCTTTACATAATTCTGGTAGAACATGTGGCTGTCTGATGTCACTGTGAAAGAGGAAGAAATGTTAATGTTTTCAAATATGGGTGATAGAATAGTGTGTATTATTGATAGGTATGCAGTGCTAAGAATTCTGGGAGAATGATTTTAGGCAGTGAGATAAAAACTTCATTAATCAATAACTTTTTTATTGTTGTTTGTTTGGCGAACTCCAATTCCCAGATGTATAACTTGGATGGATCTTTGGCTTTGATTGTATCCAAATCTTGCAGCAAACATGAATAGCCATCCAATGTTTTCCTGTCATCAGAAAACAATAAAGCAGGCTTTCATTTTAGGATATGGAGGTGAGACATTTGTTCAATTTTGGTGGTTCAGGGTTCCCCCAAACATAGGAGTCATTCTGTAACACTGGTTTTTCAAAAACAGACTTCTTATTTGAAATAGCTTTCAGAACATACAGTTTTCAGAGTAGTTCAGATTAGACAAGTTAGCTGATGATTTTAGTATAACTTTAAAAACTATGCTAACATTTCCATTAATGCAAGGGAAAGACATCTGTTACAAATCATTATCTTTATTGTCCAGTGTTTTTCTAGAATTAGATAATATGAAGCAAGGTCTAACCAATAACACCCTATTCCATTTTCATCATTATGCTTAATTATATTACTGTTTTATCTGCAAATACACAGAATCTAATCCATTAATTATAATTTTATTTTAATTACTAAAGTGTTGCATTTTTGAAACTACCCTAGAGGATTATTTTGTTTTCTCAGGTAATAAGCAAATATCCATTTTCCTACCATTATTAAAAAGATTTGCTTTTTCTTATCAGTTTTTAAAAAATAGTAATAGTGATAATTATTCTTGATATTTAGGTAGTATATTGCACAAGGTTTGGTTTTTGTTTGCTAATAAAATGCTTTTCTTTCCCTTAGTTTTTTTTTTTTTTAATTCTAGACATTTCTTTCACTTAGAGGTAAATACTTAGCACATTATTAGTACCATTTAATGTTTCTGAAACGCATTCCTTAATGTCTTTCTTAATCTTTAAATAAGCTTCTCTTTCAATTTCAATACACTGGAAATAAGTCCCATTAGCTTATAAATGACTTATTTATTGACACCTATTTTCTTGTAGGATTAAAAAAAATAATTATATTGGCATATGCTTGATAAACTTCTTAGTAAATCACTTCAATGTTCTTATCCCCTTGTCTTCAATTTAAGGTAATGAGAATAAATCAGTTTGGTGTAGGTACACTAAAATGTAACTTTTCCCCATGGGTCTCAATGACCTTCATGCATCTGCTACCTAAAATGTAATACTAATTTCTCATTGTTTCAGAAAAACTGGGGAAATGACTGTTATTTATAGTCTTTTAAGGTATTCCTTATTTTTCAACATTTTCTTTCAAACTCATTTGAATTTGTGAGATCTTCAGCAGTTCTTTAAGACACCATTTTATGGATTAACAATAAGAATATTAGGAGAAAATGTTTGCAAGACCGCATATCTAATAAAGGACTTGTATCTAGATTAGAATATATGAAAAATGAAGACTCAAGAGTAAAGAAACAAACAATCTACTTAGAAAATGAGTAAAAGACATGAAGACACATTTCACCAAAAAGGACCTATGAAAGGCAAATAAACATGAAAAGTTGTTCAACATCATTAGCCATTAGGAAAATGCAAATTAAAATCACAATGAGATATTACCACTCACCTATAAGGTCAGGTAAAATAAAAAATAGTGACAATGTCAAATGTTGTGGAGAATGGCAGAGTGGAGAAAGTAGATCAGTCTTCCATTACTGGTGGGAATGTATATCGGTACAGCCACTCTGAAAATTGTCTGGCAATTTTTTTTTTTTTTTTTGAGACGGAGTCTCGCTCTGTCACCCAGGCTGGAGTGCAGTGGCCGGATTTCAGCTCACTGCAAGCTCCGCCTCCCGGGTTCACGCCATTCTCCTGCCTCAGCCTCCGGAGTAGCTGGGACTACAGGCGCCCGCCACCTCGCCCGGCTAGTTTTTTGTATTTTTTAGTAGAGACGGGGTTTCACCGGGTTAGCCAGGATGGTCTCGATCTCCTGACCTTGTGATCCGCCCGTCTCGGCCTCCCAAAGTGCTGGGATTACAGGCTTGAGCCACCGCGCCCGGCCCTGGCAATTTTTTATAAAACTAAATATGCATTTTGTGTATGCCCCAAAGACTGTACTTTTGGCATTTATCCCAGAGAAATAAAAACTTATGCTCATGCAAAAATCTGCATGTGAATGTTCACAGCAGCATGATTTGCAATAGTCAAAAATTGAAAACAACCCAAATGCTCCTCAGTGGGTAAATGGTTAAACAAACTCTGGTGCATTCATCCAGTGGAATGGTACTCAACAATGGAAAGGAGCAAACGACTGAGACCTGCATAAACTTGAATAGACTTGAAGAACATCATGCTTAGTGAAAAAAGGGCCAATATTGAAAAATTACACCCTGTATAATTGCATTTACATAACATTCTTGAAATGATAAAACTATAGAGATGGGGAACAGTGGCTACTAGGGAACAGGGGTGGGGTTGGGTGAAAATAAAGTAGTATAAGTATTTTTTGGTGATGGAGCAGTTCTGTTTCCTGATGGTGGTTGTGATGAAGTTTTACATGGGAACAAACTGCATAGAACTACCTACCTACACACAAGCGCGCGCACACACACATACACGCACACGCATGAAAATGCTAATGAAAACTGAGTAAGGTTCATTGAGTATATACAGTCAATTATTGTCGCAAACTTTCTTTCTACTACCAATGAATTTTTTTCCATATAAATGGAAATTCTCATTGATAGAATAATATGTATCGGAGGTTTTTAAAAAATATAATCTAATCTTAGAGCATTACCTATATCCTTTTATAGTAAGTAGTCACCAGGCTACCATCTCCTGATGCCCCTTACCCACTACGAGTATATCTGATAGAAATTTAGTTAGAAAGGACTTAAAGTTCTTCTAGACCAAACTCTCCAGTTAATGTTTAGTGATTTGTCTGATATCTGAGAGGCCAACCAGAGCCTATGTCTATTGTGTCTAAGTCCAGCATCACTTCCATTACCCACACAGTCTTGCAAACAGCACAATGCAAGTGGATGAGTACACAAAGCCCAATAATTCTATATTCTCCTCTGAAAGTTATGTGATTTAGACAGCTGACAGTGGGGAAAGAGTTAGGCTGGAGTAAGCCTAAAGGTTTTCCATCATCCTTGGAGTCTTCTCTGAATCTCTACTGGTCCTGGCAATTCAGGGAAACCTCTGGGGGAGAAGGAGTTCTAAGGCATTTTGTGGCCCATGAAAGGAACCGAGAAGAGACTGGTTGATGCCCTTCTGCTCTTTCTGTTGGTACTCTTTGGATTATTGCTGTCCTAAAAGTGAGTGAGGAGTAGAGAAAGGAAATTAATGATGCACCTAAGGATGTCCTTAGGTCAGTAGGCAGAGAAAGAACATGCAGTACTGGCAGAAATGCCCCACAGATTGGCTCCTCCCTCTATTTAGTGAAGGCAGTGTGAGTTACTAAATGTTTAACAACTGGCTTCTTGAAAAAAAAATACACTCACATATACATTTATTATATGTATTATAGTGTATAAATGTATAAAATGTATTATATACATTTTACTGATAGCCAGTTGATTCTTACAGAATGCTTTCATTGATTGTTGACGGAACTCTTGTGTTTGTAGCTGAACTATGGTTGCAACTGATGAACAAGCATAGTTCTAACAGGAATGTTGGTTGCCATTTTTATGCACTTTAATGACTAAGATCAAAGTGAAACAATGCAGATGTGTGTTGGAACTTTACTCATTTGTCAATGATACAATGATTTTGCTAAATCAGATGAAGGTTTTGAATACTGGAATATTTCCTCAACTCTGTGTATTCACAGTGTATTATAACAGACACAGCTATATATCTTTAAATTTAATCTATAACATTAACATTTTTTCTTTCACTTTCTTAAGTCTAGACAAGCAACCAAACAATAAATCAAGCTCTTATTTTTAGCATTTTTCCAATTTCTGTGGTGTAAATACTCTAATCGTGGCTGATTTCAAAATACTAGTTTTATGTAACTGAATGCACAGTTGGGAAGAGATGCATAGTAGTGTGCTGTTATACAGTATTTACACCACACAGAAATAATAGGTATAAATAACCTCAAGAACATCAATATGGTAAAATGCAATAAACTAATCAGTATTGAGTATTTACTATTTTTGTTTTTAATATAAATTAATTGAAAACATGTGTAATTTAATTTTTAATAATGACTGTGTTTAACAACTGGCTCAAAGAATTCTTGGAAATTTAATGTTTGGCTTTGAGCCAGTATAAGTCAGCTCCAGTACTCCACTGGCATATGGCAACTCTATTTTTCCCATTGTTCATAACAAAAAACTTGGAGTCATCCTTCACTCCTTTTCTTGTGTGCATATTCCACATGCAGTCTACCAGCAAATCCTGTTGACTTAGTGCCTTGCTTCCTGCTTTATAGAGAAAGTAAAATAAGTTAGAAGAAAACTTCTACACATTTCTACCACCACATTAATTCACTACTGGTATCTATGCCACATACTCTGCTGTCCTACCTGTTACAACAGAATCATAGATAAACAATTTATGTGTCTATCTAAAGTCAATTCCTTTACTTGGGGAATACATTGCATCCCCTCTCAATTACTCAAGGGCATTGCTCCAGCAATTCTTCCCAATTCCTACATCATCAATTTTTTATTTCCTGATGCATTATTCCACCCAACACATAAACATGCTGCTGTTTCTACCATTGTAAACATTCATTCTCTTGATCTCACTCCCTTACCAGCTTCTACCCCATTTCTTTCCTCCACTTTGGAGAAATACTTCTTGAAAGAGTTGTCTACATTCACTGTTTTCAATTCCATTCCTCCCATTATTTTGTGACTCTACTTTCTACTTCACCGCTTGCTGTATCTCAGTCTCCTTTGATGGTTGGTCTTCTTCCCATTTCTTTAATGTTAGAGTGCCCCAGGGCTCAGTGCTTGGCCCTTTCTTCTGTGGACACTCAGTCCCTTGATCTTCTCAGTCTCAGCATTTTAAATACCATCTACATTTCCATGATTCCATATTTATATTTCCAGCACAGACCTCTACTCTGATCTCTAGATGAAACACTAAGCCACATCCTCTTGGATGTCTAATAGACAATTCCCATGTCCAAAGCTGAACTCTCATCTTCCTCTCTGGACCTACTTATTCATTTTCATCCTTCCAGCTTCTCATCAACTTCATTCTTTCAGTTTCTCAGGCTGAGACTTTAGGGCCATTCTCAACTCCTCTATCTCACCTCCACATTCAGTCCTGTAGGAAATTCTGTTGGTTCTACCTGCAATATATGTCAAATGACCACTTTTTACCACCTCTTCTGCTATCAACTTGATCAGAACTACCATCACTTTTCATCTGGATTATTGCATAGTTTTCAAACTGATTGGATCCTTGCCCTCCTATAGTTGATTCGCTATACACCCATAATCCTTTTAAACATAATCAGATGGGACTCCTCTGCTCAAATCTCTTCAATAGTTCCTCATTTCATTTAGTAAATGTCAAAGTGCTTCAATGGCTACAAGACCTTATGGTATCTGCCTATCCTCTTTTGTTCCTCTTCATCTCCTACTTTCTCCCTTGCTTATGCTACTCTTGGAACATAGTGAGGATACTCCTACAATAGAGTCTTTTGTTAGCTGTTCTTAGGGAGTCTCATTTCCCAGGTATTCTCTTCATCAACTCTGTTATCTTAATTAAGTGTCTTCAGACAACTCACCTTCTCAAGGAGGCCTATCCTGACTACTCCATTTAATCATGTAAGTTAAGGTCTACACCTTTCTTGAAGTCTCTTCACCAGATTTTACTTTTCTTCATAGCACTAATCACCTTCGAATATACTAATTAATTGGCTTATTATTATGTTTATTTTCCATTATCTGCTTCACAGTGTAAATCCCATGAGAACATAATTTTTCTGTTTTGTTCCTTGATGGACTGTCAGATCCTATTTCCAGGAGTGAATGACCAGCAAATATTTGCTGCATACAGGACTGCATAATGTGCTACATAGTTTGTGGGTCCAGTGCAGAGTGAAAATTCAGGTCTCCTTGTTCAAAACTTTTCAAGAATTTCAAGATGACCACAGCAGAGCATTTATTCACACATGGGGCCCCTCTAAGCACAGGGCCCTGGGCTCCTGCACAGGTTGCATGCCCATGAAGCCAGCCCTGGATGGATGGCCAGGTGACTTTACTTTCAAAACACAGCAGAATCTGACCACTCTTCATCATGTCTACTACTACAAATTTGGTACCAGCTGTTATCATTTATTACCTAGATATTGCAGTAGCTTCCTAACTGGCCTCTTTGTGTCCATACTTGCTTATACTGGAGGGCTTCTCATTCACATAGACTCTAATACAAACATTTCCCCTAAAGTTGTACAGTGTGGCAGCCCTGAGACTGGCTTACAGTATCTGACCCTTTTTATGCTTTCAAACCATATTTCCTACTCCCACCCGCTTCTCCCACTCTGCTTTTAATTACATTTGACCTTAGTTTCCCTTACCTAGAGCACTCATCTCCCAAGACTTTCACCTTCAACAAGTCTTTGCTCTACTTTACTTTCTTAGTGAAGGCTTCCTTGACTATGTATATAAAATAGCAATCTATCCTACCCTTAATCATTTATTCTACTTCCTTGCTTTATTTCCTCTGTGTCATTTATCACTCTGATACATGATGTATTTTATTTATCAATTTCATTTCTCCATGAGGGAAGAGCCCTTTTTCTGTCTTTTCTACTGCTCTATCCTGAGCATCCATAAAAGTGTCTAACACATAGTGGGCACACAACACATGCTAGTTGAAAAGGTGAATAAATTAAAAAATGAACATACAGAACAGAAATCTCCTAATGGAGCACAATTGCTGAAGGAGATAGATGATGGCATGAACTAAAAATTATTAGAGCATGAGGAAAATTTAGTTACTGAGTAAAGAGACGCATTTGATCAAAGGAAAACAAACCAACCGTGATTTCTCAGTCTAAAATTTGGTAGATAATTTGAAAGAGAAATTGGTGAGGCCAGAATTTGTGGCCTGGAAGAACTAATCTTAACAGCAGAGTAAAACCAAAGGGAATTGGGAATCATGAGGGAAAATATAATGGATTTGGTTGTCACATTTGTGTTTTCCAACAAGCAATTTATAGGGCCCCGGAAGGAGGAAAACCCAAAAAACAACAGATAGAAGAGAGACAAATAATAGATTAACATTTCTCTCATCTGAAAAAAGATGGAATCTACAGATTAAAGGAGCTCACAAAGTTAAATGTGAAACTGATACTCCATATCCTGGGAACATTCCTGAACTCCAAGAGTAAAGATAATATTTTATAATCTTACAGGCTAAAAGAACAGGTTACCTCTAAGATAAGAAAGAATCACACTATCATCAGACTTCTCATCTACAAACTAGAAGTGAAAAAATATGAGACTCCTGAGGAAAGGGCTGGAATTCATCTTCCAGGCTGAAAGAAATCTATTTATATATGTGGAAGGATTTAAAAAATGTGTTATTCACTTGTCCTGCCTGACAAAAGGACTAGAGGAAGAACACTATCCAGACAACAAATAAATCAGAAAAAAACTTTAATATTGGGGAAAATGAAGAGGCAAATGAAGAGGTAGTCAATTAAACTTGTCGCATATATAGTTAAATTTAATATGATAGAATACTTGAAAATGTGATAGAAATACAAACCAAAATTATTGAAATGGAAAAGTCATGTTGCAATGGAAACAGTGGTAGTCTAGAATTACATTACTAAATTGTCTAAGCAAAGCCTAGGGATTTGTAGGGTATGGTGAGAGGTGTGAAATAATCATTCTAAAGATTTCATCTGGTTGGATGAGCACAGAAATCAAAGTATTTGAAAGGAATAATCTAATTGGGTTAGGGTGGCAAGCAATTGGGATATAGAATGTCTCATTGGTGAAGATAATTGGCATATTATGAATTTCAGGAAGGAAAGTTTCCATTGGTAGAAGTGAAGAGCACAGTAGAACATCCAAATAAAAAGAAAAAAATAAATAAATGCCAACCTCTTAAACCAACCTAAAATCAGAGAAAGAAAAAGGAAACAATAAAATTGATAATTATCAAACATGGAAAATATAAAACCTAGTAAATTAAATGTGAAAAGGCTGAATTCTTTCAAAACACAAAGATTGTTGTATTAGGTTAAAAAACAAAATTCAGCAATATATTGGTTACAAGAAACACTTAAAGCAGAGTAATAGAAAAAATGTGTAAAAATATGTTAGATACAAGGAAATACAAACAGAATGCAATAGCAGCAATATTAATATAAGGCCATAATTAATCCAATTAAAGTTACAAACACTAAACAAGATAAAAATATTAGCAGGATAAATAATGATATGATGCAATTATGGGAGGCAAAATTTATGAGTACATTAAAAACCTGTATGCACTAAACATCAGGACATTTAAATAAATAAAGCAAAAGCTTTCAGAAATACACGGAAGACCTGATAAATGTGCAATTATAATAGGACATTTCCATATACATTATCTAAATGGGTATCATTTCATGACAAAATCTGTTTGCAGTTAAAGCTATAGTCAGAGGAAAACATATAACACTGAATACCATCATTATTAAAAACAAAGAAGAACTCGATATACAAATTTAGAAATTAGAAAAAAGATAAATAAAATTAGTCAGAAGATATTGAGAAGAAACATAAAGGTAGAAACTGAAATTAATGAAGGAGAAACAACAACAAACAAAATGAAAAACAATAGATCCAAGTGCTCATCTTCTGGAAAGACTAATAAAATAGACAAAATTCTCCATGAGCCTGATGAAGAGTAAAAGAAAAAATCCAGCCTGGCTAACACAGTGAAACCCCGTCTCTACTAAAAAATGCAAAAAATTGGCCGGGCGTGGCGACGGGCGCCTGTAGTCCCAGCTACTTGGGAGGCTGAGGCAGGAGAATGGCGTGAACCCGGGAGGCGGAGCTTGCAGTGAGCCAAGAGCGCGCCACTGCGCTCCAGCCTGGGCGACTGAATGAGACTCTGTCTCAAAAAAACACAAAACACAAAACACAAAAAACAAAACACAAAACATAAAATGGATATAACACAGATGTGAAAGGGCCTTAAAATTATAAAATAATACATAGTGATGCTTTTTGATAATAAATTTGAAAATCTAGACAGGATGCATGATTTTGATCAAAGGTATGATATGCCAATGAATAGAAACTTTGAATAGATGCATTACCATAGAAGGGATTGGAAGGGCAATTAAAGATCTGCCATTAAAATAGGTACCCAAGTCCAGATGGTTTCACAGCTGAGTTTTATCCAACCTTTAAAGATGATTCCAATGTTATTTAAACTATTGCAGACCTCAGAAATAGACGGAAAGTTCTCCAATTAATTTTATGTAAACAACTTAACCTTAATGGCAAAACTTGATCAATATAATACAAAAATACAACCCCCAAAGTGATAACACTTACGAATATGGATGCTAAAATTCTAGATTACATAGGCAAACTCAGTTTAGCAGTATATCAAAGTAACATACCTTCTTACTAATTAGGCTGTATGCCATAATAAAAATACAGTTGAATATCAGGAAATCTACTAACACAATCACATTGTAGACTACAAACTCTACTAGATGTTTAGTTACATGAAAGTAAGAATTTTGCATGCCTTTTTCTTCACTGTTGTATCCCCAGTGCACAGCACTTGTCATGATAGTGTCTGCTTAGTAGGTACTTTTTGAATGAATGGGTCATGTTAATTAAATCAGTGAGAAAAACTATATGATTATATCCATTGGCTGCTGTAAATGGCTATAGATGTTTAAGACCAGCCCTCAAAAAATAAAATCCCTGATTTATTGCATTTGCTGATATTCATGGTGTAAATATTTTCACCATGACCATTTAAAAACAGTTCAACCATTTGGCCAATGTGATGATTCTGAATGAGTTGGGAACAGGGTGAGATGGTTCCGGCACACCACTGACATACAGACAGATGCTGAAATGGCATTTGATGAATTAGCAACTGTATTAATTAAGGTTCTCTAGAGATAGTTCTCTATCCTACAGAACTAATAGGATAGATATCTATATAAAGGGGAGTTTATTAAGTATTAACTCACACAATCACAAGGTTCCACAATAGACCACCTGCAAGCTGAGGAGCAAGGAGAGCCAGTCTAGGCCCCAAAACTGAAGAACTTGGAGTCCGATGTTTGAGGGCAAGAAGTATCCAGCACGAGAGAAAGATGTAGGCTGGGAGGCTAGGTCAGTCTAGTAGCCTTTTCATGTTTTCCTGCCTGCTTTTATATCCTGGCCACACTGGCAACTAATTAGATGGTGCCCACCCAGATTAAGGGTGGGTCTGTCTTTTCAAGCCCACTGACTCAAATGTTAATCTCCTTTTCCAATACCCTCACGCACACACCCAGGATCAATACTTGCATCCTTCAATCTAATCAAGTTGACACTCAGTATTAACCATCCAAGCACCCGTTCCTAAATAACTAATGGAGGGTTATTACTTAAATATGATAAATTATATTTGCTAAAAGCCAGTTAAATAAACACAACTTTAAATATGGACCCACTGAAACCATTTCAGTTAAAATCAAGAACTAAATAGGAGTTGTTGCTATCAGCAATATTCAACAGTGTTTTATAGAGGCACAAAACAACTAGAGATGAAAATGGCAAAAGTAGTCTATATTTTACTGGAAGCCCTAGCTAGAGCAATTGGACAAGAGAAAGAAATAAAGGCATCCCAATTGAAAAAAATAAATAAATCAAATTATTATTGTTCACAGAAGATATAATATCATATTTAGAAAAATCTGGAAGACCCTACTACTGAAAAGCTGTTGCAATTAATAAACCAATTCAGTAAAGTTTTAGGATACAAAATCAATATACAGTAGCAATTATATATATGCCAACAGCAAACAATCCTTAAAAAAAAATAAGGCAATCCCATTTACAATAATTACAAAAAATCTAAGATACCTAAGAAAAAATTTAACCTAGGAGGTAAAAGACCTCTACAAGGAAAGCTAAAACACTCTGATAAAAGAAATTGAAAGGATGCACATCAAAAAATGGAAAGATATCCCAAACTTCTGGATTGGAAGAATTAATATTGTTAAAATGTCAAAACTGTTCAAAGCAACCTTTATAGTCAATGCAATTCCTATCAAAATATAATTGACATTCCTCACAGAACTAAAAAAAAAATCCTAAAATTTGTATGGAGCACAAAAGAACCCAAATAGCCAAAGCAACTCTAAACAAAATGAGCAAAGCTAAAGGCATCATACTACCCAACTTCAAAATATACTACAAAGCCATAGTAACCAAAACAGCATGGTACTGGCATAAAAACAGACATATAGACTAATAGAACAGAATAGTGATCACAAAAATAAATTCATGTATTTACAGGCAACAACTTTTGACAACTATGTCAAGAACATATATTAGGGAAAGGACAGTCTCTTCAATAAATGGTGCTGGGAAAACTAGATAACCATATGCAAAAGAACGAAGACATGTCCTTATCTCTCACCACATACAAAAATAAAATCAAAATGGATTAAAGACTTAAACCTTAGACATGAAACTAGGCAACTACTGGAATAAAACATTGGGGGATGGACACAGTGGCTCATGCCTGTAATTCCAACACTTAGGGAGGCTGAGGTGGGCAGATCACTTAAGGCTGGTTTGAGACCAGCCTGGCCAACATGGTGAAACCCTGTCTCTACTAAAAATACAAAAATTAGCCAGGTGTGGTGGCACACACCTGTAATCCCAGCTACTTGGAAGTCTGAGGCATGAGAATCGCTTGAACCTGGTAGGTGGAGCTTGCAGTGAGCTGAGATTTCACCACTGCACTCCAGCCTGGGTGACAGAATGAGACCCTGTCTCAAAAAAACAAAAACCAAAAAAAGAAAAGAAAAGAAAAGAAAAGAAAAGGATAAAACATTGGGGAGGTGCTTCAGAACTTAGTCTGGGGTAAGATATTTTGGGTAAGACCTCAAGAACACAAGCAACAACAACAACAAAAATAGACAAATGCGATCACAGCAAGCTAAAAACCTTCTGCCCTGCAAAGAAAATAATCAACAAAGTGAAGAGACAACATGCAGAATGGAAGAAATTATTTGCAAGCTACCCATTTGATAAGAGATTAATAACCAGAATACATAAGGAACTCAACTCAGCAAAATAAAAATAAAAAAAAAAAATTCAATTTAAAAATAGATAAAAGACCTGAATAGACATCATGCAAAAGAAGAAATACAAATGGTCAACAGGTATAATATATGAAAAAAAAAAAAAAAAAGCTCAGCATCACTAATTAACAGGGAAATGTAAATCAAAACCACAATGAGATATCATCTCACCCCAGTTAGAATGGCTTTCATAAAAAAGAGAAAATAACATGCTGATGAAGATACAGAGAAAAGGAAATCCTCATACACTGTTAGTGGCAATGTAAATTAATATAGCCACTAAAGAAAATAGTATGACATTCCTCAAAAAACTAAAAATAGAACTACCACATGATTCAGCAATCCTACTACTGGGTATATATCTGAAAGGAAATTAGAATCGCCTCTCAGCCTTTTGGCTAGGATCTAGTGTAAGAAAGGAAATGAGCATGCCAAAGAATTATCTGCACTCCCGTTTTTATTGCAGCACTATTCACAGTAACTAATATATGGAATCAACCTAAGTATTCACCAACAGATGAATGGATAAAGAAAATATGGTACATATACACAAGATAATATTATCCCACCATAAAAAAGAATAAAATCCTGTCATTTTCAGCAACATGGATGGAACTGGAGGTAATTTTGTTAGGTTAAATAAGCCAGGCACAGAAAGACAAATGTTGCAGATTCTCACTCATGCATGGTACATAAAAATGTGGATCTTATGAAGGTAGAGACTGGATTTGACATACCAGAGGGAAGAGTAGAAGGAAGAGAGGAAAGAAGAGAGGCTGGTTAATGGGTACAAAAATATTTAGACAGAATGATAATATCTAGTGTCTGACAGCACAGTAGGATGACTATAGTTAACAATATTTGTTATATAGTTCAAAGTTGCTGAAGAAGAAAAATTTGTTCCCAACATAAAGAGTGAATGTTTGGGGTGATGGATGTCCCACTTGCCCTGGTTTGATCATTACACATTGTATGCATGTGTAAAAATACCATGTATACCCCCAAATATGTACAACCATTATGTATCAATTTTTGAGAATAAGAATATGTCTTTGTAAATGTAAATATGGTTACATCATCGGTGAACAGTAATAATTTGATTTTTTTTCATTTGCAATGCCTTCATTTCTTTCTCTTGCCCAATTGCTCTGGCTAGGGCTTCCAGTAAAATACTGAATAAAAATGGTAAAAGTGAGCATTCTTGTGTTGTTTCAGATCCCAGAGGAAAGATTTTTAATTTTTCCCTATTCTGTTAGCTGTGAATTTTTTAATCTATGTCCTTTATTGTTTTGAGGGATGTTCCTTTTATACCCAGTTTATTAAGAGTTTTTTTTTTCCATAATCAGGAGTTTAATTTTGTTGACTGCTTTTTTACCATCTATTGAAATAATTATATGGTTTTTGTCTTTGATTCTGTTAGTGTGATATATAATTTTTATTGATTGTGTAAGCATGCTTGCATGCCTGGAATTAATCTCACTTAATCATGATTACTGCTTTTTTAAATGTATTGCTGTATTCCGTTTGCTGATATTTTGTTGAAGATTTTTGAATCTATGTTTGTAATGGATATTGGCCTGTAGCTTTTCTTGCATGTGTGTTCTTGTCTGGTTTTGGTATCAGGGTAACGCTGCCCTCATTCTGAATGAGTTTGGAAGTATTCCTTCCATATTAGTCTGTTCTCATGCTGCTGACAGAGACATACTGGAGACTGGGGTAATTTAAAAAGGAAAGAGGTATAATCGACTCACAGTTCTGTATGGTTGGGGAGGCCTCAGGAAACTTATAATCACAGCAGAAGGGGAAGCAAATACAACAGAAGGGGAAGATAGCGCTTCCTGCTCTCTTCACATGAAAGCAGGAAGGAGAAGTGTTGAGCAAAAGGGGGAAAAACCCTTATGAAATAATCAGATCTTGTGAGAACTTACTCACTATCACAAGAACAGCAGCATGGGATAACTTCTCCCATGATTCAGCTATTTCCCACTGGATGCCCCCTAAGACATGTGTGGATTATGGGAACTACAATTCAAGATGAAATCTGGGTGGGGACACAACCAAACCATATCACCTTCCTCTTCAAATTTTTGGGGTAGTTTGAGTAGAATTGGTATTAGTTCTTCTTTAGATGTTTAGTAAAATTCAGCAATGAAGTTCTTGGGTCCTAAGCTTTTCTTAGATGGGATGCTTTTTTTTAATTACTGCTTACATCTTGTTACTTCTTATTGGTCTGTTCAGATTTTCTATTTCTTCATGATTCAATCTTGGTAGCTTGTATGTGTCCAGAAATTTATCTATTTCTTCCAGGTTTTCCAATTTTTTTGGCATATTTTTTTATAATAGTCTCTAATGATCCTTTGTATTTCTTTGGTATCAGCTGTTATGTCTTTTTCATTTCTGATTTTATTTGGTTTTCTCTTGTTTTCTTAGTTTAGTTAAAGGGTTGTCAATTTTGTTTATCTTTTCAAAAATTCAAGTGTGTGTTTCATTGATTTTTTGTATTGTTTTGTTTTCGTCCCAATTTCAATTATTTTTGCTCTGATCTTTATTATTTGTTTTCTTCTACTAATTTTTGTTTTCTTTTTCTTTTTCTAGTTTCTTGAGGTACATCATTAGGTTGTTTAACTGAAATCTTTCTACTTTTTGATGTAGGCATTTATTGCCATAAACTTTCCCCTAGAGTATTGGTTTTGTTGTACCCATATATTTTGGGATGTTGTGTTTTAATTTTCATTTATTTCAAAGAATTTTAAAAATTTATTTTTAAAATTTCTTTATTGACCCACTAATTGTTCAGAAGTATATTGCTTAATTTCTGTATATTTGTGTAGTTTCAAATATTCCTGTTGTTATAGATTTCTAGTTTTATCATTTTATGATCAGAAAGATACTTGATATGAGCTGAGTTTTTTGACTTTGTGGAGAATTGTTTTGTGGCTTAACATATGGGCTATCCTAGAGAATGTTTCATGTACTGATGAGAAGAATGTGTTTTCAGCAGTTTGATTAAATGTCCTATAACTTCATGTTTCTTTGTTGATTTTCTGGCTGAATGATCTGTCCATTATGAAGAGTGGGTACTGAAGTCCCCTACTATTATTGTATTGCAGTCTATCTCCCCCTTAGATCTATGAATGTTTGCTTTATATATTTAGGTACTCTGGTGTTGAGTGCATACATGTTAACAATTGTTATATCTTTTGGTGAATTTACCTCTTTATTATTATATAGTATTGCATTTGCTAATGCTCATGGTGTAAACATTTCTAATATATAGTAACCTTCTTTGTCTCTTTTTACAGACTTTGAGTTGAAGTCCATTTTATTTTATGTAATATATCCACCCTTGCTCTTCTTTGGTTATAATTTCATGGAATATCTTTTTCCATCCCTCACTTTCAGTCTATGTGTATCTTTTTAGGTGAAGTGAGTTTCTTGTAGGCAGCATATTATTGGGTCTTATTATTATTATTTTAGTTCATTCAGTCACTCTATGTCTTTTAATTGGAGAATTTAGTCTATTTATATTCAATGTTATTATTCATAGATAAGGACTTATTATTGCCATTTTGTTACTTGTTTTTTGATTGACTTGCAACTCTTCCTTCCTTTGTTATTATCTTTCTTTGTGGTTAAGTGATTTTCTCTGGGAGTATGTTTTAATTCATTGTCTTTTACTTTTAATTTATTTATTATAGGTTTTTGCTTTGTGGTTAAAAGGCTTAAAAAACATTTTATAGATACAACAAGTTATTTTAAACAGATGATAACTTTGACCAGACACACACACACACACAAATAAGACCAACAAACGAAGGAAAAACTAAAAAAGCTCTACAATTTAATTTCTTTCTCTCCACATTTTGACTTTTTATTGTCTCAATTATCTGTTTATATTGTCTATCTCTTAACAAGTTGCTGTGTTGTTATTATTTTTGGTAGATTTGTCTTTTAGTTTTCATACTAGAGATATGAGTGGATTACACCCAATAATTACTGCATTAGATTATTCTAAATTTGACTGTATACTGACTTTTACTAGCGAACTCTACATTTTCAAATGTTTTCTTTTTGCACATTAGCATTCTCTTTTTTTCAGGTTGAAGAATTCTCTTTAGCATTTCTTGTAAGATGAATCTACTGGTGAGGAATTCTCTCAAATTTAATTTGGGAAAGAGTTTATCTCATCTTCATTTTAAAGAAAAGCTTTTTTTCTGGGTACAGTATTTTCTGTTGGCAGTTTTTTTCTTCAGCACTTTGAATATGCCATTCTACCTTTTCCAGGTCTACATAAGAAGTCTGTTGCCAGATAAATCAGAGCTCCTTTTTATGTTATTTTGCTTCTTTTCTCTTGCTGCTTTTAGTATTCTCTCTTTGTCCTTGACCTTTGAGAGTTTGATTATTATACTCCTTGGGGTGGTCTTATTTTGACTGATTCTGTATGGTAATCTATAACCTTCCTGATATGGTTTGGCTGTGTCCCCACCCAAATCTCATCTTGAATTGTAGCTCCCATAATTCCCACTTGTTGTGGGAGGGACCCAGTGGGAGGTAATTGAATAATGGTGGCAAGTCTTTCCTGTGCTTATTCACTTTCTCATGATAGTGAATAAGTCTCATGAGATCTAATGGTTTTATAAAGGGGAGTTTTGTGGCCACCATGATTGTGAGACCTCCCCAGCTATGTGGAACTGTGAGTCCATTAAACCTCTTTCTTTTGTAAATTGCCCAGTCTCGGGTATGTCTCTATCAGCAGCATGAAAACAGACTAACATAGTGAATTGGTACAAGTAGAGTGGGACACTGCTGAAAAGATACCCAAAAATGTGGAGGTGACTTTGGAACTGGGTAACAGACAGATGTTGGAACAGTTTGGATGGCTCAGAAGAAGACAGAAAAATGGGGGAAGTTTGGAACTCCTTAGAGATTTGTTGAATGGCTTTGACCAAAATGTTGATAATGATATGGACAATGACATCCAGGGTGAAGTAGTCTCAGATGGAGATGAGGAATTTGTTGGAACTGGAGCAAAGGTAACTCTTGTTATGTTTCAGCAAAGATACTGGTGGCATTTCACTCCTGTCCTAGAGATGTGTGGAGCTTTGAACTTGAGAGACATGATTTAGGGTATCTGGTGGAAGAAATTTCCAAGCAGCAAAGCATGCAAGAAGTGACTTGGGTGCTGTTAAAGGCATTCAGTTTTAAAAGGGAAACACAGCATAAAAGTTTGGAAAATTTGCAGCCTGACAATGCCATAGAAAAGAAAATCTCATTTTCTGAGGAGAAATTCAAGGTCTCTTGAAGACTCTCTTTGAGCTCACTGATTCCTTCTTCTGCTTCATCTAGTCTGCTGTTGAGAGCCTCTAATTCATTTTTCAGTTCAGCAAATATATTTTTTAGTTCCAGGATTTCTGTTTGATTTTTTAAAAATTATTTTAATCTATTTGTTAATTTTTTCTGATAAATTTCTGAATTGATTTTTCAGTGTTATCTTGGAGGGATCTTAGACCTTCTATTTTCAGTTCTTGAGTTGAGGGCTCACGTATCACCATTTCATTAGGATTGATCATTGACTCCTTAGTTTTTCTGCTTAGGGATGCTATGGTTCCCTGTTTGCTATAGTTTCTTGTGGATGTATGTCTATGGCTTTGCATTGAAGGACTGGTTATTTATTCCAGGTTTTACTCTCTGGCTTCTTTGGTCTTCCTAAGGTATGTTTCCTTAGATATCTGTTGCAGTTCCCTTGAGGCCATTTTATAGTTGATCACTGTCTCCTTTTCATCACTAGATGGTGCCATAAACCCAGCTTTGTTCAGCTCTTGCAAAGATTTGGAGCGCTGTCTGTCTCAAATTGGCGAGAAGGTCTTAAAGGCCACCCAACTATGTTGAAAATCTGGGTCAGGGTTCATGCTTAGAAGACCTGTGGAGCTGCCTCCTACAGCATGGTGCTGCTGGATAGCCACTCTGATTTAGCATTGTCTTTAGCTGAGATAAATAGTAGAATTTAACAGGGCGGGATTGCTAGTCCTGTTTCCCACTTTGTCTTTGGCTGCTTTCAGGGGTTTGTCTTTCTACAGGCACAGTGTTTCTGTGGGTTGAGGTAGAAAAGGTTTCTCTGAAAGGGAACTCAAAATGGTGAGGAAACTGGCTGTCCACCTTGATCTCACTTTGTCATGTGTAGAAACTCTTGAATCCAGGGGGATTTTTCCATGTATGGTGCCTAGCAGATTGGGAGAGGGTGTTGCAGATACAGAAGTCCAATTCTGTTACTATCTGCTTGGAGTTTTTTACTTTTCTGTGGCCCCAGAAATTTCCTTAGCCTCAGCTTTGAGTTTTGGAGTATTGCTGGTGATAATTGTTATGCTAGATATTTGTTTGGTTTTCTAGGGAAGGAAGGTGAGAGTGAAGCCAGATTGTTTCCCAAAAAGACCTAGGATTGACTACATTCGTACCCATTCAAGTTTCTTCTATTCAAAAGCAGCAACATGATTTAGGCTAGCCAAAAGAAAAAGAAACTATGAACTATGAAAAATGAAGTGGAGGTTAATCATGTGTAACTGAGGTGAGGCGGACAAGCATGTATTGAAGATGTTTGTGGCACTTATTACTTGGCAATATAAAAATGAGTTAATTTTTTTTTAGGGTCACAAATCAGGAGCAAATTTTTTGTCTTTTCTGCCATTGCCAAATGTTCTGATTATACTGATTTTTTCATACCTGGACCCTCTTGTTGACATAGTTGTTATAGCCCTTTAAGGTTCTGAGTAGCATAGAGAAGACACAGGCTAGTCTGGCTCATAGACTCTTAAGAGAGTTCATTGGCTTTGTGATGGATGCCATGTAGAGCAAACATAATCTATCATGCTCCAGTTTTGTCTCAAAGAAAAAATATTTACTAAGGATTCATACTCCTATTATACTTTCTCTCATCATCATTATCTATCATATGCCAAAATATTTTGGGGAAGGAGGAATACCTTAGTATTTGTATTGCTGGATCTCCGCCTTTTTCCCCCTCACATCCATAGTCTATAATACCTTGAATGAACAAGTTATATATTTCCAGTGATTCCAGACTCCCTAGTGAACCCATAATATAGGCATTTATTATATATAAAAAGTCCTATCTGTCATAGATTTCAGGCAACAAAGTTTAGAAAACAAAGTCTTTATCCAAGGAGCCATAAAAAAATAGAGGTTTGGCATAGGGTGGTTGGTAAAGGAAAAATATCCTAAAGTACTTGTTTCTATACTTGGCTATGCTTTTGTGGAAATATAGTTAGAATTAAAATAAAGTTTGGGCACTTAAAGGAATAAGCTTTAGTAATTTGGAAGATTTCCTTACATAGGATCACTTATGCACTGTGTATTTACATACTGAAAGACATAACATTGGTTCTCAAAGCTAGTATTCTAATATACTATCAGTAAGGGTCAGTGGGAGGTAAAGAGGTGATTTCACAGCTTATGCGCGCAGATTACAAATCACAGGCAAATAATCTTAGTAGTCCCAAATGTGAATGTCATCAAGTGTATCTTCATGAAGAAAATATTTGGAAATGTTGAGATACAAGATTTTACCAATACACCTTTAGTCAGTTGTACATAAAAATGAACATATGGCTCTGAGATTACGTTTGGCTCCTGGCTGTATCTTAGACTGATCCATTTTTTTAATGACTTTAAAATTAGATATTTGGGTTAGTTTTGCTTGACATTGACTTAAGAGAGCCTTTTATAAATTAAAAATCCTAAGAACACAACTACAGGCAAAGATTATAGTGAAAACAATATAGAGACTGTGTCTGTGCTGATTGGAGTGTAGCCTAATACTGTATTCTGGTGAGTAATCTGGTAGTAGTTAGATTAAAACATGTGAATACTATGTGAATACTTGCTTTGGTGTAGATCCCAAAGGATGTCACATAAGTCATATGAACTAGTTTACCTGGGCAGGTTAAGTAATAGTACCACTAATCTCTCTCAGAAGTATTCTGGATTGGACAGTCTGTCATCTAACCTCTAAGTATACGTGTATGAAGGTACTCATTACAGTTATAGAGAGGGTCCTTAATGGGAAGAAGGAATAGGGAAAACATGGTGGAAATATACACAGACTAAGTTGTATGCAGTAGTTAGAATCAAATAATTAGATGTTATTTAAGTGGGTTAATCTTAAAAACCTATTGCTTATTCAAAAATGAAATAAGCAGACTAAAATATATACTATTTTATAAGACAATACATGCAAAATGAGTAATATACATGTTACAAGAATTCATGAAAACTGAAAGACATCAAATACATTACAGTAGCTGTCTAAGAGGAAAGAGAAAAATGTGAGTGGATTATAGAATTAAAAGAAAGTGATTTCACTGCTGGGTGCAGTGGCTCACTTTGGAAGGCTGAGGTGGGCAGATCGTTTGAGTCCTGGAGTTCAAGACCAGCCTGTGTAACATGGCAAACTCTGTCTCTACAAGAAACACAAAAAAATTAGCAGGGCACAGAGGAGCACACCTGTAGTCCCTGTTACCTGGGAGGATCACTTGAGCCCAGGAGGTCAAGGTTGCAGTGAGCCAGTGAGCCATGATCGTGCCACTGCATTCCAACCTGAGTGACAGAGTGAGACCCGTCTAAAAACAAAACAAAAACAAGACAAAAAGAAAACAGAAACCAGAGTCAAATAAAACAAGATAGTGCCTTGTGTAGACCAGCGATAATTAGCTGTGAACTGAATAGTATGATTAAGAGAACATTCTGTACCTGATATCCAAAAAAAGAACCCTGTAGACTGTAATTATATTATACATGATACAAGTATAAAGAATGTATCTTTTAAAATATTTTTTATGGGCCAGAATTAAAACATTAGAAACATTATGTATAACTACCCCAGGTATGAGAAACTGGACATAAAATGAATATTAGTGAATCTTTGCCAAAATAGAAGCTTCTGTTTTAAGAGTCCCTAATTTGAGAATTTATAAAGCTATGAGACTGAAAGAATTAAAGTAGCCTCTGGGTAGGAAAAAACCTATCCTAGTTTTTCATCCACACTCCTGGCCAGTCTCTGAATGACAGCAATTTTCCACAACTTATGTAATTATAAATACAGCCTTTCATCCTCAGTACTCAGGCACTTCCCACCTAAACTCTTTTAAGAAAATAAATACCACAAGTTTGAATATCCCCTCTGGAACTTTAATGATATATTTGGAGGTTTTTCACAAAGAAAAACTGCACTGATGTTTCCTATGGACTTTCCTGGATTCCCTGAAGGGAGGCTTTGGCTGACAATTCTAGCTAGCTTTGGGGGTGACTCAGGCATGCTTGACAATTATTACCCGTAAATGTCGATGCAGCTCAATAGCTGAGTATCCGCTCCTTTTTCCTGTGTGTGTCTCTCCTGATTCTGAATGTGGCTTTCTTGAAAAAGAAGAAGGACTGGCTTTCTCTATAGAGAATAGATGTCCTTGAACCTGCTGGAAACTTGGAACAAATTCTCAATTCCAGTTGGCTTAAGCATGCACAGTTACTAGAAAAATGATCCCCCTTATGCTGTTGATAACTGTGTCACAAGAGGAAGTTTGAGATGTCACTGAGTGCTGCAGGAGACTTTTAAGAAAGGCAGTTCTCTCTGCAACCTGTTTTTTACATCACGGGGAAATCTATTTAGTAACTTTTTCAGAATACTACAGTTCATTATCCTACTGGCCCTACGAAACAATCATGATAGTAAAAATTGTAATGCCAGGCACTGTTTTAAGAATTTTGTATGGCATACCTTATTCAATCCCCTCAATGACCCTCTGAGATAGATGATATATAATCTTGGGTTGATGGCTGAGGAAACAGGCACAGTGACATAATGTAACTCTCCCTAGGGTACTCAGCTAGTGCTTGGCAGAAGGAGGATGAGAACTTGGGTATCCTGGTGGCAGAGGTGCATCTTTGGGTTACTGACCATCACCACCTTGCAGAAGCCACCAAGACTCATTCTTGGGTGCAGTGTTTGGCTGGCTGGAAGCATTAAGGTAGGAAGGAAAGAGCATGTACTTTAGAGTCAGACAGACTTAGAATTCTGTTGATTTCACCACTCTCTATTTGTGTGATTCTAGGACAAGTGATTTGATCTCCTGAACTTCAATACAGTTATGTACTGCATAAAGTTATTTCTGTCTATGATAGACTGCATAAATGAGGCTGGTACCATAAGATGATAATGCGGGTGAAAAATTTGTATTGCCTAGTGACATCATAGCCATTGTAATATCATGGCACAATGCGTGACTCATGGGTTTGTGGTGATGCTGGTGTAAACAAACCTGTGTTGCCAGACATATGAAAGTATATTGCATACAATTATATACAGTATATACTTGATAATATACTCTAAAATAACAAAGTATAGTATAAACCAATAACATAGTAAGATATGTTAACATATGTCAGAGACCTTTGTGGAAGCCCCCTCCCATCACAGATGTTAACATATGTTACTGGTTTGTATCGTTACTATACCATTGTTACTTAGAGCTTACTACTTCTACTTATAAAAAAGGTTAACTGTAAAACAGCCGTAGGGAGATCCTTTAGGAGGTATTCCAGGAGACAGCATTGTTGTCATAGGAGATGACAGCTCCATGCATGTTATTTCCCCTGAAGACCTTTCAGTGGGGTAAGATGTAGAGGTGGAAGACAGTGATATTGACAATCCTTACGCTGTGTAGGTCTAGGTTAATGTGTCTTAGTTTTTAACTAAAATGCTTAAAAAGTAAGATAAAAGAATTAAATATTTTAAAAATAGAAAAGGGCTTATAGAAGAAGGATATGAAGACAGAAAATATTTTTGTACAGCTATATAATGTGTGTTTTAAGCTAAGTGTTATTACAGAAGAATAAAACATTTTAAAAAATTTAACAAGTTTATAAAGTAAAACTGTTACAGTAAGCTAAGTTAATTTATTGTTGAAGGAAGAAAATATGTTCTAAAATAAATTTAGTGTAGCTTAAGTGTTCAGTATTTTTAAAGTCTACAGTACAGTAATGTCCTAGGCCTTCACATTCACTCACTCATTGACTCACCCAGCGAATTCCAGCCCTGCAAGCTCCATTCCTAAGCGCCCTACACAAGTGTACTTTTTTTTTTTTTTTAACCTTTTATACCTTACCTTTTCTATGTTTAGATATGCTTAGATACACAAACACTAAACATTGTTTTACAATTGCATGTAGTATTCAGTGCAGAAACATGCCGTACAGGTTCGTAGTCTAGGAGTAATAAGCTATACCACATAGCCTAGGTGTATAGTAAGCTACACCATGTAGGTTTGGGTGAGTACATGCTGATGTTAGCTTGATGATGAAATCAACTAACAATGTATTTCACAGAACATATTCCCACCATTAAATGATGCATGACTGCAGTCTCATTCATAAAATGTGAATAATTATACTGGTTCTGATCTTAGAAAAGAGAGAGTATTAAAATAACTAATACTAAATCCTAGTGTGCTAATAATTATTGGCCCTCATTTGTTGCTTTTATAGGTTGCAATGTCACAAAAATTATTTGATTTAAGAACCCTTCCTTAGTGTGATTACGTATCATGATGTTCATTTTATGAAAGAGTAAACAGGCACAGAGAAGTCACTAACGAGTTCAAGGCCATATAGCTAGTAAACTGAGTCAGGATTTAAACTTTTATCTCTCCAAATCCAACCTCTATGCTCTTGATTCTTATGGATACTGCTTCTAAATGCCATATAGCTGTAAGAATGATTCTTAAGGGTGTAAATCGGCCAGTAAAAAACCTAAAAATCGAAAAAAAAAATCGGTTTTTTTGAATTTCATAAGGAAGTATTTTTGTAAATTAAGAGAAATAATTCTTTGTTGGGATATGTATCATGTGATATCTGACTTGTGAATTTAACATTATTCAGCCCTTTTAGAAATGAGCGGTATGTTTGCATGCAGATTATTTTTGAAAAACACGCCTAGGGTTAAAATGGTATTAGAAATTGATACTTAAGAGAACTGTGAACTAAACCAAACAGCTTGTGTTTTTCAAGGGCATGGAGATTTGAAACAATGAAATGATTATTTTATTTTTCATTTAAAATATTATTTTGGTATTTAAATGATGAATGAAATAAAATTTATATCTAAACTAATAGTGAATTAACCCCTCCCCTTTGGTTCTCCCCTAAATTTTATTTTATTTTTGATTGTAACTATAGTAAAATCAATGATATTCCTAGTATTCTAAAATGTACAATAAATAATTTATTAATTATTGTTTAAATATTTAATTTAGCAAAATGCTTTACTTTATAAGTAAATTAGATCATATTTTGGGTTATCTCTATGAATTCATGTGACTTGAATTCTGATATGCTTTTTCTGAGTGGGAGAGAAATGAGTGGAGTTATAAATAACCATCCAGAACTAAGCATAACCCTGGGATACTTCCTCAAGTGTCCTGCCTGTGTGTTAAGGGGTAAAAAATGTTACCAGCATTCCTGTAACAGACTAGTAGTTTTCACACTGCTGTGTGTGTGGGGCATGTGTGTGTAGTGTGTGTGTGTGGTATGTGTGTGTGTGTGTGGGGGGGGTTCTTGGGGATTTGAAGTATACAGAAGATATTTTAAATTTAGTGTTTCATTTGGATTACTATCTATAAATTGGCATAAACATTCTGGTTGAACTAAATTTCATATAGTTTTGGTGCTTCTGTGTATATTTTTTTCATAACATGTGAAGGCTAAATAGTGTGTTAGCACACTGCACACATGGAGATTTCCACAGTTGTTCAAATACAGAAAAACAGTGAACTAATGATTATAATATGGAATGCTTCAACACAGGTATGCTAAATTCAAAAGCAGCTGGGTCATAGAACTTAATGATATATTATGATTTGGTGTGAATGTATTGTGAGGATCCCACCTTTGTTCACATCAATCTGCAATAATTTATTAGCAATTAAGTATATATATATATACTTAATTTTATATAAGGAATATATAATATATAAATATGTATAAAGGACATTTTCTTTTCCAAGTTCCTTCTATAATTGATCAGATACCAATTTTTAATTAAGGTTTTAGTAATGCCACAAGTGTAATAATATATTCAAGGAAACAAGACAGTTGTAGAGAATTATCAAGAGAAACCTTTTTCTTATTTGCTGATTTAGGTAAATGCAAGATCTGATTATCCTGAAATACAGCACAAAGATTTTAGGGTATTACCTTTTCTGAAAAACATATTTATGTAAAAGTCATCTTTTGCATTATTGTCATTAAAGCTAATTGTAGATACAATGAATAGGAAACTAGACCTGAAATACATCTTTTTCATTAAACCTAAAAAGTGCTATTTGGTTTCAACAAAACATCATTTGTCATTTGAAATTAACATGATTGGCTGGGCTCAGTGGCTCACACCTGTAATACCAGCACTTTGGGAGGCCGAGGCGGGTGGATCATGAGGTCAGGAGATAAAGACCATCCTGGTCAACATGGTGAAACCCTGTCTCTACTAAAAATACAAAAATTAGCTGGGTGTGGTGATGTGTGCCTGTAGTCCCAGCTACTCGGAAGGGTGAGGCAGGAGAATCTCTTGAACCTGGGAGGCAGAGGTTGCAGTGAGCCAAGATTGTGCCACTGCACTCCAGCCTGGTGACAGAGCAAGACTACATCTCAACAACAACAACAAAAAAGAAAAATTAATGTGATTTTATAAAGAATAGTAAACATATGTTTATACCTAATTTTATTTATTATTTAATTTTCAGTGCACATATTGAAATAAAATAAATTTAAATCCATATTGTGAGTCCATGAGAATCTTTTTCATTAAATGACTTATTGAACCATTCATTAACCAAAAACCACACCCATTAAAAGACTTTGCTATCATCCAGATATTAAATATGTAAGCATTTGTAGCTGAACAATTTAGTTTTTTAATCATATAAGTCCTTCAAATTTAGTTCTGTAAAATATTACCATGGGATAATATTCTCAAAAATATATTTTTAGCATCTTTAGAAAACATCTGTCTCCTGTATTTACAGATATATTAGTGTTTACACATGCATGGAGAGCTAAGAAATTTGTGCATTTTTGAAAATGTTGTTCAGTGAAAATCTGAAAGCAATTATAGTGTAAAATCAGTAGATAATATCTTCAAGTTTCCATAGGATTGTGGTTATTTTTTTACCCAAATTTTATGTTATCCAATGAGGGCTACTTTATGATCTGCTGTTTCCTAAAAAGGAACTCCTGGAACCCATGTCCAGTCATGCTGTGATTTTTTTCATTTTAAACCTAGGCTGCCTTTTGACCCTCTTACACAAAGGCATGAGAGAAGAATGATTAACATAGGGATTCTATGGTGATTATACATATTTCTTTGCTTAATCTGCTTCACAACTTTAAACTATTCTGCTGTTCGAGGTATTGTCTCCTATTTCATAGGTATATATCTAATCTAGGGATAAAAATTGAGAACTAAATGAGGTAAAAATAAAGCATTGTTCAAAGTAGTCTTTTTACTGCCTTAGAATTTGGGTATGATTGCTCGCTACATTGGCATTTGAGAGAAAAATTTGGCTATTATGGTTTTTCTTGTTATTTTTATTAAGCGAATGAAAAAGGATAGTAGCAGTTCAGCCACTGGGGTGTTGGAACTGCAAATTGAGGGGCCCCCAAGGACCTTGATACCCATTTTTGAAGTTCAATTCCATCCCTAAGATTAGAGCAGCCCTTCCAAAATGAGGGTCACAAATGCATTTGTGATTTAGACTATTTGTCTGGATGCTGTCAGGGAAACAATTGGCTATTATTGAACAGAACTGCTGATTTTCTCTTTGTACCATTTTTTTCCTTTTGTTTTGGTCATTTCTGAATGGTAAAGTCTGACAGCCAGTAAAAAAAAAAATAGTAGTTACATGGAAGAGAAAGGAACATGGAGACAGAAAGGGAACAAACAAAAAGAGGGAGAAGAAAAGAGACAGATTTTCAATTTCATGTGACATTGATTTAGTCTTGAGTAATTTAGTTTAATTGAAAATATATTTATCGAGCACATACTATGTAAAAAACATTGTTAATTGATGTGGGGGTAAAATTTGACAATATAAAAATCCATGTCACGAAGAGCTCACTCTCTAGTATGGGAGATGAGATTGAATAGAGGAAATGTGACATTTTTTCGTAGAGCCTGCTTCATCCACAGCCTTTCCAACGATTACCACTCATGCTGCCTCTGGCCCCTGATCATAGCTGGTTGGTTGGGAATAGACACAGAACTCAGAGGAAGCCAATCACTGACTAAGCAGTGACTCAAGATGTATTAGGCCTACTCTTGAATGGGTGAGAGCCTATTATGTCAGAATCTCTTCAATCCAACAGCACTGTCCTTCATTTTCTCTCAAAAATATATCTTGCCTCTACTCATTTCTCTCTGTTACTCTCCTATCACTAGTGATGTATTGCCATTGCTTCCTACTTGGTTTCTTCATTTGTAGCATGTTATCTGTTAAGCCCATTCTCCAGTTGGAGTAATTTTTTAAAAAGTACTATCAGATCATGTCATTCCTCTACTTAAAAAATTTCAGTGGTTTCTCATTGCTCTTAATGTATAATCTGAACTCCACAACATGGGCCTCCATGACCACTCAGCTCCTTTTTCCCTCATCACTCTTCTCCCTTGCTTGCTCTCTCTCCTCAGATCCCCTGTCCTCAGCGGCTCCAGCATTGCTGCATTCCTCCAATATGCCTAGGCAATTCCATATTACGGCCGCTGCACATGATTACTCTGCCTTTTGTTCCTCACATGTTGGCTCCTTTAAACACTTTAAAAGTGTCAGCCTAAATTTTATCTTCTGGCAGATGCCTTTCTGTGACACTCTTGTTAAGGGAGATTTCACTTGTCACCCTGTTACTGTGCCCTGTGATATTTTTCGCAATACTTTTTACAATTTTAAACACACACACTCTCTCTCTCTCTCTCTCTCTCTCTCTCTCTCTCTCTCTCTCTTACTTAGGGTAGGTACTGTCTGATTATCTCACTAGATTGTAGCAGCATTGCTCCCTACTGTAGACCTCCATGCCTTATGCAGTGCTTAGACTCATATTAGAAGCATGATAAGTTCAGCAAATAAATGAATTTAAATTAAGCCATAGAGAAATTGTTGCCTGTCAGTGGTGAATCCTAGAGTTAGCAGACAAGGTTGTGGGTGATCATTTTGGGCTCATGAATAGTTTCATCAGTACAGTATCATGTAGAGGTTGACCACATAGGTCTCAGAGTCAAAGAGATCTGGGTTCATGCTCAAGCTCCACTACCTACTAGCAATATTATCTCAAGAATATTATTTAACCTCCATGAACTGTTTCCCAATATGTAACACAGAGGTAATATTTTTTTTACAAAATTGTTGCAAGGATATATGATAATGTGTGCAAGGTAATTTGTAAGAATAATAATGAATAACATTTATTTATTACTTTTCTGTGCCAGGTCCTAGGCAGAGAGCTTTACAGTGCTATGTCATCAGATCTCTTCATTAATCCTGCTAGATACAAACCATTATCCTTACTTCACAAGCAAGAGACTTCAAAAAGAGGCGAAGTTGGCTGGGCGCGGTGGCTCACGCCTGTAATCCCAGCACTTTGGGAGGCCGAGGTGGGTGGATCACGAGGTCAGGAGTTTGAGACCAGCCTGACTAACATGATGAGACCCCGTCTCTACTAAAAATACAAAAAATTATCCAGGCATGATGACAGGCACTTTAATCCCAGCTACCTAGGAGGCAGAGGCAGGAGAATCGTTTTAACCTGGGAGGCGGAGGTTGCAGTGAGCTGAGATTGAGCCATTGCACTGAAACCTGGGAGACAAGAGTGAGACTTCTCTCAAACAAGAAAAAAAAAAAAAAAAAAAAAAGAGGGAAAGTTGAAGATCATATAGCCAGTAAGTGGCAGAATCAAGGTAAATTCAGAAATTTTAATCTCAGAATCTAATGTTACAACACTAAGCTATACTGGCTTCCATATGGCATATGGAAGAATACATTCAAATAGAAGTAAGGAGCAAAGAGTTATTATTTTTAAGTAGATAAAGGTAATCTGAAGGGAGCAGAGAATTAAAGAAATGTACACTAGGAAGCCACATCAAGATAGCACATGGCCCCTGAAAGAGACAACTTTTCAAAGAACCGTTGCCTTTGTTTTGGTAGTTTTTGGTTTCCAAGACTAGTCCGATGATGTCCAATCAAACTCTATATTCTTTCCTTTTACCAAATTGTTATACTACCTCCAGTTTTTGGTGAACTACTTTCTCAATTGTTGCATCTTCCCTGGCTCATGGTGGATTGCTTTTTCCTAGGGTTTGTAATATTTTATTGGAAAAATCATCTTCTGTGTGTTTTTTTTTTTTTTTTTTGGAAAATGTCCATGAGCATTGAATTGTAGACATGTCCTCACTGAATAGCTTCCTATTTGCTTCTGCCTGGGCTCTGTGGATTTCACAGCCTAGATTAATGTTTATTTTGGGGTTTCTTTACAACACAGGCAATGCAAATTTAGAACGAAACCCATTCTGGCATGGGCCTGAGGTTTTGATTTCTGATTGGAACCTTCCCTCTCCCACTGGCCTGATCAAACGGTGGCCTGATCAAACGGCAGCCTTTCTTACAGCTTCCTCTGGGCTAATGGTTAGAATTTTTGTAGTCTCATTTCCACAGATAGACCAGACCTTAGAGGATGTTGAACTCATTCAGTGTTTTAGGTCCATTTTCCTTTCACATGGGCCAAAGCTACATATTTTCTCCATATGTGGTGAGTAGACACTCAGCCCTTACCTGTACAGCCCTTATCTGGGGCTGAAACCCTTTTATATGGCTGGAAAGCATCTTCTGCTTACTACACAGGCTTTACCATTCCTTATTGTTTCCCCAACCCAGCTCTTATTGTTCTTTCTTTTGAGATGAGATATATATTTGGATCTTTTAATCAGCATTTACATGTTCCTTGTGAGATGTGAGCCCGTTTATATTAATATGGTTTCAGTCCCTCATGTTACCAGAAGTCCTAAAGCACCGAAGCACCAAGTGATTGATTTCTTGTGTGTTGAGGGAATGTGTTTTGCAAAGGGGTAGGAAGCTGTGCAAAGAGCTGGGCTTTATTCTGTAGATCACAGGGAGCCATAAAAGACTTTTCATTAAGTATATAGATAATCAAATCTATATTTTAAAGAAGCTAACTCAGGAGCATCATAAAGAATGGATGGAAACTGGAAAGACTAATGACATGGAAGCACATTAGAATGCTATTCAAAGTGTCTAAATCAAAGATAGTTGAGAGACTGACCCAAGCAGTAGAAACAGAAGAGACAGGTTAGATCTGTGAGAAAAGGAAAAGTCACACTTACAAGACCTTAAGACTTATTACATAAGAGGGAAGAGAAGTCCCAGACTTCTGACCTCAGCAATGAGGAGGATATTTGGTTGGATTGATAATATAGATGCTCCTCGACTTACCATGGGGTTACATCTCAATCAGCCCATCATAAGTTGAAAATACTGTTAAGTCAAAATGCATTTAATACACCTAACCTACCAAATATCTTACTTTAGATTAGCCTACCTTAAATGTGCTTGCATTAGTTTACAGTTGGGCAAATCATCTAATACAAAGCCCATTTCCTAATAAAATGTTGAATATCTCATGTGACTTGTTGACTACAGCACTAAAAGTGTAAAACAAAGTGATTATAGGTACTGACTACTAATGTACACAGCAGAAAGTATCATCATAAAGTCAAAATATCCCAAGTTAAACCATTGCAAGTCAAACCATGGTAGGTCAAGGACCGCCTGTACTTTCTTGGAAAGACAGGTTATCACTGACTATTGGCATGGCATTGCCCCATTCCTCTGCTACAAATATCCCAACTTATGATGGTTTCGGGGAAAATCCAAGATTGTAGCGTAGCTGAGTGAGTAGGTAGTGGAATTAGCTGGTGGACTCACTTCTGGCTCAAATATAATGCTTGACAATCCTATTTACTGTGTTACCTTAAGTGTATCCAAGTTAGTAGAAATATTTTGCTGTTGTGAATTCCACACTTACTCAACTGTCAGGAAGTGGGGCTTGATTTCTTTAACTCCACTCATGTTAACTGCATTCTCTGGTCTCCAGATTCTTATGTGATGAGAGGATAGTGGGTTTCCTAGGTGAGTAGCTTTTCCTTTTCTCTGCTTGGGAATAAAATATGTGGTCTATAGGTGGAAAAAAGTGAAATTAAATGATACTGTACAAATCGACAGAAAAAATACTACTGTATGTTAGCAGTTTGTGAACATTTTATGCTGACAAAGCTCAGCAAGTCTGGACAGAAATACTTGCACAAATCTGATTATAAGATTTCTCTCACTGAAGCAGGAACTGGCTCAGCAGAGGGAATCAAAAGAATAAACTGATGTAATTTATCCTTTCCCTGTTTCTCATGAGAAGAGACGCTTGCTAGGAAATACACAGATATTTTACCATAAGATTCCAGTGCAAATGCATAGCTTCTTTGACAGAATTGCTTCTGCATTCTAGAGAGACGGGAAGAGTAATGCTTCAGTCAAGCTAGTGGAGTCTTCATCAGAGATTATCTTCATCAACATAGGCTCTTTACTTGCTTGCCCCACTTCTTTCTTCCAACTGCTTTTATTTCCTTTAGGGATGAAACCCATTAACTAGCAAATATTAAAAGGCTTGACGTTTTGACTTGAAAAAGATGGTTAAAAACCAGTTTATATATTTTCCAAGATGAGGTCTCCAACTTAGCTCTGTGCTCTGAGGATAGTCACAATTGCATTGCAGAGCTCTCTAGGAAGATTCGGGGTCGAACTCAACAACATTTTAAGTTGAGGAAACTATAAAGAGCAATATATATACATTTTTAAAAGCAATCCTACTGCAGGGCATCCCTTTATGAATTGTGATCAAAGAAACGTGGGCTGGGAGTTAGGAGACCTAGATTCTGATCTGTCTGTCATTACCTATCAATGTGGCCTTAAGCAAGTTCCATAGCCTCCTGGGGTCTCAGTTTCTTCATTTGTAAAATGAGGGAGACAGATTAGTGGCTCCCAAATGCTGGTCAGTAGATGAGATGTATTCAGACCCCTGAGAAACTTTGAAAACTTTCTAGTCAGAATTCTCAGAGATTTTGATTTGTAAATGTGGGGTGTATGCCAGGAATCTTTAGTTTATACAAAGCACCCCTGGGAATTCAGATGCCACTAAGATTGGGAAGCATGATCGAAGTGATTTTCAGTTTGCTTTGCTATTTTATTGTTGAAATTTTTATTTTGAAAAAAATTTCAATCCTAAAAGAGTTCCAACAGAGCAAAAGGAATCTGTACATATTCTTCATCTAGGCTCGTTAATTGTTCACACTGGCAAATTTGTGCTCTCACTCTCCCTTTCTCTCTCCACGCACACACATGTTATATATGTGAGTGTGTATGCTTTACTATTATAAATACCTTTTTTTTAAACATTTGAGATTAAACTGTATACATCATAACACTTCACCTCAAAACATGTCGGTATGCATCTCCTTAGAACAAAGATAATCTCTTTTATAATTGCAGTATTCATCTCCTTAGAACAAAGATAATCTCTTTTATAATTGCAGTACAAAGGTCAAATTCAGGAAACTTAACATAGATACAGTGTTAATGTTTAGTATATTGTTTCCCACAAAGACTGTCCTACATAAACATAGCATAAGCATCAAATAGAGAAAATTAATATTGATACATTGCCACTATTTAATCTTCTGACTCCATTCAAGTTTTGTCAATTGCCTCAATAATATCCTTTATAGAGAATCATCTAGTTCAGAATTATGTGTTTTATCTGGTTGTCATATCTCTTTAGTCTCTCTCAGTCTAGAAGAGTTTCTCAGACTTTCCTTGACTTTCATGACCTCGATATTTTTGAAGATTGCAGGCCATTTATTTTATAGAATGTCCTTCAGTCTCAGTTTGTTTGATATTTTCTCATGATATAGGTTAGACATGTTTGTCAGGTACATTGCCCCAGTCCTATATTCAGACAGGTCTCCAAATGGTTCCAGTTTTTTTTTTTTTTTTTTTTTTTGGTAAAGAATGGTATTCAGGGACCCAGGTCTGAGCAACAGGCATACTGTTGCTGTTGGCATATACCTCCCAGCCTTACGGAATGTGTATATGTATGTATATGTGTATGTGTATGTGTGTGTATATATGTATTGTATATAATATATATTCACAGATACCATCTCATTGACCCCCTCCCACATATTCAAATGCATATTTACATTATATTTATTTCTTTTTTCTCTACATATATTGAAAAACATGGGTTCACATGGATACCACCAGTTCTCACTCAACATTACAAAGATCATTCTAGTTTTCTTCTTTTCCATATTTGAAACTCACTTCTCCAATAATGAGAAACCTGGAACCCATCATCCTTATCTAGTTATTTACATATTTGATTATCCTTTGTATGTAACCAGTTTCCCATCTCCACTGCCATTTCCTTCACCTTCACCCTGGTTAGGCTCCGATACCTCAATACCACTTCCTCTTTCCTCCATCAGCTGAAAACCCTTATTATTCTACTCATACCCTCCTGATACCTTATACCAGGCCACCCCTGTGGATGCCCTCCTGCCCTTGTGAGGACTCCGACACTGCATATTACATACTTATCAGGCTCTGACTCCACGTTGAGGGCTGCTCCTCCCACTGCTATAGCTCCGATGTTTCATACAGGCTGCCCCTCATGGGAACAATCTTTCATCTTGCTTGTGCTGTGACACCCTTGGGCCCTGGGAACTATTCCTACTGTGGCGTGGGTGCCTACTTGTTCTGCCAAAAAGGAAGGAGTGTACCCACTCCATTCTCTGAAGTTTAATATTAGAGAAGGTAAACTAGGAAGTACAGACTTTCTTTTTCATTCATCTCAAATCCAGGATTGTTGGGGGACATTACAGGCTGTTTAATTAAAAAAGAATCATAGAATATCAAATAACCTGGTGAAAGAAATGCTTGATGGATAACATTTCATTATATTTGAGCACTTAGTTTATTGTTACTCAGAAAAGGCCAACTATGATTTAGGATTTTTAGAGAACATATTGCCAAACAGTAGTCTGGGAAACTTATTTGGGGCAGGAGGTATGGCACAGTATCAGATTTCTTTAACAAGGACTTAAAATTTGGAAGTGTGAACTACTTTATACTAACAAGAACTGTCTTTATCTTCCTTCAAGATTTACCTTCAGAAAGTGCCTTTAGTGTTAAAAGAATGGATTTTATTATACAACAGGAAGAAATTGTGACCTTAAGAGGAGTGACATTCAGATGAGTAACTATAGAAGGTGAAGATTTTCTGTGGAGGCCTTTGAAAAGAGAGAGAACTCAGAGGGATAAACTGGAGGCTGGATGAATCCTCTGGTGTTTTGTACCACTTACACCCATATCAGGTTGATGCTTATAAACAAAAAAGCTGGTTTGTTTTAAACACTGGAAGCCTTATACAGGTTCTCCTTTAGATTATTTACTGTATAGATAAGTAATACACTTTCATAAAGATAGTAATTCTAAAACCATGGTTACTGTAGTTTCAAGTTATTTATTTGCTTATTTATTTGTTTGTTTTTAAGGTATGATATTTTATTAGTCAGGACACTATCAAATAACCTCAATGCATATTTTAGTTTATAAAGAATCCATATGATCCTGCCTCAGCTCCAATTACTAGTACCAGAGCTGTCATTTATGGCCTCACAAATAGTGCCTGTGTAACTCCAGGAGGCACTGTTCACACTGACTGTGATGTGAATAGCACCCCTTGGAGCTGTGCAATGAAGCAGCTCTGAAAGTAATACATAATCTGCCATCACTGGGCTGCTTCCTGCATGCTTGAGTGGCAGAGGAAAAGGGCTTGGACCCAGAAAAGGAAGATAAATTATTGCCATTGGCTGTAGATGGTGTATATTGACTGGTTCCTTCTCAAGCCCAAATCTAGAGCTCTTTGAATAGATGCAGATGCACTGCCGCTGAATATGTATGTATGTGAGCATCCTGGTGTTTAAGCAATTTAAATTGCAAGAACTTTGTACATCAATAAGAGGAACAAAAAATAACCAGCTTTTTGCAGTGTAATTACATTTTACTGAATTAGCAAAGTAGCATGACCTTCGAGTTAGTCTTTGGGATACCAGGAGAATTGCGTCTTTGCCAGCCAGCCCGCCTGCCCTGCTGATGCAGCATCTGTAGAACTCCGGGGAGTCCATTTTGAGCATGTTAAGGAGGAACTCTGCAAGATTAAATCCCTCTTTCCATTAACAAAAATGGGAACACTTTCTGTAAAGCCTGTCTTAACCAGCAGAGGGGATTTGAAACATTTGGCAAGATCATTTCTGGAAAATAGACTTGAGTTTGAGTCTTGCCCTGTGGAGGCCATCGCTAGCCACAGGTGATGGCTACCCTGGATTTCACAGGGGCACTGCTTTAGTTGGTCTATTTTAAAAGGCATTATTGGTTCATTTTAAGGCTTGCATTTTGTACATAGTTTAAGAGAATTAAGTAACTAACGTGTTTCTCTGTGTAGCGACAACTAGATATTGATAGTAAGAAATGATAGCACTTGTTGAGTGCTTGTCATGTGGCATGCACTGCTATCGGCTCTTTCATGCATGATCTTATTTACTCCTCACATCTACCCTCTGAGAGAGTTATTCACACCTAAGAGTCTTCAATTGTAAGATGCACTGTTATTTTATACAATATAAAGAAAGAAACATCATTTAAGATAGGAGAACTTTCTATAAATCCAGGACAACAAAGGGCTATCTCTACCTTCAGGATAAGGGTAAATGAAAATAAATCCATCACCCAGAAGGGTAAAGCAAGAGCACTTGCATGACTCAATCTTTGCACTGGATTCAGGAAGGGTAGAAAATTCTGGGCAGGAGCATGATAAAATCCTCTTGGGCAAAACCCAACCTCAGGTTAGCCTGATCGCAATTGTAAGGAACATCCTGATTTCAGAAATGTTAAAATGTGAAAACTTTTGTCTTGAAACTTTTGAAATATGTATTTTTATAAGCTCTATTTTACATAAAAGAAAAGTGAAGCCTAGAGAGATGAAGCCACTTATCTAAATTTACTAAATGGGAGAGTAGGGATACAGAGCCTATATATTTGAGCCCTATACATTTCCACTTCTAGAAGATGACAGTAGCCTAGTGTATAAATAACATGTGTTATGAGGAAACAATTGTATACACTAGTTATATGTGCCATAAAATAAAGGAAAGAACTTCATACATAAGGATAGAGAATTCGACTGGGTTTCTTAGGTGTCATATAAGAGAAATGAGAATGGCCAGAAACTTGGCATCCTATGTTTGGTCCCTCTCATCATGCTTTTGCCAGAGACAATTTCAAATTTTCCAGAATCGCATTTTTCCCCTAAAAAAGAGAGTTTTTCTTTGATGCTATTGTGGCTGTTAATTAGAAAGTAAAGCACATAAATGGGAATAAATTTTTCCTCCACTTTTCTTTATTCCTATTTGGCAAAGGACATTCTACCTATTTCTTAGGCTGAAAATATTCACCCTGTCATGCACTGTGACTTTGTGAAGAAGATCCTAAGTACTCAAAACTCATAGTTAGATAACACAGCACATGTTTTTCTCATAGGAAGTGTTGGAAAATAATTAGGAGAATGGTTATTTTTAAAGGTGACATTTATCTCCTCAAGGTATTTTTCTTTCTTTCTTTTAAGATTTTTTAAATGATTTATTTATTTCAAGTTTTGGGATACATGTGCAGAACCTGCAGATTTTTTACATAGATATACATGTGCCATGGTGGTTTGCTGCACCTATTGACTCATTGTCTAAGTTCCCTCCCCTTTCCCCCCACCCCTTAACGGCCCTTCATGTGTGTTGTTCCCCTCTCTGTTTCCATGTGTTCTCACTGTTCAACTCCCATGTATGAGTGAGAACATGTGGTGTTTTCTGTTCCTGTGTTAGTTTGTTGAGGATGATGATTTCTAGCTTCATCCACGTCCCTGCAAAGGACATGGTTTCATTCCTTTTTATGGCTGCATAGTATTTCATGGTGTATATGTACCACATTTTCTTTATCCAGTCAATCATTGATGGGCATTTGGGGTGATTCCTTGACTTTGGTATTGTAAATAGTGCTGCAATAAACATATGTGTGCATGTGTCTTTATAGTAGAATTATTTATGTTCCTTTGAGTATATACGCAGTAATGGGATTGCTGGGTCAAATGGTATTTCTGGTTCTTGATCCCAAAGTGTTCCTACTTCTCCACAGCCTCTCCAGCATCTATTTTTTCTTGACTTTTTAATAATCATCATTTTAACTGACGTAAGGTGGTATCTCATTTTGGTTTTGATTTGCATTTCTCTTATGATCAGTGATGTTGAGCTTTTCTCATATGTTTGTTGGCCACGTAAATGTCTTCTTTTGAGAAGTGTCTGTTCATATCCTTTACCAACTTTTTGATGCTTGTTGGCCACGTAAATGTCTTCTTTTGAGAAGTGTCTGTTCATATCCTTTACCAACTTTTTGATGCATTTGTTTGTTTTTTTCTTGTAAATTTGTTTAAGTTCTTTGTAAATTCTGGATATTAGACCTTTGTCAGAAGGGCAGATTGCAAATATTTTCTCCCATTCTGTAGGTTGCCTGTTCACTCCGATGATAATTTTTTTTTTTTTGTCTGTGCAAAAGCTCTTTAGTTTAATTAGATGCCATTTGTCAATTTTGGATTTTGTTGCAATTGCTTTTGGTGTTTCTGTTATGAAGCCTTTTCCCACACCTATGTACTGAATGGTATTGCCTAGTGTTTCTTCTAGGGTGTTTGTGGTTTTGGGTTTTACATTTAAGTCTTTAATCCATCTGGAGTTAATTTTTGTATAAGGTGTAAGGCAAGGTTCCAGTTTCAATTTTCTGCATATGGCTAGCCAGTTTTCCCAGCATGATTTATGTAACAGGAGAGCGTTTCCCCATTGCTTGTTTTTTGTCAGGGTTATTGGAGATCAGATGGTTGTAGATGTGTGGTGTTATTTCTGAGGTCTCTGTTCTGTTCCCTTGTTCTATATGTCTGTTTTGGTACAGTACCATGTTCTATATGTCTGTTTTGGTTACTGTAGCCTTGTAGTATAGTTTAAAGTCAGGTAGTGTGATGCCTCCAGCTTTGTTCTTTTTGCTTAGGATTGTCTTGGCTATGTGGGGTCTTCTTTGATTCCATATGAAATTTAAAGTAGTTTTTTCTAATTCTGTGAAGAATGTCAATGGTAGTTTGATGTGAATAGCATTGAACGTATAATTTACTTTGGACAGTATGGCCATTCTCATGATATTGATTCTTCCTATCCATGAGGATGGAATGTTTTTCTATTTGTATCCTCTCTTATTTCCTTGAGCTGTAGTTTGTAGTTCTCCTTGAAGAGGTCCTTCACATCCCTTGTAAGTTGTATTCCTAAGTATTTTATTCTCTTTGTAGCAATTGTGAATGGGAGTTTATTCATGATTTGGCTCTCTGCTTGTCTATTGCTGGGGTAAAGAAATGTTTGTGATTTTTGCCTGGGTGCAGTGGCTCACGCCTGTAATCCCAGCATTTTGGGAGGCTGAGGTGGGCAGATCATGAGGTTAGGAGTTCGAGACCAGCCTGGTCAGTATGGTGAAACCTGTCTTTATTAAAAAAAAAAAAAAAAAGCAAAACAAAAAACTTAGCCAGGTGTGGTGGCATGCACCTGTAGTCCCAGCTACTCAGGAGGCTGAGGCAGAAGAATGATTTGAACCCAGGAGACAGAACTTGCAGTGAGTCGAGATCACGCCACTGCTCTCCAGCCTGGGTGACAGAGTGAGACTCTGTCTCAAAAAAAAAAAAAAAAAAAAAAAAAAGAAAGAAAGAAATGTTTGTGATTTTTGCACATTAATTTTGTATCCTGAGACTTGCTGAAGTTGCTTATCATCTTAAGGAGTTTTTGGGCTGAGATGATGAGGTTTTCTAACTTTAGAATCATATTGTCTGCAAACAGAGACAATTTGACTTTCTCTCTTCCTATTTGAATATGCTTTATTTCTTTCTCTGGCCTGATTGCCCTGGCCAGAACTTCCAATACTATGTTTAATAGGAGTAGTGAGAGAGGTCATCCTTGTCTTGTACTGGTTTTCAAAGGGAATGCTTCCAGCTTTTGCCCATTCAGTATGATATTAGCTATGGGTTTGTCATAAATAGCTCTTATTATTTTGAGATATAGTCCATCAATATCTAGTTTACTGAGAGTTTTTAACATGAAGGGATGTTGAATTTGATTACAGGCCTTTTCTGCATCTATTGAGATAATCATGTGGTTTTTGTCTTTTTTTCTGTTTATGTGATGGGTTACATTTATTGATTTGCATACGTTGAACCAGCGTTGCATCCCAGGGATGAAGCCGGCTTGATCATGGTGGATGTTTTTTGATGTGGTGCTGGTTTCTGTTTGCCAGTATTTTATTGAGGATTTTTGTATCAATGTTCATCAGGGATATTGGCCTGAAGTTTTTTGTTGTTGTTGTTTCTCTGCCAGGTTCTGATATCAGGATGATGCTGACTACATAAAATGAGTTAGAGAAGAGGCCCTCCTTTTCTACTGTTTGGAATAGTTTCAGAAGGAATGGTACCATTCCTGTTTGTACCTCTGGTAGAATTTGGCTGTGAATCTGTCTGGTCCTAGGTATTTTTTTTTTTTTTTTTTGATTGGTAGGCTATTCATTACTGCCTCAATTTCAAAACTTGTTATTGGTCTATTTAGGGATTCAACTTCTTCCTGGTTTAGTGTTGGGAGGGTGTGTGTGTCCAGGAATTTATACTTTTCTTCTCAATTTTCTAGTTTATTTGTGTAGAGGTGTTTATAGTATTTTCCAATGGTAGTTTGTATTTCTGTGGTGTCAGTGGTGGTATCCCTTTTTATCATTTTTTATTGTGTCTATTTTATTTTACTCTCTTTTTTTATTACTCTAGCTAGTGGCCTATTTTGTTAATTTTTTCAAAAACTGAGCTCCTGCATTCATTGATTTTTTTTTTTTTTTGGAGGCTTTTTCGTGTCTCTATCTCCTCCAATTCTGCTCTGATCTTAGTTATTTCTTGTCTTCTGCTAGCTTTTGGATTAGTTTGCTCTTGCTTCTCTAAGTCCTTTAATTGCAATGTTAGGGTGTCAATTTGAGATCTTTCTGGCATTCTGATGTGGGCATTTGGTGCTATAAATTTTCCTCTTAACACTGCTTTAGCTGTGTCTCAGATATACTGGTACATTGTCTCTTTGTTCTCATTGATTTCAAAGAACTTGATTTCTGCCTTAATGTCATTATTTACCTAGGAGTCATTCAGGAGCGGTTTGTTCAATTTTCATGTAATTGTGTGGTTTTGAGTGAGTTTCTTAATCTTCAGTTCTAATTTGATTGCACTGTGGTCTGTGAGACTGTTATGATTTCAGTTCTTTTGCTTTTGCTGAGCAGTGTTTTACTTCCAATTATGTGGTCAATTTTAGAATAAGTGACATGTGGCACTGAGAAGAATGTATATTCTGTTGATTTGTGGTGCAGAGTTCTGTAGACATCTATTAGGTTCACTTGATCCAGAGCTGAGTTCAAGTCCTGAATATCCTTGTTAATTTTCTGTTTTGTTGATCTGTCTAATATTGACAGTAGGATGTTAAAGTCTCCCACTATTATTGTGTGGGAGTCTAAATCTCTTTATAGGTCGCTAAGAACTTGTTTTATGAATCTGGGTGCTCCTGTATTGGGTACATATATATTTAGAATAGTTAGCTCTTCTTGTTGCATTGATCCCTTTACCATTATGTAATGCCCTTCTTTGTCTTTTTTGCTGTTTGTTGGTTTAAAGTCTGTTTTATCAAAGATTAGGATTGCAACCCCTGCTTTTTTTTTTCTTTGTTTTTCTATTTGCTTGGTAAATTTTCCTCCATCCCTTTATTTTGAGCCTATGTGTGTCTTCGCATGTGAGATGGGTCTCCTGAATACAGCACATCAATAGGTCTTAACTCTTTATCCAATTTGCCAGCCTGTGTCTTTTAATTGGGACATATAGCCCATTCACATTTAAGGTTAATATTGTTATGTATAAATTTGATCCTGTCATCATGATGCTGTCTGGTTATTTTGCGCACCAGTTGATGCAGTTTCTTCATAATATCATTAATCTTTATATTTTGGTGTGGCTTTTGCAGTGGTTGCTGCTGTTTTTTTCTTTCCATATTTAGTGCTTCCTTCAGGAGCTCTTTCGATGTCGGCATGGTGGTGATGAGTTCCCTCAGTATTTGCTTGTCTGTAAAGGATTTTATTTCTCCTTTGTTTATGAAGCTTAGTTTGGCTGGATATGAAATTGTGGGTTGAAAATTCTTTTCTTTAGGAATGTTGAATATTGGCCCTCTTTTCTGGTGTGCAGGGTTTCTGCTGAGAGGTCTACTGTTAGTCTGATGGGCTTCCCTTGTAGGTGACCTGGCTTTTCTCTCTGGCTGCTTTTAACATTTTTCCTTCATTTCAACCTTTGAGAATCTGAAAATTATGTGTCTTGGGGTTGACGTTCTCATGCGGTATCTTAGTGGTGTTCCCTATGTTTCCTGAATTTGCATGTTGTCTTGTCTTGCTAGGTTGGGGAAATGCTCCTGGACAACATCCTGAAGTGTGTTTTCCAGCTTGTTTCTATTATCCCTGTCTCCTTCATGTACTGCAATCAATTGTGAGTTTGGTCTTTTTATGTAATCCCATATTTCTTGGAGGCTTTGTTCATTCTGTTTCATTATTTTTTCTCTAATCTTGTCTGCATGCCTTATTTCAGCAAGGTGATCTTTAAACTCTGATATCCTTTCTTTCACTTGGTTGATTTGGCTACTGATACTTGTATATGCTTCATGAAGTTCTTGTGCTGTGTTTTTCAGCTCCATCAGGTCATTTATGATCCTCTCTAAACTGGTTATTCTAGTTAGCAGCTCCTCTAATCTTTTATCAAGGTTCTTAGCTTCTTTGCATTGGGTTACAACATTTTCCTTTAGCTAAGCGGAGTTCTTTTTCCCCCATTACCTGAAGCCTACTTCTGTCAATTTGTCCATCTCATCCTCTGTCCAGCTCTGCACCCTTGCTGGAGAGACATTGCGATCGTTTGGAGGAGAAGAGACACTCTGGCCTTGTGGGTTTTCAGCATATTTTCATTGATTCTTTCTCATCTTCATGAGTTTGTCTAGGTTTGATCTTTGAGGCTGCTCACCCTTGGATGGGGTTTTTGTGGGACTTTTTTGTTGTTGTTGATGCTATTGTTATTGCTTTCTATTTGTTTGTTTTTCTTTCAATGATCAGGTCCCTCTTCTGTAGGGCTGCTGCAGTTTGATTGGGGTTCAATTCAGGCTCTATTCTTCTGGTTTGCTCTCGTGCCTGGAGATGTCACTCAAAGAGATTGGAGAATAACAAAGATGGGTGTCTTCTTCTTCTTCTGGGATCTCTGACCTCCAGGGGGACAAACCTGATGCCAGTAGGATCACTTCTGTATAGGGTGTCTGAAAACCCTTGTTGAAGGGTCTCACCTATTTGGGTGGCATGGGGAACAGGACCCATTTAACAAAGCACTTTGACTGTGCCTTGATGGAGGTGGTGTGCTTCGCTGGGGGGATACCCACTCATCTGGGCTGCCTTGATTCCTCAGAACTACCAGGAGGAAAGGATAAATCTGCTGGTCCACAGAGACTGTGGTCACCCTTCCCACTAGGGGCTCAGGCCCAGGGAGCTCAGGGTTCTGTCCCTGAGCCTCTGGCTAGAGTTGTTGGCCTTCCTGCAGGGAGGTCCTGCCCAGTGAGGAAGGATGAGTCAGGGTCAGGCCTAAAGAAGTGCTCTGGCTGCAGTCTGCCACAGCTGGTATGTTGGGCTGTGGGGCACACTCTTGGAACCAAGCTGTCCAGTCTCTCTGGCTCCAGCAGGGGAAAAGCATGGATTGGATCTATAGAGATGGATGCTGTCCTTCCCCCACCCAGGGAGCTTAGCGTGTTAGGCAGTTATGAGTTGCAGTGCTGGCTGCTGCACCTCCCAGGAGGAACTTAAAAGGCTTAGATATCAGGCAGCCACAGCTGTGGTGCTGATCTCCCCTCCCCCAGAAAACTCAGCTTGCTTAAGCAGATTCTAGCTGAGAGGCCATTGAGAATCACATGCCTCCAAGTTGGGGACCCTAGGCCTCAGTTGCATGAATTCACGAGTGGGATCTTCGGATCTATGGGTTGCATGGTTTCATGGAAAAAGCAAGGTTTCCCTGGCTGGGTAGCATGCTTATTCACCACCTCCCTTGGCTAAGGCGTGGAGGCTCTTCTGCTCCATGTGACTCTCAGGTGGGCCACTGAATCACACTGCTCTTCCTCCCTCTCCGTGGATCATGCCAGCTGCCTAGTCAGTTCTGATGAGAGAACCTAGATACCTCAGTTGCGGTACAGGATTCATAGCTATTACGGTTATTTTCTATGGGATCCTCTGATCGCCACTGCTTCTAGTCAGCCATCTTGGTCCTGGCCCACTGAAGGTATTTTTCTAGACCCGAATTTTCTTTCTTTCTTTCCTTCCTTCCTTCCTTCCTTCCTTCCTTCCTTCCTTCCTTCCTTCCTTCCTTCCTTCCTTTCTTCCTTCTCTCCCTCCCTCCCATCCCTCCCTTCCTCCCTCTTTCTTTCCTTTTTTCTTTCCTTCTTTCTTTGTTTCTTTCTTTCCTTCCTTCCTTCCTTCCTTCCTTCCTTCCTTCCTTCCTTCCTTCCTTCCTTCCTTCCTTCTTTCCTTCCTTCCTTTCTTTCTTTCTTTTTTGTTTGAGACAGAGTCTCGCTCTGTTGCCCAAGCTGGAGGGCAGTGGCATAATCTCAGCTCACTGCAACCTCTGCCTCCTGGGTTTAAGCGATTCTCCTGCCTCAGCCTCCTGAGTAGCTGGGACTACAGGCACATGCCACCATGCCCAGCTAATTTTTGTATTTTTAGTAAAGATGGGGTTTTGTCATGTTGGCCAGGATGGTCTCGATCTCGTGACCTCGTGATACGCCCGCCTCAGCCTCCTAAAGTGCTGGGATTACAGGTGTGAGCCACTGCGCCCAGCCCCTAATTTTATTTCTTAAAAAATTTTTTTTTTTACTGCATCGCTAACTTGAAAATATAATAAAATTATATCATTTTTGGTTTGCTTTGGGATGCTCTCATATTAGTATTTAAGCAACATTTTCAGAAAAATAATATGATTATGGGACTATACGATGAAATTGGCTTATGTAAAGACTGAGATGCCTCTCAGTCATTCAAATTAATAGGATTATTGCTTCTAGTTTAGAGAAACAGAATTCATTTACTCCTGCCAAGTAGCAGCAATTTCTGTAGTTTTATTTTTAAACTTCTCAAAGGCGAGTGACCTAATGGTTTCATATGTTTGTGTTATTACGCTTTTATTACAGGAAACATTTTTACACTTATGTTATTAGTAGAATGTTTTCTAATTATGAGGGCATGTTAGTGGGTCTTAAATGTTTCCTAAAATGTCTCTAATTTTAGGCATAACCTAGTGATTTTTTTGTTTTCTTGTTTATTCAGTGTCAAGTACTTACTTAAATGGGCAATGAATATGTAGTGCTAACTAACTAAATACTTCTAGGATTCCATTTGCATCTTATTTGTGAACACCTGTTACATGCCAGTCACTGCTTTCTGGTAGTGGAGATATAATGGTAGAGAAGATGTAGTTGTTTCTTATTAGGATGTTACTGTCTATGTGGCTTGCCCTGGACGGAGTGACAGAGTGCTAAATGGCACCCTACTACTATTCTCACTAGAATGTGAAAATATCCTGCATTCTAGGGTAGGGACATATGTAAATGATTATAATAAATGTGAAATGCACTAAACTAGGGTTTATGTAAATTTATACATTGCTTGCAGGATAGAAAATGACCTGTGCTTTAAGTAGCATTGATAGAAGTTATTTGAGCAAGGCTGTCACAGAAGAGTAGACATTTACCCAGTAGAGTGGAAGACCCAAGTGTAAACAGTTATAGTGTGTCTTTGTAAGGATGCATAGCTGGCAGGGGATGCAGTGCATGGGCTGGGATACGGGGACCACTGGTGGTGAGTGTGCAAGGCAAGGATCAGATTAGCAGGAACTTCATATCCTATATAAAATATGATGGTAATTATAATTTCAGTAAACCTTTCCAGCCCTTTTAGAATTGTTTTCATTTCTATATACCTTATCTCAGTTTTGTGAGCTTTTGAGTTTTTGCTAATGTTCTTGCTTTGTGATAGAAAACCCCCATAGAGAGGAATTTTCTAGTGAAGTTTTAAATGCCCTGGGGCAAGCTGAGGTGGGCAAAGCTCATTGAGCTTATGGTTTTCAAAGCACACACATGATTTAATAGTTAGGAAATGTGCTCAGGAATGGGAAACACTAAAATACTGAGGGATGGATGCTGAAGTTTCTGCCTGTACTTGCAGGACATTTGCTATCTTGGGAAGTGGGAGAAGGTACTAATGAAGGATGCTGATGGACTTCTCTGTTTCAGACTGTCATCCTGAGGAGTGTAATGAAGCATACAATCAAGTTGTTACAGTTTGAAAAGGTTAAAGCAGCTTTGGGGATCACGATTTGTGCTTCTTGGGTACTGGAACATCATGCCAGTAATAAACGATATGAAAGCCAAAGACAAAGAAGCAATTAGTTCTCTGCATTGGTGAAAGGCTGCCCAGCTACAGAGTGGATGGTAAAGGCCGTGAATTCTTTTCCTTTGAGGTTGAACTGAGTCACGAAGACTCAAGCCAGTGGTGAGTAAATCTTGTCAGCCTGTCAGCAGCATTTATTGGGTTTCCACCATCTGATTATCATATAATTAGGTCTAAACAAGTCCTCAAAAGTTTAGAATACATGTTCTATGATGTCAGTAAGCAGCTTGGAGTCAGTAACCTAACCAAAGTGTACTATGCTTTTGTTGAGACTTAGATTTGGAGTAGACTATATATCTTACAAAACAATATTTTTGTCTTGATCAGTAACAACGAAACTACGAGAGTAGGTTATTTCATGTTGAACATACGTCTCTTTCAAGTTGTTGAAATGTTTACATATTTCACCAATGATTTTGGTGCTTCTAGGATTCCAACTGCATTTTATTTGCAAACAACTATTATATGCCAGTCACTGCTTTCTAGCAGTAGAGATATAATGGTAAAGAAGAGTTAGTTGGTTCTCTTCAGAATGTTACTGTCTCTGGGACTTGCCATGGACAGAGTGACAGAGTGCTAAATGATACCCTGCTACTCTTCCCACTAAAGAAAACACAGGAGAAATATCTCTGGCAGATCCACCACTGAATCTGTAGAGAACAATCTTTTAAGGCATGGCAGACACAGAATCCTAGGAGGAGTTGGGCTAGATGGGGGCTCCTCCCCACAGCCCTTGACCTTGTAAAACCTTCTACTTCTCTGACTTTAAAGTATACATAAATCACTGTGGGATCTTGTGAAAATGAAGATTCTTATTCTGCAGATCTGGGATGAATCCTGAGACTGTGCATTTCTTCTAGGTGATGCTGATGGTTCTGCTCTGTAGACCAAACTCAAAAAACTCCCATTGCATGGAAATATCCTTAGATAAACACTTGACTACACTACAAACGACTTAAAATCAGTTTTTTAAAAAAAATTTATGAAACATAATGTGGTAACGTAATAAGGAAAAAAAATATCCTGGCAGGGTAGAAAGATGTAGTCTCAGAAATACAGTAGTATGGAAGTGACCTTTTTGAGAAAATATATCTCGGGGAGGAAACTACAATGAAAGAAGCAAGCAATATTTTCAATCAGCATTAAAATATGAATGCAGATGAGGCATGATGATGACAGTAGATAAATAGCATTCTTTACTCTGGAATTATAAATTATCTTTCATACCAGCAAACGTTTATGTTTTCCTGGGTTTCTTGGTTAACATAGCTTACTGAAAGGGAAGCATAGAACTTGTAAGCTTTTAAAAGGTAGCAGAAATCATGAGAGCTGCAAAGTCTTTGCTAATATTTGTGCTACTCAGCAAATTTATTATTTGATTCACCTATCCCAAGTTGACACCCTTCAGGGAGGGGAAAGTAGAATTTTTGCAGAGGTAAGTTTCCTAAAGACTTTAAAAAATGGCTTTACCTTTGGGACTGTTAGGCCTAATTGTAAATAAATTCTTGCTGCATTCACATCAGCAGTCCTGGATTAGTTAAGAGCTTTACTTGTGTGTGCCAAAACACATTTTTCAAAAATGGCTGAAACTATGTAATCAGCAACTTTGAGTTTGATAGAAAATTACACAGAAATCAGGACCCGTTTCTCCTTGTCCTAGCACCCTGCACTCAACTAAATGATGACTCTTCCTCCTAAGGAAATAGTCATTATATCTTCTAAACACTTACAGATTATTACTATGCTTGCATTTGGCACACTGAACATATTTTGCTCCTTTTCTCTTGTATTCCTTTTTTGTTTTTTGCATTTTAAATCAGATATCAATACTTCTGGTTCCAGTGATTTTTTCCCCTTCGAAGTTACAGCAGCTACTGTTTTTGAAGACGAAGTATAAGAAACATTTTTTTCTCTTTTGAATGAAGTCTGGAACTTGCTGAAAATAATGTCCTTGTACAATGATTTCAACTTGGCTGACTACAACGCTGGTGTCCACTGAGGGTTGATGCTTTTAGAACTGGATATGAACTGAACTCCCTAAACACATCTGAGAAAGGTCTAAAACCAAGTCTTACTTTAAAATATAGATCGTATCTGTGTGTAGTTGTGTTTCTGTACATTTTAAAAACATTTCCTTTAGGAGTACACATCAGTAAACACCAGTGAATAGAACAACAAAGGAGTTAAAATATTCTTCAGACCCCTAGGGCAAACACGTCTTTGAAAAAAATCACAATACAGAGAATGCGGGTCTAAAAAATATACTATTATCCTATTTTTTCCAACTTTCATAAGGGCAAGAGCCTCTTGTCAATACAGGAAGTTTATATTATTAGTTCATTGTACAGTGATGTTTCTCAAAGTGTGGTACACTAACTTGGAATATTTGTTAAAACTGCTGATTCTTGGCCCTAACCCCAGACCTTTGAAATTAAAGTCATTGGATTATGTATTTTCTGTAATTATTCCTAAGTAAATCGTATGTAACTGAAGTTTGAAAACTATTAGCAAACTAGGTAAGAAAGAAAAGTCTACTTGAAGCTTTCCCTGGGAATAGCAAGGAAGCTCTTTAAAGAAGTCTAGGTATTAATTAGCTAAAAGTGCCATATATCTACTCATCTCACCCTAAATTTTTTCCTTTTATTTTTAGTTGACATGTAATAATTTTGTATATTTATGGCATACAGTACATACAATGTGTAAGGATCAAATCAGGGCAATTATCATATCCATCACTTAGAATATTGATCATTTGTTTGAGTTGTGAACATTCAATATTCTCTCTTCTAGCTTTTTGAAAATATACACTAAATTATTGTTAACCATATTCACTCTAGAGTGTTAAATAACACTAGAACTTATTCCTCCCATGTAGCTGTAACTTTGTATATGTTAACTAGTCTCTTCCTATCTTCTTCTCCTGCCACCCTTTTCATCCCCTAATGATAACAGAGGATAATAATACTATAATAATAAATATAGCTCATAATATTTCTATGAGCTATATTTTTTAGCTCCCATACTTGAGTGAGAACACATGGTATTTATCTTTTTGTGCCTTTCTTATTTCACTTAACATAATGTCCTCCAGGCTCATCTTTGTTGCCACAAATGACAGGATTTCATTATTTTAATGGTTGAATAGTCTTCCATTGTGAATATATACCACATTTTCTTTATTCATTCATCCCCTGATGGACATTTAGATTGATTCCATATCTTTGCTATTGTAAATAGTGCTGCAATAAACATAGAGGTACAGGTATCCCTTTGACACACTGATTTCCTTTTCTTTGATAAATACCCAGTAGTGAGATTGCTTTATCAAATGGTATTTTTAGTTTTTGGAGAAACCTACATACCATTGTCCATAATGACTGTAGTAGTTTAATTGGTGCTAATAGTGTTCAAGAGTTCTCGTTTCTCTGCATACTTACCAGGAATTCTTATTTTTTGCCTTTTTGATAATAGCTTGTCTACCTGGGGTAATATGATATTATTTATATATATGTTTATATATAAATAGATTGGTAAATGTAAGTAAGTGTTTCCATGAGTTTTGTGAGCTACTCTAGCAAATTAATCAAACCCAAAGAGGGGGTCATGGGAACCCCAACTTAAACCCAGTTCAAGAGAAGTTCTGGAGGACAAATATATATATTTGTCCATGGTTTTTGGCTTATAACTCCCATATCCCTTGTTACCATTTTTTTTTGTTGTAATGAAGCAGAATCTTAGGACTGTATTTACTTGTAGATGATAAGACCCTCATTTAAGACAGGGTCCTGCCCCAAACTTGGGAGTAAGAAACACTGCACAGAGAGGCCAAGAAGAATCTGTAAAGACAGGACTTGCTGCATTTAGATCATACATTTTATGTTCAGTCACATTTCTACATGGTTGTCAATCATGCCTATCCTATGAAGTCACCGTAAAAGGTACAAGAAGACAGGATTTGGGGGAGCTTTCTGATAACTGAACACATGAAGATTACCACAGGGTGGTACATCCAGGAAGGACATGGGATCTCCATGCTTCTTCCCACATACCTTGCCTTATAATATCTGTATTAGTCTGTTCTTGCACTGCTATAAAGACATACCTGAGACTGGGTAATTTATAAAGGAAAGAGGTTTAATTGGCCCATGGTTCTGTGGGCTCCTACAGGCTTCTGCTTCCGAGGAGGCCTCAGAAAACTTACAATCATGGCGGAAGGTGAAGGGGAAGTAGACACATCTTTACATGGCCAGCAGGAGAGAGACAGAACAAAGGGGGAAGTGCTATACACTTTCAAACAAAAAGATCTCATGAGAACTCTATTATGAGAACAGCAAGGGGGGAGTCCGTCCCCATGATTCAATCACCTCCCAACAGGCCTTTCTTCAAATACTGGGAATTACAATTTGACATGAGATTTGGGTGGGGACACAGAGCCAAACCATATCAATATCCTTTATGATAAACTGTTAAATGTAAGTGAGTGTTTCCCTGAATTTTGTGAGCCACTCTAGCAAATTAATCAAACCCAAAGAGGGGGTCATGGGAACCCCAACCTAAACCCCATTCATCAGAAATTCTGGAGGCCTGGAGTTGCAACTGGTTTCTGAAGGGGGTAGGACAGTTTTTGGGACTGAGCCCACAACCTGTGGGATCTGACATTATCTCCAGGTAGATAGTGTTGGAATTGAATAGCAGGACACCCATCTGATATCTACACCGAACTGATTGTGCACTCGGTGAATTGCTCCCCTTCCAACCCCCCTCACATTTTGTCACAGAAGTCTTCATCTGTGTTATGATTGTTGTGGTGTGAAAGCAGAGGAAAAATGTGTGTTTTTTTTTCCCAAAGAGATGAGATGGTATCTCACTGTGGTTTTGTCTTGCATTTCCCTGACGATTAGTAATGTTGAGCTTTTAAAAATATATTCTGGATATTAGTTCCTTGTTATATAAATAGTTTGCAGATATTTTCTCTCATTCTACAGATTGTGTCTTCACTTTTTGTTTTCTTTTGCTGTGCAGAAGCTTTTTAGTTTGTTATAGTCCCATTTGTTTATTTCTGATTTTGTTGCCTGTGCTTTTGAGGTCTTAGCCATAAAATCTTTGCCTAGACCAATGTCCTGAAGTGTTTATACATGATTTTTTCTACTAGTTTTATAGTTTTGGGTCTTATATTTAAGTCTTTAATCCATTTTAATGGTGAGGAATAGGGATCTAGTTTTCTTCTTCTGCATATGGATATTCTATTGTCCCAACACCATTTATTGAAGAGACTATCCCAATGTATGCTCTTGGAATCTTTGTAAAAAATTAGCTGACTGTAAACACATAAATTTATGTCTGGGGGTAACTATTCTGTTTCATTGTTCTATATGTCTGCTTTTACATGTCTCATGCTTTTTTGGTTAATATGAATTTGTAAGGTAGTTTCACACTTTGTCAGATAGTGCAACGTCTTCAGTTTTGTTCTTTTTGTTTAGCATTCCTTTGTCTATTCATGGTTTTTTTCTTGTGGTTCTATACAAACATTAGGATTGCTTTTTCTATTTCTGACACTGATGTTTTATTAGGAATTACACTAAATTTGTAGATTGCTTTGGGTAGTGTAATCATTTTAACAATATTAATTATTTCAATTCATGAGTATGGAATGTCGTTACATTTTTGTGTGTGTCCTCTTTACTTTCTTAAATCAGTGTAGTTTTCATTGCAGATACCTTTTACCTCTTTGGTTACATTTATTCCTAGGTATATTAATTTTTATAGCTATTATAAATGGAATCACTTTCTTGATTTCTGTTTCAGCTAGTTCATTATTGGTGTATAAAATTGCTACTGACTTTTGTATGTTGTTTTTGTATTCTACAACTTCACTGAATTTGCTTATTAGTTTTAAGAATTTTTTCATGAAGTCTTTAGGTTTTTCTATATATAAGATCATGTTATGTGCAAAGAACAATTTAACTCCCTTTTTATCAATTTGGATTCCTTTAATTTTATTCTCTTGACTAATTTCTTTGGTTAAAACTTCCAGTAATCTGTTGAATAAAAGTGGTAAAAGTGGACATCCCTTGTTTTGTTCCAGTTCTTAGAGAACAGTCTTTCAGCTTTTTCCCCATTCAGTGTGATGTTATTTCTGGATTTGTCATATAAAGTCTTCATGTGTTGAGGTATATTTCTTGTATGCTTAATTTGTTGAGAGTTTTTATCATGAAGGTGGTTTGAATTTTATCAAATGCTTTCTCTTCATTTATTGAGATGATTATATGGTTTATTTCCATTACATTGATGTAATATATCACATTTACTGATTTGCATATGTTGAACTATCCTTGCATTCCTGGGATAAATCTCACTTGATTTGGTGTATTATGTTTTTGATGTGCTGTTGGCTTTGGCTTGCTAGTATCTATTGAAGAGTTTTGAAACTATATTCATGAGGGATATTGTTCTGTTTTCTTTTTTTATTGTATTTTTGTCTGATTTTTGTATCAGGGTAATGCTGGCCTTGTAGGATGAGTTAGTAAGAATTCCTTTATCTTCAATTTTTTGGGGTAGTTTGAGGAGAATTGGTATTAGTTCATCATTAGAAATTTGTTAGAATTTTGCAAGTAACGCCATTTGATCATGGGCTTTCTTTTGCTGGAGGATTTATTATAACTAATTCAATCTCATTACCCATTATTGGTCCATTCAGGTTTTGTATTTCTTCCTGGTTCGATCTTGGTAGGTTATGTGTGTCAAGGAATTTATCCATTTTTTAAGGTTTTCTACTTGGTTGGTGTATAGCTGTTCATAATAGTCTCAATGATCCTTTGTGTTTCTCTACTATCAGTTATAAAGTTTCCTTTTTGTTTCTGATTTTATTTATTTGGGTCTTCTCTCTTTTTTTCCTGAATTTCGTTAATGATTTGTTGATTGTGTTTATCTTTTCAAGACACCAACTTTTCATTTCATTGACCTTTTGTGCTGTTTTTAAAGTCTCTGTTCTGCTTAGTTTTGTGCTGGCCTTTATTATTTATTTCCCTCTACTAATTTGGGGTATGAGTTCTTATTGTTCCAGTTTTTTGAGGTACAGTGCATCGTTAGGTTGTTTATTTGAAATCTGTCTACTTTTTTGATGTGGGCATTTATTACTATAAACTTCCCTCTTAGTAATGTTTTTAATTCCATAGGTTTTGGTATGATGTATTTCCATTTTTGTCTGTTTCAAGACTTTTTTTCTTCATTGATCCAAAGATCATTCAGGAGCATATTGTTTAATTTTTGTGTATTTGTATGGTTTCCAGTGTTCCTTTTGTTATTGATTTCTAGTTTTTTTCAACTGTGGTCTGAGAAGATACTTGATGTGATTTCAAATTTTGTATTTGTTGAAATTTGTTTTGTGGCCTAACATACCCTGGAGAAGGTTCCATGTACTGATGAGAAAATGTATATTCTGCAGCTGTTGGATGAAATTTTTTGTAAATGGCTGTTAGGTCCATTTGGTCTATAGCCCAGTTTGAGTCCAATGTTTCTTTGTTTTTTTTCTCTAGGTGATCTGTTCAATGCTGAAACTGAGATATTGAAGGCCTCAGCTATTATTGTATTGGAGTCTATCTCATTCTTAAGCTCTAATAATATTTGATATTTGGGTAGTATTGGGTGCATATATATTTCCTCTTGTTTTATCCTCTTGCTGAATAGATCTCTTTATCATAGAATGACTTTCTTTGTTTCTTTTTATGTTTTTGACTTAAAGTCTATTTTATGTGATATATGCTTGCTTTTCTTCACACTTTTGGGTTTTTTTTTCACATGGAATATCATTTTCCATCCTTTCCCTTTCAGCTTGTTTATCTACAGATCAAGTGAGTTTCTTGTAGGTAGCAGATAGATGGATCTTGTTTTTCTTTTCTTTTCTTAAAATTCATTCAGTCAGTCTGTATCTTTTAATTGGGGAATTCAAATCATTTACCTTCAAGGTTGTCATTTTGTGTGTGGAATTAGGCCTGCTATTTTGTTAGATGGTTTCTGATTGTCTTGCATATAATTTTTTCCTTTCTTCCTCACTTATTATCTTTGCAGTTTGGTGTTTTTCTGTGCTGATAATGTTTGATTCTTTTTTATTTCTTATTTGTGCATGTGCCCTATTAGTAAGTTTTATACTTTTGTGTGTTTTAGTGATGGTAGATGGTTGATTGTCCTTTTGCTTCCAGATGTAGAACTCCTTTAAGTATTTCCTGTAGTACTAGTCTAGCTGTGATGAATTCTCTCAGTTTTTGCCTATCTGGGAAATACTTTATTTCTCCTTCATTTCTGTGGGACAGCTCTGCTGGATATAGTATTTTTGGCTCACAATTATTTTTTCAGCACTTTGAATATATTATCTCCTTCTGTCCTGGTATGTAAAATTTCTAATAAAAAATGTGCTGTTAGTCTGATGGAGATTCCCTCATATGTGACTTGGCAGTATTTCTTTTGCTATTTTTAGAATTCTTCCTTTGTCTTTGACTTTTGACAGTTTTCTTATGGTGTGCCTTAGAGAGGACCTTTTTGGGTGGAATCTATTTGAAGACCTTTGAGCTTTCTGTATCTAAATGTCTATATGTCTTACAAGACTTGGGAAGTTTTCAGCTGTTATTTTACTAAATAGGTTTTCCACGTCTTTTCCCATCTCTTCTTCTGGATTCCCCAAATTCAAATATTTGTTTTCCTGATGGTGCCCCATATGTCACACTGACTTTTTCATCCTTTAAGTTCTTTTTTTCTTTGTCTGACTGAGTTATTTCAAAAGACCTCTTAAAGTTCAGAAATTATTTGTTCTGCTTGATCTGTTATATTGTTGAAGCTTGTAATTATATTTTTATGTCATTCATTGTTTCCTTCAGTTCCAGAATTTGTGTTTGGTTCTTTGTTATGATATTTATCCTGTTGGTAAATTTCTCATTCAGATCATGATTTGTTTTTCTAATTTCTTCATATTGTCTATCTGTGTTATCTTGTATCTTGCTGAGATTTCTTAAAATTATTATTTTGAATTATTTTTAGGCACTGCATAGATTTCCTGTAATTTAAGATCTTTTACTGAAGAATTATTGTGTTCCATTGGGGTGTTGTGTTTCCTTACTTTTTCATGTTTCTTGTTTTTTCATGTCAATGTATACACATCTGGTGTAACAGTCACTGATTACATTTTTTTAAAATTATACTTTAAGTTCTGGGTACATGTACAGAACGTTCAGGTTTGTTACATAGGTATACATGTGCCATCGTGGATTGCTGCATCCATCAACCTGTCACCTACATTAGGTATTTCTCCTAATGTTATCCTTCTGCTTGCCCCCCACTCCTTGACAGGCCCTGGTATGTGATGTTTCCCTCCCTGTGTCCATGTGTTTTTATTGTTCAACTCCCACTTATGAGTGAGAACATGTAGTGTTTGGTTTTCTGTTCTTCGGTTAGTTTGCTGAGAATGATGGCTTCCAGCTTCATCCATGTCCCTGCAAAGGACATGAACTCATCCTTTTTTATGGCTGCATAGCATTCCATGGTGTATATGTGCCACATTTTCTTTCTCCAGTCTATCATTGATGGGCATTTGGGTTGGTTCCAATTCTTTGCTATTGTGAACAGTGCCACAATAAACATACGCATGTGGTGTCTTTTTAGTAGAATGTTTTATAATCCTTGGGTATATACCCAGTAATGGGATTGCTGGGTCAAATGGCATTTCTAGTTCTAGATCCTTGAGGAATTATCACACTCTTTTCTTTCTTTTTATTTTTTTCTTCTTTTTTTTTTGTTATACTTTAAGTTCTAGGGTATATGTGCACAACTTGCAGGTTTGTTACATATGTATACTTGTGCCATGTTGGTGTGCTGCTCCCATCAACTCGTCAGCACCCATCAACTCGTCATTTACATCAGGTATAACTCCCAATGCCATCCCTCCCTCCTCTCCCCTCCCCATGATAGGCCCTGGTGTGTGATGTTCCCCTACCAGAGTCCAAGTGATCTCATTGTTCAATTCCCACCTATGAGTGAGAACATGAGGTGTTTGGTTTTGTGTTCTTGCGATAGTTTGCTGAGAATGATGGTTTCCAGCTGCATCCATGTCCCTGCAAAGGACACAAACTCATCCTTTTTTATGGCTGCATAGCATTCCATGGTTTATATGTGCCACATTTTCTTAATCCAGTCTGTCACTGATGGACATTTGGGTTGATTCCAAGTCTTTGCTGTTGTGAATAGTGCCACAATAAACATACGTGTGCGTGTGTCTTTATAGCAGCATGATTTAGAATCCTTTGGGTATATACCCAGTAATGGGATGGCTGGATCATATGGTATTTCTAGTTCTAGATCCTTGATGAATCGCCATACTGTTTTCCACAATGGTTGAACCAGTTTACAATCCCACCAACAGTGTAAAAGTGTTCCTATTTCTCTACATCCTCTCCAGCACCTGTTCTTTCCTGACTTTAATGATTGCCATTCTAACTGGTGTGAGATGGTATCTCATTGTGGTTTTGATTTGCATTTCTCTGATGGCCAGTGATGACGAGCAGTTTTTCATGTGTCTGTTGGCTATATGCATGTCTTCTTTTGAGAAATATCTATTCATATCTTTTGCCCACTTTTTGATGGGGTTGTTTGTTTTTTCTTCATAAATTTGTTTGAGTTCTTTATAGGTTCCGGATATTACCCTTTGTCAGATGAGTAGATTGCAAAAATTTTCTCCCATTGTATAGGTTGCCTCTTCACTCTGATGGTAGTTTCTTTTGCTGTGCAGAAGCTCTTTAGTTTAATTAGATCCAATTTGTCAATTTTGGCTTTTGTTGCCATTGCTTTTGGTGTTTTAGACATGAAGTCCTTGCGTGTGCCTACGTCCTGAATGATATTACCTAGGTTTTCTTCTAGGGTTTTTATGGTATTAGGTCTAACATTTAAGTCTCTAATCCATCTTGAATTAATTTTCATATAAGGAGTAAGGAAAGGATCCAATTTCAGCTTTCTACTTATGGCTAGCCAATTTTCCCAACACCATTTATTAAATAGGGAATCCTTTCTCCATTTCTTGTCTTTGTCAGGGTTGTCAAAGATCAGATGGCTGTAGATGTGTGGTATTATTTCTGAGGACTCTGTTCTGTTCCATTGGTCTATATCTCTGTTTTGGTACCAGTACCATGCTGTTTTGGTTACTGTAGCCTTGTAGTATAGTTTGAAGTCAGGTAGCGTGATGCCTCCAGCTTTGTTCTTTTGACTTAGGATTGTCTTGGCAATGTGGGGTCTTTTTTGGTTCCATATGAACTTTAAAGCAGTTTTTTCCAATTCTGTGAAGAAACTCATTGGTAGCTTGATGGGGATGGCACTGAATCTATAAATTACTTTGGGCAGTATGGCCATTTTCACGATATTGATTCTTCCTATCCATGAGCATGGTATGTTCTTCCATTTGTTTGTGTCCTCTTTTATCTCACTGAGCAGTGGTGTGTAGTTCTCCTTGAAGAGGTCCTTTACATCCCTTGTAAGTTGGATTCCTAGGTATTTTATTCTCTTTGAAGCAATTGTGAATGGAAGTTGATTCATGATTTGGCTCTGTGTTTGTCTGTTACTGGTGTAGAAGAATACGTGTGATTTTTGCACATTAATTTTGTATCCTGAGACTTTGCTGAAGTTGCTTATCAGCTTAAGGAGATTTTGGGCTGAGACGATGGGGTTTTCTAAATATACAATCATGTCATCTGCAAACAGGGACAATTTGACCTCTTGTTTTCCTAACTGAATACCCTTGATTTCTTTCTCTTGCCTGATTGCCCTAGGCAGAACTTCCAACACTATTTTAAATAGGAGTGGTGAGAGAGGGCATCCCTGTCTTGTGCCAGTTTTCAAAGGGAAGGCTTCCAGTTTTTGCCCATTCAGTATGATATTGGCTGTGGGTTTGTCATAAGTAGCTCTTAATATTTTGAGATACATTCTATCAATACTGAATTTATTGAGAGCTTTTAGCATGAAGGGCTGTTGAATTTTGTCAAAGGCCTTTTCTCCATCTATTGAGATATTCATATGGTTTTTGTCTATGGTTCTGTTTATATGATGGACTGCTTTATTGATTTGCGTATGTTGAACCAGCCTTGCACCCCAGGGATGAAGCCCACTTGATCATGGTGGATAAGCTTTTTGATGTGCTGCTGGATTTAGTTTGTCAGTATTTTATTCAGGATTTTTGCATCGATGTTCATCAGGGATGAAATCTCTATTGGTCTAAAATTCTCTTTTTTTGTTGTGTCTCTGCCAGGCTTTGGTATCAGGATGATGTTGACCTCATAAAATGAGTTAGGGATGATTCCCTCTTTTTCTATTGATTGGAATAGTTTCAGAAGGAATGGTACCAGCTCCTCCTTGTACCTCTGGTAGAATTTGGCTGTGAATCCATCTGGTCCTGGACTTTTTTAGTTGGTAGGCTTTTAATTATTGCCTCAATTTCAGAGCCTGCTATTGGTCTATTCAGGGATTCAACTTCTTCCTGGTTTAGTCTTGGGAGAGTGTAAGTATCCTGGAAATTATCCATCTCTTCTAGGTTTTCTAGTTTATTTGTGTAGAGGAGTTTATAGTATTCTCTGTTGGTAGTTTGTATTTCTGTGCGGTCAGTGGTGATATCCCCTTTATCATTTTTTATTGCATCTATTTGATTCTTCTCTCTTTTCTTCTTTATTAGTCTTGCTAATGGTCTATCAATTTTGTTGATCTTTTCAAAAAACCAGCTCCTGGATTCATTGATTTTTTGGAGGGCTTTTTGTGTCTCTGTCTCCTTCAGTTCTGCTCTGATCTTAGTCATTTCTTGCCTTCTGCTGTCTTTTGAATGTGTTTGCTGTTGCTTCTCTAGTTCTCTTAATTGGGATGTTAGGGTGTCAATTTTAGATCTTTCCAACTTTCTCTTGTGGGCATTTAGTGCTATAAATTTCTCTCTACACATTGCTTTAAATGTGTCCCAGAGATTCTGGTATGTTGTATCTTTGTTCTCATTGGTTTCAAAGAACATCTTTATTTCTGCCTTCATTTTGTTATGTACCCAGTAGTCATTCAGGAGCAGGTTGTTCAGTTTCCATGTAGTTGAGTGGTTTTGATTGATTTACTTAGTCCTGAGTTCCTGTTTGATTGCACTGTGGTCTGAGAGACAGTTTGTTATAATTTCTGTTCTTGTACATTTGCTGAGGAGTGCTTTACTTCCAATTACGTGGTCGATTTTGGAGTAAGTACGATGTGGTGCTGAGAAGAATGTATATTCTGTTGATTTGGGGTTGGGAGTTCTGTAGATGTCTATTAGGTCCGCTTGGTGCAGAGTTGAGTTCAATTCCTGGATATCCCTGTTAACTTTCTGTCTCGTTGATCTGTCTAATGTTGACAGTGGAGTGTTGAAGTCTCCCATTATTATTTTATGGGAGTCTAAGTCTCTTTGTAAGTCTCTAAGGACTTGCTTTCTGAATCTGGGTGCTCCTGTATTAGGTGCATATATATTTAGGATAGTTAGCTCTTCCTGTTGAATTGATCCCTTTACCATTATGTAATGGCCTTCTTTGTCTCTTTTGATCTTTGATGGTTTAAAGTCTGTTTTTATCTGAGAATAGGATTGCAACTGCTGCTTTTTTTTGTTCTCCATTTGCTTGATAGATCTTCCTCTATCCCTTTATTTTGAGCCTATGTGTGTCTCTGCATGTGAGATGGGTCTCCTGAATACAGCAATCTGATGGGTCTTGACTCTTTATCCAATTTTCCAGTCTGTGTCTTTTAATTGGACCATTTAGTCCATTTACATTTAAGGTTAATATTGTTATGTGTTAACTTGATCCTGTCATTGTGATATTAGCTGGTTATTTTGCTCATTAGTTGATGCAGTTTCTTCCTATCCTCGATGTTCTTTGCATTTTGGCATGTTTTTGCAATGGCTGGTAATTGTTGTTCCTTTCCATGTTTAGTGCTTCCTTCAGGATCTCTTGTAGGGCAGGCCTGATGGTGACAAAATCTCTAAGCATTTGCTTGTCTGTAAAGGATTTTATTTCTCCTTTACTTATGAAACTTAGTTTGGCTGGAAATGAAATTCTGGGTTGAAAATTCTTTTCTTTAAGAATGTTGAATATTGGCCCCCACTCTCTTCTGGCTTGTAGAGTTTCTGCTGAGAGATCTGCTGTTAGTCTGATGGACTTCCCTTTGTGGGTAACCCGACCTTTCTCTCTGGCTGCCCTTAACATTTTTTCCTTCATTTCAACTTTGGTGAATGTGACAATTATGTGTCTTGGAGTTACTCTTCTCGAGGGGTATCTTTGTGGAGTTCTTTGTATTTCCTGAATTTGAATGTTGGCCTGCCTTACTAGGTGGGGAAATTCTCCTGGATGATATCCTGAAGAGTGTTTTCTGACTTGGTTCCATTTTCCCCCTCACTTTCAGGCACACCTATCAGATGTAGATTTGGTCTTTTCACATAATCCCATATTTCTTGGAGGCTTTGTTCATTTCTTTTTCCTTTTTTTTCTCTAGACTTTTCTTGCTTCATTTCATTCATTTGATCTTCAATCATTGATACTTTTTCTTCCAGTTGATCGAGTTGGTTACTGAAGCTTGTGCATTTTTCATGTATTTCTCGTGTCATGGTTTTTATCTCTGTCAGTTCATTTATGGCCTTCTCTGCATTGATTATTCTAGTTATCCCTTGTTCCATTCTTTTTTCAAGATTTTTAGTTTCTTTGCGCTGGGTACGTAGTTCCTTCTTTAGCTCTGAGAAGTTTGATCCACTGAAGCCTTCTCTCAACTCGTCAAAGTCATTCTCCGTCCAGCTTTGATCCATTGTGATGAGCTGCATTCCTTTGGAGGGGAAGATGCACTCTGATTTTTTGAATTTCCAGCTTTTCTGCCCTGCTTTTTCCCCATCTTTGTAGTTTTATCTGCCTTTGGTCTTTGATGCTGGTGACGTACTGATGGGGTTTTTGTGTGGGTGTCCTTTCTGTTTGTTAGTTTTCCTTCTAACAGTCAGGACCCTCAGCTGTAGGTCTGTTGGAGATTGCTTGAGGTCCACTCCAGATCCTGTTTGCCTGGGTATCAGCAGTAGATGCTGCAGAAGATAGAATATTGCTGAACAGTGAGTGCTGCTGTCTGATTCTTGCTCTGGAAGCTTCGTCTCAGGGGTGTACCCCACCATGTGAGGTGTGAGGTGTCAGTCTGCACCTAGTGGGGGATGTCTCCCAGTTAGGCTACTCAGGGGTCAGGGACCCACTTGAGCAGGCAGTCTGTCCATTCTCAGATCTCAACCTCCATACCACACTCTTTTCCACAATGGTTGAACTAGTTTACACTCCCACCAACAGTGTAAAAGTGTTCCTATTTCTCCACATCCTCTCCAGCATCTGTTGTTTCCTGACTTTTTAATGATTACTTGATTTCATTTTTATAGAGTAGCTTTTATAGGGAAACACATTTTCCTGTAGATGTATCTATAGTATCAGTTGGGTAGGGTATTTTGGCTTTGGTTCTGTATGGGTCCTGTAGTGTAGTCTCTGTGTTACTTTTTTTTTTTTTTCTACTGTAATCAATGTCATCAGTTCCTGGTAGTTCCTCAGTGACTTAGGCTGCAGTTGTTTGTGGAGGCTGTGGTGAGGCTCTGCTGGGGAATCGATCACTGGGTGGGCCAGACCTTAGGCCCCTGGGTGGCATGGGTGGGTACTGGCTGTGGTGTGGTCGGCCCTGTATGAGATCCCTAAACCACTGCTTGTTGTATATAGGCATGTGCAGTGGTGGCAGACGCCCCAAATGCAGTCTTTAGGTTCCCAAGAAATGCACGCAGTCATTGGTGGTAACAGCAGCAGGCCTTGGGCAGATGGGTCCTAGGGGCTTCAGGTGGGCCATATGGGTGTAGTGGTGGCAGTGGGCCATGCAGGCCCCCTTTTGGGCTCTTGGGTGATATGGACAGGTGCCAATGACAATGGGCTGAGTGAACTGGTCCATGGGACTCTGGGTGGTATACGTGGGTGCCTGTGGTGGTGTCAATGCCATGGATGGGCTGGGTTTTATACACCTGGGTGGCATGCATGGGTGTGTGGTGGCCTTGTTGCTGGAGGGGGCAGGGTCAATTTCAGTGGCAGTGGCCCCAGTCAGGTTATGTTCAGGTTCTGGAGATTTCATGCTTCTGTATTCCCTGGGGGTAGCCTCCCTGGGGTACTGGACCATTTGCTCCCTGGGGTGTAGGGAGCTGTGTGGGTTCAGGTGCTAGGGATGCAGTCACACTGCTGGGTTTAGTACATATCACAACACTGAAGCCCTCTGAACTGATGTGGGGGGGATGTCAGCATGGCCCACCAGGAATGTGGGGGAATGCAGGAGTTCTTGGACCCCAGAGCATAAAGTAGTCTGCTGTTTGCTCAGACCTCAAAATGGTATCATTATACAACTGCTTGGGTCTCAGGATATGTGGGTGAGACATAGAATGAATTCTCTCTCTGAGACAATGCAGTTGCATAGACTTCAAGAAGCTCCCTGTACCAGCTCAGGGCAAATGAGGGCTGAGGTGCTCTTCTGTAGCTAATATTGCAAACATTGGTGGTGGAAATGTGAACTGTCGGGGATCTCTTGCTTATCTTTTCCTTGCACTAGAGGGTCACTCCTGGCTCTGAGCCAATCCTTGCCCTTGATTTTCTTTCCTCTTTATACTGTCATTTTGAGTTTTTATGCCTCAGAGGGTTCCTGTCACTTTCCTGCTGAATTCTAGCATTCTCCTTTGGCACTCTATTCAATGTATTGTTATCTTCTTGCTGTTTTGGTCCTTCTTTGTGGGGGAGGCAAATCTTGGGCGCCTTTAGTCAGCCATATTGATGATATCTCTCCCACCCTAAATTTTCAGAAACTTTCCCCATATTCAGGTACCCCATGAAAGTTTGTTTCTAAATTCATCAGTTGTTTAAATTGATGTTTCTAAATTCATCAACCGTTAAAAGCGCTGAAACTTCTTTTCAAGTACGTTTCTATCTTGAATCTTGACTTATATTTTGAGAAACATAGTAGAATTTAGTTGAATAATACTACTATTATAATAAACACATATTTTATAATAAATGTTTGCTGAACTAACTATTCTCAAACAAAACCTCACATGGAAATTAAATATGTAGAAGAGATAAATATAGATTTTCCTTGGTTGAAGAGTGTGTGTGTGTGTGTGTGTGTGTGTGTGTGGTGTATTGGGGATGATGAGGTCCAGAGCCTATTCACTCAGTTACCATTTCATTCTTCTAGAGAATGTTGGCAAACAATTGCTAGTGGACCAAGCCCTAGCACTTGCTGTTTTTATAAACAAAGTTTTATTGAACACAACCATGGCCATTTATCTGTATATAGCTGCTTTCATGCTAAAATATTGAAGTTGAATAGTTGAGACAGAGAGCTATTTAGAACAAACTGAAATAAAATATTAACTATCTGTTCCTTTACAAAAAATATTTGCCGATCACTTCTCTAGAGAGAATAGTTTTGAAATGTACACTTCATTGGCCTTGGGGTTTCTTGAACCCTTGCAGGTTGTTTGTGTGCACAGTAAGTATTTACTACTCTTTCCAGATATATTATTTTCTATGTGTTCCATGCCTTGGAAATATAAGAAAGCCTTTCATTAGGAGAATGATTCAGCTACTGTAGAGCTGGCCTTGCATCACCTAGTATATTAAGTGGTAATAAGTGATATAATGTCTTATGGGATACTTAGGGATTTTTCTTTCCAGTATTTTTCAGTTTGGTTTGGTTTTATCTGTTGATTTTATATTTTCTCAAACAAAGATTTTGATTTGGTTGATTTTTCCCCAATGAAGATTTTCCTGACTATATTTTATACTAAAATAACATCAATTGTTTCCCTTTTTTTCTTGTCTTTAGCTACTTGGAGGTGGATTCTCTCCTTCCATCCCCAACCAATGACTAGAGTAATCTGGGATTTTGAGATAAAGGTGATAGAAAACTCCTCTTTCATATTTATTTTCCTATGTTAAGAACAGGCAGATGAAAATATGTGAATGAGTTCATCAGTAATGGGTCCTACTGACAAGAAACTAAAACTTAGTCATTTATATCTCAGAAGGTTTGTTTAAACCAATCCACATTGTATTTCTCTCTTTTTAAAAATTTTAGCTTTTACTTTTGATACAAGGGGTACATGTGCAGGATTGTTACATGGGTATATTGCACCTAGGTACTAAGTATAGTACCCAACAGGTAGTTTTTCAACCCATCCCCTTTTAATAGTCCATAGGTCTATTGTTCCCATGCTTACCCATGTGTGCTCAATGTGTAGGTCCTACTTATAAGTGAGAACATAAAGTATTTGGTTTTCTGTTCCTGCATGAATTCACTTAGTATTATGGCTCCCTCTTTGTTGCTGCAAAAGACATGATTTCATTCTTTTTTTATGGCTATGTGTTATTCTAAGGCATATCTGTATCATGGTTTTTAAAATTCAGTCCACCATTGATAGGCACCTAGGTTAAGTCTATGTCTTTCCTATTGTGAATAGTGTGCAATGAACATATGAGTACATGTGTCTTTTTGATATAATGTTCTATTTTCCTTTGGGTATACAACCACTAATGGGATTACTAGGTCCCATGGTAGTTCTGTTTTAAGTTCTTCAAGAAATCTACAAACAGCTTTCCATAGTGACTGAACCAGTTTGCATATCCCCCAGTCATGTATAAGCATTTCCCTTTCTCTGCAGTCTCACCGATATCTGTTGGTTTTGGCTTTTAAATAGTAGCCATTCTGACTGGTATAAGATGATATCTCATTGTGGTTTTGACTTGTATCTTTCTAATGATTAGTGACAATGAATTTTTTTATATGTTTGTTGGCTGCTTGTGTATGTTATCTTTTGACAAGTGTCTGTTCATGTCCTTTGCCCATTTTTAAAATGGGGTTATTTGCTTTTTGCTTGTTGATTTATTGAAATTCCTTATAGATTCTGAATACTAGATCTCTGTTGGATGCATATTTTCAAATATTTTCTTCCATCTTGTAGGTTGTCTGTTTACTCTGTTGATGGTTTCTCTTGCTGTGCAGAAGCTCTTTAGTTTAATTAGGCCCCACTCGTCAATTTTTGTTTTTGCTATCATTGTTTTTAGGGACTTAGCCAAAAGTTCTTTGCCAAAGCCAATATCAAGAAGGGTATTTCCTAGGTTTTCTTTTAGAATTTTTATAATTTGAGGTCTTATATTTAAATATTTAAACTTTCTTGGTTAATTTTTGTATATGGTGAAAAGTAAGGATCTGGTTACATTCTTCTGCATATGCCTAATAAATTATCCCAGCACCATTTGTTGAATAGGGAGTCCTTTCCCCATTCCTTTTTTTTTGTTGGTCTTATAGAAGATCAGATAGTTATAGGTGTGCGGTTGTATTTCTGAGTTTTCTACTTTGTTCCGTAAGTCTGTTTATGTACCAGTACTATCTTGTTTTGATTACGGTAGCTTTATAATATACTTTGAATTCAGGTAGTTTGATGCCTCTGGCATTGTTCTTTTTGCTTAGAATTTCTTTGGCTATTTAGGCTTTTTTTGGTTCCAAAATAATTTTAAATAATTTTAGAATTTTGTTTTTTCTAATTCTGTGAGGAATGATGTTGGTGATTTAATAGGACTACTGCTGAGTCTGTAAATTGCTTTGGGCAGTATAATCATTTTTACAATATCAATTCTTCCAATTTTCCAGTTATTTGTATCATCTCTAATTTATTTCAGCAATGTTTTGTAGTTTCTCTGGCAGAGATCTTTCACCTCCTTACTTAGCTATATCCCTAGGTATTTCATTTTCTTTGTGGCCATTGTGAATGGGATTGGGTTCTTGATTTGACTCTCAGCCTTAATGTTATTAGTGTACAGAAATGCAACTGATTTTTGTAAATGGATTTTGTATTGTGAAACCTCAGTAAAGTCATTTATCAGTTTTAGTCACTTTAGGTGGGGTCTTTAGTGTTTTCAAGGTAGGTAATCATATCATCTATGAAGAGACATAGTTTGACTTCTTCTTTTCCTATTTGGATGCCTTTATTTCTTTCTCTTGCCTGATTGCTCTGCCCAGCACCCCCAGTACTATATTGAAGAGGAATAGTGAGAATGGGCATCTTTGTCTTGTTCCGTTTCTCAAGAGGAATGCTTCCAGCTTTTGTCCTTTTGGTATGATACTGGCTGTGGGTTTGTCATACATTGCTGTTATTATTTTGAGGTATATTCCTTCAATGCCTAATAAGTTCAGGGTTTTTATCATAAAATGATGTTGGATTTTATCAAAAGCTTTTTCTGCATCTCTTAAGATGATCATATGGTTTTTGTTTTTAATTCTGTTTATGTGGTGAATCACATTTATTGATTTCTATATGTTGAACCAACCTTGCATGCCAGGAATACAGCTTACTTGATTGTGGTGAATTAATATTTTGATGTGGTACTAGATTTGGCTTTTTTTGTGGTACTAGATGTGGTACTAGATTTGGCTTTTTTTGTTGAGATTTTTATGTCTATGTTAATCAGAGATATTAGCCTGATGTTTTCTTTCTTTGTCACGTCCCTTTCAGATTTGGTATTAGGCTGATGCTGGCTTCATAGAATGAATTAGAGAGGAATTCATCCTCCTCAACGTTTTGGAATAGTTTTAGTAGGACTGGTACTAGTTTTTCTTTGTACATTTGGTAGAATTTGGCTGTGAATCCATCTGGTCCAGTGTTTTTTTTTAGTTGGTAGGCATTTTACTACTGATTCAGTTGCAGAGTTCAATATTGATCTATTCAGAGTTTTAATCTCTTCCTGATTCAATCTTGCGATATTGTGGGTTTCCCAGATTTACCCATTTCCTCTATATTTTCTAATTTGTGTGCATAGAATTGTTCACAGTATTCTCTGAAGATCTTTTGTATATTTTGTATTTCTGTAGGACTAGTGGTAATATCATCTTTGTAATTTCTGAGAGTACTTATTTGAATCTTCTCTTTTTTATCTGTTAATCTAGCTAGCAGTTTATTGATCTTGTTTATTTTTTCAAGAAACCAACTCTTGGTTTCATTGATCTTTCATATGGATTTTTGCATCTTAATTTCATTAAGCTCCTCTCTAATTTTAGTTGTTTGTTTTCTTCTGCTAGATTTGGGGTTTGTTTGTTCTTTTTTTTCCTAGTTACTTTAGGAAAAAATGTCGGTAGTTAATTTGAAATCTTTCTAACTTACTTCTTGATAAAAGTGTTTAGGGCTATAAACTTTCCTGTTAACACTGCTTTATCTGGATCCAATGTGCAGATGAGAAGAATGAATCTTCTGTGGTTGTTGGATGGAGTGTTCTGTAGATGTTTCTTAGGTCCAGTTCAAGTGTCAAGTTTAAGTCCAGGGTTTTTTGGTTAGTTTTCTGGCTTGATGATCTGTGTAATGTTGTCAATGAGGTGTTGAAGTATCCCGCTATTATTGTGTGCTTGTCTAAGTCTTTTCATTGGTTAAAAAGAAATTATTTTATTAATCTGGGTGCCCCAGTGTTGGGTGTGTATATATTTAGAATAGTTAAGTTTCTTGTTGGATTATACTCTTTATCATTATGTAATGTTCTTCATTGCTTTTCTTAATTTTTGTTGGTGTAGTGACTGTTTTATCTGATATAGGAATAGCAACTCCTGCTCTTTTTTTTTTTGCATGGTAGCTCTTTCTCCATCCTTTTACTTTGAGCCTGTGGGTGTCACTGTATGTGAGATGGGTGTCTTAAAGACAACAGATTGTTGGGTCTTGTCTTTTTATCCCGTTTGCCACTCTATGACTTTTAAGTGGGTTGTTTAGTCCATTTACATTCATGGTTAGTATTGATATGTGTGATTTTGATCATATCATTGCATTGTTAGCTGGTTGTTATATAGACTTGATTGTATAGGTGCTTTATAGTGCCTGTGAGCTATGTGCTAAAGCGCGTTTTTGTGGTAACAAGTGTCATTCTTTTGACCTTAAGGACCTTTTTGTAAGACTGGTCTAGTTAAAATGTATTCCCTCTGGATTTGCTCATTTGAGAAGGATTTTACTTCTCCTTCACTTATAAAGTTTAGGAGAAATTCTTGGTTGGAATTTCTTTTCTTTAAGGATACTGAAAATAGGCCCCCAGTCTCTTTTGACTTATACTATTTCTGCTTACATGTCTGCTGCTAGCCTGATGAGGTTATCTCTTTATGTGGCTTGACCCCTCTGTCTAGGTGCCTTTAAGCTTTTTTCTTTTGTGTCGACCTTGGTGAATCTTATGAATATGTGACTTAGGACTGGCCACCTTGTATAGTATCTAGCTGGAGTTCTCTGCATTTCTTGGATTTGTCTGTCAATGTGCCTAGTGAGATTAGGGAAATTTTCATGGACTATATCCTTAAATATAGTTTATCCTTTCTTCTCTCTCAGGAATGCCAATGAGTTGTAGATTTGTTCTCTTTACATAATCCCATATTTCTTGGAGGTTTTATTCATTTTTTAAAAATTATTTTTTCTTTATTTTTATCTGACTCAGTTGATTTAAAGAACCAGTCTTCAAGCTCTGGGATTCTTACCTCAGCTTGGTTTATTCTGCTAGTAATACTTCCAATTGTATTATGAAATTCTTGCAGTGAGGTTTTCAGTCTAGAAGTTTACTTTGGTTCATTCTTAAAACAGCTATTTTTTTTTTTCATTCAGCTCTTGGATCATTTTACTGGATTCCTTGGATTGGGTTTTAACTTTCTCCTGAATCTTGATGGACTTCCTTGCCATTGATCTGAACTTTATGTCAATCATTTTAGTCATTTCAGACTGGTTAAGAACTATTGCTGGGGAGCTGGTGTACTCATTTGGAAGTAAGGGGACATTCTGGCTTTTTGAATTGCCAGAACTCTTTTTTTCTCATCTGGTGGTGGTGGGGCGGGGGGTGGGGGGGTTGGTGTTCTTTTTTTAATTGCGGTGAAAGTTGAGTATAGTCAGTTGGCTTCATTTATGAATGCTTTCAGAGGGCCAGAGCTCTGTGTGGTATCTCCATGTGTGGGTGAATTCTTGAACTTGGTTTCACAGGTGTATATATTAGCAGGATAATTTTTTGTTGTTGTAGTTTGGGTTGTGATCCAATAGATGGCGGTTAAGTGTAATGGCTGGTAGCTAGGTTAATACCCAACCATGGGGCTCTTTTGTATTTCTTTGTATTTGCAAGGATGCTCTGTTTTGGTTGTGGGGGAGAGAGAGATGGTCCCCTCACCAGATCCACTCCTGGGCCTTGGTGGATCTCCCTCTGAAGATTTGCACTGTATATGTACTTCTTTTGTTAGGTCTCCTGGGCGGTGGGGCCCTGCCAGGTAGAAGCTGCTGCAGGGAGATATGCCATAACCTTTCTAAACTGGCCCTATGGAGGAGGTACATCCTACTCTGCCCTGGCCAGAAAACCTGCACATCTCACCTCTCTCAGTGGTTTGAGGGTGCAGGCTCCTCCACAGCTCTAGTGCTGGCCACAGATCTTGGCTTCATACTCCCAAGCTGTGTGCCGCAGTCCTGGGGCAGCAGGATGCCTTGTGGCTCGCAGTCAGGTTCTAGCTGCACTGGGGGATCCAATGTGCTCCTGGGTCACTGGGAAAGTACTCAGGTGCAGCATTGCACTCAGGCTGGGCTTTGGGGGCTGTGCTGTCCACCCACTCCTGCAGGGCAGCTAGGTATGGGCCCTGGGAGGAGCTGCCAGGTAGAAGACATCACCGAGCAGACATGTCCCAGTCCCCCAGCAAAGCAGGCTCCACTCTCTCCTGGCTTGGAGAACAACTAGGGCATGTGCCTCCTGGAGGGGGATGAGAAGCCCTGGGTGGGTGTCTATGGCCACTCACTGCTGGAGCTGCCCAATGCCCAAAAGCTCCCAGGCTCCACACTGTCTGAAGACCTATCTCTGCCTGTACCCCCAGGAGATTCCCCCTGCCAGCTCACACATCCATGGGGGATACAGGGTCCCCTTATAGCTTGGATCCCAGAGGTCCATGGTAAGAGTGAGCCGTCCCTCAGTTCCCTCACTCACCCTTTCCCAGGAGCCATTCAGGACCAGAAACTTGCCCTGGAGTTCAGGTACCCCATGCAGGGTTCCCAGCTTCCTCCCACTTCAGCCTCAGCTTCAGCATTGCCTCTCCATCCACTTTTGACATTTTCTCTCCAAAGATCTACTAAAATGTGGTGGTTTATTTGATAATTTGGTTTCTTTTGGTTGGAGCAACACTTCCTGGCTGTGTCTAGTCAGCTGTCTTGTCTGTCCACCTCACCCCAATAGCACTTTTTCTTTTTTTTAGAGACAGGGTCTCACTCTGTCACCCAGGTGGGAGGGCAGTGGCACAATTATAGCTCACTGCAACCTCATATTTTTGGGCATAAGTAATACTTTGCCTCAGCCTCTTAAGTAGCTGGAATTACAGAAATTGCTATCATATAATATGTTTCTTTTAGTCTCCATGATATACATTTGTTTAATCAATGATATTACATGACTTAGTTATGATTTTCCACTATGTCTTGTATATGAGGACAGAAAACCTGCCTTTGAAAACTTGTTCCTCAGAGGTAACAATTTTGATCACTCTTGTAGTAGATGGAAGGCAAAGTCTATATGTTTTCTATTTGAATGTATCATTTCTCCATAACAAAGTCACCCAAAGCATGGTCATATGATGGAAAATACACTAAATTGTAGGTTTTTAAAAATATATTTTATTAATTTATTTTTCAGTAGACATGGGGTTTTACCATGTTGCCCAGGCTGGTCTCAAACTCTTGGGCTCAAGCGATATGCCTACCTTGGCTTCCCAAAATGTTGGAATTATCGCCATGAGCCACGGCATCCAGCCAAGTTTCAGATTCTTAAAGAAGATCTATTTAGTTCCATTCCATTTTATTTAACAAGTACTTTTTAATTAACAACTATAAAACACTAGGCTTGTTTATATAAGTAAAATAAAGTCATATATGATTGTTATCCATGGTCCAAAATAACATTATGGCATAAGATTAGGTGGTTTCTGGCTGGTAGTATATTAGGCTTAGTCAAAATCTTTTTAGTATAAGCTATAAGAGACACTGTGGACGTCTTTATGTGCAATACTTTTAACAAACCCAATTCAAGTCTGAATTCTAAGTGCTGTGCCCTAGTACTGAGGTCCTGAATGACATAGCCTGTTACTGTTCATAATTGCTTTTGATGGAGCTTAAGACACCATGACCTTTTCCTCCCTGGGTCTTATCACCACAGTTTTACCATTAAATCTTGTTCTGGATTCATAAGAAGACCCACGTTAGTAGCAGAACTAGCTCACGATAGTGCCTTAACTCTCAGGAGAGAAAATGGAATTAATTACTCCTGATAGTACTTACAGTTTTAAAACAGAGACTCATTTACTTATTGGACATATGAAGGACCAAGATTAGAGGTACCAACCACTTATTCCCTTAATATTCACCTCTAGACTTAAGGTACAATAAGTTTGCTGTCCAGGTATCCTTCTTTAATGAAACTGGCTGCCAATAGGTGCCATATCCATCAAGCCTTTTGGACTGCAGCTTATCTGCTGCTGGGCTTCTATTCAGAAACCAAAGAGTTGACTTAGTTTTCAAAGCATCATCCAAAGGAGAGAAGTGTGTTAGTCAGAGGCTGGTTTCTGGTTCTCCCAGTGATTTCTCAGTCCCTTTGTACCAGAGGAGAGAGGCTGATCCTCACTGATCCTCTTCCTCACATCACAAAAAAACTACCACATCACAAAAAAACTACCACATCACAAAAAAACTACCTCCTAATCAGCTTGTTTCTGCTGCTTGAGAATGTTCTAGAAACAGAGATACTTCTATTGAATGCTTTGCCTTTTTTAGCAGAGAAAAATATAGTAAATCTCAAAAATAGAAAAGATCTGTTGCTACTCATTTTCTTCTCTCAAATAAATATAAACCTAAATATTTTCAAAAATTTTCAGGTACTTATTTCCTTTTTCCTAAGGTATGTCAAAACAGTATATTTAAAGAAACCCCTTTGTTCTTTAGCAGTTTATAGTCTGTTACAGGAGATAATACTGCAATAATAAATGCTAGATGAATGGTACTGTCAGGAAATGACAAGTATTCCACCAGTTGGCAGCTTCTCTTACAGGGAGAATAGGATGTTTCCTCTTCCACAGAGATGCATAATCACTGGCAAGAGGAGATATTTGGGGTCTCTCAGTGGACACAAGATACTAGGAAGGGTTAACACATACCAAATAGTTATTAATTTCCACATTTCATTAAAATGGAATTTCACTGGGAAATAATAAAGAGGAATGAAAACTATAATTATAGCAGATTTTTATCAAAATAGAAAAATGAAAATTTTTTCAGTCAATCAGAAACCTCCCAGCTCACTTTCTACTTTTCACAATACACCCTCTCCTTCACTGATGAATTTATTTTCCTTAGCCACTGTTACTTGTGTAGCAATTTACAAATAAAGCCTTTCATAGTGAAACAGATTATTTTTCTATTAAAAAAATTCGCTGGGCGCGGTGGCTCACACCTGTAATCCCAGCACTTTGGGAGGCCCAGATGGGCGGATCACGAGGTCAGGAGATCCAGACCATCCTGGCTAACACGGTGAAACCCCGTTTCTACTAAAAATACAAAAACTTAGACAGGCGGGGTGGTGGGTGCCTGTAGTCCCAGCTACTTGGGAGGCTAAGGCGGGAGAATGGTGTGAACCTAGGAGGCGGAGCTTGCAGTGAGCTGAGATCGTGCCATTGCACTCCAACCTGGGTGACAAACTGAGACTCCATCTCCACACACACACACAAAAAATCCTACAGCGTTGTAGTAGGAGCATCTTCCCCTTCTCCTTCAAACCTTTCTCCATTCTTGATGATAATTTTCTAATTGCACCCATTCTTTATATGTCCCTCTGTGCCTTCTTAGCAGTTCCCCAGGTGGTTAGAAATGTTATTTGAAAGACACAGATACAGATGCATGTTATGCAATTAATAGGCCTTCACTAAGTGGAACCAATAGACCATTAAAATGAATCTGTGCTGTCCACGCTATCTATCTTCATCTTTCTTTCTCCAGCAATAACCTGACCGAATGGCTACAGAGATATGAAAACCTGTCTCTTTATCCCACTCTGTCTTAAGTGCCAAAGAAGAACAGGGCACAGATAATGAATTTGTACTTTCAGCAACAAATGTGCAAATTCTTCCATTCCAAGTATGCCTCTTGTCTAGGCTGCTGAATCAGGGGTTGCACCATTTACAATAGGAAATGGAATAATTTCCCTACTTCAACCCAGGGAGCGGCCGTATCCTGCAATAAATGGTCTGGGCATATAAATAATAAAGTAAAAATGGGCCTAAAGCTGCCGGGATTTTTGTTTGCAGGAAATAGGATAACTCTAAGCAATTTATGGTACTGCTTCCCAGCTAGAGTCCAAGGGCTTTTTAGTTAGTAATGGCAATAACAGGAATGACTTCATGTCAAGATAGAGCCACAAGTACTAGGCAGAAAGAGAGCAACAAATATTAAAAGATGTCAACTGCCAGCACGAGTTGATTGCAACTTGTAGCACTGGGGAAAATGAAGCATGCCAGGAGCATTAGTAGTCAGAGAACCAGCCATCAAAAAACCTCTGAGGCCAATAACAACTCAAATCCCTTGAACCCTGACTTCCTGAGGAAAGAGACAAAGAATAATTTATGAGCACTGGAGGCCTGATCTGTTAACACGTTATTATCTTTGTCAGTCAGAGTAATTACTGACCTGAAAATACTATGGATATGCATTAAGAACAACATTCCTGGAGTGATTTCATGAAGTACAAATGCAGCAACAAATCCTCAATGTTCCCTAATATCAGATTTCATTCTCAATATTATCAGTAGCTTCCATTTACTGAGCACTTACTATGTGGGGTTGTTGCAAAAGATTTGTATGTTTTATCTCATTCAGTGCTCACCATGACCTTATGAGGTAGGCACTGTTATTAGCTGCATTTTACAGATGAGTAAGTAAAATAAGCACAAGAGACTATGCCACTTAGCCAAGGAAACAAACAAAATTGGTAAATGTAGTTTCAGGAGTCAGACCCAATTCTGTCTGACTTCAGAGCTTGATCCTGAATATCTCATATTGCCTCGTGTAATAAAAAAAAAACAACAACAAATAATTACAGCATCCTCAGCTGACATGTTTTGCATGCTTAGTATACACTAAACATTGGGCTAAATGTTTGTTTGTTTTTTGTTTTGGAGATGGAATGTCGCTCTGTCAGCCCGGCTGGAGTGCAGTGGCACGATCTCGGCTCACTATAACCTCTGCCTCCTGGGTTCAAGTGATTTTCCTGGCTCAGCCTCCCGAGTAGCTGGGATTATAGGTGCCTGCCACAACACCTGGCTAATTTTTGTATTTTAGGTAGAGATGGGGTTTCGCCATGTTGGCCAGTCTAGTCTCAAACTCCGGACTTCAAATCATCTGCCTGCCTCGGCCTCCCAAAGTGCCAGGATTACAGGGGTGAGCCACCGTGCCTTGCTTGGGCTAAATGTTTGAATAAACCGGGATAGGATAACCCCTGTAACAAACAACCCCAAATCCTTTGTGTCTTTTAATATAATACAAGTTTTTTTTTCTTTTTTCTTTGTTTTGCTGCCACATGTCACAGACCAGTGAGGTAAGCAGAAGGTAGGTGTGGATGGTGCAAAGGGGCTCTGCTCCATGCAGTCATTCAGAGAACTAGGCTTCTTCCTAGTGAATATTCAACATGTGTACTCCAAAGTGACCATAAAAAGAAAGGTGAGAGACCATGAGAAAGGCACACCTAATCTTAACTGCCTTAGCCCAAAACTGACCCGACCCTTGGGCTCATATCTTATTGTTGATAAGTAGTTACTTGGCTCATCTAGATACATGGTTGCTGCAAAACAGAGCTTGTGTCCAAGAGGAGTGACACATTTGGTGAGTGTCTAGCTAGTTCCTGGCAAAGTATTTTACCTGCATTAGTTCATACTTCACACAACTTTATGAAATTATTCTTTTCATGATAAAAATGAGGAAACCAAGATACAGGGAGGTTTCATTTTCTCAAGATCAAACAAGTAGTTGTTAGAGGTGGGATTATGGTGGAGGGGGAATGACAAAGAGATTCTCACAAATGACAAAAATAAAAATTTGTAAGCATTCTTTATCCTATATCTGTTGATAATTTCATGGAATTATCACCAACATTTTCCTCTGTAGTCATTTCCTATATCCAATAACTAGTTCTCTAGCTCTACTTACTTATTGCAATTCCCTGAAATAACTTTTTCTTTCTTATCGCAGGGCTTTTGTATAACCTGCTGTTCTATTGTTTTTTTTGACTTGAGCCACTTTGATGCATCCGTTAGGTCAGAGCTTAGATAGCACTTCTTCAGAAAGTCCCATTTGATTTCAAAGCCTGAGTTAGGGATTTTGCTATGAGCTCCCTTAGCATCCTGGGTTTCCCTGGTCATCATACTTGTCACACTGTACTTTAACTTTTGATTAATGGATCTGTCTTTCTTGCTATAGGCTAAGTTATTCCATAGCAGAGTTTGGTCTAGCTCATATATCTCTGCATCCTAGCATCCAAAGTGTCTGGTACATAGTAAGAGTCAAATGAATATTTGTTAAATAAGTGAATGAACGAATTAATTCCTGTATATTTTCCCAGAATACTCTGAAGCCATACTCACCCTTCCATGGCTTTAATCTCAATAATTCACTTTTCCTTCTCTTAGCTTCTAAATCTAAATCATTCATGTACTCAGGTAAGCCTGAGTACTTAAATAGGCTAGATATTGTAGTAAGCCCTGGGAAGATTCAAAGGAGAAAATTACTCCTCTTGTGCTCTCAAGGAGTTCACAATCTAGGGAAGGATAGAGGCTCTATCCTATCAGGGTTCAGGATGTAACCCTGAATTATGATGCAATCTGGTAAGAACCACTACAGAGGAATGTGGAAACCAGATGTTGTGATGGCCCAGAGAAAGTAGTCATTGGGGAGGTGGGGAAAAGCCTCCAATGAGGAGACCTATGAGCCAGACTTTAAAAAATATGTCAGATAGAGATAGAGTGGATGGTCGTCAAACACACAGGGAATCACATAAAACAAATGAGGAATATGTAAATATTTCATTTTTGAAGGATATAAGAAGACAACCCAATAAAAATAGGCAAATTATTTGAAAGGATATTTTATGAAACAAGATAAAAGAATGACCAATGATACATGAAAAGTTGCTCAACGTCATTAGACATGAGAAAAACTTAAGTTAAAACTATAGTGAGATGCCTCTGTATACCCACTTGAATGGCTAAAATTAAAGAGACCTAAATATCAAGTACTGACTGACAAGAAAGTAGAGTAACTGGAACCCTCATACAATGCTGGTGGGAATATAAAATAGTATAGCCATTTTGGAAGACTGGCAGTTTCTTATAGGGTTAATTATACACTTTCCTGAAGACCAAGCCATTCCACTCCTAGATATTTACCCAAGAGAAATGAAAATATATCCACACAAATATCTGTACATACGTTTTCCTAGAAACTTTATTCATAATAGACAAAAACTGCAAATAACTCAAGTGTTCCTCAGTAGGAAAAAGGATAAACAAATCATAGTATATCCATAAAATGGAATATTCCTCATGAATAAAAGGAAACAAACTAATGTTATACCCAACAGCATGCATGAATCTCAGAAACATTAGGCTGAGTGAAAGACACCAGACACAAGAGTACATGCTGTATGTTCCCATTTATATAAAGTTCGAGAATGGACAAAATCAATGAACAGAAAGGTGATCTGTGGTGATCTAGGGCCAGAAGCTGGAGAGTGAATGACTGCAAATGGACATGAGTAAGCATTCTGGGGTGGTGGAAATATTCTATATCTGGATTGTGACTGCCTGTGTTTGTTAAAACTTACCATGTTGTATACTTAAAATGGGTACATTTTATTGTGTATAAATTTTTTCTCAATAAAATTTATTTAAAAAGTAAACAAAATGAAACAAAACAAGGAGATGTAGAAATGTACCTTTGAGACATGGCAAGGGGTCCAATGCAGTCATTGTGCAGACTTTGCTTGGAATCACTATCTTGAAAGGCATGCTGAGGTGAAGAGAGATGCTGAGGTGATTGGACTCTACTCCATAGGCCAATGGATTTCGATTTGTTTACCGTGACCACAGTAAGACATTTTATATTGTGACCCAGTCTCTCTCATTCACACACACTAATGCAATTTCATGTACATGCACACGCCAACCTGAAAAAAAGTGTTCTGTCAAACTGTTCTAGTCAACCACATGTGCCACACTCTGATATCATTTCTCTTCAAGTAGACTATATGGTGGATAGACAAAGTAAATTAATTCCACAATTTGCCAATGTATTCTGTCTGTGTAGCTTTAAGAAACAAATGTATTGTGTCTGTGTAGCTTGAAGAACCACCAACATTTTTTATTCAGATAAGTGACATATTTACAGAACTCTGGAAATCATTTAGAGGATAAAAAATAATGAGGGTTCGGAGGAGGAGAGATTAATTAGAAGATTATCGGAATAAGAATAATAGTACTTATGGTTGCTTACTCTGTGTCATGTGCTTTTCTAAGCTTTTTACGTATAATTTTACATAATCCTAATTGCAACACTGTCAGGTAGGAATAATTACTATCCCCATTTTACAGAAAAGCAAACTGAGGTTAGACATATTAAGGAACTTGTTAAAGATCCTGGAATTAATAAGGACCAAAGGAGGAATATCAATCTCCAGACTCAGAGGCCTCTGGGGGGACATGAATGCAGGAGTTTAGGGATGGAGAGGGAGAATGGAAAGTTATTACTAAGATGGACTCCTCAGGGGTTGGTGATCCAGACTAATGTAGAATTTACAGAGCAGAAGGAATTGTGGCTGACTCTCAACTTTTTAATTTGGATAACTGGTTGTATGGTGACACCATTGATGAATGTAGAGAGCACAAAATAATTTGTTTTGGTGGATGGGTAAGGGAATTATAGTGGGGAGATAATGAGTTTGCTTTGGGACACATTGAGTTTGAAATGCCCTTGGAGCATCCATGCCAGACACACCTACCTGCAGTTACAGTAGAAGGAGTTGACCTCTCTCTTGCCATCTCTTGGTCTGCTTCATTGTTGGTCCCATTATCATTACAAAATGATTGTCAGCAGACTGGGGAGTCATAAACTTCTTGGTTCATTAGCAGAAGACGAGCAATTGTCTTGTCTATTGGCTCTAATAATGCTGATTGGGCAGATTAGGCTGCCTACCCACTCCTCCATCAGTCATTGCAATTAAGTGTACTATGAAAATCTCACTTCTCTCTTTGGAGCAAAATAGGGTCACTCAGACTCTATGGACCACTGAAGGGAAAAGGATGGTGAGACAAATATGGCTGTTCCTAGAAGTTAAATAAATGAATCCTGGATAGTGGTAACAACAGAAGTCCATTACATGAGGCTCTTCTTGACTCAACCACAGTGGACTACTTGTTGGCCCCAAAACATCATGTGCTTTCTTGCATTAGGATCTTTGATAATATTGTGTCCATTGCCAGGAATGCCCAGCCCTTTGCTGGATGAAGTGCTACCAACCTTACATTGCATTCAATGATGCCAATCTATTTAATTAAATGATCTTGAATTGTCCTGCCTCTGAACCTTGTAACAATGTTTATCTTTCTTTCAGGCCTTTATCTTATTCTGCCTTTGTGTTACAGTTTTTTGTGCCCCTTACTTGTCTTGTTTTCCAGTGATCTATAAGCTGCCTGAGGGCATGTGCTGTGTACCTCCAAGAGCACATTGTCCAACAACGCACATTAGAGTGGGTGTTCATTACAGATTTGCTGACATGAATTAATTTCAAGGAATTGTTTTATAGGTCTGACCTGAAAGATATATGAAATAACTTGTTTTCACAGGGAGACACATTTGAAAGAGACCCTATATTTTTCACTGTTGTTATTACCAGCTGTTCACAGTGGAATGAGAAGGATTTGCTCTTTGATTAGATTTTAAAATTGAAACAGTTGCATGTGAGTTGAGCTCAGAAGAATATATGACAGTTTTATAGAGACATTTGGCAGTTGGGTCGTGAAATGAAAGTGTTGCCACTGTAAAACTACTATTTGTCCTGGGGAAGTTCTAAAACAAAGGAAAAATAATTTTGCTTTTGTAAAACATAAAGGCTGATAGATGGTAATTATTTTCTGCTTGGCTGCAATTATGACTTCCTAACATAATATAGTATATTAATGACTATGTTGTGTTAATTAGAGAAACAGGTATATTACAAATATGAGACTTTAACAGTGGCAACCTATTTGAATTCTTAACTTTATGGAAAATGGTGTGAAACATTATTTTTCACTGTTGTGGCTTTGGATTCTCAAAGCCAAAAAAATTGAGGAATGTTTATAGCCTTATCAACACAGAGGATCACTTAATTGACATATTTTTGCACAATTTGTTCCAAGAAATGCTAAATCTGAGATGGGAAAGATGCAAATTCTATAACCTATGGTTATAGAGGGGAGAAAAAACATCTAATCCTATCGTGCTCTTCAAGTGACCCCTGGCCATTATTCTCTTGGTTGTAAGGTTGTTTGTTTTTCTGTGTATTAATTAGATATAGATGCAGACCTAAATTTTGGAGTGTATGGTTTAAAGTCTGGTTAAAACAACACTTCCGCAGGGATTATCAGGCCTTTGTGCTGTTCTCAGGATCTTGTGTTTTTCTCAGGTGTGTTTAGAGACAGTATCACATTATACCCCTTGGGAGCAGATAAGAGTAACTGGAGAGCACAGTTAATAATAGCTCTCCTACCTACTCTCTTTCATAGATTATGCTTACTTTTCCCCACTGGTATACTGGCAAGGGTTCTGAGGGACTAGTCATGATGAAAATAGCCAACATTCATTGAGTCCCAACGACATGCTAAATGCTTTACATACAATCCTATTAGTTAGGTATGATTATCATCCCTGTTTTATAGGTGAGCAAATTGAGACTTGGGTTAAGTAAATTTGCCCAAGGTTATATAATTAGAAAATGTTGGGATTTGAACCATAAGTATTTGCTTATTTTTTGGTCACTTTTACAAATATACTCTTTCATTGCTGTGATCTTCATTTCTAAAATGAGATGAGAAGAAGCTGAATGTCTTATCACAAATTATCAAATTAATCAAATTTATAAATCACAAATATTTATAAACGTGCACCCTGATCTGAATAGCTGTGTGATTCAGGGTGGGCAAAGTGAATCCAAGTATGGCCAAAGTGGCAACAGTGGCACTGCTCTTTTTTTCTGTCTTGAAATTAAGTTTGAGGCTACATAAATTTACAAATATAGTCAATATATTTGCCCTTTTAGTCTTTGAGGTTGCAAACCTAGTTTTAACAAAAATCTGTCAATGCATAGTTAATAGATTCAATGTATATGCATCCATCTCCAGAATACATATAAGGTTATGATTTTACATGTTTGTCCTAAATGGCTGCAGCATCCATATATTATTAGACTGAGCTTTTCTAATAGGGATAAATGTACTGCACTGTGGACTTTCAAGATGGCATGATACACAACTCATGCTCAGTGAAGCTGGGGAAAATATATTATCCCTCTGCTGTGCTGTGACATGCATATATTCCATTCAAGCTTCATGAGGGCATTAAATCCAGAGAGAGATAAAAAAACAAAAAACATACAAAAAAAAAAAAAAAAAAACCCACAGAGACAGACTTCCATGCTGGCTTTTACGAAAGTTTCTGTTGGCTCAATATTATTTGTGTAGTGTGCAAAAAGAGAAATTTTGTTAAAATACTGTATTTTATAAGTTTTTTCTCTTGCAAATTACATTTCTCTACATTGCTTGAAAATCCAGGGAGACTTTTAATAAATGATAGGGAAAGGGTTCTAGTCCAGTTTAGTAATAATGCAAATATCTTTACACAGTTACTTACAAATTATCAAAATAATGTAAGTTCAATATTTTATTTCCTAAAGATCATAGCTTTTGTCAACTTGTTTTGAATAATTGTTTTCATCTGGCATGTTTCCTTTTGCACTTTTTGTGTTAGCATTTTAGAACTAAAAATAAAGGCATCCTTCCTTAGTTAATAAACTTTATGAGCAGATACTGATCATTTTATTCAGAATGGCAAAAGAAAGGATGATTTTGGTAGTAAATTTTCACAAGAGGTATTATTTTCAATTTTTGTTTTCCACATAGGACAATACACGAATCAAAACTAGTGAAACTGTTGGGCGGAGGGTGTTCCAGTAGCTCATAGAAAATACCCCACAATGCCTCTTTGCACTAAATGTCAAACCAAGTCTGGAGTCAGAACTGTGTTGCTGAACCTCAGAGATCAAATATTATGATCATTAACTCTGTGGAAATACACACATGAAGAGAGGACTTAAAATTCTGGGTGTCACCTTCCTTGGCAACACTAAATAGATTTCAGGAGGCCATTAAAGTTAGGATTGAAGCCAGAAATTTTGGATGCTAGCTACTGTAGATTCCACTTTGATCTCTGAAACAGAAATGGCATTGTAAATGAGAATTTTACATTCGCACAGAAAACTTGACGATAGCTTTAGTTTAAGGAAGAGAAAACTAAGACTTGAGACTAAGCATATCAATCATGATTCAGTTCAGTTGGCTTGATAGAGATAGCATTCTCTCTCACATTGTTGAAGGCTGAAGGTTTGTATTCCAGGGTTGATGTCGCTTCTAGAAAACAGTTAATGACTCATACTCCTCTAGCTAACTGCTTTACCATTTTTAGGATGGTCCAGGATGATGACTAGAACTCTAGCCATCCTGTGGAGGAAGAGATTAAAAGGAAGATAAGGAGAACATGTCATGTTCTTAAAGTAAGTTTTCTAGAAGCTGTCTCATACCACTTTCCTCTATGTCTCATTGGTCCAAATTTAGTTCCATGGATGCACCTAGCTGCAAAAGAAGTTGGGAAATGTAGTCTTGATTCTTGGAGCCATCTGCTCAGCTAAGGAGTTGAGAGTTCTTTCTAAGAGAAAGGCAAACAAGACCTAGAGGTGCTAACCTACTATCTCTGCTGCAGGGGTATTAAATAATTGCTTAGGATCTTACAGTTTTCTAGTGGCAGAGATTAGAAGTATATCCCTTCATGGTACAGTACTCTTTAAATCAAAGAAAATGACCCTCTAATCTTATATGGAGCAAAGTTGTATATAGAGGGAAATGAGAATAAAGATCATTATTATTTTAAAGTTAGGTTAGAAAGTTTGGTTTTAAGCATCCTTCCATTTATGCATAGTTGCCTATTATAACATGATTTCTATTCTATTTTTATCCCCCCCAGTTTAAAATAGACTTAAAAAGTCTTCTTAGAATATAAAGATTATATCCAAATTTCCCATCCATTAACATTGCTGAAACAATGAAAGTCAGAGTATCATCTAGCTTCTGACCATAAATCTCAAGTGGGCAGTTTGCCCTGCCTGGGCAGCTGTTGGTGTTCCCTGGTCAGCTCAGTCCAGCACCCTCTGGGACACTGCTTCACACCTTCTCTTGCTCCTCCAGCATCTGACACCCTTTCCCTTCACATTTAGTTGATGGTCTTGTCTCATTTCACTGAGAGAATAAAGACAAACACAAGGTAATTTCTTCTATTTCCTACCACTACATTATGAGTCCACCTGTGCCTGTATCCATATACTTAGCCTTTTCTTTTGTTATAATGCATGAAAAATCCTGTTTCTTTTGAAGCCCAACTCCACATTTATATGCTGGATCCCATCCTTCTTGCCTGCTCAAGGACTTTGCTCCTGCAATTATGTTCTCTTTCTCTGACATTATTTTCTCCTTCCCTATACAATCATTTCTACCAACATCCAAAGACATTCTAAAATCTTCCTTGACAAAATCCTTTACTGCAGATCAGATGTCACATCCCCTTTCAGGTGGGATTTCCTTGAAAGAATGTTTTAATATTCATTCATTGGCCCATTCCACTAAGGCTTTCATCCTTAACACACTACTGGAATCCTTCTTATCAAAGTTACCAATGATTCGCCTCTTGCCAAATCTTGTGGACATTTCGCAGTCTTAATCTTCCTTGACATGTCAGTAGCACTGAACCCTGTTGTCCAATTCCACCCTCTGGAAGCATATTTTTTTACTGGCTTGGGTAATTCTATTGGCCCCTTGTTTTATTTCTACAGCGATTGTACCTTTCCATTCTTCTTTGCTGGCTCCTCTTCTCCCTGACCTAAGGATTTTGGGGTGCTTTCTCTTCTTTTTCTATGCTTTCTTCCTAGGGAAGTTTATTCAGTACAATAGCTTTAAATATCATCTATTTTTCAGTGGTTCTGAAATTTATAACTTCCACCATTTCTTTTAATCTGGACTCCAGACTTTTATGTCAGACTCCCTCCTCAACATCTCCACTTGGTGTCTAAAGAGGACATTCAAATTTAACATGTTCAGTTTATAGCTCTGGATTCCCTTTTCCTAACCATTTCTTCCTTCCATTTTAGAGAAAGGCACCACCATTTGCCAAGTGATATGGGTAAAAAAACCAAGTGGTAATCCTTGATGCCTCTCTATCCTGCAAATCTTCCATTTAATGTATTAGAAAATCTTCACTTCACCCTCAAAATGTTTCCAGAATTTGATCAGTTTCACCATTTTCACCATTCCTTTCCTAGTAAAAGACCCCATTTAGATTCTAAACTGGTTTCTCTGCTTCTGATGGTACCCACAAGACTTTTACTCCAAGTTGAGAGTTACAGAGTTAGCTGAGTAAAATGTAAACTAGATTATATAAGTCAGTTTTCTATTCAAAATCCTGCAGCAGCTCACTCAGAACAAAAACACAGCTTCTTACTATGGCTTTTCAGGATCCATTAGATCTGGCCTCTTTCTGTTCACACAATTTCATTTCCTACTACTTTCGCTTTAGGCTCTACCATTCTGGCTCTTCATGTTTCTCAAAAATACTACATTTCCATTTCCATCAGGACCTTCGGACATATAATTTCCTCTGTAAGGACTGCTTCCCTGACTCATATAGGTCTTTATTCTAGATTACCTTCTCAGATGAACCTACTGTGGGTGTGCACAGTCCCTTCATCTTGATCCCTTTACCCAGGTTTATTTTTCCACAACACTTATGACTACACAAGACTGCATGACAGGTACACAGACAATTTTGGTTTCTTTGTTGTCTATCTCCCCTACAGTGTAAGTTCCATAAGTTTTAGGCTTTGTCTTGCTTAATCTTTTATCCCCTAGATATGCCTAGAAAAGTTCAAAGTAATATGTATGCATGTGATATTAATATATGAGTAAATGATTCTGCAGCCTTAGAGAGGCTACAGTTAGTTACCTAAAGAAAAATAGAATTTAAAAAATGTTCTCATTTAATATCTGCTGGATTGTTTAGCCCTCATGCCTTTGATCTTTCTGGAAGAACATATCAGTATGAAGCAAGATCAAGAGTAGCATGGAGGCAAAGTTCAGTCTGAGGCAAACTCTGCAAGGTTTGTATTCCAAAGATGGCATTGTGGCCAGAAACAGATCCATTGGCTGCTTGAGTGCATGTTTTACTTCAAACATGGAAAAACATGGAGAATATTCTCCTGAATAAAGCAATACCCTAGAAAATACTGGTTGCCACAATGCCTCTGCTCCTCCAAAGGATCACATCTCCTTGCCAGCAAGGGAACAAAACTGGATGGAGAAGGAGTTTGATGAATTGACAGAAGTAGGCTTCAGAAGATGGGTAAAAACAAACTCCTCTGAGCTAAAGGAGCATATTTTAATGCAATGCAAAGAAGCTAAGCACATTAATAAAAGGTTACAGGAACTGCTGACTGGAATAACCAGTTTAGAGATGAACACAAATGACCTGAGGAGCTGAGAAACACAGTATAAGAACTTCATGAAACACACACAAGTATCAAGAGCTGAATCAATCAAGTGAAAGAAAGGATATCAGAGATTGAAGATCAACTTAATGAAATAAAGTGTGAAGACAAGATTAGAGAAGAAAGAATGAAAAGAAATGAACAAAGCCTCCAAGAAATATGGGACTATGTGAAAAGACCAAACCTATGTTTGATTGGTGTACGTGAAAGTGATGGGGAGAAAGGAACCAAGTTGGAAAACACACTTCAGGATATTATCCAGGAGAACTTCCCCAACCTAGCAAGGCAGGCTGGTATTCAAATTCAGGAAATACAGAGAACACCACAAAGATATTCCTTGAGAAGCAACCCCAAGACCCATAGTTGTTAGATTCACCAAGGTTGAAGTGAAGGAAAAAATGTAAAGGGCAGCCAGAAGAAAGGTCAGGTTACCCAAAAAGGGAAGCCCATGAGACTAACAGTGGATCTCTCGGCAGACACCCTACAAGCCAGAATAGAGTAGAGGCCAATATTCAACATTCTTAAAGAAAATAATTTCAACCCAGAATTTTATATCCAGCCAAACTAAGCTTCATAAGTGAGGAAGAAATAAAATCCTTTACAGACAATAATGCTGGAGATTTTGTCACCACCAGGCCTTCCTTACAAGGGCTCCTGAAGGAAGCACTAAATATGGAAAAGAAAAACTAGTACCAGCCACTGCAATTACATACCAAAATGTAAAGACCATCGACACTATAAAGAAACTGCATCAACTAAGATAACCAGCTAGTATCATAATGACAGGATCAAATTTACACATAACAATATTAAACTCAAATATAAATGGGCTAAATGCTCCAATTAAAAGACACAGACTGGCAAATTGGAGAGTCAAGACCTATCAGTGTGCTGTATTCAAGAGACCCATCTCATGTGCAAAGACACAAATAGGCTCAAAAATAAAGGGATAGAGGAAGATTTACCAAGCAAATGAACAGTTAAAAAAAAAAAAAAAAAAAGCAGAGGTTGCAATCCTAGTCTCTGATAAAACAGACTTTAAACCAACAAAGATCAAAAAAGACAAAGAAGGGCATTACATAATGGTAAAGGATCAATGTAACAAGAAGAGCTAACTATCTTAAATACAGGAGCACACAGAATCATAAAACAAGTTCTTAGAGACCTACAAAGAGACTTAGACTCCTATACAATAATAGTGGGAGACTTTAACACCCCATTGTCAATATTAGATAGACAATGAGACAGAAAATTAACAAGGATATTCAGGACTTGAATGCAGCTCTGGACCAAGTGGACCTAACAGGCATCTACAGAACTCTCCACCCCAAACAAATAGAATATACATTCTTCTCAGCACCGCATAGCTGACCATGTGGTGGTTATTTTAAAATTGACCATATAATTGGAAGTAAAACACTCCTCAGCAAATGCAAAAGAATGGAAATCATAACAGTCTCTCAGACCACAGTGCAATCAAATTAGAACTCAGGATTAAGAACTCACTCAAAACTGCACAACTACATGGAAACTGAACAACCTGCTCCTGAACCACTCCTGAGTAAATAAAGAAATTAAGGCAGAAATAAATAAGTTTTTTGAAAACAATGAGGACAAAGACACAATGTACCAGAATCTCTGAGACACATCTAAAGTGGTGTTTAGAGGGAAATTTATAGCACTAAATACCCACAGGAGAAAGCAGGAAAGATCTAAAATGGACACCCTAACATCACAGTTAAAAGAACTAGAGAAGCAGGAGCAAACAAATTCAAAAGTTAGCAGAAGACAAGAGGTAACTAAGATCAGAGCAGAACTGAAAGAGGTAGAGACACAAAAAACCCTTCAAAACATCAATGAATCCAGGAGTTTTTTTTTTGAAAAGATTAACAAAATAAATAGACCACTAGCCAGACTAATAAAGAAGAAAAGAGAGAAGAATCAAACAGACTCAATAAAAAACGATAAAGGGGGATATTACCACTGATCCCACAGAAATATAAACTACCATCAAAGAATACTATAAACACCTCTACACAAATAAACTAGACAATCTAGAAGAAATGGATAATTTCCTGGACACATACACCCTCCCAAGACTAAACCAGGAAGAAGTTGAATCCCTGAATAGACCAATCACAAGTTCTGAAATTGAGGCAGTAATTAACAGTGTACCAACCAATAAAAGCCCAGGACCAGACAGATTCACAGCTGAATTCTACCAGAGGTACAAAGAGGAGCTGGTACCATTCCTTCTAAAACTATTCCAAACAATAGAAAAAGGGGGACTCCTCCCTAACTCATTTATGATGCCAGCAACATCCTGATACCAAAACCTGGCAGAGAGACACAACAAAAAGAGAAAATTTTAGGCCAATATCCCTGATGAACATCAATGCAAAAATTCTTAATAAAATACTGGCAAACTGAATCCAGTGGCACACTAAAAAGCTTATTTACCACGAGCAAGTTGGCTTCATACCTCTGATGCAAGGCTGGTTTAACATATGCAAATTAATAAACATAATCCATCACATAAACGGAACCAGTGACAAAAACCACATGATTATCTCAATAAATGCAGAAAAGGCCTTTGATAAAATTTAACACCGCTTCATGCAAAAACCTCTCAATAAACTAGGTACTGATGGAACATATCTCAAAATAGTAAGAACTATTTCTGACAGACCCACAGCCGATATACTGAAAGGGCAAAAGCTGGAAGCATTCCCTTTGAAAACTGGCATAAGACATGGATGCCCTTTCTCACCACTCCTATTCAACATAGTATTGGAAGTGCTGGCCAGGGCAATCAAGCAAGATAAAGAAATAAAGCATATTCAGATAGGAAGGGAGGAAGCCAAATGGTCTCTGTTAGCAGATGACATGATTCTGTTTTTAGAAAACCCCATCTTCTCAGCCCAAAATCTCCTTAAGCTGATAAGCAACTTCAGCAAAGTCTGAGGATACAAAATCAATGTGCAAAAATCACAAGCATTCCTATACACCAGTAACAGACAAACAGAGAGCCAAATCATGAGTGAACTCCCATTCACAATTGCTTCAAATAGAATAAAATACCTAGGAATCCAACTTACAAGGGATGTGAAGGACCTCTTCAAGGAGAACTACAAACCACTGCTCAAGGAAATAAAAGAGGACACAAACAAATGGAAGAACATTCCATGCTCATGGACAGGAAGAATCAATATCATGAAAAGGCCATACTGGCCAAAGTAATTTATAGATTCAATGCTATCCCCATCAAACTACCATTGACTTTCTTCACAGAATTAGAAAAAACGAGTTTAAATTTCGCATGGAACCCAAAAAGGGCCTGCATAGCCAAGACAATCCTAAGCAAAAAGAATAAAGCTGGAGGCATCATGTTACCTAACTTCAGAGTACAAGGCTACAGTAATCAAAACAGCATGCTACTGCTATCAAAAAAGATATATAGCCCCATGGATCAGAACACAGGCCTCAGAAACAATGCCATACATCTACAACCATCTGATCTTTGACAAATCTGACAAAAACAAGCAATGGGTAAAGGATTTCCTATTTAATAAATGGTGTTGGGAAAACTGGCTAGCCATATGCAGAAAACTGAAACTGGGCCACTTCCTTACACCTTATACAAAAATTAACTCAAGATGGGTTAAAGACTTAAATGTAAGACCTAAAATCATAAAAGCCCCAGAAGAAAACCTAGGCAATAGTGTTCAGGACATAGGCAAGGGCAAAGACTTCATGAGTAAAACACCAAACGCAATGGCAACAGAAGCCAAAATTGACAAATGGGATCTAATTAAACTGAAGAGCTTCTGTACAGCAAAGCAGACTATCATCAGAGTAAACAGGCAAGCTACAGAATGGGAGAAAATTTTTGCAATCTACCCATCTGACAAAGGGTTACTATCCAGAATCCACAAGGAACTTAAACACATTTACAAGGATAGAACAATTTCATCAAAAAGTGGGTGAAGGATATGAACAGACACTTTTCAAAAGAAGACATTTATGCAGACAAGAAATATATGAAACAAAGCTCATCATCACTGGTCATTAGAGAAATGAAAATCATCTCACACCAGTTAGAATGGTGATCATTAAAAAGTCAGGAAATAACAGATGCTGGAGATGATGTGGAGAAATAGAAACACTTTTACACTGTTGGTGGGAGTATAAATTAGTTCAACCATTGGGGAAGACAGTGATTCCTCAAGGATCTGGAACTAGAAATAGTATTTGACCCAGCAATCCCATTACTGGGTATATACCCAAAGGATTATAAAATATTCTACTATAAAACACATGCACACATATGTTTATTGCAGCACTATTCATAATAGCAAAGACTTGGAACCAACCCAAATGCCCAACAATGATAGACTGGATAAAGAAAATGAGGCACATACACACCATGGAATACTATGCAGCCATAAAAAAGAATGAGTTCACGTCCTTTGCAGGGACATGGATGAAGCTGGAAACCTTCATTCTCAGGAAACTAACACAAGAACAGGAAACCAAACACTGCATGTTCTCACTCAGAAGTGGGAGATGAACAATGAGAACACATGGACACAGGGAGGGGAACATTACACACGGGGGCCTGTTGGGGGGTGGGAAGCAAGGGCAGGGATAGCATTAGGAAAAATACCTAATGTAGGTGACAGGTTGATGAGTGCCGCAAACCACCATGTATACCTATGTAACAAACTGCATGTTCTGCATAGGTATCCCAGAATTTAAAGTATATTAAAAAAATTAAGAGCTATAAAAAAAGAAATGAAATAATAAAGAAAGTAAAATCAAAGAAAAGAAAAGAAAGTTAAACTCCTATCTTCCCACAGAGACAGGAAGGCATGGACCCTATTTTTCTTGATCATTACATTACAAAGGGATGGCTTCTAGGTTGTTAAGACCATCCTGGGTTGTAGAAGATAGATCTTAAAAGAAGAGAGAAAGAATTTACAATAGTAAGTTTTCTAAAGTACTTGCTGTCAGGAAAGGGACTCAGGGCCTGTAGTCAGGTTTTGGCCTGAACAAACGGTAAATTCTTTTGGCAGCATTGAACTGTCTTAGGACGGCATTTTAAGGGGGGCTGGGATTGCCATCCTAGGGAAATGGCCTTTTGGCAGCATTGAACTATCTCAGGATCTCAGGAAGGCATTTTAAGGGGGCTGGGATTGCCATACTAGGGAAATGGCCTTGAGTTGATAGAAACTACACTAGTGTTTGTTCAGGCCTCTTAGTATGTATGTGTGTGTGTTGTGGGGGGTGGGGTGGGTGGACAAAATTGTGCTGAAAGTTGCAGTTGTTACAGGCCAAAGTTGAGGCCTAGTTGAGAAGTGGGCTCAGAGAAGCCTGACTAAAGTTTGGTCATGAAGAGGGTCTTTGTCAGTGGTGATCAGCTAAAACCCACAAAACATCACTGCTTTTTCCTATACCATCCTTTTGTCAAGGGGCAACTTTTGATGATTAAAGACAAAGTTGGAGCTCCAAAAGGAAATAAAAAAAAAAAAGAAAACCCTAGCTGCAAAGAAACATGCAAATTTCATCTTTTCTTTCAAGCTCATCTCTCTGTTTCATAGAGGCATTTATTCCATAATCGTAGAAATGTATTAGGTTTGAAAATCATTATCAGGATGTTCAGAGTCGCCTCAAGGACACCTGAGGGGGGAACAATGTAGTTAAGTAGAAAAAGGAGATGCAGAGCACCAGGAGAATTTGTCTCTGGCATCTGTTCAAAGTCTTTTTGGTGTGACAGCATTACCTGTGGCACCCATTCCCTTACACTTTTAATATACATTTCCATAAAAAGCAACATGTGTACTTTTCTGCCTCAAGTTACTCCTGACAGAGTTTGACTAGATCACTTGAACAGGGGTGAGTCAAAGCCATTTGTTATGTGAAGATGGAAGCAGCTGTTTACTACCAGAAATGTTATCCTGCCAGAGGAAGAAAACATGTCTCCTAAGTGAATATAAATAATCCAGGTTATGAAGAGCTTTATTTCCTGTCTATTTGGAGTACCTAAACTACAGTGGAAAAAATCCAGTGAGGTTGTTTTACTCAAATTTTGTCAAACAATTAATGTCAGTTATTGTATTTCTAATTTAAAAGAGCCACTATATGTGTTCCACAAGGTTTAGCTTGAGGTGTGGAGCATCAGCTGTGGCCTGTTGCTCACGTTCTGTGACTGCTGTGATTGACATTGTAGGCAAAAATTTAAAGAATATTGCCTTTGGTAAATGTCTGATTCTGTATTCAAGAATCAGATACCTGAGTACTCTTATAATCACCCCCAGATGGCTTGCTAATCAGCCCTGCATTGACTCTGGACACTTCTTTTGCTCCTCCCCTTATTCTTTTCATAAAAAAAATATTTATTAGAGTAAGGATTAAGATGGTGAATAGGCGGTTGGACTAGCTTGCAGCTCCCACTCAGATGGACAGAGCAGCATGTGGAAACTCACATCGTGAACTTTTGCTCCAAGAACTACTGCAGGAACACATTAGGAAAGCCGAGAGAATCTACAGACCCTTTGAGGGAACTGGATCACCACTGTGGGCTCCTTGAGATGCTGAAAACCTGTGTGTCAGCTTGCTTTCTTAGTGGAGAGGCTTGTGGTCTGAGGCAAGTTCTCAGCCCTGGCCAGCAGGTACATGGAAATAGATTCAGTGCTGTTGTGGGGGGAATGGTGGGAGTGAGCCCCGCCTTTAGAACTGCAGGATGTATGGGAGCTGGGTGAGACCTGTGACTGCTGGCTTTTCCCAACTTCCCTGGCAACCTGTATGACTCAGCAGAGGCAGCCATAACCCCCCTGGGAATATAACTCCATTGGAATGGGAACCACATCTTCATCCTCCACAGCAGCCACAGCAAACCCTGCCCAAGGAGAGGCTGAGCTCAGACACACCTATGCCTGCCCCCACCTGGTAGTCTTTCTCTACTTGCCCTGGTAGCCAAAGAAAAATGTCTCTTAGGAGCTCCATGATGCTGCCCACTGCCTGAGAAACCTGAATACTTAACCAGGTTTCCCTAGGGCAAGTTTCTGTCCTACCTATAGTACCACAGCTGACGTGCTCTTGAAAGCGCCACCTCCTAGCTGGAGGCCAACTGACACAAAACCAGTGCATAAACAAAAACACAACCAAGAACCCTCACAGAGTGCACTTCACTCCCCTGCTACCTCCACCAGAGCATGTGCTGATATCCATGGCTTCAAGATGTGAAGATGGATTACATCACAGGACTCTTTTCAGAAACTTCTCAGCCTGGAGCCTGGTAGCTCAACCGGATGGCTAGACCCAGAAGAGTGAAAATAATCACTGCAGTTTGGCTCTTAGGAAGCCTCATTCCTAGGGAAAGAGGGAGAACACCACATCAAGGGAGCACCTCATGGGATAAAATAATCTGAACAGCAGCCCTTGAGCCTCAGATCTTCCCTCTGACATAGTCTACTCAAATGAGAAGAAGCTAGAAAAACAATCCTGGTAATATGACAAAACAAGGTTCTTTAACACCCTGAAAAGATCATGCCAGCTAACCAGCAATTGGTCCACACCAAGATAAAATCTCCAAATTGCCAGAAAAAGAATTTAGGTTGATTATTAAGCTAATCAAGGAGGCACCAGAGAAAGGTAAAGTCCAATTTAAAGAAATGAAAAACAATATACAAGATAGGAATGAAAAATTCTTCAGTGAAAAGATAGCATAAATAAATAAAAAAAATCACAACTTCTGGAAATAAAAGACACACTTAGAGAAATGCAAAGTGCACTAGAAAGTCTCAGCAATAGAACTGAAGAAGCAGAAGAAAGAACTTCAGAGCTTGAAGACAAAGCTTTTGAATTAACCCAATCCATGAATGACAAAAAAAGAATTAAAAAAATGAACAAAGCCTTCAAGAAGTTTGGGACTATGTTAAACATGCAAACCTAAGAATAATTGGTGTTCCTGAGGAAGAAGAGAAATCTAAAGTCATAGGTTATCTAAAGTAAAAACAAAGAAAAGAATCTTAAGAGCTATGAGGCAAAAGCATCAGGTAACCTTTAAAGGAAAACCTATCAGATTAACAGCAGATTTCTCAGCAAAAATCCTACAAGCTAGAAAGGATTTGGGTCCTATTTTTGACCCCCTTAAACAAAACAATTTCAGCCAAGAATTTTGTATCCAGTGAAACTAAGCTTCATAAATGAAAGAAAGATACAATCTTTACCAGACAAACAAATGCTGAGAGAATTCACCACTATGAAGCTAGCACTACAAGAACTGCTAAAAGGAGCTCTAAATCTGGAAACAAATCCTCCAAATACACCAAAATAGAACCTTCTTAAGGCATAAATCTCACAGGGTCTATATAACAGTAACACAATGAAAAAAAAAAAAACCCAAGATACTCAGACAACAAATTGCCTGATGAATAGAATAGTACCTCACATCTCAATATTGACATTGAATGTAAATGGCCTAAATGCTCCACTTAAAAGATACAGAATGGCAAAATGGATAAGAATTCACCAACCAAATTTCTGCTGTCTTCAAGAGATTCACCTAACAAATAAGGACTCACATAAACTTACAGTAAAGAGGTGGAAAAAGATATTCCATGCAAATGGACACCAAAAGCAAGCAGGAGTAGCTTGTGGAAATGACCATACTGCCTAAAGCAATCTACAAATTCAATGCAATTCCCATCAAAATACCACTCTCATTCTTCATAGAACTAGAAAAAAATAATCCTAAAATTCATATGGAGCCAAAAAAGAGCTTGCATAGCCAAAGCAAGACTTAGCAAAAAGAACCAATCTGGGGGCATCACACTACCTGAGTTCAAACTATACTATAAGGCCATAGTCACCAAAACAGCATGGTACTAGCAGGAAAATAGGCACATGGACCAATGGAACAGAATAGAGAATCCAGAAATAAAGCCAAGTATATATAGCCAACTGATCTTCAACAAAGCAAACATAAAGCAAGGAAAGGACACCCATCCGATTCAACAAATGGTGCTGGAATAATTGGCAAGCCACATGTGGAAGAATGAAACTGGATGCTCATCTCTCACCTTATACAAAAATCAACTCAAGATGGATCAGGGGCTTAAATCTAAGACCTGAAACCATAAAGATTCTAGAAGATAACGTCGGAAAAACCCTTCTAGACACTGGCTTAGGCAAAGACTTCATGGCCAAGAAGCCAAAAGCAAATGCAACAGAAACAAAGATAAAAAGATGGGACTTAATTAAACAAAAAAGCTTCTGCACAGCAAAAGAAAACAATCAGTAGAATTAACAGACAAGACACAGAGTGGGAGAAAATGTTCACAATCTATACATCTTACAAAAGACTAATAAACAAATCAGCAAGTAAAAAACAAACAATCTCATCAAAAAGAGGGCAGAAGACATGAATAGACAATTCTCAAAAGAAAATATACAAATGGCCAACAAACATATGAGAAAATGCTCAACGTCACTAATTATCAGGGAAATGCAAATCAAAACTACAATGTGATACCACCTCACTCCTGCAAGAATAGTCATAATAAAAATTAATAGACGTTGATGAGGATGCAGTGAAAAGGAAACAATATTACAATGTTGGTGGGAATGTAAACTAATACAACCACTATGATAAACAGTGTGGCAGTTCCTAAAGAACTAAAAGTAGACCTACTGTTTGATCTAGCGAATCCCACTGCTAGGTATCTACCTAAAGGAAAAGAAGACATTATAGAGAAAAGATACTTGCACATGCATGTTTATAGCAGCACAATTTGCAATTGCAGAAATACGGAACAAGCCCAAATGCCCATCAATCAATGAGTGGATAAAGAAAACGTGATACATAATACCACGGAATACTACTCAGACATAAAGTGGAATGAAACAATGGTATTCACAACAACCTGGAGGGAATTGGAGACTATTATTCTAAATGAAATAACTTAGGAAGGAAAAATAAGACATTGCATGTTCTCACTCCTATGTGGGAGCTAAGCTATTGGGACTCAAAGGCATAAGAATGATATGTCGGACTTTGGGGACTTGGGGGAATGGGTAGGGGGTAGCGAGGGATAAAAGACTACACATTGGGTACAGTGTACACTCCTGGGGTGATGGATGCACCAAAATCTTGGAAGTCTCCACGAACTTATTCATGTAACTTATTCATGTAACTAAACACCACTTGTTCCCCCAAAAACCTATTAAAAATGTATCTATGGCTAGATAATGCGAAGAGGCTCTAATAACAAACCAATGAAATATATTAAGGATTCAAGAGAATTTATGGTATTACTTCTCCCATGGATATATTAATAGGAATAGGGTGTCTAATTTGGAATTTTAGGCAAAAGATGCTTTTGGACTGGGATAGTGGAAGATTCCCTATAACCCTTTTATTTCATGTAGGTGGCTACCTACTCAGCCCACCAATTAGATTGTCCCTGCTTTGGATGTAATATTCTAAATCAGGCCAGGTTCTGTTTGGCTGTTCTCCTTCTAATCAAGCTCCAACTCAAATCTCTACCACTGTAGATTTGGTGCTATCATATTTGGCTTTTCAACAATTGTGTCTAATTTCTTTTACATTTTTACTTATACTCTTGATATATATCTTTGGCAAGTCAGTGAAAAATGCTTCTTTGTAAATTTTGCCAAAGACTCTGCCTCAGCTAAAGGGAATTGTTAGTTTAAAAAGACTTCTTGTTTTTTTGATGGTGATTCCTTTTGGACAGAACAGGTAACTCACCTGGAAGAATTTCAGAAAGATCAATGGAGCATATGCTAAAGGAACAAATCTATTGAAGCATAAATCTACCATTTTTTTTTTTTTTTTTAGTTTTGGATTTGAAATCTCTCTTTTTCTAACTCTTTTCCCATGATCTCTGTTAAAACAGCCAGCTCTTCAAATCATTAGGAAACTTCATATTGGACTTTTATCTCAATGCTCAAGGCTAGAAGCTGCTGAAGGCTAGAAGACAGTGTGTTTTATTTTAAGTTTCTCTACATGGCCAATAGCAGGATGCTTTCTAACTGAACTAAATCCCTTTTGTCATTTATTGTTATGGTAATAGTAAGATCTGTGAACATTATAGAGTCTTCGGGATAAAAGAAAATATCATTTTTAACTTTCACTACAGTTGCCACTCGGGACCATGTGTTGTTCATTTTCTCTTAAGAAATCACCCACATAGATTAACTGCTCCATATGGCTTTGGAGAAATGGAAAATACTGATGGAAAAGGTGCTGGTGACCACAACAATACACTTGCAATTGCCATTTAGATTATCCCTTTGTAATCCTCTGTTCCACCTCACTGAGGCTGGTAATGTGGAAACCAAACCAAGCGCCCCCAGCGCGCAGCAGACGGATTGCTGAACTCCTTTCACCAACCCCATTGCCTCACTCAATCCTTCTCATGTTGATGTGATCTTTTTATGGGCACAGAGTGCCACAGGGTGGCTCCTCATCCCTTCTTTATTTTCTGAGGCAGTGCAGATGTGGCATCAGCATTTGCTCTTGTCTTTCTTGTTGGAAAGAGCTCAGACATTTGCGGTTGTAGGATATTGTGCTTAGTTCCTGCTAGTAAGTGGCCTAAATACTTGCTACTCAAAGTGAGGTCTCTAGATGAGCAGAATCAGTATCACCTGGAGGCTAGTCAGAAATGCAGAATACCAGACTCTATCCCAGACCCAGTGAATCAGAATCTGTATTTTAGTAAGATCCCTGGTAATTCATACTCACATTAAAGTTTAAGTTGGAGAAGCACAGCCTTATGTTGCTTCGTTTATTCGGCTTTGGTTGCCAGAGAAGACTCATAGGAAGTGCCACAGACATTACATTTCTGATTTGTTCCCTGGCCCTTGTGTCCTCAGGTAGGTAAGTGTGGTGGTCTATGTTGTGTCCCAGTTTGACAAGGTAAACCTTTTGATTTTGTGTTTAAGTGTTCTTTCATGCTTAATAGTTGATCTTTGGGAAATGAAATCAATATTTGCCCACAAGTCATTCATCTTTGGGCCTGTTTCAAAAGAAGAAAAGGGTTGATGAATATTCTTAGCATCTGCCACAGCTTTTATAAAACTGCAATCTTTTAGGTCAACAGAGACTCTGTGATGACTACTAAAGTGTACAAATACTGTTTGAAAAGGCACTGCAAAAAATTTTTACCTAAGGCATGCTGCTTTATTCCTTCAGTGAAGCAGCCAACACAAAGACCACTGGGGCAAGTCTTCAAAAGGGGAGCGTCTCTGCAGAAAGTGGCTCAGTGGGATTTACAACAAAGGACTTCTCAAGATCAACAGCACTTTGCTGACATTGGAGAGGGTTGGAGGATTGAAAATATGATTAAAACAAAATTAAGACACAATAGCAATGGTGGAGAGATCCTGTGGGGCCTATAATGGGGTCCTGTGGAAGGAGAGGAATAATCGAGCAGTTTTCCTGAGATTGGAATAGGAAGCTGTTGAAGTTGATGAACTGAAGTAGTGTTTCTTTCTTGCATGTTTGAAAATAATTATGATTTCCCCCCATAGATACCAGTACATATAATGTCTGTAATGTGACATATTTCCAAGAAGTTTTAAAATACTTGAATTGATTAGCTGTTATTGTATGCTTGAGTAAATATAGTTCCTTAAATTCAACTGTTTTTGCAGCTCCCTAGTTCAGTTAATATAATTTACATATGTAAACCCAGACACTGACTCTTTAAGCAAATGAAATGACAACATGAGATGTGCTCATTTAAGACTGGTTTTTATAATGCTTATCATATCAGTATGACAACATTCTCTACTTCCAATTTGGAGAATAACTTAAGGTATTAAAATTTTGAAGCTATTTGGGAAACAAAAATCAAAATAAGACTGCATATTAAGACACAGCATCAGAATAGAAATACAAGTGATGGCAGATTTCCCATAAAAACATTAGAGCCTCAGCATATGGTCACACACATTGTGCATTGCACAACTTCAGGGGGTGACATTTACGTGGTCTCCATGGATGCCATTCCAGAGTTATAAATGTGGCATCTGTGAATATTGTCATGATCCCAGTATGCTCTTCATAAATTTTCAGTCTTACTCATTTTTAGTAAAATTTTAAGTTCTCTAATTAGTTTAGAGTCATGTAAAGTTTATAAAATAGCTCCAAAACACCCTTTACATATTTTTCCCTTTAATGTATGAAATCTAAAGAAGTGAAAAACCAGTGTTTTTTTTTTCAAAAATGGAGGAATGTGCTGGAATGCTGTTTTGGAACCTCTTTCTCAGGATTACAGTTGTTCACTGGCATTTATATAAATACACAAGCTCAAATGGCATTATATAATAAAATATTTTATCAGTGCTACTCACTGTTGTGTGTTGATTGAGAGTATGGGGTGTGGAGTCCATGCCTGAAATGGAATCTACCCTCTTTCACTAATGAGTTCTGTGTTCTTCTTGACCTTCTTTACTTGGAACATGAGGATGGTGATAGTATCTACCTACTTCATATAAATTGCTATGAAGATTATATGTGATGATCCACATAAGCCACTATGAATAGCATCTGGGATAGACGGTAAATAAACATTAGGAACTATCCATTTTAATCTAATAGCCTCAAGTTTGTACTACCCTATTCCTAATTTTGCTGGGAAGGTCTGAATCCAGCCAAGTTCACATTTAGCTTTATCATGGAAACAAAAGAGGATGAAAAGATGATTTAAACCCTGCATTTATAGGTAGAATGTACTATGAGGGAAATGGTAACTTTTACTCCATTCATCCTCTTCTTCCTGGTATGCATTATAAAAAAATAGGATGAATGTCATCGAAAAGAGTTTGGGTATTTTCTGGGCCAATTTTTAAAACTTCTGCTTTCTTACTTCTTTCCTTTATCACAAGGTGAGTGGGAGCTGCCACCAAATATATCTGGTTATCCCCAGTTCACGGAGGAATTGTACTTCCCTGCCCACATGAACTTGGGTGATGCCATGTGGCTTGCTTTGGCCAATGAAGTGTGAGAACAAGTGATGTTTATGACTTTTAGGAAGAATTTTACTGCTTGATTAATTAAGCTTTCTCTCCACTTCTTCAGTGATTGTTTAAACACAAGCAAGTTGGATTCCTGAGAGGCTGTGAGGAGCAGAGGTCTATGATGGACACATAGCATGAGGCAGATATAAAACTCTGTGGTTTCAAACTGCTGAGATTTCGAGGGTTGCTTCTTATTGCAGCATAACTTGCCCAATGTGACTCCTTAGGGAAACTTGTGAGGGCATTACACAGTGTTGGTTCTGAGAGATGCTGTGAATGAAAGTGGCAGATTATGTTCTGGAGATGGTCAGTGTGTGGCATTCCTTGTATATATTAATCTTCTGAGTTTTTTAACATTAGAAAATTTAGGTATTATGTTAATAAATTAATTTATATAGTAAGCCTTTAGTAATTAATATTACATATTAAAACATAATTACATGTCTTAAAATTAAACATGGGACCTCTAGTAAATTAATCTTGCCTAGGTAAGTCTAGCTTTTTTATTCTTGACTTAAGAACAGAATACTCTAACAGACTCTAGTTAGGTTGAATATTGAATACATTTTAAAATGTTTGAGGTTGAATATGTTTCTGTATATGACCCTCAATCTCTTTCATTTCTGAAGAACTCCAAGTAAAACTGAGAATAAAAAACTGCAAAAGCGACTAATTTTCTCAAGAGAAAATAGAAGAATATTAGAATACACACAAAGGAATTTTTTTTTATAACGTGACATTGAGCCAGCAATCAGATATAAATCATGATTGATTCTTACACATTATGTATGGTGTTATGAGAAGGTGATGTACATGCAATGCAGCAATGATTGCTATATTCCGAACTGTTTTAAACCCACTCTAAAGAAAATAGACAAGTGTCTCACAAAAAATCCTTTGGAAACTAGGGAATTAAAAACATTACTAAAAGCCTAACAGGATTAGAAAAATATTAAAGAGTTTAGAAAACAATTAAAGTATTGTGCATTTATTTCTAGGATAGAAAATTTGTATTTTATACACTTAAAATGTTATTCTATAGCTGATTGAAAGACATAAATAGACAAAACCATGCATTCATAAGCAGTAATTTCTCTGATTAACAAATTTCATTACAAAAATTGACATAAATAATATGAAAAACTGAAGTTTTCAAAAGCTTAACTAAAAATATGAAAAGGAAGACAGGCAATTGATTTATCAGCAATTAAATTCTGTATTTCATAGGACATTTTAAAGTTCTGTATTCACCGATCATATCCAGTTTGCTGTATTTTAAATACAATTGTCTTAAGTTCCAATGTTGGTTTAAAAATTATTCTTAGCTGGGCATGGTGACTCATGCCAGTCATCCCAGCACTTTGGGAGGCTGAGGTGGGTGAATCACTTGAGGTCAGGAGTTTAAGACCAGTTTGGCCACTGTCTCTTCTGAAAAAAAAAAAAAAAAAAAAAAAAACTACAAAAATTAACCAGGAGCAGTGGAAGGTGCCTGTAATCCCAGCTACTCAGGAGGCCAAGGCAGGAGAATTGCTTGAACCCAGGTGGCACAGGTTGTAGTGAGCTGAGATCGTGCCACTACACTCCAGCCTGGGTGACAGAGTGAGACTCTGTCTCAAAAAAAATAATAATAAAATAAAAATAAATAAAAATTATTATTGATTATTCTGTTATCTTAGCAATAGGTGATAGATGTATCTAGGGTTAGATAAATTTTTACTCTCACCAGTATATGTAGCTTTAGTTACCTATTAAGAATGATACTAGCTTGTTTATTCAGTAACTCACATTGAGGATTTTCTGCGTGCCTGCTTAATAGTATGTTATTTATTTATTTTTGAGACAGAGTCTCAATCTGTCACCCAGGCTAGAGTGTAGTGGTATAATCTCGGCTCACTGCAACCTCCGCCTCCAGGGTTGAAGTGATTCTCCCGCCTCAGCCTCCTGAGTAGCTGGGATTACAGGTATGCATCAGCATGCCTAGCTAATTTTTGTATTTTGAGTAGAGATGGGGTTTTACCATGTTAGTCAGGCTGGTCTCAATCTCCTGACCTCAGGTGATCTGCCCGCCGTGGCCTCCCAAAGTGCTGAGATTACAGGCGTGAGCCACTGCACCCGGCCAATAGTATGTTACTTTTACAAAGGTTATTTCATGTAATTATCCTTCCTCATTATGTAGGTCAGAAAACTGAATCTCAGAGAGAGTAAAGGAGGCATTGAAGGGCATTGGTACAGAAAAGCTTCTGTGGGCCATCTTCAAAAATGTGCAGCCTATTTCAGATCTGACTAGCCCACATATGTGATTTCACTGGATTAAGTGTGGATATATATAAAAAAAAGAGAGACAGAGAGAGAAATGGCACCCATCACCTGATTCCTTGTTCTCCTATCCTTTGACTCTGAGTAGAAGATTAATGTGTCTGGTCTTCCATACTCTTTGGGTGGAACTGTATTATGGCAGACATTATGTTAATGACTTCTTTGGACTTCAGTCAGGGCTCAGACCCCTGTCTTTCCCACCCCAGAGAGACAAGAGTTGGAATACTGGGTCCCAGGATAGCCTTCCAATAGAAGGCTCCAATGTCAATTATGGCAGTCCAGCACCTGTGCCTCACTTGGTATAGAGACTTTTAAAAATTCAATTTCCATACATTCCACCTTTTTATTAGGTTATACTCTCACCCTTCTTAATTGCCTTTCATTATTAAATTTGGACTCTCTTATGTCAGCTGACAAAAATTCAAGCTGTTGCATAGTGGAACTGTGGGCTAGGTAACAATTCATTTTCAGCAGTATTGCCTTTTGTATGGTTGTTTGTCCAATGATTTGAATATTTGATTGCATTTTGTTTCATTATTATAAAAAAAGGAAAATGGAAGCCTGAAAGTGTTTAGCATAATTATAATGAAACAGAGATAGAAATTCTTTTACCTGCTGAAAGTGGAAATGTTAAATACTTACTGGCACTAAGATGATTTCTGTGTAACAACCCATATATTTGAAAAAATTAAAAAATGTACACTTCGTACATATAATCATACTCCACTTAAAGAAGCCATGTTTTTTTAAGTGTGTGAAAAGGTGCCATGACCCAGATAGATTTCTTCCTCTCTTCCTCATGATAGCTGGCATGAATATAGAGTAAATTCCGGTGGAATTGTCTATACAAAATAAATTTGAAAAAATATTAAGCAAAGTGGCTGATTTTGATCATTTACAATTATTGAATGTAGCTTCATAAATATATTTATTTTGCATTTCTTCCTAATGAGAAAATAAATTCTGTAGGAGTAGAGCTGTTGTGTTGTTCGTAGTTATAACCACAGCACATAGAACAGATACTAGCCCAGAGCAGGTACTCAGTAGACACTTGCGGAACTCGTGAGTGCGGAATTACTGTTTTACATAGTCATACTCATTATATGTGTCTTTGTATACACCCATACCTCCCTTACATTTTTTTATAAAAATATTACCCTCTAGCCTTAAAATAATTCTTTGCTTATTTTGCCATTTTTTTTTTTTTACTCTGTGTTTTTAGGCACAATTACAGTGACTAGGAATTTATTGAACTTAAAAATGCACTAGATGTTTGATGGCTGTGGTATACTGCATTGCAATCTACTTTTTCCTACAGCCTTTTGTATACTTTATAAAATTCACCCTGACGTGTGTGGTAGGTTTTTTTTTTTTTTTTTTTTTTTTTTAAAAAATGCCCTAGGTTTTGCTTTTGAATCTTTTTCTGAGTATTGTTATATCTGATGAGTCTGACTAAGCATTTCCTGGGTGAGTTCAGCAAGCATCCTGTCAGTTGGCTTTTGATTTTCAATAAAATTCAAATTCTCACAGTTAGTTTTCTTCCTGTCCAAGGGCTTGTGGGCCAGTATAATTTCCATGGCCATTAACTGCTGTGCGGCTTCAGCAGTGCAATGTCATTGAGCGACAGTGCAAAAATGAGGTTTTATCACCTGTTCTAAGTTCTTTACCGCTCTAGTTTCTCAGGAGCATTCCATTTCATGGACAAGCAGCAAATTAAAAAAGCACACCAAAATAGGCCTCTCTGTATCTGTGCAGATGGGGAAAGGTTATACATATCACATAAAAAAGAACAATACAGCCCACACATAGAAATCTCATTGGCTTTCTATTAATTTGCCATGGAACTGTGGAGCAGATAAAGAAAAATATGAAAATAATGTTCTCAAATTTGAACCAGGTAGTTTAGATGCTCCAAAGTTGCTTTTTTGGTCCCATGAATCATTTTCAGAATTATATAGCATTGAATTGGCTACCTGAAATTGTTGGAATTAGATGAGGAAATATTATAGGTCAGGATATCATGGATTCTGAAGTTCAGCCTGACTTTTTCTTATTTCTCTCATTTGAATTCCTTTTATGAAACAGATTTTTTTTTTTTTCATGTAGAACTACAAAAATCTTAACTGTACCCTCCCTGGAAAATCTGTCTGCCTCTTTTCTCTGTGTCTCATTTTATCTTTGTTTCTCCTTTTTTCTTCCCTTTTCCATTCAAGGCAGCCCATGTATGGCTGCTATTTTGCTGGGAAGATCATTGCATTGTCTATTTTCTTTTAACATTCAAATGCTCAACTTGAATTCCTGTCTGTTTAGACATCATGTAAGAATGGTACTCATTGGAGTTTCAAGACATGATTTCTTTTCTCTTTTCTCCACTCCTTTTCTCCGGCAGCCCTGCAAAATAGCTCATTGCTTTGCATTTCTGAGCATTTAAGTGTTTATAGACTCTAACGACCCTGATCTCTCACTTCCTTCTTATAAGCAGAAAATGATAGCTGAGCATGGCACAGTTCCCAGTGAACCTGCTTGGAAAGCAGCGGACAAGCAATGCCAGGGTGTGGAAAATAGCTGTAGGTATGCGCTTTGAAAGGAGCTGTCCCGTCAACTCAATTGCCACGTTTAGTGGTATGAGGACTGTTCAACTTTATTTTCAAGGAGAAAAGAAATTTGAAAGATATATTTGAAAATTTTCCTGGTCAGTCTCTTTTTGAAATTCAGCCTAACAGCTCATAGAGAAAAAAAAAAAAAAAGTAATACCTAATGAATTAAACAGCTGGGACCAAAGGGGAAGGGAGGATTACTGTAGTAGGATGATTGTTCATAGAGAAACAGAGCTAAATATCCATAGTAATTAGTATCTCATTTTTCTGTACACATTAACCCACAGGAACAGGCTCTTAAGAAGTACTGCTGTGGTAAGAGGAATGGATTAAAATCTACAAGATACCAATTAGCATTAGACTTGTATTTCATTAGGGTTCAGGCTCACATTAGCTATATCATCCCTGGGATTCCTAGATGGGAAAATGTCAATGACTATGGCTATATTTGAAAAGGGTCCGAACTTGGAATCACTGTGGTGCAGTGTAGACAGACACATGGATTAGATTCAGAATTCAAGATTGTGAAATCCAAATAAACACAGGAAGTGTGGAATTTGGGTCACTGTTGGGAGAGGAAAATCAGGCATAGATATTGACAAAAGTATACATAATCAGGACAGTATTTACATGCCAGGCTGGATTTTAAGCACTAGGCATGAGTTGCCTCGATCCTCACAACTTTTAGATGTGACGATTATCCCCAGTTTACAGGTGAAGGAACATGCTTGGAGAGTTTAGATAACTTGCCAAGATCACACAGAAAATAAGTGGCAGGGGCAGGGTTTGAGCCTATCCTCTTAACTCCTACAGTGTCCTTTAAGTAGGTAAATACTTTGGCAGTCCTTGTCTAGAGTTTAGAGAGTGACTGCCTCAGAGATTCATAGTGGAGGTGTATGAGTGAGGTCAGTTAGGAAACATTTGGAGGCCAGTAATAGCTTACAATTTAAATTTGTTTACTGCTTCAGTAACTGCAAGTTCAGTGCTATTGTGGGCATCATGGCTGAGTCCATGATGGCTACAGGTTCAATTCCCTGTGATCCTTTTGGCTCTGCCCTTCTCTGAATGATGGCTTGTGGGAATGTGCTGCAGCAGTTCTGGATCTTATATCAGCAAAGAAGACTGGCCAGATGAAAAGTAAAGGTTGTTCCCTGGTGCTGTTCCAGAGGAGCAAGGCAGAACTTTTTTATGCTTAGAGCAGACCTCTACCACAATTCAGGACTCTGAATCTAATCATATTGCTAATGGCAAATAGCAATTAGTCCCATTGCTAATCCAGTTACTGACAAAGGGCATGGGATTATACGTGGACTCTGAGAGGCTGGAGTGGGGCTAATCTTACCTGAGCCATATGAAGTTGGGGAAGTGGGCAGAAAACTTAGATAAATTTGCAGATCCCTAAGGGAGAGGAAGGAGGAATAGGAGTTGGGTGGCCACTCAGTGGCTACTCTAGAGAGGCCAGATGCGGAACTATTGAGTATCACACAAACCCAGGGGCCCGGTTCTTAGAACTGGTCGATCTGGGTAGAGCTTGATTGAAAGTTCAGGTACTTGATTTGATACATAGCTCTAGAATGGAATAGAGTTTCTTCTCTCTCTTCTGCCTGCGGAAAACTGGTTTGAGGTAGTGCCTTCCTATGACTACTAGAGCCAAGTTGATTATTACAAAAAGAGGCTGAATATTTAGCATGTCAAGTTGGCAGGACTGGTATACTTTGGATACCACATATAAATCTCTCTTTTATTTACCATATTTCTCAAAATTTATTTTTAGCATTGGCTTCTTAGGCTTTATATAGGGAGTGAAATTTTATCAATCAACTGATTTTTAGGGTTGTTCCTAAACTTAACTGTGAAGTTGGGAAAATGTTCCTTTGGTCTCCTACGTTGTGTTGTAGCACAATAATGACAAATACAGTGTCCTGTATGGCCACTGCTGCCTTTTACTTCTGTGGCAGATGTCAATCATTTATCATGGTCCTGTTTTCTGCTAAGCATGGTTGTAGCTAGAAATTATTCTCCATTCAGTGATCAAGGGAGGCACTGCAGGGCTAGGACGAGAAGTGAAAACTATTTTCCATAATTGTTTGAGGATCTCTGTCTCTGGGAGGCGGCATAGGAGAGTAAGAAGAACATGATATTTGGCATCAAACAGGCTTTGGTTTGAATCCAGGGTTTGCCACTAACTAAGTTGGCAAATTAACTTACTTTTCTAAGCCTGTTTCCTTCTCTGTAAAGTGAGATTGATAACACCAATTTTGTAGGCTATTTGTGATATTAAATGAGATGGAATATGTGCTATTCTTAACAGATTTCATGGATCTTAAATGTTAGTTCATGTTGCCTTTCTACTAAAACTTAGACCAAGGAGAAATTATGGTGAACGTATTCTCAGCACCATGCACAATATTAGTGTTTAAAGGAGCATCCCTTTAATGAAAGGAATAAGCTGTCATAGTGTTTTATATATTACATTTAGAGGTTGAATATTTTGAGCAGGGGCTTCACTCACTGAAACCACTCAGACTACCACTGGTTCTGCCTAAGGACATGGCTTGATTTCAGTTTTCAAAATGCCAAACTTGGCAGAGACTCATGTTTTAGGGAATTACAGAGGGAAGAGAATCCATAATCTTTACCCTTGAGGAAGTCAAAACCGAGGTACACAATGACAAATAAACATACTGTAGAATGCAAATAACTGAAGCCTGGAAATAGACCCACAGAGGCTAAATTATAGCTACATAAATGCATTCATTTCTAAAATATCTGCATAGGCAGGCAGATCAATGGAACAGAATAGAATCTTAAGTAGGTCCAAACACTTCAGGGAATCCAGGATACAATAAAGGTGGCATTTTAAATCAGTGAAGAAAGATGGATTATTTAATAGATGGCATTGAGACGTTTTCAGCCATTTAGAAAAAAAATAGTTCTGTGTCTCCCTCCTTGCATTAGAGTACATTCTAGATTTGCTATTTTGATTTTCTACCAAAGCTTTAAAGATAAAATGCAAAACTAAAAAATTTTATAAGGCATCATGAAAAAAATTTAAAGTAATCTTGGAGTGGGTAATATTTTCCTAAGTAAGAAAAAAAATCTAAGCAGATATTAGCAATAGAGGTAGAGGAATACATTTTACTATAAAATATTAAATTTCTTTCATGGAAAACTACAGTAATTAAAGTCAAAAGGCAAAATTAAAAAAAAAACCTGGGCCGGATGCAGCGGCTCATGCCTGTAATCCTAGCACTTTGGGAGGCTGAGGCAGGTGGATCATGAGGTCAAGAGTTCAAGACCAGCCTGGCCAACATGGTGAAACCCCGTCTCTACCAAAAATACAAAAAATTAGCTGGTGTGGTGGCGTGCACCTGTATTTGCAGCTACTTGGGAGGCTGAGGCAGGAGAATCCCTTGAACCCGGGATGCAGAGGTTGCAGTGAGCCAAGATCATACCATTACATTCTAGCCTGGGTGACAGGGCGAGACTCGGTCTCAAAAAACAAAACAAAATAAAAAAACCCTGTACTTTGTACACATGCATCTTCAACTCCAACTGCATTCCAGAGAGGTTGTATGAATTTTTACCACATCTGCACTCTATATGTACTATGTCCTCTCTAGATATGTATAAAACATTAGTATAGGCCAACAAGAAAAATATAAATGGCCTCACAAAATAGGCAAAGGATATGTATGAAAGAGGAGTTCAGAAAGAAAAATATATTTTTATGCATATTAAAAAACCTCAATCTCATTTATAATTAAGAAATACAAATTCAGCCCATGAAACAATGTTTTGCCTATCATAGTGGCAATAGTTATAAAACATGGAAATTCATAGTGGCTAAGGATGTAAGGATACAGGTACATATGCAATGTAGGTGCTGTAAAAATTAGTACACCCTCTTTGAAATGCAATTGGACAATATTATTAAAATTTAAAACATGCCAATCTTGCAAGGCCTGCTAGCAAATGTAGCAATTTGTCCTCTGATTTTATTTTCACCTCTACACAGAGAGATCTGAAAAACAAAAACCAGGAAACAGCCATATGTCCATCAACAGGAGACTGACTAAACAAATTTTGATGTGGTCATATAATAAATTGTTATATCATCATTAGAAATAATTTAGTGTATCTACATGTGCTGATATGGACAGATCTTCAAGATATATGATTAAGTTAAAAGGAAGGTATTAATAATGTCTATAGACATATATTTACATGGAACATTTCTGGAAGAGTGTGTAAGAAATGGTCGATGGTGTTTATCTACAGGGAGTGGGATTCAGGAACTGGGCTGAGAAGAAGACTTACTTTACTGTGGATACCTTTTGGTGCTATTTTGAATTTCCAACCAAAATTCAAATTATGTGTTATTTTCATGAAAAGTCGATGAACTGATAGAGACAGAGTGATGAGCAAATCAGTTGCTTGGGAATCTTTCTAAGCTAATTTCTTTTGTTCATGTTCCAATTAGTGTCTCCTTCATATCATCAAATCAAAAGCAAGAATGAATTATTATCACAGGATGGGAAATACTGAAGCATTTCTGAAAAATGGGAAAGAGAGAGATTCAAAGTGATACACCATGAGGGAAAGGTCTCCTGGGCAAGCTGAGCTATCTGCCAGTCCTCTCTCTCACAGTTAACAGAGAGCAGGAGGGAAGCAGCCTTGGGGCAATCACCAGGTACTATCTACTAGGTGGCACAGCTGGGGTGCTTGCCTCTTTCTGGACCCTGCTTTTTCTGAGAATGGGTCAATAACGATATGTGCCCACATTATGAGGTCACTGTGCGCACTGGACGTACAAATAAAGTCACTGTGTGTCCTGGCTATGCAACGGTAGAGCGGTGTCCTTGGTAGTTACCAAGATCAGGAGAATGAGGAATTCACCTTCACAGAAGAGACTCTACCAATACATCTCACTAGATACTGTGTCTCACCATTCTTCCACAATAACCTTGGGCAGGATAGAGTAGCAAAGCCATAGAACTGGCATTCTCAAAAACAAAGGTGCTTGACTGGGCACAGTAGCTCACGCCTATAATCGCAGCACTTTGGGAGGCCGAGGCAGGCGGATCATTTGAAGTCAGGAGTTTGAAACCAGCCTGGCCAACACGGAGAAACCCCGTCTATACTAAAAATACAAAAATTAGTGGAGCATGGTGGCACACGCCTGTAATCCCTGCTACTCGAGAGGCAGAGGCAGGAGAATCAACTGGCCCTGGGAGATGGAGGCTTCAGTGAGCCGAGATCGCGCCACTGCACTCTAGCTTATATGATAGAGTGAGACTCTGTATCAAAAAAAAAAAAAAAAAAAAAAAAAAAAAAGTGGTGCTCAAACAGCAGTGACTCATTGAACACGTGAAAACAAGCATCTCCGTTCCCCACCACCAAAGAGCGCCTTGCTCTTTAGCTCCCTGAGTTAGTCTGGTTGTTTGCGATCCCCGAGGCTGTGGCTGTGAACTGAGGGGTTTGCGCCCTCTGGGTTTCTACCTCATCTGTAGGTGTGGCCCTGATGGTGCAGCAGGCTCTGGACTCCTAAAGCTCTGGATCGAATTTAAGATTTTATTCTTGAGCTTGGCATAGAAGATGAATTCTTCCACCTTCACCATGAGTGGAAGAGTCTGATGCTCTATCGGTAGTTAACTAGTTATGGGATATAGCAGCAGACCCATTAAACAGAAGAGCCGTCGTCCAGGATCAGGGATATCTGCCTGGCCTTGTTTTATTTATGGACCACCCCAACCCTCCAGTCATCCATTCGGCTTTGCTTGCTCTTCCATACTTGGGAGAATGCCGTGCAAACAGAGAAAAGATGAAAGGAGAACTGGGTATGATGTTGAGCCTACAAAATGTCATACAGAAAACTGTAACTCTAGGAGGAACAAAACTTCTGGCCTCTGAAATCTATGACATACATCAGTCCTCCAATAAGGCAGATGGTGATAGTGTCAATGAAATGAATTCATGTCGAAAGGAAGCTCAGTTGTTTTCTGGGAACTACAAACAAATGTGCCAAAACAGTGGTTTTGCATACAGATGGCCTTGATGATACGTCTTGGAGAAATCTATGTGAAGAGGCTTTGTTAAAAATTAAAGGTGTTATTAGCTTTACTTTTCAAATGGCTGTCAAAGGTGTGGTGCGAATCCATTCAGATTTGAAAGCTGAGGCTTTAGCATCGGTGAAAGCATCAACCAAGTTTACGAAAGATCAGTAAGTTGTGAAAAGTGAAAGTGGAGAAGAGATGCTGGTCGCATTCCAAGACCTTCCTGAGGTAGAACAGAACACAGAGCTACCTGACTATCTGTCTGAAGATGAGAGTCCCACAAAGGAACAGGACAAAGTGGTGTCCTGGGTCAGCTCACACCCAGTGGGTGGAACTAGCTGGCTGAGCACAGTTGCAAACTTTTTATCAAGATCGTTTTATTGGTGACTTCAATTTGGGGCTCAAGGACTGTGTGAACCAACCAGGGGTCAGTTTTCCATTGTTGTGGTGAACTGTCAAGTGCAATTTGCAATAAGTTATCATGAAAAGCTTTTAGATTACATGATGACATATGCTGCATTTTACATTTTATTGGACATTTTACCCCACTGAGTGATAAAAAGAACAGAGGCTATGGAGGGAGTTGCTTTGTTTATGAAAGTATTTTCTTTTTTTTTCTTTCATTTAATTGCTTCATATTTTATAAACCATGGGTCCACCTTTAAAACCAAACATGGGAGGAGGTTCCAAGATGGCCGAATAGGAACAGCTCCAGTCTACAGCTCCCAGTGTGAGTGACGCAGAAGACGAGTGATTTCTGCATTTCCAACTGAGGTACCAGGTTCATCTCACTGGGGCTTGTCGGACAGTGGGTGCACCCCACGGAGTGTGAGCCGAAGCGGGGGGGGGCACATCACCTCACCTGGGAAGCACAAGGGGTTGGGGAATTCCCTTTCCTAGCCAAGGGAAGCCATGACAGATGGTACCTGGAGAATCGGGACACTCCCACCCTAATACTGTGCTTTTCCAATGGTTTTAGCAAATGGCACACCAGGAGATTAGATCCCTGATGAACATCGATGCAAAAATCCTCAATAAAATACTGGAAAACCGAATCCAGCAGCACATCAAAAAGCTTATCCACCAAGATCAAGTTGGCTTCATCCCTGGGATGCAAGACTGGTTCAACATATGCAAATCAATAAACGTAGTCCATCATGTAAACAAAACCAAAGACAAAAACCACATGATTATCTCAATAGATGCAGAAAAGGCCTTCGACAAAGTTCAACAGCCCTTCATGCTAAAAACTCTCAGTAAACTAGGTATTGATGGGACATACCTCAAAATAATAAGAGCTATTTATGACAGACCCACAGCCAATATCACACTGAATGGGCAAAAATTGGAAGCATTCCCTTTGAAAACTGGCACAAGACAGGGATGCTCTCTCTCACCACTCCTATTCAGCATAGTGTTGGAAGTTCTGGCCAGGGCAATCAGGCAGGAGAAAGAAATAAAGGGTATTCAATTAGGAAAAGAGGAAGTCAAATTGTCCCTGTTTGCAGATGACATGACTGTATATTTAGAAAACCCCATCGTCTCAGCCCAAATTCTCCTTAGGCTGATAAGCAACTTTAGCAAAGTCTCAGGACACAAAATCAGTATGCAAAAATCATAAGCATTCCTATACACCAATAACAGACAAACAGAGAACCAAATCATGAGTGAACTCCCACTCACAATTGCTTCAAAGAGAATAAAATACCTAGGAATCCAACTTACAAGGGATGTGAAGGACCTCTTCAAGGAGAACTACAAACCACTGCTCAACAAAGTAAAAGAGGACACAAACAAATGGAAGAACGTTCCATGCTCATGGATAGGAAGAATCAATGTCGTGAAAATGGCCATACTGGCCAAAGTAATCTATAAAGAACTTAAACAAATTTACAAGAAAAAAATCAAACAACCCCATCAAAAAGTGGGCAAAGGATATGAACAGACACTTCTCAAAAGAAGACATTTCTGCAGCCAACAGAAACATGAAAAAATGCTCATCATCACTGGCCATCAGAGAAATGCAAATCAAAACTACAGTGAGATAGCATCTCACACCAGTTAGAATGGCAATCATTAAAAAGTCAGGAAACAACAGGTGCTGGAGAGGATGTGGAGAAATAGGAACACTTTTACACTGTTGGTGGGACTGTAAACTAGTTCAACCATTGTGCAAGACAGTGTGGCCATTCCTCAAGGATCTAGAACTAGAAATACCATTTGACCCAGTCATCCCATTACTGGGTATATACCCAAAGGATTATAAATCATGCTGCTACAAAGACATATGCACACGTAAGTTTACTGTGGCACTATTCACAATAGCAAAGACTTGGAATCAACTCAAATGTCTACCAATGATAGACTGGATTAAGAAAATGTGGCACATATACACCATGGAGTACTATGCAGCCATAAAAAAGGATGAATTCATGTCCTTTGTAGGTACATGGATGAAGCTAGAAACCATCATTCTGAGCAAACTATTGCAAGGACAGAAAACCAAACACCGCATGTTCTCACTCATAGGCGGGAACTGAACAATGAGAACACTTGGACACAGGGTGGGGAACATCACAAACTGGGGCCTGTCATGGGGTGGGAGGAGGGGAGAGGGGAGAGGGATAGCATTAGGAGATATACCTAATGTAAATGACGAGTTAATGGGTGCAGCACACCAACATGGCACATGTATACGTATGTAACAAACCTGCACGTTGTGCATATGTGCCCTAGAACTTGAAGTGTAATAATAATTTTAAAAAATGTATGTACAGCTTTACATTTTATTTTAAATGAAGCCTGTCATTAGGAACACTCATTTTCTCCTCAAGCCTCAGGACCTACCTGAAGAGAAGTTTCCTTGTAGCTCAAGTTGTGCATGAATTACCAAATATTTTACTCTATGAAATATACATACTTTACTATGAAAGATACATGCTTTGGTATTCTTCACTGAAAGCTGAAAACATTTCTTGTTACCCTCTTTTGTGCCTTCTTATTTTGCCAACCATGTTTGTAGAAAGGACATTACTAATGACATTTTGCAAATTAAAAACATTCACTTGAACATAGTAGTCCCCTAGAAAACACAACTCCACAAAAATTTTGCAGCCTTATTCATTATAATTTTAATAAAATTAACAAAATCAGTCAAGAAGAAGGAAACATGTATGTTAGCAAAGTGTTTTTGGAGACTATTTGAATGTGACGACATAAATGTGGTTCTAGTTGACTTCTTTTCACTTTGGTTTATATCAGCTCTTGAGAGTTAAGTCTGACCATGATATTGCAAACAACTGTAAATGGTCTCTAGGCTTTACATTGTGATTATACGTTATCTCCTGCTAGAAAAAAATAATGGTAGTAAAGAACTGACAAACTGAAAAAACAAAAATCAAATGCCTATAATACCATAACGCCATTTTGGTGTAGAGCCTAACTTTAAACCATGAATTGCTTGGCAGAAGCCTATTCAGTAGATGTTTCTTTGTATTGCCTTTTGTGAATTTATTATGAAAATGCTGCAGTTGTATTGAATGAAAAAGACCCAAATTATTGCTTATGAAGAAATAAAGCCAGCATTGATCACTTAATCTGGTTTTTCATGTCTAGCCAGAAAAAAAGAACTTCAGTGAAGGTAAGATAAATAAATACATTTACATAGAATACTTTTTGGCAGATAAGTGCTAATTACATGTATGTAATGCTTTATTAAATTTATGAAATATTGTAACTAAAATTTTCTTTTTGGAAATTAACTAAATCCAGATACATGTTAATATGATATGACTAAAAACAAATAGGAAGACATTGAAATTCCTTTTCATCCACATATAGAGCTGCTATTTTACTATTTGGAGAATGTGATGTTAAAATTGGACCCCAAAGGATTTTCTTTTTTTTTTTTTTTAATTATTATTATACTTTAAATTCTAGGGTACATGTGCGTAACGTGCAGGTTTGTTACATATGTATACTTGTGCCATGTTGGTGTGCTGCACCCATCAACTCATCAGCACCCATCAACTCGTCATTTACATCAGGTATAACTCCCAATGCAATCCCTCCCCCCTGCCCCCTCCCCATGATAGGCCCCGGTGTGTGATGTTCCCCTTCCCGAGTCCAAGTGATCTCATTGTTCAGTTCCCACCTGTGAGTGAGAACATGCGGTGTTTGGTTTTCTGTTCTTGCGATAGTTTGCTGAGAATGATGGTTTCCAGCTGCATCCATGTCCCTACAAAGGACACAAACTCATCCTTTTTTATGGCTGCATAGTATTTCATGGTGTATATGTGCCACATTTTCTTAATCCAGTCTGTCACTGATGGACATTTGGGTTGACTCCAAGTCTTTGCTATTGTGAATAGTGCCGCAATAAACATACGTGTGCATGTGTCTTTATAGCAGCGTGATTTATAATCCCAAAGGATTTTGTTATGTTTTCATTGTAAAATACCATCACCAGTGAGAGTCTTGAGTTCACTAACATTGTGACCTTCTGGAGGGAGAGTTGTTGGGGGTTATTGAGGATGGTATTTTTTTCATGTGTCTTGTTTCTGATTCAAGTGGCATGCACAAACTGAAAAAAAATAAGAAACTTGCAGGGCACCTATTGCTCTAAATGCATAATATAACTTGCTGCCGGAACCAGATATGTTGAAAAAAAGAAAATAAAACCACCTTCTTTCTATAGCCACTAAAGCAAAGTTTACTCTTCTAACAAATTTGTATTTTATTTTGCATTGCCACATATGTGCTTATTTAAAAACTACGTCCCTTTGGTAGTAATTGTTCAGGATAAGTAGGTATTACAGCTTGATGTTTGTGTGTTCTAATTCTAAGTGTTCTTTTATTCCAGATCATATAGGGCAGTTAAAGCATCTGTAACAGCATTTTTTGAAATACATTGTAAAATAATAAAAGGTAACATAATTAAAATTGAATGGATATTAAAAAGAAGAAAACAAGCATCAGTATATGTGAGACACTAAATACACTAGAAGAACTAGTATCTAAGAAAAAGAGTTAATATAGCAAACAGAAATATTAGAGTAAATATAATTAATACCTTCAGGGCTATGCAATGGAATTTCAAGGATATTGCAACCATGAGCCATAAAGTACATTAAATTGAAATATATTTGTTGAAATAAAATCATATGGTAAATTTTTCTTACTTAGTTTTATGAGTAATTAATTTTTTCATTAATTCAACAAATATGTTGACTATACTCCTTGTTAGGCACAGCAATATCTTGTTATGTGTAATAATAGTATACTTTTGTATACAGTTTGCAAAGGATTTTTCTCATTAGCTCCTGATAACATCCCTGTAAAGTGAATAGGGCAGGACAGGGCAGCTTTTATAGTTCATTTTACACATCGGGGCATGTGGGTTGGAACAGAGTTAAATGTCTTGCTTACAGTGAAACAATCAGTGACAAAGCTGAAATTCACATCCAGGATTTAAAATTTCAAATACATAGCTCTTCTAAATTACATGGCTACTGCAGGAAATGTAATGCTTATTCTACCTTATAGAGTGAAATAGCCACTATGACATTTTCTGAGGTCAGGGTACAATGGCGCTGAGAAGATGTGCATGTGAAGAATTATTAGATTTTTGTTTTCTACTCGTATTTTTTAAACATCACCAAGCACAAGATTTCTAGAGGCAGCTTCTATGTATACATAACAACTTGGATTTATGGTCTCAGGAAATAACACAGTAGAAAACTTAGGGATATGACTTTTTAAAGAGTTTCGTAGGTTGTCTATTTCAGCCTGAAAGAAGTAGGTCATGAGGGTGACCACAGATTTATCAAGGTATTTAAGATTTTTTTTTATTTCAGCTGAAACTGCTTATCCTCAGATTTTGACAGTGATGGCATGAACTAGGGCTAAGGAAAAGCTCCTGATCCACCCGTGTTTGTGTTTTAGGACTTATTCAATGCCTGAAGCTCCAGTTTGCAAGCTTACTGGGGTAGCAGTGCAACCTGATCACAAATGTTCTTATCCCCATGGACATCTTCCAGGAATAAAATAGTTTCCTCCAATTCTATCTGGATTCTGAGAGCTTGTAAATAGACCCAGCCTCTGCAGGTGATGCAGCACAATGGATGAGCTTGGTGCCATTGAACTGTAAAGTACCATGAAGACTGTCTGAAAGTTGAAATTAACTTTTTATTAGCATGACACAGCTGTGGGCTCTTTCATCTTGTCAGCAGCAAATTTCTGGTTCTCTCACTTGCCTTTTCATAGACCTCACATTGGTTCACCTCCAGCTATTCCTGCCGTTCTAACAGGCACTGTCCTGCTCCTTGTCCGCTTTTTCTAGTCCTACCGCTTCTTTTTGTGCCTTTTTGATGTTTCAAAAGAAGCGTGGAATGTGATAGACCTTTCATTTTCAAATGTGCTTTTACTGGCTTTGATGCTGCATCAGAGTAACAGCCTGGAAAGACTGGGTGAAGGAGAAATGGGGGACCAGCTCTCCGAAGGGCTGAGTGAATAACCTCAGATATGCTATATTTTCCTATCTATGTCAAGAATGTGGGTTAAACAATATGTCTTCGCTTCCCTACATTTTGCAAGCCACCTGTCAGGTTTGTTGTCTGGATACCTGACAAAATATAGACCTCCAATGATCAGATTTGACCAGATTTGAAGTGGAATAATCCTTGATTTAGCAGCATAGCAATGCACACTTTCTTCTTTGTTTCTCTATTCTGAATAATTAGGGTTAGGGAGGCAGTTCATGCTTTGTTTTCTATGTACCTTGTCTTTCTCCATTTGGCCACTCTAATAGGCATCTTGCTTTTGCCTGTGAGCATTTAAAGCCATAACCTTTTGAAAGAAATAACCTGAAACAGCTGAGAATGTATGAATATTTGCTCTGTTATGCACTTTTGATTTCTGGAACATCATGTTTCAAATTGCAGTGGAAACAAAAGGCCTCTTTATGACATCCAGTAATCGTACATTTTGTTCTCAAAAGATTTGTTAAACTTAAGTATAGAAGGTCATTTAAAGATTAAGGTAGAACAATAAAAAAATGAAAAATTCATCCTACATTATCAATATTTTTGGTTTAAAATATCCGGTTATTTGTATTTTCTGTGATTTTAGCTATGTGGAAAGAGAAGTGTTGCACTCTACTGGTTTAATGAGAGTGAAAAAGTTCTTCTCTAAAGGATATAAAGACATCTGCATTAATACCATTTGAATTCCATCATTCGAACAACTGTAATCTCACACAGTACATTCACGAAAAAGTCAAATTCACAATTAAAACTAGAGGCAAAACTCATGGGCCAAAATTACTGTAAGCGTAGGAGAGTTTAGATTGTCTTGTATTTAGACTTCAGCCATCACTTCATTAGGTTGTCCCAAGTTCATTGAGTATTCTTGTTACCTTAAAAACAATGGCTCATTTATTTCATAGGAATCTAGGAAGAACATACATCAGGCAAGTTAAATGAAAACACACTCTAATTACCTAAGGAAAATATACTCAATTTATTTAAATTACTGTTTTGTTCTCCAGGCATTCTAAATGAGAATATGACATAGAATTGAGATGAGATTCTTTTAGTTCCTTTATTCCTTGTTGAAAATATCCTAAAACAGTTAATTTGGTGAATATGTGATATTAAAAATATGTATTTAATAAACATAACAGAAATATGTTCTAGAACCTGCTGTAAATTAGATAGAATAGGTTTGCTTGTGAGAAATTCAGCTCTTCAGAATATACCAGCACTGGAGCACTTGATATCTTTATTTTTTTATGTCACCTCACATGGCGGAGGTGATAAGGATTTGTAGATCTGAGTTTCTCAGGGTATGGACCCCTCCATCACCTAATGGCTTTTTCCTTACTAATTAAGGCTATCCAATTAAAAAAAAAATCCCCTGAATAGTTGTATTGTTGACTATAAGGCAGAGAGATCTGGTTATATATAGTGTTTTTGTTGAATATTTTTGTTAGCTTTAAATTCTGTTTAATATTTTAAGGACTGAGTTTCACATTTATGGCACATTAGATAGCAGATATAATAGACATTAAAGAGTTAGGTACAGACATTTTATAACTGGAAGACTGGTCATTCACCTTGTGGAGTTAGAGATACAGAATATGAAATAAAATACCATTACTATGGAGAGGGATATCAATTGCAAACGATGTTCTGCTCCAAAAAATATGGAGACAATTATGCATTTGGGCTTTTGGTTCAGATTATTCCATGTTTAACAAGTGAGCTAGCTTGTTTTCCCTAAGTGCTTCTAGGAATTCTCCTTAAAGAAAAGCACAAAATTAGGAATATAAGACAGTGTAAGGACCTAGAGGTTAAATATTTAAAACTTAAAATTAGTTAACTTAAAAATGGTTCAATAAATTCCATTTAGAATGCTGCCCTTGAGATGTGGCTTATTCCATTTACTTTGAATATTTCAGATTATATGTTGAGAAGTGACATGACTTTAAGTTCTAAAGGTGAATGCGTAATTTAGTTATGCTTGATTTTGAAGAATGTGGCTCATAATTTGAGAGCTTCTCATATATGTTTTTAGTTCTTTTAAAAAAAATTACAATGAAATCATACCTTGGAGATATTGCTGGTTTGGTACCAGACCGCCACAATAAAGCAAATATTGCAATAAAGTGAGTCACCTGAATATTTTGATTTCTCAGTACATATAAATGTGTGTGTAAATTATATGTTCACACTATATTGTAGTCTATTAAGTGTGCAATAGCATTATATCTAAAAAAGTACATATCTCAATTAAAAGTACTTTATTACTAAAAATTGCTAATGTTCATCTGAGCTATTAGTGAGCCATAATAATTTTGCTGGTGGAAGGCGCTCCCTTGATGTCGATGGTTGCTGAAGGTTGGGGTGGCTGTGGCAATTTCTTAAAATAAGACAACAGTGAAGATTGCTGAATTGATTGACTTTTCCCTTTATGAAAGATTTCTCTGTTGCATATGATGCTGTGTGAGAGCATTTTACTCACAGAAGAACTTTCAAAATTAGTCATTGTTCACAAACCCTGCCACTGCTTTATCAATTAAGTTTATATACTATTCGAAATACTTTGTTGTCATTTCAAGAATGTTCACAGTAACTTCATCAGGAGTAGGTTTCATCTCAAGAAACCATTTTCTTTGCTCATTCATTACAAGCAACTCCTTCTCCATTGTTTTATCATGAGATTGCAGCAATTCAGTCACATCTTCAAGTTTCACTTCTAATTCTAGTTATCTTGCAATTTCTACCACATCTGCAATAACTTATTCCACTGATGTCTCGAACCCTTCAAAGTCATCTATGTGAGTTGGAGTAAACTTTTTCCAAATTCCTGTCAATGTTGACATTTTGACCACCTCCCATGAATTACCAGTGTTCTTAATGGCATCCAGAATAATGAATCCTTTCCAGAAGGTTTTCAATTTACTCTTTGCAGATCCATCAGAGGAATCACTATCTGTGACAGCTATAACTTGATAAATGTATTTCTTAAATAATTGAATCCCTGAATAGACCAATAATGAGTTCTGAAATTGAGGCAGTAATAAATAGCCTACCAACCAAAAAAATAAAAAAAGCCCTAGGACCAGACAGATTCACAGCAGAATTTCCATCACAGGCACAAAGAGGAGCTGGTACCATTTCTGGTGAAATGATTTCAAAACATTGAAAAGGAGGGACTCCTCCCTAACTATTTCTATGAGGCCAGTATCATCCTGATACCAAGATCTGGCAGAGACACAACAACAACAAAAAAGAAAACTTCAGGCAAAAACATCAATGCAAAAATCCTCAATAAAATACTGGCAAACCAAATTCAGCAACACATCAAGAAACTTATCCACCACAATCAAGTTGGCTTCATCACCAGGATGCAAGATTGGTTTAACATACACAAATCTATAAAAGTGATTCATCACATAAACAGAGATAACAACAAAATCCACATGATTATCTCAATAGATGCAGAAAAAGCCTTATGCAAAATTCAACATCCTTTCATGTTAAAAACTCTCAATAAACTAGGTATTGAAGGAAAATACCTCAAAATAATGAGAGCTATATATGACAAACCCACAACCAACATCATACTGAATGGGCAAAAGCTGGAAGTATTCCCCTTGAAAACCAGCGCAAGACAAGGATGTCCTCTTTCATCACTCCTATTAGACATAGTACTGGAAGTTCTGGCCAAGAAATCAGGCAAGAGAAAGAAATAAAGTGTATCCAAATAGGAAGAGAAAAAGTCAAATTATCTTTGTTTGAACATGACATGATCTTATATCTAGAAAACACCATTGTCTCAGCCAAAAAGCTTCTTAAACTGATAAGCAACTTTAGCAAAGCCTCAGGATATAAAATCAATGTGCAAAAATTGCTAGCATTCCTATACACCAACAACAGGCAAGTAGAGGGCCAAATCATGAAAGAACTCCCATTCATAAATGCTACCACAATAAGATACCTAGGAACACAAGTGAAGGACATCTTCAAGGAGAACTACAAAACACTGCTCAAAGAAATCAGAGAGGACACAAACAAATGGAGGAACATTCCATGCTCATGGATAGGAAGAATCAATATCATGAAAATGGCCATACTGCCCAAAGTAATTTATAGATTGAATGCTATTGCCATTATACTACTATTGATATTCTTCAGAAAATTAGGAAAAACTGTTTTAAAATTCATATGGAACTAAAAAAGAATCCAAATAGCCAAGCAATTCTAAGCACAAAGAACAAAGCTGGGGGCATCATGCTACCTGACTTCAAATGATACTATAAGGCAATAGTAATCAAAACAGCATGGTACTAGTACAAAAACAGAAACATAGACAGATAGAACAGAATAGAGACCTCAGAAATAAGACCACACACCTACAACCATCTGATCTTTGACAAACCAGACAAAAACAAGCAATGGGGAAAGGATTTCCTATTTAATAAACGGTGCTGGGAGAGCTGGTTAGCCAAATGCAGAAGATTGAAACTGGACCTCTTCCTTATGCCATACACAAAAATTAACTCAAGATGGATTAAAGACTTAAGCCCAAAACCTTAAACTGTAAAAACCCTAGAAGAAAATCTAGGCAATAGCATTCAGGACATAGGCACAGGCAAAGATTTCAAGTGTAACAAAAGCAAAAATTGACAAATGGGATCTATTTAAACTACAGAGGTTCTGCACAGCAGAAGAAACAATCATCAGAGTGAACAGATTGCCTACAGAATGGGAGAAAATTTTTGCAATCTATCCATCAGACAAAGGTCTAATATTCAGAGTCTATAAGGAACTTAAACAAATTTATGAGAAAGAAACAACCCCATTACAAAGTGGGCAGAGGACATGAACAGACACTTCTCAAAAGAAGACATACATGTGGCCAACAAACATGAAAAAAGGCTTAACATAACTGATCATTAGAGAAGTGCAAATCAAAACTATAATGAGATACCATCTCACACCAGTCAGGATGGCTATTATTAAAAAGTCAAAAAACAACAGATGCTGGCAAGTTTACGGAGAGACAAGAATGCTTTTACACTGTTGGTGGGAGTGTGAATTAGTGCAACCATTGTGGAGAACAGTGTGACAATTCCTCAAAAACTTAGAGGCAGAAATACCATTTGACCCAACAATGTTATTACTAGGTATATAAATCATTAACCAAAGGAATATAAATCATTCTATTATAAAGATACATGCACGGGGGTATGTTCATTGCAGCACTATTCACAATAGCAAAGACATGGGATCAATATATATGCCCATCGGTGATAGACTGGATAAAGAAAATGGGGTAAAAATACACCATGGAATACTATTCAGCTATAAAAAGGAAGGAGATCATGTCCTTTGTAGGGACATGAATGGAGTTGGAAGCCATTATCCTCAACAAACTAATGCAGGAACAGAAAACCAAGCACTGCATGTTCTCACTTATAAGTGGGAGCTGAATGATGAGAACACATGGACACATGAACAGGAATAACACACACTGGGGCCTGTTGGTTAGGTGGGGGTGGGAGAGCATCAGGAAGAATAGCTAATGGACGCTAGGCTTAATACTTAGGTAATAAAATGATCTGTGCAGCAAACCACCATGGCATATGTTTACTTATGTAACAGACCTGCACATCCTGCACGTGTACCCCTGAACTTAAAAATAAAAGATGAAGAAGAAATAAGTTAAAATAAGTCCTTGATCCATGGGCTGCAGAATGCATGTTGTGTTAGCAGGTGTGAAAAAATTCTCCTTGTATATCTCCTTTAGATTTTTTTTATGACCAGGTGCATTGCCAATGAATAGTCATATTTTGAAAAACATTTCTTTAAGTAGTTGGTCTCAACAGTAGGTTTAAAGTATTCAGTAAATATTAAAATATTAAGCCATGCATAAACAGATGTGTTATCAAACAGGCTTTGTTGTTAGGTTTACAGAGCACAAGCAGAATAGATTTACCATAATTCTTAAGGGCCCTAGATTTCCAAAACGGTCAATGAACATTGTCTTCAACTGTAAGTCACCAGGTGCATTAGCTCCTAAGAAGAGAGTTACCCTGACCTTTGAAGCTTTGAAGCCAAGCATTGACTTCTAGCTGTGAAAGTCCTAGATGGCATCTTCTTCCAATAGAAGGCTATTTTGTCTACATTGAAAATCTTTTTTTTTTTTTTTTTTTGAGATGGAGTTTCATTCTGTCACCCAGGCTAGAGTACAGTGGCGTGATTTCGGATCACTGAAACCTCTGCCTCCCGAGTTCAAGTAGTTCTCCTGCCTCAGCCTCCCAAGCAGCTGGGATCACAGGCACCCACCACCATGACTAGATAATTTTTGTATTTATTTAGTCGAGACGGGGTTTCACCATGTTGGCCAGGGTGGTCTTGAACTCCTGACCTTAAGTTATCCGCCTACCTCAGCCTCCCAAAGTGCTGGTATTACATTCATCAAAAATCTTTTGTTTAGCATAGCCACCTTCATCAATTATCTTAGATAGATTTTCTGGATAATTTGCTGCAGCTTCTGCATCAGCACTGCTGCGTCACCTTGCACCTTTACATCATGAAGCAACCTCTCTGCTAGTTGTAAACTTTTCTTCTGTAGTCTCTTCACCTCTTAGTCTTCACAGAATTGAAGAGAGTTAGGGCCTTGCTCTGGATTAGGCTTTGGTTTAAGGAGATGTTGAAGCTGGTTTGATCTTCTATCCAGACCACTAAAGTGTTTTCCTTATCAGCAATAAGGTTGTTTCTCTTTCTTATCATTTGTGTGTTCACTGGAGTAGCACATTTAATTTCCTTTAGGACATTTTCCTTCGCATTCACAACTTGGCTGTTTGGCACAAGAGGTCTAGTGTTCAGCTTATCTCAGCTTTTGACATGCCTCAATCATTAGGCTTAATCATTTCTAGCTTTTGACATGTCATTCTTCCTTTTACTTGAACACCTGGAGGCAATTGTGTGGTTATTCATTGGCCTATTTTCAATATTGTTGTATCTTAGGGAATAGAGAGGCCTGAATAGAGGGAGAGAGATAAGGGAAGAGCCAGATAGCAGAGCAGTCAGAACACACATATTTATTAAGTTCACTGTCTTATATGGGTGCAACTTGTGGTGCCCCAGAACAATTATAATAGTAACCTCAAAAATCACTGATCACAGATTACCATAACAGATACAACAATAATGAAAAAGTTGGAAATATTTCAAGAATTACCAAAATGTAACACAGAGACAAGAAGTAAGCAAACGCTGTTGGAAAAGCAGTGCTGATAGACTTGCTTGACATGAGTTGCCACAAATCTTTAATTTGTAAAAAAAAAAATGCTGTATCTGTGAAGTACAGTGAAGCAAAGTGAAATAAATTGAGGTGTGCCTGTATATGTGTTCTCATTGTAGATGATATATACAATGAAGAGTATGCAAAACAAAATGCTAAGCCTCTCTTCTGCTTTCCACCCTTCTATTCTATATTCTTTCCTAACTATAACTCCTATAACTAGCGTTACAGATTCTTGCATCTTCTTTTCTATTTATGATTATGGATTCATACACATTATGTTATATGAAAACTTATGCATACACATATATGTCTATTAGAGTTCTCTAGAAAAACAGAAACAATAAAAATATATACACACACACATATGTGTCTGTTTATATATGTAAATGTGTGTATATGCATATATATGTGTGTATGTGTGTGTGTGTATTTAAAAAACAGTCATGATGTTTTGTTCAACAATGGACCACATATACAACAGTGGTACCATAAGATTATAATGAAGCTGAAATTTCCTATCACATAAATGCTTATCATTATGTTACTATTTCCTTACACTATTCAGCACAGTAACATTTGTACAGATTTGGAGCCTAGGAGCAATAGCCCATTGCATGTAGCCTATGCTATTGCTCCTAGGCTCCAAATCTGTACAATTGTTACTGTCCTGAATAGTATGTAGTAGGCTATATCATCTAGGTTTATATAAGTATACTCTATGATGTTCATACAATGGCAAAACCACCTAATGATGCACTTCTCAGAATGTATCCCTCTCAGCTGATGCACGTGTGTATGTGTGTGTGTGTATACACTAAAGTAATTTATAAGGTATTGGCTAATGTAATTATGGAGGTTGAGGACTCCCATGATCTGCTGTCTGCAAGCTGAAGACCTGGAAGGCCAGTGGTGTAGTTTGAAGATTTGAGACCTAGAGAGCCAATAGTGTAGATTTCAGTTAATGTCTGAAGACGTGAGAGCCAGGAGTATCAAGGGCAAGAGGAGATCGATGTTCCAGCTCAAGCATTTAGGCAGAGAGGGAGGGCCAATCATCCCTTCCTCTACCATTTTTTTCTATCCAGAGCCTCAGTGCATTGGATGATGCCCATCCACATTGGGCGGGGTAATCCTCTTTACTCAGTCTACAGATTTAAATGCTAATCTCTTTTGAAAACACTCTCATAGACACACCCAGCAATTATGTTTAATCAGATACCTGGGCATCCTGTAATTCAGTCACATTGATGATAAAATTAACTATCACGACAGAAATATTTTAAAAATACATGGGATTAAATATGTAAATTTTGGTCTGTGATTTGCAACTCGCTGTTTTTTTTTTCTTAGTATCATGCTGTATTTTTCTGTATTGATCTATTTAGGGTCACCTCTTTTTTTTTTTTTTTCAGTGATTGTATAGTATTACATGGCATGAATGTCATAATTTATTTAACCACTCCCTTTTTTTGGTGATCATTAAGATGTTTCTATTTTCTTTTCTTTTTTAGCATTTCAAAACAATGACAAAATTAACATAAATGTGTGTGCATCTTTTATGTATTTAAAAGAGAATTTCTTTTGGATAGATTCCTAGAAATGGAATTGCCCAGTCAAAGAGCACACATGATTTAAGACTGGATAAATTCTGCTGGAGTTGATATTCAGCTGGTGTATACTGGGGACAGTGTGTTGGCAGGACCTTAACAACTGGTGGTAGCTGACACCTGTTCAGAGGAGCTAATGCCTGTGCCAAACTGGATGTTAAATTCTTGAATTTTATTCCTGACATTGCCTTTCAAAAAGATTTCATTAATGTATACTCATGTCAAAAGTGTACAAGAATGTCTGTTTCTTGCATTTCTCACACATAGTTAAGTTTTTTTAACTGTTGCCAATCTGAGAGATAAAAAATGATAAAAAGGGTGTTGCTGTTCAATAGGTAAGTTTCAGTTATGCAAGATGAATAGCTTCCAGAGATCTGCTGTACAACATTGTGCCTGTAGTCAGCAATACTGTATTGTGCACATATAAATTTGTTAAGAGGGTAGATGCCATCCTAAGTGTTCTTACCACAATAATACCCACCCCCTGATATTTTATTTTAAAACTTTATATTTCCCTAATAATTGGTGAGGTGGTTTCATCTCATAAGTTTGTTGGTCATTGTTGGTTATTCTGGGAATTGCCTATTCATTTGTTATGTTATTTTCTACTGGGCTGTTTGGCTTTGTTTAATAAAAGGTCAAGTAATTTTTATATAGTATAGATATTAAGCTTTTGTGGAATATGCTACAGATGTTTTTTCTCTGTCAGTCACTTGTCCCGGACTCAGTTTTTAGTCTTTTGTTATAAACAGGCTTTTAATTTTTATGAGCTAAAAACTCTCAGTTTATCCTTTAGGACATTTCCACTTTTTGACTTGCTTAGGGAGGCCTTTTACATTCTAAAATTATAGAAACATCCTTCTGAATTTCCCCTTAACAAATGCACACAAAAATTTAGTTCTTTAATCCATCTGTAGTTTGTAAATGCTGTACGCAATGTTACAGCCCTAGTTGTGGAACTGGGATCTAAATTTATTTTTTCCTTACAAACAGTTGATTGTCTTATGCCATTTATCGAATAGTCCATTTCTTCCCTTAATTTGAAATATCAACTTTGTTATAAATTTTATAACTAAAATTCCCATGTATGTGTGGGTATGCTTCTGGTCTCTATTCTATTGACTTGTTTTTTGATTTCGGCATGATACCAAATTGTCTCAATTAGTAGAATATGTTAGTATGGTTTGCTGTCTGGAGAGCAATATCTGCGGATGTTCAGTATAAACTTGGACTTTTTCTTGATTTAATTGTGTCTTCATATCTGAATTCTCAAAAACAGTGTTTTTGTTTTTTCCACTATTTTTCAGTTTTCTAGCTTTCAGCAGCTGAATTCTGATTGTACACACTTGTCCCCAATGCTTCAAATTTTTCATTGTTTTCCTACTTAAGTTAGTATTTCTGGGCACAAGTGACTGCTTCTCCTCTGGCTAAGTCTTTTATTGGTGGAGATATTAATGAATTAAGTTATAAATAAGAATATTTTTTATAAAATATTATGAAATATTATAATTGTGTATAATATTTTACAATGTTACAAAATATTATTAGTTTGAATTTTTAGGTTCACGTGATTCTTTTTGTCAGCCATGTAGTATTACATGGTATGAATGAGTCATAACTTATTCATCCACTCTATTTTTAATGATTGTTATATTTGCCTCCATTTTTCAAAATTTTCTTTTCCAAATAATGATGAAAAAAACATCAATGTACATACATCTTTGTGCACTTAAAATGAGAATTTCTTTGGGATAGGTTCCTAGAAATGGAACTGCTGGGTCAATGAAATAAATGTCTGTGTTATTCAAGAGCAATTCAAGAGCAATGCTAATTACATTTAAGATGGCTAAGTCTTTTCTTCCTCGCCCTCTCTTTTTGAGAAACTAGCTCCCAAGTAACAATGAGGCTGAAGACAAAAATGCAGAAATTTACTTATGAAACTCTAGGACGGAACTAGAACCTGAAATCACCCTAAGTGAGGATAAACAGGTGATGGAAAGGTGGAGGCTGAAATGGTAGAGCCAGAGAAGACAATGTGGGCAGGGAGAATGGTGGCAAGAGAAAAGCTGAGTCCTCGAGGCTTTGAGAGGCACAAGGAGAACTGAGCCAGAGCAGCTCCAGGCTTGCAGCTTAGGCAAATGGAAGGTGGAGGAGATCCTGACTGAGCACAAGGGGACTAAGTAACTGGTGAGGCCCCCACCACCTCCCAGGTGGGCTCCCAGAATGCCTGCAGTTTGCTGCCCGCAGAGGAGATTGTGGTGTCCTCAGAGAGAGCTGTCCTAGGAGAAAAACCTGACAAAATAGGCATGCACTGACACCTCCATCAAATTCCAGACACGTGTTTATCTCCACCAGATGTTCCTTACATATCTCATCTGTAAGGAATCCAAATCTGTACTCTATTTTGCCTCTTAAGTCTGCTTTTTATACCCATTTTGATAGTAATACTGCCATTGGGCTAGTCTCTCAAGCCGGAAAACCCAGTCATCATTGATTTCCTCTTTGTACTTCTCAATAATGGAGTCTGCTAATTTTCAGTCCCTAAGAATCCTCCACATCTTTCCTGAGGACGACTTCCACTTTAGTACACGGCACAGAATCTCTTTGCAAGCTGATTCGACTAGTCTCCATCTTTCAGTCTGGCCTCATTAAACCTGTATCCTGTAGCCTGCAGGCTGCTGTACCTAAAATGAAAACCTGATCGTCATCCCCAGCCCTGCTCAGAACCCTTGGGCTGCTGTTCTTACTACCTATGGTGCTCCCTCCCTCAAGCCCTGTGAAGGGTTCTAAAATTGTATATGCTCCAGTGTAACCTGAATAGTGATCTTGAAATGCGTATTCCTGGGCCCATTTTAATTCAGTAAATGACCCTAGATGATTCTTCGCAAATGTTCTTGGCTTATAATAAGAAACTGGGGGCTACAGCATCCTGTCTAAATTCCTTAGCATGACATACATGGCTTTTAATACCCTGCTTTTGCCCACAATTTGTCTTCTTACTTCCCATTTGTTTGTTTTTCAGGGTTATCAAGCTGTTATTTCTCCTCCAGTCATACCATTTTGTTTCATATCTCTGTACATGGGACCCTGTCTTCCTTGCTTCAGACCTTCAGTGTCTAACTCAATCGCAAGTACATGAAACAGGGGTTCTTAACCCTGAGTTAATGGCTCTGAGAATCTGTGATGTTCCTGAAATTAATATGCAATATTTTGTGCATTTGAGTGTGTGAATATATATAAATGCATCAATGCGAATATCTAATTTATCTACAAAGACATTCTTTCAATTGTCATCAGATTCTGAAAGTGGACCATAGGCCCCCCCAAAAAAGAGTAAAAGTCCCTGATGGAAGGATATAAATAACATTTTCTTGAATTCAGTTGAAAAAAATCCATTTGAATAATTAATTTTTACTCAAGCTGACACAGTTGATGACTAAAGTGTGTGTGTGTGTGTGTGTGTGTCAGAGAGGATAAAACCAATATGGTTCATTTAGATGAGAGTAAGATCTGTTCACTGGTAGCTTTAATGGCATCTACTTATTCTGGTTTCAGTGGGGAACTAATGTGTATTTTAGAATAAATCAGGCCAAAAATACTTGCACATGTCCGATATCCATTAGAGAACAAAAGTTTTATTTTGTTTTTTTAACATAAAGTCCCTAAATAATTGATTCTGCTCTTTTCCTTAGTGTGCGGACTAAGAGGATTGATTCTTTTGATTGATTTAACTCTGTTCCAGATCAATAGAACAATCCAATTGGCGTTTCCACCACTGCACTGACGGAATTCACTGGCTATTTTGGTGCTGGAGAGAAAGCCCCAGTGTCTCTAATCCAAGTCTTCCCTGTTGGAGTATAGTCTATGCTGGAGGTTCAGTTCAGGAGCATTGAGCTTCATGTCAATAAAGCTTTTAGTTTTGTGGCCTTGGGACAATCTCCCAAAATTATCTAGTCGATCTTGGCTTTTTAAAAGTGTGCTGGCTGTGGGTGCCGTTCTGCCCTACCAATGTACAGCATTGGGAAAATAATGGTTTGGGGGAAAAGTGATGTGATAATTCAATCAGTAGATTAAGAAAATAGGTTCAGTAAGGCATTCCCATGCATCCCCTCTTCATTAACATCACATATTTAAATGTAATTCATCAGTCATTTCAGTGAGAATGGAAAGCTAATTGGTCTTATCTTGATGAATTTGAATACATGCTAACACTTAAGATGCTTGATAGAGTTCAAAAGACATAGTGAGTTGTTAACCAAATGCCAAATGGAATAGATAAGTCATGTTTCTATTCTTTTCAGATTCCCTGTTTCTTACTACAGTCAGTGTCAACCCAGATATGATGTCATCCTGGCACTTCATGTCTGTTTGTTTGGTAGGGAAAAAGCAAGGAATAAATAGATGAGCAGTAATTTTCTCTACCTGAACTCAGGCATCAAGAAGGTGTTGGAGGAATGTCCCAATGTCATTTATCTTGATAATATCCCAAACTAATAAAACACTGTGTTGGCCTCTTCCTCTCCTGTTTTCTCTCTGTTGGTATTCTCTGGGTGATGTTGGCTTTAACATGTGTGGGCTTTACATCATACCCAAGAGGAGATGGAAGGAGTTTGGTACTCTTTTGAAAAGTCTGTCAAAAACAGAATTTTAAAATTATATCTGGATATTTGAAAAGGTGTACAAATACACGTATTCTGTTATTAGGTTTTAACTTTAAGCTTTGTTGATCTATATTTTATGTTTAATTATACTGGTTGCTGCTAAGGAGGTTTTGGCTTGAGTAATTCTGAGACAGTGACTTTTGCTTTGAAATCTGCTCTAGTGAGCCACCAAGCTCCAGTATGAGTGCAGAAGTCTTAACAAATATGAAGACTCTCAATTTGAGAACATCTTTCAATTAAAAATAAAATTCCCATTTGATTGTGAGCCCCTTAAAGTTAGAGACTTCTGTCATGCCCATGTATTTCTGCACTTGGTTTAAAGCCTGGTGTATATTTGGAGCTCAGTAAATATTTAAACTCATAGAAGAATAACAGAAAGAATGAAAGAATTCCCTCAAACAGAGAGAGTGGGTATCCTAGAATCACTTTCAATGACTGATGTAAATAATTACCTTGTACCAAGCACAGAGGTTGCCATATAACATGATGTAGAAAGAGAACCTGAAACTTGACAGGTTTACACAATTTGATGCTACAGGGCACAGGCAAGATTTAAACCCAATGCATTTCCCAACTTACTACAGAGTTACCATACATGCACTAATGGAGATGCAACTTTGTAACTTTTGATGGGAAGAGGAAGAAATTATCACTAAAATAGAATAATCTTAACATATTTGAATAAAACATGAAGCTGACAGCAGCATATGAGTTTATTCTAGCCCAATAATCTAAATACCAATAGCTGACCCTCCCTCCCCTATTTTACTTCCCTCCACACAGCATTTATGACATTCCTCTGTTAATACAGGCACACCTTGTTTTGTTGTGCTTTACTATGTTGCACTTCCCAGATTCTGTGCTTTTTACAAATTGAAAGCTTGTGGCAAATCTGTGTTGAGCAAATCTCTCAGTGTCATTTTTCCGATAGCATATGCTCACTTTGTATCTCTGTGTCAATTTTGCTCAGTCTTGCAATATTTTCAACTTTTAAATTATTCTTATATCTGTTATAGTGATCTATGATCCATCTTCTTTGATGTTATTATTGTACTGTTACAGTATGCCACGAACCACACCCATCCATATAACATGGTGAACTTAGTTAATGTGTTCTTGCCTCTCTTCCTATTCTCAGGCCTTCCTAACCCATGAGGCAAAATAATATTGATAAAAGGCCAATTTACAACCCTACAATGTCATTTAAGTGTTCAAGTGAATGGAAGAGTTGTATCACTTCAAATCGAAAGCTAGAAAATGATTACTGTTAGTGAGGAAAGCATGTCAAAAGCTGAGACAGGCAAAAAGCTAGACCTCTTGTACCAAATGCTTAACCAAGTTGTGAACATACAGAAAAAGAAAGTTCTTGAAGGAAATTAAAAGTGCTACCTCAGTGAACACACAAATGATAAGTAAAAGAAACAACCTTGTTGCTGATAGGGAGAACATTTTATTGGTGTGGATAGAAGATCAAAGCAGCTACAGCATTTTCTTAAGCCATAGCCTAATCTAGAGCAGGTCCCTAATTCTCTTCAATTCTATGAAGGCTGAAAGAGGTGAAGAAGCTGCAAGAAGAAAAGTTTGAAGCTAGAGTTTGCTTCATAAGATTTAAGAAAAGAAGCCATTTCCATGACATAAAATTGCAAGGTGAAGCAGCAAGTAGAAGCTGCAGCAAACTATGTAGAAAATCTAGCTGAGATCATTGATGAAGGTGGCCACACTAAACAACAAGATTTTTCATGTAGACAAAACAGGTTCATATTGAAAGAAGATGCCATATAGGACTTTCATAGTTAGAGAGGATAAGTTAATGCCTGGCTTCAAAGCTTCAAAGGACAGGGTAACTCTCTTCTTAGGGGCTAACGCAGCAGTGGCTTTAGGTGAAGTCAGTGCTCATTTACCATTCTGAAAATCCTAGGCTCCTTATGAATTATGCTAAATCTACTCTGCTTGTGCTCTATAAATGGAAAAACAAAGCCTGGATCACAGCATATATGTTTACAACATGGTTTACTGAATATTTTAAGTACACTCTTGAGATCTACTGCTCAGAAAAAAAGATTCTCTTCTAAATATGACTGCTCATTGACAACGCACCTGGTCATCCAAGAGCTGTGATGGAGATGTACAAGGAGATTAATGTTGTTGTTATGCCCGCTAACACAACATCTATTCTGCAGCCCATGAATCAGAGTAATTTTGACTTTCAAGTCTTATTACTGACGAAAGACATTTTATTAAGGTATAGCTGCTATAGATAGTGATTCCTGTGATATGTATGGGCAAAGGAGGATAAAAACCTTCTGGAAGGGATTCATCATCTTAGGTGTCATTAAAAATATTCATGATTCTTGGGAGGAGGTCATAACGTTAACATTGACAGGAGCTTGGAAGAAGTTTATTCTAATCCTTATAGATGAGTTTGAAAAGTCCATTGGAGGAGGTAACTGCAGATATGGTCGAAATTGCAAGAGAATTAGAATTAGAAGTCAAATCCGAAGATGCGACTGAATTGCTGCAATCTCATGTTGAAACTTCAATGGAGGAGGAGTTGCTTCTTACGGATGAGTAAAGACAGTGGTTTCTTTAGATGGAGTCTTTATGGGGAAGATGCTGTGAACATTTTTGAAATAGCAACAAAGAATTTAGGATATGACATAAACTTAGTTGATAACGCAGCAACAGAGTTTGAGAGGATGGACTCTAATTTTGAAAGAAGTTCTGGGGGTAAAATGCTACCAAACAGCATTGCATGCTACACAGAAACTTTTCATGAAAGGAAGAGTCAACTGATGAGGCAAATTTCATTGTCGTCTTGTTTTAAGAAATTTCCACAGCCACTCCAATCTTCAGCAACCACCACGTTGATTAGTCAGCAGCCATTGACATGGAGGCAAAACCCTCCAGCAGCAATTAGATTATGACTTGCTAAATGATCAGATGATAGCATTTTTTTAGCAATAAAGAAATTTTAACTGAGTTATATACATTGTTATTTTATACATAATACAATTGTACACTTAATACACTACAGTATAGTGCAAACGTATTTTTTATAGGTACTGGGAAATCAAAACATTTTTGTGACTTGTTTTACTGTAATATTCACTTTTATGTGGTGTTCTGGAATCAAACCGTCAGTATCTCAGAGTTATGCCTGTGTACCACATATGTTAACTGAATATTCCACTAATTTCCAGTAACTTGACTTACATTACTCCTTATGAGAAAGAGACAGCACAATTTCTAGTAAACTAACAGCTATCAGAATAGACCCTAGGAGCAATAGGATGAGAAACTAAGAGGTAAGTAGTGGGAGGGAGATATAAATGATCTTTGAAAGCAAAAGTGAATTATAGTATTCATTAACTCCTGATTACTAAGAAATTAGAAACTGGATATTACATTTCTATTTCTGTAAATCGTATGCACAATGAATTTAAAATTCACTATTGTTGTTTTTTAATTTCAGAAAACCATTGTTCTATCATATATATTCACAGAATTGATTTTCTTTGTTATTTTCTCCTCATACTTAAAGGATTTTTACATTCAACCTTAAAAGCTTTTCATTTGGGATTTGTCTCAGAGAAATTTTAGCAGGAAGAATACCCATAGTTAATCTCTTAAGGTAAGAATTGTTTCATGAGAAGAAATAATGATTATGGAAATTATGTTGATGCTACCACTGTTTTCTATAGAAGCAACCTTTCCTGTAGCTAGAGTTTCATGGTTCAGCATTTTTAGATGTAAATATTTTTTTCCTGACCAGGGCATAAATAAGTTTAGAATAGCACAAAGGTATATTTGGCTTTAAAATAAGTGACCTCTCGTTTAAAGGGCTGCCTGGAAGATGCAGCAAAAGAGGGAGTCAGAGTGTGAGAAAGTGGTGGTGTTTATTATTTATCAGACTTCTCTCGTATCCCCACTGGGCTATGCAAGCCTGACTGTCTCTGCACTTGCCACATTAATCACTTTCTCTTTAAATTCAGGAGCATCATGCTTGGTGTACAGGGTCAAAGACAAGGTAAAACAATGAGACAGTCAATTATGGTAAATAAGCCTCTGATAGTAAGTTAGAGGTAGTTCCAGGATGATTTTGGCATCAGCCACTAAAAACAGCCTGCTTGCAATTTAAATCATTATAAATAACTGTATTTATAATCTCTATTAGTGAAAATCTATGCCCATTAAGGTGATAAAGTACCACTCTTGGTTCACTCCGAATTATTTGAAATGTAAATATGCAGAATCCCTGGAGATATTAGATACTGTGTTTCTACAGGAGTAATTTTTGTTTCAAGAATGCAGATACTTCCCTGAGGGTGATACCTCATTTCTGTGCTTGTCCCATCTATGACACTCAGGTTTGTCTGTTGTATATAGAATGGGGTCCTTTCAGGAAAGATACATAGTAGGTCTGTATGCGTTTTCCTCTTTGTAAAGTTTTGTTTATTCTCAGTATAGAAGAAAGAATAGGAACTCAATTTTACACAAAGAAATCTAAAATCAGAAAGTCAGAGCAGGCAGTGGTTTCTAATATTTTCAGAGAGAAGGACTTTTAACATCAACATATGTCACCATCCCTCTCCTCATGACAGAAAGCTGCTAGACATTTAGTAACATGTTCAATGCATGTCTGCATCATTTTCAAGATTTACATGCATTTGGACAATTGTGGCCGTGTGTGAAACAGATTCAGTCTGTGAGTAGTGCGACTGTTGCACTTGAAATCCCTCTGTGTTCTCATTATTCAGCTCCCGCTTATAAGTGAGAACATGGGGTGTTTGGTTTTCTGTTCCTGTGTTAGTTTGGTGATGATAATGACTTCCATCTCCATCCATATCCCTGCAAAGGACATGATCTCATTCCTTTTTATGGCTGCATAGTATTCCATGGTATATATGCACCACATTTTCTTTATTCAGTCTACATTGATAGGCATTTGGGTTAATTCCATGTCTTTGCTATTGTGACTAGTGCTGCAATGAACACATGCATGCATGAATCACAGGGAGGGGGCAACACACACTGGGGCCTGTCGGGGGAGGGGGGCAGGGCTTGAGCATCAGGAAGAATAGCTAATGCATGCAGGGCTTAATACCACGTGATGGGTTGATAGGTGAAGCAAGCCATCATGGCACACGTTTACCTATGTGACAAACCTTCACTTCCTACACATGTACACCAGAATTATTTTTTTTAAAGCGCTTTTATAAAAAAAAATCAAAATCCTCTGGCTTCATGTCATTCCCACGATCTCCTCTTCTTCCCTGCTGCTTCTGTGTCCTCTCACAGCATTCTCCCAATGTTACCACCCCCAGCGCCATGGCTGCATCCCTTCTGGAACATGCCCAGCTCACTTCTGCTCAGGGCCTCTGCACCTGCTGTTTCTCTCCTTGGAATTTTTTTCCCCCGAAATGTTCACAAGATTGGCCCCTTCTTGTTATTCTGATTTCAGTTCAAATATTTCCTCCACAAAGAACCCTTCTGTGGTCACTCATTCCAAAGCAGCACTCTCCTCCACCTATCCCCCGCACCGCCAATCACTCTGTTATGTTAAGTGCCTTATTTTTTCCACAGCACTTACTACAATCTGGCATTATATTATTGATTAGTTATGTTCCTCTGCTAAACTATTCTCCATGAGACCAGAGACCTTGCCTTTCTGTTGCCTGTAGTATCCACAGGTGCTCCTGAAAGGAGTTCACTAAGTGTTTGTTGACTGAATAAAAGAGAATACAAATCAGTTTGCAGAACTCTTAATAAAGTCCCAATTTTTCAGCTGACAGACTGGGAAACACCAGCTTAGATTCTTCTCTCCCCATGTAGTCCCAATCAACCCCAATGGGTCATATAAATGAGCATGTAATGAGTGTTATCCTGTCATCTAAGAATTTCTAATGGCCACAAAGTTGAGAACAAAATGTTCTATAGGGCGGTTTTAGACAGATCTTCAAAACATGTATTAAAAGGTAGCCAAAATATCAACCCTGCTTTCCCAGCTTCCGCCCACATAAGTAAAGGTATATGGAATGGGAGCAGAAAGAGCAGTGGATGAGAGAGGGGAGAGGGAGATACTTTTCCCACAAGGCAAGTGGGACCCCTGGGAAAGCTGCGTGCCAGCAGGCAGTCCTCTGTCTTACTTCCTGCCTGGAGGCTTGCTGAGCTACCTGTTGTGTATTTCTGACACTGCCGTTTGTACTATTACCAAAGCAGAGAACTAGAGATCCAGATGTGAGCTCCCTGAGGTGTGGTAGGCACAGCGACTAGTGACTGCCTTTGTCTGGGAGAAGTGTGAAAGCTAGAGGTGGCTGGAGCTGCCTTCGCTGCTGGGCAGAATAAGACAGTGGAAATTCTCCTGGATCACTGGAGCCAGTATAGGTAGCCAAACTAAAGCCATCTCTAAATAATCCCACCCAAGGGCATTCCACGGGAATTGAGGGTCCCCAGCAGAAAGATGCTGTGTGTGGTTAATTGCTAGAGGGAAATTGGAGAGTGTTCTAGCCATATCACATAGATATTCAAAGTAGGAATCCATGAACAGCCACCCAGGCCCAGAACTGCAAGGAGACCTGCTTTTGATGCTTTACATAACAGGGGGAATTCAACAGCTGGGGGGAATTACATAACACCAGCTAAGTAAAAAGACTTTGCCCCTCCATTGCTTACCCCCACCGGCAAAGCAAATGAGGGAGGGAAGAGGGAAAGAACAGATCTCACACCCCACCATTCGTCTAGTGCTGTGTTTCATAAACTTGTTTCATTCCGCTCTCCCAAAGTGCTATTTTTTGACCTTTCTTCTCACTGCCTTCCCCTTCCTCTGTGGATTGTATGCCACAGGCACACTGTATGCTGGGTAGTGTGGTCTTTTGGGGTCCACAAATCATTGGAACACATTTTTTTTGCCCCCCAGGAGCCAGTTACCATCCCCATGGGGACAATATCATCCTTATTAAGAATGGATAGTCTAGAGCAGTAATTCTTCACTGGGGACAAGTTTGCCTTCCAGGGGATATTTGGCAATATCTGAGACATTTTTGGTTCTCACAACTAGGGAGTGATACTGGAATCAGTTGGGTAGGGACCAGTTTTATGTTAAACATACTACAATGCACAGGGCAGCTTCCTCCAACAAAGATTTATCTAATACTAAATATCAATGATACTGAGGTTCAGAAATTCTCAAGTAGAGTCTAGAACATCTAGACTGAATATCCAGAATAAGGCTTATGCTGAAAAGAGGAGAGAAGCTTTGAATTAGCACAGAGACTAATGCTTTGGGATTGATTGGAGTTTTGAAAGCCTTGAAAGTGATCTGAAAACTGTGGAGTCTAAATCCCATGCTGTCAAGGAACAGAAGAGGGAGACTGGATGCGTGAGCCAAAAGTCAGCTTGGCAGAATAGAGCCATTTCTTGATTTCACCCTCCTGAGTTCACTTTTAAATTAACTGACCACTAATGGGTGTAGCAAACCAACACGGCACATGTATACATATGTAACAAACCTGCACGTTGTGCACATGTACCCTAGAACTTAGAGTAGAATAAAAAATAAAATAAAATAAATTAGTTGGCTACAGGTATTACAAAATCGGCTTGTAAGTTAGTGGTTTGGGACTTATAATTAAAACAGCATATGTGAATTAGGTCTCAGACCAGCTCACCAAAGCCCACCATGCAGTGCACCTAAATGGTTGTATTGTTAGAATGTGTGACACGGCCATCCAGATGCTGGGGCTCTTGCAATAGGAACATGTCTTTCCACTATTCTAGCTCCAATTATGGACACATTTCTTATGACCTATGGCAGGCAGGTGGAAGGAAAAGAGGAGAGCGTCAGAGGTATAGACAGAGGGAAGGCGTCAGAGGTATAGAATGGAGAGAACGGGATCTTCCATTGAGGAGGGAGTTGTTCTCTTTCCAGAATGACTCCTTCCTTAAAAACACTTTGAGGTTTTCAAGACATTTACTTGCAGCATAACACATTGCATATTCAAGGAGACGAAACAAGAAAAAAAAATTTCCTTAAGGTAAAGTCCTGCAAGGGATTGACTTTTATACCAGAATCCTGACTTTGGTAGACACGGAGGATGCATCAGTTTTCTACCCCAAAACTTAGTGGCTTGTAAATAACTTAATTGCTCACATTTCTGAAATGTTTACTAGGATCAACAGGGTGTCCCTTCTGAATGTCTCACCAGCGTCATTGATGAGGCTGCTGCCAGTTGTCATGTTGACTGGGAGTTCGCTGGTGCCAGATAGTCTCGGTAACATGGCTGGGGCCTCAGGATAGGGGGCCAGGTTTATCACAAGATCTCTCTCATGGCCCATCTCCAGGAGGCTAGTCTGAGCTTTTTTATATGTCAGTCTCAGGGCAGCAAAAGGGCAAGAGAGGAAGCTGCAAGGCTTTTTGAAGTTGAGGCTCTGAAGTTACACAATATCACTTCTGCTGCAACTATTAGTTATAGCAAGTCACAGGACAGGGTTAGCCTATATCAAGGGGAGGGAAAATAGTTCCATCTGGAGAAGAGTAACAAAGTCACCTTCCAGAGACATAGGCTTCTAGGAACAGGAGAAATTGATGCAGCCATCTTTGCAAACAATCTGTCAGAAAGGATTTCCCATAATCTATCAATATGTCTACAGGTAACAATACTTAGAATTTATTTATGGTTTTAAGAACAGGTCCTGCTAAGAATGACTGAACAGGCTATAAGAAAAACAACAACATTTACTGCATGTATATGGTGTATATATTTTGTGGTATAATGCAATATATAAGATATACAGTTTCTGTTGTCTGTCTCCCATTCCTCTCCTTTAAGAAATGGGATCACTGGTTTTAGGGAATATGGATAGTCCAATTTGGATTCAATTCTTTTCTCATGTCCCACATTTTTCTTGTCCTACACAGTTAAGCTGTTGGCAGAGCCATTTCAGAACCCTGTTTCTATAATATGATGTTTAGTTAAGCACTTATTTGAATTCCATCTTTGAGTACCCAAAGTAATACCATAATGCAGTAGCATTGTAGTGTTAAAATCTAACCTGAGAGTTTTGTGTGGATGTTCTCTGTTGGGATCAGATTATTGTGCTCTGGCACAGCTTTCTTTTTTCATATTATGAAAAACAGGAGTGATTTTAAAAGATCCTGTGATGTGAAGAATCTCTTCCTGTTTGGAATCTGAGCTGCAAATAAATCCTGCCTCTGCCCAGAGCTGTGACAATTCCATTGTGTATCTGATATAATGCTTTGGGCTGCAAGTAACAGAGTACTTGGTTCAGATGGGCTTAGACAATAAGGACATTTATCATCTCCTGTAGCCTCAGGTTTGATTCATTTAAGAACTGAATGGTGGGCTAAGTTTCTGTCTCTCAAAGTGTTAGCTTTAATCTCTTGTTTTTATCTAGCAGGAGAGAGAGAAAAAAAAACTTCTCCCCTAGCTGTGGTCTTCTTTCATTCAGTCATCTTAGGTCATGCATCCACTCCTGAAGTATCAACATGTCCCTGGGAATGCCCCAAGCTGATTGAATACTGCTGGAGCTGGGAATGTCAAGTTGCCCAGAATCGTGAATAGGCAGGGGATCTCTGAATAAAATGTGGGTTCTGGTAGGAAGGCAGAATAAGGAAAGGAGGCTGAGGAGGTAACAAAAAGTGTCTTGCATAGTAGGTAATTCTAGTAAACATCCTCTGGAGAAGAATAGCTCTGAATGATGTGGCAACTGTAGAAACTAAAATCAGAATAGGGATAATAATAATTATTAAAGGGCAAATCACCACATTACAAAAGATACTTCAAAAGATGAAAAAAAAAAAACCCTGATATTTCTGTATTCCACTTTTTTATTATGTAAAAATTTCCAACACATGTCTCCTCTGTCTTCTTTTTCTGTCTCTCTTTCTTTATGCTCAATATTATGTATGCAGCCACAAATGCACACAGATGATGTGGTGGGTGATTAGATCCCTTTGAAGTGGTATGTGACTCCTCAGCATTTCAGAGGATAGCCCTGACTTATTCTAAAGTGTTTTCCTTCTGAAAGAAGGCTATTGTTGGCGCCTACTGTAGCCCACCAATGAGGGTGGCTGGGGTTGAAGAGATGCAGTCAAGGGAGAATCTGAAGGTGGATTAACCTTTCTTGATCTCACCTCTTCCTCTCCCTTAACCTTTATAGGTACTTGAAGTTAAATTCCCAGAGAGCAGTGTCTGTTTTGTTTACTGTTGTATCATTAACAGCTAGAATAGCACCTGGCACAAAGTAGACACTCAGTAAACCATTGCTGAACGAATTGTTGCAAACCCTCCCAGGAATAGCAGTGAAATGAGGCCAGAATTAGGAACAGAAATCTTTCAACATGTACGAGCCGCAAGGGGACAGAATGGGAAGGAAACACTACCTGCTCAGTTGTTTGTTTGCAAAGTCAGGACTGCTTGGACTGCTTCCCCTCAGATTGCTAAGTTCTTGTTTATACTATTAAGAAATAAAACTAAGCGGTTACTCCTTCAGAAAGTAAAACATCCCTAGTTAATGTCTAATGGTGGTGTGTTAAGGTGAAATTTAATTAGGGTTCATGGATTTTTGTCATGTTTCATGTAGCCTTTAGCCTTTCCTCCGGAAAACATATTAGACATGAAGTGAGTGTAAAGCACCCCTGTGTGCTTTGTTAGTTGGTGTTGATGTGAATGGCTGCCCTTTGATGCTAGTACTGTGGAATTTGGATATAAACATTTTGTTAACGGCTAAATTCCCAGCATCTTCACAACCCTTTGATGCTTCAACATTAAGTGATTGAGCTCCCTTGGTACAGGGCAGAGACGGCAGATAGGATGGCTGCTTCACTTTGTCCGAATGACTCCATTGGATGCCAGAGCCATTTCTTTTTTGGAGGGAGGCCAAGGGAAAGTCCACTGATTATTGTTGCTTGTATTAAGCCAACACCCCCAATTCCCGGGCTGCCTTAAAAGAGGTGTAGTTTCTTGGGATTGTTAATGGTGACAACCCAGAGCCTCTGTATACGCGTCTGTCGGAGCAGGAAAGGCATTCCTTGTGAGAATTATCACAGCTGTCCTTAAGCGAGTAAGGGCAATTAGTGACAGGTCTCTGCTGGGCTCATCATATACTTTTTTGAGTAATTTTTATAAAAATGCTACAAAGTAGGTGTTTATTTTACTTCCATCGTTGCCCTCCGGTAGTCTATTATTATTATTATTATTATTTTTTGAGGTGGAGTCTCGCTCTGTTGCCCAGGCTGGAGTGCAGTGGTGTGAACTTGGTTCACTGCAAGCTCCACCTCCTGGGTTCACGTCATTCTCCTGCCTCAGCCTCCTGAGTAGCTGGGACTACAGGTGCCCACCACCACGCTGGTTAATTTTTGCATTTTTAGTAGAGATGGGGTTTCACTGTGTTAGTCGGGATGGTCTGGATCTCCTGACTCCTGATCCACCTGCCTTGGCCTCCCAAAGTGCTGGGATTACAGGCTTGAGCCACCGTGCCCGGCCTCCTGAAGTCTATTATTAATAGCAGCCAGAGTGTTCATGTTCAAACGTAAGTCACATTATGTCACTCGTCTGCCCAGAACCTTCCAGTAGCTTCTTGTCTATCAGAATAAAAGCCAAAGTCCTTGCTTTAGCCAACAAGTCATATGATTTTCCTCTTTCCTTTTTCATTTTTTGAGGGGGGGCCAATGAAATCTCTGATTTCATCCTCCTTCCCTCCATTCATTGCTTGGTGAATCACACTGGCCCTGTGCAGTTTTCTCATCACTCCTGCCTCAGGGATTTTGTACTTTCTGTCCCATCTGTTTGAAATGGTCTCTTCCAAGATGGCAACACAAGGAGCAGCCCACTTTCTTCAGGTATTTACTTGAAAGCCACCTTCTTGCTAAGGACTTTCTTAGTAATCCTAACTAAAATTTCACCACCTGCTCCAACACTCAACATTTCATATCCTCCTTTCCAGTTCTGATTTTTTTTGGGTATCAAATTTGCCCATTTGCTTTGTTAATTGTCTTTTCTATTAGAGTATAAGCTCCACAAAGGAAGGGATTTTTCTCTGTTTTGTCCCATCCCCACCCAGCAACTAGAAGAGTTTCTGGACCAGATGAGGCTTACAATAAATCTTTATTGAATGTGGAATGATTTCATTCTTTCAGTCATCAAATATTTATTCTGCATTTACCAAGATATGGGTATTATTCTGGATACATGGAACACTAAAATGAACCAGAAAGACAAGGACTGTAACCTGGTAGAACTTAAAATTAAGAGAGAAAATAATTAAGCAAGTGCCTGTTTAATACATGTAAACTGTAAACTTCATAGAAATTAACTAAATTCCTTAACATTCACTGTTCTGAAGTGTCATTGCAGGAATAAACACCCAGAAATTTTAAATTACAATGTTAACCCTCTTTTCTTTATGCTTTGCTATAATTGACTTAAATACTCTTCTATGTAAATTACTAATTCACCTCTTTGTGCTTACTCACAATGCCCTTCATTGAGCCAGAATGTTGTTGCTGTTTGGATCTATTGAGATTGTTCTCTAAGGTATTAAGGATTATCATTAGATGAAGCTCATCAATCATTATTACAGTAGATAAGCTTCATTTGATCTGCCCTTCAAGAACATCAAAATAAGAATAACAACTATTTCATCTCACTTGTTCTAAATGAAAAAAAATACTTTAGCTTATTATTTGCATAGGACAATGTGAAAATAAAATCTGCTAAGTGACTTATTTCATGGTTCACACTGTAAGTTCTTTTTGAAAAGGTTAGGTTGCCTATTAAATTTTAAAAGTTTTAATAAATAGCTTTAAAAGAGTAATTATGTATTTTTAAGTTTGATTTTTAAAATCAGAATGGATACTTAGCCGAATGCAGTGGCTCATGCCTGTAATACCAACATTTTGGGAGGCTGAGGCGAGTGGATCACTTGGGCCCAGGGGTACAAGACAAGCCTGGGCAATATAGTGAGACCCGTCCCTTAAAAAAAAAAAAAAAAAAACTAAAAAATATTACAAAAATATAAAAAAGAATGGATACTTGAAATAGGGATCTATTCAATTTTTAATGTTAACTCTCTTTTTTTTTTTTTTAGATTGGAGATTTTCACAGAGAAAGTAAAGCTTTTTAAAAACTTATTTTTATGTATGTTTTAAGAAAAAAAAATACATCTCCCAAACAACAGCATCTAAATTTTAGACGGACATTGATTGGTATCTCAGGAGATAATTATATATGTTATTATGTATATGTTGTTCTGCAAGTATGATGGAAATCTCTACATTTGGAGATACATTATATCACAAAGGAAGATTTGTCATCTCGATGGCTATTTGATGGTGTAGACTTGAGGTCGCGGCTTTCTCACTGTCATGAGAAATAACAGATGCTATTGATAAAAGTTCTGCCAGGTTCATGCTATGCCTTATTGAATGCAAAAAGGCCTGGCTCTTATCTGATCATTGTCCTTTTCGTACTTTGTGGTTTTTGATGAACATGCCTATGAATAGAAAATGATTATCTATCTCTTCATTTCTTTACTTATTTAATCGTTTCTATTTCAGTCTTGGTGAGGAGGGATCTTTTCGTGTATAAATGCTGTGAGCATTAGTAGGAGATAAACTTTTTTTTTTTTTCTTTTGGTAAATGTTGGTCTCTGAAGAAGAAAGACCTGTTGTTCTTTTCTCAGGTTGAAACTAGGAAGGGTCAAAAGGCTCGATTCAGGATGTTAAAAGAAAAACTTCAGTCAAATTAAATTTAAATACATTTAATTGAGCAATGAATGATTCATGAATTGGGCAGCCCCCAGAATCATAGCCAATTCAGAGAGACTCCAGGGATACCTCGTAGTTAGAACAAATTTAAAGACAAAGAAAGAAAACTGGTGTACAGAAATCAGCAGTGAGGTAGAGAAACAGCTGGATTGGTTACAGGTTGGCGTTTGCCTTAATTTGAACACAGTTTGAACACTTCGCAGTCTGTAAATGGTCGAACTATGGCCACTGGGATTGGCCAAGACTCAGCTATTGTTACAGGCACAAGCTCCTAAGTTAGGTTTTCAATCTTGTCTGATTATTAAGCGAGGTTACAATTTGTCCACAAGGACCTAAATATAGAAATATAAACTCTTTCTCAGGCCATATTTAGTTTGCTTTAGCAAGGATAAAGCCAGGACCCTGGAGGAGGGACAAGGAAGTGGGAAAAGAGGAAACCAATGGAACGAGACTTCCAATCGGCCCTCCTAGATTCTGTCCATACATGCAGAGCCTATGTCAAAGATATTACATGGTGGTATACTTGTTACTACCCTGTCCTTAGGCTCCCAGTAAAGACATGGTAATCACATAACATGAAACTTAGGGGCCGGGGACTTTAGGAGGCTGAAGTAGGAGGATTGCTTAAGCCCAGGAGTTCAAGATCAGCCTGGGCAACATAGTGGGACATGGCCTCTACAGATTTTTTTTTTTTTTTTTAAATATCAAGACATAGTGGCATGTGCCTGTAGTTCCAGCTACTTGGGAGGCTGATGCGGAAGGATCACTTGACCCCCCTGAGGTCAAGGCTGCAGTGAGTTGTGATTGTTCCACTACACTCCAGCCTGGGTGACAGAGTGAGACTTTATCTCAAAAAAAAAAAAAAAAAAAAAAAAAGTTATGTATACTTCTTAAAAACCTGAAAGACAAGTGCAAATGCATTGGCCTAATCAGGGTAATAGCAAGTTTAAAATGATGACACAAATAAATGATAATTTTATATGATTTTTTCCCAAATCATAGTAGTTCCAGTAGTAGGAAAATTGTAAATGCTTAGGGATGGGTGAAATATTCATCCCATGTTTCTTCATTGTCATTAGCACTAGCATCAAAAACATAAATGCCCAGATAAGTTCTATGGAGTGCTAGGTGAATACAGAGTGAGATATACAGTCCCGGCCTTCATGGTGCTATACAGATATGGGACTGCTGAGATCATCCCTTCTCTAGGTGAAAAAAAGCACAGTAGCATATTTTAATTTTTTAAAATTAGTCAGTTTGTAAGTATGTTGCTCTTAGAATGAAGGTCTCCAAAGTCTTCTGAATGAAACAGCATAATCTCTCATTAATGTAATCTTACACATTCAAAGAAAATGCCACACCAAATTTAAAACAATACTTTTTAAAAGATAAGACATTCTGACTGGGCACATTGGCTCATGCCTGTAATCCCAGCACTTCGGGAGACTTAGGCAGGCCGACTGCTTGAGCTCGGGAGTTCAAGACCATCCTGGGCCATATGGCAAGGGCCCTGTCTCTATTAAAAGTACAAAAAAAAAAAAAAAAAAAAAAAAAGACTGGAGTGGTGGTGAGCACCTTACCTACTCCAGAGTCTGAGGTGGGAGGATTGCTTAACCCTGGGGAGCCGAAGTTTCAGTAAGCCATGATTATGCCACTGCATTCCAGCCTGAGTGACTGACCGGGACCCTGTCTCAAAAAAAAAAAAAAAAAAAAAAAAAAAGATGACATTCTAAATTGAATTCTAAATCATTTCAAATGATCAACTCTGAATACAGAGAATGGAAAATATGAATTATTACAAATGTTTAAAAATAAGAATAAATGCTCTTTGAGAGGAGGATCTATTTTGTCACACCTACTTAGTTCCCCTGAAATTGGTCTTTTCTGCCTAATTTTGGTTTTGTTAGGTATTATTTCTGGTTGAATAAGACAAAGGCATAGCTGAATTCTGTGTAGGTAAATTGTTTCTGTGCTTCTTCATGTTAATTAAATTCATCTATATATTTTTTCATTACTTTATTGGAAATAAATTTAACCCATTATGTAACACTAAGCTATCTAAATGGTATACACAGGATTCTCAACAAAATTTGAGATTATAATTACTTGGAGAATCTCAGGAGATCAGTCCTGCTAAAAATTTTTCCAAGCACATGTTTTCTAGAGTAGCCTATGTCCAACATTTTCATCACTGTGTACACATCTATGTATTTTTAATAACTTATAAATCTGAAGTCTGTATTCATCCCGGTCCTGAAACAATTATTGATATCCACGAAACTATCAATTACTACCTGAATAGCAGGATCACAACATGCTGCTTACATTTAACTCTCTCTTATTGGCCTTGAAGATAGATGTTAATAGTTGTGTGTGTGTGTGTGTGTGTGTGTGTATGTATATATTTCCATAACCGAACAGGAAGGGGACAGAAATCATTTTATACACCAAAAGCTTTGTTTGTCAGTCTTAATTGAGACATTGCTGGCAAGAATGCTTTCAACTTCTTCCCCATAATACCTAGATAGAGCCAAACTTAGAAACCCTTCAACTCTCTGATGAGTAAGGTCGTTAAACAGATGAAAAATAAGAAAGCATCTGGAAATGATATCATCCCTGCCAAATGTTCACACTCGAGAAAGAGTAATTCATGTAACATCTCTGTATTTTCCTCTTGAGATACAAGAATGAAAGAGAAAACTCTATATGGCTCTAGGGACATAGAGATCATAAGAATTTTACATAATGATATACACCCAATGGCAACATAGATGAGCATTCCTGAATCAGCTGCAGACCATATGTTTTCAATAAAGAGCATTTTCATAAATGAGTATCCTTGAGAAAACTTTAATTTCTATTTTGGAAAGACAATAAATTCATGTCTTGGAGGTGGGTGTTTTGAAGTGGAGATTTCACCCTCCCTCCCTAAGGAACTTCTATTTCATCTAGTCTCTAAGGGTTTTCTTAGAAAACACTGCATAAATGTCTTTCACCCCATTGCTGGATGTTTTCATTGAGAAACCAAGCTTATCCATCAATGGTTTAGTGATTTGAAATGAACCTGGAGGCACCTGCTTTAGAACACATCCGTATTTAATTTCTGAGTGACACACAGCTTTCCCCAAAGTGTAGAGATTTCTTTCTATACTTTCTACTCATTAGAATATTTGAGGCCTGATGCAGTGGCTCAAGCCTGTAATCCCAAGACTTTGGGAGGCCAAAGCAGGAGGATTGCTTGAGCCCAGGCGTTTGATACCAGCCTGGGAAATATAGCAAGATGACATCTTTGTTTATTTATTTTTAAAGAATATTTGAAAAGAGCTTTACTTAGTGGAGGTGCACAGGATTTGGAACCAGAAAAACCTAAGCAGAAATGCTGTTTTTACCACTTCCAGTTAATTATTGAGCCTCTGTTTTATGATCTCCAAAACAGATGTAGTAAGAAAACTTACTAAAAAGGGCTTTGTTACTGTAACACATTATCACCGTGTTTTTGTGTCCCACCCCGTCCTCCTAAGATCTAGTTTTTACAGGTGTTTTTCCTTCCTTTGTTAGTGCTCTGAAATTGTAAAGCATGTTTTCTTTTGGAAAAGTATTTCATAGTTAAGTTTATCTTAATAAGTGTATTGGGTAGGTAAGTGTATTAGTCAAATATTGCCATAATAATGCTGTGTAACAAACCACCATAAAAATCTCAGTGGCACAGATGAAATCCTATTGTTCTCACCCATGAGATCAGCTGGCTAAAGCTGATTTATGATAGGCTCAGTTGGACTTGGATTAAGGTTAATGGTTGAGTCCTGGCTTGTGTGTATTCCTTCTTATTTTGGGGCCAGCAGATTCCAGAGGTATGTTCTTCTCATGGACAAAGGCAGAGTACGAGAATGCAAGATCACTTGCATCACTGTACATTTACTAACATCCTGTTGGCCACAGTAAGTCACATGGTCAACACCAAACCAAGGGACAGTGACGTATATCTTACCTGCTATGTTGTAGGTAAGATGTGTACTGTTTATTTCAGGGGATGAAGGAATTGAGAACAGTAATTCAATTTTTTCATTAAGGTCTTTAGGTTACTTGCTTCTTCTTAAAAAGAAAGATAATGCAGTTAGGAACAGCTTTTTTTTTTTTTTTTTTTTTTAAATTACAGTAGATCTAGGTATAAATTTGTATTACAAGTTTAACATTTATTTTTCCTGTAAGCTGTAGGCACCACTTCTCCTCCAAAATTAGGCTGGAGTTTACAAATGAAACTTGAAATCTTGACAATATATGGATCTACTGATCATTATTTTGATGCCATTTCCCTTGGTGTTTTATCTTTAAACTTGTAGATCAACAAGAGTAGAGAATATGAATATTTGAATAATAGTAAATATTCAGCATTAGCAATTTCTATTAGATTTTGAGAGTCTCATTCCCATATGCTCTGTGGTAAACCTAATCAGTGGTAAACCAGTCTAGATCTCTGAAACGTATCCTTCAGTGATTTCTCACATTCCTGAAAGCACAGAATCACAGAATGTCAGAGTGGAAGGAAATTTACAGAGTGCCCAGGACAGTACCTTAGATTTTGTGAATGGCATGGTGCGTCCAGATGTCCGAAGGGCCTTGGAAGGTGATGCAGCTGATGTGGCTCAGTGAGTCCTTAGAGTGAATGTCTGCAGCATACACATTGCTGCAATAGCAACAGGAGTGAGGTGGATAGAGTTCACGGTCTTTAAAATTCTGTTAATATTAAAGATATTGTTTTTCAAGTTTCAGGGTTGGCCTTCAGGACTTTTAATTCCAGAAAAGTAGAAATAGACAGCTGCTGGAATCCTAATCTGTACAGCAGTCACATCTTCGTGTGATATTCCTTGCCAGAAAGAAGTGGGACAAAGTATATACAAAGAATGAGAGGCAGCTTGAGAGAAGAAAAATCAAGTACTTGCTAGCTTTCCCTTCTCTCTCTGTCTCTCTCTTCTTTTTTAATTTTTGTTTTTTGAGATGGAGTCTTGCTCTGTCACCCAGGGTGGAGTGCAATGGCACGATCTCGGCTCACTGCAAGCTCTGCTTCCCGGGTTCACACCATTCTCCTGCCTCAGCCTCCTGAGTAGCTGGGACTACAGGCGCCCGCCACCACACGGGGCTAATTTTTTTGTATTTTTAGTAGAGACGGGGTTTCACCATGTTAGCCAGGATGGTCTCGATCTCCTGATCTCCTGATCCACCTGCCTCGGCCTCCCAAAGTGCTGGGATTACAGGCATGAGCCACCGCTCCTGGCCTAGCTTTCCTTTCTCTTATGCAGGTCAATGATTATTGATTGAATTGATTATGGGAAGATACATCTCAGGAACATAGAGATGAATAAGTGAAACACTAGTTTTGAGTCGGAAGTCTTGAATTTGAGGCCTACCTCTAAACGTTATTGCATATGTAATCTTAGGCAGTTCTTGAAATACCCCTACACTTTGAGCTGCACTTTCTCTAGATTTATTTATTTTTATCTTTATTTCTAATATTTGTTGTCCCTGCCTCTCTGTGTTTTCTTTCTGTACCCTTGATCATTTTTGTCGAGAGGTTACAACTTTTGTACTTATTGATCCTCTTCCATTTTATTTTCAGATTTTCAAAATATTTATTGTTTCTACACTTATTTTTATCTCTTTCCTTATACTTTCTTGGTTTTATTTTTCTAATCCTTAAAGTTAGAAACTTTAGTTATTAATTTTTTCAACTTAGTTGTCTCTCTTTTTAAGTTAGTTATCTAGGTTATTAATTTTTGACCTTCTGTCTATTCTAAATATGTACTTTGGGCTTTAAATTTACATCTAGATATTACTTTCTTTAATTCCACAAATTCTATGTTGTCTTTTTATTTTAAAATTTTTATTATTTTAGTTTTGAATAGCTAATATATGCATATAACCTAAAAATCAAAACTATAGAATAACTGTAGACTGAGGAATCTTGTGCCTGCCTTTCCTTACCCACCCTATTCCCAGACATTCTGTGGGTGATGACTTTTATTAATTTTTCATGCATTCTTCCACTGTTTCTTTATGTAAATACAAGAAAATATGAACACCTATTCTTGATTTTTCTCTTTCTTACACAAAAGGGAAAATATACTGTAAACTTCTTGCCCTTGTTCTAGACAGAGTACCTTATCTATAGAAAATTTCATACAAAGTTCCTAATCCTTATTATGGCTGCATAATATTCCATTGTGAGGAAGAGTTAAAACTTGTTTTACAAGTTTTCTATTGAGAGACCTGTGCTACTTTCTATCTTTTGCTACAGTAACTAGTACTGTAATGAATAATCTTGTACATAAGTCATTTTGTACATGAGCACATGCATAAGAAAAATTCCTAGAAATGGAATTATTGGGTCAGGTGGTAGATTTATATCTATTTTTATTAGTATCACCAAAATTGCCTCCATATGGGAATTGCTTTGTTTTAACATCATCAGAGTATGAGAGAGTCAGTTTCCCAACAGTTTCATCAACAAGGTGAATTTTTGGAATTTTTGAAAATTGAAATATACTTTTAACATTTGTTAAGATTTCTTATTTGTTCCTAAGGTATTTAGAAGTGTTTGGTTTCCCAATATACGTGGATATTTTGCTTGTTCACATGTTTATTGGTTATTGATTTCTAACTTAATTGCACTTTGGTCAGTAAACATGGTCCATATTGTACCTTTTTAAAAAAATTGTTGAGACTTGCTTGTTACAGAATATACATTTTTTCAAGCACAAAAAACATTGACAAATATTAATCACAGTATGTTAAAAATGTATGTTCTGTAATTGCTGGGTTGGGAGTTATATCTCTGCCCAATTAGATCAAGCTTGTTACTTCTGTTATTAAAATCCTTTATATTTGTATTGACTTTTTTGTCTGCTTGATTTCTCATTATTGTGAGATGATTATTGAAATCTATCATAATAGTCGATTTATCAATTTCTTTGAGTAGTTCTATCATTTTTATATTTTGAGGCTATTTTATTAGATACATCTTTCTAGTTTTCAGTAGTTTCACATGAAAATTATAAACACACATAGCTAAGAATGTAAAAACTACAAGAAACGCAAAGAATAAACATTACTTTTCAATCATTCTGCCACTCCAAGATAATCACTATTTATTTAACATGATGGCATGTTTCTCTTTCTTTATCTTTGTAATGATACACACTTACATTGAAAGACCTATAAAAAAGAGAATATTTTTGCTCTACCATTCCAGGTAGAGATGTTACAGGCCAGATGTTTAGTTCAACCCCTTAGTACAGTTGTGGAAGCTCTTTCTTATGACTCCATAGGATATCCAAGAGCTCTTTTGGTTTCATATTGATCCTACAGGATGGTGAAAAGAGATATCATTATGGAGTAGAACTGATAGGAGTTGACGGATGGTGTAGTGGATGGGGGAATGTGAGAAATAGGAATCTGAGAAAATATCTAGATTTTTGCCAAGACCAGGACAAGGAAGCCAGAAGAACATGTATGTTGGGGGGTTGTAAATTAAGAAATCTGTTTGAGATTTATTAACCTTGAGATTGCTGTTGGATATGCAAGTGGAGATATCAAGCAGGCAGCTGGATGTGTGAATATTGGTTTCAAGAAAGAGATATGTATGGGGACATAATTTGGGGACTCATTAGTATGGTGATAATATTAAATCCATGGCACTAGATAAGATTGCCAGAACTAATGAATACTCAGTACATGGTAATTCAAAGTCAGATAAAGAATAAGGAACTAGCAAATAAGACTGACAAGAAGTCAATTAAGTAAGAGGTACATTAAAGTGATAGATACTAGAGAAGATCTCTCAATGAGAAGAAGTATAACTTGTGGTATAAATTTCTTGAACAAGGGGAGTGGGAATTAGGGTCTGGAACAAGGAAAGCAGGATTGGCTCTAGCCAGGAGGAAAGGTAGAACTCTAATTGCCGGAAGAGAAGAAGAATCAGTATAAGTATGATAGAGTTGTAGATTTGTTGGCAAGAAAATATGCCTTATAATTTCTGTTTTCTCTGTGAAATAGAAGGCAAAGTCAGATACTAATTTTAACTTAGAGGAAGGGAAGTTTGGAAGAGTGGTTGCCAGAGTTTTGATGACAGTGGAGAAGGATTATGCCAGTCCTTCTCCATTATGCCAGCCAGAAGAATTATGCCAATTAATACTCCAATTAGCAATACAAGAATGTCTATGACACCTACCCTTGCTAACATTGCATATTATAATTTAAAAATATAAACTTTCTGCCTGAATGAGAAAAAAACCCTGCATTTTAAAAATACCGTATTTCTTTGATTACTAGTAAGAGAAAATATTTTTATGAGTTTATTAATGATATAAATATGCTAATCTTTTTCAATTGTCTTTCAAGTCCTTTACCCATTATTCTATGGAGTTTTGAAATTTTTCTTATTGATTTACATGTGCTATTTAAAATGTGTATTAAATATATAAACTGTCTGTTATCTGTGTTTCAAATATTATCACCTTTTGTTTTTTTGTTTTAACTTTGTTCAAGGTGCGTTTGGGGGCATACAAATGTCTTAAATTTTTGTATATTTTAAGATCATTTATCATTTCCTTTCAGGGAGTTCTCTCCAATTGTTTGCTTAGACAAGGCACCCTCTTACTGACTACAGAAATATATTCATCTGTATTTTCCCAAAATTACTTTGTGGCTTTGTTTTTTATGAATAAATATTAAAACTTCCCTAGATTCATTTGAAGATAAAATGTGAGGTATTGTTTAACTTTGTTTTTTTTTGGTCATAAATTGTCAAACAGCTATCTCAATATGAGTCATTGAATAATCCATTTCCCCCCACTGACTTAAAGTAATAAAATCTAACATTTACTGAGTAATTATTGTGTGGCAGGCTTTGTGCAAGTGCGGTACAGACATTGTCTCATCTATCTTCAGAAAAACCCATCAGGTTGTACTGTTATTATTACCCCTGTTATAGATATGAAGACAGGCTGCAGCTCAGGGGTCTCCAAGATAACCTTCATGTTGAATGATATGCTAGAAGAGCCCACAAGCCTTTTAAAAGCTGTTATCTAAATGTTGATAGTTTATTCCAGCAAAAAGGTAGAGATTAAAATTGGCCAAGGAAAGGGACACATAGGGCAGGAACCAGAAGGCACCAGGTTTAAGCTTTCAGCTCTCCTCTTGCAGTGGAGTCATGTGGACAGTGTTTATTTTTCCTAGCAATGATCTGTGGCAATATGCATGGTGCGTTGACAACCAGAGATGCTCACTTGAGCCTTGGTGTCCAGCGTTTTTATTGGAGGTTGGTCATATAGATATAGCTGACTGCCCACATGGGTGATCTTAGTTCTAGCTCCCTCAGAGGTCAAGCTGATAGCACATAGCCCAAGTTCCCCACCATAAATAATCCTGAGACATGGACCAAGACCCCTGGGTAAGCAAAGATACTCTTAACAGGCAGAAAAAATCTTAGACATTCACTCCTAGGAGCTGGGCAAGGAGTACACTTTTCTTTGGGCAACCTTAATTCTTTAATCCATGGAGATCTAGAAAAGGGAAGGATGTTCCTCAGTGTTATGCAGCCAACATATAGAGGCAGCATTTAAACTTCAGCCTTTTCTAGGTCTAGAACCTGAGGTCTTAGCCACTGGGATTTAGCCACTGAGAGGAAAGAGGTGAGAACCATTTTACCTTTGGTAGGTGAAATAAATAATTAGGCATAGAATTAGATGTTTGACGGGTTGACTGTCTTTTGAAAATCGTATTGCTACTTCATCATCATATGCCTGTATACCAGTGTTTTATCATTTGCTAAATTTTTGTGAATAATTACCTATCTCTCTAGATTTAATATTATGCTTATTGTTATTGGTGTATATTCTTGTGCCATTTCATACTTCTGTAACGATTGTAACTTTATTGTATGCTATAAAATCTGATAGAGTGAGTTGATGGCTAGACTTCTTTTTCTTCCCCTAAGTTTTCTCACCTACTGTCATTTACTTGTTTTCTAGCACTTCAGAATCATTTTGTTAAATTCCAAATAACTTCTTTGGAATTTTATTCTAATCGCACACCACTAATTGGTTGAACTCTGGGGAAGAATTTAGATATTTACATTACTGAATCTTCCAGTCCAGGAACATAATCTTTATTTTCATTTATTTAAGACATTTAAACATTTTCCACAAGGTTTTATAGTTTCTAGTGCATTTTTAATTAACTTCATTCCTTCATAATTCCTTTTTTGTGGATATTTTGAACTGTATTGGGAGCATGACTTTTAGCTGATGTCTAGAATGCATTCTCCCCTTCTTCCTTAACAGAACTCTTGATTTTTTAAAATAGCTGTACACATGGCTATTTTGGATAAAGACATTTCTTACCCTCCTTTGACATTCAGTGTGGCCATGTGACTAAATTTTGGCCAATGGGATATGAACAGAATGCCATATGTCACTTTTGGACAGTGATTCTTAAGCTTTGCTGTCTGGAATGCAGTGATTGTGAGATCCAGGAGCCAACCTGACCAGGCTCCCTAGGAATGGTAGAGTAGAAACCTGGAAGAAGCTAGCTCCCTAAGGATTTTGTGGCCTTGTCATCTACCTCCACACTCTTTATTTGAGAGCATAATCTTTGCATGTGTAAGCCACTGCCTATTACAGTTGCCTTATCATTTGCAGCCATATGCAAACCTAACAGCTACAGTGTTTTTTCTTTTTTCTGTTCAGGTCTTTAAGGTAATTTTACTGAATTATATACATTGAGCAATAATGCTGCGCACAAAGAAAATAATTTTTCTCTTTTCCTTTGCAGTGTTTATACTTCATTAGCTAGAAATTTCAGAACAGTGCTATATAAGGATGACAAAAGCAACATTTTTCTCTTATTCTTGACTGTAATGGGAATGCTGCTACAGTTTTACTATTAAGTATGGTGTTGCCTGTGGTGATTTTTCAAATTTAAAATCGGGATAATGACGTCTGTTTTACTTTGTAAAATTGTTATAAGCATCAAATGCACTAATAAATATCAAAATGCCAAGTAATTGTAAAAAGCTATACCGTATTTGTCTGGCATATAGCATGCACTCCACAAACTTTTTCAGTATTATTATTGTTGTTAATAATTAATAACCTCCTGTGTTTAATGGCATAAGAAACAGAACTATGTGTTCTATAAAATATCTCATTGGTGTCACTATACAGAAATAAGTGGGTCTAACGGACCATTGAATAAATTTTTATTTCTTAGTATTTAGGTCAAAAGTTAGAAAAGTGACATGCTTTTCCTTACAAAGAGAAGTGACATATAGATTGAAATGTTGGGAAGAAATGATCATTTGAAAGTAGAGATAGTTCCCATGAAATGAGACATGCAGAAACATACATATAATGTAGTCATCAGGAAGCCCTCCTTCCACATGCTTCTCCTCTTTCTCCTCTGACAACTGCGTTAAAAAAGTGTCCCTTGTGGATATATATAAGTTATTTCATTTGTCCACATTTCCAGTCTGTTCTTGGAGCAATACCTTATATGTGTCTACTGTTTTCTGCAGAAGCCAGACACAAATTTATATCAAAAAATATTTTGCTGTAATTTAAAAAGTGCTCTTTTTTTCCAGATGTTCCATAGTAGAGTTGCTTATTCTAAAATTAGTCCATTTCGCTCCTTGTAATCAGTTCCAGAAGAGGACTGTAGAGAAATAAATTGAATCTGTTGACTTTAATATATTTTTGATGTTATCCATTGATCTGTCACTTCTGGAATAGATGAAATGTATGATCTATAGCTTGACATATAATATGTGGAGTATTATTTATATTTAGTAACTTTACATATTATTTTGCTTTTCTTTTATTTTTTGTTACATAGGTATACATGTGCCACGGTGGTTTGCTACACCTATTAACCCATCATCTAGGTTTTAAGCCCCACATGCATTAGGTATTTGTCCTAATGCTCTCCCTCCCCTTGCCCCCCAGCTCCTGACACGCCCTGGTGTGTGTTGTTGCCCTCTCTGTGTCCATGTGTTCTCATTATTCAACTTCCACTTATGAGTGAGAACATGCAGTGTTTGGTTTTCTGTTGCTATGTTAGTTTGCTGAGAATGATGACTTCCAGCTTCATCCATGTCCCTGCAAAGGACATGAACTTATTCTTTTTTATGGCTGCATAGTATTCCATGGTGTACATGTACCACATTTTCTTTATCCAGTCTATCATTGATGGACATTTGGGTTGATTACATGTCTTTGCTATTGTAAACAGTGCTGCAATAAACATACACGTACATGTGTCTTTATAGTAGAATGATTTATATTCCTTTGGGTATATACCCAGTAATGAGATTGTAGGGTCAAATGGTATTTCTGGTTCTAGATCCTTGAGGAATCGCCACACTGTCTTTCACAGTGATTGAACTAATTTACATTCCCACCAATGGTGTAAAAGTGTTCCTATTTCTACAAAGCCTCACCAGCCTCAATTGTTTGTTGACTTTTTAATGATCACCATTCTGACTGGTGTGAGATGGTATCTCATTGTGATTTTGATTTGCCTTTCTCTAATGACCAGTGATGATGAGCTTTTTTTCATGTTTGTTGGCCACATAAATGTCTTCTTTTGAGAAGTATCTGTTCATATCCTCTGCCCACTTTTTGATGGGGTATGTTTTTTTCTTGTAAATTTATTTAAGTTTCCTTATAGATTCTGGATATTAGACCTTTGTCAGATGGATAGATTGCAAAAATTTTCCCCCATTCTATAGGTCATCTGTTCACTCTGATGATAGTTTCTGTTGCTATGCAGAAGCTCTTTAGTTTAATTAGATTCCATTTGTCACTTGTGGCTTTTGTTGCAATTGTTTTTGGTGTTTTCATCACGAAGTCTTTGCCCATGCCTATGTCCTAAATGGTATTGCCTGGTTTTATTCTAGGGTTTTATGGTTTTGGGTTTTACATTTATGTATTTAATACATCTTGAGTTAATTTTTGCATAAGATGTAAGGAAGGGTTCAAGTTTCAGTTTTCTGCATAGGGCTAGCCAGTTTTCCCAGCACCATTTATTAAATAGGGAATCCTTTCCTCATTCTTTTTTTTGTCAGGTTTGTTGAAGATCAGGTGGTTGTAGATGTGTGCTGTTATTTCCGAAGTATCTGTTCTGTTCCATTGTTCTATATGTCTGTTTTGGTACCAGTACCATGCTGTTTTGGTTACCATAGCCTTGCAGTATAGTTTGAAATCAGGTAGCGTAATACCTCCAGTTTTGCTCTTTTTGCTTAGGATTGTCTTGGCTATACGGGTTCTTTTTAGGTTCCATATGAAATTTAAAGTAGTTTTTTCTAATTCTGTGAAGAAAGTCTATGGTAGCTTGATAGGAATAGTTTGTATTTCTGTGGGGTCAGTGGTCATATCTCCTTTATCATTTTTTATTGTGCCTATTTGATTCTTCTCCCTTTTCTTCTTTGTTTACCTAGCAGTCTATTTTATTAATTTTTTCAAAAAATCAGCTCCTGGACTCATTGATTTTTTGAAGGGTTTTGTGTGTCTCTATCTTCTTTAGTTCTGCTATGATCTTAGTTATTTCTTGTCTTCTTCTGGCTTTTGGATTTTTTTTGCTCTTGCTTCTCTAGTTCTTTTAATTGTGATGTTAGGGTGTCAATCTGAGATCTTTTCAGCTTTCATAAGTGGGCATTTAGTGCTATAAATTTCCCTCTTAACACCACTTTAGCTGTGTCCCTGAGATTCTGGTACATGGTCTCTTTGTTCTTACTGGTTTCAAAGAACTTCTTGATTTCTGCATTAATTTCATTATTTACCCGGGAGTCATTCAGGGACAGGTTGTTCAATTTCCATGTAGTTGTGTGGTTTTGAGTGAGTTTCTTAATTCTGAGTTCTAATTTGATTGCACAGTGGTCTGAGAGACTGTTTTTATGATTTCTATTCTTTTGCAATTACTGCGGAGTGTTTTACTTCCAAACATGTGGTTGATTTTAGAGTAAGAGACATGTGGCACTGTGAAGAATGTATATTCTGTTGATTTGTGGTGCAGAGTTCTGTAGATGTCTATTAAGTCCACTTGATCCAGAGTTAATTTCAAGTTCTGAATATCCTTGTTAATTTTCTGTTTTGTTGATCTGTCTAATATCGACAGTGAGGTGTTAAAGTTTCTTACTATTATTGTGTGGGAGTCTAAGTCTCTCTGTAGATCTCTAAGAACTTGTTTTATGAATCTGGGTGCTCCTGTATTGGGTGCATATATATTTAGGATAGTTAGCTCTTCTTGTTGTGTTGATCTCTACCATCATGTAATGCCTTTCTTTGTCTTTTTTGATCTTTGTTGGTTTAAAGTCTGTTTTATCAGAGACTAGGATTGCAACCCCTGCTTTTTTTGTTTGTTTGTTTTCCATTTGCTTGGTAAATTTTCCTCCATTCTTTTATTTTGAGCCTATGTGTGTCTTTGCATGTGAGATGGGTTTCCTGAATACAGCACATTGATATGTCTTGACTCTTTATCCAATTTGCCAGTCTGTGTCTTTTAATTGGTGCATTTAGCCTATTTACATTTGAGGCTTTATTGTTATGTGTGAATTTGATCCTGTCATCATGATGCTAGCTGGTTATTTTCCATACCAGTTGATGCAGTTTCTTCATAGTGTCATTGGTCTTTATATTTTGGTATGTTTTTGCAGTGGCTGGTACTGGTTTTTCTTTTCTATAGTTAGTGCTTACTTCAGAAGCTCTTGCAGGGCAGGCCTGGTGGCGATGAAATCCCTTGGCATTTCTCATCCAGAAAGCATTTTATTTCTCCTTCACTTATGAAGCTTATTTTGGCTGGATATAAAATTCTGGGTTGAAAATTGTTTTCTTTAAGAATGTTGAATATTGCCCCCACCATCTTCTGGCTTGTAGGGTTTCTGCTGAAAGATATGCTGTTAGTCTGATGGGCTTCCCTTTGTAGGTGATCCAACCTTTCTGGCTGCTCCTAACATGTTTTCCTTCATTTCAACCTTGGAGAATCTGAAGATTATGTGTCTTGGGGTTGATCTTCTTTTGGGGTATCTTAGTGGTGTTCCCTGTGTTTCCTGAAATTGCATGTTCACCTGTCTTGGTAGGCTGGGGAAGTTCTCCTGGATAATATCCTGAAGTGTGTTTTCCAATTTGGTTCCATTCTCCTGGTCACTTTCGGGTACTCCAATCTATCATAGGTCTGATCTTTGACATAGTTTTACATTTCTTAGAGGCTTTGTTCATTCCTTTTCATTCTTTTTTCTCTATTCTTGTCTGCAGGCCTTATTTCAGCAAGGTGGGCTTCAAATTCTGATATCCTTTTTTCTCCTTGGTCAATTCAGGTATTGATAGTTGTTTATGCTTCACAGAGTTCTCGTGCTGTGTTTTTCAGCTCCATCAGGTCATTTATATTCCTATCTAAACTGATTATTCTTGTTATCAGCTCCTGTAACATTTTATCAAGGTTCCTAGCTTCTTCGCATTGGTTTAGAACATGCTCCTTTAGCTCAGCGGAGTTTGTCATTACCAATCTTCTGAAGCCTACTTCTGTCAATTCGTCCATCTCATGCTCCTTCCAGTTCTGCACCCTTGCTGGAGCGGCATTGCGATCATTTGGAAGAGAAGAGGCATTCTGGCTTTTGGAATTCTCAGTGTTTTTGTGCTGGTTTTTCCTCATCTTCTTGGATTTATCTACCTTTCATTTTAAGGCTGATGACCTTTGGATAGGGTTTTTTTGGGGGGTCTTTTTTGTTAATGTTGTTGTTGTTTTCTGTTTGTTAGTTTTTCTTCTAACAGTCAGGCCCCTCTTCTGCAGTTCTGCTGCAGTTTGCCAGAGGTCCACTCCAAACCCTGTTTGCCTGGGTATCACCAGTGAAGACTGCAGAACAGCAAAGATTGCTGCCTGCTCCTTTGGAAGCTTTATCCCACAGAGGCACCAGCATGATGCCAGCCAGAGCTCTCCTCTCTAAGATGTCTGTTGGCTCCTGTTGGGAGGTCTGGTCAGAAGGCACGGGGTCAGGGACCCACCTGAGGAGGCAGCCTATTCCTTAGCAGAGCTGGTACGCTGTGCTGGGAGAAACCCCTTTGTCAGGATAAGCCACTCTCTTCAGAGCCAGCAGGCAGGAACAATTAAATCCACTGAAGCTGTGACTACAGCCACCTCTCCCCACAGGTGCTCTCTCTGACAGAGATGAGAGTCTTGTCTGTAAGCCTCTGACTGGAGCTGCTGGATTTCCTGCAGAGATTCCCTGCCCATTGAAGAGTAATGTAGAGGAGCAATTCTGTCCAGTCCAAACTTCCCAGTCTCCTTAGCACTGTCAGGGGAAAACCACCTACTAAAGTCACAGTAATGGTGGTTGCCCCGCCCCCACCAAACTCATTGACCCAGGCTGACTCCAGACTGCTGTGCTGACAGCAAGAATTTCAAGCCAGTGGTTCTTTGCTTGCTGGGCTCTGTAGGAGTGGGACCTGCTGAGTGAGACTGCTTGGCTCCCTGGCTTCAGCCCCCTTTCCAGGGGAGCGGATGGTTCTCCTGTCTCACTGGAGTTCCAGGTGCCACTGGAGTATGAAAAAACTCCTGCAGCTCAGTGTCTGCCCAAACAGCCACCCAGGTTTCTACTTGAAACCCAGGGCCCTTGTGGTGTACACTCACGAGAGAATCTCCTGATCTGCAGATTGCAAAAATCCGTGCGAAAAGCATAGTGCCCCAGGCAGGTAGCATAGTTCCTCACGCTTCCCTTGGGTGGAGAAGGGAGGTCCCCCAGCTCTGTGCACCTCCCAGATGTAGCAATGCCCCACCCTGCTTCTGCTTGCTGTCCGTGGGTTGCACTCACTGTCTAACCAGTTCCAGTGAGATGAACTGGGTACCTCAGTTGGAAACGCAGAAAACACCCACCTTCTGCGTTGGTCTCCCTGGGAGCCGCACATCAGGGCTGTTTCTATTCGGCCATGCTGGTTCCTTTCCTGTTTTGCTTTTCTTAATGAGAAAAATACCTTAACTTTGTGTTTATACAAGCACTTAATGTATGCAAAAATTGAAATTAGAGATAATCTGGAAAATTAAAACAAATCAATCAATAAACTAAAACCCCATAAGCATTGCTTTATGTTAGCTATGTGAAGTCTTCTGTTTTCTATTTTTTAAATAATTACCTCAAAAAAGTTTCTCAAATAATTACCTGAAAACAATTGGTTTGTCATGAGATTCATCTAACTTCAACATTTACTGAAAAGCTATTAAGCACCATGTACTGTGAGGTGATGATCATCATAATATAATAACCTGTATAGTCTTTTATAAAAATCCTTATTTTATATAATTTGATCATCATAGCAATCATTTGATATAAGAAATATTGTCACATCCAAGGAAACTGAGGCACAAAGAACAAGAGTAAGGCATCACACATGAAGTAAATCTTACAACTCTGACTTGAACCCAGAATTTCTGACTATAAATTTTGAATGGTTCCCCCTAATCGTCGCTGCTCTTTGTCATTTGATTTTTAAGCCTATTCTTTGAAAAATATGTAGTAACTAACAGTTAGTAAATGCTAATTGTGTGTTGGATACTGTTCTAAGTGCAGTAGCTGTATTAGTTTATTTAATCCTTATTACCTCCTTTGATAGTAGGTGCTGACATCAGTCTCACTTGAGTGAACTGAGGTCCAGCGAGGTTGAGTAATTTGCCCAGGGTTAATATAGCTTAATATCTAGTGGAGCTAGGATTGAACCCAAGCATGTAACTAGAAAACTGCTTCTTTTAAACCATTAGGTACTGTGCCTCTTTTTTAGCAATGCACTCATTCCCTCCTTGTTAATGTTAATTTTGCCCAGTTGACCACTTCTTGTAGCAGGAAAAATGTTCATTAGAAACAAAAATCTATCTGAGTTTACCTGTCTTATATCTAGAGAAACGTGGAAAGTGGTCCATCTTCTCTAGGTTTTAAATTCTGAAAAAAGACTACATACTGCCTTTTTGGAGAGGTAATAAGTTTTCACGCACAAATGTAGACGTTTGCAAAACTATTTGATTCTTCAAGTCGATCTGTTCTTTGCTACTGTGTTAATGGAAATAAATGGTTGGGACTGAATTTTACAGTCCACTTGCACACAGAAGCAATGTGTAGATTCAGCCCATATCCAACTATTCTTGGGCTTACTTTTATTGCTTTCTTTGGAAATGCCTCCAGTGTTTTCCAATTATTACACACCTTGATATCCAGCACTGACCAGAGCTTTGTAGGTGAAATTCTGCTCAGTCTCAGGAATCCTCTGAGCTTACAGCAAAATTACATTAGTTTTTTCTTCTTTCATCCTTCTGTTTCTGTATTGTAGTGCAAGCCCATATATCATCTGTTATCCTTTCTTTTCTCCAGGTCTTTTTGTCATTACTGCCTTCTTGGTGTTTTGGATTATTTTACCTAAGATACATTGTTTGCTTTGTCTGAAGCAGAACATTATTTTCTTATTTCCTTTCTCGTTTCTCATGACCACTCCCAAATTTATAATTACTTTTAAGTATATGTTGTCATAGCCTTTTTCCACATCATAAAGAAATGTAACTTAAAACATTAACTATAACTGACTTATTGGGATAGCTACTTAATTTAGTTTTGGTCAGAATTCAGTATTTTCTTTCTGTTTTTGTTTGTCTTTTGCTTTGAACAATTTGAATCATTCACTGACTATCTTTTGTTAACTAGAAACCTATTATGTACATGGCATGGTACCATGAGAAACAAACATGAATGATGGTCTCTCTTACTTACTACGTATATGACTGATCCTCAGCTTCCTCAAAAGGGCTGAGTAAAATGAGTATAGCAATACTTTAGGGAGATTAACCATTGCAAAGTGTATGGATTAAAAACAGGGAGAGACGGGAGACAAGGAACTTTGTTGGGATGCCATTTCAAGCAGTACAATTCGTAGGTAAGTAGTGACCTGGATTAGGGTACTGGCATTGAAAATAAAGGAGGAATGGGAAGTAAAATATAAATATGTCATGTTGGGAGAGTTCACTGAATTTTACAAAGGTCTATAGGAAGAAAATGAAGTCAGAAAAGTTTGGTAGCTGCTTGGGTATGCAGTGGTTCCTTTATAGTTTCCATTAGGAATGAAGTGGGAGCATTTGGTTTTAGACATGTCGTTTGGAAACATGGGGAGTTTTATGTAAATATAGATGTGCAGCAGTCCTTTGGGACTATAGAACCAGAACTTATGAGAGACATCAGGTTTAGTGGTGAGCACTCCAGCTGTGAGACTGGATGAGATTTCATAAATTACAGAAAAGAAAAGGGAAAAGCAAGCTACATTTTATAATAATACTTACAATTATAAAAAGTAGTAGTTCAAAAAGATACTTGGTGAGTGTGTACTACGTATCTCATATTGTGTGAGATACCTTTACATATATTATCTCAAACTTCAAAGGAACCCTGAGAAACAGTCAGCATTATTCGAGATAAAGAACGGGAGGAGAAATGTTACATTATCTGCCAAATAAATCATTTATTCATAAAAAAATACATATTGAGTTCTTCCTGGGCTCCAGACACTGTACTGGGAATACAATGGTGGATAAACAGGCCTAGCTTTTGCTCTCTTGGAACTTTGCATCTATAATTAATCTGGTTATAATTTTTATGTAAACTGCTGAAATCAACAAACATGTTAGAAATATAAGAAAGAATAAAATACCAGTCTTTCAAGAGCTGCAGTTGAGAGAGGAACAGCAATGAGACTCTCAGAAAATTTTAGCAGTCGATGCTTATATGAACTAGTAACAATCATTTTGATACTTCATAAAATTACTGCATGTATTTACTGTAGTTTTATCTTTAATACCAGACCACTTCAACCTAATTATTTAGCTCATGAAGATATCTAGGAAAACATGGTATGATTTGCCACATTTAAAGGAAGCTATTATTGATTTAGTTAAAATCTTAAAAGACTGTGACAATACCATGTCCCTGGGGATTTGGATCTACTCATACATTGTTGGTGCCAGTGTAAAATGTTATTATCACTTTGGAAAATTTTCTGGCAGCTCTTTTTGTTTTTTAAATTAAACTTGTATTTATTTATGACCCAGCAATTTTATTCCTGGAAACTTACCCAGAAGAAACCAAAGCAAATATCCAGAAAAAGACTTATATTAGAGTGTGAAAAGAATAGTTTTAGGGTATCCCTAATAGCCCTAAACTAGCCATGGAAAGGAGACTGGATAAACAAAAGTGTTATATAAATACAATGATACAGTGGAATACTACTAAGCAATGTAACTGAATGCTCTTGTGATGCATAAAGCAACATTATGCTGAGTGAAAGAAGCCCTATGCAAAAATGAATACTGTGTAATTCCATTTATATGAAGTTCTATGTTAGTCAAAGCCAATGTGAGACAGTCAAAACAGCGGTTGTTCGTGTATATGGAGAGTAGAAATTGAGAGGCAGCAAGAGGGAGCTTGCTGGGGTGATGGATAGTGGTTTAGTTGCTGGGTTGCGTGCATTCTCACAACTTCTCAAGTGGTACACTTCTGTTTTGTGTATTTCACAGGTAATAAATTGTTAACGTCACAAAAACCCCAATAAAAGTGGTATTGAAGGGTTTCAGGGTGATGGGCATTGGTATCTCTAATACAATGTACTTTTAGATGCATCCCCAATTAAGCCAGATTAATGGATAGAAAATGATAAAAACAATTAGAAAAATACGAAACCAAAACACATTCTAGGTAGTAAGTATGTAGGTGAATACTATACAATTCTTTAAACTTCTCTGTAGGTTTGAAAATTTAATAATGAAATACTGGAGGGAAAAAAGACTGTGTAAGTGGTATAACTACTTTATTGTTCATCTCCTCATTCCCTCAGCAAATTAAATGCTTTCCTGTACCGCATCCTGGTCTCATGAGCACTTCCTTAAAAGCTAGAATCTTTGCTTGTAGATAGCATGAGAATAGGCATTTGTTTTCATCCCATTTGAGCTATGGAAGAAATCTTGTTCTATCTCAGTAAGTTTCATGGATGCATCAATTAAACCAGAGAGCGAAAACTGTGGAAATACAAGATTATTTAAATAGGACAGAGATGCTGAGGATAAAACTCTGAAACTTGTGATCTTACTGAAGTCTTGGTTCTTAAGGATGACTTTGCTGTGCATTTATTTATGGCTTGTGTGTTGGAGGTGTAGACAAAGAGTATATTGATCCAGTTAAGCAGAATCGTAAAATAAAAAGAATGACCTACTAGGTATCTCTATCAGGGGAAAGGCAGACATATTTTAAATAGAGAGGATGGGGGGATTAGTTGAGAGTTATGGGCTACATTTAGAAAATGTTTTGTGTTAAAAATTGGGAGTAAAGGAGAGAGTATTATGGAAAGTAGTAGAAATAGAGCAGATTTTATAATGTTTTCGAATGTGTTGAATATTTCCTGATCTTACCTCTGCCATCCTGTCCCTTGGTGATAGAGAGTAAGAACTGACATCACTTTCATTTACAATTTTTCTCTCGTTTGAAAGTTATGAACAAATTGGGCTGAGTGAGGCTCCACATGTAGATGGATTGCATTTTTACAGTCAAAAGATGAGGACATTCTAAAAAGTGAGAGCAATTTGAAAAAAGAGGAAGAGATGAGAGTCACAGGTTATGCTAATCAGAAAATAATTACACTTTTCTAGAAAAAGTTGTAATTTATATCAGAAACATTTGGGCAATGAAGTTATTTAGGTGCATTGATTGCAGACTGATGAACTAAGATGATTATGTTGAGAAGCTGACTTTTAATATACTCAAGAACTCTGATAAGTTCCCTTATACTTATCACTATAAGCTTATAATATTATGAATATTTTACTTTATTTTTTGGAGCTATTCAAATTTTGCAGCAGTATGTAGGATGCACAGTGAGATGGAGAGCCTCAAGCATGCAGGAAGCAATTATAAAAATTTATTTCTGAAAGCATGATGTTTGTACTAGCATGTTGACAGTATGAAGATGAAGTGAAGATGCAGGTGAAAATTGTCAAGGAAGTGATGAGACCAGATGATGAAATAAATAATTAAGGAAATGAAGAGTCAATGACAGCTTCCAGGTTTTGAGCATGCGGAGAGTGGGACAGTTGGGCAATATTAACTTCCTGAAGTATGTCATATTTGAACTGAGAGTTGAGTTATGAAAATATATAGTTGGATGAAAGGAGGGTCAGGGGTAGAGGAGGTAGGCTGGTTCATCAAATACAAACATCATGTTATGAGTTTGGAGAATTAGGCAGAAGCAAGACTATGTAGAATTTTATACACCATGGTCTATTAGTCAGGGTTCTCTAGAGGTACAGAGTAATAGAATAGATGTATGTATGAAAGGGAGTTTACTAAGGAGTTATTATTGATTCACACAATCACAAGGTGAAGTCCCACAATAGGTCGTCTGCAAGCTGAGAAGCAAGAAAGCCAGTCCAAGTCCCCAAACCTCAAAAGTAGGGAAGTCAACAGTGCAGTCTTCAGTCTGTAGCTGAAGGTCCAAGAGCCCTTGGCAAACCACTGTTGTAGGTTCAAGAGTCCAAAAGCTGAAGAATTTGGAGTCTGATGTTCAAAGGCAGGAAGCATCCAGCATTAGAGAAAGATGAAGGCTGGAAGACTCAGCCAGTCATGGCCCTTCCATGTTCATCTGCCTGCTTTTATCCTAGCTGCACTGGTAGCTGATTAGATGGTGCCCATCTGCTTCTTCGTCTTCAACTGACTCAAATGTTAATCTCCTTTGGCGACATCCTCACAGACACAACCAGGAACAATACTTTGCCTCCTTCAATCCAATCAACCTGACACTCAATATTAACCATCACAAGTGGTAAGAATTTTGGTATTTATCCCAAGGCACTGGGAATCCAATGAAGGGTTTACACAGAGGTTGATCTGATTGCCATTAGGCAAGGTTATTCTGGTTTCAATGTAGCCACTGGATTTTAGAGGTTGGATGGAAGATGGTAATGTGGGGTGACAGGAAGGATATTACTGGGGTAGTCTTGCCTAGAGGTGATGATGGCTGGAACTAAAGCAGAGAGGGGTGGAAGAGATTGACAGTGGGTGATCATAGCATGAGGAAAGAAGAGAGCCTAATGATGAACTTTGAAGATCTAACAGTTAAAGACCAGGGAGATCAGAAAGAGCCTTCAAGAGTGACAGATAAATGGTCAGAGAGACAGGAGAACAACAGGCTGGTATGCCCTCAAAGGAGACAAGGAAGAAACAGTTGAGTATGTAGTCATGGAGACAAATGAAGAGAGGCTACATATGTTTCTGTACAGCCATTCATCTTGAGAAATGCTTCTAGAGAAAAAATTCTGGCCCTGGTACCATCACCACATCATGCCTCCGAGACAGCACACCCTGGCTGGCCCTCTGCCATTGGACACTAGATGCTCTTGCCACTTCTAGAATGGATTTGATCATTAACTCCAGATGCAATTCCCTGATGGTTGTATCTTATTGACAAAGGTTAGTTCATGTTCTTGTAACTTTAGCTCCTAGAGTCAGAGAAAGCAGGTAGCTGGCCTTTTTTCTTTCTGTAATTAGTGGCAGGGTACAGCCTCTCACAAGACTCAACTGATGGCTAACTCTCAAATTTAGGAAGGAGAGGTCAGATGAAGTGTATAAAAATTGGAAATATCCACTATATTAATCTTAAAAATCATTTTATCTCAGAAGCTTTCCTTGGTCCTGGTTTTCATCTTGGCAGTTGATCTTGGAGTTGATTGCCTCCTCTGGTTAACACTGGGTCTCATATGCATCAGTGCTACTCCATTTATCCACAGGATATTTTATGTAGATTCCCACTTGCATCATGCGTTGTGTGAGGAGTTGGGTATGTGAAATAGAAAAGATGTAGTTCCTGTTCTCCAGAAGCTTGGAGTTTGAAGCAGGAGGTCCTACTGTGAATACAAAGGTTGAGTTTCAGGGTCACTCACTTGTCTTGGTCCCATTCAGGTCTCCAGAGGGGGCCCTAGGAATGGGTTCATATGGTCATACATTTAAAACTATTTTGCAAAAGTAGGCCAATTAGCCTGCATTTGGTTAAGAACTTTTGACATCTAATTCTGACTCCTCTGAAAATTCTCTTCCTCTTGGGTGGTGTTTAAATGGCTACTGGCATTTTTGCATTCAGCTAAGGGGGAGTTGAGTTGGGATACAATTTGTTTGGGTTTAGCAGGATATAGTTACCTGATTTGTAGATACTTCCGTAAATGGTTCAATTACAGCGAGCGAGGAAATCTGCTGAGAAGGGTCTGGTGAGGCCTTGGAGACTGCTCTGATCCCAGGATGACTCTTACCCTCAAAAGTCAGGAAACTGGGAGCTTTTAAGGTGAATTCTTTTATTACTAAAAAAATATAGCTAATTGTCTCTTCCTTTCTCAGGAACCTCCCTTTGAAAGGTCATATCTGCCTGAAAGTCATTTTCCCAGGGTGCTATATACAGTAAAGATCAGGGAGAAAGACCCTGTTCCTGTCTCCCAAATCGTGGTGCTAACTCTGCTCAGTGGGAGGCGCTGGCATCTGAGGCCAGAGCCACTCACTCCCCATCATCTGGTGGCTTCCCTCCCTTCCCCCTGCACTGCTCCCTTCACAGTTTTAGAGGCTGTGGACTACTTCAGTGGACAGTTTTGTCCTTTTTTGCATTTCTCTTTCTTTGCTTGGATAGGGCAAACATGGATTGTCTTTGGAGGCTGTGGTTAATGGGAAGATTTGAATTTTAAAGTGGTTTGTGCCTTGCAATATGTTTTTAATGACATAAAGACACTTGAAAGAAACCAAAACACTATGTAGATTAAAAAAAAATTTGTTCAAAATAATTTATAAAGATCAAATACTCCATTTGAAATGCATTTTGGAAAAATGTTTTGTAATGATTCAATAAACACTTCTTTCATCATCTTTAGATTTAAATTTTAGGGACCTAAAAGGATATTCAGATAAAGATGGAATATAAAAAAAAACCCAAAAAACAAAAAACAAAAAAAACCGAACGGGTGCTGTGACTCACGTCTGTAATCCCAGTACTTTAGGAGGCCAAGGTGGGCAGACTGCCTGAGCTCAGCAGTTCGAGACCACTCTGGGCAACATGGTAAAACCCTGTCTCTACTAAAATACAAAAAAAAACCCAAAACCGAAACCCAAAAATTAGCCGGGCATGGTGGTGCATGCCTGTAGTCTCAGCTACTCGGGAGGCTGAGGCATGAAGATCACTGAGCCTGGGAGGCGGAGGTTGCAGTGAGCCAAGATCGCGCCACGGTACTACAGCTTGGGCTACAGAGTAAGTCTCCATCTCAACAAGATAATAAAAATAAACTATTATATTTAAATAATCACATCCAAAGCAGTAATTGATTTATGGGAAGAGATACATTTTGGGTAAAGATAATAGACAGGGTTTTAGATTTTTGATAATCCAATTAATGGACAAGAATGAAGCATATGAAAACATTGGAAAAAGATTTAGATTTCTTGGCATTTTGACATAAATATTGACATAGGTGGAAATAAAATAAAACTATGCACAGCTACAGTGAGACCATCAACTTCAAACTAGTTAAAAAGACTCACCAATCTGGAATATTTAAGATGATGATGATGATTATTATTATGTATTTTATTGCACAGCCAAACTCAAAACAGTTTCACTTATACAGCAGCTTGGCCCAATTTCACAACAATCCTAAAAGCGTATGTTACCAATAATGAATAGTGAAGCTGAAAGAAACTTTTCTAGACAATTGTTGCTTATTAAATTTTTAAAATTGCACTAAAAATACATAACATAAAATTGAAGATCTTAACTATTTTTAAGTGTACAATCCAGTAGTGTTAAGTCTGTTCATATTATTGTGCAACTGATCCATATCGTTGATTTTAATTATAAAATAAAAGTGAGAAAATATTGATTTTAGAATTTATGTTACAAAATAATTGTCATGTGAAAGACAACCAAGGTTATTTGTACTGTTATAGGAAAATCTTAACAACTCTTAAGTGTGCGGTAGTTCCTCCCATGTGACCCTGTGCCTAACACAGATTCCTGGGCTCTTTGAAACTGTACCGGGTCTCTTGTAATGGAGGGTACAATGATCAGTTCCAAGGACTTTGCCATGCTGTCCTTAAACAATCAGAACTTCTTGTCTAGGAATCCCCCCAATATAGAAGACGCTTCTTTTGCTGTTTAGCTCTGAGAGTCCCTCAGCATTTGTTTCTTGATTTATTAGGCTCTCCTTTGACTTGCAAGCAAAATAAAGGTCTTATTTTATTTTCAAAGTTGGTCTTTAGTTTGTCCTTCAAGAGCTTTTAAAATCTGTAACTTATTTTAATAGCTTTACTCATTCAAAAATACATACTCATTTTTGTAGCTAATTGTTTTCATAATTTTGTGCTCTTTCTAAGCCCCACTTCCCTCTGCATGAAGTCCAGGAGATTTTGATCTTCCCAGACTTTAGAGTCATGACTGTTTTATGCTTGTCCATTAAGGGTCTGCCATGACCCTGCACTGTGTTTGGAGGTAGCTCTTTATTTTCAGGTTTTGGTATAAGAAGGAACTGTTTACTCCTAGTGACATAAAAAAGGTGTTGGGTTCTTCCATCCTCACTTTTTCTTTTGTTTCTTTCTTTCCCACTTCCTTATTTTGTCAGGTAAATAAACTATAAGTGACTTTTCAAGGTCACATATAATTAATTTCAGAGTTAGGCGTAGCACTTAGTTTGCTGTCTCTTATGCTAATATTAGTTTCAGCATTTCTATCTATTCCTTCACTAAAATATTACAAACATACGCAAGTTTCTTTCTATAGAGCTTAGTACTTACCCCAAGCTCACTATTAAGACTATATTAAAATCCTCAGCCTCTTTACATAAAATATACATTATTATAGAGAAACTCACCTTCAGTTTTAATAATCTCCTTACAATTAGATTCTAAAAAGGGCATGTAAGGCAAAAATCACATGAAGTTAAATTTACCAAATTACCCTTGAAAGTCCCTTAAATCGTCCATAACAAGTGAGATGCTCAAGAGACAGAGGAAAACTGAGCCACGGTGGGGGTGAGAGCAGATTCACGTTTCTCATCCCACACTCACTCTGGGGCAAATTCTCCCTATAATGGGAATGATGCCTATGGCACTCTTCAAATAGATACCCAGCTATGATAGGTTTATATTCAAATTAACAATACTTCTTTTTCTCCACTCAGTCTCTCCTGAATCAGAACACATTAAGGATAAAATTGGCATATGGTCCCAATTGAATCCTTAGGATTTTATGTAGCATCTAATTTGACTAGAATAGAAGTCTGTGTGGAAGAATAACTTGGCCAGGTTAACAAAGTTGAATTGTAATTATTTCTCCCAAATCCAAACAAAATCTCATTTTTTTTTTCTTCTCAATCATTTGGATAACTGTGATCTTAGAAACTGGTCTATGATTATTGGCATACCTGAATGTCAACTCTAGCTGTTTGCCATCTGAGCCTAGGCATATCTCCATTAATTCTAAACTCACAATTATCAATATGTGTTAAAGAGGCATTTGGGCATTTGGGGGTATGTGTCAGCTATGAAAATTACTTTTGTGCTGAGATAGAAGTAATCATTGTATAATAACAAAATGAATACTTAAATGCTTATTTAAAATTTTTGTGTAATGTGGAAAGATTTCAACATTTGCCATTTTTTTTTCTACAATGATTGATTTGCTGCATTTATTCTTTATTTGTCTTCCCTGTGAATACATTTATTGCCAGTGTTTTTAGTTGTATTGTTAGCTTCATTGCATAATTAGTGGTATTCAGCTGCTGCTTTTTAGCCTGGAAGAACTGTAATTAGTTTTCATTCACTGGTGACATTTATGCAGTATCAGGGTCATTGTCAAAAGGTATAAAGACTGTAATTCTATTGCTAGGCTTTAAATCCCTAAAAATGTACAAATCTGTTTTATTCATCTCATATAATAAAAGAAGGTATGAGCTACAACTGATAGAATTTCATTCTGCTTGGAAGAAATGGATATTATAGGATTTGAATGAGTTATGTGTTTGGGTACAAAGTATTAAGATGTTTTCTGTCCCAAAGCAGGAAATTCTATTCCCACTACTTAGTGGGTTAATTTGGAATAACTCAAGTCAAGTTTAAGAGATCTGTTGTTTTAAGCCAGGGATGATGGTTCATGCCCGTAATTCCAGCACTTTGAGAGGCTGAGGCGGGAGGATGCTTGAGCCCAGGAGTTCAAGACCACCCTGGGCAATACAAAAATTAGCTGCGTCCTGGTGACACGCACACCTGTAGTCAAAGCTACTTGGGAGGTTGAGGCGGGAGTAGAAATGTGGGCTTGTACAATCTAAGTCAGCCTGAGTTCAAAACTCACTTCATTCACTAAATAGTCCTCAAAAGGTTAATTGTGAAGATTAAATTCAATAATGTTTGTAAAGCATTTAAGATAGCATTCATTACCAGCAAGTCTTTCACAAGTTTTTTATGGATAGTCAAAAGACTGTCCAGGAGGCTGGAGGTCAGAGGGACTTATTATAGAGTCAGAGAGTTCTGGAATTCTAAAGAGGGAAAACACAGATTGAAGTCAGTATCAAATGAAAGAATGTATCTTGAAGAGTGTTTAATACTGGCTGAAGTAATATAGATCTAAATCAGTAGAGATATTCTTAAAATTTTGCCACAAGCCTTTGTGTTCCAGTTTCAGCCTTTTCCCTTCTTATTGCTACAAAAACTTTTGGCAGTGTGTGTATGTGGCAGTGGTGTTGTGTGTATGTGTGTGTGTGTTGCCTGGTGTATGACATGTGTATGTATGTGTGCGTGTGTGTTTTCTGGTGTGTGTTGTGTGGTGTGGGGTACAGTATGAATGTATGACTGTGTGCTTAGGGTAAGGAGTTCTGAAATCATTGGGGACATCTTAGGAATCACCTTATCTTCAGTGGAGCAATGCTCTGCACATCTGTCCAACAAATCCAGTCATTCCGATAAATGAGGTTTCTTTCATTTAAATCATCATCCAATTTTGGGACTATTACATATTGGCTATATGAACCCAGTATAGTCACTCTTCAATGTAAGTTCACGTACCTGTGATGAATTCAGAGTTTGAAAACAAAAGTTCTGGCTGTGAAGCAACCTTGAAGAAAGCAAGAATTAGGAAAGAAGAATTAAAAATGCCAAATGCCGACAATCTGATAATATGAGTCCTACCTACACTTAGGAAGGTAGCCCTTGTTCAGTGTGCCAGGCAGTTACAAGACTTTTATATACATGACTTCGTTTAATCTTCACAACAACTCTGTGTGGCAAAAACTTTTATTATCTCTATGTCGTAGATGAGGAAACTAAGGCACAACATAGAGAAGCATTGGAACTAGGTGCATGATTTCTACTCTTCATTGACATTCCACATTAATGTATGTAGTGCTTGTGGGAAATTTTTTGCCCCCTTTCTGCTATGTTTGGACGGCCAGGGATGTTGATTTTTTAGCTTACCACTAGCCAATAAATGATAATTAATCTGTAAGTCTTCTTCGTTACATATAATTTTTTAAAAATTAAAATATGATTTGTATTTTATTACCTAGACATCTCTTGAGTTAATTACACTATTGAGATATTATTATGGATGGCTTTTATACAGAAATAAAGAGAAATATGTAGTTTAAACAATTATTTGGATTATTAAAGCAAAATAATATAATCTGTTGTTGAGGAAAATGTGTTGAGATTTTGGAGTGATTTATGAAAATCAAAATTGCTGAACAATTAATGTAATTCTATGTTAGCAGATCTTGAAGTCAAGGTACTTTGCTCTGAAAGCATTTCTTATATTTTTTTCTTTAATTTTAATGCTTTAATTATATACGTTTAAAATATGTTGCCAGGAATGTAAAGGTTCTTGTTTTTCTTTCTAGCTGTGGGGGCCAGAGCTGTCAGAGTTGGGAATTTTTTTAATTAGGGAAGAGGAGTTTGGAAACAAGGGGGCAAAGTAACAGAGAAAAACAGACTAGAGCATAATTTTAGCTGCTACTCTTCAACTAATTGATGATTGACTAAAAGCTAGTGAATTAATTGTTTATTAAAATGACTTTAGTAAGATAAAATGTCTATAATTAAACATTGAACGTCTTGCCAAAGCCCTTGAAGGAATTATCATGGGCTGAATACAGGTAGTCAGTGGGCCTCAACTACACACAGCATGAGTTGCCTTCCTTTCCTCTTTGTGTGTGGTTTTGTTTTTTTTTTTCTTTTTTTTTTTAGATGAAGTTTTGTTCTTGTTGCCCAGGCTGGAGTGCAATGGCGCCATCTCGGCTCACCACAATCTCTGCCTCCCGGGTTCAAGCAATTCTCCTGCCTCAGCTCCCCGAATAGTTAGGATTACAGGCATACGCCACCACGCCCGGCTAATTTTGTATTTTTCATAGAGACGGGGTTTCACCATGTTGGTCAGACTGGTCTCGAACTCCTGACCTCAGGTGATCTGCCCACTTCAGCCTCCCAAAGTGCTGAGATTATAGGCATGAGCCACCATGTCCGGCCCCTCTTTGCATTTTCTTTGGATAACATCAAACTATGGTTTTGTGTGCAGACAAGGAGTGATTAAAGTCAGACATTGGGTTGCAGGCATGGAAGGCGGTGTGGTACAGCAGGAAGTGCGCTAGACTTGATATAAAAATGCCTGAATCCTTATTCTTGCTGTATCACTTATTATTTGTGCTCCCTTGGGCAAATCAAGGCTTTCAAATGGGATAATACATGTGCTGCCAACTCTACAGAACTGTTATAAAGGAAGAGAAAATAAAGTAAACTGCTATTTCAGAAGCACTTTGAAAAACTGTTAGAAACAGAAGAAATAGAGGGCATTGTGGTGGAGTAGGCATCGGGAGGGGAATGCCAATGGTAAAATGCAACAGAGACTGTCGCGTGAATGAGATAAGAAGTTACTCTAGGCCAGCAGCTTAGTCTTGACTGCACATCCCTGGGGGAGCATTTAAAATATACGAATACCTGCTCCCACGTCTAGGGTTTCTAATTTAAATATTCTGGGGCAGGCCCAGCCATATATAAATTATTTTCTCTCCAAATTCCCTAGGTGATTCTAAACAGCAGTCAAGGATAATATCCCTGCTGTCAGGTTTCTGAAACAAATTTTACAATTTTGATAAAATGAACACTTTCCCATTTTTAGTTTGAAAAATTAAATCTATCCTGTTACAAATAGGTTTAATGTAAATGAACTTCATGAAGATACAATGTTGACAAAAAAAGATACTTTAATCAGAAATACTGTCAAAGATATAGAAAATATCTTTCATAGTTGGTAGTTCTAAAACCAAGTAAAACCACATTTGCCTAACTTTTAAGATAATTTTTCACATTAATGAGCCTTAGAAGCCAGTTTCATGGAGCTCCAATTACTGAAAGGGCTTCGAAAGTGTGATATCATACATCATGAGAAAATGCAATAACTCTGTTAAAAAGAGGTTTGAGGTAATAAAATTATCATAAACAACTTGATTCAGTTATGCTATGGAACATCTAGTGATTAAAAACTTCTATCCCTCTAGCTTCACAGTTTAAATTCAATTCACTTATATTTTTGCACTTTTGCTAATTGTATTATTTGAAAATTCAATGATATGTAAAATATAAAGGCAGCAATTTAAAACTAAATGTATATCTGCTCTAGGATATCTCAATTTGCTACTTAATTTGAATAAATTTGGGGACTGTTAGAAAGTTGCTAAGAAGAATTAGTTTAACACATTTGGGACTATTTTCCCTCAAACATAATGATGCTTAAAATAGAAAAGTGCTGGAAATTATGAAATTTTATGTTCTGGCCTCCCATGGACTCCAAAATGAAACTTCTCTGTAAATGACCATGACCTTGTTAACTGAGCAGGGAAATTCTTTGGATGAGACCACAGATTATCTTGCCCAGTTTGCAGCAGAAGAAACCAAGGCCAGGAAACACTAAGTGACATTACCAAAGCCACACAGCTCATTAGTGGCAGAAGTTGGACAGATCTCTTAGCTCTCAGCCTTGTCTGTCTCATTCTAGAGAAGCTTGATAAATATTGATTGGATATCATCTGGGATGGACGTTGCACTTGGCAATGTATGGCTGGTTTAATCTCACAAATGTACCAGAATCCTGGGAGAATCCTGATGTGTCTATACTTCTGGCAGCTGATGAGTTGAAATTTACCTAGCTATTATTTGGGGTCTTTTGAGTAGTCTTAAAGTATCTATACAATTTATAATTTAAATATTGGGGTGTGTTTAAGATTCCAGCAGCATTCTCTAAAGAAATGACTTTAGCTATCAATAACCTAATCAGCCTGAAGCCAGTAAAGGTTATGGTGAATGACAGTGCAAATGAAAGTTTGAAGCATCATATCATTAGAAAGGTTGTTCATATCAAATTTGACTCACTGCACATTTGATATCACTGATGATCTGATAATTGTAATACTAATGTCAACCAGAATAAAAGTTATGTCACTATCTTTATACTTTCAGATGTATTACCCTGTTGGTTCATATTTCACCTCTATTTGGCTTCCCAAACTCCCTACTCTCAAAGGAGGCTGCATGGCACTAGCCCTGCCGTAGTTATTATGATGCCCAATTTACTAAATTGAGAGAATAGATTACGCTGGTGGACAAGGATAGAAAAATAATAATCAAGCATGAAATATGTGCTTTCCAATTCCATGTGTACCTGTTTTATAATTACTAGTGGCTACATGGGACATTTTATGTCACCCAAAATGTGGCAAGAGAAATGTGAAAAGTATGAAAAAACTAGGACTACAGCATTTTAAATCTGAGTATTTGAAGATACACTGTTATTCTTTAAGAAATTGGACACATCTTATCAGCAAGTTGTGAATTTGTAGTGCCTTGATTCACAGATATCTAGGGAAAATTAATGCAATGGGTAAAAGGTGAGGCTAAGTGAAATACAAAGTCTATTCCAAATGACATTTATCATTTGAGCCATCAAAGGTAATCCATTTTTATTTTCTAACATGGTTCCAATTCTTTTATTTTCAGAGATTGGCACCATAAGCACTACCGGCTTCAGTAGAGTGGGTTTCATACTCCTCTCAGAGCCTCAGGTACAGAAGAGTTGACAGTGAACTTTCAGGCTCTGCCTCAGGCTTGCATCTTGACAAAAGAGCTAGGTACACCAGGCTTTAAGGTTGCCATCTCCTGTGTATTTTTTTTTTTTTTTTTTTTTTGCCGTGACAGAACTGTGACAATTTTAAATAAATTATTTGGAATTAGGGTTTTCCTCTGACAGAGATTGGGATGTAGGATGGCAGCATGGCTATGAAAGATCATTAGTAATTTTAGATAAGCTTTGTTAATCACTCTATTTGTCTTCTGGCCCAGTCTCCAAAGACTTTTCTCTGAATCCCAGGGAAAGGAGGCTAATGAAGGTGAGCCAGAGAAGGCATGTACATGTGCAGCCAGGATCCGTGGTCTTGTGGTGGTATTGCCTAGTAACTGAGCTCAACCACGGGAACTCAGATGAGTTACAGAACCACTATGTCCTCAACACAGAACATATCTCTGCAGGCCAGAGTTGCTGGTTTCAGTCAGACTAACAGGCCCACCAAGAGAAGCAACAGCTGTCACGGGAATATAATCACATGTGCAGAGAGCTACCTGAGGGAACAACAGAGGAAATCGAGGATACAAATCAGGGAAGATGGTGGCCACAATCATGTGGTAAAATCAAGCAAAAGAACCTGGAAAGCCCCTTGATCTAGTTGCAGAAGGCTTTATTATGAATTTCCAGCTACTTTCACACTGTGCTGAGCCAGGGAGTAATTTTTACTGGGTCAGTTATGCTGTCCTGCTTGATGTGGCATTGGTAAATACAAGTTACAGGTTTATTTGTTTTTATTTTTCATTTCTTTGAGACAGAGTCTCACCCTGTCATCCAGGCTGGAGTGCAGTGGCATGATCTCAGCTCACTGCAACCTCTGCCTCCTAGGTTCAAATGATTCTCACGCCTCAGCCTCCTGAGTAGCTGGGATTACAGGCATGCACCACCACACCTGACTAATGTTTGTGTTCATAGTAGACATAGGATTTTGCCATGTTGGTCAGGCTGGTCTCGAACTCCTGGCCTCAAGTTATCCGCCTGCCTCAGCCTTCCAAAGTGCTGGGATTACAGGCATGATCCACCACACCAGGCCTATTTGTATACTAAAGGTAGTTCATTGTAGTTAGTTATAGAGTTATTAACAGGTAAAAGTTTTTGGATTTACAATTACAATCATCATTATTATCTGTCATCTCTTGACTGTAATACTTTCTTGTGGTAATGATCTGATAATAAAAAATAAAGTCGAATGATAGAAATCCATGAAATAAAGCTGGACAATGGAAATCAATGAAACTCTCTTTTCAAATCTCTTTTCAAATAGTCTGGGTAAATATTTTTCAGTAGGCTCTACTTTGAAGTTCAGCCAGGATGTTCTTAAGTAAACCATTCTGGAATACTTTGCAGAGAGTTTGCTTTTAGATATTGTTTGATACCAAAGCATATTCTTACCATTTGCATATCAAGAGAGTTTTATTTTATTTTCAAATAGGAAGCAGCTTCTACAATCAGAACTTCATAGCACATGTTCAGTCAAAAATTCAACTAACACAAATTTCCTTAATATTTTACTTCCTTGAACAAAGATCATGACTCCTTTGTAGATTTTCAAACAGTACTGTGACCTCTTTTTAATGTTATTAGTTTCCCTTTCAAATAGCATTTTGAAGTTTGTTAACTTGTGAGTACCAGGGCCATTTGAGTGTCACGAGGCCGTTACTCTCCTGTGGACCACAAAGTAGCTCTTAGAGAGGGAGCGGTTATGATTTGCCCTCATATCAAAGTGAGTCATGCAATTGATGTGGGAGCCCTGAGGTATGGTAGTTGCCTAGCTTTTGGTTGGTGGGCTCGTTCTTCCTTCAGTGAGTAACTGATATAGTTTGAATACATATCCCCATCAAATCTCATGTTAAATTGTAATCTCCAATGTTGGAGGTGGGGCCTGGTGGGAGGTGTTTGGATCATGGGGGTGAATTCCTCATGAATGGCTTGGGCCATCCCCTTGGTGACAAGCTAGCTCTTGCTCTGAGTTCATGTGAGATCTGGTCGTTTAAAAGTGTGTAGCACCTTGCCACCACTCTCTCTAGCTTGCTCCTGTTTTTGACATGTGATGTACCTGTTCCCCCTTCACCTTCCGCCATGATTGAACACTCCCTGAGGTTTTCCCAGAAGCTAGGCAGATGCCATGGCCAGGCTTCCTGTAAAGCCTGCAGGACTATGAGCCAATTAAACCTCTTTTCTTTATAAATTACCCAGTCTCAGGTATATGTATAGCAATGCAAGAATGAACTAATACAGTGACAAAACTCAAAATTCCAAAATTACAAATCTGCATGCTTCCCTTCTTTCTTCCAAAACATCTTCAAGCCAATAGATTTTAAGATTGTAAACAGGAACCTGTATCTAACTCCTTATAGGCACATAGGATGATACCCTTGAATAATTTTTAAAAGTACTTCTTAACCCCCCTGTCCATGATTTATTGTTTAAAGATTAAAATTTTACAAATGAAATCACAGCTTTGTGGGGCCATTATAGACAATATCAGAGAGCTCAACCATCTGCTCAACTCTGTACAATTTCAGAAACATTTAGGTAACGTGTTGTAGGAATACCCTGCTGGTGGAGTTCGTGACAAAGGCTTCCACTGATGCCTCCTACTAAACCAAATTTAGTGTGTTTTATGGCCCAGAAAATGATTCTGGTCAGGGAAACTGGTTGTATAAATGCCTTAGAAATTAAAGGAACAATTCCCAATAGAAGTGTTGCTCACAATGCAAATGTGCTCAGTAAAACCCAACACCAGCCCATCTTGGGAAACCTGCAAGATGTGCTTAAATAGTCACTTACTACCCAGCTCGAAAGTGTTGGATTAGCAAGTCTGCTTGAAACCAGAGTAACGATTACAAAGTGAACAATTTTGCAAAAGTGAAAAGTACTTTGAAATAATCCGGCATTCAAAACATTTTATAATATTGTTGGCCTGGCGCAGTGGCTCACGCCGGTAATCCTAGCACTTTGGGAGGCCAAGGCAGACAGATTGCCTGAGCTCAGGAGTTTGAGACCAGCCTGGGCAACACGGTGAAACCTCGTCTGTACTAAAATACAAAAATTAGCCGGGTGTGGTGGCATTCGCCTGCAGTCCCTGCTACTTGGAAGGCTGAGGCAGGAGAATTGCTTGAACCCGGGAGGTGGAGGTTGCAGTGAGCCAAGATGGTGCCATTGCATTCCAACCTGGGTGACACTCCATCTCATATATATATGTATATATATGTGTGTGTGTATATATATATATAGCAAATATTCATATATATGTATATTTATAGCAAATATTAAATAGCAATATACAACATCTGCCATTTTGTGATCTTGATAGTTTACATATTCATATTCAGATAACCCCAGGCTTGATGCTTCTGTTTAATTCAATATGTGGAAAAATATTCATTAATGAGGGAAATAGTAGCAATACAGGACAACACCTCCTAAGCACTTACCACACACCTGACAGGGCCCTAACTGGTTCCCGTGTATTACTTTGTTTCCTCTTCAAAACAACCTTTAGAGGTAGGGGTTATTGTTACCCTCATTTTATCCTTGTGGAACCTGGGGCGTAGAGAATTTCAGTGAGGTAACCTGCTAAGGGTCACATAATTATTCTAGGCAGAGCTGAGTTCTCAATCTAGCCATTCCAACTCCAGCATCGGTGGTGTTTACCATATCCCTTCATTCGTTAAGTGCCTGCCTTATCCTCTGAGCTCACAGTCTAGTGGGGGTGAAAACAAACACTAAACAAATACATAAATAAATGTCAGGGGTTTGTAACTGTGATTTTAAAAAACTGGTAGGGCCGGGTGCGGTGGCTCACGCCTGTAATCCCAGCACTTTGGGAGGCTGAGGCGGGTGGATTGCCTGAGCTCAGGAGTTTGAGACCAGCCTGGACAACACAGTGAAAACCCATCTCTACTAAAATACAGAAAATTAGCCAGACGTGGTCGTGGGCGCCTGTAATCCCAGCTACTCAAGAGGCTGAGGCGGGAGAATCGCTTGAACCCAGGAGGCAGAGGTTGCTGTGAGCCAAGATCATGCCACTGCACTCCAGCCTGGGTGACACAGCAATACTCCATCTCAAAATAAATAAATAAAAGGTAAAGGGATAGCGAGTAAAGGAGTTATTTTATAATGGGTTGTCAGGGAGGTCCTCCCTGATAAGGTGAGATTTGTGCCAAGACTTGAATGAGGGAGCAAACTACGTGATATTTGGCAGAAGAGTAAGGACAGAGGCAGGGGGAACTGCAAGCAGAAACACTTGAGCTGCAGGAAGCCAGAGTGACTGGAGCCGAGTGGGCAAGAAGCCAGGGGCAGTGGAGGGGACAGAGAATGAGAGGGACTGGTGGCCAGGTCACCTGGTTATGGCATATTATAATTGGTACATGTACCCTTCACAAATGTTTTTAGAACATCATCACTAAGATGATAAGCTCAATGTCCATCATTCAAGATTATTGTGATGATTCAGTTGATTCAGTTGTGAAGACTCCCTGTCACAGCAAGGGGATTACAAATATGAATCTCTTCAGCAGGAACTGGTTCCCTTAGTTGGATTTCATTCTGAGAGTCTGATGTTGAATAAACTTAACTCTGGAAAATTGTTTAGGGGTGACCAAACATCCTAGTTTGCCTGGAACTGTCCTAGTGTTAGCACCTAAAGTCCTATATCCTAGGAAACTCTTCAGTCCGGTACAAACTGGGATGGTTAGTCACTGTCCACAGTTTCTTAAAAGTGTTCCTTAGGAAACGAGGGAGAAAACAGTGGCATGCCATCTGGCCTTCTGCATTGACCCGATTCACTACTTGGTCATAGTTATACCTTTTATTCGTAGATAAACTATGAAAGTGAAAACAGAGAGAATTGCAAGTGACCTTATAAGTTTAAGAAAAATAACCTTAAGCTTCGTTCTCCATTACCAAAGCTCAAAATACCACTGAACGTGTGTATTTATAAACAAGATACTCCCAAAGACAATCTCAGATCATTCTAAAAAGCAAGACATGTTTCTGACCACATTTCCCAACTGCAACACTTTAAAACAAAAAAGAAAAGGAGGAAAATGAAGGTAACAGCTCATGTTTTAACAGGTAACAGAGAAAAATTGATGAATATCTCAATTAGTGCTACAAAGACATTTGCTTGAATTCAAAACTATTTCCGATATTTAAAAAACAAATTATGAGTAGATCCAAGCTTCCATAGCAAACTAGCTTGCATTTATTATAAACCAATACAAAGCAATTGAGATTTCACTATTGTAAAATTAGGCACTATATCCAAATAATCAACTATAACTAGCATTAAACTTTATGTTACAAATAATTTTTGACATGAAAAGTGTGAATGATATGGTAGTAAGTAAAAAGTAGGATAGCAAATATATATGCAATAAGAATTTGACTGTACTAAAGAGCAAGAATAAACCAGCGACGAAAAATCCCCAAAATTATTTTTCTGCTTTTTAAAAATTACACTTTTTTACATATTCCACAATGTGCCCCTATTGTTTTTAAAATTTGGAAGATAAAGTTAAGACAATTTTTTTTCAGAACAATTTTGGTTTTCTGATAGGTCTTCCAAAACTGTAAATTACTGCTAAGGAAATAAGAATGATCAAATTGCAGGTGAAAAATTTACGCATACCCAAATGATCAAGGCAAGTGCTTCAAACATGGAAGTAATGAAACACAGTAGTTTTATTTTGATGTAGAATCGGAATGGAGGAAACAAAATCTCCCTTTAGTGGAGCAAGTCATAAGGAAGAGGGAGAATAAAATGTGGACATTCAAAGTTACTTTATAGTAAGCTTTCAGTCCCTCTTTTGGAGAAGTGGACACAGAAAGGCAAAAGAAGAAAGAACTTTGAAGAGCTAGAGAAACTCAATAGGTTATCCCATGGCTTGAAAAGTGGTGATTTGCTTCAGGAGAGTGGGTTTGGGGTTCATCAGAGGTCTTTGTGATTCAATATTAAATGGCCCCTTTATTTCTTTGAATTGTTATTTGTTCTTTGTAGCCCTCTATATTTACATATTAGGGTAAACAGGGCATAAACAGAAATATGTGGTCCTTATTTATAGCATTATACATTCTTTTTTCTATTACTTTCCTTGTTCTTTACTGAAATATAATTCCTCACTGAAACACTATAACAAAAAGAATAAAATAATCACCATTTTAGATTACTTGTCTTTAGAATTTTATGCTCACTGTCTTGTTGGATCCTCTTGATAATTTAGGAATGGCATTGAATTAGTATTATTTAAGCTTCCTAAAGATACATAGGCTGTGTCAGAGTAAACATCTTGCACATCTGAAATGGGATGGAACAAGACTTATGCCTCTCACGAAGGCCCATGGCCTCTAGGATTGTTCTATTTCCTACAGTGTACCACCATGGAGATGTGATTCCCAGAGAAAGAATAGGCAATTAGAAGTTTCTATTTAAAACAAAACAGAGCAAATACCCACATTTCTTGCCCATACATAGGCAATATTAAAAAATAGATCCCCTGTTTCAATGGAGTTAAACAGACATTAGATGGGGAGAACATGCCTACTTGGTCTATTCTGAGGAATTTACATATAATTTTGGAGTTGCAATATTATTTCAAAACTTTCAGAGTACAAATCTTTTTCTTGAATAATATTGCATCCTTCTTTTGATTTTCATTTATTCATTAAAAAATAAATGCTAAGGATTAGCCAGATGGCTTTCAAATCAACAGTGAACAGTCTCATGAAACTACAATTTTCCACCTTAGTTTCCCCAAAGGAAATTAAAGTTATAATCTTATAAAATATTCTACATAATTTAAATTCTTGGTTTAATATTGTCATTTTATGCCTTATGCTTACACCTGCATTTTAATAAATGCAACTCAGCGTGTATCTCCTGGCGTGTCTCTGGGGATATGCTTTTTATCCTTTTGTTATTTTGCATTGATTTAGAGTTACCTTTTCTCTGGTCATTTGTGGTGTCATAAGTTCTGTCTTTAAGTGATGGCAATAATACAGAGAAAATTTTCTGTTAAATGCCGAGCTATTATTTAAAAATGATAATAACAATTCTTCATGAGACTCTCTACAACACCTTCCTGAGAGGCCAGCAAGAGACATTTTAGATGATTCCTTTTTAGCAGCTTGGAGACATTAAGAGACTTGTAATTTGATGCCTTCCTATGTCCATAGGTGCAGATGAAACACGATGGTGTAATCAGTAATCCTTGACAATGATGACAAGGACGTGTGTTCTGGCTGGGATAATTTCCATGAATTCAAGGGCTGTCATTAAGTTTGGCCTGGGCATGACAACTTCATTCTTGAGGAAGCCATCCTGTACCCTGATATCACCATTTTCTCTTCCAAGAAACAGCTGTTACATTGAACAGAGATAACTTGTGGAATATAGTCAAGAAGTAGCTTAAATGTTCTCTCCCTCTATCCTTTTAAACGTAGTTTGTGAGTTTAGCCTTTTCATTTCTTTGTGAAAAGTTAGGCAAACTCCATGATGTTTCTGGTCACTGTTAAGTAATACAGTTTTGTCGTTACTTCAGATCACAGAAAACTGCCCCGGTTTAGTAATTTAACTGTCAGAAGCGTGTATTTGTAAAAACTTTGATCTTGTGTTAAAGTTGAGGTTTTTTTTCTTTCTGGCAGCTTGAGTCTGCTGTGAGTGGGGAGCCAGAAGTTGAAGTAGGGGTGGAAAAGATTTATTACCTAATCTAATACTCCTTCTACTCCTTCTCCAATTCACCAGCAGAGTTTTCTGGCTCTTCAAGGATTGGCACCAGGAAGGAAGAAGAAGTAAGAAAGGCAGCAAAGATGTTACTTCACAGCTCCTTGTGAGGTGCTCTAGCATTTTGGCAGGTGTTTACAGCTGACAACTTGACAGATGGTCACAGCAGACTCTTTTGTGGGGGCTTTTGTGAATTTTCTGCGGTTCTCTGTAAGATCTCAAGCAGGGGTCAGGTTTCTCTTTGCAGTATGATGAGTAAATGTGTCTTCCTCTAGAAGCAAATGATCCCTTTTCACTTTGTGGCACATCCCATGAATTCTATCTAGTGCCTGATGAATGTGTGATAATCAATGGATGACAGATAAAGAAACAGTACCATAAACTGAGTTGGTTAATCAATATAATGAAAGAGTTTATACTGACAGGATGTATGGGATAGAAGAAAGCACAGATCAACACAATGATAAATAATATTAATATTGTAAGTAGGCAGGAGTAGTAATGATGGAGTTGAAGTCATCTACAAGGGGCAAAGATAAAAAGGTAAATAAGAAAGAAGGGCATATAGATAAAATTGTATTGTCAAGTGAAAAGAAAATATGTTTAGGATTGTCTGACAATCGAAAACTGTTGAAATGTAAAAGAGGAAGTTATACCAGCATATTGCGTTTGTGGTTAGGTAGAAAACAATTTCACAAAAACTTATGACTCAATAGGCTTGAATAGCACGAAGTGTCTGCCCAAATACTGCTAAGAATTTAGGTAGTCAATAAAACAGGGAAGAAAAAAGTCAATGGACAGCATTACTCTTTTCAAGAGAAGCTTTATGTGCTTCTTTTAAAAGAATGGAAGTCTGTTATAAACAGAAATTAAATGGTTGAAATAAGGTTTAATTTAAAGACAGTAAGACCATTAATATGCTCATTAAATACAATTTGGCTACTAGAAACCTGTTTAATGAGATTTACCAACCACTAAAACCATCATGTCTATCAGCTAAGCAGCCATTAAATATCAGTAATTTTGTTCGCTATAGAAAATACAGTTAAATTATTCCGAGAGAGTCAGAAAGCTACAAATAATAACAATGAGTAATATAATATTTTTGAGTGTTTATAGCAAGCTAGCCACTACTCTAACATTTTCCTGAGCACAATTTCCTTTAGTACTCACAGGTCATGTCACTGTGTCCTATTCATAGTTAGGGGAACTGAGGCCTGGGCAGTGTAATTAACTTACTTAGGGTCACACAACCAGGCAGTGGGGTGAAGCCTGAACTCAGGCAGTCTGACTCCAGAACCCACATTCCTAACCAATGAATTACCCAATGGTACCTGTCATAAAAAATATCCAGCAGTCTTAGGGCAAATCTAATAGCAGCAGCCTTACCTGCTAAAGGCTGGTGATCTGATTTTCAGCCCAGACCTCCATGTGGTCTTTGTCACACTGGTGGCAGGAGTCAGATGATCTCTTGCAGAAAGTACTATCAGAGAGTCACCTGTCACAGGCCCTCGCTTTCACTTCTGCACAGTTTCAGCCAGATCAAGGACTGGAGACAGGAAAGCAGGGCTCCTGAAGTTTTGACCCTCCTAGCTCTTTCTTTGTCTCGGATTTTTAATTCTTTCATCACCTGCGGTCTCTCAGATCTACTTTCTCTTTGGTCACTACCCAAAGCTCTCTTTCGCACCATCCTGGATCACCTCGTTTTATATCTTCCATTTTGCTTGTGGCCTGGGGTGCAGGTAGGCAATGGTTTAGGGAAGAGCTTGTCTCAAATATTCACTGATTCCTGAGGGCAGAGTGTGTTTGCAGAAGGCTGAAAGTGTGCATTAGGACACCCTGAATGTTTTGCATCTGTGGTATTGTATTATGGTTAATATTTTGGGGTCAAATTGTGAATGGTGAAAGCTTAAAAAAAAACCCAACTAATTCTGAAAGAGAATGTTGAGCTTACATAATTATTGCTTGTCAAAACCGCACTTAATAAATACAGCCCATAGCAGGATTTTATTATCTGCATCACAGTTAATAATTAATCCTCTAAACTTATTGTCTACCACTAATAAACACATACCAAGTTTATTACTCTCTCTAAATTCTTGCCCAATATGTCAACTTGTTTCCATCTTATTTCTTTTCTCTTACCCCTAATTTTTAAAAGTTGAAATCCATATTATTTCATACTACTCAATAATGCTTCTAGAAACTTTTTTTCCTAGAGTTTTTCTACCAATAGAAGTGTTGAATAATAAAATCATAATCATGTCTTTATCTTTCACTTGGCTAGATTTTGGATTATGCCCTTAGGTGAGGAATTGTATCTTTTGCACCTCAGTACAGTGCCAATCACATTGCTACACTTTACAACTAAATAACAACCTTAGTACCAACATATATGAGATCTTATTAACCTTAGCTCTGAACTTATACTTTTAAGGAAATAATTATGCATACACACTAGACTATGTGGGAGTTGAAAATCTGGAAAAAATATAGCTAGACCTTTATGTAAGATACTCAACGAAACATATTCAGCTAAAATAAAATACCCGATTCTAGAAATACCATATAGTGGATGACAGCAGTAAGCTAAACCAGATGGCATGTATGACAATGTCCCCTGTTAGAGATTCTGAAGTCACCCTTTGGGAACCTATTTCATTGCCTAATACTGAAGTTGGAAAGAAGCTCCTTGCATCTGATCTTTATTTTCCTTTATGCAACCAAGTTTGTTTCTTCTTGGACTGTCTGTCTGGGAGGTGAAAACAGTTGATTCTTAAAAGAACTCCTCCATTGGTCAGAGTACTCTTATTAAGTCAAGTTTATATTTCTTTCTTTAAGCTAAAAAACTTTTGTTATTCATAGTCGCTGATGGGCTAGTTTGCCATACATATGAAGAGGGCCACACAATGCAGTACATGACGTAAACTTCACACCTGGGATCTGTGGATAAGTGAACAGGTTCCCAATATTTTCTGTCACCTGGAATGTGCTGATTTAATTGATGAGATTTTCTACCCTGGCTTTCAATTTCCCAATTTTTAGAAATCCACAGCAGATGATATTAAAGAACCGAAACAATGGCGGTGATAGAACTAACATAGATGTTTCAAAGAGGAATAGTTTATTCTTTATGGCACAGACTGACGCATGTTTTTAGTAGATCTAGTTGATTACCGACCCACAAGCTTTATGTTTGCTTTTGCAACTGTTCTATCCAATGTCGAAGCCGCTAGACCCATGTAGCTTTTTAAGTTTAAAATAGACAAAAATAAAATAAAAATAAAATAAAAAATTTGGTTCTTCAGTCATGGTAGCTACATTTGATTACATGAGGGTAATGGCTGACATACTGGATGGTACAGTTATGGTGCATTTCTAACATTGCAGGAAGTTCTGATGGAGGGTGCTCCTAGTGCAGAACAACCCTGGTCTTCTGCCTGCATTCTTGTAGTGACACAGAAAAGTACCTTTTAAAGATCTCTACAACCTAAGACCATGTCCTTAGGCTGTTCAGTACGTGGCAAAAGAATATTAGAGATGGGGAAATAATTTCTACCCCATACACATATTCTCGACAGTAGGACAGACTTAACATGAGAGGGACTTACAGAGCTTCTCTTTGGTCTCAGAAAATAGTCTTTTCCTGCGTGACTGCTTATCCATATGGTAATTCTCTTGTTAGGAATTAGGAAAGCCACTGAGTTTTTTACTTTGTTTGCCTTATATTTTCAACATCATTTTATAATAAGTACTTTCTCAAATTATTTTTTTATTTTTATTTTTCATGACAGGGTCTTGCTCTGTTGCCCAGGCTGGAGTGGAGTGATGCAATCTTGGCTCACTGCAGTGGCACGAAATCAGCTCACTGCAGCCTCCACCTCTCAGGTTCAAGCGATTTTGCTGCCTCAGGCTCCCAAAGAGCTGGGATTACAGGCACGTGCCACCATGCCCAGCTAGTTTTTGTATTATTAGTAGAGATGAGGTTTCACCATGTTGACCAGGCTGCTCTTGAACTCCTAGCCTCAAGTGATCCGCCCACCTTAGCCTCCCAAAGTGCTGAGATTACAGGTGTGAGCCAACATGCCTGGCCTGAAATTCTATTAGAGAACATTCACAACCTCCATAATAAAGTAGCTTGCTGTTATTTACAAGTCAACTGAACCAAGTTTTAATATTCATTTCTGTGATTTAAAATTCTACTTTCTTCATAACCCTTTAAATGTATGAAAAAGTGGGATTTTGTGGATTCTAAGGTAACATCATATTAGTAGAGAATGATTTTACTGTTTTTACTTTTGGGTTCCTATATGATATAGTTTGGTTCTGTGTTCCCACCCAAATATCATCTTGAATTGTAATCCCCAGGTGTTGAGGGAGGGACCTGGTAGGAGGTGATTGGATCACGGGAGCAGTTTCCCCCATGCTGTTCTTACGATAGTCAGGGAGTTCTCATGAGATCTGGTTCTTTGATAAATGTCTAGCAGTTTCCCTGGTGTGCTCTCTCTCTCTCTTTCTCTCTCTCTATCTCTCCTACCACCTTGTGAAGAAGATTCTTGTTTCCCCTTTACTTCCGCCATGATTGTAAGTTTCCTGAGGCTTCCCCAGCCATGCAGAACTGTGAGTCAATTAAACCTCTTTTCTTTATAAATTACAGAGTCAGGCAGTATCTTTATGGCAGTGTGAGAGCAGATTAATACACCATATATATGTATTAATCTCAATGCTTTATTGTAAAAGTAAGTGTTAAGATTATTTATAGGTGCTTTTCTCCTTCCCACATTTGGTGACAAGGCCCCTCACTGGTATCATGGCAGGCTCTGTACTAATCAAGATATTAAGACGAAAATTTCGTATTGATAATTAGAATAAAAAACATAAGCAATTGTTTGTCAAGTGAGTTACATCTGAGATTGCTCTCCTTAAATTTTTTTTTTAATTCAATCTTGGTTTCTATTGAATAACCCTATAGAATTAGTAAATTATTTAAATAAGATTTAAGTAGACTTAAATACATTGCTGTTACTTGATGAAAAAAGAGCCTACTCAAGAATAATTTAATTTTTTCAAAGATAATATTTACAATGGAGGAGTTATAAAGGAACATATATCTTTGATGTGACTTTAATACTCGAGAGTTGGCTGTCTAAAATCAAGATGAAAATACAGCTGTATTAATTTGACTCCTTAGTAGCCTCCGTCACTCTGCTTAGCACTTCCAGAGGTCTGTTTTCTTTCTTCTCTTCTCAGGTTGATGAACCCATTGTGACAAATATTAGGGGGTTACTTAAATCCTCTAAAATGCTTCTCTGCAAAATGTGGTTATTCTTCAGATCCTTAGCTACTGGTAAAACTGTTTACATCTGGCCAAAATGTTGCCTCTGGGAATCCAGAGGGTTGAAAAGATGAAATGGCCAAGGGCAGCAGCCTCATGCATTACATTATCACCTGTCAGTGTATCTTACGTTCTCTGTAAGAACAAGATGGCCCTCCCCACTCAGGCCAAGACCTTGAGCACCGGCCAGATGCCAAGCAGCTTGTTTGACCTCATTAAAATTGAGCGATCATGTAAATGTTTGGGTCTGAGGCCAAATCTCTTAGAGCTGCTTAAAATTTCTGAGGATATTATCATAAGACATTTGATTTGTGATCTTTTCCTAGTATTTTCTAGCAGAGCACTCTGAATGGAAATAGGCCAAGAGGGAATTAGATCAGGAAATTAGGATTAAAAGCAAAACATGTACTACAAAAAACACAGCCAATACATGGCTACTTATCTCACTCTTTTTTTCTCTAAAAACAATTCATGTTGTAAAAACTTAGCAAATATAAAGTTAAAAATTATAGTTAAATGAAACTTGTGAACTACAAAATATGGCATTAGCTGGCCAGACAAGCAAATAGTGTTTATTTTCAGGGAGTAGGGATTTGGGGTCCTGACAGCATCTATTTGATACTATGCTAACTCACAGTCATGACCTCTGCCTCCAATCCTATTCTGCTGAAGGTCAAAAAAGTGAATTTAGATTATATAGAAAGTGCAGTACAGGAGAACAGTGCAATTTCTCATGGCTTCATCAAGATCACGTGGGATTGGTAACTGATTAATTTTTCTGAAGGCTGCAGATTTTCTTGAATATAAATCAAACTTCCATCTATGAAGGATAAAGTTTTTACTTCCAGTTTAATTATTTACTGCCAAAGGACATGCTTTCACTATTGCTTTGGTTCCCGTGAACTTCCCTGCACAGTGTTCTGTCAAGTTGGTGCAAATGCCTCCACTAATTGGTGTCCTGCCCTGTTGTCCTCATGCTGAGTTCAGCATGAAGCTGGTCTCTCTCAACGAACAGCCTTAGGGTGATGAAAGCTATGCAGCACTACACAGCACAGATGTGCCGTGCCTGAATGTGTTTGTTCAATCAGCATGGACACTTTTCAAACAAAATAAAACAGGTGACCAAATTTGATTGTTATTTGTAACTTTCATAGAAATGATGTTTGTGCTCTTGCAGATACCTATTGGCCATCAATGACTCCAGTACTGTTTCTTAAAACTATCATCAGCCACAGTGGTAGCCAAAACATTGAGAAGGAATCCTCACTCTTCACTGCCTACTGACTTCTTATGCTTATGGCGAGGTCCTTTTAGGCATAACCTTAGTCATATCATTTTATATCTGTACCTCTGTCTCCTTGTCTATAATATGATTTGGGACTACAAAATGACAAATGTTCTTTCCATATCTAAAAGCATAGGGTTATGTGACATAATTGGGTTACAGGATGGAAGTGAGAACTTAAGAAATAAGTTGAAAATATTGCTACTTTGATTCATGGAGATTTTATTATCATGAATTGACTTTTTAAGTCATCCTTTTTTATAAGGAATTAAAGTGAGAATAGAAGAATAAGAATAGCAGCTTTCACCTCATCTTAACAAAATCATAACACCTCACATTTACACAATAACTGCTAACCTTTTTCTAAGTATATTACAATTTGTGAAGCACCATTACATACATGATGCGAGTTGAACTTCACAACCACCTGGTCTAGTGGGTGAATAGAGCAGCTATTGTCCAGCATCTCAGAAAGGTCAAGTCAGAGAGATCAAGTGGTTAGTGGTAAGCTTGCATGAGTCCATTTCTTTTGTTACTAACACAATGACTGTTCCACAGTATGACCCTACCTTTATGCTTTATTTACTGCTAATAACCCTTCTAATACTTTTTCTGACTTAGAAAAATATAGAACCTTGCTCTATAAAAGATGTGCATTTGCTTTTAGCTTCCTGAAACCATGTTTCGTTGGCTTTTCAATGTATTTGACTTCTAGTTATATTTTAAAACTCAGATTGTAAAATTGTTGTGGAAGCTATTTTGCTTTTACTTTGTTTTCAAAGGTATGTGGGAAATGTTAACTTCTTAGAGGTATAAGGGGAAAAATCTTACATGTCTATTATTATATTGGGTGACAATCCTAAAAAGGAATATATATATATGGCTAGTGGGTAGTGGGTATGGGCAATAAATTGCCTGTTAAAACCAACCTGCCTTTTTAAATGTGGGGAAACATTGTCCCCTTAAGACATAACTATAGGAAAGAATACTGAGGTCAGAATTACAGACTCCAGAGGAATGCATAGACTCTATTTTTTTTTAGAAAAACACTCATGAAAACTTAGTAATTAAACATTGAACAATCTTGGAAATTTTTCTTGCTATGTGACTGTTTTTTCTAGGAAGCAAAGAGGAAGAGTCAAATGTGAACATTCATGATTCATTCAGAAATCTAGACTCTGAGTTTTCACAATTTTTATATGACTTCTCAGGAAGTTTTCCCTGTAGCTATGAAAACAAATCACAACTGACACCTCAAATACACTAGTTCGCAAATTAAAAAATGACTATTACAGTGCTTTCATGTGAAGGAATGTTTGACTTTCTAACAACCAATCTTTGTGGAGCTAAAAATATTCTAAGCAAGAGACAAGCATTTACGTGAGTTTATTAGAATCAAGCAAAATTTTCCCATGTAATTTTAGTTTCTTGAAACTCTGGGGCAGAACTCTTGTTCCTCTAGGTTTAGACTCCTTATAGTATCATGGCCACTGTGTAAATAAATAAACACATTGATAAATAATATTTTCTGTTTTCAACCCCCTCCACCTAAAAGACATCTTCTTTAGGGAATCCAGTCTGGCTATTTTGAATGGCATTAACCCAACATATCGATTCATTTTCTTGACTGAGTTGCCCTTTTTTAGTTTGGCCAAGTCAACCTTATTTTGAGATGCAGGGAAAAGACTTTTATTCTTGTTTTGAAAATCTTGCTGATTTGCTGAACAAACCTCCAGCCTGATCTTTTTCTTTTGTAAGTTACATAAGTCGTACTGTGTGAACTAACATCTTGTCACTCATTGTCCTAAAGCAAAAACCAAACTGGTGAGAAACCACCCACTGCTGAATATCAAGCCGGTGCCAAAAAGGCAACAGCTACATGCTGTTCTGCTGTGCCCTGAGTGATCGAACAATACTGAGAGCAAACAGGAACTTCAGCAGCAAGAATCAAAGGACTTCCCTAGCCCAGGAGAGTGGAGAGGAGCAGGGGAGGGATTTTCTTTAGGTGAGGTGACACTATGCAAATAAAGGCACCTGTACTTTGTTTTCTGTTCGGGATCTTTGAGTACCATTAGAGGAGAAAACTTCAGGCGGATGCAATTTTTATTTAATGGACAGAGAAACAACGGAGGACCGCTGTTAGAATGTTTTTGCTTTGTATTTGGCGTTTACGTGTATGTATTTATGTTTAACTTCTTATTTTTAAACATTTAAACATTTTCTTCTGAAAAGAATTTGAAGTATCTCATGTTTGTCTCTTATACACACACAGACATGTGCATACACACACACACACACACATTACACATTTTTATTTAAGGCCTTCCATATTATCTTTTATAGATAAAACCAGACAAAATGTTTCAGGGTACTCATCTTAACAATGCAGTTAATAAAAACAATTGTATTAATGTCCCTTCATCCCTTCAGAAGTTGTTTCCGTTGGCCAAAACAAAATCTTAATTTTGCTGGAAGTTGAGAGGAAATGTTTTGGCAGAATTGATCTTCTTTTTTGAGATGGAGTCTCGCTCTGTTGCCCAGGCTGGAGTGCAGTGGCATGGTATCGGCTCACTGCAACTTCTGCCTCCCAGTTTCAAGCAATTCTCTGCCTCAGCCTCCCGAGTAGCTGGGACTACAGGTGCTGTCACCAAGCCCAGTTAATTCTTTGTATTTTTAGTAGAGATGGGGTTTCACCATCTTGTCCAGGCTGGTCTTGAACTCCTGACCTCATGATCTACCTGCCTCGGCCTCCCAAAGTGCTGGGATTACAGGCGTGAGCCACCGCGGCCAGCCTGATCTTTTTTTTTTTTTTAATAATATAGTCAACAATTAATAACTTTAAAACTATGTCCACTCATATTCTTAAGAATGATTGTTTGATGATATAGAAAATAAAATTTCTATAACTGTATACCACTTTAAAACTTTCACAGTAACACTGTGGTTTAGAAGACACTAAAAAGGAATAGACAGGCAGAAGGGATGGTTTGTTGCTTCTAGTTAGTATTATTTTTACTATTTCCATCATTTAGCCATTATTCACCTGCTGACTCTTGGTAACTTGTATATTCCCTACAGAATGAAAGCATCACCAACATTTGGTCACAGGCCTAAGAGTATTAAAACTCTGATTATATTTGGTATAAGGAATAAGTTCTTCATATTGTGGTCATGATGTCTAAAATATACAGAATTTCTGGTTTCTTGTTTTCAATATGTCTTAATTTGGGATGCTATAATAAAGTACTGTAGACTAGGCTTTTAAAATAACAGATATGTATTTCTCCCAGTTCCGGAAGCTGGAAGTTTGAGACCAGCGTGCCAGCATGGTCAGGTTCTGGTGAGGGCTCTCCTCTGGGTTGCAAACTGCTGACTTTTCACTGTATCCTTACATGGTGAAGAGAGAGCAAGCTCTTTGGGGACTCTATAGGGACACTAATCAGGTTTATGAAGGCTCTAATCTCACAACCTCATTTAATCCTAATTACTTCCCAAGGACCCTACCTCCTAATAACATCACATTAGGAGATGAGGTTTCAACATACGAATTTTGAGGAGATACTAGCATTCAGCCCACAACACAGTGCTTTATGAGATGGCCTCTAACAGCCTCATCCTCAGCTACATCTGTTTATATGTACTTTATTTCAGCCGTGTCAACTTATTGAAGGCTTCTCTCTCATGTCATGCCACTCTTCCATGTCTGTGCATTTGCACAGTGTTAGGGAATAATATTTCTTTCTCTAGTCTGGTGTTTCTATGATGAGGGAGGAAGTTCTGCTAGAATAACATTCCTGACTTTATTTCCCTTTTCATATCCTCACACTCTTCACTCCAGAGCAGGTAGATTGTGGCTTCTCTAGTCGGAGGGTTTGGAAAGAGAAAGTGATCATGAGTATGCCAGCTCCTTCTCTTTCTTTTTATCAGGAGCTGGTCCATTCTCCTTGACTCCTCATGTTCTCCTGGTCCAGCATTGCCTGCAACTGGTTGTCTGACCAAATCACTATTAGAGTCTAGAGTCCGCTTGCCCACACATGCCACCTGTATCCTCCACCTGAGCCTGTTTTTAAGGTTTTCTTCGTGGCTCCTGTCTCAATCAGTTGGGGGTGTTGTAACAAACTACCATAGACATAGACTGAGGGGACTATAAACAACATAGATTTATTTCCCACAGTTCTGCGGGCTGGAAGTCCAAGATCAGGGTGCCAGCACGGTCAGGTTTTCATGAGGGCCCTCCTCCAGGTTGCCAATTTCTTTCTGTACCATTACATAGAAGAAAGGGATGAAGAAATTCTCAGGGTCCCTTTTGCAAAGACATCCTATTTATGACTCCTCCACTCTTACGAACTAATCACGTCCCAAAGGCCCACCTCCTAGTACCTCCAAATGCCATGCCAGTGGGGGTTAGGATTTCAACATATGAATTTTGAGGGGGAAACACTCAGTTTATAACAGTCCCCCTTTGCTGTCTTCTTTGGATTATGTCTCAATTGATTATTATTTTGAGAAAAGGGGTGTTATTTTGGGGCTCCCATGAAACTACAACACGTGTTGTCTTTTCCTGCTGTGTCTTTTCCTTTCTTTTTGTCTTTTAAATATTCATCCCAGGCATCATTCCCTCTTGGTTTTCCTCCTTTCTTCTTCTGTGCTCCTGTGGAATCACATGCTTCCTTCTCCATAGCTTATTTTCTTGTCTCTCCCCCACTAAACTGCAAGCTTCTTGGGTGCAGAGACTGATGGGTTAATCTTTGTCTTCCCAGTGCCTATCACACACAGAACCTGGCATACAGTAGGTATTGGATAAAGGTATTTGGAATGGAGTAATGAATTATGAGAAGATCTAAGAGCTAAGATCAATGTTTAATCCACCAATACTGAATTATAGCAGTTAAGTCTTATAGTCACAAAGAAAATCCATGAGTGTGTTTTCTTCTTCAGAAACTGTTCATCTTCCATGCCGCTGTCTTACACCACTTTATATACATCATAATTATGAAGCTACGCCCCCAAGGGTTTTTTCTGAAAATTACTCAAACCCCAACTCCAAATGCCCTAGCAGTATATAAGTATTGGCACCAACGTTTCCTTCCTAATGTTATTATTTTGATTGATATATCCAGTAAATATAGAGATGAGTGTGAGTGTGTGTATGCACCTTGGGAATGGAAGTCTGTAGTCGGGGCTTAGCAGCAGAACGCTGGGGATGAGAAGCTGAAAATCTGATATATATTTTGTGGCCCTGGCTGCAAATAAATCCTGAGGTCTACACTAATAAAGTGGCTCATTTGAAGTCAGTGATTTTGAGATGAGGGGCACAGTAGCAACCAGTGATTGACTCGGCAGGCAGCAGATCAGGTCTTAAATCAAAGGGCAGCTTTCATCCTTGTTTCCTATGGACCCAGGCACCTGCCATTCATCAGCTGCTTTATTCCCACCTTGCACATGATTGACACCTATTTACTGTCCAGTTTAGTATCTTTTCATGTGTGTCAATCCTATCCTCCTAAATGGGTTGTAAGCCCCTCTGGAGCAGTGTGACAACAGGGATACACTTCTTTGTAGATTTGTAAGTCTGTTGCACAGTGCCTTGTATATACTTGATGCTCACAGAAGGTGTTTTGTGATTGATTCTTTGTAACACTAACAGCAAACATAACTTTCAGCATGTAAAACATGAAAATAGTTACAAATCTCTGTCTTTAATCTCTAAAAGGTAATGGAAACCTTTAACTATTTGATCCTCTCATTGTCTCTCCTTTACTTCCCCTTTTATGACAAAATAAAGCAGATTTTTTTCCTGCTAATTTACCTAAGCAAAGGGTTATTGTAGCTGAAGATGAAATAGTTGGAATCCTGGAATGTTTTAGTGACTCCCAGGTTCAATATCGGTAAATAATGTGGCATTGCTGAGTTCTGGGAGAAAATAAATGCTTTAGCTTCAAAAACTAGCTGTTAAACAGAGACAGGTGTATCATGTTTACAAGGAATGTGACATTATAAACTCAGTCAAAACAACCCATCCAGATGTGCAGTGATCTGTATCCATGATCTCAGAGAACTCTGTCACAGGTTTTATGGGTAATTTTTGTTTGGGAGCATTTAGACACCTTAGCAGCCAACTGGAATGTGGCCAGTATCAGTAACAACACACAGATGAAAAGCTATTATCTAATCAACTCCCATCAAACCAGTCAGTGGTAAAACAGTGCTTCTCTGAAACACTTTTTACAGATAACATTTTGGTTGTTAAATTTATGAAGTGTAAAGTTACATAACTTCTTTTTTGAAAAAGTCAAGGCTGCATTTTCATACACACATCCACCCACAAATACAGTTCGGCAGTGGAAGTACTAATAAGGTCATTGACAAAAATAAATTACATAAATTGTATTTAGCAATTTTCAACACTCACTGAGAAAGTCCACGCAGGGGGCATGGCCTTGCCAATTATGAAAAATGTTATCCTGAATAATCAGCAGAGTGTGTTGACAAAAATGTCAGCATGAGCGGAGGCAGTGTACTTCATCTACTGGCGTGTGAGATACACCTTTTTGAACCCAAAGTTTTGCTAATTTAACGTGTTTTCATCTTACAGGCACACTGTATATTCTTACTATAAATTTGGTAAAGGTAGTCCTTGTCTTAAAAGAAACTGTTTCTATTCTATATCATGGTGTATATCATGGGAAAATGTTACTGCATCAATCATTTGGTTGGGAGAGGGGTGACTATCTTTCTTCTGTGCTTCAGACATTAGGTGCTCTCTGCCAAAAGAATAAAGAAATGCCCACAATTTACTTGGATGCCCTACTAGAAGAGCACTGGGATCACCTAGATTATAGATCTCTGTTCCTACCAGGATAAAATTGAATTTCCTGGGTCCTTTCTGTTCTCAACCTCACTGGATTCAAGGTGTAGGGAACCCTAGCCCTCCAGTACACACACACCTGAGCTTACACAGATGGATGGGCATGTTGGCCATTAACTGCTCCACTAACATGCAGTTACTTGGGCTACTTTGAATATACACCCAGGAGAAATTACAGAAGTGAAGGTGTGATGGGATATTGGATACTTCTTATTGGAGAGTGCCATTATTTTAGTTTCCAAATGTCAATTTTTGGTTTAATAAATTTCAGAATCAAAAAGATTTTTGAGATACATGATTTTAATTGCTCTCTTAGTCATTCTTCTGAAAGTACTTCCTCCGTGGTCACAAGTTGCCACCTAACACGAATCCAAAACCACTTCCTAAATGGAAAGACCCCTTTTCTCACTTTGAAGGAGTTGGCCCTGACTGCTGACCTGTTCTATCTGTCCCATGCCTCCTGTGGGCATCTCTGCTTTTTCTCTTTCCTTTGCTAGCTTCTCTTTTTTCCTTTATTTCTTTAAATGCAGGAGCTTCCTAAATTGTGTCTTTACTCTTTTCCTTCTTGGTGTTCATTGGTAATCTCATCCTCTCACATGGCTCCAATTACGATTTGTGTGAAATAGCTCTCAAGTTTATGTCCTCCCTCCGGAATTACTGGAACACACTCCCACGGTGCTTGTGTGTTTCATATCTATCATACTTCACTCACCATTTTGAAGTTCCTTAAAATTGTCTTCTCATTCTCAATTCCTCATTCTTGTTAACTGAAGCATCACTATTATGGTTAGATGGGATCCGAATTTCAAACTTTGTCTTGACTCTCCTTTTGCCTCAAGATCTAAAGATTCATCAAATTATGTCGTTTCCTTCTTATTGTTGTGTCTTAGATCCTCTTAGATCCCCTCCTTTCTCATTGTCAACCCTCAGTTCATGTTTTTATTGTCTTCTTCTCAGAAAGTTAATACAACCTTTTAACAGGGATCTAAGTCTCTTTTTGGATTTCAATTCATCTCATAAAATACTTTCAGATTTATTTTTGTGAAAAAAATTTTTTTCAGTATCACTTCACTGTTTTAACAGTCAGGCTGAGCGCGGTGGCTCACGCCTGTAATCCCAGCACTTTGGGAGGCCGAGGCGGGCGGATCACAAGGTCAGCAGATCGAGACCAACAGTGAAACCCCGTCTCTACTAAAAATACAAAAAATTAGCCAGGCGCGGTGGCGGGCGCCTGTAGTCCCAGCTACTCAGGAGGCTGAGGCAGGACAATGGCGTGAACCCGGGAGGCGGAGCTTGCAGTGAGCCGAGATCGCGCCACTGCACTCCAGCCTGGGCGACAGCGCGAGACTCCATCTCAAAAAAAAAAAAAAAAAAAAAAAGACTCGCTGTTTTAACAGTCATCTGTCTCACTCACTAAATATTCATCGAGTAGAACTACATATGACTAAGGAATCCCTTTGTTGGATATGTACCTAAAGAAAATGAAATCAATATCTCATAGAGATATCTGTGCTGCCATGTTTACAGCAGCATTATTCACAATAGCCAAGGCACGGAAAGAACCTGTGTCTGTTGCTGAAGAATGGATAAAAATGCTGTGATATACACACAGAGAAGAGTATTTTTTCAGCCTTAAAAAAGGACATACTGACAACAATGATGAACCTGGAGAACATTATGCTAAGCGAAGTAAGCCAGACCCAGAAAGACAAATGTGGCATGATCTCATTTATATGTGGAATCTTAAAAAGAAAAAAAAATCAAATACATAGAAACAGTAGAATAGTGTTTACCAGGAGCAGGGAAACAAAGAAAATAGGGAGATGTAGTTCAAAGGATAAAACTTGTTGTTATGTACGATGAATAAGTTTAGAGTGCTAATGTGTTGCAGGAGGACTATAAATAATATCGTATTAAAAATTTGTTATGAGAATATATTTTGCATGCTCTTGACACTCACACACACGCATACACACACACACACGAATTAACTATGGAAGGTGATGTAAAATTTGCTTACTTGTTGTAATCATTTCACTTTGTATATGAAAACATCATGTTATATACCTGAAATATATACAATAAAAATATGTATTGAGTTTGTACTATGTGCTTGGGACTTGCATAAATTCTGGTGTACAAATGTGAAACATGATCTTGTCTTCAAGCAATTCCTAAACAGGTAACCCATAACTATAATGCAGGGTGATTTGTATAATGATATAAGTATTTTCCTACCTCTAAAGCAGCTGCTTAGCATTCCTTTCCTCTTTATACTACACAATTTCTTGCCATTTTAAAGACCTAGATATAATACCATCTACATTGTGGTGTTTTTCCTTGTCTCTTTGATCATATTTCCTTCATTTGAAGTACTATATAATTTATTCTCTGAATCATTTATTTGGAAATTAATCACCCACTAGTTTGTCATTTCTTCTGATATCAATTTTAACTGTAATTTAATGTTTAATATTTTGTCTTGTATTCTCATTTAGGTTGTCCATGTTCCAAGATTAGCGATTAGGTCTTAAGCTTCTTTATAGTCTCCCCTAAACTTTATACTACATTGCTATTAGGTATTCAAATGAAAACATGTTTCAAATGATAAATATTAAGTACATTTTACTGGGTAAGTTAATATCTTCTTTTCTACCCTGATTTAACTCCAATACTGACATAAAATGGTTTCAACTATTTTTATACACAAATTTTTGAACAATAAAGTTTATTTTTAAGTGGGCATTTTCAACCTTCTATCCTATTCAGACTTGTCCTTGCAATTTTTAAGTCCCATCTCTTCTAACAGTTCCCACAAGAATTGTTGTTAAAAATGAAATTCAGTGTAGTCTCCTGAGAGATGAAATATGTCCTTCAAAATAATTTCACCACAATACATTTTCTGACTCAGGAGATTTTGATTTTTGTCAACTTGGTCTCAAGGCAAACCTTGAGTGTTAATATAAAGAAATAAAATGCAGTGCTAATGATACAGAGACTGCAAATTCCATTAGATAATATTCTCTATTTATGTGGAATAATGAACTAATTCAAGATTTTAACATACTAAAGTATTAAAAATTAAATTACTACAGTGATTGCATCATTTCTGATTGCTGCTATAACAACCACAGACTTAGTGGCTTCAAAGAACAGAAATTTATGTGTATTTACAGCTTCATAGATCAGAAGTTCAACATGAGTCTCTCAGAGCTAAAATCAAAGCATCTGAAGGCTGCTTTCTTCCTGCAGAACGTAGGGGAGATTTTATTTTCTTGCCTTTTCCAGCTTTTAAAGACCACTGGCATCACTGGCCCACTCCTCCAGCTTCAAAACCAGCGACGGTGGGGGCCAAGTGAATCCTCCAGTCCCAGTCCAGTTTTTGGATGACTCAGTGCTGGCTGACATCTAGATTGACATTGACATTGTGACACAGGACTCTGAGTCACAGTGTGGGGTATTTTGTTACACAGCAATAGAAAACTAATGCATCATATGATCTACCACTAAGTCTGTGGTTATTTGTTATAACAGCAATAGGAAACTATGTAATCACTGCAATAATTTAAATTTTAAATACTTTAGTATATTAAAATCTTGAATTAGTTCATTATTCCACATAAACGTAGAATATTAGCCAATGGAATTTGCCATCCCTGTATCATTATCATTGCATTTTATTTCTTTACACTCAATGTTTGCCTTGAGACCAAACTGACAAAAATCCCCTGAGTCAGAAAATGTATTGTAGTGAAATTATTTTGAAGGACATATTTCATCTCTCAGGAGACTACACAGAATTTCACTTTTGACATGTGTTCGGAGGGTCACTAATTCAATTAGATGCTCTTTTAAACAGTGATTCCTTGTTCTAATAACATTAAGGAGCACTATATACTCTATGCCTACTCTTGGATAATTAAAATATACATTAGTAGGAAATAAACTTTCACACGATTTAACTCAAATGTGAAGTACATTAATTTGACCGTGGGTCACCCCCTGCTACTTCCTCCCCTGCCACCTATTTTCAAGCAGTATTTACTAACAGCCTTTAGGATACCTTTTGCAAAATTTTGGTTTACTCTAATTTTCTTATACTTTTTAAAATAAGAAATTGAGCCGGGCACGGTGGCTCACGCCTGTAATCCCAGCACTTTGGGAGGCCGAGGTGGGTGGATCACCTGAAGTCAGGAGTTCGAGACCAGCCTGACCAACATGGTGAAACCGCGTCTCTACTAAAAATACAAAAAATTAGCCGGGCCTGGTGGCAGGTGCCTGTAATCCCAGCTACTCAGGAGGCTGAGGCAGGAGAATCACTTGAACCCGGGAGGCAGAGGTTGCAGTGAGCCAAGATCGTGCCACTGCACTCCAGTCTGGGCGACAGAGTGAGACTCTGTCTCAAAAAAAAAAAAAAAAAAGAAAAAAGGAAATTGAATGGTAGAGAGATTGGAGCTTTCTCAAAGTCTCTTAATTTAGGCAGCAAAATGAGTTTAGAGCATAACAAAACTACAACTGAGGCCTCCTGGTTCCTGTGTCCTTTACCTCTGCTGATCAAAGTTTGCTTTAGGGGAATACGTGAGCAGATGGTTAATAGCATCAAGAGGCAAGGCCTGAGATATCACCTCACACTAATCAGAATAGTGATTATTAAAAAGCCATGAAGCAACAACTGCTGGCGAGGTTGTGGAGGAATAGGAACACTTTTACACTGTTGGTGGAATGGAAATTATTTCAACCATTGTGCAAGACAGTGTGATGATTCCTCAAAGATTTAGAACTGGAAATGCCATTTGGCCCAGCAATCCCATTACTGGGTATACACCCAAAGGAATATAAATCATTGTGTTACAAAGATACATGCATGCATATGTTCATTGGAGCAATATTCACAATAACGATGATATGGAATCAACCCAAATGCCCATCAATGATAGACTGTATAAAGAAAATGTGGCACATATACACCATGGAATACTATGCAGCCATAAAACGAAACAAGATCACGTCCTTTGCAAGGACATAGATGAAGCTGGAAGCCATTATCCTCAGCAAATTAATGCAGGAACAGAAAACCAAACAGCGCATGTTCTCAATTATAAGTGAGAACAATGAGAACACATGGATACAGGGAGGGGAACAACACACACTGGGGCCTGTTGGGGGAGGATGTGGGGGAGAGAGCATTAGGAAAAAGAGCTAATGCATACTTGGCTTAATACCTAGGTGATGGGTTGATAGGTGCAGCAAACCACCATGGTACACGTTTACTTATGTAATAAACCTGCACATCCTGCACATGTACCCTGGAACTCAAAAAATAAAATAAAAGAAGAAGCAATGCCTGTTTTTCCCTTCTTGACTCACTTCTCCTGCCCTCCCATTATACCATGACCTGAAACTCAGCCATCAGAGTGTTTGTAATGGAAGCTTCAGTACAAGTGAAAAAGTCTTTAGGAGGAAAAACACTTTATTCTGTTAGCAATTGCTTGCAATTTAGGATGAATTAAGTATTTACGGTTTTGATAGCTGGGCGTGGTGGCCCACACCTGCAATCCCAGCACTTTAGGAGGCTGAGGCGGGTGGATCATTTGAGGTCAGGAGTTCGAGGCCAGCCTGGCCAACATGGTGAAACTCTGTCTCTACTAAAAATACAATAAATAAATTAAAAAAAAAAAAATTAGCCAGGCGGTAGTGGTGCATGCCTGTAATCCCAGCTACTCGGGAGGCTGAGGCAGGGGAATTGCTGGAGCCTGGGAGGAGGAGGTTGCAGTGAGCTGAGATCAGGCCAATATGCTCCAGTCTGGGCAACAGAGTAAGACCCTGTCGCAAGAAAAAAAGAAAAAAAGTTATGGAAAAATATGTAATAACTGAGGATCCTAGGTCACTGAAGAGGAGTATAGTGCTTCCCTGGACTCTGTTTTTTTTAGAGGTCCTACTTTTACTTTCTCTGGCGACACCACCCCTGTGGGGTGAGACTTGTGCAGTGGCCAATATACCTTTTCCACCCAGAGCCCACATTTCCCCTTTAGACCATATTTCAGCTACCCAGAGAGCCCAGAGTTGCCCTGCTAAAGGGCCTTGCCCCCATTCCTCAGATGCGGGCAAGTATCTTCCCTGGGACCACCCTTCGAAGGCAGACCATGCCACGGCATCCATGCAGTGGACCCAAAGGGTGGCCAAGGGATGGTGGCTGTTTTTGTGGGGTGTACACAATTCCCAGGCCCGTCATAGTAAAAGCTGAAGTCGAAGTTCCAAAGAGAAGGTGAATGTCTTGAAAGTGGGGAACTGCTTTTCCTAGAGCCTCAATATTTAGGCACAAAGCACTGAGTCTGCATATTCTGAATTAGAACCTGCCCTGTCAAGTTGTTAGGAAACTGTATTTATCAAGTTAAGTGGATAGAGCATATTTTATTTAGTAGTTTTTAGCTGGATTTATACCTTTCAACTATTTAGACATGTGGTATGTGGGCTTCCGTTTGTGCGCTTGTCCCTGCCTGCCGTGCGGTTTCCCGCTGGGCTGGCAGAGGGTGTGTTTTGTGTGTACACATATGCACACATTTGTTGAAGAGGCACACAGTGATAACAGGAGTGGAGGGGGTGGGGATGTAAGACAAATCAATTTTCCAGCATTGCTCTTGGACCTGTCATTCTTTGTCGTCAAAATAAAATCGATTCTTCGGTACATGAGATTAATTTTAGATATTACATCTGGTAAGTATTTATTAGGTAATATCTAGAACAATTTAAAAATATTTGCTGCCTCTACATAGTACATTCATCAGCAGTTAAATTCCTTGATTGAAATTCTCAGTTCAGCTAGATTCCGAGGAACCCAAATATTGACATATCTCAGTTATTGACAATCTCCTTTGTCCCAATTCTTTTAGCCCAGTGTTTATAAAGGGTGATTACAATATCAGCAGCACCAGCCACCTGGGAACTTGTTGGAAAACAAAATCTGGACAGTCAGTCCCCAATCCCTAAGCCTAACCTAAAACCCCTAAGGTGGGCAGATTCAGAAGTCCACTTAAGCAGCTCTCCGTGTGATTCTGAAGCTTGGCTGCAGGTAAGGGTTGGGAACCAGCTCTTTGGCCTATACTGACTTCTTGATAAAGTTGATTAGAGGCAAATAAGGCTGAAAGTTTTCTTTGTTCCTGGTTATATTGGTTCAACAGACCCAAATACACACCACTGGGAAAAACAGCATAATTTTATAATTGAAATACAGAGAGCTCTCACTTTAAGTTTTTTTTTTTTTTTTTTTTTAAGAAGAAATGAGTGCACTATTGTAGTTTAGATATTGCAGCAATTGCTAGATTTTGTCTGCTTGGTGCTTTTGCTAATACTTGCTCTCTTTTGGATTTCCTTATTTTTATATTGACCAGTAGTTTCAAGTCGCGGTTCTGGATATTGTTTTCCAGGTTCAAAACCTGAGAGGTGCTTCATTAAGTTTTGAAATGCCGTACAACAGAATCAATAACTTGAAACTGAACTTCAGAGTTGGAAAGTAGCAAAAGAAAAATGCCACTGTTTCTCCACATGTAATTTAACTTCCATAAGGAAAATAAATCTGTTGCTAGTTTTTTGTTTTGTTTTGTTTTGTTTTTTACAGTTTCATTAAATTCTCTGATCACGGTATTAGTGAGCAAACCCACTCTGATATTCACTGTAATTGAATAATAATAAAAAAGGAGTGTTTTTATCTAGTGGCATAAAAAGAAGATGCAAAATAAATTGTACTGATTTCTGGACTTTCAGTGAGGGTTAATATTTATTTACTAATTGACATTTAATATAATTTTACTTTGTATTTACTTAGAAATAAAGTGAATTGATGTAAAACAGAGAGGAAAGCAAGAGAGGATTGAACATAGAAGTGCTCCAGGATCAAAGCTGGTGTGTCATGGGACAACTTTTACAAGTTAGTTATTGGTCATCTTTCTGTCTTTATTAATCCACTGTTTCAATATGAACACTGTAGCCAGTGAGACTGCTTCAAATGAATGTGAAAGAAAGCTGATCCTCATCTGCTGAAACCTGCGAAGTCTACTTGTAGGCCTTGCTAACCTGTGAAACCACCTCTATTGTTAGCCATCGTTTTTTATTTTTATTTTTTAAAGGACTGATGTATTCAATAGGTAGAATTAGAATATGATTTGCACCTCTTGACTTCTTATTTATAATTCTTCTTCCTCATTTCTGGGGTCTATGTTTTGTCCCTTCAAATGTACATTAAACTTTTTAAGATCCAGGGTCTTCATTTCATTTGCATTTCTACCAGCACCTAATAGTTTTCTACTCTTAGTGAAAACTAAATAAATTATTTGAAAATAATTAACATTGTAGCTCACTCGAGTAAAGTCAAATTGATAGTGCACCAGTGTTACAAAGGGATATAGAACATACATGGTGAAAAGTGAACATCTCACCTAATTCCAAAGCTTTGTCTTTGGACCTTCATTTTTCTTATTTTATATAAAGGGTTTCTATAATATACATTAGAATTCTTATTATTAACATTACTTTTAAGTGACAAATAATTGTATACATTTATGGGGTACAATGTGATTTTTGATATATGTATACAATGTGGTTGATTAAATCAAGATAATTAAAATATCCATCATCTCATCCACCCATTGTTTTCTTAGTTATTTGAAATTTTTTCTTAGTTATTTTAAAACTCAAACATTTATATTAAAAATACAGGTTGCCTATGGTTCCATTCCGAGAAAGGAAGTAGCAAGTAAATTCTTCTTGCATTTTTTACAGAAAAGAAAGTGAAACATAATGTTGCAGGATGAGAAAATTCTAAAAAAGAAAATATGATGGTTGGGGGAATATATATATCAAAAAATTTCTTGATTTTATACTTACAAAATAACTTTCAAGTTTTAATTTTTATTTACTTGAAGGTTTTTGTGCACATTTGAATATTAATGTGTTTCTTCTCAAAATGAATATTTGAAATTAAAAAATAAGAAAGGATGATGTCTATATCTTTTGCAATCTGCAGTAATTAAAACGAGTTCACACCTTGATTCTACTCATTTTGAGAAAAGTAAATTTCTCAATATTGTAAATTATATGCCTGCACTATGGCATTTTATTTTATATTCTTAAAATATGTACTTTAAGAAATGACCATTAAAAGAAAAGACAAGTAAACACAGCTTCATCAGATTGTATCTTAGCCTTTAGATTTGCAGTTGTTTAAAACTCATAGAAACAAGAATATGATCAAATAGTTAAAACTGAGCAATATGAATGGACGACATTCTACTCACATAACAACACAATGTACTGAAAAAGGCGTATCTTGCATTTCAGTCCAACTATTTTTCAAGTTTGCAGTGAGTATGTATTATTTGTGTACCATGTGCAAAGTGTCTTTCTAGGAGCTATTGCTACAAACGTGAATTTTAAAAAATTAATTTTCCTGCCCCAAAGTAGCTTATAGTAGAGAGAATTAAAAATACAGAGATAAATAAACATAAAGTTATTTATGACCATTTTCACTAACAGTTTGATACTATAAACAACTAACTGTCACTGGGGTGCACTCAGCAAAATTTTTAAATTTTAATATTTAAATATGAAATCTAATTAATGTGTCACGAACAATGGTAATAGAAACTGGTAAGATGAAAAAGTGTTAGTCCCACTTATACTGAGATGCAGGTTTAATGAATCTGCTCTTGCTAGATATAAAATAATTAGCTAACCTACATTGGGAAGGTCAGGTATTTTGTAATGTCTAATAAATATAGAGGATATATATCTATGATTATAAAATAATACTGCGATTTTGCACCTACAAGGTTAATTTTGTATTACAAAAGTAAATTGAGACCTTGTATGTCTCAACCTTGTATGATTTAATATGCAATCACTGAATCGTAGTTTTAGCTTGGTCTTCAGCTCATCCTCAGGAGATTCTAAAGAGGGATGTTGGATGCATGTTGATATAGTATCTAGACAGGTAAAGGTAGACTGTGGTGTGTTAGGACCACGAATGTGTTATAAAAGCAAAGTGAAGGTACTGCAATTTGTAGATCACAACACCATTTGTGAACCTCCAGACACCCACATTTAATCCACACCTATCCTTCTGGGGTAAGATTGTAGTGTGCAGTTTTATTGTGTTTTACAGGTGGGATAAATAACTAGTTTCACGTTGTTTTTGGAGTAGGGAATAAAACAGAGCTCTTTTTACTTCTTACCCTGTAATTTGGCTACTGCTTTCCCTTAACAAGTCATTATATTCTCTTTCGCAAGTGTCTCAAGTTATTTCTTATTTTGAAATCCTGTCTTCTCAGTTAGATTTGGGACTGGGCCGCTTCTTCCATATCGTATAACACTGATCATACAGTAAATGCTTATAGTCCTTGATATATGTTTTAAAAGTTTTTAAAATTTTGTATTTTATAAGAATTGCTGATACTGAATGGAAAAATTAAACATCACAGGAATGCTGATTCACAAGTATCCTCTGACTGCTGGCACATTGAATACTGACTTTGGCTTTGAGGGGCCTGTGCCTTCCTAACACATTTTTTCACTTGCAATAACAAAGTTGCAGTTTTCTGACTTTTACAAATGAAAAGTGCTGTAGAATAAGCAAAAAATGGGTTTTAACTCCTCTGAGAAACTTATTATGTAAATATACATTATTATGATAATAAATAATAATAATCTATTTTCTGAAGCATAATGCCAGTGCAAAAGTCATTTGGGGAGGCAAACATTTGTTAGTTGTATGGAGGTTTCATCAAATCAAGTCTCCATTCCATGATAATAGATACTTAAATGGATTTTTCTATTTCATGAAGGCACTTCAAAGTTTAGAAGCAAATGCATTGTTAGAAAGATCAGATAATAAAAACGATAATTTTTCAAAAATCTTTATGGCCTGCCAAATTTGTTGCATGAAAAGAGCAGAAAATCACAATCCTTTGGTAAATTGAATTTGATTCTTTTTAATTTATTTGTTCATTCCAGTTACAAGTCCAATCACAGGTTTCTCAGACTTGCTGAGCTTGGGCTTTTATTCGACTCAAGGTGTTTTAATTTTGAATGTAGCTTTTATAGTTTTTGCTTTTAGGGAAAAGAAAGTTGCCTGCCCTTTTTTTTTTTTTGTAAGAGACTATTATAAAATTCAAGTATAAGATTAAAATAGGATCAGTGCTTCTCATAGTTGGGAGATATTTGTGATGCCTTATTCATCTCTGTTAATAAAGAGTTTCGAAGTTATGTTAATGAGCTGCACCTGAAGGAACTAGGGGATTCTTGAAAAGCTGGAACTAAAGGAGGATGCAAAGACTGTAATAGAGTTGAAAATTATAACATGGAAGAGGACATAGTCTTGTTCAATTTTGAGCCAGAAGGTAGAAATGAAAAATTTAGGTGTAAGTTATGGGAGAGTGCTTTTTAATTCAACTTAAGGAAGGGGTTCCTAGTAATGTTCCTGAATACAGAAAGTATTCATACTTCTGTGAGGAATACTATAGAAAGGATTCCTGAATCCTGTTGAGGACTTGAACCCGTAGGTCCTATAAACCTCTCAACTCTTAACATTTTGGCAGTTCCATTAGAATCTGTTTTTACTGCAAAATTCGAAATACAAAACTCAAGTAGTTCTCAAATGGATGCCTGCCTCCTAATTTTCCAAGTTCATTGATTAAAATACCACTTTTCCCAATTCCAAGTATCAAAACGTTCATCTTTTTCATATTTATTTCTCCTAAAATCTCTCATAACTCACCAGTCACCTAAGCCTACCGGTTCTTGTTTCTCAGTGTCACTCTTAATTATTATGTTATTTGTTCTCATCTGTCCAATCAAGGCCCTCATCAATTTAGACCTGTATTGCCACAACTTCTTAACATGTCTTTCTAATATTTGCATATATAGTCCTTAATCTGTAATTTCCTTTCGTATACTTTTATGTCACTCTCATTAAGAATATAACACTTAATCCTTTCAATGCGTTCAGATTTTCTCAATCCAGTATTTAAAATCTTTCTTAATGTGGCCCCAACTTATCAATATTTTCTCTTACTGCTTCCAAATGTCAGCCAGTTTGTTCCTTTTGACTCCCCTCAACCCAACACACAAGCTATAGGTACAAGTATAGGTAAAATCTTACAATCTTTTGTGTCCCTCCAAGAATGTTTCTTAGACCTAACTTATCCCACAATAACCTTTCTTTTATTTTGAAATTAACTTAAAACCCACCATGTGATTTATGTCAAAAGAATATCCACTTTTTAAAATAGCTGTCCACTAGTTTGTTTACATGTGTATGTAAAAGTTACAAACATCACTTTCCTATTTTAAAATCCATGACTCTATATTTCATTTTACAATTTTCCATAGAATCTAAAGCAGTGTATACCATGAACATATATTAAACACACATCAAATTCCTATCAAATGATGAAATAAAAAATTATAAGTAGTATATGTTAAATGGAGAAATGGATCAAAGTGACTTCTCAGGGAAAGACCTCTAAGATATCTGTGGGTAGATGTGCTTATACTGATTCTCTTAGAATTGGAAATAGTTGTGAGTGCCAATAGAGTCAGCCCTGATTTAACACATGTCTTTTCTCTTGGTCCATTTTGATGAGCAGTATGCCATGGACTATTAGCCCCCAAAACATTTTGCGTTAAATAAGATATCTCACTGCACATAATTCTCATTTTGCAGTTAGAGCTTCAGGCTTTATTACATCTGAAATACCATGGAACACATAATCTTGACTTTGATTTTTTACAATGTATTCAGGATGAACAGAGATTTTAGTGAATTTGATTCATATCATCAGCTCATTTATTAGAAGATATAATGACAGAACCATAAACCTGTCACCCGAGGTGGCACTAATGAACTACTTTTGTGAGCTCCCTAAGAAATGAGGGTAATATTTGAATTGAAATGGACAATTGAAATGGACATGGTTCTTTATTTCTAGAGGTGCAAAAATTGCACTTGTAGGTGTGAGATCCTGTCCTTGCCTGTGATTGATGTGTTTTTTTGATGAAAGAATGCCATTCTGCTGAAATTCCCAGAATTTTTATTTTAGTCTTATCCTCATCTCAATCTTAATTTCCTATACTTATTGGATGTTTCAGGTGTTCTCTTTCCTTTAAAGTAATGAGAGAAAGATAAATAGCAAATATAAATATGATTTATCTATAGAACTTTTAATTTTTAATGTCTTAGCCTTAAAGGAATCTATCACAGAACTACTGGTCCCAGGAATGTCTGTCTACACAACATTAAATAATTAGCAGTTCACCACCATAATACCACCACCAACATCACAAATCATATAATTGAGAGTCTGCAGTAGAAGCAGACATTAGTAATTATAGCAAAGGTTATTTAATTATAGATGAAATAAGTGCTATGAACAAAATGAGTACATAACAGAGACCTGATCAGTCTGGGAGGGACAGGGGAATTAGGGGAGGAGCAGGGCCAGGGAAGCTTCTCTGAAGAAGTGACATTCAAAGAGACAGGAAGTGTGAGTAGAAGAAAGGAGTGGGTTAGGTGAAGATCGGGGATTGAGTGGGGATGGGGCTTTTAAGCGAAGGAAACAACTTGTTTAGTGGCAAGAAGTTACTTAGCTCTTCAGAGTAATGAAGGAGTAATCATGTGCCTTGAACATAATGAGAAAAGAAAGGAGGATATGTAAGGCTGGATGAAAAAGTGAATAGAGGCCATATCACAAAAAAAATGTTGTTAGTAAACATAAGGAGTTTGAATTTTATTCTAAGAGAGTGGGAAGCCCTACTCTAATGACATGATCCATTTTAAAGATTACTCTGATTTTTGAAAGGAAAAAGACCGGAAGCAAGAGATCAGCTAGGAAGTTTTAGCAATACTTTCAGAGAGAGAGAGAGAGAGATGAAGGTACTTGAGTCAGGAGAGAAGGGGATGGATTTGAGATGGATCAGGGAGGTAGAAGAACATGGTGATTGCTGTTAGGTAGAGGATAAGAGAGAAGAGCTGTCCTTCAAGATTTATGGTAGAAACAGCTTGATGAATGGTACTGTCATTTACTGAATGGGAAATGGTAGAAAAGAAACAGGTTTTTGAGTTTAGTTTAGGCCAGGTTGGGTCCTGAGTTGCCTAAAGTGGGGCTGGGAGGAATGCAGTTGGATAGTCAATGGATAACTGAGACAGCAGTACTGAACAGGACACAGAATTTGAGCCACTTTTGTTCCTAATTTTCTCCAAATGAGAGCAGTTTCAGCATACTTTTGTACACCAAAACTAAACAGACAAAAAATAAAAAGTACCCCCGCACAAATTCAGTTTCAGAAATGTTGATGAATAATATGCATTTATTAGCAAGGTTTTGGGAGGCAAGAAAGGATGTTCATGGCATAGCAAAGCTTCTCATTTAGCTCCCTTGAAATATTTTAGCACTTTCCCAAGGGCTCTTTCTCAACAGCAGCTGCTTCATCTCTTACCCTCTTTTTCTACAATCCTCAACTTCACCCTTACCACTGCCTCACCCCCATCTTCCACAATAAATCTTTATTTCTGTAAGTTTAGCTTTCCCTTATTTCCTGTCATCAATAGAGTCACCACTCACCTCATCAAAACAAAGATCCAGTTCAGAAGCTACCTGCCAAAGAATGGTGAAGTTTGAAAGGACAGGGAAGACTGTAAAGAGTAAAGAAATGCTTTCCTGCAAAATAAACATGTTAATTACATATTCAGGATAATGTAAGCTATGAGTGGAATCTCAACTTGAAAAATTTACTACTGGAGAGAGAGATATTAAAGGAGCTATTGTCTAGCAACTTGAAAGGGAGGAGGAAATCCAAAAGACTAGAGGTTCCCTAAACAAAGGAAAAAGAGATTTACAAAGAATGTAATGATCAATTTATCAAATCTGTCAAAAGGTAATTTGCATATTTAAAAATACAAATGAGGCTGAGCATGCTGGCTCATGCCTATGATCCCAGCACCTTAGAAGGCCAAGATGGGTGGATCACCTGAGGTCAGGAGTTTGAGACCAGCCTGGACAACATGGTGCAACCCTATCTCTACTAACAATACGAAAATTAGCTGGGTGTGGTGGTGGGCGTCTGTAATCCCACCTACTTGGGAGGCTAAGGCGGCAGAATCACTTGGACCCTGGAGTCAGAGGTTGCAGTGAGCCGAGATGGTGCCACTGTACTCCAGCCTGGGTGACAGAGCAACACTCCATCTCAAAAAATCAAAACAATACATAAAAACAAAAATACTACAAATGATAACATTTTACTTTATAAAAAATCTGCTATATATACTTTCAGAAAACAGAAAAATTGACAGGCCCGAATTTGTGCCCCAAATCTTGCTATGAATTTCTTTTGTCTAAACATGGCAACATTATTAAGTTTTTTTAAATTTAACTAAATCTAATGTTTAAATTTAATGTTTAATTAAATTTAAAAATGTTTGTGGGTACATAGCAGGAGTGTATATTTATGGGTTACATGAGTTTTTTGTGTGTACATAATAGGTGTATGTATGGGATACATGTGCTATTTTGGTACACTCATACAATATGTAATAATCACACTCGGGTAAATGGGATATCCATCATCTCAAGCATTTATCCTTTCTTTGTGTTATAAACAATCCAATTATATCTTTTAGTTATTTTAAAATGTACAATAACATTGTTGACTGTAGTCATGCTGTTGTGCTATCAAATATGAGATCTTATTCATTCTATATAGCTATATTTCTGTACCTATTAACCATCCCTTCTGTCCCCCCACCCAATAGCCCTTCCTAGCCTCTGGTAGTCATTATTTTACTCTCTATCTCCATGAGTTCAATCGTTTAAATTTTAGCTCCCACAAGTAAGTAGGAACATATAAAGTTTGTCTTTTGGTATGTGGCTTGTTTCACTTAACATAATGTCCTCCAAGTCCATCTATGTTGTTACAAATTATGGTATCTCATTCATTTTTTATGGCTGAATAGCAGTCCATTGTGTATATATATCACATTTTCTTTATTCATTTACCTGTTGATCCATTCAATTTAAGTTGCTTCCAAATCTTGGCTATTGTGAATAGTGCTGCAATAAACATGGGAGTGCAGATATCTCTTCAACATACTGATTTCCTTTCTTTTGGGTATATACCTAGGAGTGGGATTGCTAGATCATATGGTAGTAGTGCCATTTTTAGTTTTCTGAGGACCTCCAAACTCTTTTTCCTACTGGTTGTACTAATTTACATTCCCATCAACAGTGTACAAGGGTTCCTTTTTTTAACATGCTTGTCAGCATTTGTTATTGCCTGTCTTTCTGATAAAAACCACTTTTTTTTATCAGAAAAAAACCACTGGGGTGAGATGTTACCTTATTGCAGTTTTGATTTCTATTTCTCTGATGATCAGTGATGTTGAGCACCTTTTTATATACCTGCTTGCCATTCATGTCTTCTTTTGAGAAATGTCTATTCATATCTTTTGCCTATTTTTAAAATCATATTATTAGATTTTTTCATATAGAGTTGTTTGAGCTCCTTATATATTCTAGTTGTTAATTCCCTGTCAGATGGATAGTTTGCAAATATCTTCTCCCATCTGTGGGTTGTTTCTTCACTTTGCTGATAGTTTGCTTTGCTGCAGCTTTTAAACTTGATGTGATTGCATTTGTCCATTTTTGCTTTAGTTGCCTGTGCTTGTAGAATATTACTCAAGCAATCTTTGCCCAGACCAATGTCCTGGAGAGTTTCCCCAATGTTTTCTTTTGGTACTTTCATAGTTTGGGATCTTAGGTTTAAGTCTTTAACCCATTTCAATTTGATTGTTGTATATGGTGAGAGATAGGGTTCTAGTTTCATTCTTCTGCATATGGATATCTAGTTTTTCTAGCACCATTTATTGAAAAGACTGTCTTTTCCTAATGTATACTCTTGGCAACTTTGTCAAAAGTGGGTTCAATCATTTGTATAGATTTTTTTATGGGTTTCCTGTTCTGTTCCACTGGTCTATGTGCCTGTTTCTTTATGCCAGTACCATGCTGTTTTGGTTACTATAGTTTTGTAGTATAATTTGAAGTCAAATAATGTGATTCCTCTACTTTTGTTCTTTTTGTTCAAGATAGTGTTGGCTATTCTTGGTCTTTTGTGCACTCACGTAAATGTTAAAATTGTTTTTTTTATTCCTATGAATAATGTCATTGATATTTTAATAGGGATTGCATTGAATCTATCGATTGTTTCAGGTAGTGTGGACATTTTAACAATATTGATTCTTCCAATCCATGAACATGATATAGCTTTCCTTTTCTCATGTGTCCTCTTCAATTTATTTCATCAATGTTTTATAATTTTTATTTTAGAGATCTTTCACTTTGGTTGTTAATTTCTAGGTGTTTTATTTTATTTGTAGCTATTGCAAATTGGATTACTTTCTTGATTTCTTTTTCAGACTGTCTGCTATTGGCATATAGAAATACTACTAATTTTTGTATGCTGATTTTGTATCCTGCAGCTTTACTGAATTTTTTCATCAGTTCTAATAGTTTCTTTGGTGAAGTCTTAGTTTTTTCAAACATAAGATCATATTATTTGCAAACAAGGATAATTTGACCTCTTCCATTCGAATTTGGATGCTCTTCATTTATTTTTTTGTCTGACTGCTCTAGCTGGAATTTCAGTACTATGTTGAATAACAGTGGTGAAAGTGGGCATCCTTGTCATGTTCCAGATCTTAGAAGAATGACTATAGTTTTTCCCCATTTAGTATGATACTAGCTGTGAGTCTGTCATATATTTCTCTTCTTGTGTTGAGGTATGTTTCTTCTACATCCAGTTTATCCAGGTTTTTTTTTTTTTAATCATGGCAGAATGTTAAATTTCATCAAAGCCTTTTTCATAATCAATTAAAGTGATCATATAATTTTGTCCTTCATTTTGTGGATATGGTGTATCACATTGATTGATTTGAGTATGTTGAACCATCCTTGCATCCTTGGAATAAATCCCACTTGGTCATGATGAATATTCTTTTTAATTTGTTGTTGAATTCTGTTTGCTAATATTTTTTGTTGAGGATTTTTGCATCAATGTTCATCAGTGACATTGGCCTGTAGTTGCCTTTTTTGATGTGTCTTTGTCTCGTTTTGGTATCAGGGTAACACTGGCTTCATAGGACGAGTTTGAAGTATTCCCTCCTCCTCTATTTTTTGGAGTAGTTTGAGTAGGATTGGTATTAATTCTTCCTTAAACGTTCGGGTAAAATTCAGCAGTAAAGCCATCTGGTCCTGGGTATTTCTTTGCCATGAGACTTTTTATTACAACTTTGATCTTGTTACTTGTTTTTGGTCTCGTCAGGTTTTGAATTTCTTTATGGTTCAATCTTGGTAGGCTCTGTGTGTCTAGGAATTAATCCATTTTTCTTCTAGATTTTCCAATTTATTGGCATATAATTGCTCAGTGTAGCCTCCAGTGAGCCTTTGAATTTCTGTGGTATCAGTTGTAATGTCTTCTTTTTCATCTCTGATTTTATTTATTTGGATCTTCTCTCTTTTTTTCTTAGTCCAGCTAAAGGTTTGTCAATTTTGTTTATCTTTTCAAAAAATAACTTTTTATTTTGTTGATCTTTTGTATTGTTTTCTTCCTTTCAACTCTTTCTGCTCTGATCTTATTTCTTTTCTTCTACTAATTTTAGACTTGATTTGCTTGCTTTTCTAGTTCTTTAAAATTCATCAAGTTGTTTATTTGAAGTTTTTTGACTTTTTTAAAGTAGGTGCTTGACATGGTTTGGCTGTGTTCCTACCCAGATCTCATCTTGAGTTGTAGCTCCCATGATTCCCACGCATTGCGGGGGGGACCCAGTGGGAGATAACTGAATGATTGGTGCAGTTTCACCCATACTGTTCTCGCACTAGTGAATAAGTCTCACAAGATCTTGTGGTTTCTTTTTTTTTTTGAGACGGAGTCTCGCTCTGTAGCCCAGGCTGGAGTGCAGTGGCCGGATCTCAGCTCACTGCAAGCTCCGCCTCCCGGGTTCACGCCATTCTCCGGCCTCAGCCTCCCGAGTAGCTGGGACTACAGGCGCTGCCACCTCGCCCGGCTATTTTTTGTATTTCTTAGTAGAGATGGGGTTTCACCGTGTTAGCCAGGATGGTCTCGATCTCCTGACCTCGTGATCCGCCCATCTCGGCCTCCCAAAGTGCTGGGATTACAGGCTTGAGCCACCGCGCCCGGCCGATCTTGTGGTTTCATAAGGCATTTCCCTTTTCACTTGGCTCTCATTCTTTCTTGCCTGCCACCATGTAATATGTGCCTTCCACCATGACTGTGAGGCCTCCCCAGCCATGTGAACTGTGAGTCCATTAAAACTCTTTTGCTTTATAAATTACCCACTCTTTGGTGTGTCTTTATCAGCAGCATGAAAATGGACTAATACGGTAAATTGGTACTGGGAGTGGGATGCTTCTGAAAAGATACCCCAAAATGTGGAAGCGACTTTGGAACTGGGTAACAGGCAGAGGTTGGAACAGTTTGGAGGACTCAGAGGAAGACAGGAAAATGTGGGAAAATTTGGAACTCCCTAGAGATTTGTTGAATAGCTTTGACCAAAATGCTGATAATGATAGGGATAATGAAATCCAGGCTGAGATGGTCTCAGATGGAGATGAGGAACTTCTTGGGAACTGGAGTAAAGGTGACTCTTGTTATATTTTAGTAAAGAGACTGGCAGCATTTTGCCCCTGCCCTAGAGATTTGTGGAACTTTGAACTCGAAAGAGATAATTTAGGGTGTCTGGTGGAAGAAATTTTCAAAGCAACAAAGCATTCAAGAGGTGACTTGGATGCTATTAAAGGCATTCAGTTTTAAAAGGGAAACAGAGCATAAAAGTTCAGAGAATTTGCAGCCTGACATTGCAATAGAAAAGAAATACCCATTTTCTGAGGAGAAATTCAAGCTAGAGGCAGAAATTTGCATAAGTAACGAGAAGCCAAATGTGAATCACCAAGACCATGGGGAAAATGTCTCCAGGACACTTCAGAGAACTTTGCAGCAGCCTCTCTCATCACACGGTGATGAGAGGCCTAGGAGAAAAGAATGGTTTTGTGGGCTGGGCCAAGGGTCCCTTTGCTGTGTGCAGTCTAGGGACTTGGTACCCTGTGGCCCAGCTGCTACAGCCATGACTAAAAAGGTCCAAGGTACAGCTTGGGCCATGGCTTCAGAGGGTGCAAACCCCAAGCCTTGGCAGCTTTCATGTGGTGTTGAGCCTGCGGGTGCACAGGAGTTAAGAACTGAGGTTTGGGAACCTCCACCTAGATTTCAGAGGATGTATGAAAATACCTGGTCCAGGCAGAAATTTGCTGCAGGAGTGGGCCCCTCATGGAGAATCTCTGCTAGAGCAGTGTGGAAGGGAAATGAGGGGTCAGAGCCCCCATACAGAGTCCCCATTGGGCACTGCCTAGCAGGACTGTGAGAAAAGGGCCACTGTACTCCAGACCCTAGGATGGTAGATCCACTGACAGCTTGCACCATGCACCTGGAGAACCTGCAGACACCACCAGCCCATGAAAGCATCTGGGAACGAGGTTGTACCCTGCAAAGCCACAGGGGTAGATCTGCCTAAGACCATGGGAACCCATCTCTTACATCAGCGTGACCTTGATATGAGACATGGAGTCAAAGGAGGTTATTTTGGAGCTTTAAGATTTGACTACCCCACTAGATTTCAGACTTGCATGTGATCTGTAGCCCCTTTATTTTGTTCAGTTTCTCCCATTTGGAAGGGCTGTATTTATCCAATGCCTGTATCCCCATTTTATCTAGGAAGTAACTAACTTGCTTTTGATTTTACTGGCTCATATATGGAAGGGACTTGCCTTGACTTATATGAGACTTCAGACCGTGGACTTTTGAGTTAATGCTGAAATGAGTTTAGCCTTTGGGAGGCTTTTGGGAAGGCATGGTTGGTTTTGAAATGTGAGGACATGAGATTTGGGAGGGGCCAGGTAGGATGATATGGTTTGGCTGTGTTCCCAGCCAAATCTCATCTTAAATTGTAGCTCCCATGATTCCCACGTGTTATGGGAGGGACCCAGTGGAAGATAATGGAATCATGGGCACAGTTTCCCCCATATTGTCCTTGTGGTAGTGAATAAGTCTCATGAAATCTGACGGTTTTATACGTCATTTCCCTTTTCACTTGACTCTCATTCTCTCTTTACTGCTGCCATGTAAGATGTGTCTTCCACTATGATTGTGAGGCCTCCCCAGCCACATGGAACTGAGTCCATTAAACCTCTTCTTTATAAATTACCCAGTCTCAGGTGTGTCTTTATGAGCAGTGTTGAAACAGACTAATACAGTGCTTATAGGTGTAAACTTCCCTCTGAGTACTGCTTTTGGTGTATCCGATAGGTTTTGGTATGTTGTGTTTCCATTATCTTTTGTTTCAAAAAATTTTTCAATTTCCTTCTTTTTTCTTCATTGACCCACTGGTCCTTAAGAAGCATATTGTTTAATTTCCATGTATTTGTATAGTTTCCAAAATTCCTCTTGTTATTGATTTCTAGTTTTATTTCACTGTGGTCAGAGAAGATACTTCATATAATTTCTATTTTTTGAATGTTTCAAGAGTTGTTTTGTGACCTAACATATGGTCTATCTTTGAAACTGATCCACATACTGAGGAGAAGAAAGTGTATTCTGTACTCATTGCCTGATATCTGTTAGGTCCATTTGGTCCGTGGTGCAGATTAAGTCTGATGTTTCTTGTTGATTTTTTGTCTGAATGATCTGTCCAAGGCTGAAAGTGGAGTGTTGAGGTCTCTAGCTGTTATTTTATTGGGGTCTATCTCTCTTTTTAGCTCTAATAATATTTGCTGTATACATTTAGCAAATATTATTTGTATAATAGTATTTAGCAAATTATGTATAATAATATAATAGCAAATTATGTAGTGACCTTGTCTCTTTTTACAGTTTTTGTCTTGAAGTCTATTTTGTCTTAGCTACTCCTGCTCTTAATAGGTTTCCATTTGCATGGACTATATTTTTTCATCCCTTTTATTTGTCTATGTGTGTCTTTATGGGGTGAAGTGTTTGTTATAGGTGACTGATATTGGGTGTTTTTTGTTAATCCATTCAGCCATTCCATATCTTTTGATTGAAGAACTTAGTCCATTTGCATTCAATGTTATTATTGATAAGGAAGGACTTACTCCTGCCATTTCGTTATTTATTTTCTGGTTGTTTTGTGGTCTTATCTTTTTTTTTTTTTCCTTCCTTCTTGTCTTCCTTTTCATGAAGGTAATTTTCACTGGTGACGTGTTTTAATGTCTTGCTTCTTAGTTTTTGTGTATTTGTGCATGTTTTCTGATTTAAGGTTACCATGAGGACTGCAGATAATATCTTATACTCCCATTAATTTAAACTGATGGCAATTCAACACTGATTGCACAAACAAACAAGCAAAGAAAACTAATGAAGACTCCACATTTTAACTTCATCCTTCCACTTTTTAATGTTTTGTTGTTTGTATTTATATCTTATTGTATTGTCTATGTATGTCTTGAAAAGTTGTTGTAATTTTTTTCTAATTGGTTCATCTTTTAGTCTGTCTACTTAAGATATAAGTAGTTTATATATCACAATTACAGTATTATAGTATTCTGGGTTTTGTTGTGTACTTACTATTACCAGGGAGTTTTGTACCCTCAGATGATATTTGTATTGCTCTTTAACACCATTTTCTTTCAGATTGAAGTATTTCCTTTAGCATTGTTTGTAGGACAGGTCTGGTGTTGATGAAATCTCTCAGCTTTTGTTTATCTGGGAAAACATTTTTCCTTCATAAAACATTATTTTTACATTTTATTTTTTTTCTCCACATAGAAGGGGTTGGTAATATGAATAATTTTTGTTCTGTATTTCCTAGTAATTCTGAGATAAAGGGAAGTAGTTGAACTTTAAATGTTTTAAATTAAAAGGTGGTCCAATAACAAGACTGAATTACTAAATAGAAAGCTATGTTTGTCTTCAGTGAATGGCAAGAGTCCAGGTCTTGGTAGGGAACATATGATTCTAAAAAGAGGTCATGATTTTGAATAGAAAGGCAAAGCAAGTTTGATACAACTCTTTCAAATGATTTTAGATTCTGGAAAAGGAAAAATGGGCAATTAGTTATTCTTTGTGTTAAAGTTAGTATTCACCATGCTGTTTTGTTTTGCTTTATAAAGTTTCCTTGAATTCCAAACTTTTTTTTTTTTTTTAAACTTTTTGCTCTCAGTTATCCAGGAGGAAAACATTGAAGGATAAAGTATATTCTTCATCTTGATATCTCTTCAAGAACACAGAAAATTGTCTCTTACCTTCCTCATTCCACTTCCGAATCTTATCACTGGAAATTTATGGCAGTTGTCACGGAGGAAAAAGGAAAACCCAAATAGGCCATAATGATGATTTGGGGCAGACTTGGGAATGTGGATGTGCCCCTGGGAGTTTTATCAAGCACCACAATTTTGACTAAGTTGGATCTAGCTCCAATAGAAAACTAGAAACAATAAAATATAACCCCCACATATCTTTAAAGAGATGCAAACAATCTCTGCTCCAAGCAGTAATTCAATCTAGGCAGGTAGCATTTGCTTTGCTACATCTTATGAGCTTGGTAGGGTGATTAGACATTTTAATTCCTTCTCTGCTGAATGTTTAAGTTCATTGCCTGTTCACTAACATTTCCTTTTAGATTACTGCTGGCCTGCTTGGGGTTCAAGATCAGAATTGTAATTTGAGGATTATGAGAATAAGGCTGATCAATGTTATTTTTCAGATGCTTTTCTGGTTATCTTTCTTGAGCTTTTCTCAGACAGGGCCAAGGAAGGGAGTGAGATATTTTGCTGTTTAGGTGAAACAAAGAATGGAGGGAAAGTGAGATGAATGGAAGAATACATCTAGATGTAGTCTGTCCCTTTCACTGCTACTATTTTCCCTTTCAAAAAAAGATTGTGTAAATCAAGCTTCCTTTTGCCAATAAAATTATGATAGTTTGCCACATGCTGCGCATCATGCTTTATCATGATAAAGAAACGGTAGTTTTAAATGAAAGCATTTGATGATTTGTCAGGCCTTTGGCAGTTGATCAGCCACATTGTGAAAGGACAGTAATATCGCTGCTATGCTGAGGCTGCTTAAAGAATATGAAATGTGGATCATGGCACTGAGGTAGTTGACGGTAAATCAGATTTGATTTCCCCTCTGAGAGCACAAAATGAACCTTGTCGTTATCAGGAAGAGAAATGAAATCTTTAAATATTTCTCAATGTTTTGTCATCTCTGCCTGTCGGCGTGATTTAACATAAAATTTCCCCAAAGTAGGAAGTGCAGGTATTATTTCATTTCATTTCAAAGATAAACTTCACAGTTTTTCCCTATAAATTACTTGAAAAGCCCCCAATTTGCAATTGTGGAGGTAACTTAAGATCAATTGCATTTTAAAATAAAATAGTATTAGTAAAAAATGTGCTTTGTGTTTTGTCCCCTGCCAATAGCCTGGCAGTCCGTAACCACAGTGATATCCTAGTGTTTACGGGAAAATATCAGAAGGGCCAAGAGAAGTTGCTTATAAATGGTTTAACTGTGCTGCCAAAACCATTTGTTTATTGAACTTTTGACTGCACATTTCTTATATGACCTGTGGTCACCTATTTTCAAGTGTTAAACTCCTGTTTTGTTTTTTACCTTTCCCCCTTATTCTACTTATTTAATGGTAATAAGACTTTGCAGACAGTTGCAAAATTTCTATTACCCCAACATCTAAAATGCAATTTTAAAGAAAAAATACTTTTTTCTTTTTATTATTAGCATATGAATAATGCATGCTCACTGCAGAAAAAAAATAAAGATATCAACAACAACAAACATCGCCCATGACCCAGAGAGAACCACTGTTAACATTCTTGTTTACGTTCCTGTGAACTTAATACACGAATATATTTTATTTAACATTGGATCATTCATTCTCAATTATGGGGTATTAGAGAATGAAGCCTTGCAAATTTCTGTTTTTTGGTCTCAGGGTTAAAATCTGAATATTCAAATTAGTTTATTTGCAAGCTCTGTTCAGTATTTTACTGCAAGGGGAGAATATCTTTTTTTTTTTTTTCATTTCCACTAAAGAAAGAATAAGATATATAAACTGCCAAGTGTAACCTAAGGTATTTGGGTTATGTCTGAAGAAAATTTGCTTGATATTATTATTAGTTACTGGAACAAATATGTTATTGATCATTAATACTTCCGCACTTCCAGCATCAAGCCAGGCAGCAATTATCCTATTTGTTGACTGGATGACTGACTTGACTAAATGATAAGCAGAAGAGGCTTTTCCTAAATCCCTACTTAGTGTGGGACAGGCTAAAGCAAATAAACAAACTTCTCAATGAATTGCAGCCCACGACAATGTTGTAGATAAAGAATTAAAAAATTATAGATAGCAGAATAGTAAATTCTGAGAAAGGCTAAAATTAATTAATGCTTTATTTCTGCTCCGTGTTTTTCTGTCTTCCATAGACTCTGTTTGGAAAGAAGCAGATGTTGAAATCCTTATAGAAAGTTTGAGTTCAGGCTGACTGAGATATCCCAGAGTGCCACATGCATTAATATTTTCCCCTCATACTAATGTAGTAAATTAGATTCTATTATTATGTCCACATTACAATTAGAGTAACAGAGTGAGGTTTGTTGGTTCAATAGTTAGCATCTACTATGTTTAGGAAATGCACTGAATACTGGGATATGGCAGTGATTTCATGGAAGAAAATCCTAGCCCTCTTGGAGTTTGTATTCTAGTAGGGGAGATAGACAACCAATGAGATGAATAGATATATTAAGTGCAAGAAGGTAGTGAGTATTATGGTGAAAAATAAAGAAGAAGGGGCTATAGAGAGTGTTCTGATATAAGATTTGACAGGTCTCAAATCTAGGTATTCTGTCTTCAAACCCTCTGCTACTCTGATTACAGTAAGATACAAAGAACCAGAGATTTTCATCTGAAGATACTGCCTGAGATGGATTCATAGGAAAGAATAACTTCTGTGGTTCATGAATTACTCTTAAGATAAGCAATAAATCTGAATAAGCGTCCCGGAAAGAAGAAGGGCTGCAGTATCATCACAAATAAGGAAGCTAGAGGAGTTGTTTTCAAACAAATAAAAGCAAGCACTGCTATTTGGCCCCTGTTGAAAGGCCAGAGTTAGAATCAGTCAGCGTTGGATTCCTGTTTACTTCTAGCATTGTGTCAACAAGCCTGTGGAGTACTCAAAACACCAAAGACCAGCAGATGTTTCTGACATATTTACTTTGTCGAAAAGTCAACATGTATTATTTTTCATCTTGTGAATGTGTCCTCACCTTCTGCACTCTGCCCTAGTTTTCCCTCATATCAACCATTCCTCAAATCCTCCCTTCTAATTTAGCCAAGCTTGGAAGAAATTTTCTTGTGGAGAATGTGTCTTGGGTAGAGTGCACTGAACACTGAATGGATCACAGTAAAACTGCTAATTCTTTATCTATATGAGTTACCGCAATTTTCAGAGAAAAAGCGTTTTAGAAATATTGGGGTGAAGAAGGAATGTTACTAGAATACAGAACCAGAAGATGACCTTGTCTGAAGTAGTTCATCTCTAAGTGTTTCAGTCAGTGTTCAGCCCAAGAAGCAGAACTAGTAGAATGGATAGATAGACAGATAGATGGATGATAGATAGGTTGTAGATAGCTAGAAAGCTAGATGGAGTGGAAGAAAAGAAAGGGAGGGAGTAAGGAAGGGAGGAAGAGAGATTTATTACAAGGAATTGACTTACTGGACTGTGGGAGCTGGCTAAGTGAATCTGAAATCCACTGGGCAGGCAATAAGGAAAGGAAGCTCATGGGTAAGCTCCAACATATGGGGCATGAGTGGGAGCTACTCTCCATAGGCAGAATTTCTTCTCTTTCTGTGCAACATCAGCCTTGCTTTTAAGTTTTTCTAGCTCATTCAATCATGCCCATTTAGATTACCATGGATAATCCACCACACTCAAAGTCAGCTGGCTAGGAGCTTTAATTACAGATGCAAGGTTCCTTCGTAGCAACACCTAGGATGGTGTTTGATCAAATAACTGGACACTGTAGCCTAGATAAGTTGACACATCAAAAACAAAACAAAAACGGATGAGTCACCTTGTAAATCTGATTTTTGAGAATCTTAATTGGGATATGTATTGCAAAGCCCTGAAATATGTAACTTTCCCTTTAAGGCTTCTAACTTAAAAAAAAAATTTTTTTTGTTTCAATGTGAAAAGTACACTTTTGTCTTTTCAGCTGTCAATACTTGTCAAAACCATGAGAAATGTATTTTTAAATGTGATGATTAATGAATCAGTGCAGTGTTTCTGCTATGTCTTTCAAATTCATTTCATATTAAAAATAAAGCAAGATGAAACAGATTATCTGTTAGTCAAATACAGAGTTTTTTGCCCACTGAAGAACAAACTACATTCCTTCCCTCGTTTTTGCAAGCAAATTCCAACTTGTTTATTCTTGATGGCAGGGGTTAGATATTGTATCCAGCCCCAGTGGACATGATCAGTTAAAACCAGTCATGGAGATCTTTTTGCTAGTAACTGGGCCAGGAATAGTCATGTGACCCAGTTTTGGCCAAGGGAATATACATGGAGATCAAATGGAAGCTTTTCAGAAGGATTTAACATCCCTATGAGAGAGGCACAAAAGAATGAAGCTCTTTTGGTCCTGCCCTCTTCCTACTTGGGAAGACTTTGGACTGATACTGTAATGCTTGAAGTTCTGGAGACAACATGTGATCATAAAAGGATACATTATTGGCACTTTGTGGATAGCAGAGCAAAAGGGAAGAGCCATATTCTGATAATACCCTGGAGCTACTGAACTAACCTGCATATTCCACCATCAGACTTTATAAGTATGGACCATACTATAGTGCCAGAAAATAAGGAAATGCTCAAAAAACTCTACAATGGTATAGGTATGTCAAAGAGACACAGAAGCCAACTGAGAAAACTGTCAATAGCTAAAACTGAAAAAAAATTGGCGCAATAAAACAAATGAGACAATATTGGGTTATAATCCTAAATATTCATGAATATCCATGAGCCGATGCTGATGTAAATGACTAAATAAATAAACAAATGGGGGAAGATAACCAAATTTCTTCTACAGAAGAATTTCAAAGAATTTATGTAGCTGCTCCAGCCCCAAGGAAGTGGAGGATAACTCCTACTCCTTAAGTTTGGCTGGTACACACAGTAGCCTCTTTCCAAAGAGTAAAGTATGGAAAGAGGTTGAAGAGAGTAACTTCTCAGTGGAAAAGCCCAATGTATTAGTTTTCTATTGGTGCTGTAACAAGTGATCACAAAGTTAGTGATGGAAAACAATGATACTTTATTACCTTACAGTTTTGGGGTTCTAACACTGGACTAACATCAAGGTCTTAGCAGGGATGTGGACAGGACTACATTCTTTTTGGGGGGCTCCAGGAAAGAATCAGTTTCCTTGCCTTCTCCAGCTTCTAGAGGCTGCCTACATTCCTTGGCTCAAGGTCCCCTTTCTCTATCTTTAAAGTCATAAAACAACAGGTCCAGTTCTTCTCACATTACGTCACTTGGACCTGCTTCCTTCATCTGCTTTCTTCTTTCCTCTGACTCTCTCTTCTTCCTTTTGATTGCATTGGGCCTTCCCAGGTAATTTGGGATAGCTTTCCTATCAGAAGGTCCATTGATTGGAAAGCTTAATTCCATTAGTAATCTTAATTTCTTTTTGTCATGTAACCTGACATATTCACAGATTCCAAGGATTAGGGCATAGAAACATTTGCCGGGAGCAGGGGCTAGTATTCTGTCTACTACATCTGGCTAATGTTGCCTTAGCCAGGTGGTCAGGGCTCACAGCAATAGTGGTAAGTCATGCTGATAAATCATGTACATTTGATTGGTGATGAGAGTGTTACATTACCTCTCTGATGTTTCCCCCCTCCAACCCAACCATACCCAAGTCTAATCATGAGAAAAATATTAATACCAGGCACATCCATTGAAGGACATTCAATAAAATACCTGAACAATACTACTCCAAACTATCAAGGGTCATTGCGGTAGGAATGTGAATGGTCCCTAGGTGCTGGAAAAGACAAGGAAATAGACTCTTCTCTAGAGCCTCCAGAAAGGACCAAGCCCTCCTGACACATTGATTTCAGCCCAGTTAGACCTGTATTAGACTTATGGTCTACAGAACTGGGAGATAATACATTTAGATTATTTTAAGCCACTGAGTTTGTGGTGATATTTTACTACAGCAAAAGAAAAGTAATACTGTCATCAAAAACAAGAAAAGTCTGAGAAACTGTCACAGCCAAGAGGAGTCTAAGAAGATTTGACAACTAAATGAAATGTAGTATCTGGATGGGATCCAGGAACAGAAAAAAGAGCATTAAGTAAAAACTAAGGAAATCCATACAAAATGTGGATACTAATTAATAACAATGTATAAATATTAATTAATTAATTGTGCCAAATGTGCAGTGTCAATAGGGAAAGCTGCGTGTCAGGTACATGAGAGCTTTCTGTACTATCTTTGTAATTTTTCTGTAAACCTAAAACTATTCTAAAATGAAACATTTAACAAAGAATAAAAAGTAAATGTCTTAGTATATAAGCCACTATTAAAATGGTGTTCCAATGTTGTAGGTAAAACTATACAAATGCCAAATGGATGATCCAGGTAATACTTTATTAAGTTATCTACCACGTACAGGGGAACCGTAGGGTATATAAAAATGAATCTTTCAGGATCCCCCTTCTCAAGGAACCCAAGTTCTAGTTTGGATGATAACACATTTGTGAGTTGCTATAATAGTGAGAAAATTCATAAAAGCCACGAGGCTAAAGTTCAAAGGACATTTGGAATAGAAAAATGAACTTCCACTTGGGGACTTTGTGAAGGACGTAGCATTTGTATTCTGCCTTGAAATATAACCAGAGCTTGTACATGCATGCTTGAAGGTGAAGCAGAAGACTGACAAGCCAAAAGTATTAGAACAAAGGCCTAGGAAAAGAGGATGTTAGCAGAAGTATGTTGAATTAAAGTGCCTTGAACACCTGAATTATGTCTGCCTTTTTCATCATTATATCCTCTTTGCGTCCAACAAAACATGCAGCAATTGCTCCACAAATATCTGTTGATTAATGGAAGGAAAAATAGATGGAAAATAAGTTGTGAAGATCTCCGATGCCAAATTAATGAGTTTAGCCACTTAAAGTTTTTAAGCAAAACAACATGATTTGAGCTGCTCTGTGGAAAGATTAATCTGGCAAAAAAAGCAGTTCAGATGGAAAGGGAGATGAAGGAAAATATTAAACTTGTACAAGTGAGAAATTATAATTATAGTAATCTTATTTGTTTGCTAAAATAATCACTAGGCTCTTTTTATTAAAAATTTGATTTTTGTTTATGTCAAATTAACACCTTATAAAAATCAGTGATTTATAATGAAAAATACCAGTCTCCTGTTCAAGCAGAACAACCCCAGTATCTCTGTAACAAAGACAGCAGCTTTCAACTCTTTTAACCATTTATTCTAATATTTACCTCCTTATTTTTAAGTTTCAAACACATATGACTAGTTCTTAATTTTGAAATTTTATGTACTATTTTTTGACTCTCCACTCTGAAAAATGAGCATTTCACTTTCTCATACTGAATCATAATCCCTTATACTCACTCCCATAATTCCTTTTCCCCATCTGTCTAGTATAGATATAGTAATCATTTTTGCTAATCAATATTTGATGTTTACAAATTTATCATAAATAATGGCTAGACCAATGGCTAAGCCATATGGTCTACTATGATTATCACAATTTCTTTCTTACACAACTTTTTGTTTTTGTTGAAGGTAATAATTGCTTTGTTTTTTATTTACTTAGTTTTCCATAGGTCTTTCAATGTGGTTAAGCACACTATGAAGTCTAAGGCACCAATTTGGAGCAAATATTTTCTAAGATCGTTCTCAGGATAATATATTACTATAAGCCATATTGTCTTTGAAATTCTAACTGCCTTTTAAAGAAATGGACACTCTTGTTTCTTTGATTTCACGTTTTTCTCTTTATTCTTTGGTTTTCTTGAAGTATGTTCTCCAAGGAACTTACTCTGATATTTGAAAGGTAATAGTCTTAAAAGATTATATGTCTATATACTATTTTTCTAATTAATATATTAGATGGATATAAAAGTCTAGTTCGAAATTAGTTTTTCCTGAGAATTTTGAAGACTTGCCAGTTATCATCTAGTGCCTAGTGGTATGCCTTTTTGATTTCTGATTTTTTCCATGCAGCATGTTTGTTATCCTTGGGAGTTTCTGAGGTTTAAAAACAATCCATGATGTTCTGAAACCTCACTAATGTATGCCTTGGTGCAGGTACTTGATATGGTTTGGGTCTATGTCTCTACCACATCCCATGTTCAATTGCAATCCCCAGTGTTAGAGGTGAGGCCTGTTGGGAGGCAATTGTATGATGGGGGTATATCCTTCATGAATGGTTTAACACCATCCCTTTGGTGCTGTTCTTGTGGTAGTTAGTAAGTTATTGTGAGATCTGGTTGTTTAAAAGTGTGTAGCATCTCCCCTGCCCTCTCTTTCTCCTGTCTCAGCCATGTAAGACGTGCCTGCTTTGCTTCACCTTCTGCCATGATTGTAAGTTTCCTGAGACCTCCCCAAGAAGCAGATCCTGCCATGCTTCCTGTACAGCCTGCAGAACCATGAGCCAATTAAACCCCTTTCATTTATAAGTTACCCAGTCTCAGTAATTTCTGTAAAGAAGTGTGAGAACAGGCTAATGTGGTACTTCTTCCTTATTTTCCATGTAATTACGTTTTTGTTCTATTTTTGACAGTTGTTTCCTCTAGCTTTAATTTCTAATACTTCAAATGAATACAAGTATTATATACTCTTAATCATCTTATGTTATTTATTTTCTGAAGATTTTTAAAAACAAAATTTCTGTTCTCATTTCATGGATATAATTGTTCCTTTCTGAGAATATTAATTACAGCTTTGGGGAAATTTTTTACTCAGAGTTCTTCTTCTCATTTATTTTATTTAATATTTCATGTTCTCAAAGGTCTAATGATCCTTGACTTCTATTCAGTGTGATTTAAGGTTGATTCATTCTGATTTATTCTTGGCTGAGACATCTCTATAGGGCAAATAGACAGCATTCCCAGTGTTTTGCATAGGAATCCTCAAGTGTCAACTGTATAGGTCTTTTATTTTGGGTCAACTCAGGGAAAGTTCCTCTAATCTGCAATATTCTGCCCAGAGAGCATAAATCCAGCTGCTCTTTTCTATGAACCAAATAGGGGAACTTGGATTGACAGGGTTCTTCACTCTTCACTCTGTAAACTTCCACTTAATTCTCCTGTTTTAGAATGGTACCATACATTATATTAGCCATTGGTATGCAAGGGCTCACAGAGATTATGACCTCTCAGATTCAATTCCACCAAAGAATAAGCCTCACCCCCTGTTGGGAGGCTGAGCAGTAGAGGAGAAATCTTGGACTAGAAATTTCTCATTGCATAGTTCCATAATCACTTATCTGAAACTCTTTGAGCCAGACATGTTTGAAGATTCAGATTTTTTTAGAGTTTAGAAAGTAATATGCTGCAGAAGTGATATAAATTTGGTCTTTGAACAATACATGAGTTAGGGGTGCTGAAACCTAAGCACCAGAAAATCTACCACATAACTCTGACTCCCCCAAAACCCTATTGTTGACCAGAAGCCTTACTGATAACATAGTCAATTAATGCCTATTTTGCATGTTATGATGGTATTCTTATAAGAAAGTAAGCTACAGAAAAGAAAATGTTAAGAAAATCACAAGGAAGAGAAAATATATTTATAGTGCTTTACTGTATTTATCGAGACTATAAGTTTATGTTGCCTGTTTAGAAGATTAATCATCTGTCTGAAATGGAGGGCGGGGGTGACAACTGAAGCTGCAAACCTCAATCCATGGTACATATCAAGCAATTCAACTTTTTCTTGTAATGTCATGCCTTTCTCTGCTTCTTGGGAGCACCTCCAGCATCACTAGTGGCACTCTGAATGGGTATCATGGTGTAGTTCAAGGTTTACGGTATTGCACTAAACACAGTAAGAAATACTCAAGAACCATGAGAGATTACTTTTTACTGTGATAAGCAATTTACTGGAGAGATGAACTGCTCACACAGAGATGATTAGCATCACATGGCGTTCTAAGCAGATACTTGCAACACTTGAGCTCACTGCAATAGCAACAGGAGGTGACTATGAAATTATTACAGCGCTACAGCATTACTACAGTTAATTTTATTCAGCTATGGTTTAATACTGCAACTTTGTTTGTTTACATTTCTCCTGACTGCAAATGGAACCCTGTACAGTCTGTAAGCATGTGTGTAAGTTTTGATAAATTTTAACTCTGTATAATAGATTTGTGTATACTTTACGGTAGTAAATCACAAAATAGACTCATATCTACAAATGTTTTATGCATTCATGAGATATATAACTTTTTATTAATTTTTGATATTTCTAGGTAATGGGGGTTCATCTGTGAGTCTTCAGATTGTCACAAATCTCCAAAGAACTTTCCAAGATATTTATTGAAAAAAATCTACATATAATTGGACCTGCACAGTTCAAACCCACATTGTTCAAGGCTCAACTGTATTACCTAGTGGGACCTGTAGTAGCCTCCTTAATCAAACACATTGAATTTCCTGCAGAGGAGCATGAATATTTACACTAAGAGGGGTAAATCAAGACTATGAATTAGCTTTACATATTTTAGTTCACATTTTGACAGCAAATTCGTCTGGATAAAGTAAAATTGTGCTGCCAAATAAGTTTTATAAAATTTTTTGGGTTTCAGAAATTTTGGATTTAGGAGCTGCAGGAAAAGAATGATTGAATCTCCCTCTGTCCTTAATGGTTAAGGATGCCTCCAATTCTCCAGCTTTTCTGGTTGAATTCATGTGCATCTTATTGGCTTCTCCCTTTGCAAGATTAGGGTTGTCTTTTTCTGCCCTGTTGAATCTGATACCACTTGTCCATCTGCTTTCCATCTTCCAAAATGTGGCTGATATTACTTTTCTCCTTTTGTATCTTCTACCATAATGTTTGAACATGTATGTCTTTACCAGTTTTATTACTTAACGGCCTTCTTAGTGGAATTCCAGGAATGAGCAGAGATGTGTCCAATCTGCCATGTTTAACTGTAATTCACCGGCCAAGGGTTAACCAGAACCCTGAGATCTAGAAAAAAATGGTTTGCTGAGTTAATACAACTCTATATTCTACAAACAAATCTCAATTAATTAAGAGGAGCAAGTTGCAGGGAAAAGGTAAAGGACAATGATTTCTTTCTTTTTATTTTTTCAATTATGCTTTAAGTTCTAAGGTACACGTGCACAACATGCAGGTTTGTTACATATGTATACATGTTCCCTGCTGGTGTGCTGCACCCATTAACTCCTCATTTACATTAGGTATATCTCCTAATGCTATCCGTCCCCCATCCCCCCACCACACCACAGGCCCCAGTGTATGATGTTTCCCACCCTGTGTCCAGGTGTTCTCATTGTTCAGTTCCCACCTATGAGTGAGAACATGTGGTGTTTGATTTTCTGTCCTTGCGATAGTTTCATCAGAATGATGGTTTCCAGCTTCATCCATGTCTCTACAAAGGACATGAACTCATCCTTTTTTATGGCTGCATAGTATTCCATGATGTATATGTGCCACATTTTCTTAATCCAGTCTATCATTGATGGACATTTGGGTTGGTTCCAAGTCTTTGCTATTGTGAATAGTGCCGCAGTGAACATACGTGTGCATGTGTCTTCATAGCAGCATGGTTTATAATCCTTGGGGTATATACTCAGTAATGGGATGGCTGGGTCAAATGGTATTTCTAGTTCTAGATCCTTGAGGAATGGCCACACTGTCTTCCACAATGGTTGAACTAGTTTACAGTCCCACCAACAGTGTAAAAGTGTTCCTATTTCTCCACATCCTCTCCAGCACCTGTTGTTTCCTGACTTTTTAATGAAGGCCATTCTAACTGGTGTGAGATGGTATCTCATTGTGGTTTTGATTTGCATTTATCTGATGACCAGTGATGATGAGCATTTTTTCTTGTGTCTGTTGGCTGCATAAATGTCTTCTTTTGAGAAGTGTCTGTTAATACACTTCGCCCACTTTTTTTTGAGTTTGTTAGATTTTTTCTTGTAAATTTGTTTAAGTTCTTTGTAGATTCTGCATATTAGCCCTTTGTCAGATGGGTAGACTGTAAAAATTTTCTCCCATTCTGTAGGTTGCCTGTTCACTCTGATGGTAGTTTATTTTGCTGTGCAGAAGCTCTTTAGTTTTATTAGATCCCATTTGTCAATTTTGGCTTTTGTTGCCATTGCTTTTGGTGTTTTAGTCATGAAGTCCTTGCCCATGCCTATGCCCTAAATGGTATTGCATAGGTTTTCTTCTAGGGTTTTTATGGTTTTAGGTCTAACATTGAAGTCTTTAATCCATCTTGAATTAATTTTTGTATAATGTGTAAGGAAGGGATCCAGTTTCAGTTTTCTACACATGGCTAGCCAGTTTTCCCAGCACCGTTTATTAAATAGGGAATCCTTTATCCATTTCTTGTTTTTGTCAGGTTTGTCAAAGATCAGATGGTTGTAGATGTGTGGTATTATTTCTGAGGGCTCTGTTCTGTTCCATTGGTCTATATATCTGTTTTGGTACGAGTACCATGCTGTTTTGGTTACTATTGACTTGTAGTATAGTTTGAAGTCAGGTAGCGTGATGCCTCCAGCTTTGTTCTTTTGGCTTAGGATTGTCTTGGCAATGTGGGCTCTTTTCGGTACCACATAAACTTTAAAAAAAAGCTTTTTTGGTTCCATATGAACTTTAAAGCAGTGTTTTCCAATTCTGTGAAGAAAGTCATTAGTAGCTTGATGGGGATGGCATTGAATCTATAAATTACCTTGGGCAATATGGCCATTTTCATGATATTGATTCTTCCTATCCATGAGCATAGTATGTTCTTCCATTTGTTTGTGTCCTCTTTTATTTCCTTGAGCAGTGGTTTGTAGTTTCCTTGAAGAGGTCTTTTACATCCCTTGTAAGTTGGATTCCTAGGTATTTTATTCTCTTTGAAGCAATTATGAATGGGAGTTCATTCATGATTTGGCTCTCTGTTTGTCTGTTACTAGTGTATAAGAATGCATGTGATTTTTGCACGTCAATTTTGTATCCTGAGACTTTGCTGAAGTTGCTTATCAGCTTAAGGAGATTTTGGGCTGAGACAATGGGGTTTTCTAAATATACAATCATGTCATCTGCAAACAGGGACAGTTTGACTTCTTGTTTTCCTAACTGAATACCCTTTATTTCTTTCTCTTTCCTGATTGCCCTAGGCAGAACTTCCAACACTATGTTAAATAGGAGTGGTGAGAGAGGGCATCCCTGTCTTGTGCCAGTTTTCAAAGGGAAGGCTTCCAGTTTTTGCCCATTCAGTATGATATTGGCTGTGGGTTTGTTATAAATAGCTCTTATTATTTTGAGATACATTCCATCAATTCTGAATTTATTGAGAGTTTTTAGGATGAAGGGCATTGAATTTTGTCAAAGGCCTTTTCTGCATCTATTGAGATAATCATATGGTTTTTGTCTTTGGTTCTGTTTATGTGCTGGATTACATTTATTGATTTGCATATGTTGAACCAGCCTTGCACCCCAGGGATGAAGCCCACTTGATCATGGTGGATAAGCTTTTTGATGTGCTGCTGGATTTGGTTTGCCAGTATTTTATTGAGGATTTTTGCATCGATGTTCATCAGGGATGAAATCTCTATTGGTCTAAAATTCTCTTTTTTTGTTGTTTCTCTGCCAGGCTTTGGTATCACTATGATGTCGGCCTCATAAAATGAGTTAGGGAGGATTCTCTCTTTTTCTATAGATTGGAATAGTTTCAGAAGGAATGGTACCAGCTCCTCCTTGTACCTTGTACCGGTAGAATTCGGCTGTGAATCCGTCTGTCCCTGGACTTTTTTTGGTTGGTAGGCTATTAATTATTGCCTCAATTTCAGAGCCTGTTATTGTCTATTCGGGGATTCAACTTCTTTCTGGTTTAGTCTTGGGAGGGTGTATGTGTTCAGGAATTTATCCATTTCTTCTAGATTTTCTAGTTTATTTATGTAGAGGTGTTTATAGTATTCTCTGATGGCAGTTTGTATTTCTGTGGGATTGGTGGTGATATCCCCTTTATCATTTTTTATTACGTGTATTTGATTCTTCTCTCTTTTCTTCTTTACTAGTCTTGCTAGCGATCTATCAATTTTGTTGATCTTTTCAAAAACCAGCTCCTGGTTTCACTGATTTTTTTTTGAAGGATTTTTTGTGTCTCTATCTCCTTCAATTCTGCTCTGATCTTAGTTATTTCTTGCCTTCTGCTAGCTTTTGAATGTGTTTGCTCTTGCTTCTCTAGTTCTTTTAATTGTGATGTTAGGGTGTCAATTTTAGATCTTTCCTGCTTTCTCTTGTGGGCATTTAGTGCTATAAATTTCCCTCTACACACTGCTTTAAATGTGTCCCAGAGATTCTGGTATGTTGTATCTTTTCTCTCACTGGTTTCAAAGAACATCTTTTTTTCTGCCTTCATTTCGTTATGTACCCAGTAGTCATTCAGGAACAGGTTGTTCCGTTTCCATGTAGTTGAGTGGTTTTGAGTGAGTTTCTTAATCCTGAGTTCTAGTTTGATTGCACTGTGGTCTGAGAGACAGTTTGTTATAATTTTTGTTCTTTTACATTTGCTGATGAGTGCTTTACTTCCAACTGTGTGGTCAATTTTATAATAAGTGCAATGCGATAATCTGGGTGCTCCTGTATTGGGTGCGTATATATTTAGGATAGTTAGCTCTTCTTGTTGAATTGATTGCTTTACCATTATGTAATGGCCTTCTTTGTCTTTTTTGATCTTTGTTGGTTTAAAGTCTCTTTTATCAGAGACTAGGATTGCAACCCCTGCTTTTTTTTTTTGTTTTCCATTTGCTTGGTAGATCTTTTTCTATCCCTTTATTTTGAGCCTTTGTGTGTCTCTGCACAGGAGATGGGTCTCCTGAATATAGCACACTGATGGATCTTGACTCTTTATCCAATTTGCCAGTCTGTGTCTTTTAATTGGAGCATTTGACCCATTTACATTTGAGGTTAATATTGTTATGTGTGAATTTGATCCTGTCATTATGATGTTAGCTGGTTATTTTGCTGAGTACCTGAGACTACAGGTGCATGCCACCATGCCCGATTAATTTTTGTATTTTTATTACAGATGGGGTTTCACCATGTTGGCCAGAATGATCTTGATCTTCTGACCTTGTGACCACCCGCCTTGGCCTCCCAAAGTTCTGGGATTACAGGTGCGAGTCACTGCATCTGGTCATTTATTTTTTATTTATTTTACTTTAAGTTCTGGGATACATGTGCAGAATGTGTGGGTTTGTTACATAGATATACATGTGTCATAGTGGTTTGCTGTACCTATCAACCCATCATCTAGGTTTTAAGCCCCGCATGCATTAGGTATTTGTCCTAATGCTCTCCCTTCCCTTGGCTCCCAACCCCCTACAGGCCCCAATGTATGATGTTCCCCTCTCTGTGTCCATGTGTTCTCACTGTTCAGCTCCCACCTATGAGTGAGAACATGCAGTGTTTGGTTTTCTGTTCCTGTGTTAGTTGCTGAGAATGATGGTTTCCAGCTTCATCCATGTCCCTACAAAGGACACAAACTCATTCTTTTTTATAGCTGCACAGTATTCCATGGTGTATATGTGCCACATTTTCTTTATCCAGTCTATCATTGATGGACATTTGGGTTGGTTCCAAGTCTTTGCTATTGTAAATAGTGCTGCAGTAAACATATATGTGCATGTCTCTTTATAGTAGAATGATTTATAATCCTTTGGGTATATACCCAGTAATGGGATTGCTGGTCAAATGGTAGTTCTGGTTCTAGATCCTTGAGGAATTGCTACACTGTCTTCTACAATGGTTGAACTAATCTACACTCCCACCAACAGTGTAAAAGTGTTCCTATTTCTCCACAGCCTTGCCAGCATCTGTTGTTTCCTGACTTTTTAATCATCGCCATTCTAACTGGCATGTGATGGTATCTCATTATGGTTTTGATTTGCATTTCTCTAATGACCAGTGATGATAAACTTTTTTCATTTGTATGTTTCTTGGCCACATAAATGTCTTCTTTGGGAAAGTGTCTGTTCATATCCTTTGCCTACTTTTTGATGGGGTTGTTTTTTTTTCTTATAATTTGTTAAAGTTTCTTGTAGATTCTGGATATTAAACCTTTGTTAGATGGATAGATTGCAAAAATTTTCTCCCATTCTGTAGGTTGCCTGTTCACTCTGATGATAGTTTCACAATTGCTACAAAGACAATAAAATTCTTAGAAACACAACTTACAAGGGATGTGAAGGACCTCTTCAAGGAGAACTACAAACCACTGCTCAAGGAAAGAAGAGAGGACACAAACAAATGGAAAAACATCCCATGCTCATGGATAGGAAGAATCAATATCACGAAAATGGCCATACTACCCAAACTAATGTATAGATTCAAGCTATTCCCATCAAGTTACCTTTGACTTTCTTTGCAAAATTAGAAAAAATGACTTTAAATTTCATATGGAACCAAAAAAGAGCCTGTATAGTCAAGAGAATCCTTAGCAAGAACAACAAAGCTGGAGGCATCTTGCTGCCTGACTTCAGACTATACTACAAGGCTACAGTAACCAAAGCATAGTACTAGTACCAAAATAAATATATAGACCAATGGAACAGAACAGAGGCCTCAGAAATAATGCCACACATCTACAACCATCTGATCTTTGACAAACCTGACAAAAACAAGCAATGGGGAAAGGATTCCCTATTTAATACACGGTGCTGGGAAAACTGGCTAGCCATATGCAGAAAACTGATACTGGACCCCTTCCTTACACCTTATACAAAAATTAACTCAAGATGGATTAGAGACTTAAATGTAAAACCTAAAACCAGAAGAACCCTAGAAGAAAACCTAGGTAATACCATTCAGGACATAGGCATGGGCAAAGACTTGATGACTAAAACACCAAAAGTAATTGCAACAAACTCAAAATTGACAAATGGGATCTAATTAAACTAACTTCCACACAGCAAAAGAAACGATCATCAGATTGTGAATTAGCTTATATATAATTTAGAGAAATTCGTTCTTCTTTGTGGGCCTTAATTTTAAATCTTGAAAATTGGGGATGGTGTTCAATGATTTTTAAATACCTTTAAAATGTCACAATGCTTTATGCAAATATTAATATAGTGGTGAGGAAACTGATCTCTCTCTACATGTGTATATATCTGTATATCATTCATATAACGAATATGTGAATAAATCCCAAGCGGAACTAACAACATTATTGCTACCTTGGGGTGCATTTAAAAAGAAAGAATTTTTCTTGCTTTTTCTTTTGTAATAGTATTTAGATGTGCTTACATATGAAAGCAAAAACATATTTCCTATGGGCTAGTTGCTTGATTTGTTAGGAATACTTAATCTAAGTTTAATTTTTTTGTACAGAAGTTTTGGTATACCTAATTTAGTCTACTTTGCAGACATTTATATTAATCTTATAAAGAGATTATGTACAAATCATATTAATACTTCTTTTAATCTTCATTTTTGTTGCCTAGATGGTTGTCTACGTTCACTATAAGTCTTTCTTAATTTAAAATTTAATGGTTTGCTGATTCAATCACAGAAATTTTTAAATGTTCATGAAAAACACATTTATCTTTGTTACTGTAGTTAAAGGACCTTTGTTCTTGTTGCATAATATGTTATCACAACAGTCTTGGGCCTTATTTCTTTTTATGCTCCCAAGGATTTTTTCTTTTTTTCTTCTTTTTAAAAATCATTTAAACGGTACTTTCTCATCCTATCTAAGACAACAGAGCCTACCCATTATCTTTTACAACTTTCTTTCTAATGTAGTGTTCAAATGCCAATTCAGGTATGACTAATGCTTGCTTGTGAAGCACTCACCATGTTACATATGCTTTTCCAAGTTCATCACTTTTATGAAATACTTGTGAGGGAGGTACATTATCATCATCTCCTCTCCACTTCATAGATAAGAATGAAGCTCCAAGGGGTTAAATAATGTACAAAGAGTCACATAATATGGAATGGACGAGCTAGGATTCCAAGCCCAGCAGTGCATCTCCAAAACCATGCTGTGAACCACTAACCCACAGTGGTTCTTACTGTCTGAGGGACTGTCTACACTTGATGGATATTAACCTGCTATGCTAATGGAACTGAACATCAAGACCTGAAAATCTTGGTAGGGCTCTCCTGCATAAGAGGTTTTTTGGAAGTTTTCTCTTTGCTCATTGAGTAACTGTGCTTTATGTGTATATGTGTGTGCTAAAAATAGAGAAAATGTTAATCCTACGAACTCTGCTTAGTTTTCTGACATTATGGAAATCTGCAAATAAATCAAGCACCAACAGATCTGAGTTTTCCAAGATATTAAGTCATAAGAATAACCACATTTTTATCTTGCGTGTCCACCTCATCCTTCACTCAGGCTTTGGAGTACCTTACTGAATGCTCCCAAGGGTTCATGGAAGTTCAGGTCAAGAACAGGCCAGTTTTTTCATCTTTCCAGTTTTCACCTCAACTAGAGGAGGTGCCATTCCCATGACAGAGGTGAGCTGCCCTGCATGTGACGTTTCCGGGGAGAAAGGTTTTAAAGAAAAGCAAATTTTCTACTAATGCCAGCAAGTGTTCTGCAAATAGGGATTGTCAAGTTTCAGATCAAGATTGTTTTGTTCTGGACTATTGAGCCTTTGCAGTCTGTGTCCTGAGTGAAGCTGGAAGCATGGTACCTCTTCTCTTCAATGACTTCCCCCATGTGCTTCCCAGCACTGCTTACCTGGACACGAAGTGCTCAAAATCAGAAGCTGCCTCTGCCTTCCAAGAGAGGAGAAACGGGGCAAAGGACAGGGAATTAATGCAGGCAAAGTGAGATCCTACATCTTTGTGGGACTTTTTTGTTTTACTCGGGCTGAAAGAAAGGAAGATGAAGAAAACTGTGCTCTGAAAATCATATCACAGAATCTTTTGCACATTTGCTCTGCTTTTGAATTGGCCAGTGGAATGGAAGAAATGGGATCCTGGGCACAATTACAGCTATCCAGGATTTAATAGTACAGGTATTTTTCCCATGTTGGTCAGAAATTTATTTTCATCATTAATTCAGCTTTTATTTTTGACGGTTGCTCAAAGCCCCCATTATTCCTTTAGCAGTCAGTCACTTAACATCTATTGGGTACCTACTATGAACACACCCTTGAAGGAGACTAATGAGGTTTTCTAGTGTTTGTGTTGCTCCCAAACTTTGGGAAACTGTCTTAGGCTAATGGGCAAGTTCACGTTCGTAAATATGTCTAAAGCCCTAACACCTGTCTTTCCTTGGGGTGTTCACTCACATCTATGTAATAAGTGAAATAAAAGGTGCATAAAAGTGAAGCTAGGTTATGATCAATCTTGTGATACTGTGTATGATGTTACCATAAGTATGTGCTTTATACCTCATTATTCATGATTTCTAGGGACTAGGAAATACCTATGCTAAGGAAGACAGACATTAAACAATTAAGGGACATTTAAAAATCCAAATTAATAAACGCTTCTCTGGCACCCACTGTCTGCCAAATATCATGCTAGATTTTGGGCATCTAAAAATGACTATGTCCCTCCCTCACAGAGTTCATCATCTACCAAAGAAGCTCACATGCTAGTTTTGTATGAAGTAATTCTAGTATCTTCATAATAGTGTCTTTATTATTTTTTATTTCAATAGCTTTTGGGGTACATGTGGGTTTTTTGGTAACATGGATGAATTATATAGTGGTGAATTCTGATATTTTAGTGTCCCCGTCACCTGAGTAGTATACATTGTACTTAACGTGTAGTTGTTTTATCCCTAGCCCCCTCCCACCCTCCTCCTTCTGTGTCTCTAAAGTTCATTATATCACTCTGTATGTCTTTGTGCACTCTTAGCTTAGCTCCCACTTATGAGTGAGAACATACGATTTTTGGTTTTCCACTCAGGTGTTAACTTCATTTAGAATAATGGTCTCCAGCTCCATCCAAGTTACTGCAAAAGACATTATGTTGTTCCTTTTAATGGCTGAGTAGTGTTCCATAGTGTATATAGACCACATTTTCTTTATCCACTTGTTATAACTGTCTTTATTAAAGCAATTGTGCCACATGCAGGGTTAGGGATATTACTGTATAACAATAAGGGGTAAAAATTAAAATATTGGGATCCAAAAGACACCAAAGGCACTCTACCTCCGTGTGACATCTGCCATCCTGCTAACTTGCACTGATGTGCGTGCGGCTGGCTTGTGAGTCATTTTCTCTTACTTCCTCACAAGATTTCCTTTCAAACCATGTTCTTAGAGAGGCTGCTCTTCTAGTCATGTCCTGACCTTGAATGAAGTCTTTGTAATGAACTGAATTCCCTCCTTTTACCTCTAAAACAATCTCAAGGTCCATTCATGAAGAGCAGAGTCCTCATTGTTCCAAGTCCCACAAATGATATGATGTTTTTTTAAATGGCCAGCAAACAGCTGGAAACTTCTTAGGAGCCCTTGGTGGTCCTGTGGCCTTTCCTTTAGCTAGATTCTCATGAGGTAGAGAGGATCTGGGTTGTATCTACTAACTGAACTTATGCTAAAGTTACTTCAGAGGTATACCTAGGTGTGGTCCACAGCTAACTACTTGGAATTGCAACTCTTATTCATTAAGGCAAGAACCAGAAATCAAACTCTCTTGATGATACTTGGTGGAAAGTCAATTCACCCAGGAAAACTCAGGGACAAACCAGCTACTCTCAGATTAAGGAAGTGGAGAAGAAACTACAAAGCTTCCATAGCATAGGCTATGGAAGTTTTCAAGTATCTCATATTGCACCAGAGTCTGTAAGATGATTGGAACAACCATCCATACATAGGCATAAAACAATATTCTTTTGAATATGCCACAAAGTACTTTGGTTTCAATATTTGAGAGGCAGTTAATGTGATCAGGAAGATGATGTGTTTCAGGATGTTTACTTATTGCAAACACACATTTAAATCAACATTCCCACCCAGGATTCACTGTGTACATGGGTTCAGGTGCATTTTGCTTATGGTGTTTGAAAGTTAATCAAAAATTACATTGTCAAAAAGAGGTGAAATTCCATACATTTGTACTATCCATTTCAAGACCTGCTTCTAACACAGAATAAGCATTTGTGAGCTCTTTTAGTGTGGTAGAAATATAATTATAGTCCAGAATTCTGCACTTTTATTCTGAAAGAAAAATATCCTAAGCTCTGCTAGTTGAAAATAACTTTTTGTATAGTTCCATGTGTCAGAGCTTCTTCAATTACACAGCTGTGGCAGATTATACCTTAGTTCCCCAGAGAGGCTGTACAGGTTTTGCTGTACAAACAGACTTGCCACGGAGATTGGAATTACCCTGCCTTTTGAGATTTATAGCATATTACTCAATTTTAAGAAATATAAGCAATTTTCAAATATTTTAAATATTTACTATTTCACATGTAATTAATAACTTAGTACCTCGGCCTTAATTAAATTACAGCTTCTAGTATCATTTTATATTGAAGGCTTTGGTATCTTTATGCATTAATGGCATAAGCTAGGGTGCAAAATTCTTGAATTTTATAGTAGCAAATTATAGCTAGCTTGCTTTATGCCTGGAGATATGTTTCAGTTTTCTTTACTTACATAATTCATGCATTTCTTATTGACCCACTTTATAGTCTTGTCCTTTTAGGTTGCAGAGTTATAATTAAGGATTACTTGGAGGTCAGATTCTTTGTTCTTTTGCCTATCTGTCTGGCTGTTACTTTGTTTGAAGAATACAACGTTCTCATCATTCCTAGTCTTACCAAGTATGTAATTCAGTCTTTGTCTTTGGAAGCCCCATTGCTGTTTTCTGTTAACCTCTAGGATCATTTGGCAGTGGCATGGAGAATATAAAGCACTCTTCCAAGTGTGACCCATCTTCTAGCAGGGAGACTCACAATCTAAACTCCATGACAGACTGTTTGCGACCTTAAAACAGAATCAAAATAGCCTTTGTTTACCTGCATTTGGAAATATATTTTGGACTGTGCGTACAATATGCTTATTGCCCCAAACACACAATTTGGACAGAGTCTTGCATTCCTCTTCCCTCCTCTTCCAGAATTTTAAATTTATATAAAAGTTGTAGTGGCTACATATTCATTTGGAAATCTGCCAGTCAAAAATCATTCACATCTGTGTTTCATGAGTGCTGGACCAAGCTAGGATGGACAGATATTATCTTCATCATTTCAAGTTCTGAATTTTATATGCAGGTTACAGATAAAGTCATAAGGACAAATAATGCTAATCCATCATTACCACTGATAGTCCACAGCATTTTCTATTGCATAGAATTAAGTTTCAGGTTATGTACTTACTATAAATAAGAAGAGGATAAGAGCTAACATTTACATGGCATTTCCCAAACATTAATTAATTCAACAGCAAAATAAATATTATATCTTGTGACGGAAAGCTGCCTAAATTTTATAACTAAATTATTTATTACTTGGGAAATGTTTTAGTTGTATGGCAATCGGATAAGCAGAAAAAAAGAGACTGCAACACAAGGTGTTCTTATTGTTCATGCATGCACTGAGATAATTTGATGGGCCTAACTGTTCATAGGGAATACACCTGGTAGTTTAACTTACTCTAGTGTTAGTTACACAGCAAGTAGGCACACGATGACTAGCTTATAGTACTGTTTAAATAAGTTGCAAATAACAAGTCAAGAAAACTATAAATAAAGCATTAGTTAGAGGTAAACAAATTAGAAGTGTGGATGAATCTGAGAGCAGGGATTTGCTGAGAAAGGATAAATGATAAGAGCATTTGTTTCCCAGGGCAGCTGTATCAAATTCCCACAAACTCAGTGGACTCAAACAATACAGATTTATCATCTTACTGTTCTGGAGGTCAGAAGTCTGAAATGGGTCTCACTGGGACAAAATCAAGGTATTGGCTTGACTATATTCTTTTCTGGAGGTTCTAGGGAAAAAATGTGATTTTTTTTTACCCCAGTTTCGAAGGCTGCCTGTGTTCTTCCATTTCTGGCTCCCTTCCATTTTCAAAGTCAGCAAAGGCTGTTCAAGTCTCACCTTGTATCACTGTAACATTGACTCTTCGGCCTCCCTCTTTCAAGTTTAAGGGCCTTTTCATTACATTGAGCCTACCTGGATAAATCCAAGATACTACCCCTATTTTAAGGTTAGCTGGTTAGCAACCTAATTCCACAAGCAACCTTAATTCCCTTTGATAGGTACCCTAACATATTTAGTTTCCAGGATTAGAACATAGACATCTTTGGAAGACCCTTATTCTGCCTATCACAGGAAGGTAATATGATACAGTGATGTAATATAGCAGAGTGTCCACCTCGTAAAGTCAGGACTGGCTCTAACTTGATAAATGTAAGGACCACCTTGATCCAAGCCACAGCTCATGCCTCTGGAGTTTCTACTCTAATACAGCTAGAGAGAATTAACCAAGTCAGAAACCTGAACATCATCCTCAAAGCCTCTCCTTCCCATCATCTACATCTGATTTTGTTATCAAGATCTGTTAATTTTGCCTCTTAAATATCTCCTAAAATTCTTCCCTTTGTTGCATTTCTTACTTTATCTTGTTAGCTCAGGTTCTCATCAACTTTCACCAGAACAATTGCATTTATCTCCCAGCAGGTGTTTGTGTTTAAAGTCTGAAGTTAGCCCATCTCTATTTCCCACATAAGCATCAGGGTGGGCTTTCTAAAACACAAGGCTGTTTAGGTCATTCTCCTTTAGTAATCACGTAACGGCTCCCCATCCTTCATAGGAGAGACTCTCATCTTGAGAGAATAACAATCTTTCTAAAAAGGCATTTTGAACTACTCAAATGTAAATTTTCACTCACCTAGCCCAAGTTTCTAAGATGTTGCTTTAGGGATCATACCCCTTCCCCCTCATTGATCAACCATTTGAATACCATTGTGTAAGTATCTGGTACACAAATAAGCACAACTATTAGATACAGAGTGATTTTTTTTTTCTCTCCATGGTCCCTTAATGCTTTGTTCTGTGGGGCTAGTTTTCTCTCTGCTCTTGATGAAAACTCCATCATACCACTGACCTTTGTAATTAATCTTAGGTAATACAAAGTCATAGGATCATCAAATATATATAGCTGGGGAGAGTTACACAAGGAGAAACCCAAGCATGATATTCAAAACCCTGTCTTCCTCACCACCTACATAAAATATGTTCATCAAAAGCCTTCAGTTATGCCTCTTAGACATCTCTTGGATTTGTCTAGTTTCATATTACAGGTAAAATGTCCAACTGCGCTCAGATTACAGCTATTCTCCTTCTCCTAACTAAGGCTGAATGGTGGAAAGCTTGCAGTTGGGGATGTGGATGTGGTCAGCCTTTTCATTTTGGACAAGTTCTTCTCTCAAGTTGAAAAGTGTAGTGGAGGAGGTGATATGTGGACTGGAAATATCCTACTTGACTGGTACATTCAAAAGTTGATTTCACACTCTCAGGACATGGCTGAAGTCAAAAGCCGCCTTCTTGGGTGCTGAAATTGTGGTTCTCTTTAGAAATCTCAACACTGGGGAGTGCTCATCTACATTTCCCTTGATGCAGGTGATATACTTTTCTCTGACTCTAGGAATGCTCTATTTAAGTATCGTTGTGCTGAGGCCTGTTTGCCCCTATGCACCCTGTAATAAAGCAGTTCACATGTAGCCCAAATCTAGTTATGGCAAACACTCTTGCATGCTTTGTGTCAACCAAAGTTGGGAGTCAGGCAACTGAAATATGCTCCCCCCCCTTCCTTCCTCCTGCTTGGAAGAGCTAGCCAGTCCCACTCTGCTTTTTTAATTTTCCCTGTGGGAATCAGACTTCAATCCACTGCATCACTCCAATAGCAAGGACAGCTACCAAGCTCTCGGTTGAAGCTCTCTCATTAGGGTCAAGGTAAGAGGTGAACAAATCCTTTCCCTTGGAGCTGGTGTTTCTCACAGTAGACTAACCTATGAGTAGCTTTCTCTAAAGTCCCCACAAATTCTCTCCACAACTGCTGTCTAAACTCTTATATTCGTCACATGTGTGAGAGGTTTGAGTCTCTAATTAAGTACTCTTTTTAGTTTTTACTTGGTGTGATGGTTAGTTTTATGAGTTAACTTGTCCGGGCTACAGGTGCCCAGATATTTGGTCAAACTTTCTAGGTGTTTCTGTGCAGGTGTTTTGGATGAGATCAGCACTGAAAACAATAGGCGGAGGAAAGCAGATTGCCCTCCCTAATGTGGGTTCATCCAGTCAGTGGAAGGTCTGAATAGAACAAAAACACCAACCCTTCCCTGTGTGAGACAGAATTCCTCCTGCCTTGCTTCCTTTGAAACTGGGACATCAGCTTTTTCTTGCCTTTAGACTCAAACTGAAACATTAGCTCTGCTTGGATCTTGAGCCTGCCGACTCTCGGACAGGCGCTCCACCTTCAGCTGTCCTGCATCTCCAGCTTGCTGGCTCTGTCTCTATCCACACACATAGCCTATTGGTTCTGTTTTCCTGAAGAACCCTGACTAATATACTTGGTGATCTATTTTGCAACTCATTTTGGTTTCTAATGCTTGTTGCCATATATTCACAGTCAAATTTCCACTTAAACATCCTGCTACACATCTCACATGTAATGAAAAATGTATCTAATTGAGTGTGTTGTGCATGTGGACAGTATAGATGAAGAAAAAAGAAAAAAAACCCTTTCTTTCTAAATCTACACTGTCAAATACAGTAGTCATGAGTCATGTTGGCTATCTAAATTTAAATTTAAAACAAATGAAATTTAAAAAAATTGAGTTCCTCTGTGGCACAAGACACATTTCAAATTCTCAATAGGTGCATGTGGCTAGTGGCTACCGTATTGCACAGTACACACATGTTGTCCATGGGCCAGTTCAGGTTCCTGATTTCACCACACAAAGGAATTTGAGAGTGAGTCCAAATAAAAGTAGACAGTGGAGGCCGGGTGTGGTGACTCACACCTGTAATCCCAGCATTTTGGGAGGCTGAGGCGGGTGGATCACCTGAGGCCAGGAGTTTGAGACCAGTCTGACCAACATGGAGAAACCCCATCTCTACTAAAAATACAAAAATTAGCCAGGCGTGGTGGTACATGCCTGTAATCTCAGCTACTCAGGAGGCTGAGGCAGGAGAATCGATTGAACCCAGGAGGCAGAGGTTGCGGTGAGCTGAGATCGCACCATTGCACTATAGCCTGGGCAAAAAGAGTGAAACTCCATCTCAAAATAATAATAATAATAATAATAATAATAATAATAAATAGATAAAGGAGTTTATTGGAAAGTAAAAGTACACTCTGACAGCTGATCAGAGTAGGCTGCTCAAAAGTAAGACAGCACCTATTGATGCTGGGGAAACTCCCTTTATGTGAGTCTTACATGATTTTCATGAAGGGGTGGGAATGGGCATTGTTGCAATGCATGTTGTGGGTACTCTTCTGGACACATACGCACTATTGCTGCCATGCTAGTACATATATTGCATGCCTCCTTAGCATCTTAATTCTCTACACAGCAGTGTTTTAACTATCATAATGAGCATAGATCAGCCCAAAGACACTGTTCATGGGCTTCTGTGCTTGCAAAAATTTGGGCACTTTCTCCCTTTCTCTTTTACCAGCTTGTGGCAGGATGTTCTAACCATGAACCCAGGATGTGGTTTGTGCACTGTTGGGTGGTTTGTTCCTCTTTAAGAGAGGCTGCGACCACCTTATCTAACCCACCTCAGATATAGAAGATTTCCCTCATTGCAAAATGTTTTATTTGGCAGCGTTACACTAGATACGTCCAAGTGCATTAGAGAGTACACCAGGTCTTTCCTTCTTCTGACCAAATCATCATTATTCTCTAGCTTACATCTTCATCTAGGCATACAGCCACTTTTTAAACTTCACCTAGATTGCTTCCTCTCTCGGAAATGGTCTTTCTTCGTTTTTCTTCTTCTTGCTCAACTTCTTATTTCACTGAAGTGTCCTTTATGCTGTGGAAATTTCCTTATTTCCAGGAAGAATGATATAGTTACCTTTGCTCTTCTAATGCACTGTCTATTCTTCTGTGGTTGTGCTTATTTATTATTACATTAAATTTGTACAGTTCATGTCTTTTCCTGGGTATTCACTGGGTTCTGAACTTCTTCAAGATGGGGACTGTTGCTGACGTGTACATCTCCTGCCACAGTATCTGGCCTGAAGAAGATGCTCATCATGTTCTTAAATGACTTAGCCAGTGGCGAAGACCCCCATTGGATTAAAAACCACCATAGGATGCATCTACTTCTGGATCAACCGGGAATTTGTTTGTAATACAATTTCCCCTAAGGTCCATGATTATTCCATTATATTCTCCTATATTATTTAATTCTTGACATGGTGTTAGGAGTTGAATTGTGTATTCTCAAAATTCATATGTTAAAGCTCTAACTTCCAGTACCTCAGACTGACTGTATTTGGAGAGTCTTTAAAAAGATGATTAACTTAAAATAGGGCCATTAGGGTGGACCCCAAATCCAATCTAACTGGTGTACTTACAAAAAAAGGACATCTGGATACACAGAGAGATGCCAGGGATACACGTGCAGAGGGAAAAACCACGTGAAAACACTGCAAGGGGTGGTCAAGGAGAGAGGCCACAGAAGAAGCCACCCTGCTGCTCCCTGGACACGGCCCTCCAGCCTCCAGGACTGTGGGAAAATACATTTCTGCTCTATAAGCCACCCAGCTTTTGATATTTTGTTATGGTATTCCTAGAAAACTATATACATAGGAATATATCTGATACAGTCAAGCAATTTTTCAAAGTATTACTATGTATATTAAGATAACATATTTTAAAAATAGAATAATTTTATAAAATTTTAGTACTCAGGAAAATTATTTAACAAAACTGTTCTTGTATTTTTTGTGATCTGATGTCATATGTTACAAAGAACATCAACTCTTCCTGGATCTTGGGCCTCCTGACTTTTGGATAGGAACTGTATAACTCATATGTACACATTTCTATATTCAACACTATAACTGGTATCTACTGCACATGTAAACAATGCCCTTGGTGGTATTAGGTGAATGTTGTACTGAGTATACATATTTTTCCTTTCTTTTTTAACAGAACTGGAGAAAGGTGAAAAATGTTGGGTTCCTGTGATAGGATTATCTAAATAGTCCCAGTATTTGTATATACCCAATGTCCAAGCTCCCCAGATTGCCTTAAGATAAACTAAATTTTAGAAAATTTTTTTGGTTAACTATTTCTTCTGTTTATTGGCAATGTGTATTTTATTTGTGGTAATTAACCGCGTAGTGTACTTTGTCCATCTTTCTTTTTTTAATTTTTAATTTTATTTTACTTTAGATTCTGGGATATATGTTTGTTTAACAAAAAAAAAAAAAAAAAAGCAAATTCAAAAGACATGTTTTTACTTCTGAAAACCTATAGGTATAACTGATTTTACTCAGGCTAGTCATTCTGATGATTACTCTAACTTCTAGTGAGAAAGTGTTGGGATCTTTTCTAAAATTGTGATCCTTATTTTCTACTAACTGATGCAGAAATAGCCACTGTTAGGAAGAGTTCTTTGGCTATTTAATTCAGTTGCATATAGAAGGGCTTCTAAAAGTCCCAGAAATCAGTCACAATAGTTTTCCATCTTGGGAAAAGCTCACATTTGCTTTATAATAACGTGCAGAGGCTATCATATTGGGACACAAACCTGAATTCTCTAGTTCTCATCTTTTGATAATAAAGAGCTATATTGAGTTCATTCACTCTGTAGGCTTGCCATTCTATGAGTCTACATGATTGAATTTTCTGTTCCATTGATCTGGTGAGGAAAGATGCTGGTAGGAATCTGGCATAATCACCAAAAGACCGTCCTAAAATTTATATTTTATTACCGTCTTTTTCTATGTCTGGTAACCACCAAATGGTCATCCTAAAGAATGCTCGCTTTCTATACATTTTTATTCACAGTGGAGAAATATATGGACTGAGTGAGGTGTGTGTTTACAAACATATATATATATATATATATATATATATATATATACTTGTGTGTGTGTATATATATAATTGCATGTGTATTTATTTTTAGAGGCATGTATCATAGAACACATAACTTATAGTTTATATACTACAGACTCAAACTCATGTAAAGAAGGAGTTGCTTTACATTTGAGTTCATTATCGTATTCCATCCTCACAGACACTTTATGAAGTAGATACTAGTAATATCTAAGTAATATTCTGGATCCAAGGTCACTATAAAATCAGGCTGACTGCAATTAAAACAATTCTCTATGACTTAGCCCAACAAAGGTTAATACTCACCCACAAATGTTAATGCAGAATTTCTAGTTGGACAGCTTGACTCCAAGGGGCTAGACCTGGGCCCCTTCCATTAAGTGACTTTACCCTTTCTAAAATTTTCACTTCCAGATGCATGGACTAAAGAGAGTGGGTTTGGGAAATTTCTTGGAATATTTTAGGCGTATGGTGTGAATGAGGCTTCTGTCACTTCTGGCTGCATTCCAGGGCTTGCTGTCAGTCATATGGCCAACTCAGCTGCAAGGGAGCCTGGGAAGTAGAGAGACACACACTGTTGTAGGCACACTCTAATAGTTCCTGGGCCCCTCATGCAGTCAGTAAGTAGAAAAACCCCAGAGACTACAAAACCAACGTTAGAAAACATGTCTGGCAAATTACTTTGAAATCCTGTAGGTGTTTTAGGACAATTCAAGAATGTTTCCAAACTTCTTCATGGAACTTTTTGTTTATCAATTTGTAGATCTTAAGGTATTTCATATAAATTTTATATATATATATATATATATATATATATAATGTATATTTTTGTTTTGAGATGGAATTTCACCCTTCACCAAGGCTGGAGTGCAATGGTGCAATCTCGGCTCACTGCAACCTCCTCCTCCTGATTTCAAGCGATTCTCCTGCCTCAGACTCCCTAGTAGCTAGGATTACAGGTGCGTGCCACCAGGCCTGGCTAATTTTTGCATTTTTAGTAGAGACGGGATTTCACTACATTAGCCAGGCTGGTCTCAAACTCCTGACCTCAGGTGATCCACCTGCCTCGGTCTCCCAAAGTGCTGGGATTACAGGCGTGAGCCACTGTGCTAGGCCAGCATTTCATAATTTTACTGAGACAGCAATAATCAAAAAACAAATGTAACCTTGGCTGGCAAAATCTTCAAGGGTCCCCACTCTTGAAATTGAGAACAACCTTTAATAATGAAGTCAAGAGTTAATTGTGCTTTTACAAGATGAAGGTTAACTGATGAGGATAAATGAGCTATGAATGTATTTATTGGTGCTCAAAGCAATATTGGTATCACCATGAAATTTTTTGGTAAGAAATTCAAGGAAGTTGTTTATTTGCTATACTAATGCAGGGACTAACAACTGTAATACTCCTGCTGAGTATGTCACTGACTAGACCACAAATACCTGACACTAGATTTCATGCTTTATTTATTTATTTGTTTTTGATAGGGTCTCGCTCTGTTGCCCAGGCTGGAGTGCAGTGGCACAATCATAGGTCGCTGCAATCTCAAACTCTTGGGCTCAAATCGTCTCTCCTCCCCAACCTCAGCCTCCCTAGTGGCTAGGACTACAGGTGTCTTCCATCACGCCCAACTAAGTTTTTGGGTTTTTTTGTAGAGACAGGGTTTCACTATGTTGCCCAGGCTGGTCTCAAACTCCTGGCCTCAAGCAATCAACTCCCAAAGGGTTACGATTATAAGTGTGAGCCACTGGGCCTGGTCTAGGTTTCATACTTTAAATATTGCCTTTATTTTCCTAGTGAATACCATGTACTTTCAATTATTGCACTTGTTACTGGTAATTTACAGAGGACCATTACATTTCACATTACTAGTAACTTGAAAAATTATCAGATTTATAGCAAGTAAAGCATATCATATCTGTCCCAATTGGTGGTTGTGGCCTAGTAGAAGTGACTGGGTTTTGTTGTTGGTGGTGTTGCTATTTGGTTTTATTTTTGTGGGAGGTTTTCTGGTAAAAACTAGAAATCCTGCTAGACAAATTCTGAAAGAGCTGCAACTCTTGACTATGGTATTTATTAATCTCGGCCTTATTATTTTTGCTGTGTAATTTTGGGCAAATTATTCTAACTCTGCAAGTCTCAATTTCTTCATCTATAAATTGAGGATGAAAATATTGACCTTTTCTGGAAAGGTTCCTGTAAGATAATACAGTTAAAGGACTTAGTATGGTTGACTGACATATTGTTCCTCCAAATGTTAACTCTAATAGTAATAAAAACAATCTTTGTGTTATTACTATTATCTTGGTCCCAATTTATTTTTCTTTAAAATGAAGACAATAATATCTGCACTGCCATGAGAAGTAAAACAGTTATATATAAAATGTGTGATATGCAATAGTCAATCAATTGAAATTGTTTCACTATCCCTTTCTAGCCAAAACAGAACCCAGATTTCTCTCTACATTCGGTTACAGGACCTTTAGACTCATTAATAGTCCTTTGGATTCTGAATTTTAAAGACTATTTTTGTAAATTTTCAGTGTCGAATGAGAGATACTTGGTGTTTAGTATTTCTTTGATCAATTTCCACAACTTTATCCATTTGTGAGTTATTGAGTTGGTTGTATATGTTATAAACCACTCAAATTGTGAATATATGGATTATCTAGAAGGCAACATAGACTCTTCATGTGTTTACATGGAGTTAGGTTTAGCTGACCTAAAGCCATGACTTCTCTAATTCTAGAGATAGATTTGCTTCTTGTTTTTTGTTGCTTGTACATAGATCTATTATCTGTTTTGACAGCCATATATACAAATATGTTCTGATTTATCAAGAATCTTAGATTTTCTCTAAGCTATATTCGGATTTAGCATTCATGTTATGCTACCCTGGGTAATGGCCATGGCCATTGCCCAGGGATATAATTAATAAGCATTCAATCATTTGACAACAGTATTAGACACCCAAGTCAGCAGACTATCAACTCCAGCAAGTCACAGGACTACAGGCATTGACAGTTCCTATATCAATGTTAAATCTTCGAAAAGAAGATTTAACTAATGATTTGAAGTAAAGAAAATAAGTAATTCCTTTGGGAAAATGTCTTCAGACCTTCTGAATTTAAATATAGTTAATGCAATAGTAAACTGATTTTTCCTTCAGAATCGGTGGTGTTTTCTAGTGAACTGTTGGTTTTGCAGCACTAGATTAAATTGAAATCCTCAACTGTACTGAAGAAAGAAGTAGGGGATCTGAGTAAGTTCAGCTGCATCTCTACTTTATTCTTGGGGTAGAGACTGCTCTTGAAAGAAATTCCTGCTGCCTTGACAATTTCCCTTTCTCTTTTGGATTATGGAAATCACTACTACAGTAGACTTGTTATTCTTGTTCTGCATTGCAGTCTTTCTCCCCATCTGTGTTTCTTTCTTAATTAGGATTATCTGCCATCTCTCACTACTAAAAGTTAGGTAAAAGTCATGATTCTCCAGGCTTCTAAGCAGCAACATGATCAGTAAGACCAGCTTCTGGCAGGAAAATGAAATTGTTTTTAATGTTAAACAAGGTAACTGCGGGATTCCACCTGCAGCCCAAGTATCACTGGGAACTGATAAAAGATGAAGTCAGGATATTACTCTCTGATCAAATGGATTGCCTTTCAACATAGCTTTTTAAAAAGAATCTCATCCCAAAAGCCACACAGCTGTAAGCCCAAGATGTAGTAAGAAATGAGCCGCTTATAGGAATTGGAGATTAGCTAGAGCCTCATTAGGGATCCAGGCAGGGTAAGCCACAGAGAGGCAGCTGTATTTTTCTGCGGATGGGCCTGAACCTTGGAACGGATGCATTTTGGGGAAATGCAATTTTATTTTGGGCCACATTTGCCTAAGGAATAAAATGTTCCAAGAGACTCCAAATACCATTTCAGGGAATTTTAATGTACTAACCTAAATTAGCTAACTTATTGGGAAAGAGGCTCTGTTCGTATTTACTGAGATGTCCAGCCTCAACTCTCAGAAGTGTCTGGAGGAGATGTGTATTACTGTAGTGAACTGGGAAGTTGTGGGAGGCTGGAGAATGGGGGCAATCTGGGGAAGATTATATCATGGTTCATCTCTCTCAGATGAGGCTGATGCTTACTCTTCTTAAATTGCTACCGTGCAGGAATCAGCACGGTTGTGCCCTTGTAAAGTGAATGAAGACATGCAGAAGTATTAATCTTCAAAGGGCTTTCATTTTCTCAACATAAAGACTACCTTTCCTAGGCTAAAATTGTGGTCTCTTAACCACACGAAGACCCGTGCTTTCCTTAGTAAAGCCTGTATTTAAGGAATGTTGACAAAGGTTAATGTCATGTGCTTATGTGTGTTTATTTTGCAAAACATCAATTTAAATATATAGAGCAGTAATATCTGTCCTAAGCAGTATGCACATAGCCCTCAGGAAAGTCGTTTTGCAACCCTAAAAGAACATTCCTTCTATGGATCAATAACACACTTGGAGAGATGATTTCGATTCAATTCATTTTCTTGCCTTTGGTTCCTTCTTTTCCAATGTGGTTCAAATGTACCGCAGCAGTGTTGTTGATTACACACACACCACACACACACCGACACCCACATCCACACACACTCAGAGTCAGTGAGAAAGTCTATGGGTAATTTTGACCTACAGTGCACTTCTTTCTTTCCCTGCAAAAGTTGCCAGGTGATCATACACAGCAGGAAAACATTAGAATATGTAAATCGTAGAGAAAATACACAGGGTAATCATTAACCTCAGGCAAGCAGCAGGCCTGTCCCTCACATTCTCGCATGCAATGCTGATGGAACAGGTGGTGTAAGGCAGTTACCGCCATGGTGGAAAGTAGGGAGCACATCTTAGAAGAAACCATGGTCTGTAATTATTTGGGGGCTGACAGTTGCTGAACAACTTCCCTAATGATACCTGACGCATGTCTTAATGCTTTACTCAGGCAGAAAGTAAACCACTTTACAACCACAGTAGGCACCATAACTCACTGCCAGCTTCCTATTTCATAATTCCTGGCGCTGGGTATGGGTGGAACATGCCAGGACTCTGTATTTATGGTTAACTTTTTAAAAATTATTTAAATTCTTGAAATAAGTCTGCATGTATAGGTATAATCACTACTTTTTGGAATATGGTGGTTAGGGAGGAGAAGTGACGGGGAATCTTCTAGCCTTAGAAGAATTTGGATTCCTTCAGAAAAGTGCCCTATAAATTCAAAGGATAATCATCTGGGTCATTTTTGTCATTATTTCCATCTAAACAAGTTTCTAGATGTATGGTTGGACATAAAAATAATCTTGTGGAATGTAGTTCTTGGAGCCATGAGAAATGTGGGCAGACCCTGGGAAGAAATAGCATCCTATTGGTGATGTCTTCAGGGCTTGCTGACTCAGAAACTCAAAATGCAGAGCACAGGGAAGCTGTGTGAGATCCAAGAACCCTCTTCACTTTGCACAACTGCTTCCTCATATATTTGTGCCATCTGGTTGAACGTGATTACTGTGACTACCGACGAAAATAATACCCCACATTATCCACTTAGCTTCATTTGTCAGAACAGAGAAACAAAGCAAAAAGAAAATTTGCATTATTTCATGAAGATTACATGTATCAATGCGAGGTGATATGGTTTGGCTGTGTCCCCATGTGTTGTGGGAGGGACCCGGTGGAAGGTAATTGAATCATGGGGGCAGGTCTTTCCCAGGCTGTTCTTGTGATAGTGAATAAGTCTCACAATATCTGATAGTTTTAAAAAGGGGAATTTCCCTGCTCAAGCTCTCTCCTCTTGTCTGCTGCCATGTGAGACATGCCTTCCACCTTCTGCCATGACTGAGAGGCCTTCCCAGCCATGTGGAACTGAAAAGTCCAATAAACCTCTTTTTCTTCCCAGTCTCAGGTATGTCTTTATCGGCAGCATGAAAACTGATGAATACAGTAAATTGGTACCAGTAGAGTGGGGCACTACTGTGTGATGCCCTTGGTGCCCTGCATCCCAGCCGCTCTAGCTGTGACTAAAAGGGACCAAGGTAAAGCTCAAGCTGTTGCTTCAGAGGGTGGAAGCCCCAAGCCTTGGCAGCTTCTATTGGTGTTGAGACTGCGGGTGCACCGAAGTCAAGAATTAAGGTTTGGGAACCTCCGCCTAGATTTCAGAAGATGTACGGAAACGCCTGGATGCCCAGGCAGAAGTTTGCTGCAGTGGCAGGCCCTCATGGAGAACCTCTGCTAGGGCAGCACAGAAGGAAAACGTGAGTTCAGAATCCCCACACAGAGTCCCTACTGGGGCACTGCATAGTGGAGCTGTGAGAAGAGGGCCACCATTCTCCAGACCCCAGAATGGTAGATTCACCAACAGCTTGCGCTATGTGCCTGGAAAAGTCACAGACACTCAATGTCAGGAAAGGAGAAGCCAGGAGGGGGGCTATGCCCTGCAAAGTCACAGAGGTGGAGCTGCCCAAGGCTGTGGGAGCCCATCTCTTGCATCAGTGTGACCTGGATGTGAGACATGGAGTCAAAGGAGATCATTTTGGAGCTTTAAGATGTGACTATTGGCCGGGCGCAATGGCTCACGCCTGTAATCCCAGCACTTTGGGAGGCCGAGAGGGGCGAATTACGAGGTCAGGAGATGGAGACCATCCTGGCTAACATGGTGAAACCCCGTCTCTACTAAAATACAAAAAAAAAATTAGCCGGGCATGGTGGCGGGCACCTGTAGTTCCAGCTACTCGGGAGGCTGAGGCAGGAGAATGGCGTGAACCTGGGAGGCAGAGCTTGCAGTGAGCCGAGATCGCGCCACTGCACTCCAGGCTGGGCGACACAGCGAGACTCCATCTCAAAAAAAAAAAAAAAAAAAAAAAAAAAAGATGTGACTATCCCACTGGATTTTGAACTTGCGTGGGGCCTGTAGCCCTTTTGTTTTGGCCAATTTCTCCCATTGGGAATGACTGTATTTACCCAATCCCTGTGCCCACATTGTATCCAGGAAGTAACTAACTTGCTTTTGATTTTACAGGCTCGTAGGTGAAAGGCACTTGCCTTATCTTGGATGAGACTTTGGACTGTAGACTTTTGAGTTAATGCTGAAATGAGTTAAGACTTTGGGGAACTGTTGGGAAGGCATGATTGGTTTTGAAATGTGAGGACATGAGATTTGGGTGGTGCCAGGGACAGGATGATATGGTTTGGCTGTATCCCCACCAAATCTTATCTTGAATTCCCATGTGTCGTGGGAGTAATGCAGTGGGAGGTGACTGAATTTTGCGGACAGGACTTTCCTGTGCTCTTCTTCTGATAGTAAGTCAGTCTCATGAGATCTGGTGGTTTTACAAAGGGGAGTTTCCCTGCACAAGCTCTTGTCTCTTTTCTACTGCCATGTGAGATGTACATTTCACCTTCTATCATGATTGTGAGGCCTCTCCATCCATGTGGAACTGTGAGTCCATTAAACCTCTTTTTCTTCCCAGTCTTGGGTATGTCTTTATCAGCAGCATGAAAACTGACTAATACAGAAGGAGAACATCTCATTCAGATGACTACCTTGATAAACCTTAGGGATGAAGAGGATAAACTGTGGTCAGTGTGTTTTAGTAGCCAAAGGTCTTTGCTAAATTGTATTCTCAGAAAGGCAGGAGCTGTTTGAGGCTCTGTTTGTTTGCTGAACACGACTGGAATGTGTTTGAATATAAAAAATATACAATAGGTGCTGAGGCAGTGAATTGACTCCTCATGTAAAGGAAAGAATGAGAAATTTTTGAGGAAAACCTGGGGGAGAGGAGAGAAGGATCCAAAGTCAAGATATTGCAGTAAGAAAGTGAAAAGTCAAAAGAAAATAATCTTCCATGGAAGTTTAGCTGAAGCAGGGTTTTAGAGGCAAGAATATCTGATAAATTTTAAATTATTTGATGTAGGGTGCAAAGTGTTAACCTTCTTCTCCATCTTCTTTATGCAAATGTTAGAAAATTTGTCAGAGGCATTTAAACCAGAGCAACTCCATCTTGAATTGGGGCTAGGTAGAATAAGGCTAAAACCCCCTCGGCTGCATTCCCAGATAGATAAGGCATTCTTAGCCACAGGATGAGACAGGAGATCAGCACAAGATGCAGGTCATAGAGACCTTGCTGATAAAACAGGTTGCAGTAAAGAAGCTGGCCAAAACCTACTGAAACCAAGGTGGCGACTTGAGTGGCCTCTGGTTGATCTCAATGTTATACTCTGACCAGTGACATGGCAGTTTAGAAATGCCATGACAATGTCAGGAAGTTACTTACATGGTCTGAAAAGGGAGGCATGAATAATTCACCCCTTGTTTAGCATGTAATCAAGAAATAACCATAAAAATCAGCAACCAGCTACCCTTGTGGCTGCTCTACTTCTGGAGTAGCCATTATTTTATTCCTTTACTCTCTTAATAAACTTGCTTTCACTTTACTCTGTGGACTCACCCAGAATTCCTTCTTGAGTGAGATCCAAGAACTCTCTCTTGGGGTCTGGATCAGCACCACTTTCTGGTGACAAATCTACATTTCACACTTATGGGGGTGTGTGTGTGTGTGTATTCCATAAGACCACTCAGAGAAGTAACAAGTTCTGCGCCCAGGTTTTCTCAGAGAGAGCAAAAAGTGCATTTACTGACCACCTCAGTATCAAGAAGATTAGGAAAAAGCTAACCTAATTCTTTCAGTTACTGGAGAGAAATCAAACCAAAGCAAGTTTTGGGGGGCAGGGAGGATACTAAATCCAGCCTGAGAAAGAAAATGCCTAAGTGCAATTGAAATGAAAGACCCTGAAGGAAAGGAAAGAGATAATAAAATTATTTTAATTATCATTATTGTAATTATTTTTAAATAGAGTCAAAGATTTCCACATTGCTTAATTGTTTCAATGTTGTCACTATTTTCTAAGCCTCTTCTGATTATCTTAATACTTAACACATCTGAACTCAGAACTCTCCTTTTATCCCTCTAGAGATTTTAGTTTAGAGTTGAAATAACAATCTTGGTGCTATCATGATTTGCCAACTCAAACAAGATGAGAAGAGATCAAATACATAATAGCCAAGTAGGATATGTGGAGATGTTTATTGAGTTGCACCACATTCTGGTTTTCTGTTGATGTTCTTCCTTTTGTTTGTTTTTGAAGACTAGGGGACTTCTTGGCTCATCTGACAGAGGCAGCCTGTGGATCAGCAAATCCTAAGAGCTAAAAGGACCTTAGAGATTATCACCTTCTCAATCTATGCTGGAGACTTACCTGTTCTCTCATAGTCTAGAATAGAGATTTAGTCCCGACTTGAATTATTCAGGGGTTCACAAGGCTGATAGTTAAATTTTCTGAACCTCTGAATTATTGAAACATTTTTAGGTAAGCCAAAGGATGTTCAATAAAATTATTTTCTGTTGTCTCCAGTGGCCCAAAGTTGGAGAACAAAACATTCTAAATCATGGCGCTAGACTTGCAAAGGGGGTGATCCTAAATTGGGCCTGCCTGCAGTAGTTATCACTCATTCACAGGCATCTATAAAAGGCCAGGGTTGAAAGCCTTCCAGAAAGACATTTCTTTGGGGAGCATTTTCTGTGTCACTAGGATGAGGGGAGAATTAAGTACTTTCCATCCCACTCTAAGTGAGAAGCCTTCAAGGAAGAATCAGGCTAAAACCCTGAAATAATGTTTTGGTCAAGCTCTTGATGTGTGAAGATGTGATACTTGAGTTACTCTTGGTCTAATGGGAGAGGCTGTGGCTGGAGCTGTGCCTTGCTGGTGACAAAAGGAAGAAAAATGACTTTGAGAGTGAGCTATAGAATGAGCTGCACTTGCTCCAGCTGTAGGCAAATGCGTGTCCTTACTAGTATCTAGATTTGAATCCCACCGAAAGGAATTGGCTGTAGGTCAGCTTGAAAAGGATTCCACCCAAAAGGACTGCCTGAAGGGACAAGGAGAGCACAGCAGAGGGACCCAGCAAAAGTCCAGATTAGTCCTAAGCAGCCAGCTGGAGGAGCAGCCTTGCCCAGGTTGACCGGCAGTAGAGGAATCTTCAGTAGAAGAGTTTCTCGGAATCTGCAGAAACACCGTTGAGAGACACTGTCAGCAAAAAAGCCCCGAAAGTAACTCAACCAACCACATACAACTGAGCCACTTTTGCCTAATCTTCTCTCACTACCTGGGTCTGACCTGGGAGCCATCAAAGAGTAGCTAGGGAGTGAAGAGAAGAAGTGGAGCTGGGAAGAGAGAGGAGGTCAATCACTCATGCACTTCAGATTTCCAGCCAGATACAGGGGAAGGGAGAAGCTTCAAATAGGATAAGATTCAAAGCTTTTTATATTATTGGGTAGGGCTTTGAAAAGTACTGAAATGAGACTGTTCTTGTGACTAAATGGGGGCAGAGAGGCTTGTCCTAGATGCCAACAAATGATGGGGAAAGAGAAACATCCTAGGGGTATATATGAAAGGTAAGAGGGCAAAATCTTGCTTGCTTGCTTGCTTTTTCTTTCTTTCTCTCTCTTTCTTTCCCTCCCTCCCTCCCTCCCTTGTTCCTTTCCTTTCTTTTCCTTTCCTTTCCTCTTTCTTTCTTTCTTTTCTTCTTTCTTTCTTTTTCTTTCTTTCCTTCCTTTCTTTCTCTTTCTTTTACTTCCTTCCTTCCTTCCTTCCTTCCTTCCTTCCTTTCTTTCTTTCTTTCTTTCTTTCTTTCTTTCTTTCTTTCTTTCTTTCTTTCTTTCTTTCTTTCTTTCTTTCTTCTTTCTTTCTTTCTTTCTTTCTTTCTTTCTTTCTTTCTTTCTTTCTTTCTTTCTTTCTTTCTCTCTCTTCCTTCCTTCCTTCTTCTTTCTCTTTCTTTCTTACTTTTCTCTTTCTCTCTCTCTCTCATTCACTCACTCTCTTGCTCTTCCTTTTTGTATCCTACTGAGTCTGGCTGATTCAATAAATTAGTTATACTTAAACTGATAGCAATTGATTTTCGTTTTCTTCAGCTTTGGTTTTATTCCTGTCTCTGAGGACACACATACATCATTTATTCATATACTAAATTCAACACCTTCAAAGATTTGAAAATAGCATTAATGGGGCCATTGAAATGATTGATATTCAAGGTCCAAAATCCTCTGATTCCTTAGCCAGTTTTAATTTAACTGTATTTTTATCCTACACCTGGTCACCCTCTTCCCCTGTCATGCTAGGTTTATATCATTCCTCTTAAAACTGAGACTTTTCTTACAGATGTACTCTGAGCATAGTGAGGCTGTTCCTGCCATAGATCCTGTCAGGCCACACTGCATAGTGATCATAAAACTCTATAATGCAACAGGACCAGCCAGGAATAGTTAGCTTAATAGTTATGAGAAAGTAAAAATTAAAAGTATAATTTTCAAATAAATTGGTGCTAAAGAGTCAAATTTGAATCAGATGCATTTTAAAGATAAGGCCATTCTTCTGTTTAGGTGGAATAGTTAGATGGGTGGCAATACGGTATGATTTGATTGTTAACATTATGCAAAAAGTGTTTTTCTACACTGGCACCTAAAATGCTAGTGAATTATTTTGTTTTCCACTGACCAGATGTAGAACACTGGAGAAGTCCCTTAAGATTACAATGCACTTTTTTTCCAACGGGGAACTAGATGAGAATGAATTACATTCTTCATTTATTGAGCAAATACTATAAATAAGGCACTATTGTATCATATAATCAGCTCGATTTGTTCTTGAAACTAGTCCAGAAGTGCGAGGGAAGATAGACAAATGTCCAGCTAACACTGGTACAGAACAAATTGAAATAAGATAAAAGAATTCAAGCACCATGAAGGTATATATTGGCTCTCAAAAAATATTTGTTGAAAAATTGGATGAATAAGCTACCACACAGAGTGAAACCCAAGGAAGAAGAATTTGTGTCCCTTCCTGTTTTATAACTCAGTGATTCTTGTACTGGTCCCCCTTTTAAAGAGTTTCTTCCCTTTGTCTGGTATTATTTAGAAATTTAAATATTCCTAAGATGTAACTTATTACACAAATAACACTTTTTTTAAAAAAAAATGAATTATCGCGGCAGTCACAGAGAGCTGAAGAATACAAAGCATCTTGCTGGCAGGGAAGAACAGACAAGAAGAGGGAGAAAACAAGATTTAGAAAAGGTGACTGTGGACAGACAGGAGTGAAACTCTATTCACTTCTCAAATATCCTAAGGTTGTTCATTCAGTACGACATACCTGGACCCCGAATGGCTTGGAGTGTTTGTTCCTCAAGCACTGTGTTTGTTTTGAAATTTCATTGTAAGTCACAGAAAGTTTGGGATAATGAAGCTGGAGCTGAGATCAAAGTTTGAAAATTTTTATTCATAAAATGGAAACTAAATAGAACCTGTTGGTAACAGATTCTAAGTGAGAATGGAAGGTCTCCAAGAGCCAAACGTTTGACTGGGGTGAAATAAAGAAGGAGAATGTCACAGCTGGGTTTTCCCCAAAACCCTTTGTAATTCTAACCACATAGGTGTCACAGGAGTCACTGATGCTGGTCTGAATTGCACGGAAGTACTAAGTAGGGAATAATGTGAGCTGATATGGTTGAATAAAGCATACATTAGGGAATCAGTTTAAGTCTAGCATGTAACTGGAGGGGTTGAGATTGAGGAGGAGTGCTATTGTACATGTATTTAGAATATTTTAAATAGTACAAAATAGCTTTTTTGACTCAATAGTTTGGACATATGCAATTACATAAACTCAAAGTTATATTAGCATATTGGCAGGAAAAGGAAAACGTGTTATCTGATGAAATTTAAAAAGGATAAAGTAGCTATTATTCCTCTCTCTCTTAAGAGTTCATATAGCTCTTGGCATGTAATGGATGGAAATTATGATCAATGGGGCCATAAGCTGTGCAGTGGGTGGTAGTGCATGTTACAGGGATGTGATCATGAACATTCCACATCTCAAGAATGATTGCAAATTGTTCTCATTTAATCTTAGTTTTTATGTGTGCAGCTAATTATTTTCCTGTAAGAAATAGGTGCTAAGAAAGTTAGTTGTCTGCATGAGTCATGTGCAGTAAAACCACTTTCTCCTTTTTACTTTTTATCATTTTAAATGTATTCAATATTGCTTAACACAGTTATTGCATTTTTTATTGCCCCTATTCTTTAAGTTTTTTAGCCTTCCATGTTTGCTATTTTATGCTGGTTTTTGGCCATTTGATTCTCATCTGCATTCACCTGCAAACCAATTTGGTGAAAGATATCAAATTGGCCGGGTGTGGTGGCTCAAGCCTGTAATCCCAGCACTTTGGGAGGCCGAGGCAGGAGATCGAGACCATCCTGGCTACCACAGTGAAACCATGTCTCTACTAAAAATACAAAAAATTAGCCAGGTGTGGTGGCGGGCAACTCTAGTCCCAGCTACTTGGGAGGCTGAGGCGGGAGAATGGCATGAACCCGGGAGGCAGAGCTTGCAGTGAGCCGAGATCGCTGCACTCCAGGCTGGGTGACAGAGAGAGACTCCATCACAAAAAAAAAGAAAAAGAAAGAAAGATATCAAATTAACCATTTTTTTTTTTTTTTGAGACGGAGAAATTAACCATTTTTATTATTTATCTCCAAAAGTTATTTGGAGAGATAGCTATTTATACTACAGCCTAATTTTAGTTTTCTGAATGATTTATTGATTTCAGTGATTGTGCTTTTGGGTTTATTACTCATGGTCACACTCTGTATTAATGACCCAATAATAGCATATTACTTGTAATCAAACTTATCTGGCTTCCCTCACCAAGAAAACAACAGAGAAGATAGACACTTCTCTTCACAATGTATGCTTCTTTTTTTAATCTTTAAGAATCAAATTTCTGATTATAGATGTGGTTGGTATGCATTTGCTTTAACAGAAATATTGTTATTCTACCCTCACAATTATGTATGTAAATAAATATGGAGCTATTTCAGCTTCAGTCTTGAGGCCCTAATATAATAGATGCTAACAATACCCATGTTCCAAAAGGAGATACTGTTAATTGTATTTCAATAAAACTGATTAAAAATGTGATAAAAAATACTTATTGCATTTAAAAAGCCTGTAGTAGTTAGTCTGTAGTCACTCAAGAAGACCAGAAATTAATAATTGGAAACACACAATTCCAATCTTGGAAAATGATCATGAAAAGAGCCTTAAACCAGAAAGTGAAAATCCCTCAAGTTTAATGATATTGTAGATCTTCTAGAAGTGTTCTTTTCCTTTCTTGGGTGAAAGGTGATTATTTGAATTTCTAATAAAAAAATAACTGAAGTCAGAGAGGAATAGTGCCTCCATGTATCACCTTGAGGATCCAGTGGCAGTAGAGCACAGTGCTGCCATTGGGTTGGTCAGCCTATGTGATGGGTGAAATTATGAGATTCAAGATGAGAAACAAAGACACATGGGAAGAAAATGGACACGTGATGGCAGAGGCAGAGGTTGGCATGATGCACCTGTAAGGCAAGGAATGCTGGCAAGCACCAGAAGCTAGGGGAGGCAAAGATTTTCCCCTACAGGTTTCAGAGGGAGCATAGCCCTGACATCCTCTTGATTTTGGATTACCAACCTCCAGAACCATGAGACAATAAATAACTTTCCCTTGTTTGAAGCCTCCCAGATTGCGCTACTTTGTTACAGCAGCCCTAGGAAAGTAATACAGAATGTAGTTAGGCTCCAAGTGATACAAAATATAGGCAGTTTTCCTTGGTCAGGTTGTGAGACATATGAGAGAAAGAAAGAGTGCTCCAGGGTCATTTCAGATCTCGTTCAAATGGACTACTTGGTGATGCAAGGAAAACTCAACAAAGAGATGTTGAAAGTATACCCAAGAAGAGAAGAGTTCTGAGTAATGCTCTAGGGAGTGCTTCCACTGAGGGCTGCTAGTTAAAGATTTTCATGATTTTCCCAGAACTTCAAGTATAATAAAACAAAAATGTAAATAAAAAGATTTTCATGATTTTCTGTGATGAGGGTTTCCCAAGAACCCATGAATATTTTCATAAGAGAAAGGATCTGCTTTAAACCTCAACACAACCATATCAGGGCCTAAGTAAAAATTCTCCTGCCTTTTTATCTACTTTACCTCCTGTTTAGATCCTGGAGAGGTAACAAATCCACAGTAGCAAGCTGAAAGAGGAGATGCTGAGGCACAAAGAGGATAAAAGGGAAGAAGGCAATCATTCCTTCTCTCTTCTCCCACTGTAGGTGGTCAAAGTTAATCAGGAGCGAAGCTTTAACACTGAATTACATCCAGGGTTGGTATTACATTGGGCAGAACATATTCAACGTCCCAGAACAGCTTGGGAGAGTGAAGACTTCTTAATTTTTTGAGTTTGACCAGAAAAATCATGGGACCTTCCCTAGATTCCATATAAACTGGGTATGTGGGAGGCAGTGAAGGGTGGAATAATCAGCTGTGAATTGATATGTAAAGGCAGATTTGATAAATGAATAAAATTATTTTCCATTCCACCTCATGAGTCTTGTTCATTCTAAGTATTAGAAACACTAAACATTTTATACAAAAAGCTCCTTTTAGATATTATTTTATTCTGTTCTCATGAGAGGCCTATGAAGTGCACAGATACTGGTGATGAATAGCTGAAAGAGGTGTAGACAGACTTGCACACACTTTGACATGGAGATATTATTCCTCTCTGATTTCAGTGATAGTGATTTTAGGTATTTTCTCCTCACCATTAGGAAACACACTATCTTTGAAAATGTTATTTTTTTATTAGAAATTCAAATAATCACCTTTCATCAAAGAAAGGAAAAAAACATTTCTAGAAGATCTACAATGTCGTCAAACTTGAGGGATTCTCACTTTCAAGTTTAAGGTTCTTTTTGTGATTATTTTCTAAGATTGGAATTGTATGTTTCTGATTTTTGGAGTCCTCTTGAGTGAATACGAACTACCAACTATCACGGGCTTTTTAAATACAATAAGTATTTTTTCATCACATTTTTAATCAGCATTATTGAAATGCAATTAACAGCACATATTAAAAACATACAATTTGATAAGTCTTGACATAGACAGTCATCTTTGAAACCATCATCACAATAATAAACATAGCCATTAATTTCCAAAAATTTTCTCCCTTTGTAATCTCCTCCCCATCCCCAAACACATAGCACTTCTCTCTGTGAGAAGGTTTTTTAAATTTCAGTTTTCATTTCTTTAGTATATATGAGGCTATATACTAAAGTATATGAGACTATGCAAGCTATTTCTTCTTCAGTAAGTGTTGTTTGTTTCTCAAGGAAATTGTCCATTTTTGTCTGTCATCAAATTTATTACCATAAAGTTATTAATAATATCCCTTTATAATTGTTTTAATATCTGCACAATCTGTAATGACATCACCTCTCTCATTTCAGATATTAGTAACTTATGTGTTTTCTCTTTTTTTTCTGATCAGTATGGTTAGTTTATTGATTTTATTCATCAATAATAACCACATTTTGGTTTTCATGATTTATGTTCTTCGTTGTTTCTTTGTTTACTATTTTATTAATTTGCACCCTGATCTTTGTTATTTCCTTTTCTATACTTAAGTACTTAATTTTCTTTTTTTTAAGGTGAAATCTAAGACCTTTCTTCTTTTCTAATGCAGGCGTATTCATGCTATAAGTGTCCCTCATATATTACTTTGGCCATATTAGACAATTTTTGATATGTACATTTTCATTTTCATTTATTAAAAAATACTTTCTAATTTTACTTTGATTTCTTTTTTGACCAATAGGTTATTTAGTAGAGGGTTATTCAGTTTCCAAATATTTGGGGATTTTCTAGGAATCTTTCTGTTGTTGATTTTGAATTTAATTTTATTGTGGCCAGAAACAATACATTGTAAGATTTGAACCTTTTTTAGTTCTGTCAATCTTTTCTCTTCCTACACTATGGCCTGGGAATTCACTTTAGAAAGTGAGCTGGAGTATGGGAGGCATTGTTTCCCACATTTTAGCAATCACTGTCCTTTGTTGCCTGAGGGCCAATGTCTTAAGCACTGTTGTTTTCTATTGGTCCAGATTTTCAGTTGTTTCAGGTAGGAAGGTAAATCTGGTCCCTGCTACTCTATCTTGTTTAGAAGCACAAGTTTGTATTTAGGTTAAATATTGTTTTTATGTGCTTTCAGTGAAGCTACTATATAGGAATTCTTGATTCAGCTCTGTGTTTGTAAACAAAATAGTGGCAAAGTAACAGGAAGAATCCACAGAAAGTGGGCAAAATATGTGCTTGGTTAATGTCTGCCAGGAGGAGTCTGGGGAAAAAAAAAAACATAGTGAGATATACCAACTGTACAAAATCAGACAACAAAATGGTTAATAATAATAATTAGACTTCTAAGGACACCATGAGTACAAGATTATAGTTGATTGTAGAAATACAGTGATATAATAGGCAAGCTCAAATGGAGACAAAGGAAGCCTAGGGTTCTAGTTTTTGCATGGACACTGTGAGATATTGGCAAGTGATCTAACCCATCTAAGTATTATTAATAAAAATAATATGGTGACTTGGAAATAGATTTCTGGACAGAAATTCTGATCTAACACATTTGAAGTGGGGTCTTCAAATCTCTATTTTTGTTAAGTTTTATACCAGTTATATTGATGCAAAACTAGTTTGGGAGTCTGCTGATAAGATGAGCTCTTACATTGCTTTTCAACTCTAGCCTTACTCATATTTAACTTTTAGTAACGATAATACTAGCTATTGTTTGTTGAGCACTGCATATGTACCGTCTTGGGTGCCTTACATACACGTCCCCTAGCCCCCTAGTCTTACACAGCAGATCTTATTATCCTCATTTTCTGAAAGAAGGTTGACATTTCTTTCTTAGAATGGCCTAGGAATTTGCCCAAGGCCACATATGGAGTCTGTCTAGAAAATAATAAACATAAATTTTATTTGTGACCTGGCACCAAAACTGTGCTTTTTCTATTTAATCATGCTGCCTATCAAAAGACTAATCTGTATATCCTTAATGTTTTAATATTATTGGTTCATGTCAGTCCAGTTTGTCAAAGGTAAAATATTATTTTTTAAGAAAGGGTCTTAAATATTCTAGAGAAGCATGAACAGAAGTGTTCTACAGATAAAGGAAAAATAATTTTAAAATACTAGTAGTTTATTGAACACTTATTTACACCAGGTTAAGGGCTATATTACATTATTTATTTCAGTGATTTTTATGTGTTTGAGGGTTTCTTAGGAACAATTTGTCCATTACCTATATATTATAATTTGAATGAATGTATTGACTTAAGCCCTTTGTAATAACTTTAACATATGATACTTCCTGTCCATAGGAAATTTATATGTGCTTACTATTTTCATGTATATCTTCCCTTTTAGCCTCTTCCACTTATCATCTCTTTATTTTTTTCTATTAGTTTCTTTCATTCTTTTGTCATTTTTCCCCTTTTTATAATTCAAGGCAGTGCTTAAGAGAAGTCCCCTCTATGTGTTTATTTCTTGTTTTCAATTTTAAAACACTTGATAATGTTATTTCATATCAGAAATGGGTAGAGACATTCATACCATCCAGGTGTGAAGAAAGTGAGAGAATGTTATATGGATCAGATACAAAGATATTGCTGTGAACCCTGTGATTCAGGTGAAGTAGAAAATATTTGTATTTCAGAAGTTTTACCAAGATTCGAAGGAAGAATACAATTAATAAAAATGAAAACTTTTTATGTCCTGGCCAGATCTTTCATAAATATTTGTAATATTTATTTGTAAAGTACTTTGAGTATTTGGGGCAATGCTTTGGATTGGGGTCACTGATTTAAATTCTGTCCATTCCCTCTCTTTCCTACCAGTTGCCTTGGTCTCCCCTCTCCCTCTATTTAATTGGAGCTTTTCTCAAACTTGAGCTGATCTGAATGGAGTTACAAAGTGAAATTAACTAATTCCCTTGAAAGAAGTAGGGGTAGCAATACTTCAGAAAGCTTATTAATTCCTCTTTTCACTCTGCCTCCCTGCTCTGCTCTCAGACCTCACTTGGAACCCTTGGAGAAGGAAAATTAACAAGCCTCCTGAAGCTGAACCACTACAGCCTTTCAAGGGAATTGGCTAATTTCACTTTGCTGCTCCATTTGGAGCAGCTGGGGGTACTGATCTTGAGGGAAATAATAGGACCTAGTGCTTGACATCCTTTATATTTTTAAATAAAATTCTACTAAGTTTTCTCATCAAACTAAAAAATGATGTTCACCATATGCCTACATCACTGGTTTATATACTGACCCAAGCTATTCATACATCTTCCTCTGTTTTCATTTCTTAAGCCCGTTCGAACCTTCCAAATTCTTTTTGATCCCTGATACTGAATAACTTCTTTTCTAAATGTCCAATAATTTTGTTTATCAGTAAGCAACAAATAGTTAAGACATTTCTTTTTCTAGTGGAGTTCTGACTACAATGCCCTCTGCCCCTACTTCCTTTTCAGAATCCAAGATACTTTCTTTGGTCCTTGTTTAGGATATTCAGTCTTGGTCTCTTAAAGCAGAAGTATTCTACATCATGCCTATTTCTATGCTTTACTTAGAGAGCATCACAGAAAGAAATCAGATGGCCCTTGGTGAAGGCTCTCACAATGCTCTCATTCCTGAATTCTCTCAACGCTTCTGTAACATGACCACACTTTCAGATTCACAACCCATTCTTTTTCTAGGTTAACAAATTCATAGGACATTAACAGTTTCACACTGTACTCTGGGGGCATTTTAGCATTAACCTCTTTACATTCTGAGCCTTACCCATGTGAGTCTTTTCAGTTCCTCTCAAAGATATTTTAATGATGGAGCTTCATCTTTTGCCTTATGGTGACTACATTTCTTCAGTTCCCACTTGTGTGGAAGTTTCATAAAAATCCTGCTTAGAGTCTGAAATGAATTGCTTTTTGTAGAATGGCCCTTCAAGTAGTTCCAGACTAATGAGAGCAAACAAGATGGACTTGCAAAAGTTAACATTCAAAAATATATAATGTTTAAAGTAACTATCATATCACCCACACGCACTCTGGACAATCAGAGGTAGATGCTTCTTTTTGATATTAACCACATATATTTCTGTGTATCATCAATTGCTGTTGCATGCTTTCGTGTTGTGAATGTATTAAAAAGTATTCTTTTTGAAAATAATGGAAGACTCCAGTTTTGACATCAGAGCCTCTGACAAGTGAATCTGTTCTCATTATCTCAACATCTATCTTGGCTTGTAAAAATCCTGCAGGTTTATGATGCATCACGGTATCCTTCACTGACTCCTCTTGTTCTTAAACATAAAGCTGCCAATTGTGCTAGGACAAGCTTGATAAGATTGTCTTATAGATCCAATTCATTTAAAGGGAACATTGCTGCCGACACTAACATCCCTTTGCCACAGCTCTTCTCTGCCTGAGTTAGAATATTATGCTCGAGAGTTAGAAGGATGAAGTGCAGATATACTATATGCACAAAATTACCACTCACTCCTAAAGGGTTAGAGCCTTAAATATCAAGATATTCATTCTAATATGAACAGAGGAAAAGTGCTGTTTTTGCACTTTCTTAAATGAGGCCATAGGCTTCAACCATCTACTATACTATCCTTAGTAAGTGGACAATAAGAAGAATAATAAACCGTGGTTCATTTTAGATGTTAACCCACATCCAAATACCTGAATGACCTTCTCTCAAAGCTGTTTTAAATAAATGGTGTATAAAATACACACCAAGAGAGTCATAAACGGCCAAGGTGATATTTGAGGCCTTATGGGAGGTACTCATTTCAAAAATTCCATGCTCTGTCACCTCTAATGATCTTTGGCTCTTCATTCAGCTGAGAGTTGGCTTTTTCATGAACAAATGCCCTAAGCAGTCTAGATGGCATTCTTATTATGGTCATATATTTTAGAAGTGTGATGGGGAAGAAACTGATATAAGAAGAAGGTGTAAGAGAAGGAAAAGAATACCCGAGAAATGGAGGGCATACATGTCCCCATCAAAGTGATAATAAATGTGGTGGGGTGGCAATGCCTGTGGTTGTGAATGCCAGTTGATGAATGAAGCCTCATATTTTGCACCCCCAGACTTTAAGGATTCTGGATGTATCCAAGTGTCTGTTGTATATAAGTCTGATAGGCACACAGTCTAGCCCATAATCAGTGTACATGTATTTTTTTTCATATTATAGAAATGTGGATGTTCCCTGGGGTTATAAAAGAATCCTGGGGTCCTCTGAGGTATTCCAGGAAGTGTGGGACCAAGTAAACTGCTCCTAAACCTCTTGGAATGTCTTGAATTCTTGTAGTTAAGAAAGGAAGAGGAAAAACTCTATAAATAATTTGCCAGGTTTCCACTAGTTATCTTGGCCTGAGAATTGTCCCCTTGGAGGTAGTCCTAGTGGAGTTTAGAGCACTCTTTTTTTTTTTCCCCAACTTCAACAGTCTCAGAAGCTTCTGGACCACACTGGAATCCTGTTAAGAGTTAAATATAAATATCTCAGCAGCATCATGGGCTTCTAAATCAGGCAACAAGAGGAAATTCAAATATCATTACCTCTAACTCAGTTAGCCCAGGTCATGAAGCTCAGGGACATTTGATTATCTTCAGTGATTGATTGTGGCTCCTAAATGGCTCTATTCCATATGGAAGCATCTTTTCCTTACATTGAACAAAATATTGGAAACTAAGGTTTATGTTAGCTCCTTTAAGCACACTTTCAAAATTATATTTGGTTTATGTTAGCTCCTGTAAGCACACTTGCAAAATTATATTTGATAAACTTTTGGGTTTTGAAGGAAGCCAGATACCATTTTAAAGCATATTGTGTCAAATGACATGTTTCCAGTTATACCTGGAGGAATTATTCGCTTTTTATCATCAAACAAAGACGTTTGCTTTTGTACTATATAGGGATTCTGGACTAATCAAGAAGCACAAATGACATGTAATAATTGCTTTAATATAATTCTATGTGACTTACTTGTCACCCATGTATAGAGTAGACCTGCATGTATATTTTCAGCATATTAAACTTGCTTCCGGTATCTTTTCGATTTTTTTTTTAACTGCAAAATGTTTTCATTAATTTAGATGACTGGGAGCTAAAGAAAGGTAGCTTCTGAAAATTCCTTTCCACGTGTAAGTCTCCAGATTCAAATAGTATTTATCAAGTTAATGTTATGTATCAACTTCAGAACCCTGCCATTTCATTTATTTATAGTGAGACATGAGTAGATAGAAATAGCCATATACTTTGTTTTTTATTCTGATATGTGTTTAAAACGAGGTGAAATCAGTATCTGACAAGGGCATTGACCAGGGTATCTGTAATTCACAAGTGATGAGAAGGGAAGAGTTAATGGGATTTTTAATATGCTGAATAGGGCTTTTCTGCTGAACAGCACTACATTGTCTGAGAGCAACAGCTCTTGAATATTAAAAGAGAACTGTTTGTCTTGTCCTGTTGCCATGGAAGGAGAGAAAGTGATTTTAGAAAAACAAATAGGAGAAGTCTTGAAGAAATTAGATAGATTTGAAAACAATTTGCCTGGTGGTATTCCTCTTGCCCAAACTGTATATATGTATAGGAGGAGAGCAGGGCAAATAATCCATCCTTCCATTGTTTTGAAGACAGATTAAAGCTCTATTGCTGTCCTTGAGACAATGCAGGATGGGAGTGCTAAGGCAGGATGAAACTAGTATGTAGCTGGTATACACATTGGGACTGTCCTTTCATTAGGCATTTGTGGGTGCACTTACTGCACCACCTTAGAGGCAGCACAAGCTACTTTTTGCTTTTATGTGGCCATATATTTGTCATAGGAAAGAAAATTTTAAAAACTATTTTATCTCCATGGATTGGAAATCTTTCTTTATGTTATGCTCCATTAAAAAAGAAAAACAAGTTCAAGGTCTCAGTGTTTTACAACAATAACAGTTTATTTCCTACTCTGTCAATGTAGGTTCTAGGAGAGCTGTGGGTCTGCCTCACATATCTTCCTTATTTGGTGATTGAGACTAAAGGAAAGAGCCTTATCTTGGTCTTGTGGCAAAGGGAAAGAACAGTGACAGAGCCATGGGATGGCTCTTGAAGCATCTACCCAGAGGTGGCAGATAGCACTTTTACTTACACTGCATTGGCCATAGTAAGTTACATGGCCAAGTGTGATATAAATGACCTCCTCAGACCATGGAGTATTCACAAAGACAAGTATTTCAAGTCACATGCTAACAGATAGATGCATATAATTTTCTTTTAGGAAGGAGAATGAAAATACATAATTGAGATAAATAATGCCATCTTCATCACCCTTGATCAGTTTTGAAGGCTTACGGAAATAAAATGTGATACATCGGAGGCTATAGATCTTGCTCCTTAGGTGATACGGAGTTAGGCTAGCAGTGATTCCCATGGTTTAGAGTTCCTGAGGATCACCTAAATAAGTTGTTAAAAATGTAAGTTCTTTCAGCCCAATGCCCATCATTCAAAGAGTAAATAAAGAAGTTATGATATATATATATATATATACACACACACACTCCATGACATACTATTCAGCCATAAAAATAAATTAAATAATGGCATTTGAAGCAACCTGGTTGGAACTGAAAACCATTATTCTAAGTGAAGTAACTCAGGAATGGAAAACCAAGCATCATATGTTCTCACTTACAAGTGGGAGCTAAGCTATGGGGGTATGCAAAGACATAAGAATGATACAATGGACTTTGGGGACTTGGGGGAAAGCGTGGGAGGGGGTGAGAGATAAAAGACTACATATTGGGTACAGTGTACACTGCCTGAGTGATGGTTGTACCATAATCTTACAAATCACCACTAAAGAACCTAGTCATGTAACCAAATACCACGTGTTCCCAAAAACACATTGAAAAAATAAATAAATAAATAAAAGGAGGAACAATTAAAAACAAAACACTCCTGTTCTAGAAAAAGAAGTATGAAGCATAACTAAATTAGTGCTTAGGCATGAACATTTGGGTGATAAAATTAAAAAGAAAATAAAGACGTGATTACCATAAAGATCAGGACTGTGATTACTGTTGAAAAGAGGGAAGGGACTGTGGTTAGGATAGATGGATGGAAAAAATATATTTTTTAAACCTAGCTGTGGTTACAAGGGTATTTGGTTTGTTTTATATAGTCTTCTATATCTGTTAGATTTTACAATAAAAAGTTTTTTTAAACACTGAATAAAAAAACAGCAGGTTCTCTGATGCAAGACAAGGATGCCCTCTCTCACTACTTCTATTCAACATCGTATGGGAAGTCTTAACTAGAGCAATTAGGTAAGAGAAAGAAATAAAGTGCATCCAAATAAGAGAAGAAGTCAAACTATCCTGTTAGTAGATGACATGATGCTATATCTAGAAAACTCCATAATCTTCAGCTGATAAACCATTTCACCAAAGTTTCATGACACAAAATCAATGTACTAAAATCACTAGCATTCTTATACACCAACAACAGCCAAGCTGAGAACTAATTCAGGAAGGCAATCTCATTCACAACTGACAACTGCCACAAAAAGAATAAAATACCTAAGACTACAGATAACCATGGAAGTAAAAGATCTCTACAATTAGAATTACAAAACACTGTCAAATAAATCAGAGAAGACACGAACAAATGGAAAAACATCCCGTGCTCATGGATAGGAAGAATCAATATCCTTAAAATGGCCATACTGCCCAAAGCAATTTATAGATTCAATACTATTCTTATCAAACTACCAACAACATTCTTCAGAGAACTAGAAAAAAAATTTTAATTCATATGGAACGAAAAAGGAACCCAAATAACCAATGCAATCCTAAGCAAGAAGAACAAAGCTGGATGCATCACACTACCTGACTTCAAAGTATACTACAGGGCTACAGTAACCAGAACAGCATGATACTGGTACAAAAACAGGCACATAAACCAATGGAACAGAATAGAGAGCCCCAAAACAAGGCCACAGATCTACAGACATCTGATCTTCAACAAAGCTGACAAAAACAAGCAATGGAGAAAAGACTCTATATTCAATAAATGGTGCTGGGATAACTGGCTAGCCATATGCAGAAAATTGAAACTGGATCCCATCCTTAAACCATATGCAAAAATTCACTCAAGATGGATTAAAGACTTAAATGTAAAACCCAAAACTCTAAAAACCCTAGTGTCTTCTAGGGGTTTCTTATAGTTTCTTCTAGATTTTCTTATCTAAGCAATACCAATCAGGACACAAGCATGGGCAAAAATTTCATGACAAAGGCACCAAAAGCAATCCCAACAAAAGCAAAAATTAAAAAATGGGATTTAATTGAATTTAAGAGCTTCTGCACAGGAAGAGAAACTGTTAATAAACAGCCTACTGAATGGGAAGAAAATGCAACCTATGCATCTAACAAAGGTCTAATATCCAGCATCTATAAGGAACTAAGACAAATTTACCAAAGGAAAACAAACAACCCCGTTAAAAAGCGGGCAAAGGGGCTGGGCATAGTGGCTCACGCTTGTAATCCCAGCACTTTGGGAGGCCGAGGGAGGCGGATCATGAGGTCAGGAGATTGAGACCATCCTAGCTAACATGGTGAAACCCCGTCCCTATTAAAAAAAAAAAAAAAAAAAAGTTAGCTGGGCTTGGTGGCGGGCACCTGTAGTCCCAGCTACTCAGGAGGCTGAGGCAGGAGAATGGCATGAACCCAGGAAGTGGAGGTTGCAGTAAGCAGACAGAGATCAGGCCACTGCACTCCAGCCTGGGTGACAGAGTGAGACTCTGTCTCCAAAAAAAAAAAAAAAGTAGGCAAAGGATATGAACAGACACTTTTTTTTTTTTTTTTTTTTTTAAGATATACGTGTGGTCAACAAGCTTTGAAAAAAGGCTCAATATCACTGATCATTAGAGAAATGCAAATCAAAACCACTTCACACAGGTCAAAATGGCGGTTGAGAAAAAGTCAAAGTAACTGTTGCTGACAAGGTTACAGAGAAAAGGAAACACTTATACACCGTTGGTAGGAATGTAAGTTAGTGTAACCATTGTGGAAAGCAGTATGATGATTCCTCAAAGAGCTAAAATCATTCTACCATAAAGACACATACACACAAATGTTTTTGTTTGCTTTTTTTTTTCTTTTTGAGACATAGTCTTGCTTCATCACCAGGCTGGAGTGCAATGGCACGATCTTGGCTCACTGCAACCTCCACTTCCTGGATTCAAGCAATTCACCTGCCTCAGCCTCCCGAGTAGCTGGGACTACAGGCACGCATCACCATGCCAAGCTAACTTTTGTATTTTTAGTAGAGACGGGATTTCACCATGTTGGCCAGGATGGTCTAGATTTCTTGACCTCGTGATCCACCCACCTTGGCCTCCCAAAGTGCTGGGATTACAGGCGTGAGCCACTGCACCTGGCCATGAATGTTTAAGCACGATTCACAATAGCAAAAATATAGAATCAACCTAAATGCTCATCAGTGACAGATTGGATAAAGAAAATGTGGTAGATATACACCATGGAATATGATGCAGTCATAAAAACAAACAAACAAACAAAAAAACGAGATAATGTTTTTCGTGGGAACATGGATAGAGCTGGAGGCTATTTGCCTTAGCAAACTAACAGAGGAACAGAAAACCAAATATACATGTTCTCACTTATAAGTGATAGATAAATGATGAGAACTCATGAACATAAAGAAGGGAACAACAGACACTGAGGTCTGCTTGAGCATGGAGGATAGGAGGAGGGAGAGGAGCAGAAAAAGTAACTATTGGGTACTAGGCTTAATATGTGGGTGATGAAATAATCTATACAACAAAACCCTGTAACATGAGCTTACCCATATAACAAACCCTCACATGTACCCCTAAAACTAAAATAAAAGTTTAAAAAAATGCAGGTTATCAATATCACTTCTCCTCCATCTCACCCCAACTGTCACTTCTAACATGGTAGTTTGCACTGAGGTCCAGGAATCTGCATTTGAAGAAGTAACCTGGCAACATTTTCTGAAACAATGACCCAGATGAGCTCTGTCTTCAGTCATGTAGTTGTGCTGTAAGAAAAATAGTATCCAGAGAAATAGTCTCTATGAATTCCCAATCCTCAGCTTTCAGTATTTCACAGTCCATATATTTTGGAATCCCTTTTATTCTTCTCTCTTCTCACTCGTGGTAAAAGGAGAATAGAAAAGTAACACATGTCCAGATATGTTATAAAAGAGGATTAATATTATCAAGAGGGGAGTTTATTTGTCCTCCTCTAAACATTCTACCCTAGAGAATTAGAAACACACTGGGGAGTAGATTCCTTCAAAAGACCAAAAGATCAGTTATTTATGCATTCGTTTGCACCATTTCAGGATGCAAAGTTATCAGAAGAGACAACCTATCTGGTCTCAAGCCAGCTGGGACACCACCAGGATGCGACTGGAATTCTTTAAGGAGTCTTTGAGGACACTACATCTATCCTGGGCAAATTTCTCGAGACTTGCAGACTGGCTTACAAGGTGTCACAGGCTTCTGTTGTCCCTTGCTGTCTATCTGTAAGTAGTAAAAAGTCTCCTCATGCAGTTTGTTGTATGCACAGGTGTTTTGTCTCACTGGACTCAGACAAGTTGGTGACCAGTACACAGTGAACCTGCTTCACAACAAGAGGAGAAGGAATTCCAGGTAAATTGACCTTCTATTCCTCTGGGTATAACTATGATCCACTAATAGGAATATTATTATATTCTTTTTGGCAGTGGGCCACACTGATACACAATTTGGGATGTGGTTGGGGTTAGGCTTAGAAATTCAGAGTGGAGCATACTATTAAACTTAAGTTAAACATCAGGATGGGTTTTGTCTACTATTTTGATTCTATTAATGCCTGGAACCTGAAGATAACAGGACCTTGCCATGCCAGTTACTATTTCTCCTTGAAGTGTTTCTTCTGAGTAGTAACTCTAAGGAACTGGCCGAGCATCACCTTGTTGCTTGTGCTGGGAGGGAGAGAGCAATGGCATTCCTGCTCTGAGGAAAGGGGCAGAAGCATCAACTCCCTTGCATTGTTGTCTTACAGAGAAAGTATTCTGTTTCCTACTTTTTTCACTTCACATTCTATCTTTTGCATTTTTCCTTCTTGCTACAATGTATTTAAAACTGACAATTACAGTCACTAAATTTATGTAATATTCCACCTAGTTAGTATATTTTTCTGCCATTTCCCTATTATTTAGTATTTAGAATATTTGCAATACTTGATATTAAAAAATAAATCTAAACATTTTCATGAAAGCTTTTGTCTCCCAAAACCTCGTTCTCTATCATAAATTCTTATTTAATTCCCGTGTTTAATGGAAAAATCCTTTTAAAATATGTGATTATTTTATTTTTGACATTTTAATTTACATGGGGCTATATTTCTGTTCTTTCTCACTCACATTGTCTCCCCTTATGTTTATTCTTAATTTTGTTTCTTGAGATGGAAAGAGGGAAAAGGGGTGCCGTGAGATCTAGGGGCACAGCCTGAAAAGTCAAAGGTAATTTAAATTTCTCTCAGAGCCATTTCTTTACAATGAAATGAGCAAATGGAAACGAAATAAGCAAAAACAAAATAAGAAGAAATAACTAAAAGCAAAGACACAAAAATTCTAAATTAAGAACTTTCTTAATAATTTTTTTTTTTAAGTAGAAAAATTCAAAGCTAGAGTGACTAAACTTTCAATTATGTGGAAGGCTTTAGAGCAGTGGTTCTCAGCCTGGGTGTGTGCCACACTGATATGTTTGGAATGGTGTGGGAAGGAGGATCACGCAGAGAGTGGGGTTAGGAACTAAGCCTACTTCTGAACCTCTTACTCAAATGGCAGCTTAGCCATCAAAATCTTGGGATCCTCATCACAATGGTGTGCATAAAAACATAAGTCTTGCTGATTAAAAAGAAATTAAGAACATTTAAAGGATGAAATTTAAAATACTGGCAGCTCTCGATTTGCTAATTCATATGTATCAATTTCAGTTACCACGGTTTAGTTAAATAACACCAGTCCCTCAATAACATGGTTCATGTTTCATTAACCATGGTATATTAACTGCAATTTCATGAAGTTCTAACCTCACTGATAGCACTTCAGTTCAGAAATCACTACATAAATAGCAGATGCACACCATGATCAGTGACGGATCACCTCAGTATGGCTACTGCACATCTGTTACTCAGTTACCACCCAGCAAAGCATGTAATTGTGTTGCCTCCACATCTTCCAATCATAAACTCACGTGACATTTTACAAAACAGATGATTAAAAGAAGAAATTGTGCAAGAGACCAAAGTGCAGTAAAGAAATGAAAAGCAATAATGCTGGATGTGAAATTAGATCCAATAAGAAGACAGCTGACAATGGAATATTGACATTGCTGTCATTTGAGTTTCTGGGTATGAGGCCACGAAAATTTACTGAAAGAGAAATAACATAAATGAGAAAGGTAGTTGTGATGAACAGAATGAAGATGTCCTAGAGGAAGTAATGCTGGCAGAACATTTTCACATTAGAAAAAACTCTTGGAGGTGTTTCAAGACACTGAAAGAACAAAGAATACAATGCCGGAAGGCATTCTGAACTTAGAAAAGCGTACGACAGTTCACCAGTGCGTAAAGAAAGATGGTGCTCCACATTGCCAGTTACATGACAAGGGGGCAAACATGGTTTAAACTACTTTTGATAAGTTTTTATGAAAAGTAAAACACGTTAGTTTTAAACATTTCTCATGTTTTAAGTTATATTGTACTAGGTATTAGTTTTATTATTTTTATTTACTTGTACCTTTGTCAATGACAGCAAGAAAGATTTTGATGTTTTGGCAAAACTTTTTAAAGGCCAAGGCCCAATCATTAGTTTTCTCATTGATTATTAAGATTGCTTTGCACAATCATCTTGGCAGTCCCACATTATTGTGCTTGTACTGAGGATTATCTGTACCTTATTTTCTGTTACATAGTAATTTCAAATACTGTCTCCTTTAGTCCTCACAATAACTTGCTGAATGAAGCATGCATTATTATTTGCATTTAACAGAAAAGAGAGACTTTAGAGAGATCAAGAAATTTACACTTACTCTTGGCTGAGCTGTGGTTCTACAGTCGTCCTGTATCCTCTCTTCACTACAACGCTGCAGAGACTCATTCCCCTAAACTGCCCTGTCTGTCAGATGAGCACACCGTGCATGTTACATTCCCAGAGTTTCAACTATATCCTCTCCCACCCAGGGGCTCCTCTATTTTGCAGGTTCGCTGTGGTCTCAATCTGAGTCTTGCCTTTGTAGATCAATCGCTCTTCTGTTTCTCTACTATTCAGGGCATATTGTTGTTGTTGTTTTAAAAACATCTGACTCTCTCTTTTCTAATGAAACTGACTGTGTGTTTTTCCACAAAGCCAGACTCTCCTTTCTTATGATCAAATAATTAAAAGTAATGAGTTAATGGAAGAAACTTGCCGACCCCTCCTAGTGACTATTAGAATCCCAAGACTTAATCCCAGTCCTTTTTCTTCCTCAATCATTAAGCCCATCACTTTTTTCTTCTTACATCTTGTGGATTTGTCTCTGCTCTCAATCCCTGTTTCTAGATATAAATGTAAACATTCATCTCTGCTGTAGTATATTCATTTATTTTATGAACACTGATAACACTATGTTCCAGACATTCTTTTAAGTGCTTTATAGCTTTACAAATATTAGTTTATTTAAAACCTCTTAACAGCTACCTGAGGCAGATACTATAATTATCATTCTCATTTATAATTGAGAAACTGAGAGGCTTAAAGTAACTTTCCTAAATTCACACATCTGGTAAGTGATAGAGAAAGGATTTGAAACCAGGCAGTCTAACTGCAGAATCCATGCTTTAAGCACTGTTTTAGAATGTATCTCATTCATACATTCATGCATTTATCCATTTAGCAAACATTTATTAAGTGCTTATTGTATCAAACACTGTAATAGAGAAGAAAGAAATGTGTAAAAAATAAGTGGAGAAATGTTTTATAGATTACATCACAGGTCAGGGTTAAAGTAAAGACACTAAGGAGTGAGTGGTCAAGTCTAAACAAGAAAGGCAGAGAAGAAATTTAAAATAGATGAGTCTTGAAATATGTGTGGGCAGTTACCTGGGGAACAGAACACTGCATTTTAAGGGCAAAAGCATTTTAAGATAGAGGGAGGGCTGATAACAGAGGCATAGAGGCATGAATAAACTGCTATGTTTGAGCCACCTCCACGTGGTTGAAGCAAGGATTGAGGTAGGGTTTAAAGTGAGACGAAAGGTTGAAAACACAGGAAAGATACAACGTGAGGGGCAAGAACTTGGTTCTGGCAATGAAACTTGAGTGTATATCTGACTCATGTGCTTCTGCCTGGGGCAACACAATTAGATTGTAGGAAGCTAAAACAAGGAAACTTGTATTCTAAACAAATCACCAAGTTTATTTTGTGGTAAAATAGTTTAAGAGCCACTGCTACAAGTCCGTCAGGCCTCCGTGATCTGGCTTCTGGTTTGAGTACTCCGCAGAGCACTTCACAGAGAGCTTCATTTTGCACCAAGGAAGACTGAGCTTTCCTCTTAGCAGAACGAGTCCATTCTTATTCAGTTCTCCAATGGAAAAACCAGTACTTGTGGAGTGACTCCACGTTAAACTCCTTTTGCCTAGAGAAGCATATCTTGGTTCAATTTTACATAAATTCACCATGCTAGGCACTGTGAATTATTGCAAAGATGAGAAAGAAAGAGATTTGGTTTTTAGCAACTCAACATCTAGTCATCCCCAATCTGTTTTTCATATCTCATTATAAGAGTGTCATCATTTGAAAAATTTGCATAAGAGATCTTAAATAATATATGAACACTAAAGCTGCCTCGCATTCTGAGCGTTACACAGTGCATCCTGCATTCATGGATGGGAAACGGGCATCACTACTTAACGGCTACAGAAGGTCTTCTGACTCTGGACTCATGCAGTTTTTCCACCACGTCGTGTTCCTTCTCACCCCGGGTTAATTCCTTCTTTGATGCATATTTTTTCTTGAACATTCACGTATACTTTTATATTTTCCAGAGCACTCTTTCCTCCCCTTTTTACCTGTGAAATCCTACTAACCATTATAGTCTAAGCTTAGAAACACTTCTTCTGCCAAGCCCTTCCTGACCATCAAAGTTGTGGCTAAGTGCTCATTTTAGTAACTGCTATACCAGTACACTGTTACACTGCTATAAAGAACTATCTGAGACTGGGTAATTTATGAAGAAAAGAGGCTTAATCAACTCACAGTTCCACAGGCTTAACAGGAAGCATGACTAAGAGACCTCAGGAAACTTAAAATCATGGTAGAAGGCAAAGAGGAAGTAAGTCCGTCTTACCACGGCAGGGCAGGAGAGAGAGAGAGAAAGCAAAGGGGGAAGTGCCACACACTTTCAAACAACCATATCTCACGAGAACTCACTTACTAACATGAGAACAGCAAGGGGGAAGTCTGCCTTCATGAGCCAATCACCTCCTACCAGGTCCTTCCTCCAACACATGGGGATTACAATTTGAGATGAGACTTGGGTGGGGACACAGCCAAACCGTATCACCTGCAGTAACACTGTCATAAACCAATGTCTACCTGGATGTTTTCTCCACTAAACTGAAAGCTCCTGCAAGATGGCACTTTCCCTGATGTATACCCTGCTGTGTGCCCTGAGACTGCTAAGCATTTGTATTCCCAAAGCCTAGCAGTCTCAGGACACACAACAGGACACACAATTCCTTGATGACTTAGGAATTAATGAATGAATGGATGATGGATCCTCTATATTTCCTTTTATGAGGAAGAGATTAATTTGTACTTATTCCAATAAACCCACAGCAGACTTGTATTTAGGAGCATTCATTCAGTTTCAAGGAGCTGCAACAGTTGAATATTCAGTGCTGCATTTTGTGATAATATTTGACATTGAAGATTACATTAAAATTGATGTTGGTGTTTGTACAGGCATTTTTAAACATTAATCAAACAATGACAGGGGAAATATTGCTACAAGTTATGAAATTAAGTAGTTGAGGAATGATACAACCAAAGCAATAGAAACTCTTGTTTTTGTCTAGTGGGGGTGGGGGTTTGAGGAAGATATAAAACCTAGGCTACTCAATCTACTTTCAGCTTCTCCTAGAACCATAAAATATTAATGTATAAGTCACTTTTAAAAATCCTTTATTTGACCTCCAAACAATATAAGAATTGCTGTAATATCGTGAAAAGTGGCCCTCTACCCAGTATTTTAATTCTTCGAAATAGTCTCTTTACTTTAGAATAATTAGAAAACTCAAAATAGTAATAGTAATATTATTAATCATCTTCTCTAAGGTTGTAATCTGGGCTGAACACAGTGCTAGATGTCAAATATACATAATCTCATATAGCTTTCACAGCAATCATATGAAATAGGTGTCATTACCCCTGTTTTACTAAGAGGGAATAGCCAAGACTGAGAGAAGGCAAAAATGTAAGTCCTCATCCGCTAGCAATTATTGGTGAGGTGATTTTGTATCATTGTCTCAATGACTGCAAAATCCAAAGCCTTTCTTATGAAATACACGAGTTCTCAAATAATGTATTGTTTATGTTTAATGACAATTTTTACTTCCCTAGTTTTATATATTCATTTTAGTTTTGTCTTTCAGAGCAGCCCAGAAAAATCTTATCCCTCTTTTTCAGCACAGTCTTCCGAAATTTGAAAACAGTTATTATATACCCTCTAAAACATTTGTACATGAATGGAATTAGTGCCTTTATAAAAGAGACCCCAGAGAAGTCTCTTGTTTCTTCTGCCATGTGAGGACACAGTGAAAAGACAGCCATCTATGAAGAGGACCCTCGCCAGACACCAGATCTAGTGGCACTTTGGTCTTGGTCTTCTAAGACTCCAGGGGTGTGAGGAATAAAGCGCCCAGTCTGTGATATTTTGTTATGTTAGACTGAATGGAATAAGACAATGTTATGGACTGAATTGTTTCCCCTAAACATTTGTGTGTTGAAGACTTCACACCTGAGTACCTTAGAATGTGACCTTACTTGGTGATAGGGTGTTTACAGAGGTAATCAAGCTCAAGTAAGGTTAAAAGGTGGAACTTAATCCTGCATCACAAATTTCCTTATAAAAAGGGGGAATTTGGACACAGAAACATGTATAGAGGGAAGGTGATACGAAATTGCAGGAAGACACCGTCTACAAGCCTAAGAGACAGGCCTGGAACAGACAAAGGGCCCTCCCTCACAGCCTTCGGAAGGAACTAATCTTGTCAGCATCTTGATTTCAGATAGCTAGCCTCCAGAACTGTGAGACAAAACAGGTCTGTTAAGTGAGCCGGTTCGTGATGGAACTTAGTTATGGCAGCCCTAGCAAACGAATACATCTACAGATTCTTCAGCTATCTTTTACAACACTTTGTTTCCTGTCGAGTTTTGACCACAGGCATTTTAATATGTCAATACCCCATTTGAAATTTGAGGTCAAGGCTAAACAGATGTAGTCTGACAAGTGAAAAGAAGAGAGAAATGGTTAACTTAATTTCTCTTTCTTTCTGGTTACTGTTCCTCAATACACTATGAGTTGCACTGAGTTCAAACAGCTGAAACTTTGGACTCAGAGTGAGCTTCTGCTTTTCGGATTCACAAGCAATGTTTTGAAACCCTTGTGGAGAGGGGAATCCTTCTCCACAAAGTCAGCAGCTCAATCACAGACACAAAATTTGGAGGAAAAAAAATGAACTTTGTATCTTTCTCCATTTTCTCTTTGATGACATAGAAATGGAAATACGTTTTTGTAATACATCTTATCTCAGATCACTAAACTGGAAGCAATCTACATAGCCATAAAATTTGGAAATAACAAGTACAAAACATTTTAGAGTGATGAAAAATTGTTTTTACAAAAGAAGAATTCACTGGCGAGTAAAAGTATCTGTCACAACTGTAACAGGACTCTTAGCAAACATATTAAAAGTAGTGTTTCTAATCAAATTCATATTCACAAATATCAGAATAAAAGTAGAATGAGTATTCTCAGATAACCACTTTCTGTGCAAACAAATGATGACTGTTGAGGAGGAATATATAAATCATGATGTTGACCCTCTTTTTGGAGGTAATGTAACTTGAGTTGTTTTCATAAGGGTGGTGATAAATTCTCCCCATCTATCCACAACCTTTATATGCCAAAAAATATACATGTTACACAAATATGTACATGTTTAGGTATATATACATATGTGTCTGTGTGTGTGTGTATATGTGTGTGTGTGTATATATGTATTTAAAACCAACCTAGAGGAGGATAAGACTTTTAGCAACAATGTTTTCTATTGCAAAACTAGAAAACTTACCTGAATATCAAGCATATGACTTTGAATTAACACCATGGTCCAAATGAGCTAATGGATTAAATTTCAAAAACATTTCACACAGTGACATATATGGAATACAAGCCTTATTTTTTTAAGCATTCACATAGTCACTATTTACATAGTCACAGAGACATAGAATGTGGTCATATTTTGCATAAACTTGAAATAATGTAACATAGCACATTAGTAAAAATCTCACTTTATGGGCATGAGCTAATGCTTTAAAAGAAATCTAAGCTTTCTTCCCCCATTTTTTTTTAAATTTATTTATTATTATTATACTTTAAGTTGTAGGGTACATGTGCATAACGTGCAGGTTTGTTACATATGTATACTTGTGCCATGTGGCTGTGCTGCACCCATCAACTCGTCATTTACATCAGGTATAACTCCCAATGCAATCCCTCCCCCCTCCCCCCTCCCCCCTCCCCATGATAGGCCCCGGTGTGTGATGTTCCCCTTCCTGAGTCCGAGTGATCTCATTGTTCAGTTCCCACCTATGAGTGAGAACATGCGGTGTTTGGTTTTCTGTTCTTGTGATAGTTTGCTAAGAATGATGGATTGCAGCTGCATCCAAGTCCCTACAAAGGACTCAAACTCATCCTTTTTGATGGCTGCATAGTATTCCATGGTGTATATGTGCCACATTTTCTTAATCCAATCTGTCACTGATGGACATTTGGGTTGATTCCAAGTCTTTGCTATTGTGAATAGTGCTGCAATAAACATACGTGTGCATGTGTCTTTATAGCAGCATAATTTATAATCCTTTGGGTATATACCCACTAATGGGATGGCTGGGTCATATGGTACATCTAGTTCTAGATCCTTGAGGAATCGCCATACTGTTTTCCATAATGGTTGAACTAGTTTACAGTCCCACCAACAGTGTAAAAGTGTTCCTATTTCTCCACATCCTCTCCAGCACCTGTTGTTTCCTGACTTTTTAATGATTGCCATTCTAACTGGTGTGAGATGGTATCTCATTGTGGTTTTGATTTGCATTTCTCTGATGGCCAGTGATGATGAGCATTTTTTCATGTGTCTGTTGTCATATTTTGCATAAACTTGAAATAATGTAACATAGCACATTAGTAAAAATCTCACTTTATGGGCATGAACTAATGCTTTAAAAGAAATCTAAGCTTTCTTCCCCCAATTTTTAAGAATTGCATTACGTGAGAACCATTGAATCGGTCTGAAGGAATTATAAAACAAGTTGTTGCTCTTATCACAGGGTAATGCTTCCTTATCCTTTACCCAGACCTCCTAGACTGTTAGTGACACATCCCTGAATGATTTGCTTAACTGTTGGGAACAAGTCCCCCAAAATCTGGCCAAAAACTCCCTCCAAAACTGGCCATAAACAAAATCTCTGCAGCACTGTGACATGTTCGTGATGGCCATGACACCCACGGTGGAAGGTTTACCAGAATGAGGGCAAGGAACACCCGGCCCGCCCAGGGCAGAAAACCGCTTAAAGGCATTCTTAATCATGAGCAATCTGTGCCTTAAGGACATGCTCCTGCTGCAGTTAACTAACCCAACCTATTCCTTTAATTTGGCCCATCCCTTCATTTTCCATAAGGGATACTTTTAGTTAATCTAATATCTATAGAAACAATGCTAATGACTGACTTGCTGTTAATAAATAAGGGGGTAAATCTCTGTTTGTGGCTCTCAGTTCTGAAGGCTGTGAGACCCCTGATTTCCCACTTCACACCTCTATATTTCTGTGTGTGTGTGTTTTTAATTCCTCTAGTGCCGCTGGGTTAGGGTCTCCCCGACTGAGCTGGTCTCAGCACTTAACTATTGTCCTGTTTTTTTTTTTTTTTTTCTAAAACATATACTGTTATCTGTAAGAGTTTTTAAATATCTTATAGCAATGTCATACAAGTATTTACTGGGAAGTAAAGCTTATGCTAATACTAAAAAAACACTCTTGACTCTCAGGAATGTTGGAAAGGAAGTTAGGTGTAGTACACAGTATGCGGAAGTCAGCCGTAGGTAGTCTTTTAAGATGGCCTCCAATGATCACCTCTGCCTTCTGGTATTTATAGCCTTGTGTAATCTCCTTCCCTTGAGTGTGAGCTGGAGCTAGCAACTCACTTCTATCAATAGACTATGGCAAAAGGGATGGGATGTCACGTCTGATATTAAGTTACAAAAGACTGACTTCAGCCTTGTTGGCATATTCCATCTCTCTCTCTCTCTCCCCCTCTCTCTCTCTCTCCAGCACTCTTTGCTTGTGTGTTTTGATAAGATGAGTTGCTATGTTATGAGCTGCCCTATGGAAAGACCCATGTGGCAAGGAGCTGAGAGAGGCCTCAGGCCAATAGCTGGCGAGGAACTGAGGCCTTCGGTCCAACAGCCTATGAAGAAGTATATCCTGCCAGCAACCAAGTTCCAAGTGAGCAGGGAAGCTGACCCCCAGCTGAGGCTTGAGATGATTGCAACTTCTTTAACACCTTGATTGCATCATGACTGTGTAAGACGCTGAGCCAGAGGACCTAATTATGCCATGCCCAGATTCCTGACCAACAGATACTGTGAGACAGTAAATATTCTTGTTTTAAGCCACTAAGTTCTGGGGTAGTTTGTTACACAGAATAGATACTAATTCAAAAACAAATACTGACGATGTTCTATTTTATTGTTAATTTAGGACAAATTGGGGTTTTTTTGTTGCCCTGGCTGTAGTGCAGTGGCGTGATCTCAGCTCACTGGAACCTCCGCCTCCTGGGTTCAGGCAATTCTCCTGCCTCAGCCTCCCAAGTAGCTGGGACTACAGGCGCACACCACCACGCCCAGCTAATTTTTTTGTATTTTAGTAGAGACGGGATTTCACCATGTTGCCCATGTTGCCAGGCTGGTCTCAAATTCCTGACTCAGGCAATCTGCCCACCTTGGCCTCCCAAAGTGCTAGGATTACAGGCGTATGCCACCACACCCAGCTGACTCTATGTTTTATGAGAGAGAGATAATGCTAAGAAAAGAAAATGCAGCAGGAATGTAAGGATATATTCTGTTGGTTTTGGAGTCAACCTTTTCAAGGATGCATTTTTCCTTTCACATTTTTTTCCTTCAGAAATATTAATCTTAATCTGCATGAATTTGGAATTATATATGATGTTCTAGAACACCTTCCTCACTTACTCTAAAAGTAACTTTATTCTATGCATATTTAATTGTATTGCTAAAATAACAGAATCTTACTTTGCTCGCTCTCTCTCTCTCTCTCTCTCTCTATATATATATATATATATATATTTTTTTTTTTTTTTTTGAAACAGAGTCTTGCTTTCAACCCAGGCTGGAGTGCCATGGTGCGATCATGGCTCACTGTGGCCTCCCCAGGCTTAAGATATCCTCCCACTTCAGCCTCCTGAGTAGCTGGTATTATAGGTGCATGTCACCATACCTGGCTAATTTTTTTTTTTTTTTTTTTTTTTTTTTTTTTAGAGACACAGTCTCATTATGTTGCCCAGGCTGGTCTCGAATTCCTGGGCTCAAGTCATCTGCCCACCTAGGCCTTTCAAAGTGCTAGGAATACATGCACACACAACAACCATGCCTAGGTAATTTTTGTACAAAATATTACTTTTGATAGAACTTCCAGGTGTCAAAAAGTCTTGTCCTTGAACTGTTGGTGATCATAGTTTGAATCTTTCTCCAACTAAATGTATCTTCAAACTATTGAAATAAACAACAGAAATATACTGATAAGTCTTACCTTGGGAGAGCAGTGCTCAGGAAAGCTAACTACTGTCCCAATGCTCAGGAAGGCCAAACTCAAAAGCGTCTTGTTACAGCAAAAGAACCAACCAAGCATGGTGGTTTGGGGTAAAATCAATATTTTGTTAATGTTTTGTTTTCAGCCTCAAGTTTTTTCATTTATGAGGGTGATTTCCTTTTGAGGCTGCATCAACAATTTCAGGCTGGTGAGATACCAGAATCAGCCACCTTTTGTTTCTTTAGCAGAAATAGTTCTTGTTAAATTGAGTTGAAAGAGTTATTATATCTGCAAGAACGAGATGCTTCATTTGCCTGTCGTTAAGATCAAGCCTTGCAGATATTTAATTCATATGCTAGCCTTCTGAGGTCAGGATTATTATCCCTATTTAGGGGATCTGGAAACCAAGGCAAAAAGGTTGAGTAATTTATCCTAGGTCACAGGAGGGATCAGTGTCTGAGCTAGGATTACAGTTCAGAAAGCCCCAAATTCCAAGACCTATGATCAGACTGCACTTATTTCAAGCTGAGCTGGCCTACTTAAAATAATTCCTCCTTCCCTTACTCCTGCCCCCGGGGCACTCTGTTGAGTATTTGAACTGCTGTCAGCAAATGTGAAAGAGGTCTGGAGACACAGCCTAGAAAATATATCCGACATTGGCTAGTTACAGTTGGGCTTCATTATAGCTTGACAGAGAGTTTCTCCTCCAAAACTGGTTTTCATATAGGAATTTTCAAAAGGTTTTTTTCAAATGTAGGAATATTAAAGCAATTTATTCAGCCTTCATTAGTCTTTATCTTGTTCATAGGAACATAAACTATTTAGGAGTAGGAAATAATAGCAAAGGAAGCTGCCTAATCATGGTAAATACTACTACAGAAGTTTGCATAACTTTGGGAATATATGCTGGTACCTGGTTTTCCATTCAGAATTTTCTCTAATAAGGGTCTCTGCATTTACCAACTACATTTTTTTGTTTCCAGAGTTTTATGAGACATGTATTTGAAAAGAAGATACAAAGAAAAATATATGCGTATGTATGTGTGTATTTGTATATTAGTAAAAGTAATAAAATTCTTAAGCCAGTGTGGAAGAGAAAGAGATGTTCAGAAGAAATAGTTTTAGAGTACTGGATTTGGAGGCAAAATACCTGGGTTTGCCTGCATGCCTTTTTTTTGCCAGTTTTACGGTCTTAAGCAAATTATTTAATCTCTTTGAAGGTACAAATGGCTCTTGGTCATTAAAGAAAGGGTTCAGTGTGACAGGAAACATAGATAGATCACCAGCCAGGATGCAATGTAATCTGTGCCAAATTAGCGTTATGATCAAAATGCTCAGGGAACGTAGAGGCAGCAACATTTAAGCCTAACCTCGATTTTCACTGCATACAAAACAGAAAACATTTTAACTAGAATGACCAGGACAGACTTGTGGTGTAAGACTACAAGGCTTAAGTGAGAAAGAGTAAGTCCTGGATTACTGGACTACTTGAATAACCAGGCAACTTGAGAAAAGTTACAGGAGATGAAGATGAAAAGGAAGGGGGCAAATCTGGTGACCAGGCTAAGGAGCCTAGACTGTGAGACAAAGGGAGATAGCTATTCATGAATACGGCTATTCATTCATGCCTTCCTTCAAATTTTCATTCATTCATTCATTCAAAGTTATATTATCAGGCACCCTGATGCTTTGTAGCAGAGACACAGATGTTAAAGGCATCTCTAAGTACACACTTAGAGAGAACTCTCAATGTGGGTGACAGAATGCTTTGAAAGATAGACAAGTAAACAGGCAATTACCGAGGTAGTGAGTACCATGATGGATGCACAGGGCACAGAGGCAGAGAGACAGAAGAGCAAGACTAGCCTGGGAGGTCAGCAAAGACTTTCTGCTAAAGAAGGTGTCTCAGGGAAGTCTTAACAGAGAAACAGGAGGAAGCAAAGGAGCAAGAAGGGACATGATTGGGGGCACAGAAAACAACACGCATAGAATCAAGAGACACGGATGTGATACTCCCCCTTTTGATTATTCATAAAGCTTTGTGGAAATGTCATTGACTTTTGCAACTTAATTTACTGTTGTGGAAAACATAATGCATCACAGGCCTAGGAGGCACTGGAAGGGGTGCCAGTACAGAACAGATTCAACTAGAGCAACAAGAAGCAGTGATGACTGTGAGTCACAGAGAGACACCATCAGAATTCACACAGCATGTTATTATGCCCAGGACTCTTCGCTGCTTAGGGTCAACACAGTTGAACACTAATTTGTTAAATTAAGCTCTAATGATGTTTGCCTCATTCAGTTGCTTTACTGGTCAGGAAATAATTTATTATTCTCATCAAATTAATTGTAAATTGAGAAACTAAGAGATAAAGAGTTGAAGGAGGCCGTAAGAGAGCTGATGCTGAAGGGTAGAGGAGACTCTTACAAAGGAAAGGGGATTGGGCTGGCAACCGAAGAGCATGCCTGTTATAACACAGTTTCTCTCTCTCTCCCTCTCTCTCTCTCTCTCTCTCTCTCTCTCCCATACCCCTTCTCCAAGTCACTGAGTCCCAGCCTCTCAGGAGGCTGAAGTGAGAAGATCACTTGAGCCCAAGAGGTCAAGCCTGCAGTGACATATGATCTTGACACTGTACTCCAGCCTGGGTGACAGAGTGAGACCTTGTCTCTAAGAAAAAGAAAATAAATAAATAAATAAATAAACAAACCCAAAGAAGCCTTCAAGTCATATTTTGTACAGTTAATTATGAAATATATATTTGTTTTCAACATTTATTCTTTTTAATATTATCTTCTTCAAAATTCTCTGTTTCTTCTCCAAGTTTTTAAAGGTAATTTTACAATCTCTTCTTTTAGAGTTACAATGGCTTTGAGGAAAGCATATATTATTTACAAAGCAAGTACCTTACAATGGAGAGAAGTTCATAAATCTACAAATCACTGATACGGATAGTAAGAGAACTCATTTTTAAAACCAATAAAGCAATTGAAAGAACTGTTTGTTTATAATCAGATCTTAATTTAACAAATTAAAAGTTCAGTAGTCTCCATTAAGCACCTGATAATTACATATACACCCCCACACATACATCATCCAAAATTTCTTATTGAAAATCCTAAACTATCAAATAGTGATATTTCTATGCCAGATGGTGGTAAAAGTGTAAAATACATCCCAATAAAATTCATATCCACTAACATTTATAAACACTCTATTTTTTCTTCCTTTGCTTTAAAAATGAATATTACATATTTTTGACTATTGTACTTTTTAGAGACCTCTTTAAGATAAGACAAACATAACAAAACATTTAGTTATCTCAATTTTAATAATTTTAAGTGGTTTAAAATGGTTTATGCTTTTCTCCATATGCACACACTTAATTCAACCATAAAAACACATTTTCTGTAATAATATATGTCTTGGAGATATATTATATTGGAGAAATAAAATGTGTGATAGGTGATTCACGCCTGTAATCCCAGTACTTTGGGAAGCTGAGGCAGGCAAATCACATGAGGTCAGGAGTTCAAGACCAGCTTTGACGACATGGTGATACCCTGTCTCTAATAAAAATACAAAAATTAGCCCGGTGTGGTGGCAAGTGCCTGCAATCCAGGCTACTCTGGAGGCTGAGGTAGGAGAATCGCTTGAACCTGGGGGGCAGATGTTGCAGTGAGCCAGGATTGCGCCACTGCACTCCAACCTGGACAACAGAGCGAGACTCTTCTCAAAAAAAAAAGAAAATTGTGGTAGAAAACACTGAAGAATAGTGTGAGGCAATGATGTTTAAGAACATGCTAGCATCATTGAAATCATGACTGTGGGAAGGGAAAGCACTACACACAGGTGTATCACAGAGCCTTCCTGGAAGAAGCTGGATTTAAGGATGGATTTTAATGAAATGTTGCTTTTGGATTGATCAAGAAGAAAGGAAAGAGCATTTGCATATGAGGTTCAGAAATATAAATCAGAACATAAAGTAAAAGGAAATAAAACACTCTAAGAGAATAACAAATAATGAAACATGCTCCAAGTGGAACACACAATGACATCAGATGATTATTTAATATTCACCCAGTAGTTAATTGATGGGCATTTATTGAGTATAATACATGTGCCTAGCTCATTGCTAGTTGCAGTAAGGAAATATAGGAAGGAGACATTTCTGCATTCAAAAGGCTCAGCTTCTTGGGCAAGAGATGAGAATGACACATGAAATTATCTGCCTTACAATGTAAAATAAGTTTGTGTTACATGTTTATTTCTGTGGTACAATCCTATATATAAAATAGCTCAAAATGGAGAAAGGAACAGAGTAAGAACCAATGGCTTCAGGAGGAAAATGCAATGATACAAGCTTTGAAAGACGACTAGAATTCAGATAAGTACCAAAGAGCAGGGAGGCCATTTCCTGAAATTAGCTGACTGTGATATTTTGCAGCTGTTATTATGAGAGACTACATATATGGGGGATCCTAATTTAATTCTGTTTGGATAGATGAATTCTTTTTGACAAGTTTATACCAAGTTCATATTTCCCATGGCAATTTTGTTTCTCTTTCATTTTCCTTTAGGTCATAGTGGATGAGGCTACCTGCCTGTCTGACCTTTGAGGAAGGGGAATTTCTGAAACCTTAAGGCTTCTTTGTATTGTTCAATTCAGTGAGAAATAAATCACTAATGATAGTAAGCATTCTGTCATTTTTCTAACACTTATTAATTGTTAAAACTTGTTAAGTAAGAAACTATTTTATGACAGCAGTTGCTCTATTTTTATCATAATTATTATCATCATTACCTTAAAGGTGTGTTTTTTAGTCAGATTTGGTTGTAAAATTTAAAGAATGTCAATAGAATTGAGGAGTATTTTGAACAGAATCTGAAATACAAACATAAACTCAGGCATTCAATTTTAAAAGTGGAACAACTAACTGTTCACAGCATGCTGGAAAACACTTGGTAGAGAAAGTAAGATTGGGGTCACTGGGAGCATAGATGGTTAAAGTGTGGCTTCATCATGACTAAACAAACATTCCATTCCTAAGAAAATCTCGTATCCTTATAAGCAGTTGGTCTTCTAGTAGAAGAGAATTGAAAAACAAAAAAACAAAAACCAAAACAACCCCGTGCAGTTGGGAACTCTAAAACATACCGAGTTACCTCTCTGGTTTTGTTTAGCCTAAAGTGAACATATTTCATGATGAAGGCTAGAATTGCTCATGCTAGGCTGAAAGTGATAGAAAGAAATTAGAACTCTCTCTTTCAGCCTCTCAGGAGAGCTGAGTGGTTAGTGCAGTGGGGAAGGCTGGTGATGTGGCCAAGTTTATGAACTGATGATGGTGAAAGCCTGATTCTTTCCTTTCATCACAGATTTGACTGGCCACTAATGCAGGGCAATGACTGGATTTTCTTTCAAATCAGTGACTTGGGAAATGCTATTATCCCTTGGTTTCCCGCCTGTTGACAAACTGCTAAATAATATAGGTGATTGATTGAAGTGTTATATAAACAAACACATCATTGCTTTGATATGATCATTTGCAAAGCAACAAGAAGACTTTCATATCTTATTTAAAGATATATTTAGGAACAGAATTGAAAAACTATAAGCTTAACGATCAGAAAGGTCAGTAATGAAATTGTCAATCTACTACTTGTAATCTTGGGGAAAGTGATTTTGCCTCTCTTAGCCTCAAATTTCTGGTCTAAAATTGAGGTTAATAAGCTTAATTACATGGGCTTGTTTAGATAATTACATGAGATAACCAATGCAAAATTAATCTATTTTGGTGAATACTCAATAAATATTAGTTATCTTCCCTTACTCACAAACTATAGGTTATCAAAAATTGGGATAGTGAGTAGAAACTGAAGTTACTGCCAGCAAATTCCATTCTGAGACTCCCATGTCATAAAAATGAGAGATGAAAGAGGCTGTGTTTCAGCTACATTTGCCACTTGTTTTTATTAATTACACACATACACCCAAACATTTTTATATTTAATTGAAAGACGAAAAGTTGTAATTATGTGGGAGGAGTTGTACTTTTAGAATCAAGTATGGGTAAAGTTTGTAAGAGCGCAGAAAGATGAGTGTTAAGAATCCTGTTTACTAAGTGGCTTCACTTCTTGAGCTTTGGGGAAATGGCTCTTTCATAATTTTAACAGTTTGTGAATTCTCCTTCAAGTCAGGATTGTCAAGGGGAACTGACTATAACCTCTGTCTAATTTCACTCGGTATTTCATTTCTTTTTTTGTTTGCAAGGTATTAATTATTAAATGTGCTTCGTATTGATAATTATACTGCATCTTATTTATTAATGACTCACTATTAAGCTTAAACTTAATATCTCCAGAGGTTCTCAGGTCTCTACCTTTGCAGGTTATTGCTCTTTTTCTCTTTGCCGGACTGAGAGCTGAGAGGGTTTCAAGCTTTGGGGTTTAAGGTAGATAGGTCTTAATGGCGTGATTACCCATGACACAGTTCATTACCACTAATGGAGTTACTCATGCAACCAAAGGGAGAAAAGTGATCCTGCACAATAGTGAACTAATAGGCAATAAATTATTACACCTGAGAAAAGCAATCATATGTAAGAGCAGTAAATGGCCAGTGCCCAAAAGAAAGGTACATATTTTTATTTTGCCTGAAGTGTGTGTCTCTTTTTCAGAAGGACAAATTTCATTTTGGAAGCAAAAAGAAAAAAAAAGTTCCACTTCTTTTGATCAGTGTAGACATGACAAGAGACACAAAATAATCAAGGCAAAAATTGAATTTACTCTTTATAATACTGCTTTGTATAACCCATTTCTATGTTTGGGCTTCTCTCAAATTGAGAATTATATCTGAATCTTTACATTCAAGTTTTCAGGAACGTAGACTGCAAATTTATATTATGAGGTGATAAAAGTTCACTGGTTTGTTCCATAAAGGGAAAAACATAATTTAACTAGCAAACATTCTTCATACGTTTTTTGATGTTTAATTACAACAGCAAAATCCCTTAAACCTGAGGCCTACAATGTTCCTATGGCATTTTGGAGACCAGAGCCTTTGGTGCCTTGGTCTCCACAGTCAGGAATCAGTCCCTGAGATGACTCAATCACATTCCACTGAGCAGATAAGCTTTTCTGCCCCTGCACCCTAAAGGCATCTCTGGCAATTGTTTTCCTGTGGTTTACTGCTCCCATAGCTGGCCTATTTTGTTGACTACTCCCAATATCTCCAAAGTAACCCCTTCTGATTTTCACCTCCAGTAACAGAGATTCTTAATGAGCCTTTTCTCATGCACAAGAAAGCTTCCCTGACGTTCTAATGTTAAGCTGAGATTTTGAAGCTCCCATCCATCCTGACATTAGAAAAACCAAAATCTTTCATCCAGGTAATTATACTCTACAGTCTCTCTCTTATGCTTAGCCAGTAAAGCCATCCTCACTCATCCAAGGTGAAACACTGTCCTCCATGGTGGTTCCAGTTTGAATATCTTGGGGTCCATTTTGACTCATTTTTTTGTTAGGAGAGTAGTAGTAAATGTGCTTGGTCAGAAATGGGAGCATGTCCTCTTTGCATGTTTGTTTAAGAGGCTGAACGTGTGTGTGTGTGTGTGTGTGTGTGTGTGTGAAGTATATATTTTTAAAAAGAATTTATTTTTAAATAGTTTTAGAATCGCAGAGAAGTTGCTAGATAGTACAGAGAGTTCCTGTCCACTCCTTTCCCAGTTTCTCCTAGTGTTAATATTTCATATTACTATGGTGCATTTTTATAACTAAACATACATTATTATTAACTCAACTTTATACTTTATTTAGACTTTCCTAATTATTCCCCAATGCCATTTTTTCTGTTTAAGGATCCGATCCAGCATTCCACAGGACATTTAGCTGTCAAATCTCCTTTGTTTCCTGTGTGACAGTTTCTCTGGCTTTCCTTGTTTTTGGTGACCTTGACAGTGTTGAGTACCGGACAGGTATTTTGTACACTATCCTTCGATTTGGACTTACCTGAAGCTTTTCTCATAATTAGACCAGGGTTATGTATTTTGAGGAGGAAGATCACAAAGGTGAGATGCCATTCTCATCTCACCATGTCAAGCGCACTTGTTATTGGCATGACATCACTAATAATGTTGACCTTGATCACCTAGCTGAGTTAGTGTTGCCAGGTTTCTCCACTGTAAAGTTACTCTTTCTCCTCTCTTCACTTTCCACACTCTAGTCCTTAGAAGCAAATCAATAAGCCAATACACTTAGTCTACAATCAATAAATAAGAGTTAAGATTCAAATCCTTAGAGGGAATATTTACATAGATAATTCAGAATTTTTCTGTAAAGGATATTTGGCACTTCTCCACCCATTTGTTTATTTATTCAATCACTTATTTGTATCAGGATCATTATCTGTTTTATTCATTGCTAAGTCCCTAAGCAATGTCTGCATGTAATGGTCTCTCAATTAATAAACCTTAAATGAATTAATGTAACCACAAGGTCAGAAGGAACCCAAATGCCCTCTGATAACATCAATATTAATTCAGCACAAAAATTCTAGTAGCTCTCTTTTTTTTTAATCTATAAAAATGGGAAAGTAATACCTACTTTGTAGAATTGTTTTGGGACAGTGGCCAGTGCAAGCACAGCTCCCGGAACATACAGAGTGTTCTGGTAATCGTGATTATTCTTATCTCATAGTAATGTTTATTATCCAATTCAGAAGTTCAAGTCTGTGAGAAGCAAAAATTCTCAATGATTACTGTGGGCTACATATATAATATAGGTGATCTGCCTTTAAATTATGGAGTCTCAAACTATAAATTGGTGCATAATTTTCACTTGTAAAATAATTTCTTCGCTAATATAAAAATAAATTTAATATTTATAGCGTTCTATTGATTTACCTATTTACTTTCTCCACCTTGGTAAAATTTTGGTCATAGAGTTTTTTGTTCTCTTATAGTTTGCATTCTTTGGGGAATAAAATTGTTAATGGCTTTCCTTTGGTACTATAACAACCCTTTTTTCTTTATATAGAATGATACAGTTATATAGATTCCATAACAGGATTGTGAAGAAATCATGTTTACTGTATTTAAACACAAGAATTTTTTGGTACTAATTCTGGTTATGGTTGTGATTTTGCCATTAAGTAATGCTGAAGCTATCAGAGAACATTCGAGTTCCTTCTGACCCTATTAAGATTCATTAACTGAGCTATCACTACATGTGGGCATCACTTTAGTTGCTTAAGATTTAGTGGCGAATAAAACAGCTCATAATCCTGCATTTATGACAATGGAATTTTAAAAAGCATATATATATATATAATTTTATATATATATAAAATTTAAAAAAGCATATATATATGTCTGTATGTATAAAATACTAAAAGTATATATGTGTGTGTGAGTGTGTGTATGTTGGTAGTAAGTGCTGTGGAGAAATGATAAGAGAGATATGAAATGTGGATGGAGGAAGCAAGCGTCATTTGCTCTTTCACATTGGAAGGACCTACTAACAGTGTGATACTTAAGAAAAGGCATAGGGGAAGTGAGGGAAGAAACCATCCTGATGTCTGAGAGAACATTCCAGACAGAGAAAATCGTAGATGCAAGCGCCCTGAGATGGGAGAATAATCCAAGTATTTAAGGAACAGCAAAGAAATGAATATATATTAGAGCAGACTTTCAGATATGCATATTTACTATTCATGGCCAAACTAAAATTGAGTTAAATATATTCATCGTTTAAAAGTAATTCATAGTTAAAAGGAAAACTGAAATAGAGATATATTATCCACAGTTACTTTTACCTTCAGTGCCGTCATTTATTTCTATAAATAAATAACAAAATAAGTGTATTGAAATATATTTGAGTTCCTGGGGGGCAAGCATTCTCATTGCTTATGCTTTAGCAAAACAATTTTGCTTAAAGGTGCTACTAATATTTGATTCAAGAGTCTTAAACTTGGCTGGGCACGGTGGCTCACGCCTGTAATCCCAGCACTTTGGGAGGCTAAGTCGGGCGACTCACGAGGTCAGGAGTTTGAGATCAGCCTGGCCAACATAGTGAAATCCCGTTTCTACTAAAAATACAAAAAAAAAAAAAAATAGCTGAGTATGGTGGCGGTCACTGGTTATCCCAGCTACAGGAGGCTGAGGCAGGAGAATCGTTTGAACCCAGGAGGCGGAGGTCGCAGTGAGCCGAGAGCACAACACTGCACTCCAACCCAGGTGACAGTACAAGACTCCGTCTCAAAAAAAGAGTGTTAAGCTTTAAAAAGGCTTTTCCCCCCTATAGAACATACACTAAGTGTATATTCCATTTATCTTGTATTGTTGGCTATAGTCTTCTTCTCCTGATACAGTGCATAGATTGACTTGCCATACCAGATTAACTGAGATCAAGTTAATTATTAATATGAGAAATGATTGCATGAAGATCATTATGTTCCCAAGATATGTATTCTTTAATATTTATAAAAATTATAAAAGTAAACTGTGATATTCATGACCTATTTATTTCTATATTTGGACTCAATTCAATGCTTTAAAATATTTTTGTTTTAAAAAATCTTTGTAATTTTGTCTCAAGACATCTACATATAAAAAGTATAATAAACTTAAACATTTTGTCCTTTATCCTCAATTCAGTGTTCACAGAGGCCTGTGTTTTCACTGCAGCAGGCAGTCAGATTTCAACAGTGAGGCAATATTGTTTTGTACCTGTGGTATTTGTAGGAAGACATCTTCAGATGGGTTATGCCTGCTGGGAGCTCAGCTGTCTTCCCTGTAAATTTCAGACACCCCAAGGGGTGTCTTCTTTGTGGATAATAATCACTGTATTTGGATTGGAACAATGTGGCCTTCTTCAGTGTCTTCATGCACACCTGTGTGTGTGTGTGTGGTGTGTGTGTGTGTGTGTGTAATTTAATTTTAAATTTAGGTCAGTAGTTTGGTTTAGGGAAAGAACACCCTATGTGTCCCTAGAAATACTGAAAAGCAAATATTTTCAAATGACATTGGGTGGACTGGGCTAGGTTAAAATTAGGTCAATTTATTTTTTAATCCAAAATGTTACTTTAAAGATAATTAATACTTTCTCATTAATAAAGTTGCTTGTGTTTTCTAGATCATTTCTAAAAATGAAGACACAGGTTTATGAATTTTGAAAAAGAGAAACAGTTGCCTAAAAGTAAACGTTTTTCAATAGAATAGTTATTTTTACATCTTTTTAAAATGTAAACATTCTACTATAATATATTTTTGCATGTGCTGGGTAAATAAATAGGCCCTCAGGGGGAACAAAAGGCCCTGATTTGTAGCATTCCCTGCTTTCTGTTGTGTGCATACTCCCACTATGGCCAATTACAAATGACCGACAATGTAATGCCTGGCTCACAAAATTCCTGAACATTTATTAATCAGCTCTAGTGAGTCCACAAGAGCAGGCTCTAGCACCCTTTGAAAGTACTTATCCTCTTTCTCTGGGAAAATGGGAATACAGGGCCTATTTTGGTAACTTTTAGAACTGTCTGAATTATCTTCTTTCAACTTAATACTTTTCTGATCTTAGTGGTTTTCATTATCTAGCAAGGACAGGGCAGTATTCTTTTGACTGTGTGGGAACTGCAAGAAGTAATGGAAGAGCTGTGACCTTCGGATTGTCTAATAACTTGCTAAATTAATGGCACCTGGTGTAAGTGCACAGCAGACATAATCTCGATCTCGCTCTTTCCCCTAGTTCTTTTCTTGACTTCCACAGAACTTCCTTTCTCTCTAGAGCTAGGCTTACAGCGTAAACTAAAACTCGGGGGCATAAATGCAATATGTTCTCAAGTTTGATATGCCATCAGTTGCAAAATATACCTTTGATTTTATAGTAGTTTTCATGGAAAGCAAACTACAGTTATGAAAAACGTTCTTTTTCCAGAACGAGAAGTAAGTGTGTGTGTGTGTGTGTGTGTGTGTGTGTGTATGAAAACTAAGAGTGTACAACTTATAAGGAAACAAGATGATGATATATGAATAATTTTGAAAGCTTTGGGGTAGTGTCAGCACAGCTATCCTAGGATTGTGCTCTTTCAATGGGAGAAGGGGGAGGGATGGATTTTTTCTCCCCCTTGATAGTTTCAAATCATTGGCACCCTTACGTCACAACATTTGTAGGTAGCGAGTGGACTCCAAACTTCTGTGCTACGTCCTATAAGAAAAGGAGCTTTGCAATAATTTTTATGTCTTCTTTACTGTCTTTGGAAGTGTACTGTTACCAATCAACAAGACGAAAACAGATAACTCTGTTAAAAAGTGGGCAAAGGACATGAACAAACACTTCTCAAAAGAAGGCATACAGGTTGCCAACAAAATGGAAAACAGCTCAGCATCACTAATCATCAGGGAAATGCAAGTTAAAACCACAGTGAAATACCATTTCACACCAGTCAGAATGGCTATTATTAAAAAGTCAAAAAAATAACAGACGTTGGCAACAATGACTAGAAAAGGGAACGCTTATATACTATTGGTGGGAATGCAAAATGGTTCAACTCTTTTGGAAAACAGTATGGTGATTTCTCAAAGAACTAAAAACAGAACTACCATTTGACCCAGCAATCTGACTACTAGACATCCACCTAAAAGAAAATATTTTTTTGTTATCTAGAAGACTCTTAAACTCATATGTTTATCACAGCACTATTCACAATAGCAAAGTTATGGAGTCAACCTATGCACCCATCAATGGTGGATTGGATAAAGAAAATGTGGTACATACACACCATGGAGTACTTAAAAAAGAATGAAATCATGTCCTTTGCAATAACATGAGTGGACTGGAGACCATTATCCTAAGTGAAATAACTCAGAAAATCAAATACCACATGTTCTCACTTGTAAGTGGCTGCTAAATAATGGGTACACATGATCATAAAGATGGAAATAATAGTCAATGGGAACTCCAAAAGGGGGAATGAATTGAAGGAGGGGGATGATAGTTGAAAAACTACCTATTGTGTACTAGGCTCATTATTTGAGTGATGGGCTCACTAGAAGCCCAAACTCTACCCATATAACAAATCTGCACATGTACCCCCTGAATCTATAATACGGTTTTAAAAAGGTACTGTTACACTCTCAGTTTGAACTGCTTAATACATCTGATACCTGAAATTAGAACAGATGAATGACAATACTGAAACCAACTTCATTGTATAATCACATGACAGTGTGACAGAAATTGACATTATTATTTTTAAGGTAAAACAGCAAATAAAAACTTTACATTGAAAGAAATCTTTATTTCCCTTTCTCTTTTGTACTTTTGTGTGGCATTTCTTAAATTTCAAGATTTCTTACGTTTAAAAAAATCTCCAACTTTATCTCTAGCCATCTCTCTATGTTTATATATCTATCTATTATCAAACTATTATCTATCTCTTCTCATCTATGAATCCGTGTGTCTGTCTGTCTGTCTGTCTGTCTATCTATCTATCTATCTATCTATCTATCTATCTATCTATCTATCTGTCTATCCATCCATCCATCTATCATACTATTCAAAGTAAGTGCAAGAACATGACTGTAGATTGGAAATACGAAGCACGAAAATAATATTTTCTGTTATATGTGCTTTCAATATCATCTTGGTCATTGATAACATAATAAAAACGTGTTTATTCAGTACTCTTTTGTCTTTTTCTTTTTCTTTTTTTGCTATGTATTTTTCCTAGCCAACAGCCTTATTTTAGCCATTCTCTAAGTTTCTACTTATCAAGCAGAATGAGAAGTGTATTCAATATATATAATACTGGTATTATGAGAATTCATTTAAAGCAAAACAACGTGAGAAATAGGTTGCATTAAAGTATTTTTATTGACAAATTTCTAATTTATGAAGGCAAGAGAGCAATTTTGCATGTGAACACATTGTTAATTAATTCAGTAAACATGCCAGACCTCAAGTTAAAAAGACCAAGAGGAGTAGGAAATTTCCTCTAGAATTTTAATGGGTTGTGGGAAATACAATAAAAATATAGATTTTAGTCTTTCACCCAGACCAAGGATATCAGAATCCCACAAGGTTGAACATGAGCATATGCTTTTAATAAACTGAAAAAAATCTGTTTTTAGTATTTTTTATTGTATTGCTATATTCAGAAATTTCTGGCCCATATTGTGTGTGATCCTCAGAATAAATCAAGTTTACATTAGGGACACCTTTTTCTCTTTACCTAACAGGTAAATATATTCCCTTTCTTAAAAACCTTTGTTTTCCTAGCTTGAGGTTTTGCTACAGAAAAGTCCTGTCTAACTTTTCCTCTCCAACATTCACACTTCCCAAACTTCTCCAGTCTTAACTCTAGAGACACTATTTTAGTTGGGGACACCCAACTAGACAAAAGTAGTTTATTTAGCCCTCAGTCAATTCTATATTGCTTCTATGGTGAAGCTAAGATCATCTCTTCTTTCTGATTTTGAAATTCTTTTTCTGCTTAATTTAATGAGCCCCTACTCTATAATGCACCAAGCTTGGTACAGGAGGAATGTAAAGATAAATGTGACTTCTGCTTGCATCCCACTGAAGGAGGTTGATGTGATGTAAATAAGCATAACATAAAACAAAAATCAGGTTTATAATAGTAAGCTGAAAGTTTCCATGTCTCCAAGTCTTCTTTTGTGTCCAATAAAATAACTCAAGGCTCCATCCCACACAATCTGAGGAGTCCAGTGCCATTTCTGTTGTTTATGGTGATTCCTGCCTGGTGGTGCTGACAATCACCTAGCAAGTGCATTTTTCACTCCAGGGTCAGTCCTGGATCACTTATCACCACTCCTGCCTGTCTCTTCCTGGTTCTCAGGGCTTTATCCCCAGTGTGGACATGTCTCCCTTTCCAAAAGAAGCACAAATATGAGGCTATTGTGTTGGGTAACAGGCTTTAGAGACAATGGAGGGTCATTATAGTATAGACACCAACTACACTTGGGTACCAAGTTATTTTGAAATTCCTCACTTAGGTCAGGATGCGTATGGAAATTACTCACTCATGATGTATTTCTTTTGGTTCCAGACCCCCAACACACTGCCAGGGTTCATCCTCACACTAACCAAAATCCACCTCCATCTCCATTCCCAAGTTTTAGAAATAACTTCCCAAGTCACCAGTTAGAATCAAAAGTTAAATACACTTAGTTATGCAGAATAAATTTGCTCCTTTCAATCTCAACCTCTTTTTCCCACACCATCCTGGGAGCAATTCTGGGTACAAGCAAAAGGCTCTGATAAATACTTTTACAAACCAAACCACATTTTCTCAGTATCAATTGTAACAGCAGCTATTTTTATTTATTCGTCCATTTCATTATAGAGGCATAAACTAATTGCCCTAGGAATGTGTACTTTTTGGAATGAGTCCTGTAACATATAACAAATTGGTGGCGGAGGGAGTGGGGGAGAGACATTCTTTTTGAGGTCAAGTACCATCTTTCTTTACTATATTCCTAAATACTAATATAGTTCTCAATGCAAAATTGTCATTTATTATGTTTGTAGAATGAATAGATAATTGAATGTTAAAAACATGTGTCTGGCTTTTTAAGCCATGACATATGAATGCCAAATCATTTGAGAAGTCCAGGAGACATGGAACACCTGTGTGGGCTGAGAGAAGATATGTGGTGGGGTGTGGTTGTCCACTCCAGCAGGCAATTAATTTTTCACATAATCAGTTATTGAATTGGCCATTCATATAATGTTAATGCATTCAAATTTGTAATTAATCTCTATTTTGTTTAGAGCATTTTATATCTATCTTCCAATTCTAATGTAACAGTATGTGGCCTTGACTTTCTAAGTGGATTTACCACTAAGCACATGTGTGCACACACACACACATTCACACAAAGGACTGGGGAAATTAGAGAAGTCAAGTCAGACACTTTGACTTTTCAGAAGATATTTTCTAATGATTAGATAGATCTAATTTCACAGAATTTTGTTTAAAAATGTGGAATATTTACATTTTGAACTTTCTTTTCTAGATCGAGGGTTGCCAAACTTTTTCTGTAGGGGGTCAGATAGTACATATTATAGGCTTTGTGGGTCATATATTCTCTGTCTCAACTGCTCAGTGTACAAATTTGTGGACATGGTTGTGTTCCAAAAAGCTTTATTTAAAAAAATAGGCAATGGGATAAATTTGCTTCATTGGCTATAGTTTGCCAACCTCTAGACCTCTTAATGCGATTTAGATTAATCTCTTGACAAATCATGGGGGCTCTTGCTTTGAACTTTGTTTTTCTCCATGAACTAGTTCTTTTATTTTCTGTCCTTATATATAGCCTTTCAATCTTAAAAAAAGTTTTGTGGTTAAGGAAATGCGATTCTAACTTAAGTATCATCTTGCATACCTTCTTTCCTCTGTACTCTTTCTCTTCTTCCACTACTTGTTATTTCCTACTTGTTTCAGATCTTATTTTCCCATAATCCTCTCAAGCCCGCAACCCTGGTTTTATACTTCTCTCATACCTAGCACAATGAAAGTTCTTTTTAATGCGTATCTAAGTAGATTATATTAGAACAAATCTGGAAAATGTAGAAAAGTAGCAGAAAATATTCAAGATTGATATTTTTCAAATATTTCCTAGGTGCTGGGTTATGAAGTAATGAAAAAATTGCACCAAAACCCATTATTATCAATATATTATCACTTCTTTTTTCTATGTACAGGTTTTAAAAAGGAATTGTGTTCATACCACACATGATCACTTTTTCTTGCCTTTTAAATTCAATTGTATAAAGAAAGCATCATCCCTGTTATTTCCTACCTTTTATAAACATGCTTTTAATGATGGCTATTACACTGTAGATGTGTTATACTTACTTACTATTTAATTATTAACACTATCATAATTATATGACAGCAAACAACTATTTGTGTAAAGCTAACAAATTATTTGAAGTTATTTAGGATAGATTCTGGAAATAAGATTACTGAGTCAAAATGCCATAAATGGTTTCAAGGCAAATGAAACATATTGCCAAATCAGTGTTACAAAAGATTTACTTAATTCATGTTTTTTCAAGGAGTACACACAATCAGAGGTGTGCTGGAGTCTACTCAGATTGGCTCAGGAAAGCCAATCATAAATAGCTTCCCAATTGAGTGTTTAGTGACGTGTATTTGGTAGCTTGCAATCAGCCATGGTGAGAGTATTTATAAAACAGAAATCAGCAAATACTACAAAGAGGTGGTGTTGTTTTACTTCCCTCCAGAGAGCAAGTCCTTAAGCATTTATCAGTACAGCTCTGCAGCATAGCTTTGTATCATACCATTGGAAGACATAATTTAAATTTTTTTGGCCAATTAAAAAATAGTATATTTAAACATATTTTCCATTTGGTTGATTGCAAGTGGGGTTAAAATTTTTTATATTAACCAGCTGCTTTAATTAAATTAATTAATTAATTAATTTATTTATTTTTGAGGCAGGGTTTGCTCTGTTGCCCAGGCTGGAGTACAGTAGGTACTCCAGGGTACATTGGTACATTGCTGTCTATCTTCTGGACTCAAGTGATCTTCCCTCCTCAGCCTTCTGAGTAGCTGGGACTACAGGTATGTACCACTATACCTAGATAATTTTTAAAAATTGTTTTGTAGAGACAAGGTCTCCCTTTGTTGCCCAGGTATTGGTCTTGAACTTCTGGGCTCAAGGTATCATCCCGCCTTGGCCTTCCAAAGTGCTAGAATTACAAGTATGAGCCACTGCACTCAGCCATTTTTATTTATTTTTAAATAGGCTATATATGTTCATGCCTGTTTGTCATCAAGGAAGTCTTTGTGTTTTATAAGTAACTGTCCTCTTATCTCTTTATTGGCCTACCTTTACTATAGTTATTTCTATAAATTTATAATCTACTCTACCAAACATCTGTAACTATACACATTAGGAGGATTCAAATATACACATGCCTCCATAATGCCTAGCATCATGCTAAATATATAACAAATACTCAATAAATACTCTAAAATTAGGTGAGAATATGTATTAAATCTTGACTCACTCTTGCTCTTGTTTGCATTAATATTTCTCTTATTATAATATGTTTTTAAGAAAATAGGAGCTGAATATCAAATAATTACATTTTGTTTCACAGTTTAATAGTCTGAAAAATTGGATTATTTTCACAGATGCAGATAGAAATATTAGTTTTATGAGAAATTATTTCTTAAAGGATGAAACATTCCACAAAATATATTTTGTCAAAGACTATGGGTGAGTACTAAAGTTTTTTGACATTTGATTTATTAAAATCTAGTGACATTTATTCATATAAGAGTAAAAGAATAAGTATATACCTAAAGCAAACAAAACACTACTACTTTTTAAAATCAAGACAAAGCATACGGTAAATGCAATTATGTATATGCATGTTATGAGTAGGATTGGCACAGAGCTGATGGAGAAAAGAATGTGGGTTAGGAAGAAATTACCCCAAAGACAGATTATTGGGCATGTGTAGAATGAGAATTTCCAATCTCACTTGACCATGGTACTTTTAGACTCAATGCACTTTTTTAGCATCAGCTTGTGCAGCCAAAACCTCACTTGGAGCTTTAACCAGGGATTGTAAGTGGAAGAATAGATTAAATTAGAGTCTACCTAGACCTACAGGATAAGTCAAATGCTCGATGCACATACTTGGAAATGGATCCTAAGAAAAGATATCCTTATGTGAGTCCAACTTTAGGTGGAAAACCAGAACACTAATACTTGAAAGTAAAATAGCAGAGGAATCTGTGGATGTTGGGACAACTACAGATTGAGGAGGTGAGGATGAAAGGGGTTTAGGGCAGAAATAAGCCACTGAGCTTTCAATGGAATATCTAAAAGGGAATTCCTTTAAGGTCTAGGAGCACCTCCTAAGGTTCCATAACCATCACTCAGCAGTAGTAACTCAACATACCTTTCCTAGATTATGCCTTGACTAAGGAAATTTTCCCTTGGTTTATTACTCTCATGAATTCTGATGGCATTTCACTCTAAACTCATAATTACTCAGTCATTTTTCCCTCTCTGGTTCCCACTTCTGTAGACAGGCCACTTACACATACCTTGAAGTCCTGTTCCTCCGCTACTCCCTGTCGTGGTTTCTTTCCTGTTTAGTCAATACCCACATTTACCGAACACTACAGACAGATCCTCCTTTTTAATTCCACTTTAGTTTTTATATTTTCTTAAAATATAAAAATGTTTTTCATAGAAACTATATAATGTTTAACCTGTCTGGTAATAGTCTATGCCTGAATGTAGTAAAGATTTGTTTCTGTTCCTGTCCCAATAGCCTTATCTATTGCCATTCTACATCTCTTCAATCTTCATTTTAAGTAAAAACACATCCAGCAGATATTGCCTCAACCTTGGGGCATTCTAGGAATAAGACTACTTTTTAAGGCTCAGTTTCATTCAATAGTTGTTACTGAGCACCATATTGTATAAGGTCCTGGGGATTTAAATAAAATATTGCTCCTATGTATGGAGTGCTTACATGCACTAGAAGAACAAAGAAATAAACAATTTTAAGATGATGTGATAAACCCATTGACAGAGGTTCAACTGTCTGTCTAAGCACTTGCTCATTCATTGATTTATTTATATGAAAAAACTTATAGTGATATACATTTAAATTTCATTTTCTTGCAAGTTACCCTTCTTTAAAAGAATAAGATTACATAAAAGGTACATTTTTGGTGTATTTATCCATCATTATTTTAAAACAGATATTTTCAAATTGTCAAAACAAATATGATAATTTAATTACCAAGCATGAAAAAGAAATTTCTGTGACTCAAAGAACTATGGAGGCTAATCAAAAATGCCAAGGATATAAGGAAAACACTATTATTCTATGAAACCAATCACAAATAAATTTGATTTTTCAAAAATAATTTGGTACATGTATAACCAGAGAAATGGTACAGAGAATAGAAACTATCCCTCCAATTCTCCCAGTAAAATGTGTAGAGAAACAATAGCATGTGGATAAACTCTTGTTTTAAACAAAGGAGCGACCTCTATAAGTCTCTTGTTATTGTGGGTGATATCCTACCCATGACTGATTTATAAAGCGGAATTTATTTGTTTTTCCTAATTCTTTTGAGGATCGATTTGCTTCTGAAAAGTAAATTTTTAAAGAATGCAGAGATATATAGATTAATTCTTATAACTTTTCTCTTGGCATTTTCACCATTTATTATTGAGGATGATAGGTATTATTTTTCATATACTTGATTGAATAAATGCTTTTTCAGACCTCCCTCGGCAAGTGTCAGAGTAATTCATGTCTTATATAATCAACAGTTATTTACAGTTTCAATTATAAGTGATTAAGTGTCCTGTTCCCAAGAGTTTGTTAAACAGTGAAATGACCCCTTGATTTTAGCCTTCACACCCAATAATGTGAAGATAATTTCGTGCATTTACTTATATTTGGCATACCGATATTTTCTTGTGAAAATTATCAAATAGTTTCAACTGTTTTTGACTGTATATACTTTCTTCAAGCCTCATTCAAATATGACTTAAGGTCACAGATATCATCAGAAAGATTATTATACAACAAGGATACTATATCAAGCAAACAATCAGGATTCGACTTAATCAGATAATTTAACATGAACACCTCTTGTTACTTGCTGCCTTATATCCAAACTAGAGTAAATATTGTGGCTAGAAGTTTTTTTCTTGCATGTATTACCATTTAAAAGAGGGTCATGATTCTGAAAAAGTGAAGACATTCACATGTAGCTTTTATTATTCACAAATTCTATCTGACTATTTTGGAAATCAGAAAAAATGGAAAGTAGAAGAGAAACTGTATATGCACCATCATAGTTTCTTTTTTCTAAAGTAAGGTGTTTTAGACCATTTTATAAAATCTTGAAAGTCCTAAACTATAGAAATTATAGAAAGAATAGAAAATTGGAAAAATCCATAGCCTTATTAATAATTAAATATTTATTTATTTTATGTTTTTGAGACAGAGTTTTGCTCTTGTTTCCCAGGCTGGAGTGCGACGGTGTGATCTTGGCGCACTGCAACCTCCACCTCCCAGGTTCAAGCAATTCTCCTGCCTCGGTCTCCCAAGTAGCTGGGATTACAGGCATGTGCCACCACACCTGGCTAATTTTGTATTTTTAATAGAGATGGGGTTTCACCATGTTAGCCAGGCTGGTTTCGAACTCCTGACCTCAGGTGATCCACCTGCCTCGGCCTCCCAAAGTGCTGGGATTACAGGTGTAAGCCGCCATGCCCAGCCAATAATCAAATATTTAAAATATGAATCTTAAAATGTAATTCTTGATTTAAGAATGAAAAAATACAGGCCGGGCGCGGTGGCTCAAGCCTGTAATCCCAGCACTTTGGGAGGCCGAGACAGGCGGATCACGAGGTCAGGAGATCGAGACCATCCTGGCTAACATGGTGAAACCCCGTCTCTACTAAAAAATACAAAAAAATATCTAGCCGGGCTAGGTGGCGGGCGCCTGTAGTCCCAGCTACTCGGGAGGCTGAGGCAGGAGAATGGCGGGAACCCTGGAGGTGGAGCTTGCAGTGAGCTGAGATCCGGCCACTGCACTCCAGCCTGGGCGACAGAGCGAGGCTCCGTCTCAAAAAAAAAAGAAAAAAGAATGAAAAAATATTTTTTATTTCTTGAATTAATAATTTTTCTCCCACTAACACATAATAATTATTTTTATTTTGTTTTAAACTTTTATGTAAAATGTAACATATATACAATAAAGTAAACAAAAAATATGTGAATTATTACGAAGTAAACATGCCTGGGTATTCAGTGCCGAGACCAAGAAATAGATGATTGTCAACACTCGGAAGACTGCCTCATGATCCACCAAATCAGTATTCTTTCCCTCTGTCCGAGATATAACCACTGTTCTGACTTCTCAAATTGCAATATAATTTTGTCTGTGTTTGCATTTTATGTTAACATAATCATATAGTACTCTTTGTGTTTGACTTCCTTGCCTCAATATTACATGTAGATTAACCCATGTTGTTCTGATGTACCTGGAGGCCATTCATTTTCACTGTTTTATAGTATCCCAATATATGACTAAAACAATCAGTGAAAGTTCTAGGCCATTGTCTCTTCAAGTATTACTTATGCCCTATTATCTCTCTTTTCTCCAATTATGCATATAATAGACCCTTTTACCTCTTTACTATATCCTGTATGTCTTCTATACTTTTTTTGATATGTTCTATTCATTTGTCCCTCCATGCTTTAGGTTGCTTATTTTCTTCTCACTTATCTTCTAGTTTACCAATTCGTTCTTTAGTCATGTCTAATTTCCTGTTGAATCTACACATTAAGTTTTCTTTTTTGACTAGTGTACCTTTTAGTTAGAGTTCCTAAATTTTTTTACAGTGTCCAGTTTTCTGACAAAATTCTTAATCCTGTCGTTTATGTTTTTTTGAGCTTAGGCAGCATATTTCTTTTGAATTATCTTTTTCTTACCTGGATTCTCTGAGGATCTGTTTCTACTATTTATTGCTTATTTTGTTCTTGATCAAGTTAATTTATCACTTCATGTGTTTATTTCTTTATAATTGAGTGTTGTATATTAGCTTTTAAGATTAGTAGAAATAGTTTGAGGCTTAAGATAAAATTATCTTTATTCAGAGAAGATTTGCCTTGGCATCTGGCAGGTAGATAAAAATTCCAGCAATCTTAGACTGTTTAAATACATTTATTTCATTTTTAGGTGGATTCCACTAGGAGAAAAGAGGATCTAAATGCCAGGCTCACCCCTCACATTCTATTCAACTGCACAGGATAGAATGATGTAATAGTGCTTCAGAATGATGTGATTGAAATGAACCCAAAATCTCTCATATAACGTTGGTCAAATTTATAACTGTCTTAGCCACCCTAGGTTTTCTCCTTATCCTCTAGACCTTTGCCCTAAAATTTGTGACTGCTTTGCTAGCTCTTTGAGATCTACAATAGATTAAAAGAAAAATTGTTAACTCCAAATTTTCTAGCTGTTCTTAAGATTACCTGATATGCTTTTACTGAAATCAGAACCTGTGTTTTTGTAACAATAATATCTATAAATGAGGCAGAATTTTATATTATAAATGTATAACACACAGATGTTTTAATAACAAGGAAACACTAATAGATTGATATTAAAAGCTATTAAAGTAAACATTGACAATGTTTTGGAAAAGGCTGTTTTTCCATTTATCTGTATACTTTGAGGTACTATAGAATAACAATTAAGATGGGCTCTGGATCAAATTTTCTGGATTCAAGCCTCACACCTGCAACTCACTAGTTTTTGTGAAGTCAAGCATGTAATTTAACCTATTTAGACTTCACTTTCTTCATCTGTGAAATGGGGATAATAAATGTTTTTACTTCAAGGTTTGCTTGGGTGATAAATTAAATAATTAAAAGCACTTACAATGATTCCTGCATTTATCCAACATGATAAAGTGTTGAATATTATTATTACATTCTATAATGTATTATTATTATACATAAAAAATTAGTAGATAATTTTGTAATGTATTGTTATATTGACTTATTTCTATAATTATTATTTAATTAGTAAACAGATTGTGGTTACTGAACAGAGAAAATGATCATTCAGTGATAATATACAATTAAATGGGATGGGAACGTGTAATAGTTTTTGGAATTGTGGCATATTCATATCTCTTATATAATGCCATTCAAATTTGTAAATTACTCTCTAAGCCACTTGATTCAAGTCAGTGTACTTGGCAACTGGGTGGTTTCTATGTCTTCCATATAGCCAAACTAATATGTGATAATTCTGAGGAACTTCCTATCAATTTACTTGTAAATCTTACTTATTTCTAATAGCGAGGGTTTACTTGTGAGGTTTATCTTCTATACATAGAATATAATACAATTTACATTAACTTTAATTTTACACATGTTAAATTGCAGATGATATTATCCTTGCCTGCTAATTTACTTGGGTCCTAGACTAGTAACCTATCTCTGTATGTATTCATTTGTTTGCAGGCAAAATAATACATGGACCTACATACATTTATTTATTTACTTATTAATTTATCTGTAATTAATTTATTTCCTCTTTTTTCAGGTGAAAAATTTTATATTGATAATGACAGAATACTCTGAACATTGTAAGAAAGGATTAACCAGTAAGACCACTATAATATCAGTAAATATTAACTATAAACGATCAAATATAAATATATTGGCCAGGCGCGGTTGCTCATGACTATAATCCCAGCACTTTGGGGAGGCCGAGGCAGGCTGATCACTTGAGGCCAGGAGTTTGAGACCAGCCTGGCCAGCATGGGGAAACCCCATCTCTACTAAAAAATACAAAAATTAGCTGGGTGTAGCGGTGCATATCTGTAATCCTAGCTACTCGAGAGACTGAGGCATGAGAATTACTTGAACCTGGGAGGTGGAAATGGCAGTTAGCCAAGATTGCACCACTGCATTCCAGCCTGGGCAACACAGCAAGATTCTGTCTCAAAAGAAAAGGAAAGAAAAGGAGAGGAGAGGAGAGGGGAAGAGAGGAGAGGAGGGAAGAAAAAAGAAAAGAAAAGAACAACAGGAACAAATATATATATATACCTTCTCAAAATTCAAATTTTACAGAAGCATGCAATTTAAAAAATGATTTGAGAATATTTTAAGCAGAAGTACTGTATTTTGAAAAGAATTTTCATTGAGCTATAATGTAAGAAAATTTGGTATTTAAACAAGCAAGTTTTAGAACACTTTTAGTATTGAATTTAGTGAAGTAAAAATGAATAGAATGCTAGCAGGATCAATTCAGTGCTTAATAAGTATTTTTCTATTAATAAAAAATGGTACTTCAGAAGTAAAAAATGAGTATATAAAATTGACAAATTTGAGTCTACAAAAACTGAAATTTTCTACATGGCAAAAGATACCATAAAACATTAAAATATAGAAGATCATTTGTGAGACAATATTTGCAAGTCATATGGTAGAATAAATGTAATCAACTCTAAAAACAAAAAGCTCTTGTAAGTTAAGAAGACAATAAAAGGAAAAGTTATTTAGTACAAGATTGAACAAAAGACAAAGCAAGCCACCAATAAAAACAGAAATGCAAACAGAAAATAAATGTACAAAAAATATTAATCTGAAATAACTACATATTGAAAGATCAATGATTATTTCATTTCCACCCATAAGATAGTCAAAACTTAGAAGACTGAAAACATTCAGTTTTTTAGAGGGTGTAAGAATGAATATTTTCATGCATTTTTCTTAGAAGTTAAATTGCCACAGTTTTTGGAATGCAATCCAACAATATCTACTAAAATTAAGAGTATTTGTTCCCTTTGACATAGCAGTATATTTTGGGAAATCTATCTTAAGGACATAAACCATAAATATGTGAGAGTGTATATGAAGTGATATGTGAATCAGCATTGTATTCTGTGACAAAACTTGCAAACAAACTAAAATATTTATCTAAGGAATATCATGCATCTGGTAATCATATTGATATGCACAAGATATTAGTAAGAGGAAAATAAAAGCAAGACAAAGACTAATTTGTATAGTAAAAAAACAAAACAAAACAAAATTTTGTGAAAACAACACCACCACATTCTAATTCTCAGGAATTTATTTTTTTTTGCTTGTGTTAAAATAGGAAAAAGTTAGGAAGAACATGTGTGAAGCTATAAATATTGGGTACTTTAAAGGTAATAAAGGAAGGCTAGGATAAGATAAGATAAGATTTGTTATTTTTTTCTTTACATGACTTACGTCATTCTATATTAAAATGATCATGTATTGCTTTTGTAATTTGAAAGTAAGTTCTAATACAGCATAAAAAATAAACACAACAAATGTGAAAGCAAAAATTTCCTATTAATAAAAGATTTTGTAATAGTAGTTTTCTCTTATAAGGATAAGATTGTTCAAATTGTCAGCTATATTTGTTCATTAATTATAGTTGACATTCATTATTACGTAATATAATTCAAATTATTTTTCTAAAAAACAAGCATTTATATTTTTATCACGCATCTAAAAGAATTATCATTTTATTTCTGGCTTTTGAAGGCTTGCAAATATATCAGAACAATCTTAATCCTATTCCTTAGAATCTTGAGTAAAAACATCATTTTATTAACCTTTTCATGAACATTTATTAGAATCCTCTCAAATCACTCCATCTGGTTTGTTGTGCAACTTTTATTTTTATTGTACCACTCTTTTATGTTTAAAAATAAAATATTAGTTTCTAAACTTATACTGTAAGTACTATGAGAACAGCTGGGCAGAGAGAACTCGAGAAATATTGAGTGAATAGTTAGGATACCTAAGTAAAATGTGACAGTTTTCTTCTTAAATGTGTAATAGATGACTAGAGGTATAAAAGAAATAATTGTTCCAAAGAATAGAGGATGTGGTAAAGGTAAAATAACATTAAACAAGTTGCGTGTTCAGTGGATACCGTGTCACTTTTCTCATACTGTTTTAGAAGCTGAATTTGTTGATTTACTTTTGGGATGTGTGGCATGAAATTTCTGAGAAGTTAATTCCCAAATTCAATTACTTTTTCCCAATTCCAATTTATTTAACATTGTTTGCAAACTTGGATGATTTTATGTCTGGTGTGTGAGTTATCTATGGTTCCTGTAACAAATTCTAGCACTTGGTAGCTTAACACAACATAATTTGATCATTTTACAGTTCTAGTGGTCGGAAGTCCAAAACAGTCTCACTGGGCTAAAGTCAAAATGTTGGCAGGGCTATATTCTTTTCTGGAGGCTCTAGGAGAGAATGCATTTTCTTTCCCTTTCCAGATTCTAAAGGCTGCCCATGCTCCTTAGCTCTTGGCTTCCTTCCATCTTCAAAGACAGCAATGGCCATTCAAGTCTGTTTCACGTTGTATCATTCTGACGCTGAGTTTTGCCTTCATTTTCCACATTTAAGGACCCTTGTGCTTAATTGGGCCTACTTAGGTAATCCAGGAAAATCTCCATATTTTAAAGTTAGCTAATTATCTGACTGGCAACCTTAATTCCATGTATATACTTGATTCCCCTTTGCCAAGTAATCTAACATATTCACAAGTTCTAAGGATTAAGCTGCAGAATCTGTTTGGGGTCGTTACTCCGTCTACCACATTGTTTTGTTGCGTAACAATTAAATAGATTAGGAAGAATCAGAAATAATAAACCTTTTAAGAAAAATTTTATATATTACTGTTTTTAATTTCACCTTCTAGGAAGAAAAATGTGTAGGTATACTTTGAGATACAGTATTTCAAAATTTTTTCTTTGAAATTTGGATATCCTAAAATTCACATGGTCCCAAACTCTGGAATTATTCATTTTACTAATTATTCCTGAATTACTGCACCTTCTAAAATGATTTGTATTGTAAAAATAGATAAATTTCTTTTACGGTTTATACTTTAAAACTATATATATTTGTCATTTAAGTAAAAGAATGATTTAATTCAAAATTAATAATTACTTTTGCTGAAATACATTTTGCTGGCAAAAAAAAAAAAAAATTGTTAGAGACTCATGTCTCTGAGACCGGAGTATTGCTTATCTTCTCATCTGATTACTGATTACTTTTGCAGCAAGATTATTGAGTTAGCTAAGGCATGGCTCCTTAGGCAACAAGCATGATTTAGAGGTCATCGTTTCTAAAAAGGACTGTGTACTCTCAAAGGAGGAAATGTCAAGTCTCCCGAATTTTCTCTTGTGAGAAATAAATAGATAAAAACCTTCATTCCATTCTATTTACTTAATTTAGTAATGAAAAACTTGTGCTTGTATACATTTGCACTCTCCTGAGTTCTTAGGAATCTTGTTTATGCTAACTTTGGGGACAAAAGAGGAACAATGGGAAGTGTACACTAAACTAGTCAATATTGAATGCGTTATCGCTATTCTTAAATTAATGCATCTTTGTTTCACTTGCCTAATTTGCAAAATAGAGAGAGTAATGACGTTTGCTTCAAGTTATTTTCTAGCTGCAAACTTTAATAATTTAAAAACCTCTTTTCTTGAAGACTAAATTCTACTTAGCATCAAGAAATTGACAGTTATGGTTATTTAGATAGTTCTTCTCACTGTTAACTATGTCATATTTAATAATTGTCAATGAGAATAACCACTATTTTCTCAAAAATGAGTTTTTACAAGCTATTCTTTGCTAAGTAAGAAAATTGTAAGTACACAGGATATCGCTTAACACCTGTCTCGAGAGATGATCTTGCAATTTCATGGAAAGCAACTGGAGCTTTTCTTTGCACTGGCACTTTTCAAACGTGGGGTCATGCATGAGGAATCTCTGCTCCATCAGTTTTCTTGGCACATCAGGAGAAGTGTGTCTGTCTTACCATTTGTTACTTCCTGGGCCTTTAGACCACAGAGCTCCATGTCCACTGACATACATGTTGTTTTCCCCAAAGATTTCAAATGCTGTTCTTTCTGTAGGTCTTAGAAATTCATTGTGTTTTGCTTCCTCTATAAAATTGCCATGACTCACTGTGTACCTAAATAATCCTTCCTTCACAAATCTGTCTAATAAGTGGAATGCAATCATTCTTCATAGTAATCATTTATTTATTCACTCATTTATTTTCCTGTTCAACTTACAACTTACCTCTTTAAATTCTTTGGAGGGACTTGCTCTCTCATTATGCTCTAGTTAAACCGACTTCTGTTCAGTACCTCAGACATGCCAAGATTTTTTTCACCTTGAAACGATTGCATGCACTGTCCCGTCAGTCTGGACTGCTCTTCTTTTCTGCCTTCCACTGTTCAAAGCTAGCCCCTTCTCATCTTAAATGTTGCATTCTTAGAGGGGGCTTCTCTAAGCATCTTATGCTGACCAGTTTATCGCTTTGCCTGGCACAAGTTAGGCTTTCTGTATTATTTTTAACTTTTTGGTGTAATTCTATCAGTTCATGAGCAGAAGACCTACCAAGTTGGTATTGAATACTTAAGCACTCATTCAAGGAAACAGGGTCAGTCTGTCTGATTTACTCCCAAGTCTCTGAAGTCATCACATGGACAATGTTCCAGGAAGTCGTCATCTGTTCCCTTAAAGCACTGACAGGGATGTTCATGATTGTACATAGTTTGGTCTTTTCTCTCTTTCTCTCTTCAGTGACTTTGACCTCTCTATCCTTCTTTTCCAAAATTAATTTCATTAGCTCTAGGAGAATGGTAGATGTCTTAGTTAGCTTGTGCTTCCATAACAAAATACCATAGACAGGGTGGCTTAAACAACAGACATTTATTTCTCATAGTTCTGTAGGCTAGAAAGTCCAAGATCAAGGTGCTGGCAGATTTGGTCCTTGTATAGGGCCCTCTTCCTGGCTTACAGATGGCTGCCTTCTTACTATGTCCTCATGCAATTAAAACAGGAAACTTTGGTGTCTCTTTCTCTTCTTATGAGGATACTAATATCACAGGGCTTCAGCCTCATGACCTCATCTAATTCTGATTACCTCCCAAAGGCCTCATCTTCTAATACCATTACATTGGGCATTAAGACTTCAATATATAAATTTTGGGGAGACACAAACTATATTAGTCCATTTTGTGCTGCTATAACAGAATACCACAGACTGGGTAATTTATAATGAACAGAAATTTATTAGCTTACAGTTCCAAAGGTTGAGAGGTCCCAGATCAAGGGACTGGCATATGGAAAAGGCCTTCTTGCTGCATCATCTCACGGTGGATTGTGAGAAGGTAAGAAAGGATGAGAGAGAATGAGAGAGAAAGAAAGAGAGAGAGAGAGAGAGAAAGAGAAGGGTACTGAACTCCCCTTTTTATAACACATCCACTCTTGCAATAACAACATTAATTTATTCATAAGGACACCACCCTCAAGGCCTAATTACCTCTGAGTAGGCCTCACCTCATTGTTGCATTGGGGATTAAGTTTCCAACACACTTTTGGAAGATATATTCAAACCATAGCACAGACATTTGGTCTATAACAGTAGGCTTCCTTTGTTATTCCTGCAGTTTATACCTGACTTCAAAGATGTTAACTATGGCCACACCAACAACTTTTGTCAATTGAACCTGATTACCATTTCTGCTATCTTTAATCACTTTTTGGACATCGTTTTGGAGCAAAGTTTATAACCATGACATATATGTGGAGAATTTATTTCCCTTTCCTTCTGATGTATCTTTAAACATTTCATTCCTACAGCTCTCTCATGATATTTCTTACATCTTTTCGCATAGAGGCATTTTTGGCACATGGCAGTCCCTAGGACAGAGAGGAAAAGATGTTTTCTTTTTCATATCAGCTATCAGTCTTCTAAGCATCTCAATGACCTATTCTAATCAAGGCTGAAAAGTGTCTCCCTGGGACAGGTCTAGAATTCCCTGCATTTTTGTGCCTTCTGAGTTTCCCCAAGTAGCTGGATAGCATACATTGCTCTGCCCATTCTACTAGATGAGCCTGCTTCTTTTATGGCATGCCCAAACCCTTTAGGAAGGGATGTCAGAATGTAAGACTTCGGCCACTTTTATACATTTTTTTCTCCTTATTTCTATAGGAAGAGGCTCAATTTTTAAAAGACAAATCAGTATCTGAGTTTGTGTTTAAATGTTACTTTCTAGACATCCCTCTTTCACAAGAGCTCCCTGGAAACTGCACAGGAATCACCATCTTCAGCAAGCTTTATCAAGAATGCATTCATGAGATTCCCACTTTAAACATCCAGCCAAGCACTTTTATGTCTGCCCAGGGGCTTTAAAGGAGAGGCTGGAGAGTTCTCATTTTCAGCACCATCTCGGCTGTCGGTATTTCCCAAACCTGCACTGATGTCTGAGAATCCACATCAGAACTTTTGCATTTGTCCTCAAAGGATGTCACAACTTTTATTCTAAAATGCCCGTTGCATCTATTTCTAGGGATGGTAATGATTACTCTGTATGGACTAAGATAGGATTAATAACGATGCAGAATTGAACTCAATTATCAAGCTCTAGATATTTAATTGTCTTATTGAGAAAATCTGAAATTGAAGGGGCATAAAAACATGAAACTGTTTTACTTTTTTTCTCCTTGTCACCCTTTAATGAGATTTATGGGAGACTTAAAACTTGCCTGTCACTTTTATATTGAAAAAAGTCCAATCTGGCCTAGATTAGTTTAGAATTTCAGTTTCTTTTTTTCTTTTCTTTTTTTTTTAAGATGGGGTCTTGCTCTGTCACCTCAGCTGCAGTGCAGTGGTGCAGTCATGGCTCACTGCAGCCTCACCTCCTGGGCTCAAGCAATCTTCCTGCTTCAGCCTCCCAAGTAGCTGGAACTACAGGCATTTGCCACCATAACCAGCTAATTTGTTTTTTTTGTAGAGGTGGTGTCTTGCTATATTCCCCATGCTGATCTCAAACTCCTGGTCTTAAGCAATTGTCCCACCTTAGCCTCCCAAAGTACTGGGACTACAGGCATGAGCCACTACGCCTAGCCTCTTGTCTAAAACTCTTATCCTTCCCTCACTGATCAGCCTTGAATTGTATGTGGAGGTAAGGATGTTCTTAGATTTATCAAAATAATAAAACAAAAACAAAAATAAAAATTGCCCAGTTAAATTTGAATTTCAGATAAACATTTTCTTTTGGTATAAGTATACTTCAAATAGTGCCTGTAGCATACTTTAAATTTTTTGTTTGTGTATCTGAAATTCAAATTTAATGGGTCATCTTGAATTTCCTTTGGTAACCTATTCTATTATCATAGACTCTGGGTCCTCCGGGGTCTTTGGTGGGTGGTGGTGAAAAGAAATGAGTATCTTTTGTGTAACTGAGCACATGATTATAAGCAATTCCTTCTTGATTGTTTCTCAGGGTTCTGCTGTGTTGCCCTGAGTCACCGATTTGCTACAAATATTTGAGCCCCAGGCTTCTGTTGGCCTGGAAACTTAAATACTTGATGAATCAGAGGAAACTTCAGGATAACTGGGACCAGGATTTCTGGGACAGTCTGTTTTCTTGTGTAAAAACCTTCAGAGATGTTCTTTAAAATAATATTGGCCAATATTGTTGAGAAAACTACACATTCACACGTTAATACTAATTTTATTTTTAATCATGTGATGAATAATTAAATATTGAAATCACTTTTGGACTACTGACAATTTTATTATCAAAACACTTGAATGAGCTGTTGATGCTTGTAATTTTAAATGAAGCCAGCACCTGAAGCCCTCAGATAAAAATCTGTATTTCTCCACTCTGTCAAATGATGGGTAGTATACCAAAGTCACAAAGACGTTTTTCTGAGTCCAGAAATAAAATATTCTTCATCATATTGATTTCCGATGCTGCTTATTTTGCACTTTTGAACTTGTAATTTAAATAGTTATCACATGTACAGATATATACAGAGGTATGCTATACATATAAAATGCATATAAAGTATTCTTATTTTTTGAGGAATTTTGACAAACACAAACAAAGACAAAGACAATACCATGTCTCTACCAACAGTGAATGGCCTTTCCCTGTAACTGGGCATACTGGTGTTCAGATATTTAAAATAGCGATTAACGTTAGATTGTGAATACTTCAACTGGGATTTGAAATACAGATGCATATGAGATGGATTCTTTATAACCTACCTACCAGGTTGAGCTCAGATGGTTTTTTTGTTATCATTGTTGTTGCCATGGGAAGGGTACAAAAGACAATGGTAGGATGAAATCACGGAGATAAATTGATATACAGATGAAGTTTAGGCCGTGTAATAATAACTAAGTACCTATGATGTAGAGTTGTTTCAACTAAATAAGGTTGAATATATTAAAACACTTTGGAGAATGTAAACTATTATAGCCAAACATAATTATTTCATGTTTTACAATTCTGTTTCTCTTTATTTTAATATAAATATTGACCTAATAATCTGTGCATGGCAGGAATTCTTATTTTAAAAATTTGCAAAGATTTAAGGGGACTTTCTAAAAAGTTCTTGGAAGTCTTATGGTTCTAATTATGCCCACTGAATAGAATGCAATTTTCTGAAAATAATTTTCTTTGGAGCAATGCAGATTTTAGTGAATCATATGTTTGAAGACATCTTTAATTGAGAAAAATATTGCAAAGGTAAATAAAAGCATATTCCTAGGCACCCTTAAATAAATATAGTGCAATAAAGTATAAGATAAAAATCTACTTAAACACATAATTAGCTTGGCTAATCTTTCTTCTCCCTATTCTTTCTTCTCCCTATTCTTTCCTTCCTAATTGTTATAATATTGACAATGTTATTTTTTTCACAAATTTCTATTAAAGATTTTTTTCCCCCATATCATAGAGATAATGGTCACAGATGTTGTTAGTAGTTCCAGATTCCTTATCTCTCCAAACTTTATCTTGATACTGTGAATAAATTTCACAGAATTAATTTCAGAATTAAAAGGGAAAAACCATAATTTCTGGCACATTTATGCCTGTTTGTGGTTTGTAACCCCAGAAGTTGTCAAACTTTGTGTTCAGTTTACAGATTTTGAATACAAATAAAAGATGACACGTACTGTGTGATTTTTAGTTCTGTGACTTATAACTGATACACATTCAAGTGTTGGTGGATATATATAAGTATATAATAATTAAATACATATGTGTGTGTATATGTACATTTTTAAAACATAGCAACATAAAAGACTAGATTTCTATTTTACTATTTCATGATCCTATCTCAGTGGTAACAGTAAGATGTAGTTTATAGACAAGGTATTTTATATATAAGATTATTTGAATTGTGAAGAAATAATCCCTTTGTTGAAAAAAATTGCGGTCTCACACCTGTGAATACTTTGTAAACCATAAAAAACAAAACGTCCAAAGTTGATCTGACAGCTGAAGATCAAGGGCACATATCAAACTAAAAAACAGACATAACATCTGATTTTTCATTCTAGCAAGACATAGCTCATATTTCAGTTTATGTCTTTTCTAATTGATTCAGCAGGCCTGACATTGAACTGCACATAATATAACCAGTTTGATGAGGTGCAACCTATCCTAAGGTTACCAGGTAACTTAAAAAAATTACACATATGTTCCTAAGTCTAGAGCTTCAAAATTGGACACAGTTACTTGCAAATATATTTGAAAATAAAGTTTTCAATTGCTCTGCAATTTTAAGAGTTACTGTGCTGAAAAGGATGTTCTTTGGAATAAACAGCATGATAGAGACAGAATCAAAGTATGTTCATATTAGGAAATATTGTATTATACTACAGCAATGATTTTTGCATTTCATTAATGAAACAAAAATTTATTTACTTTAAAATAGGGAGGTAAGCTAGATAATTGTGTCATTTCCTTTCTAGCTTTAAAAGTCTGTAAGTAAATAGTAAAGGTCACTATCATAAAAAAATAAAACAGTGACGCCAAATGGAGATTTTCTTCTTATACTCTACTACTTGGATCTTTGCTCTGCCTTTTCCTTTCAAATGATGTTTTCCTTAATATATCCTAACAGGAATAATCAAGCTTTTGTTAAGCAAAGAACTGAGTGATGAGATAAATAAGGACAAATCCAGAAAGGTAGCTGATGTATTTAAAGTCCAGGACCAGATGGATTCACAGCTGAATTCTACCAGAGGTACAAGGAGGAGTTGGTACCATTCCTTCTGAAACTATTCCAATCAATAGAAAAAGAGGGAATCCTCCCTAACTCATTTTATGAGGCCAACATCATCCTGATACCAAAGCCTGGCAGAGACACAACAAAAAAAGAGAATTTTAGACCAATATCCCTGATGAACATCGATGCAAAAATCCTCAATAAAATACTGGCAAACCGGATTCAGCAACACATCAAAAAGCTTATCCACCATGATCAAGTGGGCTTCATCCCTGGGATGCAAGGCTGGTTCAACATTCGCAAATCAATAAACATAATCCAGCACATAAACAGAACCAAAGACAAGAACCACATGATTATCTCAATTGATGCAGAAAAGGCTTTTGACAAAATTCAACAGCCCGTCATGCTAAAAACGCTCAATAAATTCGGTATTGATGGAACGTACCTCAAAATAATAAGAGCTATTTATGACAAACCCACAGCCAATCTCATACTGAATGGGCAAAAACTGGAAAAATTCCCCTTGAAAACTGGCACAAGACAGGGATGCCCTCTCTCACCACTCCTATTCAACATAGTGTTGGAAGTTCTGGCTAGGGCAATCAGGCAAGAGAAAGAAATCAAGGGTATTCAGTTAGGAAAAGAAGAAGTCAAATTGTCCCTGTTTGCAGATGACATGATTGTATATTTAGAAAACCCCATTGTCTCAGCCCAAAATCTCCTTAAGCTGATAAGCAACTTCAGCAAAGTCTCAGGATACAAAATTAATGTGCAAAAATCACAAGCATTCTTATACACCAGTAACAGACAAACAGAGAGCCAAATCAGGAATGAACTTCCATTCACAATTGCTTCAAAGAGAATCAAATACCTAGGAATCTAACTTACAAGGGATGTAAAGGACCTCTTCAAGGAGAACTATAAACCACTGCTCAGTGAAATAAAAGAGGACACAAACAAATGGAAGAACATACCATGCTCATGGATAGGAAGAATCAATATCGTGAAAATGGCCATACTGCCCAAGGTAATTTATAGATTCAATGCTATCCCCATCAAGCTACCAATGAGTTTCTTCACAGAATTGGAAAAAAACTGCTTTAAAGTTCATATGGAACCAAAAAAGAGCCCGCATCTCCAAGACAATCCTAAGTCAAAAGAACAAAGCTGGAGGCATCACGCTACCTGACTTCAAACTCTACTACAAGGCTACAGTAACCAAAACAGCATGGTACTGGTACCAAAACAGAGATATAGACCAATGGAACAGAACAGAGTCCTCAGAAATAATACCACACATCTACAGCCATTTGATCTTTGACAAACCTGAGAGAAACAAGAAATGGGGAAAGGATTCCCTATTTAATAAATGGTGCTGGGAAAATTGGCTAGCCATAAGTAGAAAGCTGAAACTGGATCCTTTCCTTACTCCTTATACGAAAATTAATTCAAGATGGATTAGAGACTTAAATGTTAGACCTAATACCATAAAAATCCTAGAGGAAAACCTAGGTAGTACCATTCAGGACATAGGCATGGGCAAAGATTTCATGTTAAAACACCAAAAGCTACGGCAGCAAAAGCCAAAATTGACAAATGGGATCTCATTAAACTAAAGAGCTTCTGCACAGCAAAAGACACTACCATCAGAGTGAACAGGCAACCTACAGAATGGGAGAAAATTTTTGCAATCTACTCATCTGACAAAGGGCTAATATCCAGAACCTACAAAGAACTCAAACAGATTTACAAGAAAAAAACAAACAACCCCATCAAAAAGTGGGCAAAGTATATGAACAGACATTTCTCAAAAGAAGACATTCATACAGCCAACAGACACATGAAAAAATGCTCATCATCACTGGCCATCAGAGAAATGCAAATCAAAACCACAATGAGATACCATCTCACACCAGTTAGAATGGCGATCATTAAAAAGTCAGGAAACAACAGGTGCTGGAGAGGATGTGGAGAAATAGGAACACTTTTACACTGTTGGTGGGATTGTAAACTAGTTCAACCATTATGGAAAACAGTATGGCGATTCCTCAAGGATCTAGAACTAGATGTACCATATGACCCAGCCATCCCATTAGTGGGTATATACCCAAAGGATTATAAATTATGCTGCTATAAAGACACATTCACACGTATGTTTATTGCAGCACTATTCACAATAGCAAAGACTTGGAATCAACCCAAATGTCCATCAGTGACAGATTGGATTAAGAAAATGTGGCACATATACACCATGGAATACTATGCAGCCATCAAAAAGGATGAGTTTGAGTCCTTTGTAGGGACTTGGATGCAGCTGGAATCCATCATTCTTAGCAAACTATCACAAGAACAGAAAACCAAACACCGCATGTTCTCACTCATAGGTGGGAACTGAACAATGAGATCACTCGGACTCAGGAAGGGGAACATCACACACCGGGGCCTATCATGGGGAGGGGGGAGGGGGGAGGGATTGCATTGGGAGTTATACCTGATGTAAAGGATGAGTTGATGGGTGCAGCACAGCAACATGGCACAAGTATACATATGTAACAAACCTGCACGTTATGCACATGTACCCTACAACTTAAAGTATAATAATAATAAATAAATTTAAAAAAAAGAAAATTTATGTGCAATATTTGTATTTTATCAGTTTCTCTGAAAGCTGTCTTAATAGAGAAATTATTTTCCTATAATGATCAAGACAATATTCATTACAGAAACATTCTAAGTAGAATAAATTATAAAACTGCTCAGAGTAGCACAGCTTATAATATAATTCCATCAGCAGTGTAGCAACATAGGATGGATTTTCAATAGTGAAGTATGAATGCAATAGATATTTAATATAGAATATGATGACTAAATGAATTATTTTTATGAATAATAATTTCTAATCATTAAAAAAATTGTATGAAATATTTAGAAATTTTTGGTAGAATTTAGAAATAAGTCAGGATTGTGTCAATCCATCCATTTTGCAGATTAGAAAATTGAGACCTAGATAAGATAAATCATTTGTTTATTGTCTCATTAACACCTGGTTCAGAATAGACATGGAGGACCATTCTTAATTTATCAGACTCACTCCCAAGTGTAAGAATGCTTTTAGAATACAAGACTGTCATATTAATATGTATCGGGTAAATCTCGTATCAGAAAAATTTTACATAACTTCATACTGAAAAACCTGTGTAATATTTCATAGTCACTCTGATGTAACGTAAGAAAGATATCTTATGATTCTAATAAAGGTTTTGATTCATGGCACAATACTTTCTAAATACCAAGGTGATTTATTATTTGAACATTGTGGGTTCTTTGTGTAATTGTATACTTCAGTTCTTAGACATACAGCATATGATTTATTAATGGATAGAAGGTTTTGCTTTTGTACTTCAGACCTGTTAAATGGAGGAAAAGAAGTAGTTTGAATCTTTGGAATATACATCATAATAGTACAATATTTAGTATATTAAAAATTTGAATTTCATAATCAAATTTTTCTTATAGTTTTGTTTGATCATTGATGACGTATTATTCTTTGGGACATGTTGGCAAAGATGCAGTCTTCTTCATGTAGATGTCCTTAGAAGGTTACAATTTATAATACATTGGAACTTTGTATGGAACAACAACAGAGGCTTCAGATAAAGTTGCTACTTCCTAAGAATCCAGAATTCAAAAGAGAGAATAACAGATGTGTTCCTAAGCATACTTCTCTATACAAAGAAAAGAAATGAAGAATATTAAGAGGTCAGGGTATATATAGATAAGTTAGAAGTTGAAAAGAGATGGAGTCAACCTGAAAAAGCTTCAGAAAATAGATATACCTGAAACAAACATTTAGACATAAGATACAATATGCTTTCCTGGAAATTGTTCCAGAAGTAAGAAGTAGCTCTGGGATTTAAAGGTCGCTCTGAAGCAAGAAAAGCATATTGCTAGAGAAAGTATAAAGCAGAGGCTAGTGAGAAATGAGATTGACAGTGTAGAACTGTAAAGGAAGAGAATTAGACATTAAAGAGATGTGTATGCACGTGACTTCTAACTGCGTACAGTCCACACTGTATGAAACACAGAATTGTGGACAAGAGCATGGCCCTAGAAGCTCAGCTCTATAATTTAAAAGTTCTCTCTAACTGTAAAATGTGGAAAATAATTCTACTTGACAAATGTTTAGCACTTATTAAATTTATATTTTGTGCCAGGAACAAAGCACTTTGCATATATAAATTCATTAGCCATCAGGATAACCCATTGGAGTAAGTTTTAACGCTTTTGTTATGAGGATTAACTGGACAAATAAGTGCCAAGAACTTAAGTGAACTTCAAAAGTTAGCAATTAGGATGATCATAACGAAATGCTCTTCAAATGAAAAAAAAGTAAGTTTAATCAAGATCTAGTTATACCACTGTTGTTGGTGATATCACCAATGTCAAGAGAGTAAATGAACCATTACAGCTGAAGTTATTTGTGAATTCAAGCTTCATTTTAGTATCTGAAGGTCAGAACAAATCATCTTGTAAGTGTTCTGATGCTTCACATTTGTAAATCAACTATTTTTCTTTGTTCATTGTCTTTCAGGAGGTGCCTATTTTCACTGCACATAGATATGCCTTGAGAATGGGTTTTCAATGAACACATTTTTGGTTTTGGCTGCCTGTTTCTGTTTAAAATAAATGTAATATAACAAAATCCATTGAGTGCAGCAAAATTTCAGATTCTGGTTGAATTTACTTAAATTTCCACCCCTTGTCTACAGCAGTTTTGAATGTTTTTCTCACGTGCCCAGGGTTACCCAAAATTTCAGCCTTCTTAACAGAGCTTTGTAGAAATAGTGGGGCCCAAGTTTCTTCAACATGTTGGAGCAGGCACTGCTCCTAAGAGACTGGAAGTTAATGACTTTAGCTAAAGCTGAAACTTGCTTTCATGTCTCCCTCCCTGATCTGTGACATAGAGCAATTAGAGTTAAATAAGATTGGTATATTGATGCCTATAACATGCAAAACTGGTGCCTGTATCAATTGCAACTAAAGAAAAGAGCAAAAGATTGATGCCTCCTGATTATTCACCCTAGGTAATGAGGAAACAGAACTGTATTTTTTATTAGATTTTGTGGGCTTTGATTTAAATATAATGCAACCTTAAAAGTTTTAGCTTTTCCTAGTTTTCAAGTATTTTATTTGTATATTTTACTTTAGTCATTTAAAATAATTTTTATTCACCAAAGCAATATGAAGTACATGATGCAGCCATATGTCAACTAGGCACATGATCACGATTCTTAAGAACCTATGGTTGGGCAAACATTAAGGATATATTTTCAATATAGTTTTTTTAAAAAATAGAATGACACAAGTCCTCAACTACAAAATATTCTTGAATATGATTAGGAATTATTTATGCAACACATTCACCTCAACATGGTGGTATTTTGTCTGTTATCATTAGGTTGCATTTTTTAGACATAATTGTTAAAGATAATATGCTAAACTGAAGAGCATATTGCAAAAGTGGGGAGTTGAGCTCTGATGCTTTTCAGATAGGCAAAAAATAAAAAAGGTGGGAATAAATTTTGAAAAATATTTGTGAGACTAAAATAATGATTGCAATAAAAATGCAGGAATAAAATATAGACTGTGTTCCTGTAAACTGGTAAACCTCCTTGGCTGAGCTCCAGGTAATGTCCTTTCTGTGTGAGCATTTGTTGTTTAGGAAGATGCAATATGCACATTGAGATGTCAGGAAAACGAGCCCCTCTAGAATCTGTTGACAGCAATTCAACTCTTAACTCTGAGAGCACATATGCGATCTGATATTACTCATCCAGAAGACTTTTTTTTTTTTTTCATACTCAGGATGTTGTTTCCAGTTTTATTTTTAATTTCTTACGACAGAGAATTTATATTGACTCGTTTTTTCCCTGCATTCTGTTTGTTTTCAATGTTTATTTCTTTTGAGCGTGGCTCTCTGCTCTATTACTTAGTCAACTTCATAAATCAGATTCTTCTCTGATCTGACTTAAATCTCATGTGAATATCCTGATTATTCTTATACCATCCTTTATCAGCAGAAGTGATGACTACCTTCAACAACAACACAGAGGATGTTTTGTTGCAAAACTACATCTAGAATTCACATGTATTTAAGAAACATAAAAAGAAAGCATTTATCTTTATTGGAATTTGTATGGAGTAGACATACATTTATATATATTTCAACTACTAGTTTTTCTCCGGGGATGCCAGAAAATAATGCAGTTTTAGGTTTCAAGACTTCAAAAATGGTGTCGGATTTTCCACAGTTAAAGAAGCGATATCACAGAATGCCCAAAACACAGATTTTGGAGAGAGACATCTTTAAGTCCAAGTCACTTCTCATGGGACTTACTCACCATTTTCAGATTTCCTTAAACTCCTTGAGACTCTGTTCCCTCATCTGTAAAATATGGATTGTAGTATATAGGTCACAGGATTACTATGAACATTAAATGGAATAATGTGTGATTAGCAAAGTAAAACATCAACAGTGGAACATGACTATTATAAAGAGGGCGGAAGGCCGGGTGCGGTGGCTCAAGCCTGTAATCCCAGCACTTTGGGAGGCCGAGACGGGCGGATCACGAGGTCAGGAGATCGAGACCATCCTGGCTAACACGGTGAAAACCCCTCTCTACTAAAAATACAAAAAACCAGCCGGGCGAGGTGGCGGGCGCCTGTAGTCCCAGCTACTCGGGAGGTTGAGGCAGGAGAATGGCGTAAACCCGGGAGGCGGAGCTTGCAGTGAGCTGAGATCCGGCCACTGCACTCCAGCCCGGGCGACAGAGCAAGACTCCGTCTCAAAAAAAAAAAAAAAAAGAGGGCGGAAATTTTATCAAATGGCAATAAGGAGTTTGGAGCTGTTCCCATTATACCATATATTCCAGTCATACTTGCTCTTGCCACATGAAACATGAGGGGTAAAGTAAATGAGCCAGGGATGTGTAAAAATTATTAGACAGGAAGCCCCATCAACAACCTGGTCCTGACAATGGAGAACAGTAAAGGGGAGCATACTGTTCAAAGGATGGTAGAAGAGGTTTACAGTGAATGAGGGGCCCTGGTCTGGCTCTCCCTCATTTGAAAGAAAATAAAAGCATCAATTTAAACAAAGGCACCAGAATATCTTATATCTCCGTGGCATCATTCTAGGCAAAGGGGATGCAGTAATGAACAAAGGAGACAAAATTTTCTGATTTCTTAGAGTTTGTAAATGCATGGGAAACGTAGGCAACAGATAAGAAAAACAGGTAATTTATAACATATGACAGAAAAGGAATAAGTGCTCTGGAGAAAAATCAACCAGAAAGTAATTGAGAATGTTGTGAGGAGCAAAGGGTTATTTTATCCCACATGGTCAGGGAAGGCCTCAATGTTCATGATTTGAAAGAGGTAGGAAGCCAGCAGATTTCTGGGACTAAAATATTCCAAACAGAAAGAAGAACAAGTGTAAATGCATTTAGGCAGGAAGAAAGATGGCATTCCCTCAAAAACAGTACTAAAGGCACTGTGGGGAGTGGGGGAGCAGCTGCTATCAAAGAACTGAGGGACCTTGCAGGCATTGTAAGGACTTCTGCTTTCATTTAGCCTGAGTTGGTAAGCCAGGGGAGAGACCTGATAAGACTTACTTTAGAGCAACATTCACTCTGGCTTCTGTGTTGCAAGTTCTCAGTGATCTGTAAAGGAGATTAGGAAGACGGTTTCTTTAAAATCTTAACATGTGAAATGGTAGAATAAATGGTAAGAATAGTAACATATATTTATTCAAATTTTACTATACACCAAGTATAGATCTATCTTGTAGAGATTTAATATTATATAATCTCATTAACTTCCTCCAATAATATGACATATGGTACATATATTATCCTTATCTTATGGGTAGGAAGAAGAGTTTACAGAGTTAAGGAACTTTTCGAAGATCACAGAGCTAGTGAGTCACATTGAGAAGATCTGGTTCTAGAGTTCAGACTCTAATATGTCTTCCCCCACAGGACATTAAATGAGATCTAAATATTTTATACCTATGTGTGTATATAGATTTTTAAAAATTCAGTTCTTTCCACTATGTAGTTTAATTATTAGTGTTTAATCAAATACACTGCCTTTTGTATTAATGACCATGAGTGAACGAAAATATCTTCACAGATCCACATACTGTATTTTGTAGCAGGGACTGATGGTCACCAGTTTTCTGTAAATCATATCAAATACTACTTAGATTAGCAAATGAATTATCAGCTATGGTAGAGTATTTAAAACACTGATTCATAAATGTAGGCTCTGTATATTTTGACAGTATTTAGTTGGTATAGATGAATGGTAAATATGATTTTTAAATGTACACTATATTCCTTTTTTCATTTTGATTTATGATTTGGAATCCTGATTAAGTCTCTCTGGGAAAACAGCAGATTTTAAAGTAGATTAGAGTGAATAGATATTTGCTTTAAATATAAACCTTCTTTGAAATGTCTTCTGCTCAGGTTCCACTGATACGGTTAAAGTTCAAAGTGCAGTGATTGTTTTGAAAACTAAACATTCTTCAAGAGCCCTAAAAAACTAGTTTAAAATGTTAGTGGAGATATGCACTTAGCAACAAACCACAGCTTTAAGTAAGTAGAAGACACATCTCACTCGCATTTCATATAGAGAGGCTCATCTTAGCTTATTATAGACTCAGTAATACCACCCTAAAGATGTCCAAATCCTGATCCCTGAAACCTGTGAGCATGTTACCTTTGCCATACAAATTGCAAAAACAACTTTACAGATGTCGTCAAATTAAGAACATTGAAATTAAGAGATTATCCTGGATTATCTGGGTGGGCTCAATGTAGTCATAAGCATCCTTTTAAGAGAGAGGCAGAAGATCAGAAAGGCAGAGAAATAGGAGATCCACACCTTTTTTTTTTTTTTTGAAGCGGAGTCTCACTCTGTCGCCCAAGCTGGATGGCAGTGGTGTGATCTCGGTTCACTACAAGCTCCGCCTCCCAGGTTCACGCCATCCTCCTGCCTCAGCCTCCTGAGTAGCTGGGACTACAGGCGCCCGCCACCATGCCCAGCTAATTTTTTATATTTTTAGTAGAGACAGAATTTCACCGTGTTAGCCAGGATGATCTTGATCTCCTGACCTCGTGATCCGCCCGCCTCCGCCTCCCAAAGTGCTGGAATTACAGGCATGAACCGCCGCGCCTGGCCTAGGCTTCTGTTGTCTCTTTTTGCAAAAATAGTCAAAGCTATTTTACTCAGCTTTTACAGTCAGGCACTGGGCTGAGTAATTTAGGTTCTTTATGTTATGTATTTCTCAGAGCCTTATAAAGATGTGTTAGCTCTATGTTACAGATAAGAAGACCTGGGCTGAGTGTGTGTGAGTGACTCGAGGTGGTAGAGCAGAATGTTTACGGGACCCTGGTTCCTGAGGGTGATGAAGGGTCCAGGTCTCACAAAAGAGATGCAGTGATGGTAGGGCTCTAGCCCCAGAAGAGAATGTGGAGAGAAACTGAGACAGAAACTTATTAGCATAGACTAGGCTAGCATGTGGTGGGCTTGGAACAGTAGTAACAGGCTGGGCATGTGGGTGAGCAGGGGTATCTGAGGATCTGACCACTGGAGAAAGGGTAAGAAAGCTTTCTAATCAGAGCTGCTCACTGAATGAGGTTGATCATTCACTACCTGCTCTCATCATCACCCTGGTGTAGGACTTGAGAGAAATAAACCCTCCCATGATAGTGAATCTGGAAATAAGGGGAGGAGTCAAGAAGATGCCACAAGGCTACAAACAAAAGGATAAGTTGTCAGTTTTTAACCAAAGGTCCCCAACTTACTAGAAAGTCTACTGAATAGTTATATAATTATTCTAAAAACACATGAAATAAAAGGCTACTCTATCAGAATGAGCAAGGTATACTTTGAAGGCTTCCATGCCAAAACAAACAATTAGCAAACCCAAACAAACAAAAAACCATCCTACATATACCTCTAATTGATTTTAATTAGAAAGTATTTCTTTGAGGTTAAGGCTTATAGCAACCATTCACACTTTGCATGAAGTTCTCCAACAAAAATTGCTTTTTTTAATTTTTATAAGTAAAGAAAAATAAGTTATCAGTGAAGAAGGAATTATTTTGTGTTATGGGGCACTTTAATGAAAATTGGATACAATTGGGGAAGTGGAACAGTGCAAGAAAGAACAAAAATATTCAGCTAAAAAAGGAGGAGGGAAGGATGATCAAATGATACTAACAACAAATTTTTCCTAATTTTCCATTTTAAGTGTGCCACTGAAAATTTTCTCTTTGTAAGACTTTGCATGACACAGATTGCCTGTATGTTATCTTTTAAAACAGGAAAAATGTTTTGGTTTTGTCAAATCCATAAAATGGTTGGCTCCAATTTCTTTCTCTCTCATATTTGAAAATGTGTCATAGAAACATGAGTTATTGTAATTGGATGTTTTTCTCATGGCACTCTATCTTAGTCCATTTGGGCTGCTACAACAAAATATCATAGACTGAGTAGCTTATAAACAGCAGAAATTTATTTTTCACAGTTCCGGAGGCTGAAAAGTCCAAGATCAAGTTGCAGGCATTTTTGGTGTCTGGCGAGAGCACATTTCCTCCTTCATAGATGGCACCTTCTTGCTGTGTCCTCACATGGTGGAAAGGGCAAGGCAGCTCCCTCGGGCCTCTTTTATAAGAACACAAATCCCATTGAGCCCTCATGATTTATTCACCTCTCTAAGCCCCACCTCTTAATACCATCACATAGTGATTAGTCTTTCAACGTATGGATTTTAGGAGGATATATACTTCAGACCATAGCATACTCTCGGTTAAAATGACCATAAAACACTCAGTCATGCACATCTATTTTTTTAATGGCTCCTTTCTATTGCTCCTTCCCTACCTATATATCTTATTTCTCCTCCCTTCCTTCCTTCTCTGTCTCCTTACCTTCTGATCTGGTTAGGCTTTGTGTCCCCATGCAAATCTCATCTTGCATTGTAATCCCTAGGTGTTGAGGGAGAGACCTGGTGGGGGGAGGGCGGATCATGGGGCAGGTTGCCCCATGCCGTTCTGATGGTTTTATGAGTGTTCGGCAGCTCCTTTCTTGTTTGCTTCTTCTTCTCCCACCACCCTGTGAAGAGATACCTTCTGCCGTGATTGTAAGTCTCCTGAGGCCTCCCCAGTCATGTGGAACTGTGAGTTAATTAAATCTCTTTTCTTTATAAATTACTCCCTCTCAGGCAGTTCTTTATAGTAGTGTGAACACTGGCTAATACACCTTCCTTCTTTCCTTTTCTTAACTGGAGGCCATTACCTTAAGTGAAACAACTCAGAAACAGAAAGTCAAATACTGCATGTTCTTACATATAGGTGGGGGCTAAATAATGTGTACACAGGGACATAGAGTGTGGAATAATAGATATTGGAGACTTGGAAAGGCAGGGAAGGGAAAGGGGGTGAGGGATAAGAAATTAGGGATGCAATGTATACTATTCAGGTGACAGTCAACACTAAAAGCCCAGACTTCACCATATATAATATATCCATATAACAAAACTGTACTTGTACCCCTTACATTTATATTAGTTTTTAAAATGCAAACCAGTGTTGTCTCAGTTTTCTAGGAAAAGGTATGTGATACTAATAGGTACAAGATGAACCCTTATTCCACTGTTGAATATGAAGACTTCAAAGCAAAAACTTGTCCAATTTACTACTATTCTTATCAAGAAATATAAGTCACAAAAATGTGGCCAAATAACTAGCTATGATAAATGCACTGAATGTTGTAGCTGGGCATTCAACTGAAATGGCTGCACTCTGACTTGACACTAGTGGAAGGAAAAGGCCTCATTGCCAGATTCAAAACTTGCTTTTAACATGGAGGTTTGAAAAATTAAGTTCTTGCCTGTCGTGCTGTATTTGAGGGTGTAATCACCAAGCATTGCATAACTACCTGCTGTACTTCAAAACTGTACCATGTGCTCTCTGAGTCAGCTTTACTTATCATCTTCCCCCTCCTTCTCAGCCTTCTCATGAACAACTGTCAAGTCTTTTTTTTCTTTTCATTTCTTTTTTTAAAAAAAAAAATGTTGGTTCCATATTCATTGACACTTTCCTACCACATGATATATGTTGTTGGCTAGCTCCAGCCTGGCTTTCCTTTTTGGTTCTTTCACAAGCTGTTGTGCATTTAGTTATTGTAGGGCTGGATGGGACAGACGGCTAAGTTTCAGTTTGTTCATTTATTTGGCAGAATGATCAGTTCAAAGTTTTAGAAAAAGACAGAACAAATGTACCATATTGATGTACTTTGTCATTTGAGTGGCTGCTTTAGAGTTTCTCATTTTCACCAATCACATTCATTTTCCCCATTTCATTCAACTCAGCCCCACTCCTCCTCACCCTGACTCCCCACACAGACATGCACAATTGATTTGACTTTCAGGGGTCATAATTATGCTTGCATTTTTGAGGTTTCTGCTAATGGATTTTACCACTTAGCCAAAGTCTTAACATTCTTTTTCTTTCATCCTCACATTGCATTACACCATATACTTAGATTTTTTACTACAATTCTGGAAACCGATGGATACACACACATACATGCACATACAAACTGAATGAAAGTTGCACTGTGCTATTTGCTGGAGAGAATTCCATTATGACGGTTTCAACAAAGCACTGTTACTGGAAGTCACTAGTCAGGACTTTTAAACCATTTATTCTAGCATATTTTACCTTTCAGTACTCTTCCTTGTAGACTTTGTTCTGTTTGCTTGTGCTTTTTTTTAAATGTTTACTTTTCTTTTACAACTCTGCTTTCAAATTGTAAGAAAGAAGAAAAAAATAACCTGTTAATTTAAGAACTGAGAAGGAATTCCTCTTAGGTGAAATGAATATGTTTCTTGAGACCAGCACCATGGTAGACCATCCATTTGGTTGAACAATGAATGTCTTTCAGCATAGGAATAGGCTGGGTAAGAAGTGAGGCAAAGGGAAACATATTACTGTGAATGGTCACGTGAGAAGCATTTTGAGCTTCTCTAGGCAGCCTGAGAACAAGAAAGAAGATGAAAGTAGGTGGGGAACTACAGATCTAGAAACTTAGGCAATGGTTGACATTCTATATTAAAGAAGAGTGAAGTCTCCAATGTCAGAAATGGCTAAGAAGCTTCAAAATCAGACATAACTAATTCTTAATTCCAAGTTGTTGCCTATGTTACTATAATATGGGAACAACCCTTCTCCAATCACTTTGCACCAAAACTTCACACTAGTCTGCTAGTCATAGATAAATATACAACTCCGAGTAGTTGCTATTTGAGGGTGTGAAATGATTGGAGGCGGTGTACAGTGGGTGAAGAGGTGAGGAAAATCAAAGGCATAAGCAAGAAGCAAAGGCAGAGTAGTGATATAAACTTCAGCAAAAGTAACATTTCAGTGCCAATGGTGGCTGGCAGAAATTTAAGTGCCACCACTTCTCACTCTAAATCTGTAGCAAATATGAGAAGTGAGATTTGACAGCTTTATTTAAAATGTCTTCAATACTGTGGAGTGCTTATTGCATCCAGGAGCTGATTTTTGCATTACAATATAAACTGCATTTAGAAAAGAGTTCAGAGGATATCCCATGATATCAGTTTTAAATTGTGCATTTATGTGTATTGTTAGACAAAGGAGATAAGAAGAAACAGGAGGAGGGAGGTAAAGAAGAGAAGAGGAAGAAAAAAGGAAAAGGAAGACGGGAAAAAGATGTGGCAAAGTTCTCTTCATGTGAACAGCATGAACTTTCTGCTACTGCCCCTCTTTCCTCCTCCCTTCCTTTTTAAACTCTCTTCTTTTCTTCATTTTCTATTTCCCTTCTAAAATGGTTTGGATTTATGTCCTCACCCAAATCTCATGTTGAATTGGAGGAGGGGCCTGGTGAGAGGTGATTGGATCATGGGGATGGATTTTTCCCATGCTGTTCTCACAAGAGTGAGTGACTTCTCATGAGATTCGATGGTTGAAAAGTGTGTGGCACATTCCCCCTTTGCACTCTCTCTCTTCTGTCACCATGTGAAGAAGGTCCTTGCTTCCCCTTTGCCTTCTGCCATGATTATAAGTTTCCTGAGGTCTCCCCGTCATGCTTCCTGTTAAGATTGCAGCACTGTAAGTCAATGAAGCCTCTTTCCTGCATCAATTACCCAGTCTCAGGTAGTTATATATAGCAGTGTGAAAACAGACTAATATACCTTCTTTTATTCCTCCCTTCTTTTCTTCCGTCCTGCTCTCATTGTCTTCCTGGCAATGAAAGAGAACAGATTGCAGTAGAAATGGTATATAACAATTTTGGAGAAAGGCAGCTTTTAATCAGCAACACCTGCGTTCTCTTTGGTTTTACTAACATCATGCAGGAAATTAATTGTGAATGAGTGTTCGTATGAGTCTCCGAATCTTCAGTGGGATGAAGTATATTTACCTAAATATGGAGGGCAAGTATAGGCTTCTTAGTGAAGAGCTCGTCAGATGTGGGAGAAAAGTGGGTAAGAATGAGGAAAGGGCTTAATAAAGTTTTTAGAAATACAGCATTGGTTTTCAGAGAAAAGCTGTATGGGGCAACTGAGGCAAAATAATAAGCAATTGGTGGAAACTGGTAGTGTTCTTATCCTTTCTCAAGGACACCAACCCTGCCTTTCAGACCATTTCCCTGTTATTTAGACTCCTATAGATCTTCTTGTTGGCTCTTATTACAATTGAAATCAGTTTATTAGTTGTGTCTTCTCTACTACATTGTAAATTTTATGATGTCAGGGACTGTAAATTGCTTATACAGTGATAGGCACTTACATACTCTTATTAGTATTATTAACCTCTATATATCCCCACCTAGTATAATGCCTGGAGCATGGTAGTCATTAAATGTTTGCCTAAAGAAGGAATAAAATGACAGATGCAGAGGGGAGACACTTAAACTAAAGAGGTCAATGAACTGACCCAGCTTATCCAAAGTGAACATTCTCACCTAAGGGCTAAGTGTCAATCAGGTATATGTGACTTTGTATATCATTTATATGCGACTTTGTATATCACTTATATGCCTCCTAAGGATGTTCAAGTGTAAGGAGCATTTGCTTACTAAAATTAAGTCAAATATTTATTAACATAAACAGATTTTTAAAACAATCTGATTTTAGGAAAATTATTTTGCATTTTTTAAAACTTTAGAATTTATTTAGCGTTCTTTGTGACAACTTATGGTGAGTTAGTCATTGTAATAGACATTGTTTTAGTGAATTCTGGCCCTGAATTTCATGTTGAGATTTTCATATAACTCATAATTGAATTTAACTAGATTTGAACTAATTGCTTATTACTTGTTTAATAGATTAAAATGCATGGATTTGTTTATGTTATGGACTAAGATTCTTGCCCCCTCCCCAACTTCAATAACATTTTTGTTTTATTCGAACTATTTCCTGTGGCAAATTCCTTTAATAATCACTTTCCCCACTGCAAAGTGTGAAGTACAAGGCCTCTAACAAATTATTCAAGTGAATGTTGACGTAAATTACACTGTAGATAGGCTGTTATTAGTGATGACGGGTGTGTCCTTTTCAGAGATTATGATTTCCTGCTTCTTAAAAGAACAGGGAGTGGAAATCCAAGTGGAGACTTGCTTGTGGTTACATTTTGATGACTCAGTATCATGACTGAAATCAAGGACCACATTTTTTTGATAGGTTGAATTTTTGAAATGGAAACAGCGTCATAATTATGGTATTTCAGATGTTCATATGACCTACATTTATACAAGTATTTACAATTTTATTACTTTGCTTCTATATATTTTCTCTGGTGTTTACACATTTCTTTAAAAGAGACATACTACAAAAATTAAATATTTTAATTGACTTTATTTAAGGTGTTTTGAAATTGCTTATTTGTGAATGATTTTAGTTTGTCTAGGTTTACTATAACCTCAACTATCTGTTAGAAAAGAGCACTTTCAGCATTCTCTGATAACTGATAAAAATTTATATTACAGAAGGCTAAGTACTCTTCCCAAAATCTCTTTCCTTTTTCATGTTGGAATTTAGGCTTTAGCTGAGTGAAATAATTACGGGCAAGACTGGACACATCAGACCATTCCAAGGATTCCGATGATTCTCTTGTGCTGTGGAACTGATGGTGTTCTCTGGCATTTAAGGTAGTTTGAGATGGCATACTATTTTGTTGCATAATTCAATAGAATTTAATTCAATTCAATTTTATTGATGAAATAATTAAAACCTACAGAAAAAAAGAAAATAATGTAACACATGATGCGCGATTTAGGTTTAACAGATGCTATTTTGCCATGTTTCTTGAGTTCACAGCTTATTTTTACTTTAAAGAAATAATACATTAAATATCCCAGCAAAGCTTTATCGCTGGAACCCTCCCTTCTCTTGCCTCATAGGTAAACTACTCGCTATTCAGGAATTGGTAATAACCTAATGTTCTTTTACTAAGTATTGAATGAATTCATAAACAATATGCAAAATTGTATTGTGTACTTTTAAACTTTACTTAAATAGTATCATACCCTGTGTATCTGACTGCAGTTTGCTTTTCTCACTTAACTTGATGGTTTTAAGTTGTTAATACATGCAAATTTAGTACATACAGTTTACCAGTAGGAATATATCACAGTTTGTTCATTTCTCTGTGATGTTTCTGCATTTTTGCTGTGATAAACAATACTGCAATGAAGGATCCTTGTGCTTGTCTCCATTGAGCACTTGTAAAGAAATTTATTTAACGTAGATATATGGAAGTGTAATTCCTAACTCATAAGGCAAGTGCGACTTTAGATATTCTAAATATCTAGATAATAGATAATATTCTAAGTATTCTAGATATTTCTAAATTGCTCCCTAAAGTCATTGTATAAATTTACATTTGAAGGTCAATATTTAGGTTTCCTTTCCCCATATCCTCACCAACATGTGGATGTTAATCATCCTAAATATTTTTGTCAACTGAAGACAGGTGAAACCTTAACTTTTCTTTCCCCGTGTAAAGTAGTTGGTTAAGATTTGTTACGATAAGAACAGAAGATATAATTACTTCTTTTTCTTTTCTGTAAGACCTCTGGCATGAGGAATGACATTCATTACATTCCTAGGTTCATGACACAACATTATTAGTCCAGGCATGGCCACATTTTTACTTATCTGTTTGTTTATAAACAATGCCATGGACACCCATGACCTCTCAAACCCCTCTCCCTTTCCATCGCTCAGTCCTAAAGTTTAGTTTGCCTTTTAGGAATTTGTGTGTGTGTGTGTGTGTGTGTATGTGTGGGGTTTGCATTTGCTTGTTGCTAAACTTTATAAAGAGAGTATCATATTGAATTGCTTTGGGGGTTTTATTATGTTAAGATTTTCCCACGTTTTTGCATGCAGTTGTAGTTTCTTCTTTTTCATGCTCCATTGTGTGAATAAAACACAATTCATTTAACATTCTCCAGTCAAAGACAATTTGGGATGTTTGTAATTTTTTGCTTTTTGATTATTCTTGTCAACATCTCTTGGTGCACATGGATAAAGTTTTTGCTTAGTTAAATTGCTATGAGTAGAATTGGTGGGTTTGGGGTATACAAATTTCTACTATACTGGTCTTTGAAATGTTTTGTAAGATCGCCTGTAAACTCATCCAGATCTTGTATTAATTCTGTGTAAGATTTTAGCAACACTTCAATTTCTTTGATAGTGCCATTCAGATGTTCTATGTTCTCACAAGTTAGTTTTCTCAGGTTAACATTTAACAGAAATATGTTAATTTCACCTATGTTTTCAATCTAATTTGAACAAAGTTATTGATAATATTTGCTAGTTCTCTTTATAATTTCAGTTGTATCATTAGTACTGTCTCCTTTGTCATTCATAATATTATATTTGCATTTTCTGTCTCTATCTTTTTATTCATCAGTATTACCAGAAGTTTGCTTTTATTTCCCTACTCTTAAAATAGCTAGAATTTGTTGAATTTTTCTATTTTATCTTCACCTATTTTGTTATCTTAATTATCTTCTTTACTTAACTTTCTTTGGGCCTATTGCTTGCTCTTAATCTTTTATGTTGGATAGTAACTCTTTAATTTTTAGTCTTTCTTCTTTTCTAATGGGAGCAGTAAAGGCTGTAAATCCCCCTCTCAATGTGGCCTAAGGTATTCCTCACACATTTAGATATACTATTATTATTGTTATTCACCTCTAAGAATTGTAACATTTCTTACCATTTATTTTACTTTTAGACCAATGAGTTTTAATGGGGATTTTGATTTTCCTGTTTCTAACTTCTAACTTAATTGTGTTGCAGTCAAAGAACATGAATTGTATAATAGGTCTTATCTGAAGTATTTTGAGATTTCTTTTTTTTTTTTTTTTTTTTTTTGAGACGGAGTCTCACTCTGTATCCCAGGCTGGAGTGCAGTGGCCGGATCTCAGCTCACTGCAAGCTCCGCCTCCCGGGTTCACGCCATTCTCCGGCCTCAGCCTCCCAAGTAGCTGGGACTACAGGCGCCCGCCACCTCGCCCGGCTAGTTTTTTTGTATTTCTTAGTAGAGACGGGGTTTCACCATGTTAGCCAGGATGGTCTCGATCTCCTGACCTCGTGATCCACCCGTCTCGGCCTCCCAAAGTGCTGGGATTACAGGCTTGAGCCACCGTGCCCGGCCTGAGATTTCTTAAATGTCATAGGATGTAGTCAACTGTGATAACTCTTCCATATGTGTTTGAGAGGAATATGTTTTTTTCCACCAGTGTTTTCTTTGATGAGACTATATTAGCCTGGGAACGTGCAAGGGAACAGATGAGGAGCTATGTTGATATCTAGGTATAATGCCGTATAACTTGTAATTGAATTGTGGATTGTACAATTTTGAGATTGATGAGATAAACCTGACTCAGATGAGACACTGGCATATGCCAGATTTGCTTAGATGTAGATTGCTTTCAGATCTAGAAAGAGAATGTCACGGCAACAGAAAGCCTCAGCTTTCTTGTATGTTATGGTCCGCAAGTGGTGAAAGGGAAACACCATCAGTGCTGAAGAATGTAACTAAGATCTCTGTGGTATACCTTGACTACACTTGCTTTCTTCTCTCTGTGCTTTGTGTAAGTAAACACTACTTGATTTCCACAAGCAGTGCCAGTCAATATTTATTATAGACAAATGTCAACAAAGTGGTTGTGTACCTGACACACAATTTTTTTAATGCTGCTTCACCAGCCGGAATTCTCCACGGCCAGTGGCACCTCTGCCCAGGTTTTGTCAGGGCCACTGGGCCCTGGCATCTGGACAAGAGGGAGACAGTGGCACCCCAAAACTCAGAGATGCCAGCAACCGTGGATCCCAAGGGTTGTTACAGCTTTTGCTCAGGGAGTCCTGAGTTCTGAGCCCCAAGGAAGTGTTACGGCTCTCTTTCTTCCTGCTGCCTGCAACTTGGTGAAGGTGGGTATGTCACACATCTCGTTTGGTCCCAACACCTGGAGCTCAATGAACGGGGGTGTGTGGTGCCCAGCGGTTTTTTTCACTCCTGTAGCTTGATTAGCAGGAGTGTGTGTAAACAGCACCTTTTACACCTGCTCTTCCACGGGTTCTGGGTTCTTGTCTCATGACCAAGAGGAATGAGGTATGGTGGACATCAGAGGGCGAGCAAGGCAGAGAAGAATTTTATTGAGTGACAGAAAAGCTCTCAACAACAAGAGGGGACCCAAAGTGGGTAGCCCTCTGTGATGATGAGTCCACAATTTTTATGGGCTCAGAATGGGGAAGCGCATGCTAATTGGTCCACGGGCAGGCCTGGGAAAAGCAGCATTCAATTGGCTAAAAGGCATGGGGGAAGTTTTCACTCCAGTTGTGGACTCCACCCAGAACTGGCAGCTCAGGTTCTCAGGCTTCAAGCTGTCTTTGGTTTGAAGGTCAGTTTTCATCAGGAAACCTCTCCTGTCTGCCTAGGAATTCATCTGTCTCCTGTTGCTATCATACCTAAGGTCACTTTTTCATGTGTTCTGCCAATTAAATTGTCTCTTCTTTGAATAATCTGATTAAATCCTTTGTCCTTTGTATCTTGAATTGTTTGCTTTTCTTATACATTTCCACACACACACACACACACACACACACACACACACACACACACTCTGGACTTTACAACTTCCTCTTAGATGCAAAACAAACATGGTCTCTTGGATATGGACTATTTCTATATTTATAGTAATTTTAATGTACAGAAAATTTTTAATTTAATGTCATACACTTACAAATACTTTATAGTTTCATTTTCACAATTCTTTAAATATTCTATTCAGAGAATACTACATGCCAGGTACTAGATCTAGGGGTAGAGCACCAAACACAATAGACAAAGTGCCTATTCCCTTCTCAGCATTGATAATAATTGATATAAAAAAAAGTAAAACAGGGTTATGATATAGTGAATGGTAAGCATTATGTGTGGAGGTTCATAGTTTATTTCTGATGGCCAAAAACAAGCCCTTTTGATTAGAGCAGAGAACTTGTTAGGTGAGGAAGGGAGCAACCCATGTAGATATTTGTCTTGTTTAAAATTTTTTCACTGCTCTGATGTCATAGTGTTTACTCCTATATGTTCTTGTAAAATATTTTAAAAATTAGCTTTTCATATTCAGGTCTTTAATCTGTTTAAAATATTTTTGTGTATATTTTGAGGTAAGAATCTAATCTGAACTTTTTCTATGCAGAAAGCCAACTATTTTAACACCATGGATTACATAGGCCATTCTGTCTCCACTGTTTTGTAATGCTGCCTGTTGTACACCTTTGGCTTCATATGTAACTGAGCCTTTTAAAGTAAGCTTTGTATTCTGTTCTATTGGTCTACTTATTTGTTTCTGTACCGAGATCACTAGTTTAATTACTGTGTTTTTGCAGTAAGTCTTGATTTCCAGTTGACTCTTTCCTCCTCTTACTAGTTTTTATTTTCTAATTTGTACTGATTATTCTTGGCTTTTCATCTTAAAATATATATTTGAGTATGAACTTATCTAGTTTTATAAAAAATTTTTAAAATATTTTATTGTCACATGTCAATTCATTTAATGAGGATTGCTGTCCTCAAGCTATTGAGTTTTGTCATCCAGGAAAGGGCATATATCTCTATGAATTTAAGTCTGCTTATAAATCCTTCAGTGAAGATTTTAATATTTTATAAAGTTTACATTTATTTCTAGGTAATCTACATTTTTCAACTTTTAATACTTTTTAAAGGATTTTTTTTTTTTTTTGCTTTTGGAAATATAATTTTTTTGGTATAATGATCTGATATTCAGCAACCTTACAGGGCATCCTCATTATTTTAAATATATTTGTTGGTAAAGTCTCTTTGACTTTCTATTTAGACAATAAACTAAAGTGTGAATAACAAAAAAAAAGTGAATAACAAAAACTCTTTATATACTTTTTTTTTACAATACTTAGCCATTTTATTTATTTTCTTTCTTGTCTGTTTTTGTTGGCTAAAATTTCTTTTTTTGTTGTTTTGTTTTGTTTTTTGGGTTTTTTTGAGACAGAGTCTTGCTCTGTCACCCAGGCTGGAGTGCAGTGGCGGGATCTTGGCTCACTGCAACCTCCACCTCCCATGTTCAAGCAGTTCTCCTGGCTCAGCCTCCTGAGTTCCTGGGATTACAAGAGTCTGCCACCATGCCCTGCTAATTTTTGTATTTTTAGTAGAGATGAGATTTTGCCATGTTGGCCAGGCTGGTCTTTAACTCCCGACCTCAGATGATCAGCCCACCTCAGCCTCTCAAACTGCAGAGATTACAGGCGTAAGCCACCACTCCTGGCCAATTTCTAATAAATTTCTAATAAAATGTTTAATAGCATATGTGAATATACATCTTATTATATATGCATATATAAAAATAATATACTATACATAAAATATATTAAATTTATCATTTTACCATCTTTTAGTTACATGATTGCACATTAAAGGATTTCAAAAATTGTAAATTCCATATTATGTACATTCTAGTATATGAATTGTAAATTCTATACTTATACAAGAAAATTGCATATAAATAATACACAAAGGACTATGCTTATTTTCTATTGTTCCATTATCTTTCTATTCTAAGATATCATATTAGATTATTATGAATTTTTAAATACATTATTAAATATGATTTGCCAATATTTTAAGTATTGTTGTTGACACTTTAGCATCCATTTATATTTTAGGTAAGGCTGGACTTCCTTTTTCCATGTTTTTACTGTGTTTTTCTATTATTTGATACCAAAATTATAATAGTGTAATAGAAAAGAATTGGGAGTTTCTCTGCTTTTACTACTTTGGTAATAGTTTGCAAAAGTTAGGAATTATGTGTCCTTTACCTGTTTGTGGATGTCTCCTATAAAATACCTGTCTACTTTTTGTTGGTTATTTTGTTAAATGTAGCTTTTAACTGTTGATTAAGTTCTAACTATTTAAAAATATATTCCAATTTTCTATTTATTTGTGAGTCATTTTGGTAGTATTGGTTTTTCTAGAAAATTGCTCTTTTAATCTGACTTTTAAAATAAATTGTTCTAAATTTGGGCCCTTTATTAAGGTTTTTAAACTTGTATTTTGTTACTAGTTATTTCCTGTATTTTTTTCTTAAGGTTTAGTCATGACTGCCTCTCTTTATCTTGAGCCATCTTGCCAAAAGCATGCTTAAATTTATTAGCTTTTCAGAAAAACATTTGTCGCATTTGTTATTTCTCATCATTATGTTTAAATCTATTTCTGTTATGTTATCTACCTTTTCTCTACATTCTTGGCACTTGCCTCATTGTTTGTTACATTTTTGTGGTTATTAAAATCGGTATTCATTCACAAAGGTTAAAAACAGTGTTAAAAAGAAGTATAAACTAAAACTATTTGTCCTACTTTTACCCCCATCTGCTCAATTTCTATGCAGAGATTTTACACAGTTATCTTTATGCACACACACACAATTATTGCCCTTCTTTTGTTACTTAATATCAGATATGTTATATTTTAGAAATTTACCTATACCACTACATTGTGAGATTTAAATAAATTTTTAAAACTGATTAGTATTTCATTGTATATTTGGAAAATTATTTATTCCCTTTTGATGGATATTGATTTTTTTCCAAACTTTTGCTATCATAAACTCTGATGCAATGGTAATAGTTTGCTGCATCTGACTTATCTTTACATATATTTTTGCTGAATCATCTGGCAACAAATTACATACACTATGACACCCATATATATTTTACATGCATCTCTGAAAGATAATGATATTCTCCTATGCAATCACAATTTTATTGTCATATCTAAGAAAATTAACAATAATTCCATATATAATTTAAAATACAATTCTTATTCATATTTTTTCAATTTTCCAAAATATATCACATATATGTAAAAACCTGGAGTTCAGTCAAGTTTGACAAACTGCATTAGGTTGTTGCATCCCTTTAGTTATTTTGAATCTAGAACACTCTAGCTCCCTTTTTATTTTTTATTACACTGAGTTTTTGAAAATTCCAGACCAGGCCGGGCACAGAGGCTCACGCCTGCAGGCAGATCACCTGAGGTCAGGAGTTAGAGACTAGCCTGACCAACATGGCAAAACTCCATCTCTACTAAAAATACAAAAATTAGTTGGGCAGTGTGCCGGGCTCCTGTGATCCCAGCTACTTGGGAGGCAGAGGTTGAAGTGAGCAGAGATCATGCCAGTCTGGGTGACAGTGAGACTCTGTCTCAAACAGAAAGAAAGAAGGAAAAAAGAAAGAAAGAGAGAGAGAGAGGAAAATTCCAGGCCAACTGTGGCATAGATTTTATCATATTCTGGATTTTTCGGATTGTTTTGTTTTCTTATCACTGGATTCAGGGTAAGCATTTTTGGCAAGAATTTTACATGAAGTATATTGTGTTATCAATATTGGTTATGTTAACTGGCATTATTGGTGATGTTAGGTTTGGTCATTTTATTAAGGCAGTGACAACCAGATCTCCCTTTTACAAAGGTACATTTTCCTGTGAAATTATAAGTGATCTTTGGATTAATAATTCAAAAGTATGTGAATATTTTCTATTTTAATAAGATTTCACTCAGTGGTTTCCACATTCATTATGATGCTTGTCTGAATCAATTATTGAATAGAATTGCAAAATCATTGATTTTCTAATTCTTTCATTCCTTTTACATTTATTAGCTGTGATTCTTTAAAGAACATCCCTTTTCTTTTCTCTCTTCTCTCTTCTCTCTTCTAATAAAACTACACTCATCATTTAAAAAAAAATGTATAATAATTCATTGCAATCATTATCTTTCTTAGTGCTCAAATTATTCCAAGTTTGGCCAGAATATGCTGCTTCAAGAAAGCTTCTCCTTTTGACCAACTCTATTTGTTAATGAGAACATTCTTGATTTTTGAAATTGCATTTCAATATGATTAAGATTGAGCATCTTTGCATATGTGTAAAAGCCACATGTATTTTTTTTACTGTGAAGAATTTATTAATATCCTTTGCTCATTTTCAGTTAGGTTGCTCATTGTTTTGTTATCAATTTGTATGAACTTTGTTAAATTTAAAAGGACTAGAACTTTGGCTTTGATTTTAAATACATCTCATTTTTGTGACATTATGATTTTATGTTTTGACTTTATGATTTTTTCTTTTTGCCAGAAAGATTTCAATAATTTATCTTGTTAAAATGATCTCTTTTTTGTTCGTGGCTTCTAGAGTTTGTATCAGTTAGATAAACCTTTTGCAGTCTAGATTCTAAAGGAATTCTACTATGTTTTATTACAGGACTTTCTACCATGTTTTATTACAGGACTTTTGTGACTTTATTTTTACATTTATACCTTTGATCTATTATGATTTTATTTCTGTTGTATGGTATGAACAATTAATTCAACTTTATGTTTTTCTAACAGTTTAGGGTTTCCCACTTCATTTATTAAAAACTAATTTTAGCTTTTATTTTAGATTCGGGGGCACATGTGCATGTTTGTTACATGGGTAAATTATAGGTATATTTTGATGCTGGTGTTTGGGGTATTAATGATCCTATCACCCAGGTAGTAACCGTCACCGATAGTAGCCAATGGGTAGTTTTTCAGTCCCCACCTCCTCCATCTCTCTCCACTAAAGTAGTCCCCAGTACCTGTCGTTCCCATCTTTATGTCTATATGTACTCAGTGTTTAGCTTCCACTTATAAGTGAGAACATGTGGTATTTACTTTTCTGTTTCTGCATTAATTCGCTTAGGATAATGGCCTCCAGCTGCATCCATGTTTCTGCAAAGAACATGATTTTGTTCTTTTTTATACAGCTGCGTAGTAGTCCATGATGTATAACCAAGTCCCACATCATTTTTAAATAGTTGATATTTTTCCCTCTGGTTTGAGATGATACTTTTATCATTTGGTAAAATTCAAAATTTATTTGGGCCAATTTCTAGTCTTTAGATTCTGTTTTTAATGTACCTACACCACCAGGTTTTAACTACTGAACAATCGTAGTATATTTTGATGACCTTGTGTTTTCTCAATCTTTGTTTTTTAGTCATAAAAAGTTAACATTTTCATATAGTTGTAGAATTACTTTTCCTAGTTAAAAATGTTCCTGGCATTTTTATTTGTATTATGTTCCATTTATAAATTAACTTAAAAAATTGACAACTTATGTTATTAGTATTACTATCTAAAAACATGACATAGCTTTCTATCTGGTCAAGCTGTTTTTAAAAAATATACAATTTACAGGCCAGGCGCGGTGGCTCACACCTGTAATCCCAGCACTTTGGGAGGCCGAGGCAGGCGGATCACGAGGTCAGGAGATCGAGACCATCCTGGCTAACATAGTGAAACCCCATCTTTACTAAAAATGCAAAAAATTAGCCGGGCATGGTGGCCAGCTCCTGTAGTCCCAGCTACTCAGGAGGCTGAGGCAGGAGAATGGCATGAACCCGGGAGGTGGAGCTTGCAGTGAGCCGAGATTGCGCCACTGCACTCCAGCCTGGGCGGCAGAGGGAGACTCCGTCTCAAAAAAAAAAAAAAAAAAAAATGACATATCTTTCTATCTAGTCAAGCTGTTTTTAAAAAATATACAATTTACAAATGTCTTGTTAATTTTATTTTTATCTTTTAAATTCTTTGTTACTGTTGTAAATGGTATGATGTCTTTCATTATGTCATGTAACTTGTTTGTATATATAAAATGTACTGATTTGGAAACTTATTTATTTGTAACCATTACCTTAAAATAGTTTAATTCATTGTAGGAGAGATTTTTGTTGTTGTTGTTGTTGTTGAATGTTTTATTTTTTTCCAGGTAATTAATCATGAAATAATGAGTTTTTGTGTTCTCTTTTTCGTTCTTCATGCTTTTTCTTGTCTAATTCTAGCAGTAGAAAATGCTAAATGATAGAGGTGACAATATCTTTGTCTTATCTCTAACTTTCAGAAGAGTACTGTAATATTCCCAAATACTAGAGGTTGCACAAAGCAGTTCATCCCTTTTCAACCGTACCCTATCCCAGTTCATCCCAGGTGAAAGTCTTAGTAACTGCAATACAGCAGCCTGACAGGAGCTATACATACGCTGCTGGTCACTTGAGTTAGGCTCGTTACTGCCATTTGGCAGGTGAGTGAATAAACTACAGATTTTTTTGAGTCTGCACTCTAGACTACGTTCCATATCAACCGTCTTAATTCGAGTTCTCTAGAAAAATACCACAAAATAAGGAAATGCTTCTATGATTACTGTGGAGGGAGTGCAGGAAGCAGAACACGGAAGAGAAAGACAAAGAAAGGTAAAATTTCGGGTAAAGTCCTGGCCTGATCCTGCAGATTGAGAAAACAACTCTAGAGGGCAAAATACACTTTAGAGATTGTCGCAACTCAAGGCAAGTGTGTTGGACTGTCATTTTCTCAAATCAAGGAGTGACTGGTTAACATCCCTTAACATTCCACAAGGGATGTAAACTCCCAGGCATCTCTCTGTCCCATGGGAAAAATAGCTCCGTCAATCTAAGCGCCATCCTCTCAGGAGAGTCGCAGGTACGACTTTTTAAGCAAAAACAGAAGCTAAGGAACAAATGCCCAGAAATAAGATAAGTGTTATGAGAAAATCTCCATAGAACATCAACTATCACCTACAATTGATATTTTTTCCTATTGATTTAATATTGAGAGAAGTGTGTTGAATTTTCCAACATTTGCTTATCAAATTTTCTTTGTTATTTTATTGTATCTGCTTCACATATTTTGTGCTGTGTTCTTAGATGCAAAAAGATGTTTTATCTGTACAATGACTCTCTCCATACATAATAGTTTTTGCCTTACAATGTTTTTGTTTTAACTCCTATCTTGTAGGAATAGCAAGCACTGAATATGCAAGGAGAGTTGCTAGTAAGAGAGAACACCAAAGTGGAAATAGTCAATTCCTGTATGTTCTCTTAAGCCAGAGTTAGCGAACTTTTTCTGTAAAGAGGCAAATTATAAAAATTTCTTATTTGGCCATTCAGTATCTTTTGCAGTTACTCAACTCTACTGTTGTAGTATGAAAGCAGCCATAGACAATATACAAATGAGTGGGCATGGCTATGTTCTAATAAAACTTTATTTATAAAACTTCCTGTCAGTGCCCATTGCACTGACTTTGTAATACCTTATTTGCAGTTAAGATAGTGCTAAACAAAGAGTTGGCAAACTACACAGGAGCTAAGAAAAAAATTTATGTTTTTAAAGGGCTGTAACACACACATACACACACACAGATACACAGAACATGGACAGAGACAATGTGTAGCCTTAAAGCCTAAAATATTTACTGCTTGGCCTTTTACAGGAAGTTGGCCAATGTCTACACTAAACTCACAAAAATGAGTTCTGCAGTTTTTCCTCCTTTTTTCACTTTCTGAAATAATTTCTCTAAGGAGGAGATTATTTATTTCATAAAAATTTGGTATACCTTACCTGTAAAACAAGTAGAATCCAGTTTTGTTTGGTTTTGTTTTTTGAGCCAGGAATATCCTTGATTAGCACCATAAGTAGTTGCCCTTCCATTCACTTTTTCTGTTTTTTCTAGTGACATAACAGAATCGATTCATTTTCCAGAAATATATCCATTTTATTCTGAGTGTCAAATTATTTTCCATGTAGTAGATCACTATACTCTTTTTGTTATTTAAAAATTCTCTTTAGCTCTCTATTTTCTCTTTTTTTAAACTCACATTTAATGTATTTCCTAATTTTTTATTACTTACATTTGCCAAACCTGTATCTAAATTATTATTCTTTCTAAATAATTAGATTTTCCAATTGGGAATGTTTTCTATTCCCCTTTTGTTCTTAATTTTTTGATTTCCGTAATTATCTTTTTTTCTTATTTGACTATATTCTTTTTACTTAAATTTTTCTGTTGAATATTGAGCTCATTTTCTCTTTTATTTTCTGATGAATGTATCTTGAAGTTTTAAGTTTTCCTTTAAGTTTTCTTTAATCTACTCTAACGAATTTGAACTCAAGGTTTTCATTGTTATTCAGTTGTAAGTATTTTGTGAATTTTTTCTCAGGGCCATTTTCTAATTTAAAGATAAGTTGGTAGTATGATTTATTTTATTTTATTTTATTTTATTTTTGAGACAGAGTCTCCCTGTGTCACAATTTCAGCTCACTATAACCTCTGCCTTCCAGGCTCAAGCGATTCTCCTGCTTCAGCCTCATACTGGGATTATAGGCATGAACCACTGCACCCAGCTGGTAGTATGATTTTTAATTTCCAGACATATAAGATTTATTTTATTAGTTTTATAACTATTAATTTCTAATTTTGTTGCATATTTATGTAGCAGGACGGGCGGCAGACAAAACTCCTCAGACACTGGGCTAAAGAAGGAAGGGGTTTATTCGGCCAGGGGCATCGGCAAGACTCCTGTCTCAAGAGCCGAGCTCCCCGCAATTCCTGTCCCTTTTAAGGGCTCACAACTCTAAGGGGATGCATGTGAGAGGGTCATGATTGATTGAGCAAGCAGGGGGTTCGTGACTGGGGGCTGCATGCACCAGTAGTTAGATTAGAACAAAACAAGATAGGGATTTTCACAGTGCATTTCTATACAATGCCTGTAATCTATAGATAACAGAACCGATTAGCTCAGGGGTGGATCTTTAACTACCAGGCCCAGGGTGCGGCGCCGGGCTGTCTGCCTATGGATTTCATTTCTGCCTTTTAGTTTTTACTTCTTCTTTCTTTGGAGGCAGAAATTGGGCATAAGATGATATGAAGGGTGGTCTCCTTCCTTACTTATAGTAAGAGTGTGTAGTTTACATAATGTTGATTCTTTGGAATTTGCTGGGGTTTCATTTTTGTCTTTGATACGAATAGTTTTTGTTTCATATATACTTGAAAATAATTTTTATTTTGTATTTGGTGGATGGGAAATTCTCTATAAAGTAACTGTATTGAGTTGATCAATTATGCTCCCCAAATTTTCTACAGTTTTGCTTATTTGTCTGCTTGAGCAATCTGTTTCTGAAAGAACATTACAAATTTTCAACTATTGTGCTTTTTTTTTTTATAACTGAGTTATGACATAAATACAGAGAGGTATAACAATATAAATGTAGGCCAGGCGCAGTGGCTCAGGCCTGTAATCCTAGCACTTTGGGAGGCCGTGGCCGGTGGATCAGTTGATGTCGGGAGTTCAAAACCAGCCTGGCCAACATGACAAAATCTCGTCTCTACTAAAAATACAAAAATTAGCTGGGCATGGTGGCCATGCCTGTAATCCCAGCTACCCGGGAGTCTGAGGAAGGAGAATCGCTTGAACCTGGCAGGCAGAGGTTGCAGTGAGCCGAGATTATATCACTGTACTCCAGCCTGGGCAACACAGTGAGTGAGACTCCGTTTCAAAAAAAAATAATAAAATAAAGTAAAATAAAATAAAATAAATGTAAAACTCAGTGAATTGTCAGAAAGTTAAAATATTCAGGTAATTACTACCCAGGTGATAAAATAGTACAATACCAAGACTCTAGAACTGTTTTGGTTCCCCCTCGCAATCACTAGAAATCTTATCTCCAAAGATAACCAGAGAGTTCTCAGAGTGTAGAATCATTTCACCTGTTTTTAAACTTTATATAAATTGAACCATGCAATATATGCTTTTTTCTTCTGTCTTCTAACATTATGTGAGAATCACCCATATTGTTTTTTATATCACCATTGGTCGTCCTTTTTTTATAGCATTGCAGTATTTCACTGAATAAATACAATGATATATATATCTGTTATACTGTTAATGGACATTTGGTGATTTTGAAATGAATAAAGGTACTAGGAATGTTCTCATCCATGCTTTTTGACATATAGATGCCCTGCATTTTTATTGGGCATATTCCCAGGAGTGTTTTTTTTTGTTCAAAGGGTATGTGTCTGTTTAACTTTAAAAGATACCATCGAATAGCTTTCTATAATGGATGCACCAATTTGTGTCCTGCCAGCAGCAGTGTAAGAATTCTGGTTGCTCCATGCTGTCAGTACTCCTGGTATTGCTAGTCTGTCTCATGTGAGCCACTCTCAGTGGGAACTGATGGCTTATTGTGGTTTTGGTTTTAATTGCCCCAATAACTAACGCTGTTGAGCAGATTTTCACAAATGAATTGACTATTTTATTGAACACCTGTTCAAATTTCTTGGCCATTTTTTATTGGGTTGTCTGTCATTTTCCTATTGATTTATACAAACTTATTATTTATTCTGGATATGAGAGCTTTGCAAATTGGAAATATTTTGTCCCATTTTAAGATTCACTTTTATAATCAAATAGTATATTTTGATAAACTCAAATTCTTAATTTTAATATATTACACTATATTTTTCTCTTTTTTATATTAGGGTTTGTGAGTCCCTTTTAAGAAATCCCTGCTTACACAAAGTTTAGAAATATATTCTGCATTTTACTCTAGATCAGCACTGTCCATTAGAATTATAAAGTAAGCCACAACTTTGAACCACAGATATGATTTTAATTTTTAGTAGCCATAATAAAAAATAAAATAGGCACAACTAATATAAATAATACAAATTATTGATAACTTTTTTGTTATTTTTCTTTAAGACTTCAAATTCTAGTCAGATTTCAAGAGCTGATAACCACATGTGACTAATTACTATTATATCGGGTGACCCATTTCTAGAAACGTTCATGATGCGCCGTTCAAATTTAGCTCCATGATCCATGTGCAATTGACTTTTGATGTGTTATTAGGTAGCATACCTGGCAAGGAAACTAGGTAGCTTACAGAAGCAAATGAAGATCTTCAGGATCCCGAGCCAATCTGTGTCCTTTAGGAACTAAGATAGGGCATGATAGTACTCGGACTTTCTGAATATCTCTAATTTCTGCATATTCAATCTTATTCCATGAGGATATTTGCAACACGTCAAGGAACATGGCCACCGGGTTGTTCTCAGGTCACATCTTTACAATCTCCAACAACAGATGAAAAAAGCTAATTCTAATTCTGTTTAGAAATATCCAAGCTCAGGTAATATTCCAGTACTCTGCAGCCAGAACAATGGATTATTTTTGGCCAGGCCTAGATTATATACCTATATTTATAACCATGGGACAGAAATTATTACTAGAAAATGGTAGCTACCACTATACATTATGTCTATTTCTATTATGAGATGCTGTGAGGAAGCTAGGACTATTTCTTGTACACAGTAAGCAGTAAATAAGTTTTTGCGAATTGCACTAGGATAGTCCCATAATTTGACAGCTATGCTTAAAATAAGGCCTAATACAGGACGAAGAATATGTATTCATTTGCTTTGAACACATTTTTATGTTACACAAGTATTTGAGGACCATCCAAACTCTTAGTTTACAAGCTTAGAAATGGCGATTTTAAGAGTTCAAGAAAATTCAACATTTTCTTTATAAACTGCATTTTCTACAGATTTTGGGGTGCTTAGAAGAGGTACACTGCTGCCCTTAGTGGCAATGTGCAGCTTTGCAAACATTGTGAGTGGTGGCCTCTATCTTACATGAAAGTATAATCCTTTTGGTTTTTAGTCTAACATCAGCCATTTTTCTTCACAATTTTAAAAAAATACTGTGAGGAGGAAAATGTTATTTAATATTGAAAGAATAATCGTCCTTTAGAATTCATTCAGCTTCCTATCTGAGTGGGGTCTTTGGCTCAACTTATTAGTTCAGTTATTTATAACAAAATTCAAAATTAAAGTGTGACACTGTGTTAATTAGAGAAAGAAAGTTGCTGTTCCCTGTGATTCTTAGCGTCCTACTTTTACCTCATATGTCTTCAGAGCTAATATGTTTCTCTTATTGGGAAACAAAAGCCACTCCCCCTTAGGTACATTAATCAGGAAAATTGTGTGAGTTGAAAGGAGATGTAGGAGGAGGAAGAGAATTGGAAGGAAAAGAATCTCTATTTAGCTTCCTTCTTTAGGAGTTTTAGCAAGATTGCATGAGGAAAATGACCCATTTTTGTTTTTTGAAAGACATAACAAGTGAGAGAAAGTATTAAATAAAAACTTTAACTTGGTGTAGCCAAAGCCAATTATATGGAATTTAGATAGATAATTTAAAAAGGAGAAAATGTTGCCTCAATTATTTGGATGGCAAAGCATTGAGGTGGTGTCATTTTCTCAGGTGCCAACACAACAGAAAATGGTCTGACCTTTTCGATGCTACTTTCCTAATGGCAATTTCTTATTTCCTTCTTTGATCATCCTGACCATACTTGACTCCCTTCTTTCCCTGCCAACCTCTCGCACACAGGCTTTTTGTTTGTGGTTTTTGTTCAAAGGTTCAGAAGCATATTTAATGGTGCATATAAAGCTAGCTTCAGGGTAATGATAACATTCAATTCTTCTCACTGCATTCAAAACCACATGTAACTATAGCCAAAAATGATATCTAGGATTTCTTTTCTTTTCGTATTTATTTTTTCTTGACACTTGGTTGAGAAAGTTAGAAGGGTTTAAAAATGTTTTGCCTTTTTGACAATTACAAAGTAAATATTTTAATCTTAGCTTACATGTTTAATGCATTTTAAATTTATAATCATAATATAACAATAGTTTATATAATGTGGAAAAAGTCATACATAATATCATTACTTTCTGTAACTACTATTCTGTGTTTTCCTTTACAGTCTTTTGCTATATGCATATTTTTATGTAATTGTAATTGTGTAATTTTGAACTTAGAAAATTTTTTTGGTAATTCAAAGGAACAATATGTATCTTTTACATTAGTTAAAAAAATCACCTTGTGCTAATGAGAATCAGAAAATGACTATTTTCTGGAGTCATGGTGAATTTTATATTTGTCACACGCCGATGTGATTTAAAATGTTGGTTTATTATGAGTAGTAAGAAATAATTTTATCTTTTAATGTTGAGGAAGGCTTACAGTTGTATGTATGTGACACAGTATAAAGTGTAGAATCTTTTTAATTTTGTAAATGTTAGATTTGACTGTATTGCCTTATAAGAAACTCAAAATAAAAAATAAAAATAAGCATTACACAAATTATGAAACTCAAACTGTGTTGTTATAAAAAATGCAGCTTTAGGATACATTCTACTCACAAAACAGTCACGTGTAAAATGTTTTTATACATGCATTAAAGAAAAAGAAACTCCTTAAAATGAAGTAACTATTTCCTGTTTCATTTTGTTTGAACAGCTTTTGTTGCTCACTACGAGTTGCTTTAAATCTCTGGGAAGGTCTGTTCCGAATTTACTACTTCTGGATTGGCCAAAGTCTCTTTAAAATGTGTGCTTTGTTCTCTAAAAAGCTTAGGTCAGTTGAGCAACAAGCTCCTCCTGTTTTTTTTTTTTTTTTTGAAAAAAAAAAGAGCTGAGTAATGCTGGAGCCTTCTCATGTGGCTGATGCAAACCTGGAGAATTTGCATCATCATTTAGCTGTAGTAAGTTGGTGTGACAGGCAGGCGCTTAAATACAAGCCCATGAGGAAGCTGAGCTGGTTTGTAATGATAGGGCGGCAGCAGCAGCAGCAGCAGCGGTAGAACGAGGAGGTGGAGAACTGGGAGCACGATGCATACACAGGTGTTTCTGATTAGTAATTAGCCGCTGTGAAGGATAAAGCACACCTTTGGGTTTTTACCTGTGAACACTATAGGGCTGAGAAAGACAGTCTGAAAGCAAAGAAAGCAAAGAGGAAGACCTCGATCAGTAACACCAAGAGACACCAAAGTTGAAAGTTTTGTTTTCTTTCCCTCTGTTTTATTTTTCCCCCGTGTGCCCCTACTATGGTCAGAAAGCCTGTTGTGTCCACCATCTCCAAAGGAGGTTACCTGCAGGGAAATGTTAACAGGAGGCTGCCTTCCCTGGGCAACAAGGAGCCACCTGGGCAGGAGAAAGTGCAGCTGAAGAGGAAAGTCACTTTACTGAGGGGAATCTCCATTATCATTGGCACCATCATTGGAGCAGGAATCTTCATCTCTCCTAAGGGCGTGCTCCAGAACACAGGCAGCGTGGGCATGTCTCTGACCATCTGGACGGTGTGTGGGGTCCTGTCACTATTTGGTGAGTGCAACTTTTTCTCGGGGGGGAGGGGGCGTGGCTGTGGGACTGGAAAGCTTGCTTTCTGGGAAAGCAAATGATCATTTTTGAGGAGTGAATGGATGGCAAAGGCCACACCAAATTTTTAAAATTTTTGTTCAGGTACGTGAACTACCCAGACGCAGAATCCACTGTTGGTGTGATCTGGAACGCCCTCAAATTGTTTCCTACAGGCTGTACTTTCTTTTCCTGACTAAGACAGGCTATTTTCTGACTTTTCCCTGTGGGATGAGAGCAAAGACTAACTTTCATGACCCAGTAAAAAACATGCACACTTTCTGTGCCGGGCAGTTGTGCTTAGCTTGGGCACTCTGGCAGCTGGCATGTTGAATGAAACACCTGGCATGGCCTATTTAGACATAGAACGGAGTGTTCAGCAGAAGCCTTACTGACTTTTTATTAGCCTAACAAATGGGTGGCAGTCTTTTTAAAAATATTTTTTAAGTTCATATGCTTGTCACCTCTTAATATCCTTTCAAAAGTCCTTGGCATGAGAGAGAAATGTATGATGGCGCATAACTCAATCCCTATCATAACGGGGCATATTGCAATGGCCTGAGCAAATTTCAAATTACTTTTCAACCTTTCATCTCTTCTCAATACCCATACACTTTTGCAATATAAGTTTTAAAACTTCAGTTGGGTGTTAGTTTTCTGTGCTTGCCCAGATCTGTTTTTATCATTTATATTTCACTTGTTCTCCAGGGACACAGATAATTTGTCCACCTGTTCACTGAATTAATCCGAAGGGAACTGGTAGAAGTATAATTATGAATTTTTCTTCAAAATTTATGTCTCTTCTGTTGATTTGAGAATTAATAATAAAGAGATAAATAAATGCCCCTTATGAAATAGGCAAATTACTAGAGAGCTACCTGAGTTTGTTGTAAAGATGATAGAAACTGGTGAACTGTCAAACATTAAATTTGATTTATGCTATGAAGATTTGTTTACTCTTCTTGGGAAAGATTCTATACTTTAAAGTTGCTCTTTGTCTTAACTCTAGGACTAACACTAACAAGTACTAACACTAACTCTAGGACTAACTAACAAGTACTAACTCTTGTTCCCATGTGTACCAATCCATTCATTCTTTCCACTCAGGCCTTGTGATGTTTTAAATCATTGGTTTGACGCTCATCTAGATAACTCAAATTCCTTTTTTTTTTTTTTTTTTTTTTTTGAGATGGAGCCCCGCTCTGTTGCTGAGGCTGGAGTGCAGTGGTGTGATCTCGGCTCACTGCAGCCTCCGTCTCCCAGGTTCAAGCAATTCTCCTGCCTCAGCCTCCTGAGTAGCTGGTACTAGAGGTGTGCGCCACCACGTTTGGCAAATTTTTTGTATTTTTGTAGAGATGGGGTTTCATTGTGTTAGCCAGGTTGGTCTCAATCTCCTGACCTCATGATCCATCTGCCTCAGTCTCCCAAAGTGCTGGAATTACAGGCATGAGCAGTGACACTGCTCCTGGTCCTCAAATTCCATTTTTAGGAAGAAGTTATTTATTTATTTTAAATAAAACTTGTTAAAACAAGGTCATAGTATAGAAAGATTTATAGAGGAATTATTTGGGGTTTTTAGAAAGAGTTTGTGGTATTATTTATATGACTAACTTGTGCTTTATTAAATAGTCAGTAACAATTGTGTATCATTATTTCCCAGTATTACTTCCCATCTTTATAAAATAATCTGGAGTAATACCATTACGAGAAACTCTAATAGTACCCTTAGCCCTATTAACTTTAAAATAGCTCTGGTGTATGCACTTGTAGATGAAGAGAAACCTAATTGTTGATCATCTTAAATGACTTTGTGCACCTCAGTCTTTAAATCTTCCTACAGCACTTTATATATTCAGAATAAATCAATATCTAACCAGAAAAACCACAACCAGTTTACTGGACTTTGCATACTTATGTGCATGCAGCTTCCACTATGGGATTCAATTTTTGCACATAATAAAAGATTATTCAGATGTAATAAAATAGATCAGTATGAGTATTGAACTAGTTAAAGTGATGTTGACTTGCACTATGAAAATATGCTTATGCATAAGTATTACATATCATCTTAAGCAGAAGCTCAAGAACAATAAAAAGAGAGAAACAGCTAAGGAGACTAGCTAACATTACACTTGAGCTGGTGTTCTTTGATTAATAATTGAAGGGAGTGTGCTTTTGTATTAATCTACTTATCTTTATTTGCATTGCATTTGTCACTTAAGTTACCAGAAGCTTCTGGACAGGAGTGCCTCTCTAACAGTAAGCAAAGCAAAATGTAAAGAAAAAATAATCCTTCTTTTTAAAAAGACTCTAGAACTCTGGGATCAACTGTAAAGAATCTGTACATTTGGTTTAATACATACATATAGTTTTTTTTTTTAAGTGAAGGGTCAATACATGGATTTTTACATCTTGTTTTGAACTTTTTTCATCTGGGCAAAATGGTTATGAAGCTTTAGACCTTTAAATGAAAATCATTCCCCCAGAACTCAGTGTAAACCTAGGGCAACCATCCTGGAGTTTCAGCAAAGCATACAGAGGTCTAGGTATTGATTCTCTGACAATAAATTCTGAGGTACTTAAGACTCTTTCCAATAACATTTTATATTGGATCCTTTTCTGGACAGCCTACCAACATGGCGAATGTTCCCCCATGGAGAGTGAGTTGCAACTCGTTATAATTAGTTATAGGTAGATGAAATATATAAGTGTTCCCCACATATCAGTCTGCAGACTAGTTACTACGGAATTATTTGTGCAAATTTTAAAATGATAGAGATTCTTGAATTTCTCTTGTGGACAATCTACACTCTCTTGATGAGAGTCTGTTTTTCATTTGAGTGTTTTCGAATTAAAAATTATTCCCAGACCAAGCATGGTGGCTCATGCCTATGATCTCAGCACTTTGGGAGGCTGAGGCAGACAGAACCCTTGAGCCCAGGAGTTCCAGACCAGCCTGGGCAACATGGCGAAACCCTGTCTCTACAAAAAATACACAAAAATTTAGCTGGGCATGGTGGTGCGAGATTGTGCCACTGCACTCTAGCCTAGGTGACAGAGCAATACCCTCTCTCAAAAAAAAAAAAACCCAATTATTCCTAGGTGACTTTGATGTCATGACAAGTTTAGAAATCAGATATAAAATATGTAACACTAAGATTTCACTGAATATCCAAATTATATTTATGTTGGACAGTTAGGTCTAAATTATTATTAATCAGTAATACTTCTCTACACTTTTATTCTCAGATGTAGCTTGGAAAAAAGTCATGTTCTTACATTTGAGCACTTGGCAGTACAGATAGAACTTTTCACATAATGACAGGATATATTTTTTATTTTCTTGTTAATTACTCAAATTAATAAGTATAGCTATATTTCATGTGATGCTTGCCATGTGTCAGGCCGTGTACTCTCCTAGGTACTCACTGCCACATCTATACACATAATTCCCTTATGAGGTAGAAACTGAGATCTCCATTTCACAGAGAGTGAAACTGAGGTTTTGTGGAATTGCATATTTGTCCAATTTTATGCGAATTGTATCGTTAAATATTAAAAATTTAGCTTATAGTTAATTCGATCTGAAGTACACAAATGTAAATTATAGCACCTCATTTTAAAAAGTATATTCTGGGCTGGGTGCAGTGGCTCACGCCTGTAATACCAGCACTTTGGGAGGCCGAGGCGAGCAGATCACCTGAGGTCGGGAGTTTGAGACCAGCCCGGCCAACATGGAGAAACCTGGTCTCTACTAAAAATACAAAAAATTAGCCGGGTGTGCTGGCAGGTGCCTGTAATCCCAACTACTCGGGAGGCTGAGGCAGGAGAATAGCTTGAACCCTGGAGGCAGAGGTTGCAGTGAGCAGAGATCGTGCCACTGCACTCCAGTCTGGGGGAGAGAGTGAGACTCTGTCTCAAAAAAAAAAAAAAAAAAAAAAAAGTATATTCTCGCTGGGCACAAGGGCTCAGCCTGTAATCCCAACATTTTGGGAGGCCGAGGTGGATGGATCTTCTGAGGTCAGGAGTTCAAGACCAGCCTGGCCAACGTGGTGAAACCCCATCTTTACTAAAAATTCAAAAATTAGCTGGGCGTGGTGGTGGCCACCTGTAATCCCAGCTACTCGGGACCTTGAAGCAGGAGAACTGCTTGAACCTGGGAGGCGGAGGTTGCAGTGAGCTGAGAGCGCCATTGCACTCTAGCCTGGGTGACGAGAAACTCTATCTCAAAAAAAAAAAAAGAACAAAAAACCCAGAGTGTACACTTCAAAAAACATTCAATATAGCCTTTTATAGAAACAGAAGGAGTCAGAATTCATTTTGTTGACAAAATATATCCTACAAATTAAATGAAATCTTGCAAGGCATAGAGTCCATAGTTTTCTAAAGAGTGGATACAGCTTATTTATTTCAATTTTCCACGGAAACATAATTTATTAAAAGGGTTCTCAAAAAATAATTCAAAAAAAAGTTAAAAGCTAACTCAAACATTTGGACTAACGCCTTGTCTCGGTGTGAGGTTGTGTTCTTCTAAAAATAGGTCAATATTATTGACATCTCTCTTCTCTTTTTCCCCTATTTCCAGGTTTTCATCTCAAAATTCTGGAACACATGATATTGTTGTAGACACGTGTCTTTGTCATTTCAAGTAAAATTATAGTGTTCAAATAGAGTGAACTAAATCTCAGCTGTGAGGATGTTAGAAGAGGAACTTGGTGGGTCTTAGCAATTAGATGACGGTTATTTGTCTTGAATAAGGATGCCATTCAGACCAAAGGAGATAGTTACATCTCAGGCAGCATATAAACATTATTGTATCCATTTTAATGCTAGGTGTCTTGAAAATGTGTTAAATTGGTACCATTTTGTGACAAATATTTCACAGGAGCCTTGTCTTATGCTGAATTGGGAACAAGTATAAAGAAATCCGGAGGTCATTACACGTATATTTTGGAAGTCTTTGGTCCATTACCAGCTTTTGTACGAGTCTGGGTGGAACTCCTCATAATACGGTAAGAACATAGTAGAAAGAATTAAGAAAAAATAAACCAATTCATTCTTATGAATCACCTTGATTATTTTTAACTGGTTAAACATATGCATGTCATGTGACTACGTGTAAACATGTCTACCTCAGGATATAAAGCTTGTGATAAAATACCTTTCTGGATTAAGATATTTTTAATGCAATTTTGTCACTGACAAGCAGTTCACCAGCAATGCCAAACTATTAAAAGTATCTACCTTTCTTTAACCCTCAGCTATCCTCTTTGACACTTCTAGGAGAAAGATGCTTACCTGAAAGCATATGAACATGAAAATTCACCTGGATACCTTTTGACCAACTAGACAAATTAAATATTATACTAGGAATTGGAATTTTCTCTTATTGTAGATTATATCACTAAGGCATTTAACTTTACTTAGTCATTGTGATGAAGACCCTTCTGTGCCTGACAACTTAATTGGTCACCAAGGCTTATACTTTATAAAAAACAGAGTTTGCATGACAGAGTCAAATGACTCATTTCCTTATGTTAAACAAATCAGGAACTACAGTTCCAAACGCCTTTTTTGATTTTATTGTTGTAACAATGTGTTTACATTCCTGCTTGTCTCAGTTTAAAATCAAACTGAATAGTGCCAAGTCACTCTGAATAGCAAATTTCCTTCAACTTTGTGGGAAGCTTATGATGTCATATGAGCATTTCAGAGTATCACAGTTTCTTAAGGCTAATTACTTCTATAAAATGTGATGTGGACATTCTGATTACAGAATTTAATGGATATTACTAGGGAAACTTGCTCTTATCAAACTTACCAAACATACATGATTGAGAGCTCATGTGAGCTTTTATGGCTAAGTGCCAATAAGTGCTAGTTAGTACTGACTTAACACTAATCATGAGTTTTACAGTGTTAGAAGTCTTTTTTTTTTAACAGAAAAAATATCTTCAAAGTAGTATATACTTCATGAAGTCTTTTTCATTTTAAACAACTCTGCATTATTTAAAATTGTTATAATGATATAATAATAAGTATTTTTTCCCTTTTCTAAAATTCCTGTATCAGGAATGTACTTTCTGTTCCTTTTTGGTTATCTGAATCTTATCTGCTCTTCAAAGGTCATCTTAAATCCTATCTTTCTCATAATTAATTTCCAGTTTATTCTAATTTGTTATTTCTTTCATCTCTAAATTCTTCTGAAAATGCTATCTCTGCTTCACATTTGACATTGAACATGATACCTTCTATTCTTCCTTAATATTTTAGATGTCTGTATTTTGTTTCCCTTTTAAAACTGCCAACCTTTCAAGCATATAAAGATACGATCTTTTTGTAACCTGTATAGCACTTAGGTCAGTGCCCTTTTTTCGGCATATATTAAATTATTTTTGAATAAGTAATTGAAAGTTTAAAGTTACAATATATTGTGTATAACATACTCAGCATTCAAATACATGTACTCCTTATTTAGACTGCTGACCTGTCAGGCTGGTGGGCTTTGGGGCTTAATACAGTTGGACTTGACTCCATCTTCAGCCATGTATTAGTGTGTAACTTTGGCTCATTGCTTGGCATTATGATGAACACGATCATTCCATATAAATATAGCTTATATCTTATGGTAGCACAGATAAAATATACATCTATTAATTTATTTATTCCACAATCTGCCACTGAATGGTAAATGACAATAGAAAGAGATCTAAAGTGAAATCAGTCATGATTTCTGCTCCCAGGTAGCTGATAATCACTTATTACTTTAATTAAAAAGAAAAAAAAACTACTTTTCTCTGTGTGTGTGTGTGTGTGTGTGTGTGTGTGTGTCTGTGGACAGAGGAAAGTACCTTTGTATTCTAGAAGATTTAAAATATGCTTATGTATCTCTTTGTCATAACATACTGATTTTGCTGAGTTGGCCTTTTAAATATGTAGAATAACAAATATCATGAGGAGGGACAAGATATCTAAGTATTTAAACACTTCTCTTCTTTTACTAATACCCATAGTTCCTAAGTACTTCACATTAAAATTATACCTTTAGATTAAGTTTGTATTGCCAGAAATAATCTGTAAAACACAGATTTCAAGGAGAGAAATATTACCTATCATTACACAGCAGGGGTCATTAAACCGAATTTGCGTGTTCACTCTATATTTAATATATATTGGGTTTCTACTATATGTTAGACACTGCGCTAAACACTGGAGATAAAATTGTGGTTAAGATAGATACGATTTTGTACCCTTAGAGCTCCGAGTCAAGTGGGAGGAAATCATTATCAGCTGAGAAATCACATAGGTAAATATAAAATTGCTACTGTGATAAGCACTGTGGAAGACAGGCCAAGGACTTCAGTATGAATATACTCCAAGAGATCTGGCCCAGTCAGAGGCTGGAGAAGCTTTCCCTGGCAAAGGAAAATTGAACCAAGATCTGAAGTTTATAGCATAGTCAATGAGTTGCAGAGGCTGCAGGCAGAGAAGATTCATATCCTTCTAGTGGGAGGAAGCTAACTGAAGAAATAAGGAGAGCTTAGACCAGATGGAGCCTTGAATGCAATGTGAAGGAGTTTTGCATTTCCTGAACATATTTTGAAAGCACTAAAATGACATGATCAGATCTTAAATTATACATCAAAAATTGTATAAATGATGGAGAATAGGATAAACAGTTTTGTTTGGGGAAGATGGGAGGGTGTCTAGGAAAAGAAGAAAATCAAAAACCTTATGCTGCTCTCCAGTATCAGCCAGCCAAAGTTGACAACATGTAATGGTGGTTGGTTTTCTGATAATCTATGGATCAGGCATGAATGTTGGGTAACTACGAGAAGAAAGAGAAGCTAAAAAGGAAGTTTGACATAAGAAATTAGATAATTGCCGGGGGGCGCGGTGACTCATGGCTGTAATCCCAGCACTTTGGGAGGCTGAGGCAGGTGGATCACCAGGTCAGGAGTTCAAGACCAGCCTGACCAATATGGTGAGACCCCGTCTGTACTAAAAATACAAAAAATTAGCCAGGCATGGTGGCTTGTGCCTGTAATCCCAGCTACTCAGGAGGCTGAGGCAGGAGAATTGCTTGAACATGGGAGGCGGAGGTTACAGTGAGCTGAGATCGTGCCACTACACTCCAGTCTAGGCAACAGAGTGAGACTCCATTTCAGAAAAAAAAAAAAAAAAGAAATTAGATAATTGCACAGACTTGCATGTTTATGGAAAAAATATGCATTCATATATACATACATCTAAAATGAAAAGGTCTGTGCAATTTTCTCATAAAAATATTTGAAGAATTAAAATAGAAGGATGTATTACCTATATTTCTATATACTTGAATTTATTTCATATTCTTGTCCCATTTATATTTACTTAATTGTATAAGATTATAATAAATATATTATTTTTAAATTTATACTTTATATCTGATTGTTACTATAGGAGTAAGAATAATCACTTGACTTTGAGTTTTTGTCTGTACAGAAAAAATAAGAGTAAAACAACATCAAGTATTTAGGCATGTATTTCCAGAGAATACGTAATACTAATTTTTTAGGTTGAGTATTGTGTTCATTCTTTAGATTATGCCTTGACACATTAGATCTGTATGGCATTAACTAATTCATAATATGGCTGAAGTTTATTTACTGACTTTTTTAGAAAGAAGATGGCTTCCTGTAAGCCTAGCTCTGTCAAGCTCTTATGTAATAAGCCGGATTTTGAAGGAAAAGTCAAATATGGGAGAGCAGGGGAAAAGTTGGTAGTACTTACCCTTGTTCCCAAGAATATGTGAAGTTTAAAAACTAGCCACCAATGTTATAGGAAATATTTCATTTGGAATGTCTATGACAACCTAATCAAGTATGGAATTCTGAAAACTATAGACTTTCATATTTAACATGTTGCATATGCTAAATACACTCAAGGTAGAAAAATCTAATGAAATTAAATTTAATAAAAATGCTATTTTTCCCCCTGTGGTTAATCTAAATATATACATTTTTTTTAGCCCTGCAGCTACAGCTGTGATATCCCTGGCATTTGGACGCTACATTCTGGAACCATTTTTTATTCAATGTGAAATCCCTGAACTTGCGATCAAGCTCATTACAGCTGTGGGCTTAAGTGAGTATTATAGCTATATATGTAAAAAAGGAAAAAAACAACACAAAAATGATTGAATACAAAGTGTCTTTAGACTTTTTGCATTGTAGGGTTGCCTCTCACGTCATGTTCTTCTTGCTTACAGTTCCAAATTTCTGCTGGAAGGATTTGGAGTGACATCCAATATTGTATTCCACGCCAGTTTTGTATTTGGCCAATAGATATGATGGCTAATCTTTTTAAATAGTAAAAATCACCTTACTAGTAAAATATTAAGTCGGTTATACATGAACAAGACTTTTAAAGAGGAAACCCCAATTATTTTAGAGATTATTTAATTGGAAATTAGCTATATATTGAATTATATCTTATGTGTATTCGTGGAGTTACCTTTATGTAGTGGGTGTGTAAGTTGTGTTTATACATTTTGTAGTGTTAGCAGCTGTCACTCCCAGTGTTATAATGTTAGCTGCCTGTTGTTGGTCATGAAAAGAGTTTTCTTTCAAGATTGATTATTAATAGTGTTTTCCAACTAGATTTCTTTATGGTCTCCAAATTGAGAAGTTGTTCATCTTTTATCAATGGGCACAAATATTCATTGATTTAAAAAAGAAACAAAAAGAACATGAACAAAATTACATGAGTGATATGAAGCCATATATGACTCTAATTCCCCAAAAGATGCCAGGTACTAAATCCTTAAATATGGGAAAGGATAACTTAATTCTGGGTGCCATTTGAATCACTGTCTTAATCAATATGATCACATTTAACCGAGTTTTAGCTACTTATAAAGAGAAAGCTACACTAACTGAATTGCATAATCATGGAAGAATTTTTAGTTTGTATGGCTAAGATGTTTCAGTGGGATAATGCCTGAGATATTGCCTGTAATTTACTTATTGCCTGTAATTCATTTATTTTTTTAATTAAAATTTAAAAAATAGATTTAGTGGGTACAATGCAGTTGTGTTACATGGATATATTGTGTAGTGGTGGAGTCTGGGCTTTTAGTGTAACCATCACCCAAATAGTGTACATTGTAGAAATTAGGTAATTTTCATCCCTCATCCTCCTCCTACCCTCTCATCTCTCTGAGTCTCCAATGTCTATTATTTCACACTCTATGTCTATGTGTATACATTATTTAGCTCCCACTTATAAGTGAGAACATATGGTATTTGACTTTCTTTTTCTCTAATTCCACTTAAAATAGTGACTTCCAGTTCCATCCATGTTACTTGCAGCAAAGGCATTATTTTACTTAATTTATTAAGAACACAATAAAAATGGTAGCTATTTATACTTTTAGTAAAACATCATTTGAAGTTCCATGAGACTAGAGACCTATTCATTGCTGCATTTCCAGCCCCTCATTTAGCTCCTAGCATGTTGTTGGTGCTCAATAAGTATTTGTTGACTTGATTTTCTAAGAAGTCTAAGAATTTTTTTCTCCAGCAGAAAAGTCTATCGTCTGTTTACTTGTTAAACTTGGAGGATTAGACATCTTCGATATATTTCCAGGCAATGGGAAAATGATAAAAATGCAATAGAGTTTGCTTTGTATTATGTTCAGATCTAGCAGTCTAAGTTTTTGTGGGTTGAACCATTTTAGCATAGTGGTTGCAGTTTAGGCTTTGGAAGCAAACAACCTGGAACTGAAACTTGTTGTTACAATTCTTAGTGTTGTGAGCTTGTGCTAAGTTTTAAACCTGTTTAAGCCCCAATTTTATTTCACAGGAAAATGCCTGTGAAAAAATAATCTATTAATATCTTGAATGGCTGAAGGAAGATGAAACTAAGCCAGATTTTTTTGTTTAGGTCAGATTCTTTTTCATTATATTTTCTTTTTTCTTTCTTTAGCTTTTATTTTGAGTTCAGGGGTGCATGCGCAGTTTGTGACATAGGTAAACTCGTGTCATGGGGGTTTGTGGTACAGATTGTCTCGTCACCCAGGTTCTAAACCTAGCACCCAAGTTATTTTTTTCTGATTCTCTCCCTCCTTCCAAACACCCTCAAGTAGGCCCAGTGACTGTTGTTACCCTTTGTGTTCATGACTTGTCATCATTTAGCTCCATTTTGTACATGAAAACATGCAGCATTTGGTTTTCTGTTCCTGTGTTAGTTTGCTAAGGATAATGACCTCTAGCTCCATCCATCTTCCTGCAAAAGACATGATCAAAGTCAGATTTTTAAGACCATTAACGGAGTGCCTTGTCTATAGAATGTTCTTGATAAGTCCACTGTTCCACTAAGGGATTGGACTAACAGCCATTGTTATATTCACCATTTTCTTGTTCCTCGAATGACTGAGGCAGAATCATATCACAAATATTATTTTTAAAAAAGAGAAGAGCAGGGGTAGCATTTTTGAGAGCTCTGTAAATTAATAATAATAGTTATCAATTAAAAGCCATAACCAGAAGACTAAGTAGATTGCATGTACACATTTATAAATTCACAAACTTTACTCACTTTGGAGTTAAAATTACATTAATAATAATGCTATATTTATGTTTTTATAAGTCTAGATAACTCTCTTCTTGTTTATCCCAATTTAATTAAACATTTTAAAGGGAAAATTAGTATTTCAGCGAATTAAATGAAAACTGCTCAAACTAAACTTTAAAACAGTTCTAGGAAAGGATAACTATGTTGGGATTTACAAAACCTCTGTAGTAGACATTGGTGATGAAATAGTTAACAAGGAGCCTGAATAAATCTTAGATGAACCCAGACATTTCCTTCTATTTTTGCCATGAGTTATTACATTCATTTTTAAATTTTGATGTTCCTTTTGCAAGCTTGAAATTCTGAGAAAGAAATGCATTTCCATAATCAGCAACAATTAAAAAGAAAACTGGATATCCTTATGACTCAGTGGTGGGTAATGTAAATCGATGCCCTAATTGGGAAAGTCAAACTGTCTTTAAGAAAAATTTAGCTTTAATGGAGCAACAGGGGGTGGAGATGGAGATAGAGAAGGAGAAATTTATCTAGGGGCAAATCTCTCACATCCTACTTTCTTCAAAGTGAGTCTAGGTGATTTTCTACCTGTTAGGGGTGGAAGGTTACCAAGATGTAGAAAATAGAGTTTAATTGCATGAATTGCTCCCCTGTGAACCTTGGGGAAGGAAACAATTTGTGGTCATTTGAAATCTCTAGTTAAGCATAGAAAAAGGGCAAACCTGAAGGGTCTTGCTACATCATAGAAAAAAAGAATTTCAAATTTTGTGAAATGTTAGCCAACCATTTGAGAGATGATAATGGGATAAGGGTAGGGGGTTAAGTAAATACTAATTCACCCCCATTTTTTTAAGTACTGTATTTCATTTCTGTCAAATTTAATGAAGATAAAAAAGCTTTTGCTTATACAAATTTTATCCATTCCAGTAAACATGTCAAGTGCATAGAAGTTTAGATGGAAAATCTTATAGATTCACATTTGACTGCTCTCTTATAGCCCAATATTGTAATTACTTTCTTTCTTTCTTTTTTTTCTCTCTTTTTTTTTTTTTTTTTTTTGAGACAGAATCTCCCTTTGTCGCCCAGGTTGGAGTGTAGTGGCATGATCTTGGCTCACTGCAAGCTCCTCCTCCCGGGTTCACACCATTCTCCTGCCTCAGCCTCTTGAGTAGCTGGGACCACAGGCGCCCGCCACCACGCCCGGCTAATTTTTTTGCATTTTTAGTAGAGACGGAGTTTCACCATGTTAGCCAAAATGGTCTCGATCTTCCGACCTCATGATCCGCCCGCCTTGGCCTCGCAAAATGCTAAGATTACAGGCGTGAGCCACCGCACCCGACCTGTAATTACTTTCTTCACCTTCTGTAGAAGTTCATGAATTTTCACTGCTTTTATAGATTCAATAAGCATTGAAGTGTGCTCAATATTTAAAATATTTATCTGTTCTGTTTTCCTGAAATTGAACCCTTTATAATGATACACTTGAATGCCAGAATATTATGATAAAAATATTCTCCTTAAGATATGAGATCTAGTCCCAGATCCATCCCTAACACCATCAATTGTTGAATGCCAATTTCCTTGCTAGTTTATTTTATCTATACAAAATAAAGATGAGCTAAGAGCCCCATCCTAATTCTCAAACTTTTGAAAGTAATTGGGAGGAACAAACAAAATAACATTTGCGATTGTATTGTGAAAAAAGTTAGCCAGTTCTACAAATGTATTACTTTATATTCTTCTTGAAATCTATATTTTCCTGGCACCATTAAATTACATAAAAGAAAATCTAGGACTATTTCTGTGTTAACACTTCAAATATAGCATATGAAGTGGCTCTGTTTACATCTTTGAAGTCTGGCTATACCTACTTCTTTTCTACCATAAGTAAATTACCAGCACCACCAATTCTTAGGTAAATATACATAGTATTAAAATATACAAGTACTGCAGAACAACTATCATATACTTTCGGAGGATGACAAGTAAAATGTGGAAACAAAGGGTCCTGAAATCCCAGCTAACATAAAGATGAAATTTTGCAGAGAGAAAGAGCCATCGTGAGTTTAAAAGAACTAGGTACACTAATGGAATCATGTATGTCTTTTGAACTACTTCCTCATTGTTACCTGGGAACTAATTAAAAGTGTGGGCTCCAGAGTTAGATTACCTGGGCTCCAGACTCACCTTCACTGTTACTACCTATGCAAACATAAGCAAGTTAAATAATATCTTGAGTCTCAGCTGCTCATCTGAAAAATAAGGTCGATAAAATGACTATGTCATAGAGATATGAGGATTAAATAACATTATTCATGTAAAGTGTTTGTAGAATGTCTGCCATGAAATAATAGTTTATATTTATATATTGCTTAACATTTTTATTCCCAATAGTGAGATCCTAGATATAAACTGTCACTCTGCTTTTTAAAGTGTTTGTTGCTACATATCTTCTCTAAAATTAATGCATCCAGGAGACGAATGCTAATAAAAAGATAAAAGGAATCCAGGCAGCCATTACAAAACAGCGGTGAAACAACCCGCTTTATCTCAACATGTAACATACTTACACGGTATCCATATATTTTATCAGTTTAGCACAAAGTACTCAGAATTCAGAAGCCAAGAAGAACCTGAACCTGGGAGAAAACCCAATATATCTAGACTCTGTAATCTCACTCTTCAAAACCCAAAGATAGACTTGAATTACACAGTGCAGAGAGAACTACTTGCCAGTCCTTAAATCACAGCTTTAGTCCTTAACATTCCCCTAAACATCCTCTTCAAATATAGCTTCCTTCAAATATGTATTTCTTATCTCCAGGATTTATAGATATAGCTTCCATTGCCACATTTCAGTTCTTAGGAAACTGCATCATAAATAAGTAAATAAAAACTATATGTCCCTGTATTTTTATTCTGGTAAAATTTAAGGCGAGCACACAAAGAATGCCCAAACTGATATAATTATTTCCTCATGTGTGAAATTAGCAAATTGTTATTCAAAGGAAGTAAAACTAGGACCAGAGAACTGGCTCAGATTTCTTTCATTATGGCAGTTTGGGCAGGTAGTATTTTTTAAAACTACATATTATTTGTTTCAGAAACTCAGAAAGCTCTTGCGTTTAGTGAATCCCAAATCCCTTTCGATATTGTTGGATAAGCAACATATATAGACATAAATTTCACTGTAAAGACACATGATGAAACAGCAGTTATAGCCACTGGAGAAGCTTCACTGTGACTCTCACTGGCTGCCTTGTTACTTGTTAAGCTGTGCCTTCAGGGCAGTACAGGTGCATCTCAGCTGGAATTTGGTGTACCAAATAATGAGGACAATGTCTGGATGCTCAGATAAAGCAGGGCTTTGAGAACTCTTTGAAAAAAATTCATCTTTTTTTTTTCTTAAAAAATTTATTGAGGTATAATTGACATACAATAAGCCATACATGCTTTAAATGTACAGTTTGATAAAGTGTGATGTATGTATTCCCTTGTGAAACTATCACCACAATCAAGTACCCAGGAATGGGATTGCTGGATCATATGACAGATTTATTTTTAGTTGTTTAAGGCACTTCCATACTGTTTTCTATAGTGGCTATAGTAATTTACATTCCCACCAGCAGTATACTAGCATCTTAATGAGAATTTTTGTTAAGCTATCTGAGAGGAAAGCAGGATGAGATGATCAATTCATAGTATCTGTTGAATTATGTCTTCCATTTGCCTGAGAAAACTTTACAAAGTGTTTTATAAAATCCCAAATACCCAGGTTTTTTTTTTTTTTTTAAATATTTCAATAGGCATTAGGTACTTATACTCTTTATGAAAGTAACAAAACCTCTTTCTTATTTTCAAACATATAGATGGCTAGTTGTTCCAAAAATAAGAATGCCTCACTCTCTCTCCTTCCTTCCTCCTTGCCTGACTCTTTTTCTTTTTATCTTTCTCCTTTCCTCTCCTTTCTTTTTCTCTCTTTCTCTCTATATAACAGTTCTTTTCTACTGCGGAAAGAACTTTCATAAATACAGACTGCTTTGGGTTTTAGGAGCCCTATTTGAAAGAAAACACTGCCCTTTTGTTGCTGGTGGCCACATGAGACAGTTTTTTCACTTTTACACCAACGTTGAATCTCCTTAATTAAAACAATAGTCATTATTGTATAATGACTCATCGCACAGTCATTTGCATAGAAAAGGAAAGGAACCACTGGATGATGGAGTGGGGAGCAGAGTTACACTAACATTTTCCATATATAAGTGCCTTATGTTGGGGAGACATAAATAATTTTATTTTTGTGATTCCTCTGATAAAATAATGCACTTTGTGATTGACGACAGACCCGTCTATCCCTTCATGTTTTCAACTTCCAGCACAGATGAAATATGCCCCCTTAGATGCCCCTGTAGCTTATTCAGGGGTTTGGCCTTTTTGGTCATTCTCATAATTACTCCTTTGAAATATTTCTTCATTAGTAACCCCCTATTTCACTTGGTATGGGATCTTCTGGTGTCCTTATTTTTCCCATCTTGGAGTTTTTTCCAAAAACAAAATGTATTTTATTGCTTCATTTACTTTTTAAAATTTTCAGCTTTATTGAGGTACATATGACAAATAAAATTGTAATTTTAAGGTGTACAATGTAATGATTTTATTTATATATATATATTGTGAAATGATTATCACAATCAAGTTGAGTTAACACATCTATCATATCATTTAGTTACCCCTCTTTTTTTGTTTTGTTTTGTGGTGAGAACATTTAAGTATATTTCAAATATACAATTCAGCATTTGAAACTATAGTCACCAAAAAGGTATATATTCATTATAAAATTTATTAAACTATTCCTAAAAATAAATTTAAAAAACTGAAAATTATTTAGTATTCCTATAAACACCTGCTGTTGATGTTTTGGTAAATATGTTTCCAGATCTTTCTATTACTCCTTCCTTCCTTCCTTCCTTCCTCCCTCCCTCCCTCCCTCCCTCCCTCCCTCCCTCCCTCCCTTCCTTCCTTCCTTCCTTCCTTCCTTCCTTCCTTCCTTCCTTCCTTCCTTCCTCCCTCCCTCCCTCCCTCCCTCCCTCTCTTCCTCCCTTCCTTCTTTTCCTCCTTCCTCCCTCTTTCCATCCATCTCTCTAACTTGCTGTATTGATCAGTAATATGTCATGAATATCCTTTCTTATAATAAATATTTAACTGCCTCATAATTTTAAGTGGCTACATATAAACTATTAAAATGATATACCTTAATTAGCCTTCCTTTAGGAGGTTTAGGCTATTTCCATTTTTTTGCCTTTAAAGATTATGTGTTGCTAACATTTGCATTGATTGTTAAATTCTGAAGTGAGCTAGTAACTATATTAGGCAATGAAAACTGTGAGGCAGACTCATTACTATACATAAGAAAACTTCCAATTGCAATTTGAATAATAAGAATTCTGTAGGAGTTTTGTTTCTTTGAGAAATATCTTTACATTTTTAATATCTGTTTAGGGAGAATATACCTTTATAAATATAAAGGTTATAGTTAATAACTGTAAATGTCAGGAATAAAGTAATGTTTTGGGTTGTTAAAACTGAGCATAAGGTTGTGGAAAGAGTATAAAGTTGAAATCCACTGTGTAGAATAACCTCAGTCATCCCAGCAGAGTAGGGGAGAAAGGTCTTAGAGCATCACCATTCCCCCTGTGCCTTAGATTTTCTGACTGAGGACCCAGTTCATTCATTCAACAAAAATGTATTAAGCTACCCAGGCCAGGCATGGAGCTGGATACTAGCAATACAGCGATGAATAACCCTTGCGCTATCCTTGAGGTTTTCATGCTCCACAAGGTGTCGAAGGTGAATAGTTATTGCTGCTTGGGAAATTGTGGATAGCGTCAGTAAGAATGAAAAATTCTGCTGGCTTGAACCTAATATGCATCCTAGACTGGTTAGTCTTTTGCACTCATCACTTAGAATATTGTGCTCAAGCCCTAAAATATATCTTGAAAAACGATTCTTGTACAGTAGGTTGAAAGTCGCCCCTTGACATGCTAATTAGAAAGAAGAAAACCAAAAGAAAAGTGCTGCCTGAGGCTAGTCCTGAGAATGAAAAATAAGATCTGAACCAACTTCTACATGTCTTGCCCTTTCTTGAGTGTGATCCACGGTGGCAGGCATACCGTCATGGAGACAGAAAAGAGTTGCCACATCAAGCTAGAGAGTCAAATTCAGCCATCTGATTGGATGAGGGTTTGGTTAGAAGACATTTTTATAGGATTGTCAGAGTACTACAATATATGCCCACTCTTACATACAGAGAACAAGAGAAGAATTCCTATTGTCCAGAGGTTTTATCCACATTTCTCAAACTTTAATGTGTATAGAAACCAGCTGGAGAACCTGTTGAAATGTAGATTTGTATTCATTAGGTCTGGGGAAGGGCCTGGGATTCTGCATTCCTAAAACAGCAATGTCAACACTGCTGCCTCATAGATTGCCCTTTGAGTAACAAGGACCTAAAATGTCTTTGTGCTGTTGAGGATTCACCTTTTGTAACTTCATCTATTTGTTTGCAGCTGTAGTGATGGTCCTAAATAGCATGAGTGTCAGCTGGAGCGCCCGGATCCAGATTTTCTTAACCTTTTGCAAGCTCACAGCAATTCTCATAATTATAGTCCCTGGAGTTATGCAACTAATTAAAGGTATGGACTGAAGTAAATGCTTTTTAAAATACTTATCTGCTTTTGGTCTTTTTTAACAGTAACTTTTGCTTGTACTAGCAGAATCCTTAATTAGTCTCTGCTTGTGGAACTTAAAGTCTATATTGTCATCTAATTGATTTGAACGGCTGCTACATTGTGAGTGAGTTGGTTTTTACAGTTGAATGGCAGAAAGAGGATTAAGACTGGGCCAAGCAACAAAATAAGGCATCAGAGAATTTTCTAGGTGTAATGGTTTGAAGTGAAAACTCAAAGTGGAAAAAAAAAAAAACTGCCATTTAGTTTTAATTACAGATAAATATGTCTTTTTTTTTTTTTTACTTTAAAATTGTCTAATAATAGTAATAAAAATCAAAGAGAAAAAGGTATCTGGAAAATAATAAAAGATGATCAATAATTCTTTGACTTTCTGGTTATTATTCCTTTTAAATTGAGAATGGTATCCTCAAAAGAGGAGTCAATATCGGAACAGCATTCCTAAACACCAAAATTATATCACGCTAAAATAGTTGTAAAAACTTAATTTTTATTGTTACATTATTTTTAATATAAAATTTGCATTTCTGTGATTCCTCGCTTTATAGAGTTTAACATTTAATTTAAAAAAAGAAGTTGAGAGGTGATACTTAGAGTTTTAGTTGTTTTAGGAAAGAAGGCACGTGCAGTTGCTTAAATTCAGTGGAAATTGTTGGAGGACAGAGATTCACATGTGTTATTTAATTAGCAACAGGAATATAGCAGGAAATAAGAAAGTGAGAAGAGATTGTAAAGGAATGACATAACTTGGGCATGTTAAGTATTTAATGTTTACATTGATATTGTCTGTTCCAAGAAAGGGAATTTATAGAGAAATTTAATGATGTTGCAGAAGAATTGCACCAGGCAAAAGGAAATGCCAACTTTTGGTAAAATCATCACTGTTGGTAGAAGCATTAAACAATGACAAACACTGAAAGATCAGCTACTCTGCAGCTGGGAAAGGGAGCTGTTGTTGCCCATTTAATAAGCCTAACGGGAGATTTTAGAGCTCTGCTGGCGGAAATGCTTTTATGAAATCCGGCAACCGCAGCCAATGTAGATTTTGACCATTAGAGCTTGCTCTGAAGAGAAGACAGGAGCTTGCTCTTCTAATACACCTTGGCCTCCACAGAGCTAGCCTGCTCACTTCTATCTTATTCATTAGGAATGTAGGCACAATAATCTGTTTTGTTAGTGCTTTATTTTTCTGAGCTAACTCTTCAGTCTTCTGTAAGGAGTTTCTTCAGTATTTGAAAAGTGCAGAATCTCTGGGTCATTGGCTGTTCTTTAATACTAGTTTAGATTCCAAAAGATTATATGCTATCCCTTGAAACTAAGATATATTTTCTTTCTTTTTCTTTTTGGTGTAATGTAAGACACTGTAGGTAGCATTATAGACTATATTCCTTTTTTACTGGGTATTTATATATGTATATGAGGAAGGGTTTGGTTGCTCAAATGTTACTGTATTACAAACTCCTTGAGAGCAGAGGTCGTGATATATCTTGAGGTTTTTTTGGTGGCTACCATACAGAGATATTTTAATCAATAATTATGATATCAATGCTTAATGTGACAGGCTTATTCAGAGATCTCACTCAACAGAGAAATTCCCTGAGAATATTACCACATTTAATGTAAATGTTAACATTTAGAGACCATTGTTAGCAGGTATATTTGCTTGATTACTATAAAATTGTGATTTTCTTTCTCTCTCACATGATCACACATTTTTCACATTAATCTGAAACTCTAGTAAGAGACTTTGTTAATACAGATTGTGCTTTTATTTCTATTCTAATCATATCCTGAAAGTAGTTGTATGTAATGTATTCACTTATGAGGGTTTGTTGAACTTTCCTTTGAATATTGACTTTAATCTTCATGAGACCTCTGTTATATAGCCAAAATATTCCTGAATTCTAGAAACAAAATACCTCTCTTTTGTAATATTCTCAAAATGGCACTTTTGAAGATCTGTGCTTGTGACCCAGTCTTTATAGAATTTGGCTTTTCTTATTGATTATTTGGTGCTGTACTCTTAGAAATATTGTGCCTTTATGCCAAAGAGACCACAGATTATGATAAAAGAATATTCAACAGATGCTTTTCTCTTAATTCCACTACTTATATTTTTCTTCTGGAAGGACACAACGATGTCTTAGTAAAATGGGCATTTCTGAATTTATCGTATCATTTAAAAAGTGAGCTATGTTTGGGAATCATTTACTTTGACGGAAAAAATGTTTAGTATGTAACTCAACATTCTCCACTTTTGGTCTTCATACTCACACATATTATATTTATATATATGTTGTGGCTGGGCAATGAATGCAGGAAAAACTGAGATTTGACTTGGAAGAGAGAGTGCCTCATACACATCATCCATCTCCTGTCCCCCTTATGTTTATTTACATGAAGTTTTATTTTAAAACAAAGTCTCACTTTCTATTTGGATAATCTCATTTGATATTTTCTTTGGGTAGTAGAAACATTTTTTCCACTTAAGCTTGAATATTGACTGACTAAAGTGAATCTGAATTTCTGACTTTTAAAACTATTCAAAAGATATAAAAGAAAAAGTTCCATTGTGATTCACAAAATAGAGAAAAAAGTGATGAATAAAAGTGTTCAATTCACATGTTGCTGCAAAATTTATTGAAACCTATTTATTTTAGAATTCTTTATAATATTTTTTCAATATTTCTAGGAAAAAAACATGTCATTCTCTAGGACAGGGTCATAGGGTGAGTGCACTTTCTCTGTAAAGGAAAAGATAGTAAATATTTTCAATTTTTCAAGCTGTATGGTCTCAACTCTGCTATTATAGGCTGAAATCAGCCATAGGCAATACTTCATGAATGGGCAGTACTTCATGAATAGGCATTTTTAACTTATAGATAAAGAAAGCTTTATCTACAAGAAAGGCTTGTGGCTGGACGCGGTGACTCACGCCTCTAAACCTAGCACTTTGGGAGGCTGAGGCAGGCAGATCCGTAGGTCAGGAGTTCTAGACAAGCCTGACCAACATGGTGAAACCCCATCTCTACTAAAAATACAAAAATTAGTTGGGCATGGTGGCGCACGCCCATAATCCCAGCTACTCAGGAGGCTGAGGCTGGAGAATCGTTTGAACCCGAGAGGTGGAGGTTGCAGTGAGCCAAGATCGTGCCACTGCATTCCAGCCTGGGCCACAGAGTGAGACTCCATCCCCCCCGCCAAAAAAAAAAAAAAAAAGGCGGGGGGAAGGGGGGAAGGATGGCATTGGGAGTTATACCTGATGTAAATGACGAGTTGATGGGTACTGACGAGTTGATGGGTGCAGCACACCAACATGGCACATGTATACATATGTAACAAACCTGCACACTGTGAACATGTACCCTAGAACTTAAAGTATAATTAAAAAAGAAAAAGAAAAAAAGAAAAAAAAAAGGCTTGCAGTTTGGGTTGGCAGACATGGTCCAGGGTTTTCCAACTTCTGTTCTAGATGGTAGGCCTCTAATGGACAACGTGGGATAAACAGGAAGCAGAAAGGTAAATTGTGTAGGAAAGGAGTCCTGGGATTTATTTCCACCTCCTTATTAAGGGTAGAACCTTGGATACTTCTGCACATTTTTTTGCCAAGCAAAACATTATCTTCATTTTTAAGAATTCTATTGTATTCATAAAGATTATAATTTACAGAAAACCCTTTAGTCTTCTTTTATGGTCACAACAGAGGCATCCTCAAACAGAGGATTGTTTTTCAATGATATTTTCATCCTTGTTATACATTTATTAAAAGAGAAATGTGAAATAGTGTTAATGATCAATATACTTTTGGAACCCCTTCTGTAGAATGGGTACAGTATTGATAAAGATGGTAATCAACAGAGTGTAAGAAATCTAGACTTAAAATAGTATGGTTCTCCACACCCCCATGTTTCTGGTTAAGAATGAATAAGAACCAATTCTTTGAAAAATCCTAAAATCAGTCTATTCTAATTACAGGTCAAACACAGAACTTTAAAGACGCCTTTTCAGGAAGAGATTCAAGTATTACGCGGTTGCCACTGGCTTTTTATTATGGGATGTACGCATATGCTGGCTGGTAAGTCGATAGCTCCAGATCTGGTGGTTTATGTAGTTCATTAATCCCATTATGCACTCATATTAAGTGCCAACCAAGGTGCCAGGCAAATGTGAATAGGCATAATCCACATAATAGTAATAAGGTATTGTCCCCTCCACCAGGCCAATTACTTTGCACATGACAACTACAAACATAACAGGTTTCCAGTCAAGACTGCTAGATTTAGCCTGATGTCATAAAAAACAAACAAATGCTGGGTCTTAAGATCCAATAAAAATTACTTATAAGTATGTACCAGTAAGGACATAATAGTTCCGTAAGGTACTAGAGAATAATACTTCGCTTGTCAAAAGGCCTTTCAGCTAAAGCTCCAAGGGTATTTACAAATAGTGATTAATTGATTTCTTTTTTCCAGCTTCTCATGAGAGAAGTAACTCAGATGTAGAAATAAGTATGACATTCCCAGAAGGTAATGGTCATCTAAAGGCAGAGAAAGAGAAACCAAGATAATGCAGTCAACTCTGCTAGACAGTCTACATTTAAAAGGACCTTACATGTCCCTTAAAATTTCCCCAACATCTGAAAATTTAAAAAATAAAGATGATTAAAATCATGATGCCACAGATATATTTCCTTTGATGTATGTCCACCTGTGATACCTACCTTTCTAGTTAAGGCATTAAAACTTTGTACTTGTACCTTGTTTGTTCAGATACTTGAAAACCAGTAATCATGGATAAGAGTGGGACTTTTTCTTCAGTAAATTTTATTGACCTTGTAAGATTTAGTTTAGATGATGGTTGCAAGAAAACCTACACGGTATTATTTAATTATCAAAATCATTATAGTACGATTAAATTTCATTGTTTTGGGGTAAATCATGGCAATATTTATTTTTAAATTGTCTATAAATCTCATTGTTATACAGCTTTAGCTGTGAGAATGATGTAATATTAGGAAACTACACTAGCTCAAAAATTATATGAATGCATTTCCAACACAAATATAATTTCTTTTGTGTCTTTAGTTTTTAAGATCTTACCTTCTAGCCAATGCGCGGAACATAGATATATTTCAACATGAATGGAGTGTTTACCCTATTAATCTCATTGAATTATGAAAATATAGTATTAGAGGATAATTAGGGAGTATGGGAACTTAAAATCTTAACATGGCCTGTGAGGCAAAAATACGTTTGAAGATTGTTAGAAGATTATAGCTCTAAGGAGATCAGTGTAAAATATTTGTATATTCCCAGAATATTTTTATACCCATTATATGTAAGCATTAGTTTAGAATCACTCAATATTTTTGAAGTCTTTTTGCTTTTGTCCCAAGCACAATGTGGTGCTAGACATCAAAAGAACTGAGCGTGATCACAGGGTTAAAGCAGAATCAACTGTTCTATGGCTATTCAGCCTGGATCAGAGCTCTGTGCCCTGGGGCTGAAGCCAAGCTACTGGGAGGGTCACTGGGAGACACCAGAGCAAAGCAGGGAGGTAGAGAAAGCTTTCAGCTACAGCCAAGTGTTGGGAGCCGGGCAAGATGCAATCACGAGTGTGGAATGTGAAGATAGTCACAAGGGAGATTTGATTAATTCTGTTGAATGAAATTTCTTTTGCCTGCGAGTACCATAGATCTGTTCCCATGCAATCTTAAAATATTCTTTTGCCCTCCTTACTTTTCTAATAGCCAGAACTAAAAATTCAGGTCACTTGCTTTATGTAGAGCAAAATTTCTCCGCTTATGTAGGCTTTTGAGTGCCGATGAATTTCTCCATGGATGAAGACCCTTTTCATTTTGAATTATCGTATTAATATTTAACTTTATTGATGCTGACCCCAAAATGTTACTCTGATTACAAGGTAAAAGGGGTTTACATGAACCTTTTTTAATACTTTTACCCATATAATCCGCATGTCTACTCCCTATATGAAAGACCAAGAAACCATTGATTTCTTTATTTTCTTGAGGGTTCAATCACAGTATTGGAAAATAAGTCCAGGATTTAAAATGGAATGTTATCTGATACAAGTGGCTTATGTAGGGGACAGATAAGTAACTGTGTTTCTATAACAGGTTGTTGTGCTACCTGAATGCTGCTTTGTGAAGACGCAGAAGTAATCTGGCTGTTAATCTATGGTCATCAGTCTTAGAAAAAGGAAGCTGTGTTTAGAAAAAATATAGTCTGTTGGTGTGGAGTTCTAGAGGAAAAGTTATTATCTGGATGTAAATGAAACAAAATGGAGCCTAAAATAATTCCAAAGAGAGGGGCATTTATTCACTTGCCAGATGTGATCCCTGCCTTTCTGACCTTTCTCTTGTTTTCAAGATATAATTACAAGACTGGGTTGTAGAATTATCAGTAGGGAACTGTAAATGATTCTCCACTCCCTATGCTGCTGCTGTGACAATGTTTGACGCCCCCCTAAAAAAGGTGAGGGCATTGAAAATGAATAAGTCAGAAGCAAAACAGCTATTGTCATCAGAGCTTACCGCCCAGCCTGTTAGCCTGTAAGTAAAAGCAGCAAGAGCATTGTTGTCCTGGAGACCTTGCTCTGCTAGCACGGAAAAAGATACCACCAATAGAGGAGGCTTTTGTCTCTGAGGAATGCAGAAGCTTTCTAGGATGATAAAGCTACTTCACAGAAACTTGAGTAGGGGAAAAGAAATCATTAACTCAGGTCACACAGTTGGGTCAGAACAATGTTAATAACATTGCCAAGGTCTGCATTCAGAGAAATACATCTGCCAGTCCCCCATGTGGCCCTGGGGAACTCAGTCCCATATCCTGATCCAAAGCTAAACATTGCTTGGTAGGGTTTTCTTTTTTTTCAATTGTGTGATAGAAAATCGTTTTCAGTGTCTTTTTCTCTTCCTTTTAAATCCTATCCTCAATGGATTTAGTCTTTCTAGAGCACTTACTAGGATTATTTTGTACTATTGTGTCAAATCTAATCTAAAGAAGCAGCTTCTTTTAAAAATAATTCACATAGTTGGGTACTGGAATGCTTTGCTAGCATTGCAGTATCTTTTATGCACAATCATGGAAAAGATGGAACAGATCTTATGAGCATTCTCTAGAGGCCTTGAAGTGTTGTAAACCAAAGAGAATATCATGGACTCATTCCTGGAGACTAGAACGTAAAGGTGGATTTCCCACAGGATGTGTGAATGTTTGGACTAAAACAAGAAGCTTTCTCTTTCCTGCCCACCACCCTGCTCCAAGTCCTTTCCTTTTCTCTACTCCCTGGAGGTATGGCAAACATTTGAAATTTTGTTCTATTTTTCATAAATATTTTCTTTCTTGCTTTAACATTGTTGGAAAAGACTACTTTCTAAAACAACTATTAGGAAGGAACTGGCTATTTTTGACATGAGAAGCCTAGAAATATTTCTTGGTGTTGTGATTTTTTATTGGTGGTAGTGTTTGTTTTTTGTTGTGCTTGTGTTTTTTTTCTTTTCTCTTCCGCTACTTCCCATTGCCTCAGGCTTATAGCAAACACATCAAACCCCTCTTAGAGTGCATATTCCAGATCTAAGTGCTGATTGTCACTTGCTTTCATGGTGTAACTATAATCTCTATTTATAGAAACTTATTTTCTAGTCATTAAAAAAATCTTTGGCTGCTGACTTTTTAGATCACCGTTATTGTTACAGTTCTGTCAGCTCCTCAATTGTTTCTACTTAAAACAGTCCTTAAAATTGTAGACACTTTAACCTTGAACATCAACTGACTACTTGTGAATTTAGATGGTTTTATAAAGATGGAGCAAGACAGGTGTCATGCACCTCTGTGTGAAGAGACCACCAAACAGGCTTTGTGTGAGCAATAAAGCTTTCAATCACCTGGGTACAGGCGGGCTGAGTCCGAAAAGAGAGTCAGCGAAGGGAGATGGGGTGGGGCCGTTTTATAGGATTTGGGTAGGTAAACGAAAATTACAGTCAAAGGGGGATTGTTCTCTGGCGGGCAGGAGCGGGGGTCACAAGGTGCTCAGTGTGGGAGCTTTTTGAGCCAGGATGAGCCAGGAAAAGGACTTTCACAAGGTAATGTCATCACTTAAGGCAAGGACCGGCCATTTTCACTTCTTTTGTGGTGGAATGTCATCAGTTAAGGCAGGGCAGGGCATTTGCACTTCTTTTGTGATTCTTCAGTTACTTCAAGCCATCTGGGTGTATATGGGCAAGTCACAGGGGATACGATGGCTTGGCTTGGGCTCAGAGGCCTGACTACAGGTTTCTTCATCTTTGTTTTAGCTGGAGAGATACTTAAAGTATGTTAAGAGCTGATGGACTAATATTCCAGCCACTTGATTTTAGATTTTAGAGAATTTGTACCTATGAATCTGTGCTCCTGCATACCTATGTAAAAGGTTACTTTTAATAGTAATGAGATAACAGAAGATTATATTGAATATGTGATTTTTTTATTTTGCAAAAATTTTCTAAGCATATACAACGAAAAGGTAGAAAAGTCTTTGCCTTCATATGTTTGGCTCTTTCTATAGTAATCCCTCTGTCACACTCGTACTGCAGAATACTAAACAGGTGCTCATTTTCCTGTGCCTAACCCCTCTGCCACACTTTTGTGCTCGTGTGCTATTCTCAGTCTGGAATGGCCTCACACCACCTAACCAGGGTAAGATAAAGCAATTGTTAAAGGTTCAAGTTGGGTGATGCCTCCTCTAGAAAACCTCCTTTGACCTACCAGGTTGGGCTAGACCTGCCCTCTGGCTCCCACATGCTTGCTCCAGTATTGGATCTGCACTGTATCACACTATTCTGTGGGAGATTCTATGAACTATGAGCTCCTTGAGACTATGGCCTTACCACTTGCCTACTTCTGACACGTGATAAAAACTCCACAAATATGGCTAAATAGAGAAATGTTTTATGGGAGTATTTAGTTGTTAGATAGTTTCATCTTACTATAAGTATTGTTATAGTTTTCATAATTCTGGGTTCAATGTTAAATATTTAAAATTTGAGACTTTGGAAAATGGTAAAATACATTAATAGTTTATAATTTATTTATCTATTTTTAGGTTTTACCTCAACTTTGTTACTGAAGAAGTGGAAAACCCTGAAAAGTAAGTAGCCACATGTACCCTGAAATTTTTATGAAGAATAAAATTTAAGATTACATAGTTTGAAAAGCAGACTTGAAGAAGGAATTCAGTGTGGGCTAGTGAATCTTATCATCATCATCATCACTATAATTCTTAGATAAGATTTATTTGACTTTATCATAAATTATATACATAATTATATATTATAATTATATACAAATAGCTTAATTATATAGTCTACTTTCAATACTAAGTTGTCTTTTAACCTGAACATAGGAAAGAATAAAGTTATATTTTAAGTAGCCTATCCCATATAAACACATACATGTAACTTAATGTGGACTCTCAATTACCCACAGGATAGCTTGAACTCAAAAAGTTAATTATTTCTAACAATTCATGTAATCTTTTTTCATAACTATAGAATTAAAGTGAGTAATGTAATTACTGGATGATTACTTACAAAAACCTAGAAATACCTGCAGAATGTTATAGGAACTTACAAATTTGGGGAGCTGGATAAGTTTTACTCTTTCTTTCCAGGTAACAACTTGATAAGTGGATGATTTGATGGTGATTTATGTAATATTTTCAAAATGAACTAACTTAGAGAAAAATGAATTATTCTTATAATATGTTCATAAACATTGGATGTTCTACAGGGAAAAATAATTCATGGGCAAAAGAGGGAAAATTTAGGAACTATAGTATAGGATAAAATGTAGACTAAATTATAAAGTTATTTAATTAATTTTACTTTATTGAACATCTGCTATGTTCCAGTCACTGTGCTGGGAACAGCTTTCATGATGCATAAGACTTGTCTTGAAGTATTTTGTTGACTAGTCAATGAGTCAAATGTGCAAACAAATAAATGTAACAGTGTGATTGGTACCAAAATAGATTATTTATCTAATTTGGAATAAAGGAAAGAAGGAAATACTTAAGTGTATCTAGAGAGATGTTGTTTATAATAGTGTCTCAAATGGTGAGTAGGTGTTCCTTATATAAATATAAGTGAGAGAGAAGAGGGGTATGGGGCGGGCAGTGGGGAGAGAGAGAAAGAGAGAGACAGAGAGGAGAAACACACACAAACACAAACACACACTGATTTCTAGGAAAAAGAACAAGTACAAAGGTGCATCAGTATGAAATAGCCTGGACATCAAAGAATATGCCTAAGGATTGACAATTCACACTAAGATAGACTAAGAAATTCTGGAACCTGGAGTCTTGGGAAATGGTAAACTGATTAGATCTGGCCAAGTACCAGGAATGTCAGAGTTTAGAACACACAAGCCAGCAATTGGTATCTGATTCAACCGCTATGCAAATCAATATGTAATTTAAACACGTGAAAGTCTATTTTATTAAGAAATACGACCAATTTATGCCAGTATTGTCATATTTATAACTGGAATTGTAGGTCGAGAACACATATTTCCCAAGAGCTAGTTCTTTCTAAGCATTACTTGGAAATGGCAAACTACCTTATGACTGTAAACCCATTGATTACAGAGATAAATAGGTTGGCCTGTCTTTTTAGTTTTTGAGAATAGCTTGTATATAAGCAGCAGCATAGAGAAAAGACAGTTCTTACTGGATATAATATAAAATATTTATTGAATTTCTTTTATGGGAATAAATTATTATGGTTTGTAACAATGTCTGTTAAGTCTAAAGACATTTTAAAGACATCAATTACTAGAATTTAACATAAGAATATTTTTTATAAGCAAATGGCAAATTGTAGAGTTGCAGACAAGACCTATAACATAATATTTATTGTATGATACCTCAGTGGTATAGATATAATTCATATTATCTTTAATATTATTTAACAGTTTAAGCATGATTTTTGTTTGACACATGTACAGTAATACTATTGTGAATATTAAGCATATCTTTAAGCTACTTACGCCATTATTACCTCAACCCAAATTTCTGGTGTATTCCAGTAGACTAGTGTTCCAATTAAGGATTGTCTCCTTCTCTTCTTTAAATGAAGGGCCTTAGTTGCACACCACTGATAAGGTCCATGATTTAGTGCACACAGATACTAAGGAACAGTGATGGTGATGTATTGATTCAGTGTTTTTTTTTTTTTTTTTTTTTCTGTTGCAAAGAAATTCTCTTATCTCAAAAATGGAAATAATAATAGCACACACTTCACTGGGTTGTATTGATGATTAATATGCATAAAGTGCTTAGATTAGTAACTGTCATTTTAAAATTTCTATATAATTGTTTGGTTGTCATTACTACTGTTATTGTTATATACTTTATTAGAACAAGGTAACTGTTATTATAGTGTTTTCTAGAATAGTGTTTTCTAGAATTCAATATTCCAAGCAATTATTTTTCTTCAGAGCTTTTGAAAGAAATGTGAAAAATTACACCATTTTGAAGCTTGCTCTAAACTTTTAGTGCCAAACCTCATATGCATTTTTTATCTCTATTATGCATTCTTGATCCATAAAATATCTTTATGGGATATCTATGCTATCTTGATGCATGCATACGATGTGTAATGATCACATCAGGATAATTGGAATACTCATCACCTCAAACATGTATCTTGTTTTGTATTGAGAATATTCCAAATTTTCTCTTTTAGCTAATTTAAAATATACTATGTTTTTGATAACTATGGTCACTTTACTATGCCACTGAACATTAGAACGTATTTTATCTAACTGTATTTTTGTTTTCGATAACCAACTTATCTTCATTACTTTCTCCTTATACTTTCTAACATAGGTAACCATCATTTTACTCTCTACCTCCATAGGGTCAATTTTCTTTAGCTCACACATGAGTGAAAACATATAATATTTGTCTTTCTGTGCATGGCTTACTTTGTTTAATATAATGTCCTCCAGGTTAATAAATGTGGCTTCAAATAACTGATGATTTCATTCTTTTATTGGATGAATAGTATTCTAGTGTGTATATATATGTGTGTATATATGGTATATATAATATATATAAATGTGGTGTATGTACATACCATATATTACATATAAATGTGGTATATATATACCATATATACCATATATACACCATATATATGAATGTGGTATATATACAATATATAGTATATGTATAGCATACATAGTATTATATATAGTATATATAATATATATAGTATTATATATGGTATATGTAATATATATAGTATATGTATAGTATATATAGTATTATATATGGCATATATAGAGTGTATATACCACATTTTTTTATATATATACTATTATATATGTATATATACCACATTTATATATGGTATATATACTATTATATTATTATGTATACTATTATATATGCTATATATAAATGTGGTATATATACATATATACTATATATACACACATATATAAATGTGGTATTTATATATAGTATATATATTTATGTATTTATATTATGTATTTATATTGCAGCACTATTGTGAATAGTGCTGCAATAAACATGAGAGTGCAGATATCTCTTCAGTATACTGATTTCCCTTCTTCTGGATATATACCCAGCAGTGGGATTGCTGGATCATATGGAAGTTCTATTTTTAGTGGTTTGAGAGCCTCCATATTGTTCTTCATATTGTCTGTACTAATTTACATTCCCACCAACAGTGAATTTTAGATTCAGGGGGTACATGTGAAGCCCCTGAATTTAAAATTAAAGTCTTTTTTTATTTGTTACATGGATATATTGCATGATGCTGAGGTTTGCGGTATGAATTATCCTGCTACTATTGGGTAAGGGGCATAGTACCCAGTAGGTAGTTTTTCAGCTTTTGCCCCCGTCTTGCCCTCCCTACTCTAGTAGTCCTCAGTATTTATTGTTCCTGTCTATGTGTTCATGAGTGCCCAATTTTTAGCTCCCAATTATGAGTGAGAACATGCAGTATTTGGTTTTCTGTTTCTCTGTTAATTTGCATAGGATAATGGCCACCAGCTGCATCCATGTTGCTGTAAAGGACACGATATCATTCTTTTTTATGGCTGCATAGTACATGTATATGTACCACATTTTCTGTATCCAACCCACTTTTGATGGGCACTTAAGTTGATTCCATGTCTTTGCTATTGTAAATAGTACTGCAATAAACGTATGAGCGCATGCGTCTTTTCCATAGAATTACTTATTTTCCTTTGGATATATACCCAGTAATGGAATCGCTGGGTCAAATAGTAGTTCTGTTATAAGTTCTTTGGAAAACCACCCAACTTCTTTCCACAGAGGCAGAACTAATTTACATTCCCACCAACAGTGTATAAGCATTCCCTTTTCTCCACAGCCTTGCCAGCATCTGTTATTTTTTGACTTTCTAATAATAGCCCTTCTGACTGATGTGAGATGCTATCTCATTGTGGTTTTGATTTGCATTTTTCTGATGATTAGTGATGTTGAACATTTTTTCATATGTTTGTTGGCCACTTGTATGTCTTCCTTTGAGAAGTGTCTCTTCATGTCCTTCATCTACTTTTTAATAGGATTACTTGGTTTTTGCTTGTTGAATTGTTTAAGTTCTTTATAGATTTTAGATATTAAACTTTTGTCAGATGCATAGTTTGTGAGTAATTTATTTAATTCTGTAGGTTGTCTGTTTACTCTGTTGATAGTTTCTTTTCCTGTGCAGAAGCCTTTTAGTTTAATTAGGTCCCATTTGTCAATTTTTGTTTTTGTTGCAATTGCTTCTGAGAACTTAGTCATAAATTCTTTCCCAAGGCCAATGTCCACAGTCGTACTTCCTAGGTTTTCTTCTTGGGTTTTTAGAGTTTGAGGTCTTACATTGAAATATTTAATTCATCTCGAGTTAAGTTTTGTATATGATAAAAGATAGGGGTCCAGTTTCATCCTTCTGCATAAGGCTGGCTGGTTATCCAAGCATACCATTTATTGAATAGGGAGTCCTTTCACTGTTGCTTATTGTTGTTGACTTTGTTGAAGATCAGATGGTTGTAGGTGTGTGACTTTATTTCTGGGTTCTTTAACCTGTTCCATTAGTCTATTTGTCCTTTTTTGTACCTGTATCATTCTGTTTGGGTTACTGTAACCCTATAGTATGGTCTGAAGTCAAGTCATGTGATGCCTCTGAGTTTGTTCTTTTTGTTTGGGGTTGCTTTGCCTATTTAGGCTCTTTTTTGGTTTCATATGACTTTTAGAATAGTTTTATCTAACTATGTGAACAATGATGTTGGTAGTTTGATAGGAATAGCATTGAACTTGTGTATTGCTTTGGGCAGTACTGCCATTTTAATGAGATTGAGTCTTTTAATCCACAAGCATGAAATATTTTTTCATTTCTTTGTATCATCTACATTTTCTTTCAACAATGTTTTGTAGTTCTCCTTGCAGAGATCTTTCACCTCCTTGGTTAGATGTAGTTCTAGGTATTTTTTGTTGTTGCTTGTGTGGCTGTTGTAAATGGGATTGCATTCTTGATTTGGCCCTCAGCTTGAATATTATCAGCGTATAGATATGCTATTGATTTTCATACATTGATTTTTGTATCTTGAAACTTTACTGAAGTTGTTTTAAACACAAAGAATGCTTCCAGAAATATTTATAGGTGAATATCAAGTGCAGATGGTAAAATTATGTGGACCTAGCCCAGATGTGTAATTTGCATTATTTTTTAGGTAGATACAGCTCCAAAATACCTTTAGTTACAAGGGAGAATAATTATGATTCCATCTCCTTTGTGATGTGCCAAGATAATTGTGTTTCCTAATCAGTCATGGATGGATGTGTCCAGGTGTGCTGCAACATGCAACTTTCTGGCAGCTGGTGAAATGAATCATCCGCTGAAGATACAACACCTTTTACGGTCTTCCTCCACCTAGACAATAAAATCTTCCTAAATCTGTGACCTAATAGAAAGATGATAATTAATTTACATTAGTGAAAATACCAATGTGTATTAAAATATATCGAATGCAGAGTAAGTTTCCATGATCTCAATTGACTACACTTTAGGTGTAATTTCCTTTTGAGAAATCTTTCAAATTATCTACCATTACTCTATGAAATAGCTTCTGAGCTGCTATCATAAGTAGGTGGTATAGGACAGTTCCTTAAGTGTTGTATCTAATGAGAGACAAAGGCGGGCGAAATTCCTGTTTGTGTGATTACATTTATAATGTTAAGAAATTTTCCCATGATCTTTCTTACAATGTTTTCTTCTACAAGAATAGCTTTGAATTTATGGAAGTAGCAATCTTTCAAACACAACAATTGCTATTGAACTTTTATAATAACATAAGAATATTGCCTTTACCAATTATCTATAACATGACAGCTGATTCCACAAATTAATATATTAGAGTAAGGATTGTATTTTGAGGGACATGAATGTCCAAAGTTTGGACCATGAAGATGATAGAATCCCAAGGAATAACTGAATTTTAAAAGGCTTCTCCCCTGCCCAAAATGGCATATATAGTAATAATAATTGCTACTGTGTACATTTGTTTTAAAAAACCACAGTGCTTGTGCAAGTGTAATGAATTTTGCCTTATGACGTGACTTTTGTGGTGACTATGCAATCTGTCATTGTTCAAAAAGTTACACAGTGCAAAGAACATATCATTGAAATGTATAATGTTGGTAATCCTGCTCTTAGATTGATAAATCATGTCTTGTGTTGAGGAAAGCCAAGAAATGAATTGCTTTTCTTTGACCTTGGGGGTCTGAGATTAGCCAGTTTGTCTATTAGCCTTGTTCCAGTGTTCTTCTCACTTCATTTATCCCTTCTGTTTTGAAGAGATGGAAATAGTAGAGTTAGAGGAAGTCAGTAAACCTTGATATCATCAGTCATTTTTGAAAAACAGGCTATCAACACACTCTGAATTATCAACTTTAATAGAAGCTTTAAATAATCAGAGTGTCATGTTTAATTAATACTTTGCCTACTTCCAATTTATATTAATTGATGCCTCAAAGTCAGCACACCTTGTACCAATGATAACTTCGAAGAAGTGAAACTTAGTTTGGGAAAAATGCCCAAAGACCTTTAATGCAGTGTGATCAACCAGAATGGTCTACAAATGGTCCACAATCATGTTATTTGCATTCAGTTCGGATGTTGCAGTCTTAAATTCTTAGTGTGTCTATATTAATTCCTTATTGACTGTGTAATTCTTTACGATACTGTTTTATAAGGCCTATTGCTTGTAGGACAGTTTTATAACTGTTACCTGCGTAAAAAACATAAGAAAACAAAATAGACAAAATATCTTGCCCAATATGTTGTAGCAGAGTTACATGACTAAAGACTAAAGGTTAATTGAAGTCTTGTATCTTGCATTTTGACAACTTAAGAATGCAACTTGCTTTCTTTCTCTTTTTGTTTTTTGAGACGGAGTCTCACTCTGCTGCCCAGGCTGGAGTGCAGTGGTGTGATCTTGGCTCACTGCAACCTCCACTTCTCAGGTTCAAGCGATTCTCATGCTTCAGCCTCCCAAGTAGCAGGAAATACAGGCATGCGCCACTATGCCCAGCTAATTTTTGTATTTTTAGTAGAAACGGGGTTTCACCATGTTGGCCAGGCTGTTCTTGAAATTCTGACCTCAAGTGACCCACCTGCCTCAGCCTTCCAAAGTGCTGAGATTACAGGCATGAGCCACCACACCCAGCCAAGAATGCATCTTTACATGCATTATAGTTTTCTAACTTAATAGTTGCTAGAAAATAACATATAATATCTTAACTATATATGTGCAGATTACAGCAATATTGTACTTTGTAATCTTTTTATTACAAGGAAATGTTATCTACATTTTTAGACAACATTGAATATTATTTTAAAGAATATTTCCAAAGTTTCTGTTACAAATACTCACAATGTATGTTTTTAAGATATGTATTAATTTATTTACAAGTTTATAAAGATCTTCCCTGGGGCAAAATGAGGCATCTCTGTACTAATGACAATATGACATCATTAGAATTATCTTAAAATATGACACTGCTTTTCTTCAATTGTTGAAATAATTGATACTTAAATTAGAATCCTTCTGGGGTTTTTTTTTTGCTTTTCTTTAGAAAATATACATAAAGCTTGGTGAATCCATTTTTAAATATGTTTCACAGTGGAAATAGAATTGTGCTAGTTGAGCCACTGAGGCAGACAAAAGATCGGTATTTGGCCAGATGTCACAGAGAAGAGACGATTCTATGTTCAAAGAACAAGGTCACCAAATTGCTCTTCCTTGCTTTTGTTCACTCGAAAAATTTCTCACATTAATAGAACATGTGGTTGATGTACCTTGGGATCAAAATTCTTGCATTTCTCAGCATCACATATGCATAAAAAATACATTTTGCTCAAAGACAGTTTGTTCATATAAGGCTGAAGTGTCAAATAAGTGGTGCAGAAATTATAGGATTATATTATAATATTTTATCATGGGGTAATCAAAGAAGAGAGATATTAATCCTTCAAGTGCTTTGTGGAAGCCATTTAGCTTTTCTTTCTTTCTTTTTCTTTAATTGTAAGGATTCTTTTTTTAATTCCACTATGAGGCAAAATTTGAAGGGCAATGCTTTACTTTCATAGTAGTTGTTTCAAAGTTCTAATTTTAATCTCATTGAGTTTTATATTTTGAGGCTAGAATAATAAACTCTTGTCTTAGGAGCAACAACGGTGGCTGGTTTAATTTTATGCTGTTTCTGTTCTCTTTAACTAGCTGAGAAAGAGGGTGGGGGGAGAGACAGAGAAAGCGAAAGAGAGAGAGAGAGAGAGAGAGAGAATACAAGTGGCATGATGAGTAGAGTGATAGAATCACAGAATTTCAAAATTTGAGGGTACCTTGAAGTCCATCTAATCCTTTTTAACCAGATGCAGAGATCTTCTCTATAATACCTTTACACAACAATAATTCATGTATGATAAATTGAGAAACTATTAATATAACTTCCTTGAACTGGGCTATCAGCCTTTTTTATTTCCTTATGCTGGGTAGCAACCTGCTAATTGCTATGACTATTTCAAGCCTAGATAAATTTTTGGTTAGCTGGCATAAACGATGGGTCAAATAGTTTGACTGCAATAGATACAACCAAAATGAGAGTTAAATAAAATACGCCAGAGATTCCAGAGTTAGAATCTTGTTATCTGAAAAGAAATACCTTCCATAATCAGAAGCAGTAAGTCAGCTATTAGATTGTCTCCAGCTTTTGAGTCCACACATATATCGACCCCCTCATCCATATTCTTATTTATGCATGTAAGCTACCCTTGTTCTTTTCTTTATGTCTGGATTTGAAAGTTAGGTGTTTGTGCCCAAAATGAGGTTCACAAGTAAAGCTTACATTCTGTGTCATACTTGGTGAAAAACTTCTTGGACAACTAAAATCTAGTCCAAGGTCTGCTGCTGTCTGGGCATTCATGCAGATGCAATATTGTTTAAGATTCTCACTGGAATAGGATAATGTCACATGTAGTTCACTAAGGGTAGAGACAAAATGCGTTCAGGTTATTATATTTACGCCCACCATGCACTGAAATTATTTTGGTAACTTTATTCTAGTCACATTCCAACACTGACTTAGATTATTGATCTGCTCAGGAAAATGAGCAACTTTTGAATTTGGATAGGCACAAGCTAAAACTGTATTACTAATGTAAACATCTAAAATGAACCAAATGAAGTTGAGACTTTCCGGTGAAAAAAATATTTTCTTCTATGAATTATAAAAACATCTACTTGCTGAGTCTTTGAAAATAGCACTGGTTCAGGAAATCAAAATTCTAATCCTGTCTCTTTTTAACTAGCTGTTTGACCTTGGACAGACCTCTAAATTGCTTCTGAATCTTTGTTTACCAGTTTTAAATGGAAGATGATAATCCCTATATTATAGTTCTCATGGGGTTGTGAGGATAAAATATGTGAAATTCAAAAATGTTAATGAGCTCTACAAGTAATATACAAACACCATCTGCAACCAAAACCTATATTCTTCAAAGATTAGAATATTTTATAATCTTTGAAAAAATTAGAGGATTAACATAATTGTTTTATGAACGAGGAGTGCCTTTTCACATACATGACCTATTAATCAGCTTGAAAAGTTGTTCTGCATCATCAGCAAAGTGCCCAATTACTAGTAGTTAAAAGGTTCAGAAGATGATGAGAATCGCTATTTATTTTATAGTCTACTAACCTCCCTCAGGTGACAATATGCTCACACATCGTAATCAGAATGACTTCCTGGCGGAATTTTTTTTTTCCTTCTTAACCAAATATTTGTATGCTCACACTCCTATTGTCATTGTCACTGTTGGCTGGTTGTGCTGATACAATGGATGGACTGTTTGTGTTTCTACTGAAGTCACCTATTTTTAGGTTTACTATCTTACCAAGAAACTCCTTTATGAAATCTGACAAATAAGATCTTGATCTGAGTGGCTGACATCATGTATTTTAATATTTATTTTTACTTTTTCTAGAAAAGGAGCTATTCTGTTGATACAAAACAGAAGAATACAAATACAAGGTCACTCCCAGATAATTTTTATGAATTTTTGTTTAATTTAAAACTATAAGCCCATCATTAAAAATACAAACAGTGTCTGCTTTCTAACAAGTAGATTGATTGCAGCATAAAAGTAGCACCTCAGATTACTTTTAATAACATACTGTATATTATCTTCATTCTGCAGTGGAGAAAGCTGAAGTTCAGAGTAGTGAAGTAACTTCTCATGTCCATGTAGTTAGCCAATGAGAAGACCAGAATTGCAATCCACGTTTGCCTGGTTCTAGATCTCATACTCTTTCTAACATGACAGCTGGTCTTTTGGAAATAAAAAAAAAGCTGATCCATGAGGGTACAAGGTGGCTAAATGGCTAAGGAAGTAATTTTGCTATGGAAGAGAAAGTTGGAGGAAGAATAGAACCTAGAAGAGTAGAACAGAGAAGTGAAGATGTCTCAGGCAGTGGCTGAGCATAGATACAGCCATAGAAGAATTCTTAGTTTTAGGGAATAGTATGTAGACTGTTTTGACTAAAGGAAAGGATTGTGAAGAGGAGTCAAAATCAAGATAGTGGTAGGATGTGGATAAGGGGATACAGCAACTCTTAGTCTCTACTATCAGAATTTTGGATCTTATTCAGTAGCCAGTGGTGGGATGGAGGGTGGGAAAACTGTTGCAAGTTTTGAATGTATGGGAGGCAGTGCTTGGAGACAATTAACTTTATGACAATTTTAATGGATTTTCATCTTGTGACACATATGCAGTTTCTAAAAAGTTATACTCTATGAAGATATGTTTTAGTTTTATTTTGCATGTTTATTTTTAATAAAAGCAAGTAACTCTGTTAATTGTCTCATACACCTGCATCATTGCTAAAGTCAAACAATATGATAAATCATATGGCAGAAATTATGGCAAACAGCATCATAATCTCCACACTGTCCAAGCCCAAAGATATGGATTAAACTGCTTAGAGAAGAAGGATGCATCAGCATAGTGTTTACATACTATGCAAAAATATAGAGCTATCTTACTATCATTTATTTTCCCTGACAATGGAAGAACAAATGGGATTTAATTAAATGAGAACATAGTTCATTTTAAAATTAAATTTATATTTCAAAAGCATTGAAATGAGAATTTGGTTAAGCACTGGAATTCTCAAAATAGAGATAAATAGGATTATTGTTTAGCCACAATTTAGAGGATATTCAGGTTGAAAAAATGACAGACTATTGCCTAAATGTGCTTCTAGTTCTCAAATATTATAGTTATCTTTTTAGATTGCTGAATATATGGGAACCAATGTAGGGAAGCACACCTTACTCTACAGGCCTATTTTCTTGGGATGGGGAGGGAAGAAGGTGTCACGTACTTGTAAGGTAAAGGAAATCTTTAGTTAGATTTTCCTTATTCTTGTAAGTATGGTAAGGTCAAATAGAAATCTTAGGTCAGAGTTTCTAAATATTTTAAATAAGATGTATTAAAGATTTGATTTTACTCATTTCGTATTCTAAGTGAAGGGCAGGTATAAGGAAGAGAGTAAAATAGCAATGCCAGTGCACGATATGAGTCAGCCAGGGGACAACTGGCACTTCCAGGCACAGTGAGCATCACACTGGTCTTATGAAGGTAGCTCTGGACTTGGAGTCAGGTGGCCACAGTTTTAGCTCTTGTTTTGTAAATATTTGATTTTATGTCCTTAGCTACATCTTTTGTCCTCTCTGAGCCTCTGGGTTATCAGCTGCAAAAAAGAAATGGTAGAGTAGCAAATTCTGAGTCTCCCTTCAACTCTAGCATGTTCTATGATTCTTGTCAATGACACAAGAGTACCTAGTTTGACAAGGAGAGTACATCACTATGGGAGCATGGCCGAAGGGTGGAAATGTAAACAGAATATCTGTCTTAGGGACACTTAAGAAAAACTGTCAAGAACATGAATCAAGAGAAAGGGATGCTATGGCCATTTTCCAGATCCCATGATGGTTAGGAGATTAGGCAGGACCAAAGTTTCCTCAGCTGTCTCAGAAAATGTTAAGAAATTTGAATGGGTAAATGGAGGAAATGGGTCCAAATTGGCATCCCTTCAAAGTGGAAACCTAGTTATTAGATCTGAAGATGTAGGATCATATCCAACCTATAGAATTGAATTCTACTTAAGGGATTACCTTAAGTAGAGTGTCTTGTAGACATATGGAGTGTACCAGGAAAAATACAGATTTTAAAAATGCTTGTTAAGAGTGCCATTAATGTGGCATAATGACGAATCCCTAATCCTATTTACTACTTTTACTATATATGCCCACAGAAGATATAAAATGATCTGTAGCCTCTGTGGTCCAGAAGGTTATATTAGTCTTTTGTTATGTGATTCGTTATTTTTCTCAATAGCATAGACACATGGGATTGCCCATAAGTATCCATAGATGCAATTATATAAGAGGAATCTTTTCTGATGGGTCTGCAACATTTCAGTATTAGACATTCCCCATAATTTAGTTAGGATTGCATTTCTATATGTCTAATATGTTGTGTACATAAAGAAAGAGAGGGAGCAATCCTTGTCATGACTTTCAAAAGTCTCCATTCATTCATTCATTCATTCATTCCTTTTCCCAACTAAGTGGGTATTCTAATGCTTACCTTAAGAGCTTTGTAAGAATTAGATATAATTTATGGCTGTGTCTGACAATGCTTCGCTCACAGTAGATACTTATTTAATGGTAGATGGTTTGCTTTTTATTGATATTAAACATCATGTCATTAGTTCATTTGTCACCTATAGAGACTATCAGATCAGGATTTGTGGACATGGGGAAGCCGTTTCTTTTCTTCTGTACTGCTTGAGTGTTGGCTTTGACAAAACCCATGCTCACAAGGGAAAAGACACCCTTACTTGAAACACCCCGCCATGGGAAACGACAGTTATCTCAGTCTCAGAGTTGGAGCATTTCTAATCTCCAATGCTGGAGGTTGTTTTTCAAGAACATATAATATTTTATAATTGGTTTTCTAAGGAGACAGGCTCATGTTTTTTAAGTCACATGGTTTTCCTTGCTATTTAGTGCTGTACCATATTATCTTTCTTTCCCTTTCTTATATGCTTTGTCTTAAAATTATAGAAGTGGAAAAAATACATCTTTCTGTGACAAAAGTTTAAACAATAACCCATACCGATACATATTATTGAGAATGCAGTGATCAAATACAAAGGTCACTGTTTTATATATCAAGCTGTACAATACTATATGAAAAATAGTTTATGATATCAAGTTCATGGCATAGCACTAAAATATGCCATAATATGTAAAAACTAGAGCTTATAATACATAGCCATATAGCACAAAATGAGATATTAAAGAATAGAATGTCTGATTTTATGAGTAAAGTCACTTCTAGGTCCTGGGAGACTGCCCCTAACACAATGCTTTTCTTGGTATCCCAAGTCCCACCTCCTCCAAAGAATCTCTTCTACTGGCTTTTCATGATGCTATTTCTTCTTCCTCCCTGATATTCTATGGTTATGGCCGTTCTCTAAGAGATAGATAGCAAAAGATTTATTAGAGTAATGTCTCTAAATTTCAAAATGGTTTCAATTATCATATTACCTGTGTGTACAAATAGTTCTCTACTTGGTTACCTTCTTCTATTCACACATAGACTTGGCTTAGTGTGTTGGACTCATTGTCATAATTAAAACCACAATTAATTTGACCTTGAGAAAATAAATTATCAAAGCCTGTGATGTTAAAGTTAGAAGGGGAGGAACCATTAAAATTCACAACCCTTTTATTGTGAAGCTAATGAAATAGAAGCCACAGAGATGGATTAATTTGTCTATATTTATAAGTTAAAATCTTGATCCTTTTCTAGTACTCTTTCCAAATGCTTAGTGTTGTTGAATAGAAATCTAAGAAAGATGGCTATGGCAAGATTTTAGCCTTGAAATTAGCTGGGGGAAATGTAATCATTAGACGTGACCTCTATGTCATTTGAGAATAGAACAAAACTGCTTTTAAAAATGTGTAAGAGCATTAAAATTTGCCTGCGTTCGACTTTCTAAAGCTGTTAGTCAAATAGATAATGAAAGAGGGTGCTAGGCTAGTTGAAGTAAGTAATACATTTCAGGTCGTTTACTGAAGGTCATTTGGTTAGAAGATTAAAATAGAAAGTTTACGATTAGGAAGTGCTGAAATGTTAGAATATTATAAGGAAATAGCTGCTTTTTATTGTCTTTAACATCTTTACAGATACACTGTCTCTTAAAATAGGTTAAATATCATTTGTGGAGGCAATATGTAATTTTTCTGTTATTGATATTTTCAAACAAAGTCTCACTTTCTATATTCTGGCCTGAGGCAAGTAAAAGAGAAATTTAAATAGAAAACAAGATTAACTTTGTTTTCAGCCAGAAAATGACAAAAAGAAATGAGTGAGATAGCAAGTGGAAGTCATGATTTTAAGATACTATTCTGTAGCTGCTCTGGGTCTTACGGAAAAAGGTTAAATGTGTTTTAAATATATGTAAGTGTTTAGCTATTTAATCCTCATAGTGCAGTGTCCTCTTGCCAAGGAGAAGTGATCAAGTGGCAAATGTTGGGGGAAAGCCACTAGAAATTGAACTCAGTGATGTCTTTCTCTGAGCTACGGAATTGTTTGTCGTTATGCCAAGTCACAACGTGGACTCTGAACTGCAGCAAGGGAGAAAGCTTCAGTTGGAATACATAGGTGCTTTTCAAACCATTGGGTTTATGATGCAAGCCTGTAGCTAGGCGGAGCAGGTATTTCCTGTTCTCTAAAAGATAGTGCTAGTTCTATTCTATTGTTGCCATTTCTATAGAGATACCTGGGTGGAAGTCCCTCCCTGCTTAACCCTGCCTCCTCCACTCCCTGCCTCTGATCTATGGGCACTTAGAAACACAGGATATCCTGATTATCCTGTTTCAGTATTTCTCATAATGGACACATATTTGTTTATTCTATTTTTAAATGACGGGGACACAAATCTCTACCCAGTAGTTGTGGTCGATGATCCATTTAGTTAAATGAAGAAAGGAAAATTTATATGTATTCTGTACCTTGTCGGAAATCAAAGTAAAACTTTATGATTGTGGTGTTTTCAGTAACAATATGTAGCATTTCCTCCTTTCTTTTAATAATAATAATAATAGACATATTTAAAATGTCAAAAAATTATGATGAAATTAAAAATCACCTGTAATATCTTAATCACATCAAATAAAAGTCCTCATTGTTATTATTTTGATATTTTGTTTTCCCCCATCATTTGTGTGTGCATGTGCATGTATGTATTGCATTATATTGCTTGAGATAAATGTTAATGTGCATTTTTCTTCCTAACTTTGGTGTTATATAATGTATTTACTTGTTCGTGTATTGTCTGATTCCCAAGGCCAGAGCCTTGTCTGTGCCATTACAGCTGTATCTCTGACGACTGGAAGGTTCCTCCAAGTGTGCCCTGCCCTTTAGATTTGCTGCATCTCAAGCTCAATTCCAGTGCTTTCTGTTTATGTGGTATAGATCTGTCTCACCATCTTCATTTCATGTCATTTTATTACATTTTCCTATATCACCTAGATCTTAGTAAAGAACATTTTTAATGCTAGTATAATATTTCTTTGGGGGGATGTGCCAATATTCTTGTGGTAATTTTCTTGTTGGACATTGAAAACATTCCTAATGTTTCTTAATGTATTAGGCTGGTGCAAAAATAATAATAATTCTGGGTTATACATTTCATATATACATATTGGGTATGTAAGGATTTACATCCTTACATAGAATAGATCTAGAATAGATTGCTAGAAGAGAATTGCTGTGTCAAAGGCAACAAACTTTAAAACAGTTTGTCTATTACCAAGTTGCTTTCCAAAGTGGGTATATTAATTTCCTCTCTCAACAGCAATAGCTAAGAATACTTACAGTGTTGGGTGTCATTATTTAAAAAAATCCTGGTTAATTGAAAGGCAAAAATTGCACCTCATGGTTTGAAATTGCATTCATTTGATCACCAGTGAGGCTTAACACTTCCAGCAATTTTAGTAGCTACATGTGGTTACCATTTTAGAGCATGAATATTGGTGATTCATCAGAATTCTTTGTATATTATGGATATTATATTATATTATTTGTAAAAAGTTTATTATATTATTTGTAAAAAGTTTATCCCAGTTTTTCATATCACTCAATTTTCTTTATGATCCCAGCTTACAAAACTTGTGGTTTTGTTTCTATAATTTGTAATCAGATATAATAACCATTTTTTAATTTCTGTATTGCTATTATGATCCTCAAATTTTTACATCCCTAGATCATTTTCATCTCACCCATATTTTCTGTTTGTTTGTTTTCCTGGTTTCTTTTTTACAGCCCACTCTTTACCTTATCTGGGATGGATTTTTTTTAAACCTGATATAATATAGGCTCTTGACTTTCCCCCAAATTTCTCAATATCCCAGTATTAGCAAATAGTCATATTACTCCTTAGTTTATGATACTTATATTATAAATATTGATACTTATCATTATATTAATATATTTTAATATTGTATAATAAGTCATATTTCAAGGTAATCTATTCCACTTGCCTTTTTATAGATATATCAACCAATTAGTATATAATTTTATTAAAAGTTTGTAATACTCTTTTTTAATCTGAAGGGAAAGGCAGCCTCAATTTTTATTATTTTTCTCTGAATAAGTTGACGTTGAGTATAACTTACATTTGCATGGAGGTAGTTTTTACTCTTGGCTGTTCATGTGGATGAAGAAAACCTGTATAGTGCTTTTAAATTTAAAGCTCATGGTGTTTCAAATTATCTTGGTAGTGTTATCTCTCATAATTAAATCTGTTCTATATAAAGATATAGTCCATGTGTATGGCTGAGTCTTTTATAGTCCAAAAATTTATTTTTCTGTGTACTGTGGTTTATTAACTTGACTTATTTTTCTTCTTTCAGATTTGAAAAATGTTAACTAATTAAAGTAACTTCCCAAATACCTACCAGTGACATTAATCTTCTTCTTTTTGTCTTTTGTTCATTTTACCCCCTAAATCCTATTAATAGAGCGACTTTTTAATATGATTTTCTACTTTTCAGAATACTTCTTAACAACATAGCAAATGGCAAAATATTAATGGAAGTATTAATGGAAACATGCAAAAAATATTTCTTTATGATTCTCATAATTATTGGAATTGCCTTAGATTAAACATGAATAAATTTGATTATTATATATGTATTCAAATTGTTGGATATATAATCCTGAGAAACAATCCTTCACTACATATATTATAAAAATGGTAATGTACACATTACCTAAGAAGTGTACACTAAAAATAATAAGATACCTTTTCCTTCTTGACATCTTTCTTCTTTTTGAACCAATTATCTATAGAAAAATATTTCAATCAAATTTTAATGAAATTATTATTAGAGGTTTGCTACTTTTCTTACAAAATGGCAATATCACCAGGCACAGTGGCTCATGCCTGTAATCCTAGCACTTCGGGAGGCCAAGGTGGGAGGATCACCAGAGGTCAGGAGTTTGAGACCAGCCTGGCCAACATGGTGAAACCCTGTCTCTACTAAAAATACAAAAATTAACTGAGTGTGGTGCCGGTTGCTTGTAATCCCAGCTACTCAGGAGGCTGAGGCAGAAGAATCGCTTGAATCTGGGAGGTGAAAGTTGCAATGAGCTGAGATTGTGCCATTGCACTCCTGCCTGGGTGACAAGAGCAAGGCTCTGTCTAAAAAAAAAAAAAAAAAAAAAAAAAAAAAGGCATTATCAATATAAGCCTATTTCATAACAAGTCTTTTTTCCCCCATGGTGTTTCATCCTCACTTGGTATATTCTAAATATGCATTCACAAAACACAACTGTGTTGCTCTTTCAACTTCACTAGTCACAGAGAGAGCTCAGTATTTTGACAACAAATGTAAACTGGCCGTTCGTTGTACATTTAGAAGTGAGTCTTCCTTGTGCTCCTTTCCCTTCCAAGTGTTGACATTATTTCAGTCTGTGACTATTTTTCATTGGCTGGTTTCTCTAGATTAGGGAAGGCTGATCCTTTCCATGTCACTCACACCCTGTTTGTTTGTACCCAACTCCCCACTGGTGACTGCCGGCTGATCACACCATGCTGTTTTTGTATTTTATAGAGAAATGTTCATGTGTGGCTGCTGTGTTTGATATTAAATCTGAGATGAACTTCAGGAGGTTTCCTGCTTTTTATTGTACATAATTTTGGCTAGGGACAGTGTTATTCTGTTCATAAATCAGGTATTCTCAGAGATTTAATAATTTAGAATTCACATGAAGATTTGGTGGAATAAACATTTCCTTTCTCTGTTAAGCTGCCTTTTAACTTTCTTCCTTTTTCCCCTTTCTCTTCACTGCTTCCATTTTTTTCTTTTTTTTTTTTTTTTTTTTTTTTTTTTTTTTTTTTTTGAGACGGAGTCTGGCTCTGTCGCCCAGGCTGGAGTACAGTGGCCGGATCTCGGCTCACTGCAAGCTCCGCCTCCCGGGTTCACGCCATTCTCCTGCCTCAGCCTCCCGCGTAGCTGGGACTACAGGCGCTCGCCACCATGCCCGGCTAATTTTTTTTTTGTATTTTTTAGTAGAGACGGGGTTTCACTGGGTTATCCAGGATGGTCTCGATCTCCTGACCTCATGATCCGCCCGTCTCGGCCTCCCAAAGTGCTGGGATTACAGGCTTGAGCCACCGCGCCCGGCCCCATTTTTTTCAAGTCTTCTTTAAGTCTTTGCCAAAAATAAAAATAATAATAAAAAATAAAACAGCAACAAAAGAGGCCAAAGAAACCAGAAACCCATTCTGCATGTGGTTACAAGCCACATAAAAAACAGAGTTATCCTTGAGGATGACAAACAGTCCTGACAACCCTTCTCAAAAATGTTTGCACTAGAGATATAGAAGAAACGCTTCAAGGGCCCTTAATAATGCTCATTGAATAATCTTAATATTTTTATGGAATTGGTGAGTATGAATACATAATGAATATATAAGTAAAGATATTTGAAGAGACTATAAGGAGTCAGAAGATGTTTTAGTTTATCTTCATATTAAAAACAGTAGGTAATGGAGAGTCCCAGGGTGGGAGACCTACTTAGGAGGAGGTAAGGTTTCTCTGAGGAGGGAGACTTTGATCTGAGAAAAATGGGGCAATCATGTGAAGATCGAGGGGGAGCAGCATGCCAGAGAGAGGGTCTTCCATGTCTTGTCCTGTTTGAATTTTAGATTCCATGAGAGGATGAATTTTTGTGTGTAGCTGATGTCTTTATCCCTTTGCTTATTAAAACGTCTAGCATATAGAAGATATTTAACAAATATTGATTAAATGAATGAACTCGATATAAAGAATGTTAGTAAATGCAATGAGAAATCTCCTCCTGAAATTCAGATGATTTTAAAAACATTTCTTGAAATAAGGTTTTGATAAAAACTAAAGTTACAAGATGTAGTGACTTATGAAAACATTACATAAGATAATACGGTCAATGTATGTGACCTTCCAGAGGTCTGACCTGATCCCACAGACAGCCTTTTTAGAATGCAGAAGAGTGAACAGATCACTTATCCTTTAAATGATCTTCTGTAATGATCATTATTTTTCAGCCAGGCTGACACTTTGAAGTTATAATGATGGAAGGTACTTTGATGTGCTGTACTGCTGCTTGAGGACAGAATCACATCTTCAGAAGACAGGAGAAGAGATTGTAAAGTTGGCATCCTATTCTCTCCTGTGAATAGACAGAGCAAAGCAAATGCAGAAACTTCCTTAGGATGCCTGTTACATGAGCAAGTGGGCTTAACTGAGTTTTCAAAGAATTCTGTTAAACAATCTTTAGGGATTGGCTTTATGTGCTAAAATTATTAAATAATGAACTTTCAAGCAAACGAACTTTAGATTTCACCAATTCAACACCCTTGTCAACTCATGGGGAAATGTAAGTCCAGAGAGAGTTAGTGATCTGTGTTTCTGCTAGTGATGGGGACACAACTTGACCCAGACTTTTCGATAATTCTGTGAAATCAAGTGAGTACAAATACCAGAGAGAGAACTTCAGAGAAAAGATGTCACCAAAAGACAATTTACATTTGGGATGGTATATATAGACATTTTTCTTGGTTGTAGGAATTTAGAGTATAAAGCTGAGGGAAACGATGGAAGAAAAGGGAAATTAAGAGATGGACAACTGTATGAACCACTTTTGTTTCCCTTGGGCAGAGAGTCCCTGAGCCATAAGATAGTGTCACTTGACTTGAGAAGAATGTTCCTCGAGAGAGGGACATGAATCTATGTAGTCTAAGAAAAGGCATTAGTAAATATAAAATGAATGCACAAAAACTTATTTTTCACAAGTTTTAACTTTTGAGCTGAAAGATAAAAGATCACAACATTTCCATTTCTGTGGGGAATACGAATATAAATTGACAGCCTGAGGCGAGGAGAGGCAGGGCTTACTGGAGGTTCTGCCATTCTGAGAGCCTTTGTGACCTTTTCAGGAAGCTGTCAACTGTTCCAACCAGGAGTCTTCATCATCACTTTCTCGACAGTGACGTATTATCTCTCTGAACTGGCAGGGTGCTTAGCCTATCAACTCTGTTTTTTTGTCTTTCCCACCTTTCCCTCTGCTCCATTCAGCTGCTATGTCATGTCCTCTGTGGCCTTAGCATGTGTATTTACTACTTTTACTAAGGCCAGGCCATTGCTATTGGCTTTGCTATCAACTTTATACTTTTCCTACTAACATTAGCTTCATTTGCTAAAGTTATATTTCCCTTAATTATCCTAAGAGTACAAATAGAGATTTGTTGCAGTGAAAAATTATTTTCAACTTTAGGGTCAAATGTGTACATACATACCTATGTAATCATTTATATATAGGCATTTTATAAAAACAAAATTTTATATATTTTATTTATTTATTTATTTGACATGGAGTCTTTGCTCTTGTTGCCCAGGCTGGAGTGCAGTGGTACAGTATTGGCTCACTGCAACCTCTACCTCCTGGGTTCAAGTGATTCTCCTGTCTCAGCCTCCTGAGTAGCTGGAATTACAGGTGCCCACCATCACACCAGGCTAATTTTTCTATTTTTAGTAAAGATGGGGTTTCACCATGTTGGCCAGGCGGGCCTCGATCACCTGCCTCAGCTTCCCAAAGTGCTGGGATTGCAGGTGCGAGCCACCATGCTTGGCCCAATTCATATATATTTTAAACTATACTTTAGGAAGCCAGCATTGGGTCCACAAAGCAATGTAAAAACATGACTTGGAGTATCTAGAACGGTGATTTTAAACCTACTTCAACTACTGGAGCACATCTTTCTTTGACAGAATGTCAATACATGAAGCTAGTAGAAGAGGACTTATCTGGTTGAAATGAGTGAGAACAGGGTACTCTATAATCTCACTGCTCATCTTATATTCTAATTCCCAGAGCACCCTACTTGAAAGCCAGTTGTTTAGTTGACCACAAGATGTCACAGTGAAATGATCAACATTTGTTGCACTTGCCTTTATTGGTCAGAAATGTTGGAGGCAATTTTGGGTGGTAGAAGCAGTGTCATTTGGCACGATTGAATGTCTCCATGTTTACTTGTTTCATTTCTTATTGTGCAGCAGAAATGTGATGGGACCTGGTTTGTGTGTGTATTGTATAAGTTTTCTCAGTTCCTTCTAAGACCTGTGTTTACTGTCTAAGGGAATTTTGACTCTCATTTCCATTTACCATGCCAAAGTGTGTATATTTATTTTATGTTGCCTTGTTTTTAGCATACAAGTATATTAACTTAATGTTGCTTGTCTTATTATGTGTCCTTGAGCAAAACAACAGGCAATGGTACTTTGTTCTTTGTTGGATGGGTAGCAATTTTCAAAAGTGCAAGATATTTTAAAATTTCACAATAGTGAACAATGGGGTCTATCTCTGTTCTGTTTTGGGGAAGTGTGAGTAATAATAATGCTTATTTCTCCTCGCTTTTAAAGATGAAATCAGTTTTTATTTGATATTATAATTTAGAACATCATTTTAATAATTTTATGTCATATATTTGTCTCTTATAAAACAAGTAATATATTGTAAAATAAAATTTAATGAGGAACCATTTTGAGTCTTGTATGGACTAACTAAAAGCTACAGAAAAGTCTTGATATAATGAGGTCCTTCATTCTCTTATTAGTTAGAATAATGCTAATTGCTACAACAGACAACCCACAAAATTTCAATGTCTTTACACAATCAAAAGTTAATTTTTAAAAATTATGTAACAGTCCATTGTTGGTGTCCCTGGCTACTGGCAGGCTGTCTTTCACATATTTATTCTGTGACCCATATTCCTTCCATCATGTGGCTTTGTCATGCTATAGGTCCTTTTCAACTCAGGAAAAGGATGTCACAAGGTGACCCACTTAACCACCTTGGTCTTCAATGAACACATCTACTCACTTTCTGTTTGCAAGAATGAGTCACGTTCCCCTCCTAGACACAAGAGAGGCTGGGAAATGTGTTGTCTGCTTTGTTAGCTGCTTCTCATAAATAACTTACACTTTCGAAAGGGAACACAAACTTTTGGTGAGTAGTTGTCTGAGCTGTAAATCTGAATCTCAGAAACACTATTATAAAAATGGTTCACCGAAATGTTGCATTATCTTAGTGTTCTGTAGACCAAATCCTGAAGAAAATAATAAATTTTAAAAAATTAATAACAACCTAACAGATAGAAGAATTGAACATCAGTGTAAAATTTAATTTTTTACTATTAAAATGTGTTGTCTTCTTAGTTATTTAATTGCTAGTATTTTATTTAAAACCAATTTTGTTTTTGTACACTAGAACTTCCCTACAAATATGTTTGTGTTTATCCATGATAAATGTGGATAACTGTAATATATCTGTAAGACACACTCTAAATCTTTAGAAAATGAGAAAAAATGAGATGCAGACAATGCAAATTTTTTGTGTGTATGAAATGCAAGCAAATGAAAATTTACTCTCAAGCTACATTTTGCTGAATAATTTTATTTAGTCATGAATTTATTCTAATACTAGAATAAAAATAATGAATAGATAAAACTGCTTATATGTATGTTTCTGATTGCTTATTATTCCATAGTTCTGAGTTGTAAGTTTTCATTTTAGTTCATTTTTCTATGTGGTGGTGGCTAAGAATGACCCTTCTGGCCATTTTTCTATGTGACTTTGCTGCACTTTTCTCCTTCCTTTATGCATCTCTGCACATTTTTCCACGAGCTTCCTTTAGCCCTGCCGTCTTTTAATCTTTGTCTGTTCATTTCTTACATCTCCCTACAGGTCTCTCTGTCTTCTCTTCTTTTATGGAGTTCTTCATCTGTGGACAATGGAGAATGGTGAGATTTAGATTAGACATCAGTGGTATTGAAATTTAAAATGTCTCAGTGAAAACACCCATAGCCTTGCCATGGTTCAGTAAGAAGCAGAGGGCAGGTGTTTGATGCTGGAAATCAGTGAGATCACTGTGTACATTTATGTAACAATATGCTTGGCCCATCACTTTGTTCAGCCTTGGCCCAGAATCATCATTAAGCATGAACATGAACCATAGACCTTTAAAAAAAGTTCATAAATAGGCTTATTGAATGTTTTCTTCCTCTTGCTATATATTTTTTCAGTGACCACCTATGCCTTACCTGCAACTATGTGCTATATATCTTCAAATACATTTCATTTATGTTTTTAATAGCCCAATTCCCACTCAGTAGAAAACTAGAGTTACCACCACAGCACTAAATGACAATGAGGCAGAATCACTGAAAACACACAAAGAAATGTGTGTTCTTCTACAGATGTTCTCAGTCATCTGTAGTCTAAGTTTTTTCATGTCTGGAAAACTATTTGTTTTCTTGAATGCTTTCTTATAATTCAATCCCTGCTAGAAATGTCAGAAATCAGAGAGGCAGATAGGACAGTTCCATGTCAAGGGGTCTCTGGAGAGTTTAGTGTGAGCAAGAGTCAGGAAAAGTATGTCAAAATGTATGGAAGAAAACTTATGTGAATGAAAAATACAGATAGCTTTTCTCTGAAATGTACTTATTTACTTTTTTTGTTTGTAACACATGACTGAAGTTTGAAGGGTAGAATAAAATTAACAGCTGTGGTAATAAGATAAATAGAGTACTTCTGCAAAAAAGTAAATTGGTGGGTCAAAAAAGAGAAGTGAGAGATGTTTGCGTCATTTCTGGGTCAGACCTACAGAAAAGCTTTCAAGGTCTTTACCTTTACAGGGTCACTGTTAAGAAAATGTGAAACAAGTATGATTCAAAAATAAATGCTTTGAATCAAAAGGTACTTAATATGATTATAAGTACTTTATGTTGAGATAAATTACAGTTCCATTTCAATTGTATGTAAAGAAATAGTCCCCAGTTTCCCTTTGTGTTTTGCATCTTACATATTAAGGTATTTGCCATTTTTTGTTCTTCTTAATTTTTTCTCTTTCCCTTCTTTCTTTTTTTCTGAATGCCAAGTATATTTGTTAAAATGTTTAGAATTTTTAAATAGAAATGTGAAGCCTCAACCATTTCTCTCCAGAACAGACAACTGTAGGTTTTGACAGAACTGCCTATCATCATGCCCAGCCCCACAGCATAAAGACAAGTTTAGGTGCCCCAGGATCCATGAGTTCTGTAGTCGCCATTCTGTGTGTCCAACAGAGGAGAGTGTATATGATCTATTTGGACTTGCACAAATCTCAGAAGACTGTATTCATGTTATAAAATAATCTTGAAATATCCTAAATCCAGGTGATTAGAGAATCACTCATGTAATTCAGACCACTCATGTGGGTTGTATGTCAGAAATCCTTCTAACCTTCAGGTCTCCTTGACTTCTCGGGAGAATCAGACTAGGTTTACTCATTTCATTTTCATAGCAAGGGTTACTTTTTGTGAAAATGATGCACTGGAAACAATAGTCATTTCTGGTGCTTCATGATAGAGTTGCAAAGCATACTTTAAAAAACGCACCTTATTGTGCATTATTTACAAGTTTATTTGTGGTATGAATGTTTTTTCTACTATTAGTACTATTAGGTGTGAAGAAAAATATACTTGGCTTAAAATGTGTCACACCATGACAATTGGTCTTCTAATATTTGCCTCATTTATATAAAAATAGTACATGTTTGTCAGCATGTAAAGGTCCTGGGGGCATTGTACCTAGAGTTAAAGCAGGCACAAAGCAGCCATGACATTGTGACGAGATATACCGTGTGTGGAACTCAGGGCCAGAAGATGTGGGTCCTGGTTCCAGACCTCCCACTTACTACTTTTGTGACCTTGGTTATGTCTCTCAACCTCTCTGAGCGTTGGTTTTCTTGTTTAAAAATTGCTGATATTACTTCCTATTTCCATTGGTTGTTGTAAATTTTGTTTGCTCATGCTGCTTCTCATTCCACAAATGATTTAAAATGACATGCATATATTTAAAGGTAAAATAAGATGTATTTGGCAGTGCTTTGTAGATTATACAAACATAAGTTGCCTGCCGTCAGTATAGGGCCATTTTCATTTCTGGGGAAGCCTATCACTCAGAATAAAAATGCTTCTAAGCACATGTTTTGGAGACTTCCATTTAACAATTTCAAATAAAGCAAATATGTGTGACATAGACTGGTTTTAAGTGCCAATTTAAAATAAGCCTGTAGGAAAGAAGGCTATCCAAGACCTTTTTGATTGAAGACCATTTGCAACTAATAAAAATAGCAGACTCTCACATACTTAATGCCTGTTAATTGAAAAGAGCATTTATGACAAAAAGCTCTTAGGATTAAGTAAGTCTTGTAAATGGTATTTTGTTAGTCATAACAAACATGTACTAACATTTGAGAAAGAATAGAACTTAATTTTATTAAGAGTGAGTCATTTTTACTCAGCTTAAAAATAATACTTTTGTTGCAATTAGGATTGGTGGATGCCTCATAAGAACACAGAGGATTTGAAATATCCATGGCCTACTGGTTCCTTCCTCTAATTCCCTTCATTATCAAGTGCCGTTTGCCTTAATCTTGGGTTACTAGCAATGCTATCTGCTTTCTGCATCTAAAGCCTCCAGGAAATTGCTCTGGCATGGCCTAATAGCTTTTATCTGCTCACCCAGTGGCTCTTACACTTTGATACTTGAAACCTAGAGTTAACTGTGTAGGGCCAAGCCCTTCTGAAGCAGTCAACTGCTCTTCATTGTCAATAATGGCTGCTTATGCCAAGACAGCCAAGAGAGCCTCCCCACCCACTTCCCTCTGTCAAAGTGAAATGGAACATAAGAATGGAAGCTAGTGGCTATTTTACCATACCCCATCCAACTTGCCATTAGATGCTTAATTGCATCTAATTATCAGCTGGGAGTGGTGGCTCATGCCTGTAATCCCAGCACTTTGGGAGGCCAAGGCAGGAGGATCACTTGATGTCAGGAGTTTGAGACCAGCCTGGCCAACATGGTGAAACCCTGTCTCTAATAAAGATAAAAAAATTAGCTGGGTATAGTGATGGGTGCCTGTAATTCCAGCTACTGGGAGGCTGAGGCAGGAGAGTTGCTTGAACTCGGGAGGCAGCGGTTGCAGTGAGCTGAGATTGTGCCCCTGCACTCATGTCTGGGCGACAGAGTAAGACTCTGTCTTAAAAAAAAAAAAAAAAAAAAAGACTTTTTTTTTTAAAAAGAATAATTATAGAGAATTTACTGGATATGCTGTGCATTGCAGCAAGATTCAACTCTCTTGTTTATATTTTAAGCTGTTATTTTTCTCACTAATATCTGGATAGTATATTTGGCTGATAGGAAAATTGTTAGTCTGTTTCTGCTTATCTGAGGCATGCTTACCTTCCCTCTTTTTCTATAAAAAAAAGTTTTTTAGGGAAATTTATTGTAAGCTTCTGTTTTCTTTTAAATAATATATAATTTTAAAATTGTCTTTCCTAAGCAGTGAAACTATTTGAAAACATTCACTTGACATTACAGTTCATGTTACACAGAAGAGTGATAAAAGTCATGAAATAAGTTTGTCCCCTTCTTTATAATAGATAACACTGTAGTGTCAAGGAATACATGAGAAATACTAGCTTGATAAAAGTTCCAATAAACTTTATTTTAAACAACTATGATTTTCCTTAAAAGTAATAGAGTTGAGGGACCCACATGCTTGAAAGTGAACACACTTTGGTGGTCCAAATGCCCGAATTTCAATGTAGAATGTGTATGCATCTGAATTCCGGGGCTTCCCCTTACCAATTTTGTATCCTTAAATAGTTATTTAAGCTCTTGAAGACTTAATTTTCTCATATATAAAATGTGCTGATGTTCCTAACTCACAGAATTTTCTAAGGACAAAAGGAGACACACATGTAAAGTGCCTAATGAAATGTTGGGCACATCGCAGCCCAATGGTAGCAGCTGCTCCTGTTGTTTTTGTTATTAACAAACAGAATGAAGGGAAACCAACTTAGAAGGTTAGATTTTCTGGGATCCCTTCTGCTTAGATCAATTTAGGAAACGGCCCTCAGAGAGACTGTAATGTCTAGGCAGGAAACAGGCAGGCGGCTGACTTGGAGGAGCTGGACTGGGAAGATAAATTCTATGCTGGGAGAGTCACAATCCCAAATTTCAGACTTATTTCTTTCTGCTATTTTGCAGCGTCATGTGATGTGACAGTACTCTCTGTTTTGGACAGGTTACTTCACTGCAATTAATAATGTCACTTCATTTTTTATTAATGGAACCTTTATATACCTTAATCATATGCTTGCAAGGAACAGGGAGTCTTTTTCTCTTCTTCTTTTCCTCTCTTCCCCTCTCCTCCACAGAAAGAATTTACTCCCCATATGGGGATGTTATAAAAGCTGAAAGGATTCAAGGTCAAAATAATACACTGAGTGATTGAAAAGCTGTGTATACACCTTCATGTTCTCCTTCTTACCCTTTTGCATTTACAATAGCCCTTCTTACGAAGAAACAGGATTCATCTTTAATTTGCTTTATGCCATTCATCCTTTTATATTTGATTGGCTCAGTGATATTCTTTACTTAAATTTAGCATTTATCAATCACAACTAGCAGTGCATGTTATAGTGTTAACAGAAAATTCCACAGGACCCTCTTCACACTGGGGAAGGGGACCATCTGCTACTTTCATATTAGGATGTCAGCATTTAGAGGTCAATGTGTTTCCCCATCAACGCTGAAGGCTTTGGGAATCGGGGGAAGTGTCAGGCTCCAAGCAGCATAATGAATGACAGTTGCTGACTGGCTAGGCTCGCATGTTTTCAACAGGGGATATCGCTGTTCAGTATAATGTGCTGGGACTTAGTGTGGTAAACACACCCAGCTTGGGTAGTGAGACAGGCTGTGCCTCTCCCCCCCGATTCTGAACTACATTTTCATCTTTGAAGAAATTACACTGAGGTCTTCATTAGTGGCACCCAGCAGGGTGAAGGCTCCATGAGGGCTGATAAGCACTATGGCTGAAAAATGATCAGCCTTCGTGCAGGCAGTTGAAGGTTTAAGCTGCCTGAACTGGAGAGAGTCTGAAGAGGCGATTATGTTAAGCAAGTAATGTGTATTGGTAACATGGAATCAAATTATTAGGGTCAGTAACTTCCTGGCTTTCCCAGTGCATTAAATGAAGACATATAATATTCATTTGTGTCGGGTACTTCTTGATGCCACATAGTGTCAGCACTGTCCGGTCGTCTGTACTTCACAGCATGTCACCTCTAATTTCATGGGATTATCTGTGCTGTTGCATTATTAGATACTCACGATCTTGAGCTTCCTTTGAACTCACAGCAGGGCAGTACAAAGTCATTATTGTGAATACTTCTGTGCTTTCTTGTGTTTTATACAAAATTATGGCCACATTTAGAAAGGTAGATATATCTCGCTATCATACTTCCAAAAGTGCGCGTTTATTTGTTGGTAAGGAAAGCTACTGATGGAAAAAATATTGAACGTGAAAAATATTTTTAAGGACTAGTGTTAGAAAGGTGTCAAGGCAGTGAATTAGTATTAGAAATGTTTATAGGACAGTGGTTCTCAAAGTGTAGTCTGATCAGCAGCCTCAGAATCACCTAGGAACATATGAGGAAATGCAAATCCTACTGAATTAGAAACTGTGGGGTGGAGCTCAGCAGTCTGTGTTTTAACAAGCCCTGCATGTGATTCTGATGCATCTCAAGTGTGAGAAACACTGCTGTAGCATTTGCGGAGTACATGAATGACATAAATCCATATGTTCTGGGGTATAGCAATAGACAAGACAGACGAAGTATCTGCCCCCATGGACCTTATTAAGTTACAAAGGAATATGTGGTTCTTTGCCCTGATGAAATGTGTATACATACCCAACAGAGCCTATAATTATTGTAGATATCATTATATTCTTCATTTGAATTAGCTTGTTGTTTTCTTCGGTATCAGAGAATGACTAACAAAAGATAATGAATAAGTGATTCCTTTGTGCATTTCAGAACCATTCCCCTTGCAATATGTATATCTATGGCCATTGTCACCATTGGCTATGTGCTGACAAATGTGGCCTACTTTACGACCATTAATGCTGAGGAGCTGTTGCTTTCAAATGCAGTAGCAGTGGTAAGTCCAAGTTGGGAAAATGCCAATTGGAATTTAGGTTAATGAGTTGATGCAATTTTATAGTAGTTCCCTCTAGCAGAAAGTGTTTTGAAATTCTGTAATCTTTTCTTGACCTGAATAATAATGAATATTTAAAAAAATTTAGAGCATACCTTAGCGTGTTCCATTTAACTGATACATCTAAATTCCTATATGATTTCGCATTATTTCTAATTTCTTATAAAACAATTTCACACATAACATGCTTGAAAATCTGTCAAGGCTTATTATCCCAGCATATCTTTAAAGATAGGTGGACAGTTATTGAATCTAAATAAATGCATTTTTTGTATGCAAATTACAATTTGTTCTGTATATTTTTCTATTTATAAACTTTTCAAATGCGAACTCAAAATCCTTTCCCCAAGTGTCACTTAAGAATTTTGATGTGGACCATGTAAATTTGGTTTTCCTAGTATATCCTTTTGAATACTAGTCCTGGGATATTAATAAATTTAGGAAATACTGGGTTATTCAAAGTTAAACAGATATTGTTGTTATAATACTTCTCAGAATATTAAAGATACCAACATGAATTTTAACTCCCTAAGAAGTGGATACACATAATTTTATAGCATTTTCCAAAATTTATTTGACACCAGGACCATCTTTGTCCCCAACGATCATGTTATAAGACTGTTATTCTGGCCAGGCGCGATGGCTCACACCTGTAATCCCAGCACTTTAGGAGGCTGAGACGGGTGGATCACGAGGTCAGGAGATCAAGACCATCCTGGCTAACGTGGTGAAATCCCGTCTCCACTAAAAATACAAAAAAAAAAAAAAAAAAAAAAATTAGCCAGGTGTGGTGGCAGGAGCCTGTAGTCCCAGCTACTTGGGAGGCTGAGACAGGAGAATGGCGTGAACCCGGGAGGCGGAGCTTGCAGTGAGCAGAGATCACACCACTGCACTCCAGCCTGGGTGACAGAGAGAGACTCCATCTCAAAAAAAAAAAAAAAAAAAAGACTTGGTGACTCATACTTTTATTTTGCATAACACAGCTAGTAAGAGACCATTCACTCTTGACTTCATAACACTGAATGGTGAAAAATTAAGTTCCCGTTACCTGATGTCAGTTCCTTTTAAAATAGTTGGTATAACCTCATATCAGCAACATCTACAAGGAATAAATTATCTCATTTCATTTGAACCTGTTTGAGTTCACTGTATTGAAAAAGACTGACTACTGCTCTAGGTCCCACCAGACAATCAAATATACAAAGCTTATTGAAGTCAGGTCAGTCATCTCATCTTTCGAGACAAAGGGCAGCACTTACTCTTTGGGCATAATGTGCCCCACTAATTACATAGCACCAGCTGCATCAAGGACAACTAATGAATCCAACACATTTTCTTTTTTGGAAAATATATCCTTCATGGAAATTTGCAATATTGCACATATCATGGCATAAAATAATGTTTTAGAAGTTGTGTTTATCTTTTAAGTTTCTGTGGCTTGTTGGACTTTTATTTGTGTTCTAACCTTTTTATAGGAAACCACAAAAGAAATTGACAGATACATGAGGGGGGCAGAGTGACCTTATAAACAGAGGTTTAGCTAGTGTGATTTTCTGGGAAAAAGATTTTCAGAGCTACTCATGTATATGCTATAAATTATTAAGTCATCAGTTATTTTATTTACCTCCTAACAATGGGATTGGCATATGAAACACACATTTGTAATACTTCTCAGTGTATTTCAATATAAAATCTGGTTTTCCAGGCTAAAGAGAAGGTATTATACAGAAAGATTTCTATCTCCAGAAGTAGAATTCTGATTTGAGCTTTTATCACTTGTCAGAGTCAGAGACAATACACATCATAGTTGATAAAGATTCGATAAATGGATCATTGCTTTTTGAAAGTAGAGAGAAGGTGCCTGTTTAGACCTTTGACTACAGTTTTGCAACAAGCAATGCCGTGGTCCTTGCTTTTGATTATTGTCTATGGAGTTAGTCTGACCCTAACCAAAGAGAGAAATTATAAAACATACAAGTATCACCAGGCTAGTAGAAAGTCATAGAGCAAGTTTGGCCTAAATTGTTTCATTTTATTCCACTTTCTGGCAAGGCATTAATTTGCTTCGTTCTTTCTTTCACTAGACCTTTTCTGAGCGGCTACTGGGAAATTTCTCATTAGCAGTTCCGATCTTTGTTGCCCTCTCCTGCTTTGGCTCCATGAATGGTGGTGTGTTTGCTGTCTCCAGGTGAGTGAGTTCATGTATTTCCAGAAACACATTTCTGTTTTTGAGATTGGATGTGATAAGGATAACTTTAAAAAGAAAAGAAATAGTGCCTCCAAACCTGTTGTTTTTAAAGGGACATGCAAGATTGAAATGGTCCAAGTATCAACAGCATGTTTTATTCTGTCCATTAGAGGGCACTGCTTGCCTATTAATAGCTTATTTGGAAGCCTGACATGTGGCTTTTTTTAAAATAGTATTTCCACAGAGTCTAACAATGGCATTTTATTTCTGGTGATATAATTTTCTGTTTCTCTGAAGATGCCAAGAAAAAAAGTAAAGTAAGAGACATCAGAAATCACCACCCCTACCATCCGTATTTCCTTTGTTTAGTTTGATGCAAAAGTCTTTTTCTTTTAATATAAGATTAAAACCCGATCAGATTAATGTGAATGCTACATACATGTGTGTGTACCTGTGGATGTGCATGTGCGTGTGTTTGTTGAATTGGATGGACAACACACATATAAATACCAGGAATTTAGAACTAGATCTCCCATCAGCTATTCATATGTAGAGAGCGCTATGCCGAATCAGATATTGCTATTCTTTCTCTTCAAAGAATAATATAATGTTGGCAGATTTTGTAAAATTCAGATTTAGATTTCCTATGATGTTTCTTCACCTTATTTGAAAAGTGAACTTAGGCAATCACCTGAGAAATGCCTGACCATTTGGTATGAAAAAGATGCAAGTTTTCTCTGGGATTTCTGGATTTTCCCTTTGAAATGATCAATCATACAGTCAACTCCACCCACATTTCTCTCCCATCAGGTTATTCTATGTTGCGTCTCGAGAGGGTCACCTTCCAGAAATCCTCTCCATGATTCATGTCCGCAAGCACACTCCTCTGCCAGCTGTTATTGTTTTGGTAATGCATATTAACAAGTGTATCTAGATATAACCTTGAATAATAGATTAGCAAAAAGGAATTCCAACCAGACATTAGATAGTACTTTACTTTCTCATTCATTGCTAATGTATGTCATGGTGGAGTTTGGGAGGCAGGATATCTTCCATCTCTTCCCTTTACTCCATGTTTCTGATGCCCATTTGATGCTTTGGGGCAAAAATCACATCACCTCTCTTTCGTCTTTGCAAAAATGTGTACAGTCTAAGGAAAATGATTAGCTTGGTTCCTCTCATCGACATAGCACCTCACAGAAAAGAATGTAGAGTATTAAGTCCCAACTACTTAAGGAAAGTAGAGCAAAAAGCTACAGCCCAAAAAGTACCCAGATGTACTATCTAGGCACCTTATCATGAAATGCACACAAAATTATTGAAAGAATTGATAAAATCCTAGACAGTGCCATTATTCATTTGAGACATTTGAGAGCAAATAATGTCTTTTATCCTACAGGATAAAATAAAAGCACCATGAGGTAAATTTGAGTTGTAAAATTCTTTATGCAGAGCAAAGTGTTGTGAAATGTGAGCTACAAAAGACTGTATAAGGTGTAAAAGTCCTCAAATACCCATTGGCAATGTTATATTCATTTTTACTGGTGATTTTGTAACATTTCTCTCAACTGGAATCTGTTGTCAGGAGCACCATAGAATGCACTGAACATTTTTTTTGCATGCATTTAATTTGTTTCAGAACATTTCCTTGAAATTTCTTTTAAAAGTATGCGTACCCTCCGTGCAGAATCTGGACTTTAACGTCACTTGTGGGAACAGAATGTATTATTCCGTGAAGAGGGCTTTCATTTTAAGCCTCTGCTATCAGTCGTGCTGTCCTTGGCATGTGCAGCTGCAGAGACTTGCTAAGCTGATCTCTGTGCTTCATTCTTCTCCGTGGTCTTGAGGGTCACACACAACAAGCACACCAGGAGAGTAAATGTGGAGGAAAAAAGTTCAATGTTTTGCAATCAAGAGCCGACAGAATCAAACATGAGTGTCTGTATTTCCTGTGTGTGGATAGCCAAGAGCTCATCAGAGCATTTGCAGAGCTTTCTGTAAATCTTCCAGTTGGGTCTTTTTTACTGTTTATTATTGGTTATTTACTAATCATCTCAATCTTTGAGTCTTTCAATTTTGAGTCATTGAGTACCCTTTCTTTTACTCTTTGAAAACATATTATCTTCTCTCAAATGCAAAAGGAACTAAAAACAAAACACAACATTCATACAGAATTCCACTTGAATAAAATATAATGGCCATATCACTCTCATACCGTTACTGGTGTGTAAATGGATTATGACAGCAGATTATAGAAAAAAGATTAGTCAAATCCAGGTTTTAACTATGATGATAATTTATTGGTATAAATAATTATTTGAAAATGGTCATAATGCCTAGTGAGGTTGTTGTTGTTAATCATCTGTGCTTTCACTGAATTCACCAAGCTTGCTTCCCTTTCCCCCCTCAGCACCCTTTGACAATGATAATGCTCTTCTCTGGAGACCTCGACAGTCTTTTGAATTTCCTCAGTTTTGCCAGGTGGCTTTTTATTGGGCTGGCAGTTGCTGGGCTGATTTATCTTCGATACAAATGCCCAGATATGCATCGTCCTTTCAAGGTAACCTCAGCAATCTTGATGGGTTTACATAAATCTTTCTCCTAATACCTAGTCCTCCCTTTGTCATAACTTACTGATGGGGAGGTTGGGCTGGGGGCAGCATCTGTGGAATAAAAATGTTTAACTCTTGCAGGCAGTGCTTTCCTGTTGGATTTATTTTAAGTTGGAAAAAAATAGTTCATCCAATTTTTTATGTGACGTGCTGAACTTTGTATGTCACATTTTTGAAAAATGACAGTATGAATGAATGTTTGGTATGTTGATTTTTCATGAATGTGTTCAATGACCTGATATACTCAAAGTATGGGCTACTTCTGTCTGTCTTTATGCTGGAGTTGTGGACAGCCGTGGTGAGAAAGAGTAAGGGAGATACTTCGTTAATGCCAATTCCAAAAAGGAATTTGCCCTTACAAAATAGGCATTTTAAGTACTTAAATGTTGTGATTTGTTACACTGCTCTTTCTCTATATTATACACTCTAAAAGGAATAGAAATGTAAAGTATACAGGGAAAGAGAAGATCTATGAAGTTACCACTTAATACCTATTTCCCATAAGTAAGCATTTCCGTTTTGGAGGACTGGAGAAGAAGCTTGCCATCTTCTTCAGACTTGACTCACAGATTGATTTGACCTCATCATTTATTTGTTTTTAAGAAATGGCATAGATAATGTTGTCAGTCATGTTGTCAGGATTTGTTTCTAATAATATTCATTGCCTAATGCTGGCGGCATCTTTATTAGTGGTTGAATAGGAGTTGGCTTGTTTTATTCCTGTCAGTTCTTATTGTGAATCTCAACAGAAAATCAACATGCACTGGAAGACTTTAACATGTAACAAGCAGCCGGTGCTCTTGACTCCACATTAAAGTGGGTTCTAATCATAATTATCAAAGAGCCAGTCTTTTAAAATCAAAACCATAATCATCATGGCATTTAACTAGTAAAATAATTCCAACAGAACATCTCTAATAAAATATCCTTTTTTTGTCCTTAGATTTTGTTCTATCCAAAGAATTAAAAACAATTTAAACTAAGTTGAATTACATTTAAGACATTTAAGGGAGTACATTTAATGTGTGTGTGTTTTTTTTTTTTCTAAGATGGAGTCTGGCTCTGTCACCCAAGCTGGAGTGCAGTGGCGTGATCTCCACTCACTGCAAGCTCCACCTCCCAGGTTCATGCCATTCTCCTGCCTCAGCCTCCCAAGTAGCTGGGACTACAGGCCCCTGCCACCACGCCCGGCTAATTTTTTTTTTTTTTAATTATTTTTAGTAGAGATGGGGTTTTACCGTGTTAGCCAGGATGGTCTCGATCTCCTGACCTTGTGATCCACCCGTCTCGGCCTCCCAAAGTGCTGGGATTACAGGCGTGAGCCACTGCACCCGGCCAGGAGTACATTTAATACATTATCTGTGCACCATGAAAGAGACTTTGCTACTAAGGTAAGGCACGTTGGTGCCTATCACCTGGTCGCATGACTACAGCATATCACTAAAGTATATGTCATGACTGACATGCTCATCTCAAACCCAACTTCTGTTGCTTGAACATGTTTGAAGTGACTTTTTTTGTGTTCTGTGTTCCAGGTTCCACTGTTCATCCCAGCTTTGTTTTCCTTCACATGCCTCTTCATGGTTGCCCTTTCCCTCTATTCAGACCCATTTAGTACAGGGATTGGCTTTATCATCACTCTGACTGGAGTGCCTGCATATTATCTCTTTATTATATGGGACAAGAAACCCAAGTGGTTTAGAATAATGTCAGGTAAGAATTTTAAATACTTTCAGGACATTGTGCAACACCATGTAGAAAACCCATAAAGGTGTACATACATAATATACTTAACATTTAAAAATGTAAGTGGCATAATTGATGATTTGAGAACATTATGGCGTTTTAATTGGAACTACTTTTTGGCAGGAAGGACATTTAGGGTACAGCCATTGAATCCTTTCAGGATATTAGTTTGGGCTTCCTTAATCACTTCTTAGGAGAAACAGCTTTGTTTTAGATGAAATTTTATCAGTAGTTCTCTAAACGACCTAATCTTTCTTTGAATCCCTTACTAACCTAATTATTTTCCTTCTGGGTTGAATGTAGTTTGGTGATTGTATATCATAACATGTAACTTGATGAGTGACATGAGATTTGTTGGGGAGTTAGGCAGTGGCCTGCAAATGCCTTAAACATTATGACTGTGCAGTACCTTAAAAGGAAGGGTGCCTCATGAAGGATTATAATAACAAGAACAATGAAGAGAACAATAGCAGCTTCCACATGTGCATGCACGTGTATGACTTCATTTAATTTTTTTTTTTAATTTTACTTTAAGTTATGGAATAAATGTGCAGAATGTGCAGGTTTGTTACATAGGTATACATGTGCTATGGTGGGAGTGTAAATTAGTTCAACCATTGTGGAAAACAGTGTGGCAATTCTTCAAGGATCTAGAACCAGAAATATCATTTGACCCAGTAATCCCATTACTGGGTATATACCTAAAGGATTATAAATTATTCTACTATAAAGGCACATGTGCACATATGTTTATTGCAGCACTATTTACAATAGCAAAAACTTGGAACCAACCCAAATGCCCATCAATGATAGACTGGATAAGGAAAATGTGGCACATGTATACTGTAGAATACTATGCAGCCATAAAAAAGAATGAGTTAATATCCTTTGCAGGGACATAGATGAAGCTGGAAGCCATTATTCTCAGCAAACTAACACAGGAACAGAAAACCAAACACCACATGTTCTCACTCATAAGTGGTAGTTGAACAGTGAGAACACATGGACACAGGGAGGGGAACAAGACTTTATTTAATTCTTATAATATCCTACTGAGGTAGGAAAAATTATTATCCCCATTCAATAGGCTTTGAATTATAGCATGAGAGAATTCAGGTCCCTTGTTCCAAGTCATACAGATATAAAGTAGAGTAGCTGAAAGTCAAACTCAGGCATTTTTATATTTTAGGAGAGTCACCCTGGGGGTTGTGAGGATGGATTAAGATAGGTTGGGGCTGAAGACAGAATATCGACTTTGGTGGTTACTGCAGCAATCCTGTTGAGAATTGAGGGGGATTCTGAAGACAGGCAGTATCAGCAGGGTCTGAGAGAAAATGAAATATACTAAAAGGAAAAACCAGCAAGACTTGGTGACCAGTTAAATTGGAGGAGGAGAAATCATAGTAGATCATTAGGTAAGAAGGGTGCTTATGAATAGCCTGTGTTGCAAGCTTGTCTCTCTGTCAGAGGCACTCCTGAGTCCTTTCCCCTACATGATCATCTCAAGCAATCCTCAACAAGGTTAGGTGATGTTATTCCCAAGTCCAGATGAGAAAACTAGGGCTCAGAAAAATGGATAATTTATTTTTGAGTGTACATATTTTAAACCATAGAACTAGGAATTGAACCCACATCTGCTGGACTTCTAAGTTCATGCTCTTTCTAGACTGGATCCCTTGTGGAAGGGAGGGGGACAGATAGGTCACAAATATAGCCAGAAGGGCAGATCTATGCTCGCTGGTGAATTTGGTGAGTTTAGAACATAGCTTTCATACCTTTTCTTTGTTTTAATTTACTTACTTTACCATAATTAATTTTTTAAATTCCAGTTAAAAGGTTAGGGAGATTTCTGGTTAAATTATTAATAAATAATGGCAGTGTTACTAGAAAACAAACAACCAAAAACCTTGATATGCATATTGAATCTCTAGTGTGCTGTGCAGACTCATTGAGAAGTCAGTCCTTTAAAGCAGTTTTGTTAATACCTTTTATTAGCATTCAATTGGAATTTTGCATCTTTAGATCTTATACTACTATTTATATCTGGATTTCGTTTCCCCAAAGAAATGTTACTATACAAATGAGGTGCTTTATGGCTGACACAGGCGCACTGATTGCCTTAACTGAGTATTTAATCTCTATTTCTTCTCAGATCACACTAGTTTTCTGTGGAATGTTTTTAAGTTCTCTTTGTTCTAAACACTAAAGATAGAGCCTATTCGGAAGGAAAAGGGATCTTACTAAATACCATTTACCATTAGGATTGCTTTATTCATTGCTAACATTTAGGGCAGATTAGCACTCATTGCTGTGAGATCTATGTCTGTCTCCCATACTAACTGAGACAGTTAAAACCCCTGAGCAGCACAGAAAATTAACAGAATTGAGGAAGAAAGAGCTGGTGGTCCTAGAGTTAGACTAGAACGAGAGGGAGTATGATTTTTTTTTTTTTTTTTTTTTGAGACGGAGTCTCGCGCTGTCACCCAGGCTGGAGTGCAGTGGCCGGATCTCAGCTCACTGCAAGCTCCGCCTCCCGGGTTCACGCCATTCTCCTGCCTCCGCCTCCCGAGTAGCTGGGACTACAGGCGTCCGCCACCTCGGCCGGCTAGTTTTTTGTATTTTTTAGTAGAGACGGGGTTTCACCGTGTTAACCGGGATGGTCTCGATCTCCTGACCTCGTGATCCGCCCGTCTCGGCCTCCCAAAGTGCTGGGATTACAGGATTGAGCCACCGCGCCCGGCAGAGAGGGAGTATGATTAAAGAGGAAAGCCATTGTTCCATCCCACTTTAGCAGGCATTTTGTTCCTCCTGTTTGGAGTCAGCCAAATCTAACAGTCCTTTCCTCTTGCTAACAAACACGTTTGTACTTTGTATTATTTCTTTGTCAGTTCATCCCAACAAGCAGTTTTCATGCTTGATCCCTCATTGATGTCTTTTGGTGTTCATGTAATTTTAAAGTTTTTTCCTATTTTTTTCTGTCTCTAATGATGTTTTGAACATTTCCAAGGCCTCCAAATTTAGTGTTAGCCATTTGTGAAACTAGCAGCAATGGAGTAGTCCCATAATGGTTATTTGGTTCTCAAAAATGCCATTAAGTCTTACTGGGGAGCATGGCAATTCTGCTTTTAAACTGCGATCATTGTAACTCTTTATCTTTATAGCTGCCTTGAAAGTGAGTAGCAAAAAGCAACAGTCCTCCGTAATTTTGTTTGATTTTTCTCTGAGGCAGCATTCTTGTAGTAAAATAAAGAAAATTCATAATATTTATTGCTGCAATAGGAAGTATTTTCTTAGCCTTTGGCCAAAACAAAACACTCACACACAGACACACAAACAACAGAATCCTGAGGCAGTGCCCTGACCCTTCTCCCAACTACTCTATGATCTTTTTGTTAGAGAGAAACTCAGCGTGAACTTAGAGACCAAGAGCCTGTGCTTGGAGCAGTTTTTCAATGATTTAATATCATGTCCTTTCATTTGGTAAAATTCCATAACCTTTATATTATCATTTATTTTTACCCTGATAATGCATGAATAGATTAGCTCTGTGAAAATGATAGTCTATCAAAATACATTTTACCTAGGTTGTTTCCGTGAAAAATGAGAGGTAACCAAATAGCACTCAGAAAATGGTGAAAGGCTGCTGAGAACTGACAGCCGAGAAATGTTCAGAATCCGAGGAGCTGAGATTTTCAGAGATTTGATAAATCTCTCCAGCCACAGGATGCCAGTATTGAACCACTTTTTGTTTGATAGCATTTCTAGGGAGAAAAGAAAACATGCTCTTAAGGGAATGGTGAGATACACAGAAAGCTTTTTTCTGCCATCTGTGACAGAGTGGTTTATTCTTCTGGTGGGTTAGTTATATTATTTATTTACTTACAGAAACACAAGCTTCTCATGCGAGGAAAAAGGGGCAGATACCCCAATGACATATGCAAATACACAAAGATAGCAAGACCTAGCAAACCTGGGCCAGGGCTCACAGCAGCCGTTTTACTTGGCTGTCTCTATTTATCAGCCACACCTTGTCACGGGGTTGAGTAGGGTGACTGGAAGTGGGTCCCTCTGGCTCAGGGAGAGAGATAGAGGACAGTCTTATTTAAACAAAATCTTTAATTATAAAAAATCAGATTGGGAAACACCAGCAGAATGACTGTAATGCATCTTTGTGGACAGCGAGTTTGCAACTCGAGAGTCCTAAAAGCATATGCTGCATACAGTCAGTCAAGATAACTTCATTTATGTTAAGTCACTGAAAGCTGAATAATGCATTTAACAGACTGTTCACAAATACTGTGGTGTGATATGCAAATTAATTAAGCTTGCCTGCATTTCTTAGGGGTCCAAACTATCTTCATTGTAAGGATAAAATGAGATCGTGCTTGTGAAAATATTTGTAGCCTTAAAAAAATACTATTATTCTTATGAACACTTCCAGAAAAAAAAATAGACTTGTGCTACATCAAAAATGTAGGCAATTTTTGCTGTAGTTCCCATGCTGGTACCAGGTATGGTTGGGTAAATCAAATTTTGCAGGGCCAGTTGTTGTTTCAAATTATTTCAAGAATAACACTGAACATGAAAGGTAAAGCTAAAAATACTACAACTGTTATTTGGTCCTGTACCTTACAGTTACTGAAAACACCAAATGCAGACTCATTAACACACCTTTATTTAAAGAAAGAGTACCATGGGTTGATTATCCTTAAAGCCGACACTGTTTTTGAACATGGATGTAGACATGGCACTTGAATGCCACATGCTCTGCAGCTTTCCCAGGCATGCAGGAAGCTTCCTTAAAGACATACTTGACTCTCTTGAGCACCGCTGTCTGGTCCACTGCTGTAAGATAAATCTAGAAGGAGGAAAAGTTGGTGTCACTCCAACAGGTACTCATGGTTAAAATCAATTACTCTGTAGAAGCCTTCATTAACGATGAAAGTCATTCAAATCCTGAGATTCCAAGAGAGATCACATAAGCAAGATACATTGGATATTGTCAACGGGGCTGATTGAACACAAAGGAAGAGGAAAGATAGCAGAAAGTGTGCAAAACCGGAATAGAGATTCTATGACCCTGTGCTACTGAATAAGGGACCCAAACCAAGCTTTTAGGAAGGAGAATGACACATTAGGGAAGCAGCAGGATCTAAGTTGCTCCTCATTTGTCTGAATGGAGGCAGTGTTATGACGTGCGGAAGCAAGACGTCTAAGATAGCAGACATCTGGGGATCCCTGAATATAGAGAGACACTTTTGGGAAAGGCTTTCGTGTTGGGTGTGGAGGGCAGTCATGGAGAGTAGTTCAGGAGGCTATGGGCAGGATCTCTTTAGGGAGGCAGGGCTGGAGATGATGTCTCTTTAACATCATTGCTTTTCATTTGGCCATTGCAGATGCCTGAGATCTCTTGTTTTTCTGTTCGTTTGTTTTAAACTACTGTCACATATCCCTAGCCCCTTCTCTGTTTAAGCTACATTTTCTTTACAATTTATTAATATTTCCTTTTCCCAAAAATGCCTATTTTTATAGAATAATTTTGTCATTTCCCTTTTCTGAAAATATGGGCTTTAATTGCTCTTGAGTGCTCCCTTATGCTGCTCTTACATCTCAATGTAAAGAGTGGGCTGTGTAAAATACAGTTTATTTAGGAAACATTCACATAGAGTTTATAATTTACCGAGACTGTGCTGGGCCCTTTACAATTAATGTAGACTGTAAAACTAATGCGCTAAGGACAACATCTTTGACAAACACAGAAAGAAAAGGATGAAAACAATACCTTTTTTTTTTTTGAGATGGAGTTTCTTTCTTGTTGCCCAGGCTGGAGAGTAATGGCGCAAACTTGGCTCACCGTAACCGCTGCCTCCTGGGTTCAAGTGATTCTCCTGCCTCACCCTCCTGAGTAGCTGGGACAGGCATGCACCATCACACCCAGTTAATTTTGTATTTTTAGTAGAGACGGGGTTCCTCCATGTTACTGGGGTTGGTCTCGAACTCCCAACCTCAGGTGATTCACCCGCCTCGGCCTCCCAAAGTGCTGGGATTACAGGCATGAGCCACTGTGCCTTGCCTGAAAAAAATACCTTTTTAAATGTCATTAAATATGGCTTGAAAGGAGCTATTACAGATAACAAGCCATGAATGAGGAGAAATATTCTACGTCCAGATGAAAGACTATCTGGGTATGAAACCATCAAGAGGTCAGGCTCTAAACGGCTCCAGGACTAGCAGGACATTGAAAAGATTCTGTAGGAATTCATTACAAAGATAAGAGGCAAACTGGCTGGGCACAGTGATTCACACCTGTAATCCCAGTACTTTGGGAGGTCGAAGCAGGTAAATCACTTGAGGTCAGGAGTTCAAGACCAGCCAGATCAACATAGTGAAACCCTGTCTCTACTGAAAATACAAAATTAGCCTGGTGTGGTGGTACATGCCTGTAATCCCAGCTACTTGGGAGGCTGAGGCAGGAGAATCACTTGAATCCAGGAGGTGGAGGTTTCAGTGAGCTGAGATCACACCATTGCACTGTAACCTGGGCAACAAGAGTGAAACTCCATCTCAAAAAAAAAAAAAAAAAAAAAGAGGCAAACAATAATTAATGTCCCCAGAAACCAAGGTCATAGAGTTCTACAACTGCTGAGATAAAATGACCTTGGAAATTATCTAGCTCAATGGTTCTGAGGAAAAAAGGTAGGCCTCCTTCTGAATACTGGAGTCAGACTCTCTTGAGATGTCCTCAGTTCCTACATTTTTGTGTCTATCAGAATTACAGACTACTAGGCCCCATCTTCAGTTTCTAATTTAGTAGGTCTAGGATTGAGCTTGCAAAGATGCGTTTCTAATATGGTAGGTGATGCTAATTTTGTTGGTACAGGGATCACACTTTGAGAATCACTGATTTAGTCTCTCATTCTACTGATTAGGCATATTAGGCCCTAGGAGATAAGACAATATTCTCAATAATATGTTACAAGTTAGAGAATGAAAATTATATTCTGATTCTCCTTCTGATTCTTCTGAGGAACTGACTGTAATCTCATAGGTGCAAAAAGAATAAACCAATTTTAAGCTGAATATGAAGTGTATTTTTAAACATTTATTTATATGTTGGTCCTACTGTCCCAAAATATTTTCACCCTTTGGGTCCATGAATAAAAATCCTTATTAGAATGCAAAATATTAATGTATTCTTGCTGAGAAGCCATCATGGGAAGTTACAGAAGTGACAAATAAATTAATTGAGCATGATAGGATTCTAATGAAGTAAAAAATTCTTGAAAGTGCTCTATGAAGTAGACAGTTGTGTGTTTTTGGTATTCAACCCAAAATAATTCCTATTTTGTTATTTTTATGCATTTCTGATTTCCATGCATTTTTAATTTATTTTTCTTTCTTTGTAGAGAGAATAACCAGAACATTACAAATAATACTGGAAGTTGTACCAGAAGAAGATAAGTTATGAACTAATGGACTTGAGATCTTGGCAATCTGCCCAAGGGGAGACACATAATAGGGATTTTTACTTCATTTTCTGAAAATCCAGAGAATTACAACTTCGGTGATAAACAAAAGGAGTCAGTTATTTCTATTCATATATTTTAGCATATTCAAACTAATTCCTAAGAAATTTAGTTATAACTCTATGTAGTTATAGAAAGAGAATATGCAGTTGTTCTATGAGTCACAATTCTTGAGTCTCTGATAACTACCTATTGGGGTTAGGAGAAAAGACTAGACAATTACTATGTGGTCATTCTTTACAACATATATTAGCATGGCAAAGAACCTTCAAATTGAAGACCGAGATTTTTCTGTATATATGGGTTCTGTAAACATGGTTTTACACACTACAGATGACTATACTGTGAAAAGTGTTTTCAATTCTGAAAAAAAGCATACATCATGATTATGACCAAGAGGAGAGAAAGAAATTTATTTTACATTGACATTGCATTGCTTCCCCTTAGATACCAATTTAGATAACACTCATGCTTTAATGGATTATACCCAGAGCATTTTGAACAAAGGTCAGAGGGGATTATTGAATACATTAAAGAAGAGTTTCTAGGGGCTACTGTTTATGAGACACATCCAGGAATTATGTTTGAGTAAAAAATCCTTGAGAATTTATTATGTCAGATGTTTTGTCATTCATTATCAGGAAGTTTTAGTTATCTGTCATTTTTTTCACATCAGTTTGATCAGGAAAGTGTATAACACATCTTAGAGCAAGAGTAAGTTTGGTATTAAATCCTCTTAAGAACAACCACCTATTTCACTAATAACTTACCCCTGATGGGTATATCTAAACATATGCATTTTTAAACCTTCAAATTATATTGTCAACATGAGAGAAATCACCAACAAAGAAAATGTTCAAAATAATAGTCCCACATCTGTAATGATATCTACATGCAATGTTAGTAATTCTGAACAGTTTTTTAAATTTATGGCTATTTTTACATCATGATGAATTTTGACAGTTTGTGCATTTTCTTTATACATTTTATATTCTGTTAAAATATCTCTTCAGGTGAAACTGTCCAGATTAATTAGGAAAAGACATATATTAACATAAAAATTGAGAAAGATATGTCACCGCTAAATAAGATTTACAACTGATGTTTCTAGAAAATTTCCACTTCTATATCTAGTCTTTGTCAGTAATTTCCACACCTTAATTATCATTCAACTTGCAGAAGAGATAACTGATAAGAAGAAAATTGAAAGAATCAGAATCTGTGGATGAGTGTTTGTGTTCAGAAGATGTTGTTATGCCAGTATTAGAAAATATTGTGGGCCAGGCATGGTGGCTTACACCTGTAATCCCAGCACTTTGGGAGGCCGAGGCAGGCGGATCACCTGAGGTCAGAAGTTCTAGACCAGCCTGACCAACATGGAGAAACCTTGTCTCTACTAAAAATGCAAAATTAGCTGGGCATGGTGGCGCATGCTGGTAATCTCAGCTATTCAGGAGGCTGAGGCAGGAGAATTGTTTGAACCCAGGAGGCAGAGGTTGCAGGGAGCCGAGATTGTACCACTGCACTCCAGCCTGGGTGAGAGACTCCATCTCCAAAAAGTATATATGTGTGTGTGTGTGTGTGTGTGTGTGTGTATGGTGGAACTTACAAATGAGAGCAATATAATGATGAAATTTTGAACTGTTATTTATAAACATGTAAGGTAGAATGGTTAGTCATGGCCAGAGTATGTTTCATCCCTTAATTTTTGTCCATTTGAAAATAAGGATTTTTGAAAGAATTATACCAATTAAAATTATTAAAGGCAAACATAGAGTTCATAGAAAATTGTCCAAAGTATAAATGTTGACCTATAATTTGGAGCATTTCCAATTCAGTAATTTCAATTTTGCTCTTGAAAATATTTAATATATATCGAAGACTGACATTTCTTTAGCCGAACCTAATGTTTGGGTCTCTAAGTGAATTTATAATAACTCCTTCCTTCCTTAGCATAGGGTTTTCAAAATTTGATCTATAATTCCTATTTCTAGTAAATATTGTTCATTTGTCGACATCTCTCCCTATCATGTGTTGCCGGAGGTAAGAATTTCTTTTATATTCCTATTTTTTTTCCCCATAGACTAGGCTCATAGAATTTAAACAAGCAAACTTTTCCTGAGCTTTTTCTTGCCAAATGAAAGAAGACTGGTAAATTCTCATAGAGAGGTTTGTGCAGTTCTTGGCTATTCCTGGGGTTAATGTGCTTATATTCACAGCGGCAAATTGGTCTCAGAATTTAATTTATTTATTTTTGATTTGAATTTCTCTTTAAAAGCATTGATTTAAAAGTTAACTAGAATTATTCTTTCTCATTTTCAAAAGTGATTTTTACATTATGAAATTTCCCTGCCATTGTAATGCCATTTCAAGCAGAAAAAAAGTCAGCCAGTAATTAAGAAAAAAAGTGATGGAAATTAAGTAGTATTTTGGCTTATTTTTAGGACTCATCATGAGAAGACACAGAGTTCCTTTAATCAGGAAATTAATATTCATAATTTTCATTCAAAATGGTAGTATGTAAAGCAGATTCTCATTCAAAAACTCTCTTGCACACTTATTTATATATATGTATGTTTTTATATAAGTAAATTTTTTCTCATATTTTTATACAATATGCACACACACACATGCACATACTACTACATGCGCTGTACTTGTACTTTGTACCATGCATATTCAAATGTTTATATACATAAGTTTATTATAACATAAAAAGTAAAAGTAATGAATACTGTTTAAAATAACTAATATAGTATTTTTTAATTTTTGTGGGGATGGATTCTCAAATACTTAATTGTGATTTTAAGAGATCCAGTAAAGACTTCTAAAGCTAAAACACAATTTGATTTTAAAAAGAATGATTCTCCTTACACAATTATAAATATTTGCAGTAAATATTTTCCTCATAGTACTCTTTTGACCCCATTTAAAAAGTATTAGATTATATTCCTTTGATCAAATGAAAACTGAACCATTATAGATGGTTAGCTGAAAGTAGACCCTATTCTTGTCCTTCTTTAGAAGAGTAAAGATTTGTCCTAGGGAAGATGGCTGACTTCAGTTCAAAATATGCATATGCATTTAGACTGTAGCTCCTCAGCCCTGTGGACACAAAATTTGGACAGTTTAATAGGTCACATTATCAATGCATGGTGGTTTCTCCAACACTAAGATATTCACGTTGAAGCAGATTTCCTGTTCATCTTATGTGTCTGGTAAAATTGTTTCCCCAGTTACAATCTGACTTATCGATAGAGGGTTAACAAGAGTATAATTACATAACAGAATTCCTCATCAACTGTGATCAGTCTACAGGAAAATCATTACTTTATCTCGATCTGCAGCTGAATATACTGCTAAGAAAGGGAGCAACTCTGACCTTTGTTAAAGTTGACCTTTTGTAATTGAGGTATAAGTTATGAAAAGATAAAAAACTGAAGGCCAGAGAATCAGGAAATGAAAGATAGTATGTGACTGAAGGTAACAATATTTTAATGTTATGCAATATAGTCAGAGAAATATTAAAAATTAGTTGTTTGCTGTGCATAGGTGGATCTCCCAAGAAGTTAATGAAACCTAAGCTTCAGTGCCTCTCACTTAGACATGTTCCGTTCGAGGTCCTGAACCTAACTTTGCATTAGGAATTCTGTATTAATTTTGTTGAAGAAGACCAGCAAAGTTGTGTATACTTCTACCGCCACAAAATCTGCATTGTCTGTGTGAGTAAAGTAAAATAATTCCAATTTTTTTTTTCTATTAGAAATAAGTATGGAGAATATATTTTTTAAAATGTAAGTTATGAGTTAATTGAATGTCCATATATAACAAGTGACTTTCTCATAATATATATGATGTGATATATAGGGAGATAGTCTCACTTTCATCATATTTTATATGTTGATTCTGAACTATAGAAAAATAATAAATGGGATTTCAATTATAGCTCTTTTCCTTAGTTTGGAAAGAAATACAGAGAGATGTGGGATTTGAATGCCCATGAAAGACATTTAATTTTACTTGAATATATTCTTGCTTCACTTTACCCTCCATAACATGTTGTACATTAGTGCTGATCAAGTTTACAGAGTTATATTTTGCTTTCCTAACCATTCAAAGTCAGGAATTAAAATATGGCATTGTATAACTGGGAAGAAGTTCATAGTGTATATAAATTAGAGTAGATAATGGGTCACCTTGATAGTTTCTGTTTACATTACTTGTATATAGGCAAAATAATGATTACCTATACATGTATTTAAGCTTAATTTTCCCATAAACAGTATTTTTAATCTATGTTAAAATAGATAATACCTAAAAGTGTGATCTTTAGGTAGTCCTTAGTTTATTAGTACTGTACTTTAAAAACATTTTCAAATAAGCCTGGCACAGTGTCTCATGCCTGTAATCCCAGCACTTTGGGAGGCCAAGGTGGGTTAATCACCTGAGGTCAGGAGTTCGAGATCAGCCTGGCCAACATGGTGAAACCCTCTCTCTACTAAAAATAATACAAAAATTAGCCAGGCATGGTGGCAGGCGCCTGTAATCCCAGCTACTCGGGAGGCTGAGGTAGGAGAATCACTTGAGCCCAGGGGGCGGAGGTTGCAGTGAGTTGAGATTGCATCATTGCACTCCTGCCTGGGGGACAAGAGTGAGACTTCATCTCAAAAAAAAAAAAAAAAAAAAAAAAAAAATTTTAAATAATAGCTAAAAGTATGATCTCTAGGTAGTCCTTAGTTTATTAGTACTGTACTTAAAAATGATTTTTAATAGTCAATTTTGGGATGTAATTATTTCTTTCCTTGTATTTTCAAATTAGTTGGTGTCTAAAAATAAATGTTTTGTCTAATTTTAGATCAGGTATACATTCACAAAAGCATAAATCATGGTCTCACAGGAAATTCACCAATTTTCCATATGTTATGAGATAATTGTTCTTTCTACAACCTCATAACAATGAATTTATATAATTACCTAGATTTTCTTAGGGTGAATCTACCAATTAGTTTTATTTTCTTGGTAGTTATTTTTCTCCCTCCTCTCTGTTACTATTGGCCTTAAAACACACAGAGGATGGTTACAGTCTCCTAATAGCTATCTGTTACATGTGTGTGTTTCAGTGTACTTGAATCAAGCGTACATTTATAGTACCAATAACCACCTTTACAGCTTTACAGCTAACAATTCTGTCACAAAACTGTAGAGCATTAGGCATCTGAGAGCCATACAGAGGGCCACACTTGTTCCAAAGTGAACATACTTTTTTTTCCTCAACATATACACTACTGATTTTTTTTTGAAAGTATGACTTTCAAGTGAATTAGTGTATTGGTTAGGAGAACTGCTTGCTAAGTCCTTATTACCTCTTGTTGAAGCCTTAAAAAGCCATGCTGAAAGCCAGAGGGGAAAAAAAGAGTAATGCACAGGTATCTCTTTGCAATGGTGACTGTATTTTGAGTACCTTGTGTGACAGGGTATTTCATACAGCATCTTGTGGGAAAACCTATTAGGCCTTTGCATGTTAAAGCTGTATAATTTGTTGGGTTGTGAGTGGTCTGACTGAAGTGTGTATTATAAAATTTAGACATCAAATGTTCCTTCTAATGAACTTTGTTAGATGCATAGTTAGAAGCACAGTCATATCACACTGGGAGGCAATGCAATGCGGTTCCCTGGTCCTAGGTTTGAACTGTCTTATTTCAAAGGATTTCTGAATTAATTTTTCCCTAGAATTTCTCCTTCATTCCAAAGTAGAAACATACTTTGAAGAAGGAAATAGATTGTTCCCATGAATGTATGCTTACACTTGAAACGATCTATGTTAAATGACTGTGGATGTGAATTATTTCAAGTACTACCCCAAAGAACTTTCTTATTGCTCTGAAAAGAAGAAAAGCAATGTAAATCACTATGATTATTGCACAAACCACCAGAATTCTCCAACAATTTTAAGTAATCTGATCCTCTTCTTGGAGAAAATTGTTACCTAATAGTTTTTCCTCATGAATGTTATTACTACTGGTATAAACCAAATTTCTATAAATTTCCTACTTAAGTCTTGAGAACTGGGTTCTTCCTTTGATGTTATTCATGTTCAGAAAGGAAATAACACTTTACTCTTTTAGGACAGTTCCTAGAATCTATAGTAGTATCAGGATATATTTTGCTTTAAAATATATTCTGGTTATTTTGAATACAGACATTGGCTCCAAATTTTCATCTTTGCACAATAGTAATGAGTTTTCACTAGAACTTCTCAACATTTGGGAACTTTGCAAATATAAGCATCATATGTGTTAAGACTGTATCATTTAATGCTATGAGATACATTGTTTTCTCCCTATGCCAAACAGGTGAACAAACGTAGTTGTTTTTTACTGATACTAAATGTTGGCTACCTGTGATTTTATAGTATGCACATGTCAGAAAAAGGCAAGACAAATGGCCTCTTGTACTGAATACTTGGGCAAACTTATTGGGTCTTAATTTTCTGACAGGATTTGACTCAATATTTGTAGAGCTTGCGTAGAATGGATTACATGGTAGTGATGCACTGGTAGAAATGGTTTTTAGTTATTGACTGAGAATTCATCTCAGGATGAATCTTTTATGTCTTTTTATTGTAAGCATATCTGGATTTACTTTATGAAGATGGTTTTAGAAAGCTTTGTCTAAAAGTTTGACCTAGGAATGGTAACTTCATTTTCAGTTGCCAAGGGGTAGAATAATAATATGTGTGTTGTTATGTTTATATTAACATATTATTAGGTACTATCTATGAATGTATTTCAATATCTTTCATATTCTGTGACAAGCATTTATAATTAGCAACAGTGGAGTCCATTTAGCCCAGTGGGAAAGTCTTGGAACTCAGGTTACCCTTGAGGGTTATGCTGGCAGCCATCTCTTTGATCTGTGCTTAAACTGTAATTTATAGACAAGCTAAATCCCTAACTTGGATCTGGAATGCATTAGCTATGACCTTGTACCATTCCCAGAATTTCAGGGGCATCGTGGGTTTGGTCTAATGATTGAAAACAGAAGAACAGAGAGATCCAGCTGAGAAAGAGTGATGCTCAATATCCTGACTGGTCCTCAACTCAGGCAGAGTTTCTTCACTCTGGCATTGCGATCATGAAACTTAGTAAAGGGGATTGTGTGTATTTTATACAAATTTAATACAATGTCCTACATTGATTGATAAATTCTTAAAGAGCGAAACTGCACTTTATTTCTGCATCTACATTCCAATCATATTAGTAGAACTAAGATATTTATCTATGAAGATATAAACAGTGCAGAGAGACTTTCATCTGTGGATTGCGTTGTTTCTTACGGTTCCTTGGCACTGATGCCTGCGCAAGCATGTGATATGTGAATAAAATGGATTCTTCTATAGCTAAATGATTCCCCCCTGGGGAGAGTTCTGGTACCGCAATTACAATGCCAGATGGTGTTTATGGGCTATTTGTGTAAGTGGTAAGATACTATGAAATAAGTGTGTTTTCATCTTACGGAAACTCTTGATGCATGTACTTTTGTATGGAATAAATTTTGGTGCAATATGATGTCATTCAACTTTGCATTGAATTGAATTTTGGTTGTATTTATATGTATTATACCTGTCATGCTTCTAGTTGCTTCAATCTTTTTATAACCATTTTTGTACATATTTTTACTTGAAAATATTTTAAATGGAAATTTAAATAAACATTTGTTAGTTTACATAATAAATATCATGTTTTGCTTTCTTTTTAAGTAGTGTATATTCATTTAAATTGAAGGCCTTAGTTTTAGTGACCAAATTTATCTATCACTGATTCCATGAATTTGTTGGAGCATCCTACTTCACACCAGTTTCCTGTACTAAAAACTGAAAGTGTTGGCAGACCCAGTCTCCCGGAAACACTCTTCTTTCTCATGGTCTACATACGTCTGTCCTCTGGTCTGAAATATCTAGCTCCTGTTCTATTTCCACCTGTACAAGTTCAAAATCTTTTCATTTCATGCCTTTAACAAGAATTTTGTCTTTTGTCTCTTTACACTCTCACATGTTTCCCCAGAATGTTCTTCCTGAAACTCAAATGAGGTCAAAATTTTCAATGGTTTCACATTTATATATTTATTTTTTGTGGATAGATAAAATTCAAACTCCTCCATATAACACATAGGGCTTTCCATCACCTGTCCCCCTTTCTTTTTCCAGCTTTCCACATTCTCGGCAGCCATACTAAATGTGTTCACAGTAGTTCAACAGCAACAAAATATGATGCCATTATTTCTCTTTACACAGTGAAGACTCTTATAGGAATTATATTTTCCTCCCCAACTCCCATTTCCTTATTCCACACACAGACAACTTCTACCCAACATTTAAAATTAAGTTCAAAAGTAATCTATTCCAGAAGCCTTCCCCAAGTTGCTTTAAGACCTGACACCTGAACTCATTCATCATCTGGAGGCCATCTGTTTTGTAGAACTCATTGTATACTGCTGTAATTGATTTGCTGGACTCACTTTTCTGCCTGAATTTGCTGATTTTTGTCTTTTGCCAACTGAAACGTAGTAGGTGCTCAATGTTTATTAAATGTATAAATTCAGTAAGTGCATGCATGAATAAATGACATTCGTTAGGTTGCAGGATAAGCTTTTTTATGATTAGCATAGAAACAGGTTTTGTTACTCCTAAATTTAAGCAATCCATTGGATTCTATGGAAATAGATTTTCTATAAAACCTACCAGCAGAACAAAAGCAAGCTGACTGGGAAATTTGAGTCAGTCTCTCTTTTTCTCTACCACCCCAGGTAGGCAGGTCCTGATGAGGGAAATACTCAGACAAATAGCCTATTATGAATCATTTAGGTCCCTACATTCTTGATACAGTATGTTTTTCATATATCTTGAAAAAAAAATGGTCTGATATGTAGAACAGAAAAAACCCTAAATTTTTGATGACCAAATTTTACTTGGAAACAGACATGGGAGATTAAATAGCACTTTCCCTGGGTAAAATGTTTTGGGAGAACAATGAAAAAAGAAGCCAACAATTCTGGCACCTATTAAATGTTTACAGTTTTGAAAATAAATGCAAGCCATGAGATATGTAGATATATTTATTTAAAAATCAATAAATATGGCATGTATTAAATGAAAATATATAATGTCTAGTAATTTGTTTTTAAATTGTCATTAGGCTTTTAAACATGCCGGTTCAGGTTCAGATAGACTTTTGTAATTGGAATACATCTAAACATTTTTTCTTAAACTTTTAGGCAATGTCTAATTTATAAGGATTTGAGATGATTATGCATGCCGGGACAAGCAGGCTTTGGGTGGGTAAGTGTACTGTTGCTTTTGTCTCCACATGCCCTAACAATTACATTTGCAGACTCCCTAGAGATCTGACTTTGAAAGTCAGGCCTGTTTTTTTTTTTTTTTTTTTTTTTTTTCAGTGTTCTTAGGCTTAAGAACACCTGGTCATCAGTGGGCAGTGTCTAAAACTGTGATCTAAAAAACATGTGATGTTTGAAAGAATTCAGAAATAAAAATATAATTAGGATTCAATTCCTTACGAATTTTAGCTTCTAACATTTATTCATCTCTGAAAGGCATAAAACAGGATTTTGGAGGTGTTAATGCAGGCTAAACACTACAAACATTGAAATAACTCTCCGGCTATGATAAAATAACTTAGTAAGTGTAAATGAAGATAACCCTAAGAGAAGTATGGGAAAGTTATTTTCCACTAGTTTTCATTTTTATTGAAAATAAGATAAACTAATTTTACTTTATGTAATTAACATTGTAACTATAGAACATGTCATTATGGTCATATATTTTGTTTCCTAAAATCTAAGGACACCATAAAAATTTATTTCATGTTCTGAATGTTCTCTTTTTAATTCTCACATTGCCATGTTCCTTTCATAATTTGTTACTCAATGATCTACTGTCAAAGTTTAGTTCTTCGTTCATTAATTCAGCAAAAATTCACTCAGCACTTCCCGTATGCCAAACGAATATTGTAAGTGCAATGACTAACAGTTTAAGTAGTGCCTCTGCCTCATGAACCTACCATCTAGTTGCGGGGAGAGGTGCTTTTTCTTAATCAGTCAAATGTGTAGTCACAAATTAGGATTAGTCTCAGGTGCTGTAAGACGGTACAGCCAGGTGGATATGATCTGGCCTGGGAAGTTGTCAAAGACTTTCCTGAAGATGTAGTATGAGTTGCTATCGAAGGATGAGTGCATTAACCAGATAATAGGAGGCAGGGTGAAGAGTGTTACAGGCAAAGTGAATGATGTGACAATAGCCCTAAGCCAGAATAATCCAGGCTTGTTTAAGGAAATAAATGAAAGACCAGCACAACTAGAGTATAGGGGCAAAGTACAGAGTTCACTCTAGGAGGAGAAGCATAGAGTACTTATTAGGCAATAGTCTAGATTTCAGTATTTACCAATATAATGGAGATAGCATAGGCAAATGAAATATACATTTAATATAAACTGAACTTTATCAAAATTTCAAATATTTCCTTCTCACATGTACATAGAATTTTTTTAAATAGTAAAAAAAAAAAAGATTTAAGTTTTATTTATTTTTAAAAACTCTTATATTTTACCTTTGTAAACTGCAACAGGCTTAAGACACATATTTGGAAAGAGAAAATAATTGAAGGAATTATATAATTAAGAAATGTGGGAAATCTTATTTCTAGGAATTTTACCATCATTTCTCCTTAGCGTGTTTCCCTCCTCTCTTCCAAGTTAGATTATATCTGATCTACATTGTTAAACACTCACTGATTATTACCTCTAATATTTGTGATTTTTTAAAAATAAATACTCTTCTAGTATTTTGATTTTTTAATCTAATTTTAACTTCTAAAATGTATTTCTTTATTTATTTATTGAGACATAGTCTCACTCTATTGGCCAGGCTGGAGTTCAGTGTTACAATCTCAGATCACTGCAACCTCTACCTCCCAGGTTCAAGGGATTCTCATGCTTCAGCTTTCTAAGTAGCTGGGATTACACGTGTGCACCACCATGCCTGGCTAATTTTTGTATTTTTTAGTAGAGATGGGATTTCACCATGTTGGTCAAGCTGGTCTGGAACTTCTGATCCCAAGTGATCCACCTGCCTTGGCCTCCCAGAGTGCTGGGATTGCAGGCACAAGTCACCATGCCCGGCCTAAAATTTATATTTTGCACACATGAAAACACTAAACAAAATCTAATTAATATGATGTGCTGTTAACAAAGTTATTGTCTCTCAAGGCATTTATTTGATTTTAATGGTTTACTATGAAAATCTTCAATATAATAAAATTATTTAAAGCTTTTTCTGATTCTTTAGAGACCCAGAGAATGATTTTTTTCATTTTTTTTCTGCTCTTCATAATTCACAATAACAGTGGCTCCTGTAGCAAAAGAAGAATAATTTTGCTTAAGGGCTTAAAAAATAGAGAAAATATTATTTTAAATTATTTAAAGAAAGTTTCCATGGAAAACAGGGAATGCTATAATATAGTTATCTCATATCCAAATTTCTCTTACCTGAAATGTTATTGCCAGATGTTTTTCTATGCATTTTTAGTGATATATTGATTTCCTTAAAAGAATAATTTGATATCATCCAGTTGTGCCTAATGATAAGAAAAAGCTAATGTAGAAAGTCTACAATTATTAGTAAAACACTTTTTCAAATTAAAGCTTTCAGATTTCAGTGAAAGAATATTGAATCAAAGAACTGAAAGGGCAGAAGAAATTGAACAATGGTTCAATTTTGTAATAGATGTTATTTATCATTTTTATTAAACATTGTATTAGCTATGTGCCTTGTATTGACTAGGATACTCCTCACCTGTGACTATGAATAAGACAGATGACAAGCCCTACTTCCATTTTTGGATTAAGAAAATGAGTCCAAAGTAAGTAAAATGGCTTGCCTAAAGCAAAAGAGAAAATCAGAGGTCAGAGCAGATTTTGATTATCAAATGACTCAAATTTCAAAGTGTTGAATCAAGCCATCTCTTAGGTGAAGGCAATTACTTAGTTTTATTTATAAGGCAATCAATTATTAAATATTATTTTTTATCTACTATATGATTAACAATGAATTTTATGATGTAGGAAATGTACCATGATTCTTCAGCCCTAGGAACTCACAGTAATTCAGCTTGGATAAAGATGAATCTATAAAACCACAGGAATACACAAATAATTTAATATAGTGTATGATTAACTGGAAACTGTAGGTTATAATTGTAAATAAGTTAATGGATAAGAGATGCTGGGCTTTGCTTTAGTCCTTAAATATTTGGAAGTGATTGGCAGGGTGGTAGAAGTTGATTTCGGATGATGATATATGTGTGGTTTACAATTTCAGTAAAGACATATAGTAAAAGTGGACCACGCGTTTGGTTTATAAAAGAGTTAAGTCCAAGTAGACCAGAGAATAACAAATACGAAGAAGCTGGTTGTATTATATTCACTTATGACAGAGCCTTTAAAACAAGAAAAATAATTTGATCTGAAGACGGAAGTCACTGAAGGTATTTTCAGCAGGAATAATGTGGTCAAAGTGGCAACTAAGCAAGGTTATGTTGTCAGCTCTGCCAGAGAGATTATAAGGAAAAAATCTAGAATCAGCAAAATATAGCTGATGAGCTTTTGCAATGAGCAGGCATGAAGAAGTCTAGCTTGGGATTAGTGATGAAAGCAGATAAATGAAACATTTGTGAAGAAAAAACCAACAGGACTTTATGCCTAACTTACTAGAATAAGAAGAGGATGAGTCATTGGGACTCTGAGGTTTCAGCTGAATGAGTTGATGATTAGAGAAGTGTGTGACTGAAACAGGCATGCTTGGTGATAAACTTCTGATTTTCCTTTATGGAATGATTGGAGAGTGGCACACATTTCCATTTGTGAAGTGCTGAATTTGGGGTGGTGAAAATTCCATCGGGGGCTGGGCGCTGTGGTCCATGACTGTAATCACAGCACTTTGGGAGGCCAAGACAGGTGGATCACTTGAGGTTAGGAATTCAAGACCAGGCTGAACAATATGGTGAAACTGCGTCTCTACTAAAAATACAAAAAATTAGCTGGGTGTGGTGGCTGGCGCCTGTAATCCCAGCTACTCAGGAGGCTGAGGCAGGAGAATTGCTTGAACCTAGAAGGCAAAGGTTGCAGTGAGCCGAGATCTTGCCATTGCACTCCAGCCTGGGTAACAAAGACAGACTCCTTCTTTAAAAAAAAAAAAAAAAAAAAAAAAAGTTCCACCTGGATATTTGCCTTGATTATTAGATTACAGGGCAAAAGCTCAGGTTTTCCACTGGGTAGGCAGATAGAAGAACAAAATATCACCATCACGCAGCTATAGCTAACACAGGAGAATATGACTCATAGTTATGGACAAGTGGACTTTCTAGTATTGAACTCTAGGGTTAAAAAAATTTGCCCGTCTAACTATAGGCAGCCTTGTACCATTCAAGCTTTTTCCCACGGATCCTTGACCCTGTAAAACTTATAGTGTGAATTAATGCCCAGCAGAATCGATGTCCTCTGTGGTCAGGCTGCTTCCCAAGAAGAAAATACATATCATTAGTTGTTGTTTTTTTCTACCAAACTCATCTATAAGATTAAGACACTACTGTTCTAAAAAGAGGCCAAGAGTATTTCCTTAACGTAGCTCTTAATGAAAATAAATAACAGGCATGTTATTTGCGAAAGAACCGTCTCCTCTTCCCCACCTTATCACACCTAGGCATACTCTGAGAGAGATACTTTGGGTTTAGAAACCATGCCTATTGCACTTTGTAGCCACAACCTAACTCAATAGGCTGTCTGGAAAATATTAGTCTCAACATATACTTTTTGATTAAATGAAATTTCCAGTTGATGATGATGTGAATTGATGGTTTTCCATCAGTGAGAAGCGTATAGCCCCATGGAATAAACTTGCATGAGTTGGGTAGGAAATGAAATGAGGCAGAAGAACTAAAAGGGAAAAGAGCAGTGGGCATCTACTAAGAATCTTTGGATCTAAGATGAATGTCTATTTTAGATGATGAAACAATTTATTGTAGTTTCAGAATACCTTCATTGATGTCATCTTTTATTTCTCAAATTTGTTCAAGTTGGATGGATGGCAGACATCCTGAGCTTTGTGTTTCAGATATGTGGTGAGTGAAAAGATGTCAAACAATGATCGCTGTATTATCTTCGGATCCCAGAAGCAGTCAAGGACACAATTTTCAGCCTTACCAAGCTTGTTATGGTCTATTAGATTGTATTATTTGATACTCTTTTAGATGCAAATAATAGAAACCAATTCAAGTAATTGAAGCAAAAGAGGAGTTATGATAAGAATATAGTAATGTATTGAAAAACCCTTTGTCAGGAATGCCATCTGGCCTCAGAAGGGCTGAAAATCTGGAAATGGAAAGCAATATGAAACCAGGCATTATTCTCTCTCCATTTCTTATCTCTATGTCCCTGGGTGACTGTATTATACCTCTATTCTTCCTCGTACTGACTTTCTCTCTGCAATGCCTTAGGCTATACATCTTCCCCAATCAAGAGAACAACTCAAAGATTCAAATCTTTAGTCACAATAACAGATACTAAGTTCTAACCCCAAATAGAGTCTAAAAATTGTTCTAAGGTCCTTGCACAAGTAGATGGGTGAATGATTTTGAAGAAGTAAAATTCCCAGAGAATATAATGCCTATAAAAGGTTTCCTCTACATACACACACACCACATACACAGTTACACAAAGCATGAATAAATCAAGAAAGTGGAAAGAATATGAAAAGTGAAATGCAGCCAATAATATCCAATGACTATCAAATGCACATTATATGACTTTAGTACATTCTAAGTATGAACAGTATGCTAATTTGTTCAATCCTCATGCCACTTTATGAGGTCTACACTGCTATGAAGCAAGATGCAGTTAAGTAGTTTGTCCAAAGGCACACAGTGAGTGTCTGGCACATTTTAGACGCCTTTACATAAAAGCCTCTTAAAATTATTCCTGTTTTTTGTCCACCAATTGTTTTATTGTTCATCTATTCATAAATATTGAAATTTTTTTGCTTATTGGACAAAAGCAGAAGAAACTGCCGTCATGGGAGAATTGATGATGAATATTACTTGGTTCTTCAGGCTATCCATTGACCACAGGGCATACTGGCATTTGCCTCGCCTAGCTGTAGATGAATGTTAGGGGTGAATTACAATTTGGGAGGTTTTCTCACCAAGGGAAAATCCAGCAAATAGTAAAGCAATTCAAGACAAATAATAGGCCTCATTTCAACAATCCTGCCATGAGGTCATAGCTAGTAAAAATGATTACTAGCTACTATTTACTTCTAATTAACAATTCCCCTTTCCCCTTGGTTTCAGAAGTTTCTGTTTTGTCAGGAGTGGCATGAGCAGTGGGCAGAACAGTAGGCAGATGGGGATGCATTTCCAATTTCAGTTAGCGATTTTAACACTCCCTCAAAAATGGTTTCGATCAAACTGACAAAACATGTAAGTACAGAATGTTTTTAACATGCATAGACATAATTAAAATTAAGCTTACTAATATACATATTTATATATATTTACCTCATATATTAGTATATATATTTAATACCTAATAAGCAAATATAGTTTTTGAATAACCACGGGCCATTCACAAAAACTGAATTTCTCTTGGGACTCAGTGAAAACTAATTAAATTCCAAGAATTCAATATCTGAGAGACTGTGACAATACTATAGTAAAATTATAAATCAACAACAAAAGGATAGTTTAAAATCCTACATATCTGCCATCTTAAAAATACATTGTTGGCTGGGTGCGGTGGCTCACGCTTATAATCCCAGCACTTTGACAGACAGAAGCTGGCAGATCACCTGAGGTCAGGAGTTTGAGACCAGCCTGGCCAACATGGCCAAACCTCATCTCTATTAAAAATACAAAAATTTTTGTAATTGGGAGGCCGAGGCAGGTGGATAACGAGGTCAGGAGTTCAAGACCAGTGTGGCCAAGATGTTGACACCCCATCTCTACTAAAAATAGGAAAGAATTAGCCAGGCATGGTGGCTGGTGTCTGTAATCCCAGCTACTCGGGAGGCTGAGGGCAGAGAATTGCTTGAACCTGGGAGGTGGCGGTTACAGTGAGCCGAGATCACGCCACTGCACTCCAGCTTGGGCAACAGAGCAAGACTCTATCTCCAAAAAAAAAAAAAAAAAATTGCCGGGTGTTACATGCCCGGCTAGGTAGCATATGCCTATAATCCCAGCTACTAGGGAGACTGAGCCAAGAGAACCGCTTGAACCCAGGGGGCAGAGGTTGCAGTGAGCCGAGATCGCACCACTGCACTCCAGCCTGGGTAACAGAGCAAGACACCATAAAAACAAAAAACAAAAAACAAAAAACAAAAAACGTAAAACTTTAGGGTAGGAAAAAAGAGTTTCAAAATACTTAGAAGAGGATGATAATGAAAAACCAGCAAGTCAACATTTTTAGGTTCTAGCTAAAGCAGTTCTTAGAGGGACATTTAGAAGGTAGGGGGAATGGAGCTGTGGCCACGGGAAGGAAAATAACGATGACAAACAATAAAGCAGCAACAAAACCAGGCAAGGGGCTGCACAGGTTCAGCAAGAGGAAGGATCATGAACTGAGGAAATGCTTAATAGTATTAAAAAATAATAATTTTGAACAAGTTAAATGCGATAATGTATTCCATTAAAGTCAGTTTTTAGAAAGGGGAGTTATTAAACAGCAAATTACAATGATAGTAAAAGACTGTGATAGAAATGCATGTACCAGTGAAAAATCGTCACGGCATGTTTTAAAATAGCACAACTTCTTCAGTTATTTATACATCTGAGGTTTAAATGAGAGAGAGGAAAAAATGAAGAAAAAGAAGAACGATGGTTAGTATTCCACGTTAGGAAGAAAAGTCTGTCTCGTCCATAGGGTACTGCAATTCCCTGCTTCACTGTCCAGAGAATTTACTACTATTTTTTAGGTTTGAGAATAAACAAGTATAGGACAGATTCTCTCACTTCTTGCTTTTCTAGCAGAATCTATAACCTAATAATCTGCAGTGTCCAGGCAGTGTAATTTTCAAATAAGATACTCTCCACAATTTACCTTTAACTCTTTTTTTTTTTTTTTTTTTTTTTTTTTGAGACAGAGTCTCACTCTGTTGCCCAGACTGGAGTGGAGTGGTGTGATCTCGGCTCCCTGCAACCTCCGCCTCCCAGGTTCAAACGATTTTCCTGCCCCAGCCTCCTGGGTAGATGGGAATACAGGCATGTGCCACCACGCCCAGCTAATTTTTGTATTTTTAGGAGAGACGGGGTTTCACCATGTTGGTCAGGCTGATCTTGTTCTCTTGACCTGGTGATCTGCCCGCCTCAGCTTCCCAGAGTGCTGGGATTAGAGGCGTGAGCCACCACGCCCAGCCACCTTTAACTCTTTAGTAAATAAAGCTACAACAAGAAGCCTTGAGATGAGCCTATTAGCTTTTTAGCTACATAATAAAATGAATGTGGCAATGAAAGATCCTTCCAGAGATGTTCATTGAATCTCAACATGAATATAGATTTTAAATCATTGGTTTATCCTATAAAATTGTTTTCCCTCATTTAACAACCTGATTCTTATCTGCATTATACAAACCCAATGATAATTTGTATTTTTAAACTGGAAATGTACCGTTGAAACCCTGATTTGCTCTATATAACATTTCCTGTTATAAATGGATTTTCCAGATTATCAATAACTAAATAAGTTGTGATGTTTTATAACATGCATTAACTTTTCTTTTACTGATGATATGTTTTTCTCACTGTTTCTTAACATTATTATACTTTACTGGTAAAGAATTTCCTTATTTTTCCTAGAAACCAAACTTTTTAATAGATGTACCATATTATATACTTTAATTCAATAATTTAACTCGTTCAACTAACAAAAAACTACTGTGTCCCAGATTGAGTATTGTGCATTCAAACATGAAGCAGTTTTTCTCAAGTAATTAACAGTCTGATGAAAGAGAGACCCATAAACAGATATAAGACAGTGCTTTAAGGGCCTGATAGTGGCATGAATGGGGCATCGTATAGTAATACCTCATCCTACCTAGGGAGCATAGAGATGAGATTCTAGAGGTATGATTTATACACAAGGCATTAAAAACTAACCAGGCAAAGGGGTATGGGAGGGTTAAGATTGTGAAAAGCATTCCAGCTGTTGTACGTGCTGGGCACAACACGTGAAAAGTTAGAATGAAAATATCGTACAAAGTACGCAGGGATCTTAAGCAGTGTTTGAGGCAGAGGAGAGAGACATAGTCTGCAGACGCAGGCGAAGACCAGGTCAGATGGCGCCATATAGGACTTGGTGAGGAAGCTGTATATGATTTCTTTGGGTGACAAGCAAGGAAAATCTCTACAAAAACCCTGAGTATTTGAACAGAGTAGATCATAGAGGATCAACACAGAAGAAGGGTGACAACAAAGAGGTGTGTGGCCATTGTTCTAGGCAAGACATTGAAACCAGCATGGCAAAATTATAACTGCAACAGTGAAAGAGAGCGGACCTAACCGACTCCATCTTGCTTCTCACATACAAATTGTTCTTGTTCATTCCTGGGTGTAGGTTGAACTAACTTTGGGAGGAACTTAGTTTATACTTTAAAACAAAGAAAATAACGGGCCTTTCCCCAAACCTCCTTCTTGCCTGCAGACTAGACTGCCTTTGTAGGACTAACAAATTAACCACAAGATTAGAAATTATAGTTTAGAAGTCATTCAGCTAGAGGCTACAAGACTCTGACCCTCCCTAAACTGCTCCTAAAATCAGCATTTGAGATATTTTGCACACTCTGCACTTGATGGATAAGGTGGCACCACCCAGATTGATAAACTGGCTCATCTGATATGTGGCCCCCGCTCAGGAACTGACTCAGTGCAAGAGGACAGCTTCAACTCCCTATGATTTCATCTCCTACCCAACCAATCAGCACCCTCGACTCACTGGGCCTTCCTTTACCTACCAAATTATTCTTAAAAACTCTGATCCCCTAATGCTCAGAGAAACTAATTTGAGTACTGATAATAAAACTCCAGTCTCCTGTACAGCCAGCTCTGAGTGAAGTACTCTTTCTCTATTGCAATCTCACTGTCTTGATAAATCGGTTCTCCATAGGTAGTGGGCAAGGTGAATCCATTGGGTGGTTACAACATGATAAGCACCAAACCCAGTCTGTGGACATAGAGACTGTAATGAGGGGACGTATTGGTTGCCTATAGCTACTAAAATAAGTTACCACACACTTAGTGGCTTAAAATAGCATAAACTTATATCTTACAGTTCTGGAAGTCAGAAGTCTGAAATGGATCTATGGGGCTAAAATCAAGGTATCAGCAGAGCTGTGTTTCTTCTTATTACTCTGGGAAAGGGAATTATTTCTTTGCCTTTTCCAGTTTTCCTGCATTCCTTAAGGCCTCTTTCCTGAGTCCCTCTGGCTTCTTTCTCTGTTGTCACATCTCCTTCTCTGACTGTGATCCTTCTACTTTCCTTTTACAAAGATCCTTGTGATTATATTGGGTTTGGCTCATTGAGATAATCCAGAATAATCTCCTTATCCCAAGAACTTCAATTTAATCACATCTGCAAAGTGTTTTCTTGTCACCTAAGAGGACACTTTCACAGGCTTGAAGGACTAGGATGTGGACATCTTTGGTGGGCCATTATTGTGTCTATCATAGGGAGTACATGCAAAAAGTATTTGGGAGAATTTATTAATTTATGAAGATGGTGTGGAATGAATGAGGGAGACAGTAAAGTATTCCCAGATATTTAATTTACTTAATTTTAAGAAAAAAGGTGTTTCATAGACACAGGGAGGGGAACATCACACACTGGGGCCTGTCAGGGGTTAGGGGACAAGGGAAGGGAGAGCATTAGGACAAATACCTAATGCATGCAGGGCGTAAAACCTAGACGACAGGTTGACAGGTGCAGCAAACCACCATGGCACATGTATACCTATGTAACAAACCTGCATGTTCAGCTCGTGTATCCCAGAACTTAAAGTAAAATAAAATAAAAATAAAATTAAAAAATAAACAAACAAGAAAAAAAAATGACAGTGTTCATCTACTGAGACAAAGCATATTAGAAAGAAACTCATTCAGGTGTGAAGACTATAATGTTGAGTCATGTAGACAACTATATGTGACAACTACAACATTTAAAATTACATATCTGGCTTGCATTTCATGGTTCACATTAGATTTTTACTAGCCAGCACTAGTCTAAAAAGTCCTATTCCAAATACCTTTGGCCTATGAAAGTTCAAAGCCGCTTCATGATCTCTTTGAATTCCCAGATAGTCTATTTTCATGGGACTTCATCCAAATATTTGCCCTACACACATTGTCTGTGTTTTGCTTTACATTAGTACCAATATAAAATTTAGAAGCTTTATCAGTTATTCAAAGAAAAAATTCGTATGTGTAGAAACATTATTGACAATATATGAATCACAGAGTCCATCATAAGCTCTGCCTTCTCTTTCGCTACCCATTTTCTCCCTTAATTCTTTATTCATTCTTCTTTTTCTTCTTTCTTCTGAGAAACAAAAGAAACTATCTTTCTCCTGCTAAGTAGTTCAGTAAGCGTCTTATTTTGCTTGAGCATGCTTTTGAGACTTGTCTCTCTTCCTGAAATCAGGCAGTTTTCTCCTTAAGATCAGGTCTAGTGAATAAAGTTTTCTTCATCTTTTTACACTTGCAATACAAAGATGAAAGTCACCGGAAAGATTTTTTTGTGTATTCACAGTCTAGAGGGGGATACAGGGAAGGTAAATAAAAATGAAGATAGATATGAAAAGCTCCACCATATAGCACTGTATAGAGGCTATGGGAACACAGAGAACAAAAATTATGTGAATTCATGAACATAATTAGTAGCTGAGTCTTTTTTTTTTTTGGAGACAGAGTCTCACTCTGTCACCCAGGCTGGAGTGCAGGGGCTCAGTCTCAGCTCACTGCAACCTCCGCCTCCTTGGTTCAAGCGATTCTCCTGCCTCAGCCTCCTGAATAGCTGGGATTACAGGTGCGTGCCATCACACCCAGCTAATATTTATATTTTTGGTAGAGACGGGGTTTTACCATGTTGGCCAGGCTGGTCCCAAACTCCTGACCTCAAGCAATCTGCTCACCTCAGCCTCCCAAAGTGCTGAGATTACAGGCATGAGCCATCTTGCCCAGCCTAGTAGCTGCATCTTTTTGGCTACATTTACAGTATGCTCCAATCAAGTGACCAGGTGACATTCATCATTCACTCTACATCATATTTTCTACTCAAAATTTAAATGTAATTTTATCATAAACTGCTTATTTAAACAAAATTCTATGGACAAGTGAAAACTGATCAATAAAAGCGCCCTTACTCTGATTTTGGTGAGAGATGTGGAGCCACATCTATTCAACTATTCATTCCTCTCCGCTGTTACAAAATGTAGTAATCCCCAGGGGGACTTCGGGGAGCACAGTGTAAAAATCATTGTTCTGTTTTCCTGGCCCCGAGACACTCTACTCTCCCAATTTTTCATTTCTGATAAGTCCCCTTCAGTGAATGTAGAAGGCTTCTCAACTTCCAAATATCTCTAAAATGCAGGTTTCCTGTTGCTCTCATCACTCTCAGTCTTCCTTGTGTTTTTATCCAACATGGTCTCAACTCTGCTCCCTAAAGGCTACGTTCATCCAAATTTAAAATGCCAACAGCATTCTCATGCAGGCTTCAGGTTTAAATAGCAGCATACCTACTAGATATCTCCTGTTGGCTTGAACTTCCACAGGCACCTCAACTTCTACATGTCACATTTAAAAAGTAAAAATAGGTCGGGCACGGTGGCTCACACCTGTAATCCCAGAACTTTGGGAGGCTGAGGCAGAGGTCAGGAGTTCGAGAGCTCCTGGCCAACATGGTGAAACTCCATCTCTACTAAAAATACAAAAAAAAAAAAAAAAAAAAAAAAAAAGGAGCCAAGCATGGTGGTGGAATGCCTATAATCCCAGCTACTGGAGAGGGTGAGGCTGGAGAATCGCTTGAACCCAGGAGGCGGAGGTTGCAGTGAGTGGAGATCACGCCATTGCACTCCAGCCTGGGTGACAAGAGTGAAACTCGGTCTCAAAAAAAAAAAAAATAAAAAATAAATAAATAAATAAATAAATAAATAAATAGGTAAAATTATTTTTAATAGCATATTTTATCTAACACAATATATCCAAAGTATTGTTTTCTTAGTAATCAATATAGAAATTGTTAACAAAATATTTTATACTTCTTTTGTTGTACTGGTGTGCATTTTATACTTACAGCACATCTCAATTTGGATTAGCCACATTTCAGGTGCCTTAATAGATACATGTGGCTACTGGCTACCATACTGGACACCTGTGAAGCAGGTTCACTGTGCACTGGCATCAATCTTAGGGGAGGGCTCTAAACACGTTGTTAATAACATCCACTGGTATCAATCCACATGATTCCAGTAAAACACTCACACAAGTGAAGCAATTTTATTACTCAGAGATGGGCAGCAAGGGACAATAGAAGCCTAAAATCCATGGTGAGCCGGTCTCCTAAGGCTGAGGAACACTGTCCAGGGTGGATGGAGCCTCATATGCATGGGCTATATGTCACAGCACAGCGGAGGTACCCTGAAAGGCACTCTACCCTGGGTTTTATACCCAGGGGTAACTTGACTAGCTAAGCTAAAGCATTGCAAGCATCCATCCTGTTCTAGGAGGGTGAGAACAGAGTCCAAGCTATTCTAGTCAATTCCTCCTTAGTCCAAGATATTATATTCCCAGCAGCACATTCTATAGTTATTCTAAAGTGAGAGAAAGAGGAAAAGCTGGGTTGCAAGGCCACCAGAGGCCTTGTTCTGCAACATCAAAAATGTAGATGCGCATAGTGTAGGTAACCTGCATTCAATATTAGTATTTTATTTTTAGTGCTTCTCTGGAATTGATGAACTTAGCACAAACATGGAGTTGCATTTTGGATGACACTTAACCAGGAATACATTCTTACCACAGTTGCCTAACTATTAGATGTATAACTTAGCATAAATGAAGACACACTTTCTTTTTTTTTTTTTTTTTTTTTTGCTTATTATTTCCTCCACATTCTTTTTTTTTTTTTTTTTTTTTAATTATAAGTTCTAGGGTACACGTACACAATGTGCAGGTTTGTTACATATGTATACATGTTCCCTGCTGGTGTGCTGCACCCATTAACTCCTCATTTACATTAGGTGTATCTCCTAACGCTATCCCTACCCCATTCCCCCACCCCACAACAGGCCCCAGTGTGTAATGTTCACCTTCCTGTGTCCAAGTGTTGTCATTGTTCAATTCCCACCTATGAGTGAGAACATGTGGTGTTTGGTTTTCTGTCCTTGCGATAGTTTGCTCAGAATGATGGTTTCCAGCTTCATCCATGTCCCTACAAAGGACATGAACTCATCCTTTTTTATAGTTGCATAGCATTCCATGGTGTATATGTGCCACATTTTCTTAATCCAGTCTGTCACTGATAGACATCTGGGTTGGTTCCAAGTGTTTGCTATTGTGAATAGTGCCACAATAAACATACATGTGCATGTGTCTTTATAGCAGCATGATTTAGAATCCTTTGGGTATATACCCAGTAATGGGAGGGGTGGGTCAAATGGTATTTCTAGTTCTAGATCCTTGAGGAATCACCACACTGCCTTCCACAATGGTTGAACTAGTTTACAGTCCCACCAACAGTGTAAAAGTGTTCCTATTTCTCCACATCCTCTCCAGCACCTGTTGTTTCCTGATTTTTTAATGATCGCCATTCTAACAACACACACTTTCTTGAGTAGGAAAAAGAATGGTTAAGCAGCAGTATAATCTATTTTCTTATTTGCCTGGAAAATGTCCCCAAAAAAGAACAAAAGTGGCCGAGTTGAGTCTTCTTATACACATTCAAATTACACATCTATTGAGAAACATACTAACTGTATTTAGTAATGGGAAAGTCCTTATCTATGGAAAGCTTTGAGCAGATGCACCTAGTCTGTCAATTATTGCTTATGGCAAACTGTCAATTGTTAGGAATGAAATCTATAGATGTGTAGCCAAGACTTTCTAGGGAATTTTATGAAAAGTATTTTGGTATAAAATGGAGATATTGCATGATAAAAGATATGTCTTCTGTGTAAGTAGTGTTGTTGCATATGTTATTAGAGATTACTTAAGTTAATCAGGGCCAGGAAGTATTCTGATCTGGTGAGAAGACACCAGGACAGCTAAACTAGGGGATCTGGACTTCTCTTTGCTTTGCCTGTGCCATGGATTACCTTAAACTCAGAATTATTAGGAAAGCATGATACTGGGTAAAATCTCTGATTCATGTGAGTTTGGTTTGATAATTCAGTTCTTTGAGGTTTTTGTTAAAAGATTGAAATATTTAATATGAAGAAAATGAGGTCTATGAAGATATGCTTGGTGACATGGTTGCAAATAAGCTCTGATTATTAAGCAAGTACTTGAAGGTCTAGTAGAAATTTCTTTGTATGAAGTAGTGCTGTCCTTCCCAAATGGTAACCACCAGCCACATGTAACTATTTAAATTTAAATTAGATTAAATTTTAGAAAGTTAAAAAGTCAGTCCTCAGTTACACTAGCCACATTTCAAATGTTCAATAGCCACAAATGGTTAGTGGCTAGTCTATGGACAATAGGAATATAGAATACTTTTATTATTACAGAAAATTCTGTTGAACAATCCTTTTCTAGAGATTGGAGATATTATTGGGTGCCATGAACTAGAAAGAGGACTTAGTTTTGAGTTAGAACATTCCAATGAAATATTACAGAGATGTCTAAAAGTAAGAAATAATTTGGTATAAAAGTAGGAAAAAATTTGTTTTGGTTTTGAGACATGAGAGAGGTTGGAAAAGAGGAGAGAGGTATAAGCAGAGACCTGGAGAAATGGGAGAAGGCTATGCATTTTGCCATTTAAATCTATATTTGTGAGTACTACATTTTTAATGGCATTACTGAACTTGAGAATATGCAGGAGTATATGTGTGTGTGTGTGTGTGTGTGTGTGTGTGTGTGTGTGTGTGTGTTACTATTAAAGGAACTAAACTTTCTTTATAAATAGGTCTGGAGGTAGATGGCACCAAGGAAAAGTAAGGCTATACAAGAAGGCTTTGGCTTTTCTATTTTAGAATTTATGATTCAAGCCATATACCTAGGTCCCTAAGACAGAGAGGGAAGGAAGATGCACTTAATATTTGGATTATAGTAGTACATGACATGGTGTCTGACATGAAATAGATCCTCAATAAAATGGTTAAATGAATGGATTAATGAAATACCAATTGGCTTTCTTGAAGCAACTTTTGTTCATAGACAACTATCAGTGTGTGGAAGATTAACACAGCACAATCTTTGACTTGTTGTAATTTTGCAATGACAATGAAATTTTGGTCAATTGTAGTTCAGATATAAGTACCTTTGGAAGCTAAAAGGTAGACTAGCTTGAACTGGAGGCCTCTTAACCTTTGGAGGTTCATAGTTTTTTTTTTTTTTTTTTTTTTTTTTTTTTTTTTTTAAGATTTATTGCTATGCTCAATACTCTGCAGTGACTAAGTAGTCACTAATCTATAGCACATCTTCAACTACAGAGTAAACCTTATAACTCTAAAGAGATTTTGCAGGCACCACCACGTTGAAAAAATGCAAAAATTAGATGACATGAACACATTAACTTTTTTAACTCACTTTAAGATAATTCCAGAAGTGCATCTCAGTTTCAATTCTGGCAAACCAGTCCTGGGGTCTGACTTAAGTATGGAAATTTTCTTGTCTGGTTTAGATTCAGTGTTGCTGAACTGTGTAAAAAAGACTTCATTAAGTTGGCTTCCATTCTATTTATGCCTTTGTCATTTCCTTCAGTGTTTAAGTGAAAATAACACATAAGAAATCATTGCTGACAGGCCTAGAATTTGTCTTCTATTATTTATTGTGATACTCCTCTCTCCACCCACCATTACACTCTAACAAGTCAAATATCAGTGAAGGAGATGTTTAAGACCCTATAATTCACAGCGTGGTATCTGTTTTGACTATATTTAATAGCCAGCACTTACTCCAAATGAGTTAAAGCATGTTATTGTGTAAGCATTTATTTTCACTACTTTACTGCCTTGATAAACATTTTCCTACCTCTCCACTGCTTTTCTGTTCTTTTGTAAGTTTATGTCACAGAATAAAACTAGCTAATGAGTAGGATTAGATACTGCACCAACCAGGCTGTTAAGTGTAGCAAGTTACCATCACATTAGCAAATGGAGAAACAGGTATTAAACACTCTAAATACTCTGGCCTCACATTGTTTTCACATGTCCAGGTCTACAAGAGGCTTTCCTCTTGACTCAATACCTAACTTGGTTTTCTCTGTCTGAGGGATTGGCATTGCCATTTTACTTATGGCTCAAGTCAGAGATTTGGTTATCAGTTTCAACTCCCTCCACAATATCCTGTATCTATTATATTCGATAGATTTTCTAATTGTATTGCATACAAGATACTTTGAGTGAAGCTGAGTTCTCTCTCTTCACTTCCTTTCAGAATTATCTAGATTGTGTATCATCTATGGATGACTAATTAGAAAGACTTTAGTTTTTCTTTTATTCCCAGTAATGTCCTATTTCATAACTAAATCAGTTACAATTTTGATTTTACAAAATCCTTTGTATTTAATAGCTTTTACTTCATCAATAAGGAAGAAAATAGGAATCTGGATATATTAAAATATAGACTTTTGCCCGTTTCCTTAAGTTGTCTTCTAAACTCTGATGAGAGCCCAGCCATCTATATCAAATGTACCATAAAACTCAGTTCACATGCTAGAATTAGCCCTCCTGTAAATACAAAGTAATGCTGATGCAATTAGATCACCTGTCCAGAAGTCATTCCACAAGTCTTTCAGTTTTCTTTATAAGAGTTAAAGTTTGTTCACAGCACACTTTGGTTTGTTGACTAGTTATAATTATTATGTATTAGCTTTGTGCAATTTACTGGAGTAAATATCAAGGGATATTAAGGGGAAATAATAAACATGATATGTGCATAAAAGGAGCTATATAGTAATGCAAGGGAGAATACAAAAAAGATTTTAAAAACATGAATAGCCAACTAAGGTTGTAAAATTTTGTACTCAAAATTTGAATATTAGAATGAAGATAATTTTTACAGTTTCATTGACAATGACAAATAGGAGACTAACTGCCAGTGATATGATAAGTAAATAAATGGGATAGCATATAGATATTAAAAATTGTATTTTCCAAAAATGTTTAAAACATGAAAAATGCTCACAGTATTATGTTAAGTAAAAATAAAGAATGCATAAATCAAAATCATACACATAGTGGAAAAAAATCTGAATTTATGCAGCTTTAAGAAGATTACCTTTCACCCTTTCATAAAAACAAATCTCTTTTGTGGCTCAGTCCTTATAGCTGTAGTATGCTCTGCCACTACTTGTTGGTGTCATCTGTTATGTCCTCCACCAATTTGTGAAAGCTTTGGCATCTGGCTTATATCCGTCAGAATAGGCTATGTCACGCTACAACAATGACTCAAAAATTCTATTGATTTATAATGATAACTATTTATTTCTCTCTCATGTTAATGTCCTCACTTGTTAGCTCTGGCTCTACTCCTTGTTTCTTTCCCTGTAGAACTCAGGGTGATGGAGCCTTCTCTCTCTGGAATGGTGTCACTGAAGACAGAAAAGAGACGTGAAAGACCACACATAGGCTCCCAAAACGTTTGTCTCTCATCAACTCACATCACTTCATGAACATTTCATGGGTCCGAACAAGTGGCATACCTACTCCCAAGTTCTACCGTGTGAGGGTGTGCAAACATCACTCTCACCATTACAAGATGGGAAATAATAATATTTGACCTTACAGTAAATAACAACACTCATCTCTCATTCCCTCAGCTAATTTCCACCACTACTCCATTTGAACCACCTATACTCATGTCACATCTTATATATTATGGTGTTAGCCCCTTAAGAGAGTTGAAATGCTGTCTCCTCACACAACCTCTTGAATCCTTACTCAAGAAATGATGGAAATATTTCACTTAAATGAAACTGTAGGAGATGTATATTGTTCAAAGGCAAACACGTATCGTCATCCACTTGTAAATGGGCAGGGCTTTCTCTGTGCTGAGCTAGGGTGGTCTGGTACTCTTGGTGGCCTGGATCGTGCTCTTTCTAAGAGATGCTGGGGCCATTTATATTTACTTTCTCTCTCCCTTTTGGATTCCTTCCCACATAGCCAGGTAGGATGGGTGAGTGAAATGAGGATAGGACCAGTTATCGCCTAAAAATTTTGGAGATAACTATTCTGTTAAATCTCTTGAATCTTTTTTCTGCTCCTTTTGGAAAAGGTGGCCTTATCTTGGTTTGAATAGACAGAACATGTGACTATTATTTGGCCTTTGATCTAGAAGTAGAAAGAGATTTCCTATTTAACTATTTAGTTCCAGAACTTTTGGACTTGAATATACAGTAGGTTATTTCTTTTTTCTTTTTTTTGAGACACAGTCTCGCTCTGTCGTCCAGGCTGGAGTGCAGTGGTGCAATCGTGCACTCACTGCAAGCTCTGCCTCCCTGCCGGGTTCACACCATTCTCCTGCCTCAGCCTCCTGAGTAGCTGGGAAGTACAGGCGCCCGCCACCACACCCAGCTGATTTTTTGTATTTTTAGTAGAGACAGGGTTTCACCGTGTTAACCAGGATGGTCTTGATCTTCTGACCTCGTGATCCGCCCTCCTCGGTCTCCCAAAGTGCTGGGATGACAGGTGTGAGCCACTGTGCCTGGCCCAGTAGGTTCTTTCTAAAACATAAATAATGATTGTTTTTGGCTTATGATATTATATATGAGTTTTTAAATTTTATTTGTGTAGTTTTTCAGATCTTCCAAATATTTATTTCACAATAAGGACATTATTACTTTTAGAGTCATAACAATATAATAAAATTATTTTAGAAAACAACATAAGAAAAAGTAAAGAGAAAAACTATGGGAGAATGACATCAGGGAAGACAAGGATAATTCCAAGTCATTTGAGTGTCTATATAATACCTTGTTTACTTATATATTTAGCATAGTTCTCATGTTGAAAGATGTTAGTTTGACCTTATGGTGGTATGGTCCTAGTGATCCACAAATATCCAAAGTCTACACCAGACAAATCAGCTATTTTTGTAGTTCTTGGTAAAAACAAACAGAAAAGGTAACACAAGGGAAAAGACACTACAGGAATTTCTAGGTCTTTAGGAATACTCCAATGCAGAACTCTTTTGAGTTTTCCTGAAACATAAAGATGGAGAACACTTTAGAATGGAGTCCAGACATCTGGACTCAGCACATCTAAGAAACTGGAAGCAAAGAAGTCTGTCTGTGTATCTTATGTTGCTATTCCCTTACTGAAGTATGAATATGTTTGAGGATTTCTAATTGAGTGTACACCAACCAGTTAGGAAAGGAGAATGCAAAACAAGACACCTTTTCTCCAAGCCCTGGCTGCTTATTTTGAACATTTTCTTAGGCATAGAGAAGAGAAGATATCTGCTTTAGGGTCTGTTTATCTAATGGAAGGAAAGTGAAGAGAGATTGAGTCAACAGAGTCAAGGACTTCAAGAGGGAGATACAAGATAAAGAGAGAGAGAGAGAGAAAGAGAAAGAGAGAGACAGAGAGAGAGATTGTATGATCTTAGGAAGGAAAGGTCCAGAAAAAGTACGCACTCACTAGCAAAATGTTAATAAGATATCCTAGGATCAAAACGTTTTATTGGAACACTCTCCTTGTTGGAGAAAAGTGAAACTTGTTCTGAGCCAGCACTGGAGGGAAGTGCAGAAGCTGGTCACTGCACATTGAAATGAAGAGACGGATGTTAGGATAAAGGAGTCTTCTAATAGTTCAAGTGGATTGGAAGGTAGATTAGGGCTTTTGTTTCTTAGAGAAGTATAATCTTCAGCCTTTATTCATCACTGTGTTAAGTTTTTAAACCAATCCAGTGGAAGATTTATCAGCAAACTTTATGCATAAATTTTATGAGAAATTTTAATAAATTCTAACATGTGACAGATCTCCTAAGTATCATGTATCTAAATTATCAAATTAACAGTCACAAAATGGACAAAGCAAACATTTCAAACAGGCAATTCTCTGTCACATTGACAGATTTACTAACTATTATTTGCGTTATTTTACAAACAGCTTTTAGAGATGTTATGGTTTATTGGAGCTGTATTATAACGGCTTTTCTGGCTATTAACAAACTGTTCTTTTGAAAACACTTCAGAAGACATTTCTGACTTAAAAAAGAAGATAAAATTACAAAAATTTAAAACACTTCTAAAGTCATACCTGTAAGTCAAACCATGTAAGAAGCAAATACAATTCGGTATAAGAATAAAAGTTAAAGCAATCTCCAAGAGTTTAAAAAAAAGCATTTTTGTATAAAAAAAGAATTCTTTACCGCCTTAATCCATTATTAAAGGTGACCATTCATCCTTAGTAATCAGATCAATTTGTGCTGAAAATTTAGTTCTATATGCGTGAATTGGAAGTGATCTTATTAGTGTTCTACTACATCAAGTTTGATAAAATCCCCAATCCATTTCAGTTAAGTTTCTATTGATCCACTTAGAGATCAATTTGGACTTGTTCGATTCCTTTGTCAAGGGATTTCATCTGGCTTGAGTTTAACATTATGAAATAAATATGATTTAGAAATGTAAGATGGAATAAAAAAGAGTCCAGATGAGTGCTGACAATTATTTGAACTCTAGATTTTGCATCTGAGCATTTGATAGGGCATTGCTATTTAGAAATGGGCTAAAAAAACCAGTAGGACACAGGGGTCAAAGAGTGCCTTTCAAAGTAGTTAACAGTCAGATCGTCTCTCACAGTTACCAGTGATTATGTCTTCTGTGTCATTCAACAATTTGAAATATATTTTCAATCAAAAATCAAAATATAGATTTAGTTTTTTCTTTTCTTTTCTTTTCTTTTTTTTTTTTTTTTGAGACGGAGTCTCGCTCTGTGGCCCAGGCTGGAGTGCAGTGGCCGGATCTCAGCTCACTGCAAGCTCCGCCTCCCGGGTTTACGCCATTCTCCTGCCTCAGCCTCCCGAGTAGCTGGGACTACAGGCGCCCGCCACCTCGCCCTGCTAGTTTTTTGTATTTTTTAGTAGAGAGGGGGTTTCACCGGGTTAGCCAGGATGTTCTCGATCTGCTGACCTTAGATTTAGTTTTATTCTTAAATGTGTTTTACATATATTTGTACTGATTTTCAGTAGCAAAATATTCCCTTCATGCCTACTTTTTAGTTTTTTATCATTATTTTCTGCCTTTTTTCTTAATTTTTCTTAGAAAAGAAAGGATCAGTGTAAAAATGTACAGAGATCTCAAGGACAGTTGCTGGAGTTGCACCTCATAGCCCTTTTTCTCTGCCTCTTTCATCTCCTTAGGGACAGTTTTGGAATTGTTCTTAGAATGAGATCAGCCCAGAAACATTTCTATTTCTCCCTTAATTCTGTTTTAGCAGGAAGCAGTTGTCAAGACTCTGTGTCCTGCCTGATAAAGAATAGGTATATGGATCCGCAGTCATCCTGCATTTATTCTGCATTTATTCAGTATATCAAGGAAGTTCAAAGCCAAATAGCAATAAAGAGATTGAAGTTAGAGACTAAAGATAACGTAAAAAAGTTAAAGACTGTAATTGCTGGTTAACATGTTACCTACTGCCATCGTATCCTGCAGTTGTCATCAAGGAGAACAGAGCCATGGAGTAAGGGATTTTTCAGAATTTGTGAAAGAAATTACACTACAGATACATGTGGGAGCTTACTGGGGAAATCAAGCTCTGGAAGGGAGATGTTGGAAGATTAGAAGAAATCATCACTAAGAAATCATGAAAGCACTGGTGCAGGCAAACACATTGGATCTTGTGAAGAAATCCAAGAAGCCAAGCACACTTGTCAGCCGAAGTGGGACCACACACAGGCGTGTGCGTACACACATGTTCCCACAGTACACAAAGCAGAGAAAAAAGAATAATGAAGAAAGACAAGGCCCTCGGCAAGGAGTCAAATATGATGACCCATTTTTGCCATGATTTTATTTCAATTATTATTATTAAATAATTATTAAAGGTTAATTTTAAAGACTTCTGTTAATATTTCTCATGTATGTTGGTTTACAAAATTAAAGGCAATAGACTAGTAAAAAGGAAATTCACCTTGACATACATAGAAGATTTCTAGGTTCAATTTGCTTTACTTTACAGATGAGTAAATTGAGATCTAGCAAGTTTAAGAGATTTATCCAGTGTACAAACAACTATGTGACATTGTTTGACATAAGACAGAATTCTGTTAGTCAATTCCCACTCTAGTGTTTTTTCTGCTATGCTTTGTTCCCCTTTGAGGAGACAATTTCACTTAAACTGCTGGCCAGGTCTCATACTCTGAAACACTGATCCTGTAACTGGCCTTATTGACATTTACCTTAGCAAATCTACTTTTCGAGCCTTAATTCTGAAAGGCTGGATGGCCTCTTGCTTCCCTAGAGACTATGTTGTAAGAAGTGGGTGACAAATATAATTTACTGTTTCTGTATAACACAAGAATATTCATCTTTATCCAATTTTACCAAGAAATTTTGAGAACCTGTTATATTCCATGTACTGAATTAGGTAATATGAAGAAGTGTAAAAAAGATCAGAACTGACCTCTCTGCTTTAGAATGACATAAATTTTAGGTAATTCTACTGATTCATACTGTTTTTCCATATCACATTCAGCTACCTTCACATCAGCTTTTTGATGATTGAAAATGCTTGGTAAAGTGGGTAGATTAAATATTCAGCTCAAATTTATTCTAGTAGACAGAAAAATAAAGGGTGTGAAAAGTGGTGAAATTAAGTGTGGTTTTTTTTCAAAGTTATAATAAAAGATAGAAAAAAATTACAGCAATTGCAGGCAGGTTTCCACATAAGAAAATTCTGTCTTTTAAAACTGGAACACACAATGAACCAAACTCTATCCTAAAATGTTACAATCTGAAATTAAACTCTGCTGGTACAGGAACAATTAAAATGGGAATACCTAGACTTCTGTACTGTCTAATACCTGCTTTGTTTTCCATTTTCATGAGATTTCTAAGATTACCTGAACAAATTATAACCATATGTAGTTGTGCCTGTTGATCCTTCACTATTACTCTGTTTATGACACGTAAAGTAGAATAGTAAGTTGCTGATGCTATTGGTTAATAATCACAGCAACACTTGGGAGCTCAATCAATCTTCAAAACAATTTATTGTCTGTGCAGCTTATAGTCAACGCTGCAATGGATATTTTTTCTTTTTATATATTTAAAATCACAGGAAAATTGCCTCTCTTTATTCTTCTGGGTGGTGGACTGTTTCTTCTGTCACTTTCCGGAAGAGATCAATAAGAATAAATTACTTTCAGCCTTTCAATAAGCTACTGAAGATGGAATCTACTTTTCCTGGGGATAGTAGTCATTCTACAATCATGTTTCTCATGCCAAGAGAGGGTTGAGAACAATTAGACAAACAAAAATATAACTAATGAAAGTGATAGTGTCAATTTCTAGGGTGTGGTTATTGAAGAATGAGTTAGCTGAGAGGGAGAGGGTGATGAATGCTTGCTGAACATACAGAGGCAGTTCTCTTCCAGATTGACACATTTGTGTTCTGCTTGATTCTTTCTGCTTCCTGTTGCTGAAAGTTCTCCATAAACACCCATGCTTCCTTGCCTGTTCTGCACCTTCACTTCTGCATATGCTTGTTTTCACATGACAACTAAATTAGCTTCCTCTCTTCTACCTGAAGGGATGACATTGACAAGTGCATGAATGTAACTTGAATACAGGCGATGCCAAAGGTTTGGCCGCATTGTAGAACATGAAAACACAAGGGACAAATAGTGGGAGAGATACCCAGTATTCAGAGTTCCTGCTTTTTCCTCTATGATGGTGTTCCCTCAGCAATCTGAAGAAACAGGGCCTACTCTTCAAGTCATTTTAGGTGGTTTTGTGAGGTCTGCTTTTGTTGACTTGTCTCATTTCTTTTTTTTTTTTTTTTTTTTTTTGAGACAGAATCTCGCTCTGTCACCCAGGATGGAGTGCAGTGGCAAGATCTCAGCTGACTGCAACCTCCGCCTCCCAGGTTCAAGCAATTCTTCCACCTCAACCTCCCAAGTAGCTGGGACTACAGGCACACACCACCATGCCTGGCTAATTTTTGTATTTTTAGTAGACATGTGGTTTCACCATATTGGCCAGGCTGGTCTCGAACTCCTGACCTGCTGATCTGCCTGCCTCGGCCTCCCAAAGTGCTGGGATTACAGGCATGAGACACCGCGCCCTACTAGAATTTTTTTTTTTTTTTTTTAATGTTATATCATGGAGGAAAAGAGAAACCAACTTTGAATTGCTCCAGGTCTGATACCTTTGTTGTTTTGCTTTGGAGAGCACCATTTCACTGAATTTAGAGAACTTACAAATTGTCAAGGAAGGGACTAAAATATGACAAAATGATAGAGACATGTGAAAATATGTTTATAGAAATTGAGTCTTTTGTCACAAAGAAATGAAAGAAGAGCAGGGATGATGGATTCATGGCAACAAAAATTCTAACCAACCCACTAGCAATGCATGGAATGGAAACATATATCAACTGAAAGTGCATGGGATGGAAGGATAAACTCTGACCTTATTATTGTACCTTTAGTTGGTGAGGCAAAGGCAGTGATTGCTAGATCTCACCTGTCAAATTCACATTACATTTTGCAATCACAATTTTTTAAAATTATATTTTAATTGACAAATGGCAATTATGTATATTTGAAAAATACAATGTGATATTTTGATGTATATAAACATTTCAGGAAAATTAAGTCAACTTAATTAACATATCCATCAGTTCACCAACTATTTTTTTGTTTGTGGTGAAAAGATGAAAAATCTACTCTTCTAGCAATTTTGAAATATACAACACATTTTTATTAACTGTGGTCACCATAGAGTACAATAGATCACTAAAACTTATTCCTCCAGTCTAACTGAAATTTTGTACTTGTTGATTAACATCTCCCCTATACCCATCCGTTCCCAACCTATGGTAACCACCTTTTTACCTTATTTCTCAAAGGTTGACTTTCTTACACTCCAGTGTAAGTGAGATGGTATAACATCTGTCATTATGTACCTGGTTTATTTTACTTCGCAGAATGCTCTCCAATTTCATCTGTGTTGTTGTAAATGACAGAATTTCCTTTTATTTTGTATATGTATATATATCACATTTTCTTTATCCATTAATCTGTTGATGGACTCCTGGGTTGCTTCTATACCTTGGCTATTATGAATAATGAACGTGCGAGTGCAGGTATCTCTTTGGCATACCAATGTCTATTCCTTTACGTATATACTAAGAAGGGGGTATAACCACAATTTTTAAGGCTCCCCTTCAATGTCACTTCTTTTAGAAAGTATTACTTGTTTTTCTTGCTATTTAACCCTTCTGTCCCAAGCCTCCTTAGACACGTTTATCTTTTCTATTGCACATATAACATGCCACCAGTTACAGTAGTTTTTATGTGTTTTGATTTAATGGTGATTTTCCCAAGGATCCTGAACTCCTTGAAAACATGAATTACAGTCTCTTAATATTTATTTATTTAAAAAACCTATCACAATGCTTCATAGATAATTGGTACTCAATGAGTATTTTAAAAAATTAATCTGAAAGAAAGTTATTGGAGAAGTAGTTTGATTTTGAAACAAAGACTGGCAGAAAAGGTCGAATGTACATAGATCTCTGTGGAACATTAGAAAATGGGCAACCCAGGTGGTCAAATCTCGTCACATCAGCTGTGAGATTTGAGTCAGCTTCTTGCCTTTTTCCACCATATTCTCAGCTCCTATAATTCTCATCCATTCTAAGCAGATACAGATACTTAATATTCAGCAATCAAAAAGCACTCAAACTAAATAATAGAAAAGAAAATGAGGGCATCAAGTGATCCACTGTCATTCACCAACATAATTCATTGACTTTTCAATAGAATCTAGGGCACCATATGGGTATACTGAATGAGCTTATTTCCTGAATAACAAAACCAAAGTATAACTCTGTGCAACTATGGGAACAAAACAGTACCAAGAATATGTATACTGCTGGAAATTGGCCCACAAGGATAGGAAGAGTCCATTTGTTCAATACTCATTTAATTGTTATGACCAATCATAATTTCTATAAGTAGCAATCACTAATCTAAATCTTCAGAAATTGCTTTTTAAATAGTACCATAAGTATATGTAGTATTTTATTACCTTCCACAAAAAGAGAATCAGAAACAAAATGTTGACCGCTTGAAATTTGCTTTAGACACTGTCAGTGCCTCTTTATGTCTGATATTCTTTACTTGCAGCCCTCACTTTTGTGTGTGTGTGTGTGAGCATGGCCACCATGCTTAATATGGCACCTCTTCTGCATAAAAAATTTACTTATTAAGTCTAATTGAGCAGAGAAATGTCACGTACCTTTAAAAAGGATTTTGAAAAAAAAATAAAAGAAAAGAAAGCAGGATTCAATAAACACATGAAGAAGGAAACAATTTATTGAGTGGGAGTGAGGAGCCTACGTAACAGTGCTGAAGCTGGAGTCTGTAGATGTATATGTAGTCTAGTCATGGCATTCACTAACAACAGCAAGCAAGATTTTGAAATATTTGCTTAAGTTTAATGGCTGATATAGTATCTTGAATAATTGATTTCTTAAATAAGTTTTTAACCTGAGTCTTATTGTGTCCTGACTACATGAAAAAATATGAGTCTCACAGTGGATAAATAGGCCTTGTATGTTCTAAATGAGTAGAATATTGACCTCTACTCTTTCCAGCAGTGTGGTAGAGCAGAGTGGTAGAGATGACTTATGAGGCGAGTCTACCACATTAATTTAGGTGACATACTCTTTCCTTCACAAATAGCTTCAACGTTTTCTGCCCACACAGCAAGTGCCTTTGTCTTCTTTTGAATCAGCAATAACATTTGCTCACTTCCACATATTTAAATAACCAGTTCATAAAAAGCATCATAAAGAGTTTGTTCACACATATTATACAAAAGAAAATAAAGTTTGTGTTTGTAAAACTTCACATTTAGTGCAAGCCTTTCAACACTTGTTTTTAGTTAAAATATTAATTTTTGGAACATTCTCATTGGAAATGACAATATATAAATAAAATATACAAATAAAAACAAATATATAATTATATATAATATACATAAATAACTGCTAAGAGTATTAAAGCTATGGAACCAGAAAAGAAATATTATGATAAAATTTCATTACATTGACATTGATTTTGCTGTTCATCAGCTTCAAATTCTAAGTTCATTTTATTTTAGTAGAATAACTATATATTTTTAAAGTATAGTCCTTGAGGAGAGTCTTTTGAGTGCTGAATGATCAACAATGTGTCATATTTATGGTTTATTTTCTTGATGCATTCCTGTAGCCTTGGAGAGCAAAGTTCTTAATGAATATGGCCACTCTGAATTTTTTACAATCTTCCGGCTCTGTAAATATTAGAAGGTATTTTGAAAGCCAAGATTTCTCACCTTTATACTTTATGATAGAATTATAAAAGTGAGGCAGGTGGACAGGTAAAAGTTTTATTTGCTTTACCATTTAGAGTAGAAAGTAAGAGATAAAAATGAACAAAAGGCAGGAGACGTCAGCAAGATGGAGAGTCTTGGGCTTCAATCCCCCATCACAGAAAGTTCAGCAAACAACTATTCACAGATTAGAACATCCTTTTGAAAACCCCAACACTTAGAAACAAGCCTTTGACACCTATGTGGTCCATAGAACTGAATGAAATCTGAATTAGAAGGGTAAGAAGAATGGTCTCACTCTGACTGTGCTGTCCTTTTTCCTCCCCAAGTTAGCTCGATGCCAGAGGGAGAGGATTTCCCTGGGCTCACAGTTTTTACAGGGGGAAAAGAGAACTAGAGGTAGTCATCCAGCTTTCCCAGCATTCTGAGTTGTTTCCTACAAGTCCACTCTAGTCTCACAGGGAACACTAGGGAAAATGGCATGGACAGAATGCCTAGGGTCAGGTAGAAATAAAGAAAGGAGGCAGAAGTCATAGTAACCAGCACATGGATATTGGTAATGTCTCTATGCTGTTGTCAGCTATGGAGCCAGATCAGAGACATCAGTCAACCTTATAGTCCATCCACAAAGCTGAGCTGGTTGTCTTACGATGCATGGTGGGAAGTTCAAGCTAGTTTGAGTTTCTAGACTGTTATTCTCCTTGCCTGCCTCAGAGCCTACTCCAATGGTCCCACCTAATCAGGGAGATGCTTGCCTCCTCCCATTTTAGAGAAGCAAAGGGACTAGACTGTCTTGATCCAGAATATCAAGCAGCAGCTCCATCTAGCCATAAAAACCACCCAGAGACCCTGCCTGCATAGACAAAAAGACTTCAGCCTCAGTGGATTTCAGAGACGTGAAGGAACTAGACTGGCTTGACCTTGGAAGTCAAGCATCAACTCCACTCTGCTTCAATTTCACTCAATGATCTTACCCAGGCAGGGAGACTCCCATTTTCATGTATTTTAATGAAACACAGAGACTAGTTCTACTTGACCTAAGAAGTTAAGCAGAGCTCCATTCAACAACAACAACAACAAAAAAAAAAAAAAAAAAAAAAAAAAAATCTACACAATGACCTTTCCCAAGCAGGGAGATTCTCACCTCCATGGTTTAAGAAAAGCAAAGGAGCTAAATGGGCTTGACCTGGGAGTGGTCAGCTACTCAGCTCATAGAAAAGCCCACCCCATGGCTCCACCCAGACAGGGAGGCAATCCTTAGTCACACATTTGTAAGGGGCATAGCCTCTGGTCCAACCTGTCCTGAGTAGCACTGACACCTAACCCTGAAGCCCATCCTGCAGACCCACTCAAATATAGATCCCTAATAACTGAATTGCCTCTCCAGGGAATATATCTTGTAACTTGCCTGACCAAAAGCCACTGTAGTACCCAGTCAGTAGCTTTGCCTCATCGCAGAGCCCTGGGAGTGGTCTCACCGGATAGCAGCCGTCCCATCCAACATTAGAGTGAAGGCAGCATCCCAGTCAGCTAAAGAACTCAAAACAAGCTCTACCTGCCTGGGATTGTTACAGCTGGCCCTTCCAGAATCAGAGACTAGACTAAATCATGAAAGTCTATGCCTGCCAAAGAACACCTGAAAGGGCCAGAAGGGGAAGCTGTCTCTTCAAATGCACAGACAACAGCACAAGAATGCAAGAGTTACCAAGAATCATGTAATCATGACACTTTCAAAAGAAACTAATAGAGCTTCAATAATAGCTGGGTATGGTGGCTCATGCCTGTAATCCCAGCAGTTGGGAGGCTGAGGCAGGTGGATGACTTGAGGTTGGGAGATTGAGACCAGCATGGCCAGCATGGTGAAACCCTGTCTCTACTAAAAATACAAAAATTAGCCAGGTGTGGTGGTGGGAGCCTGTAGTCCTAGCTACTTGGGAGACTGAGGCAGGAGAATTGCTTGAATCTGAGAGGCAGAGGTTGCAGTGAGTCGAGATTGCACCACTGCACTCTTGCCTGGGCGACAGAGCAAGACTCTACCTCTTAATAAATAAATAAATAATGGACTGCAACAAAATGGAGATCTATGAAATGATTGGCAAAGAATTCAGAACAATACTTATAAAGAAGTTCAGTGAACTATAAGAATACATGAAGAGAAAATTTAACGAAATTTAGAAAACAATTAATGAAAACAGCAACAAGATTGACAAAGAAATAGAGACAATAAAAAAGAACCAGATAGAAATTCTAGAGATGAAGAATTCAATGACTGAACAAAAAAAATCAACAGAAAACTTCAATAGCAGATTCAAACAAGCAGAAGAAAAAAAATCAGTGAGCTGAAAGACAGAACATCTGAAATTATTCATTTAGAAGAGCAAACAGACAAAAGAATGAAAAATAATGGAGAAAGCCTACAGGAATTATGGGACAATCAAGAGACCAAACCTTTGCATAAGGAGAAGAAAGAGAACAAAGGCCAGAAACCATATTTAAATAAATAATGACTTTCCTAATATGGGGATGTGTGCCAACACCCAGGTACAGGAAGCAGAGAGCTCCAATTAAATTCATCTCAAATTGAGTACATTAAAACACATAATAAAACTATCAAAAATTAAACACATATAAAAATTGTGGGAGCAGCAAGATGTAAGAGATACATCAAATATAAAAGTGCCAATATGACTATCAGTGCATCAGTGGATTTCTCTGCAGAAATCCTGAAGGTCAGGAGAGAATGGAATGTTATAGTCAAAGTGTTGAAGGGGTGGGGGAAACTGCTAACCAAAAATACTTTATCCAGTAAAACTATTTTCCCATATTGAGACAATAATAAAAATTTTCTTATACAAACACCCAAGCTTAGAGAGTTCATCATCACTATACTTGCCTTATAGGAATTGCTAAAGGGAGTTCTTTAAACCAAAGCAAAAGGCTGCTAATTAATAACATGAAGTATAATAAATCACAAAACTCTATAGTATATGTAGAGCAGAGCCATATTCAAAATACTATAGTTCTGTAATGATGGTGTGTAAAACTATTAATAAAAATTGTAGCTAAGATAGATTGCCAAGATATATACATTATAAAATGATGTAAATTTTGACATCAAAAACATAAAATATGTATGTGGAGGGTGGAGAGTGTAGCGTGCTTATAACTTTCTGTTGCCTTAACACCCATTTTTGAATGTGAGTTTAACTTTTTATTACCAGAAATAGGGCCCAGTCACCCTTGGCACAGTTTCCTATATTATACTCACCTAAATGGTTTCAGCCAGTGACCAGAGATAAAAACTTACAGGCATCTCTCCCATGTAATAGGCTGGGCTCCCAGCTTTTCTGTCACTTATTTTAAATAGACCCCTCAGACATTTCCCTGTGAATTCTGAGTGCCTACCTCTCAGTCACTACATGACCTCCTGGAAATAATGACTGCTTGCTTTAAAACCACCAGTTACAGCTCCCCACACGAAAACTGTTTGGATGATGGCCTGGACCCAATAAAGGCATTGACACATGGGTCCCTTTTCTTTCTCTCTGCCAGAGTCCCCTGACCTCTATGTGGGTAAGGCTTCCTGACATGCCATATACCCTCCAGGGTCTGTGAGTACTAAAATCTCTTAAACTATTATATGGTGGTTGTGTCACTGAAGCCTCATCTGCAATCTGACCCCTGACTGTGAAGCCACCCAAAGGAGACTCATGCAGGTGAATCCCTGGGTGATGTTCTTCTGTCTGGATATCTGGTAGCTGCTGAAAACAACAGCTATCAGCTAAGCTGATAGAGAAACTCAAAGAGTTTTATCCAAAACAATTGATGTAGAAGGTATGATTATAGTCAAAGCTTGGATACAATTTCATTGTCTGCTCACTGGGAAGGGGTGACTTATTTTCCGTATCACATGGTACAGTTGGTATCTGATGGCACTACTACTTGCCAGTATCCAATCAGGCTATTTCGCACTGCTGCCTACATCTGCTCTCAGGTGTTGCCTTGGGGATTTGCTTGAAATTGTGGTGGCTGTAGACAGCTCTATGATCCATTAAGTTCTTCTGAAGCTGTCAGAGAGCAAGTCCCAGTATAAGCAGGGTGCGTTTCCCTTTGTGACATCATCAACTTTTCTTGGGATCTCGAAGGACCCTATGCAGCAGGTCCCTATCTGAATGTGTGTTGCTCCCTGTGGCAGGTACACTGTTTCAGTGCCCTGGGATCTCTGTAGTGGTCAGTAATGTATTGACTATAAATGGTGAAGTCCTAGTATCTTGCTAGAGTGAGCTGGCCAGGGTGGTGGAGCTCTACCACCATTTCCCAGGTTATAGACAGGGGCCACAAGGTTCCAGGGAAGCAGCAATGACCCCTCAGTAATAGTTGGAAAGTGTAATATGACACTGGGCTTCACTGTGTTGGTGAAGAAGAGCTGGGGTAAAAGGATAAAATTGCCTAACCGTAACGTAGGTCAGAGGTAACTTCACCTGAATCCTCAGGGTGTCTAGCAAGACTGAGTGCTGTGAAGGCAGGTGCCTCCTTTGTTACGCATTCCTTGCTGCTGTCAGTCCTTGTTCCCTAAGCCCCTCAGAGCTTGATTTGGACACCCAGGAAATGGAAGTGGCTGCCTGTGTGACTGGTACACATGGAGGATAACCCCAGTTTTTTCTGGTAAAAACCCGTAAGGTCAAAACACAGAAGGCTATTTGATACCACGAGGAGTTTGTCTGGTAAATATTCAAAGCAAGACAAGAAAGAAAGAAAAAAAATTAAGCCACCTAGAGATACAAGGTGTTCTAAAGATCATCTCAGTGTACAGGGTTTTCCCAAGAGATAGGTTACTGCCTAGTGACCATGGCCCCTTTCCTGCTCTCTCTTTTTCTCTTGTCAACCACAGATACTCAGACCCTCAGTTCCAAGTAGTGAAAAACCTTAAAAAAAAAAAAAAACAAAAACCAAGAAGGAAAAACAGCAAAAAAGACACTACTGCTTTGGGTGGGCCACAAATCTATCACCACCACCACCACCACCACCAACAGCAACAATAAAAGAACTTTAAACTTTAAGTGCTGAGCAAACCCCAGGTCTAGCAAACAAAATGCTAACTCTAGATTGCTTATCAATTTATGGGCAAACCTTTGGTTAAAAGAGGAAAATAAAGGGTAATTAAATTAATTACCTTTATGTGTAGAATTTGAATACATATATGTGCAAACACACAATATTTCAATATAAATATATAGTAAATAAATTACATATATATTTTTCATAATTTGATTTCATTGGAAAGTCAAACTTCATATACTAAAGAATTTTTGTTAGTAACAAAAATGATAAAGGGCACTGATTGGCTTTTGTGCCTCTACAAAAGAGATTTTAACTAACTTTTAACATTTGCTAAAATGCACTAATTGATCAAAATGAATGGGTTTAATTAATACCAGAACTCAAATTATAGTTACTTTTGGGGGTCCCACTAAATTTAAATATTCTACTTCTATATTTTGTATAAAATACAAAAATGAGTATTCCTCAATTTAACTATGGCCATGCCTACATTTCCCATAATCATCTACCCCACTGCTATAACATATTCTATGTTGGACTTAGATTATATGATACAGTAAGTAATAAATTTAAATTAAAGTAAGTTTTTGGCACTTACAAATTGGATTGAAAAAATGGGACCCCATAAACCCCCCAGTTAATAGTTAATACGGCCCTACGTAAGTTGAAATGAGTTCCTTAAGGATTAAAACTAATTATATAAAACCTAATTATTAAAGGGATAATTCTCCCTACTGCTTTTCCATTTAGCGGCCAATCTTTCCCTGTTCCCAAATCTGAAAAAAAAATATGTATATGTACACATACAAAAGGTGCCGTACTATAGACTACTACAACCTTAATACTGTGATCCTATTCATTAGGACCTCTATACTCAGTAACTAATATTATTAACATTGTTGATTCAACCCAATCAACCTCTGGTTCATAGTCTGCTCTTACAGATTTGGCTAACCTGTTCCATTCAGTTTCTATTTCTACATCCTTTCACAGCTGCAGTTTGCCTCTGCCTCTGAAGAAACACAATGCGCCTTTCTGGGTTACCCGTGGGATACCTCCCAACAGCTTTGTCATCACATACAATATTTGCAAACAAGATCTTAATGGCACCCACTTTCTCCAGGAACACAGGTATGACATTACATTAATATCTTCCTCCAAGGAGATTCATTGTGTACAACCATTAAGGTCAGTTAAGTCCAATATTTCTTAGTACTTCTGAGTTCTGGTGGCAACATATTCCTCCTTTACAAATTTTACTTCTAGATTAAAATCAATACGCACTCCTGTGAGTGCCCTCAAAAAACTCCTTCACTGTAGAGTCTTTGAAAACCTTTTGGCCTCGTGAAGTGGCTCATGTCTGTAACTCCAGCACTTTGGGAGGCCGAGGTGAGTGGATCATTTGAGACCAACCTGGCCAACATGGTGAAACCCCATCTCTGCTAAATATACAAAAATTAGCCAGGTGTGGTGGCACATACCTATAGTCCTAGCTACTTGGGAGGCTGAGGCAGGAGAATCGCTTGAACCTGGGAGACAGAGGCTGCAGTGAGCCAAGATCACGCCACTGCACCCTAGCCTGGGAGACAGAGCAAAAATCTGTCTCAAAAAAGAAAAAATGAAAACCTGTTGTAATGCTTCCAGGAGTCTCTGGACAACTGATAACTGCCATTGGTTGCCCCAGGGCTTCTTATGCAAGATATCGCCCCTCTTAGCTTTATGCTATACACTATTAAAACAACAAATGCCTGGCTCCCAACAGGGATCTCTTGAAAATATAGACTTTCACAAACCCTAAATCTGTGAATCTCCATACCCAACTGCTCATTATGCTTTAAGTAACAGGAATGACACCCTACAAACTTGGCATAGCTACCAAGGTCTCTCTAAGAGGAGCCAAACCTGGGTCTTCTGGTGTATGCTACCGGAAGGAAGGGTGGCTACCCTGGTCCTCAGTCCCTTCAAAGATGCCAGGGTGCTGGAGGAGGTCATCCTTACCCTATACCCCTACTCTACCTGGGAAGCCCATTGGGAATAACTGAGTAAATGATAATGAGAGTTGGCAAACTATGTGGACAGCACTGCTAACCATCATACATCATGATGGTTAGAGTTGGCAAACTATGTGGACAGTACTGCTAACCATCATACATCATACTTAGTGGAATGTTGCTTCTTTCCATCCCTTAGCCACAATGTCCCTGTGTTAGGCCATTTTTTTACATCGCTATAAAGACTGGGTAATTTATAAAGAAAAGAGATTTTATTTTGGCCTATAGTTCTGCAGGCTGTACACGAAGCATGGTGTTAGCACCTGCTTCTGCTAAAGCTCAGGAAGCTTACACTCATGGCAGAAAGCAATAGGGAACAAGCATGTCACATGGAAAGAGAGAGAAGGGGGAGGTCCTAGACTTTTTTAAAGAACCAGATCTTGCATGAACTCACTGAGGGAGTTCATGAACTCACTGAGGGAGAACTCAGTTATCACCAAGGGGATGATGCTAAGCTACTCATGAGGGATCCACCCCCATGATCCAGCCACCTTCCACCAGATCACACCTCCAACATTGGAAACAACATTTCAACATGAGATTTTGAGGGGACATGCATTCAAACCATGTCATTAAGTCCCTGGCCCCCCAAATCTCATGTCCTTCTCACACTGCAAAATACAACCATCCCTTTTCAATAATCTCCCAAGGCCTTACTTATTCCAACATTAACTCAATCAAAAGTCCAAAATCTTATCTAAGACTCAAGGCCAAGCTCTTTCCACCTCTGAGCCGATGAAATCAAGAACAAGTTATTTACTTCCCAAATGCAATGGTGGTACAGGTGTTGGTTATACATATCTATTTTGAAAAATCAGCCAAAAAATAAAAAATGGGTGGCAGCAGGCTCCAAGTAAGTCCAAAACCCAGCAGGGCAGTCATTGAATCTTACAGTTTCAAAATAATCTCCTTGGACTCCATGTCCCACATCCGGGGCACACTGGTACAAAGGGTGGGCTCCCAAGTCCTTGGGCAACTCTGTATTGTAGGGTGCAGCCTCTATGGCTGCTCTCACAGGTTGGAATTAATGACCTATAGTTTTTCAAGGCTCAGGATGTAAGTTGCAAGTGGCTCTATTATTCTGGGGTCTACAGGATGGCAGCCCTCTTCCCACAGCTCCACTAAGCAGTGGCCCGGTGGGGACTCTGCAGGGGCTCCAACCTCACATTTTCCTCTGAGAATTGCCATAGTAGGGGTTCTTTTTGGAGACTCTGCCCTGCAGCATGCTTCTTCCTGGGCACCCAGGCACTCCAAAACATCATCTGAAACCTAGAGGGAAGTTGCCACACCTCCTTCACACTTGCGTTCTGAGCACCTGCAGACTTAACACCATGTGGAAACAGCCAAGGCTTATGGCTTGCACCCTCTGGAGCTTTATTCTGAACTACACTTGGGATCCCTTGAGCCAAGGCCGGAGCTGGAGTGGCCAGGATGAGGTGAGCTGTGTCCTGGGGCTAAGCAGGGCAGCAGTACCCTGGGCCTAACCCCTGAAACCACTATCCTCCTAGGCATCTGAATCTGTGATGGGAGAGGCCATCCTGAAGACTTCTGAAATGCCTTTGAGGCCTTTTTACCATTATCTTGAATATTAGCACTTGGCTCCTTTTTAGTCATGGTAATCTCTCTAACCAATGGTTGCTCCACAGCCTGCTTGTGTTCTTATGTTACCACAAGACCAGGCTGCAAATTTTTCAAACTTTTACACTCTGTTTCCCTTTTAAAAATGTTTCATCTTTAAGCCATTTCCTTATTACTATATCTGATTGTAGGCTGTTAGAAACAGCTAAGCCACATCGTAAACACTTTGCTGCTTAGACATTTCTTCCACCAGATATGCTAGGTTATCACTCTTAAGTTCAGCCTTCCACAGATCCCTAGGATGTGAACACAATGTAGCCAAGCCCTTTGCTAGGGCATAACATGGGTGGCCTTTACTCCAGTTCCCAATAAATTCCTCATTTCCATCTGAGACCTTGTCAGCCTGGTCTTCACTGTCCATATTTCTATTAGCATTTTGGTCACAATCATTTAACCAATCTCTATGAAGTTCCACATTTTCTTTTGTCTTTCTGTCTTCTTCTGAGCCCTCCAAACTCTTCCAACCTCTGCCTCTTACCCAGTTCCAAAGCCACTTAACACATCTTTTGTTGTCTTTATAGTAACATCCCAATCCTGGTACCAATTTTCTGTGTTAAGTTATTTTTACATTGCTATAAAAGAATACGTGATACTGGGTAATTTATAAAGAAAAGAGGTTTTATTTTAGTTCACTGTTTTGGAGGCTGTACATTAAGCATGATGCTGGCATCTACTTCTGGTGAGGCATCAGAAAACTTACAATAATGGCAGAGGTGATGGGGAGCCAAAATGTCACATGATGAGAGCAGGAGCAAGAGAGACAAGGGGGAGATCCCAAACTCTATTAAACAACCAGATTTCATATGGACTAACTCAGGGGAGAACTCGGTCATTACCAAAGGGATTATGTTAAGCCATTCATGACGGATCTGTTCCCATGATCCAATCATCTTCCACCAGGCCCCACCTCCAACATTGGGAATCACATTTCAACGTGAGATTTTGAGGGGGCAAACATTCAAACCATATCAGTGCCTAATAAATGATGGAGACCAAGAAACAATGCACTTAGCCAAACTTCAGGCCATTGTGTTTGCACTAGATGCCCTGGTCAACAAATGGTTTCATCTTTACATTTGTTATAAGCTATTAGGCCATTGCTTAAAAATTGTCCCCTTTAAGGCAAAAACAAACAAACAAACAAACAAACAAACAAAAATCTCTGGGAATTTCTTGATTTATAGACACCCAAAGAATAAATTAAAATTACAAATCTCCATATGTTCTGAGGCCACAGTCTAAGGCTTTGCTAGGATATTTCTTACTCCCTTCAAAGTTGCAAACATTACTACTACTAAGAAAAGGCATAAATTTCACTTATTAAAATACATCTTGCTAGGTTCTTGAAAGACATTCAATAGAACTTTCACATCCTTGATAGCTCCCAAATAACTGCTTTAATTGAGACAAACAATGATGCCCTCAAAAAACTTCTTTTCTTTTCAAATTCCAAGACAACAAATAAACTAAGGTTCTCCAGTCTATCCCAGGCCTTAACTACCTTTATATACGTTTTTGATCTTGCCCCCATCCCACTAACACTGGAAGCCAGATGGAGGACTCATATTCTCCTAGGATTCATTACAATAGATTGTCCCACAGACCAGGTATCTATTCGTATAACCAGGGACCCATTTAAACTTAAACTTTCACCCTGAACAAAACCTTGTCAGGGGTAGCTGCACATTATTCTATTGATTATTGGTCTTATTACTGCTACTGGTTTGGGTACTTTTATTGGTTTACAACCAGACATCCAAATCCTTCAGGAAATGAGTGTTTCAACCAATTATGCTAAATACTGTGTCCTACATTAACACAAATGTGTACCCACTTGAAAAGAATACCCAGTTCAACATTCCAGATGACATTGACCTGGCCCAAAATCTCTCCACTGAGATGACATTACCTCAGATGACATCGTCTTAACCCAAGGTCTTGATATTGTAGATGACTTCACCCTTTACACTAACCTCCACTAAGGGATGCTCACAGACTGCCTTTCCTAAGGCAGAAAATGGACCCAGCATATTTTTACATATCCTTCTAAATTCACTGTCTGCTTATCCCCTGATCCTGGTATACTTCTTCTCTGGTCAGATATATACCCTCACACTTCTATACCTAAAGGGAATTCTGGTACAGGTTACTAAAATTAATGGAGATTATTGCTTTCCCCAAGAGGCACCAATTCTATGTCATTAAACTCTTTAACTCCCTGGGGAGAGGACTTACCCACCCTCTGATGTCTTTTTCTGCCACCTATCTCCAGCTTTCCACCCCAATCTCTTGCTCTGTGTCTCCACGCAAAACTACTACAACTACTCTTTTCCCTCACAGTCAATAAATATCCACCACTCAACTCCAATTACCTTACTTTTGAGTTTGAATCTAAGACATCATGAGATAAATTGCACTGAATGTTAATAATTTTACATTGCTTCAGTATTCCTTTTAAAATATAAATTTATTAATACTAGAAGCAGGGTTCAGGCCACCTTGACCCAGTTTTCAATACTGTATCCCACTTGAATGGCTCTAGCCAATGACAAGATATAAAAACATAGAGGCATCTCTCCCATCTAGTAGGCCAGGCTCCCTGCTTTTCTCCCACTTCCTTTAAATGGATCATTTAGACATTTGCTAAGGAACTTAAAGTGATTACCTCTCATTCACAATGTGACCTCCTGAAATTAGTGCCTATTTATTTTAAACCTACTGATTAAAGCTCTCCACAGGAAATTTGGATAATTCTGTGGGTCCAATAAAGGGATTGACCCAAAGGTCCTTTCTCTCTCTCTCTCTTCTTGCAGTCCCTGACCTGTGTATGTTTGCATAGAGAGGGCATGCTAGGTACCCCCCAGGATATGTGAGTATGAAAAATCTTTAAGCTATTGCATTCTGATTGTGTCATTAAACTGCACCTGCAATCCAATCCCTAACAGTGAGACCACCTAGAGGAAACTCGTACAGGTGGATCCCCTGCTAGTGCTCTTCTGTATGGGCCCCTGGTGGCTGCTGAAAACAGTAGTTATCAATGAGTTATTAAAGAAATTCAAAGAGTTTAAATGAAAACATGGAGTAAAATGTACTGTTGCTGTATCAAAGTTAGTTAAGCCATCAAAGTTAAGTTGTTATCAGCTTGAAATAGAGTGTCATAAATATGAGATGTTCCATGTAAGCCTCATGATAACTACATAGCAAAAATCTTCAATAGAAGCACAAAACAAAACTAGAAAATATTCAAAGCATACTACTATTGAAAATCATCAAATCACAAAGAAAGAAAGAGAGGAAGAAAGAAACAAATTCTTAATGAAACAACCAGAAAACAAGAAAATGGCAGTAATAAGTTCTTACCTATCAATAATTATCTTAAATGTAAATAAGTTAAATTGTCCAATAAAAAGAAAGAGGGACAGAATGAATAAGAAACAGCACCCACTTATGTGCTGACTACAAGAGACTCACCTAAATTTTAAGGACACACATAGAGTAAAAGTGAAGGGATGGAAAAAGATATTCCATGTAAATAGAAACCACAAGACAGCAAGGGTACCAACCAAATAAAACAGACTTTATGTCAACAACCATCAAAAGAAGGGCATTACATAATGATAAATAAGCCAAATCCTTAAGAGAATATAACAATTGTAAAAATACATTCACTCAACATTAGCACACATAAATATATAAAACAAATAATAAAATATCTGAAGAAAGAGACAGATTGCAATACAGTAACAGAAGGAGACTTCAATACCTCACTTTCAACAATGAAAAGACCATCTGAACAGAAAAATGATAACTAAATATTAGACTTGAGCAGCACTTTAAATTAAATGGATGTAATAGACCTATATGAAACAGTCCATGCAGTAACAACAGAATAGATATTATTCTCAAGAACAAATAAAACATTTTCCAGAATAGAACACATGTGAGGGCACAAAAATAGCCTCAACAAATTCAAGAAGACTGAAATTATATCAAGTATCATTTTTTTCCCCACAATAGTCTAAAACTAAAAATCAGTAAGAGGAATTTTGGAAAAACTACAAATACACGGAAGTTAAACAAAATACTCCAAAACAATCAATGGGTCAACAAAGAAATTAAAAGAAAAATTTTAAATATCTTGAGATAAACAAAAATGGAAACAAAACAAACCAAATTTATGGGATACAGGAAAAGAAAGTATAAGAGGAAAGTTTATAGCAATAAATATCTAGACAAAAACAAAACAAACTAAAGCAAAACAGACATATCAACCAGCAGACTGGTTGAAGAGAGCCCAGAAATAAACAAATGCATGCATGCACAGTTGATTGATTTTCAACAAAGCTGCCAACAATACACGGTGGAAAAAGGATAGTCTCTTCAATATATGGTGGTGAAAAAACTAAATACCCACATGAAGAACAACACTGGGCCCTCATCTCACACCATAAATAAACTAAAAATGGATTAAAAACTTAAACTGAAGACCAGAAACTGTAAAACTACTAGACAAAACACAGGGGGAAAACTATACATTTGTCTTAGCAATGATTTTTTGGATTTGACACCAAAAGAACATGCAAAAGTGAAATAGACAAATGCAGTTATATTAAACTAAGAAGCTTCTGCATAGCAAAGGAAACAATTAACAATGTAGAGAAAAAACATATGGATTGGAATAAAATATTTGCAAGCCATACATCTGATGAAAGGTCAATATTCAAAATACGTAAGGAGATCAAACAACTCAATAGTAAGAAGACAAAAAGCCCAATTTAAAAATGGGCGGGGGACCTAAATAAGCACTTCTTAAAGGAAGACATACAAATGGCCAACAGATATATGGAAAAAATACTCAATATCACTAATAATCAAGGAAGTGCAAATTAAAATCAGAATGAAATATGATCTTGCATCTGTCAGAATGGCTATTATCAAAAAGATGAACAATAACAAGGGTTAGTAAGAATGTGGAGAAAAGGAAACCCTGGTACACTGTTGTTGGGAATGTAAACTGGTATGCAAAACTATATGGAAATTCCTTAAAAAACTAAAAATAGAATTATATGAGGCAAAAATTGTATTTCTAGGTATTTGCCCAAAGATTTGAAATAAGTTTGTTGAGGTGTGTGCACTCCCATGTTCACTGCAGCAGCCAAGTCATAGAATCAATCTAACTGTCCATCAACAGATAAATAAATAAGGAAATGTGGTTTATATACACAATGGAATACTCTTCAGCCTTATGAAAGAAGGAAGTTTTGTTATTTGCATGTATGCAATTGGAGAACATTATGATAGTTGAAATATGAGAGGCCCAGAAAGACGAATACTGCGTGTTCTCAACTGTATATGGTATCTTAAAAGAATTGAACACATAGAAGTAGAGAGTAGAAAGTGGTTATGGAGGTTGAGGGATGGGGGAATGGGGAAATGATGATCAATATGGGTTTGTTTTTATATCTATTGCACAGTGTGATGGATATATTAATAGTTGATAATGGAGCATTCTACATTTCAAAATTTCTGAGAGTAAATGTCAAATGTTGTCACTACCAAAAAATGTTAAGTATTTGAGGAAATGGATGAGTTAACTTGTTTGGTTTAATTATTCCACATTGTATTCATGACTCATAACATCATATTGTACTCCACAATTTTCTACAATTATAAATTGTAAATTTACAATTCTACATAATGAGAAAAATGAATAAATGCCTTGTCTTAGTGTTAGGAACAAATTAGGAGATTTGTCTTAGATTTGTGTTAGGAGCAAATTAGACAGATTTTTCCTAAAACCTCCAGCTAGTTTTGAAATCACTGTATTTTCAAAAAAATGCACCTATAATAGTCATTTCCTTTTTATTTAATAGTATTATACTATTCTTCTATGTAACATTTTGACTTTAGGATACTGCAGTATAAATAAGATTAGATAACTTTAATTTTATGTGTTATTATTTATACTCTGCATTATTAAAAATACATAAAGGGGCTAACTTATAAGATGGAGGTACCAATTTTTTTAAGCAAGAAATTAAAGGAAAATAAGTACGAAAACTGAGATAAATCCAGTGGTAATATTTAAACATAAAATGCATTACATAATATCCAATATACTTGACTGAAAATTTAACCTCAATTTTCCTGTTAATACAGAAAACATTTAAGAAGGATTTTATTCCTTATACTGTAAGATTTTTCCTATGCATCTTACTATAAGCTTATAAGAAATATATATTTCCAACATGGTATATTTAACAAAAGTACAAAATAGTGAGAAAAGATTGTGAAATCAAGTATGAAAGCAAACTAAATTTTCATCAAAGCATAACCTAAATTATTTTTGGTGTCCAACTTTTAGGTGGTATGATATGTCTCCTGGTTGTATGAAGAACAAATGAAGAGAATATTAAACTGGACATTTGTATATTTTTGGGGTAATATTTATTCAGCATCCTTCATATGCCTTGAGATTATAGGAAATACTATTACAATAAATTTTTCAGACTGATTGACTAGGTTCCTGAGGAATTATAAGTAAATATTCAATATAAGCTGAATATATCTAGTTATCTCTATAAAACATATTGGAATGCCAATGATACTGGCCAATTGGAAGAACATCCAAAGATATATTTGGATAATGATGCCCCTTTCTTTTTCCATAAGTCATGCAAATATTCTCTCTGTTCTCAGATGTTAGTTAAAATAATGTTAACAATATTTATTGAGTAACAGTTAAGTGTCACAGTATGTAGTTGCTACAGTTGATATTAAGAAAGAGTAAATCCATAACTTAAGGTGCATATAATATAGTAAAGGTATAAGACAAATAAACTTAAGAATGTAATATACAATCTAGTAAGGAAAGCTGTCAAGAAGTATGGACAATGTCTGATAGAGTGCAGGTGAGGGAAGGATGGCTTCTTTTGAGGGACAGAAAAAAAGGTTTCATGGAAGAGGTGATATTTGAAATGGGTCTGGAAGAATTGATATGATTTGAACCAGAGCATAAAGGTGTTCCATGCAGAAAGAATGCTATCATTCTAAGAACCCAGGTGGCATTCAGTTCTCTTCACATCCTTAACTCTCTGTCCCCAGACCCCAAAGAAGCAGTCAAAATAGGAAAAGTAATTTCATTTCTGCTCTTATTTACAGAGCTTTAGCCTGCATCTCACACTCTCCAGTTTGAAGCATGTGTCCTGTCCTCTCTTGGTGTGCCTGGCTTCATTAAGGAATCCTCATTTTTGTAGCACTCATTAAATTGACAACTTACTTGGATGGCCTGCATGACTTTTCTCATCAGCAACTTTGAGAGTTGCTCTGACTCAAATCACTTCCTAGTGCCCCAGCAGATGCCTATTGATAAGATTACAAGGGATACCTCTTCTCTGTTCCTCTCCCTTCTTTCTCCCTGAACCAGGCATATAACATCCCACACTCCAGACTAGTTGACTCCAGGGCCCTAATTTTCTGCCTGTCTGGGGTCAGGATAAGATAATAGGAAAGCACCATATAACACAGGAACTGTGAGTAATCTAGTTTACTAGGAACAGGAGATGCACTCAGGAGATTGGTAAATTGTAGGCTGGAAAGATAATCTAGGCTCATATTGTAGAAGTTGTTGAGTGACAAGCTGAGAAAATTTTATTTGATTTGATAAGAAATGAGAATCCAATGGAGGATTTTGAGCAGAGCTTACTGTTTGCATTTAGCTCTCTCTCTCTCTCTAGGTACTGGGTATGTGTATGAGTGTGTGTGTTCTTCATGATATATTCTTATAGGACAAAGAATAGGGTCTGTTAGATTTTCTTTGTATAGTGCCACTCACAACTGTGTGCATATAAGAAAGGCTTTGTGGAGATGAGGATGATGAGGAAATTTGGGAAAGTTTATTAGACCACAGTGCTTTGCAAAATGTCACATTCATAAAGGCTCAAGCATTCTTGAGAGGGAAACATAAAGATTATCAAAGAGAAAGAAGGCAATGCCAGTGAAAACGGAATATGTATTTACCCTGTGGAAGTCTTTAGTTTTAACTGGCAGAGACTAGATGGAAACTGAAACAAATCTCAGAGTTTCATGCTCTGCTGACAGCAGAGATGTGGTTCAGTTAGCTTCTTGCCGAGTGTTTAAAGGATGCTGAAACTCTTCCAGTTTACAGTACATTTGGCAGCTCCCTGTTGGATAATCTTTTTTATGTGTATTCTGTTTAGAAGTGAATTCTACACCAGTTATTTTAAGTAGTATTTTTTAAATCTGTTGCAATGTTAATTATAGCAAGGACAGCAGCAACACAATAATAATAGGCTGATGGGAATGTTGTATTTAATGAACCAAGGAAATATCCACCAGGGCTGTATAGAAATGGCAGTGGACTGAAAATAATCAAATATGAATGGGTTTAGGTAGCCAATGGCACTGACAGCTTATGAAGCTGAACACCAGATTTTTTTTTTTCCTGCTGTAGTTTATGTGAGAGTCACTGAAGAAAAAAACCCTTGGCATGGTTATATTTTCTTGTGGAATGTAACTAATTTCACAGTGGAATAATTTTGACAAGAGTTCTTAGTTTCCTTCCATATGTTTTATTTCATTTTTTTAAAAAAGAGGTCTTTGTCCTGGCACATTTGAGTGCTATTGAGCACCATAGAAAAACTGTTAATTTTTTGTGTAAAAAAAAAAAAAAAAGGTGAGTCACAGTAAATTGCTCTTACACAATTGCATGCTAGCATGAAGACCTCAAAACCAAACAAAGCAAGAGGCCATCTTGACTCCTCATCAAGCTCTGAAGCAAAGAGAAAATGATAGATGAACATTTAATATTAAGTTCCACACCTTCCCTCTGCCCCTGTAGACCAGGTGTATAACAACCTTTGTTTTAAAGACAGGTGGAGGAGTTACTGTATTTTCATTCAAATACATAAACATTTGAAAAGCAATAGCAGGAGAATAAGTGGCTGAAGTTATAGAAAATAAAATAATTTTTACCCTTTTCCTGTAAAAAGATATCCTAACACTTGTATGTACAATATGTAAGGAGGAAAATAGAGAATACCTAGCAGTAGTACTGATTGATGTTGGATTTTTTTTGAAGAAGTGGTCTTTCATTTCCTTGAATTTTCCATTGATTTACCTCAAAGTAGCATTTCGAAATAGCTTTCTGGGACTAGGGATCTTGGCATGAAATCTTCAATATGTTCTAGGATGCTTTATTCTGGTACTTATTTATCTTATAGATTAAAAAGAAACTTAGAGCCTTAAATGGTTGGTTATGTGAGCTTGCCTCTTCCACCTCCACCCCATACACATGAACACACACACACAGGCGTGCACACACACACACACACAATCTTTTCCTGCTGGTACTTTTAAATTATACTCCAAATAAAAACCAATTGTCAGGCCTCTGAACCCAGCCCTGCACGTATACATCCAGATGGCCTGAAGCAACTGAAGAATCACAAAAGAAGTGAAAATAGCCAGTTCCTGCCTTAACTGATGACATTCCACTATTGTGATTTGTTCCTGCTCCACCCTCACTGATCAATTGACCTTGTGACATTCCTTCTCCTGGCCAGTCTCAGAAGCTCCCCATCAAGCACCTTGTGACCACCCCCCCACTGCCCACAAGCGAACAAACATCTTTAACCGTAATTTTCTACTACCTACCCAAATCCTATGAAACTGCCCCACCCCATCTCCTTTTGCTGACTCCTTTTTCGGACTCAGTCCACCTGCATCCAGGTGCTTAAAAAGCTTTATTGCTCACACAAAGCCTGTCTGGTGGTGTCTTCACTCGGATGCACATTAACACCAATCTACTGAATAATTTCTGCTTGTTGTAAAGGTAGAAAATAATTTTTTTCTCTACTTTTTCTGAGTTCTTAACTAGTCCCTCCAGTAGCAAAAGATAGATTAAGAGGAGAAAAACAAATAGAAGTTTATTAACATTTATTCCTTAGATATACATTCATTCTAGATATTCAGAAAAATTAGTCAATCTCAAAGATGTGGGCTTAGTTCAAGTTTAAATATCATCCTCTGCTGAAAAAAAGAAAAAAGAGAGTTGGAGGATGAGTAATGTGGAAGTAACCAGGAAAAGCATGGAAAACAAAGGTAAGGTTTGTTATGCAGATTGAAGTCAGTGCCTTGTCTATTAATAAGCATCTCTAATGATTTAAAGTCATTTGCTCCTGGTGCAGAGAGGAAGACACACTTATCAATGGAAATTTTCTTTATAAGTGTGAATTTCCCTTTACAAAAGGGTAACCTGTTCTCTATTTTTAGAGCTTCTCATGTATCTGTGGTATCTTCAAATAACCAGCTGAAAATAATCCTTATGCTAAAGAGTCACATTTCAGGGTGGCATATTCTGGTCTCCTACATAATTGTTCAACTAAATATCAGTAGAATAGGAAAAAGAAAAAGTAGGGCCACAACAAAGCAATGCCGCAAATGCTGTTAAATGTATCTAATACCAATGTAATCATTAAAATTTAACATGAATAAGCCCAAAAGAAAAAATAAGCAAACAATAATTCATTAAAAAAAATTGTGGTTGATGTTCAGTACCTGGTATTATGCTAATGTACAAGAGGCATGAAAAGTTGAATAAGATACCTGCTCTTGGGACCCTCAAAGTCTGATAGCAAATATAGAAAGAATTATGATATAGTATGGTGAGTTCTATAATAAATTAAACCTGCCTTTGCAAAAATTATAACAGTGAGAAAATTATGACAGTGAAAGAGATCTGACCTAACCAACTTCATCTTGCTTTTAGACTCTAAGCTGCCCTTGTTCATTCCTGGAAGCAGGTCAAACTAACTTTTGGAGGAATTTCATTTATACTTTAACTTTGAAACAAAGATAACAGTTCCTCCTGATACAAAACTCCTCCTGGCCTGGGAACCAGACTGCCTTTGAAAAACTAACAAATTAGCCACAAGATTAGAAATGACAGTTCAGGAGTCAGGCAGCCAGAGACCACAAGATCACCAACCTCCCCAATTGCTCCTATAGACAACATTACTATTGTAAAACCTAAGCTTGGTGTTTGTGGTATTTCTCAGGAAGTACGTTCCAATGGATCAACTGGCGCCACCTAGACTGGTGAACCGGCTCATCTGGTCTTGTCGTCCTCACCCAAGAACCTACTCAGTGCAAGAAACAGCTTCAACCCTCGCAAATTAGCTTTAAAAAACCCTAGCCTCCAAATTTTCGGGAGGTTGCCTTGAGTAATAATAAAACCCTTGTGTCTTGTTTAGCTGGCTCTATGTGTATTAAACTCTGTCTTGTATTTCCCCTGTCTGGATAAATCAGCTCTATCTGGGCAGCAGGCAAGAAGAACTAGTTGGGTGGTTACAAAATGAATAGTTCACAGGCAGTACTGGGGCTCACATCACATCATCCCAAAATATGATTGTAGGAGACCAGAATATACAACCCTAAAATATGACTCTGTGACATATTGATTATTTTGAGAAACTGCAGACATAGAAGTAGCTCTGAAAAGTTGATCTTTCGTAAGAAAAATTGACATCTATAATGAAAATCTCTATTTGTAAGAGTGTCTCCCTCTCTGCACCCTGAAGAGAGGGATGAGTAATTGGAGAAGATATTGACTTAAATCTGCATAACAAACCTTATCTTTGTTTAAGGTGTTTTCCTGGTCATATCATAAGCAGGCCTTTCCCCACATCCTTCTTTCTTTGTTTCCGAGAACAATGGTATGTAAGCCTGAAGTTTAAATGCTTTTCTTTGAGACCTACTCTGGAGAATTACTCATTTCCTAGGTGTCTCATATAAAAATATACATGTTAATAAACGTGTTTGTTTTTCTCCTATTAATGTATCTTTTGTTAGAGGGAGTCCCGCTTGAGAAATATGAATGGTAGGGAAAATTATTTTTTTTCCCCTACAGCAACTAGAAAATAAGGAGGGTTATTAGTAGCAGAGTCAAAAAGAAGAAAGCATACACTGAAAAAAATTGTAACTCATGTAACAACAAAACAGATCTAATTTTCTTAATATGTAGAAAGTTTCCATAAATGAATAAGACTAATTACCTACTAGAAAAATGTGAAAATTATATAAACAGATAATTCATTAAAAAGAAATACACATAACCTTTAAAATATGAAAAGGTGCTGAACTTGAATCATAATGAAAGAAATAAAACATAAAATTACACTGAAATAACATCTCTTACCTATAAAATTGATAAAGATATGTAAGTTTGATACACTGTCTTATCAAGAATGTGGGAGAAATATGCACTTCACATATTGCTTGGGAAAGTATAAATTGGTACAACACATATGGAGGATAACTGAATATATTTATCATAATTTTATACTCTGATGGAAAAATTCCAATTTATTCTGTGAGTATACTAGCATGTTTTTGCAAAATGACATATGTGTTACAGGAAAGGAGTCCCAGTCTAGACCCCAAGAGCAGGTTCTTGGATCTCATGCAAGAAAGAATTCAGGGTGAGCCCACAGTGCAAAGCAAAAGCAAGTTTATTAAGGCAGGAAAGTGGACCGGGCACGGTGACTCACGGCTGTAATCCCAACACTTTGGGAGGCCAAGGCAACAGATCACTTGAAGTCAGAAGTTCAAAACTAGCCTGGCCAGTATGGAAAACCCATCTCTACTAAAAATACAAAAATTAGCCGGGCATGGTGGCGTGCACCTGTAATCCCAGCTACTCGGGAAGCTGAGGCAGGAGAATTGCTTGAACAAGTAGGCGAAGGTTACAGTGAGCTGAGATCGTGCCACTGCACTCCAGCCTGGGCAACAGAGCCAGACTCTGAATCAAAAAAAAAAAAAAAAAAATTAAGTTAAATAAATGAAAGTAAAGTGGTGAAAGGACAGCTACTCCATAGACAGAAGAGGATGTTCCTGAAAGTAAGAGGAGGAACGTGTCCACCTTAGGTACAATGCTTATACATACATACATATATATATATAATATATATATGATAAAAATAGATCTTGGGAAGATGTGCTCTGCTACAAGAGTTTGTGATAAAGGATTAAATTTATTAATTACTATATTTTGTAACAACTGATATTATTATCTTTAAAGCAAAATTAGGAGTGCTTTTGTTCTCCAAATAGTGGGATATCTGGACACTCCCAAGTCTGGGTCTGTTTCCTAAACATTATTAATTTGTTCCCTTAACCATAAACCTCTAGAGGCTAAGGATGCCTCATTTTCTGGAAATGCAGACCAGCCAGTACCAGACTCATTTTCCTAGCCCTCACTCAAAATGGAGTCTCTGTGGTTCAAACGCCTCTGACATATGTACAAGACTATTAATTCCATCATTGCTCATAATAACAAAAGTTAAAAATCATTTAGAGTTTCATAAATAGGAGAGTGATTAAATATACTACGCTATAACCCTGACATAAAATACTATGCAGCTATATGGGAAAGATGCTATACTCTCTGTACTAATATGACAACACCTCTCTCTAAAACACAATCATTTAGTGGAAAAAAGCAATGTACAGAATGCACTGCATAGCACCCTGCCATTTGTGCAAAACCAGAGCAAACTTGTCTTTGCTAATTTATGCATAAATATTTTTGGAAAACACAAAAGTCAGCCAATGAGAAGAGAAAGGGAACAGCATGAAACAATAGTGCAAAGGAGACTTTTCACTACCTGCCTCTATATATGTTTGGATTTTGGACTATGTGAATGCAATAGCTTTTGCAATTGCCTGATAGGATGTTTTTCTGCCAACTGCACACACAAATTCAATTCACTGAGACCACAGCATTGCACTAAAGAAAGAGTTTCATTGATGCAAGGGCTGCTATGCTGAGGTTGGAGTTATTACTCAAACCAATCTCCCCAAAGGCTTGGAGGTTAGGGTGTTTCAAGTATAGTTTGGTGGGCATGGGGCTAGGGAATAGGTGCTACTGATTGGTTGGGGATGAAACCATAGGGGTGTGGAAAATGGTTTTCTTGTGCTGAGTCAGCTTCTGGGTGGGAGCCACACCACTGGTTGAGTTAAGAATCACAGATCTGGGTGAAATTAGCCAGTCATCAGAAATGCAAAAATCTGAGAAAACATCTCAAAAGACCAATCTTAGCTTCTACAACAGTGGTGTTATCTACAGGAGTAATTGGTGAAATTACAAATTGTGTGACCTCCAGAACAACGGCTGGTTATATTTTAGCAGAATTAGGCTCCCTTCATAATCCTAGCCTTAACGCCTTTCATTAGTTTTACAAAGGCTGTTTCGTTTTGGGGAAGGACCATTATCATCCTTGCTTTAAGGTTAAACTATAAAATAAATTATTCCTAAAATTAGCTTGGCCTATGCCCAGGAATGACCAAGTACAGCTTGGAGATTAGAAGCAAGATAGAGTCCACTATGTCAGATTTCTCTCACTGTCACAATTTTTCAAAGGTGGCTTCACTATTTGAAAAAATGAATTTTTTTTTTTTTTTTAAAAGAAAAAGAGGAGGGAATAAATACTTCCAATCTTGGAGGTCAGGAAAGCTTTTAGAAAGGAAGTGGTAGTTGGGCTGAATTTTGGAAGATGAGCAGTTCAAGCAAAGAGGAAAGAGAAATGAATGGCATGAGAAAATACTCAGAAATATGAAAATATGTGGAGGGTCAGCAAAACCATAAAATGACACTTGGAAGGAAGCTTTAAAGAGTGAAAAAGGGAGCAGTGATATATAAAACAAAGGAAGTGGAAAGCTCCAGGAAGGAGGGCATGATCATTAGCATCAAAAGCTGCCAGGAGGTCACCTAAGGCTGCAGCACTCCTGCCGTTTATCTGCAGCTTATCTGCAGTTGGTCTCCACTTTTCTGCTCTTGACTTTTTGCCATTTGACACTGTGGTTAAAGGTGTTGGTTTTATTTCTAGTTTTGCTAACCAGTGATTTGCAGATTCTTTGCTATCCATGTGTTTCTTTGTCAGACACTTGGATAATAAAAAGGTAACAGATGTAACAGATGACTTTAAAAATGTTTAAATCTATTTTGTGAGAAAAATTGCATCAGCTAAAGAGTTTGTGGACAATTAGAATACAGTATACCTAAAAATGCAACATAGTACAAATAAATTTATGACTTTCATAGCACTTAGTTTTTTAAGATATATTACAGGGCTTATTGAGTGGTAATCAAATGAGGTAACACATGTAATAATAAACCATCATGGAGTACGGTATGAATAAAAGGAATACTGATGAAGACAATAATGACAATGTAAACATGATAATCTTGTATCGAAGGGAACATTTCACCCTAGTTCTGTTTTCCTTTGTGCTTAAGCCTGTTCCTCCCCATGCTTTTTCTTCAGAACGTTCCATAACTGTGTGGTTAAATGGATAAAACTGGCCAGAATTCCAAAAAAAAAAGCTTCATGAATGTATGTTGAGAAAATAAGCAAGACATTCAGGAAATAAGAGGAGACTGGATGATTTTAACAGAAGGAATAGTGTGAGTAGAACTCTAGTCTCTTGAAAGGGAGTGGCTTGTTCTAGCTCTAGGGAAAGGAAAGAGTCTGCAGTTCTGACCTGATCATAAACTAGGGGTGTGATAGTGGCCTGATCATTTCGCCTTTCTCAATTTCAGTTTGATTATCTATAAAATGACAAGATCAGTGGTTTCAAATTTTTCTTTTAGAAGTGCAATTTTATTTTTCTTAGGTAAACTGTGCTTGAAAGACCAGTAGATAGAACAGTGGTAGGAGCTTCTCTGGCTGGAGCAGATATGGGTAACCAGCTGCCCTCTTTCCTCACTGCCTTTTGAGATGGCCTCTGAATGAAGCACCATAATCCAGTAAATGAGGGAATTGGACCATCTTATGGCCCATTCAAGTTCTACGATTTTTTTTTTTTTTTTTTTTTTGAGACAGTCTCGCTCTGTCACCAGGCTGGAGTGCAGTGGCACAATCTTGGCTCACTGCCACCTCTGCCTCCCGGGTTCAAGTGATTCTCCTGCCTCAGCCTCCTGAGTAGCTGGGACTACAGGTGCCCGCCACCATACCCAGATAGTTCTTTTTTTTTTTTTGTATTTTTCGTAGACACGAGGTTTCACCATGTTGGCAAGGCTGGTCTCAAACTCCTGACCTTGTGATCTGCCTACCCCAGCCTCCCAAAGTGCTGGGATTATAGGCATGAGCCACCGTGCCCGGCCTGTAGTTTTTAAAATTGTCCATGGCTTTAGTATTCTGAGAGCACTGAAAGGTGATTAGTCAAAGGATGAGATTATTCTAAGAAACATTTCTTAATGTTTTCTTTGATAATCTCAGTAGTATTTCATCTTTGGATTATAAAAAAGCTATTTCCTTGGGCATCATGGTGGTCTAGGAACCCCAATAACCTTACTGAGATACCTATATACCAGTCTCAGAATCTTATAACTGAAAGATACATGAGTTGGCAGTTATATATTATATAAACCTCAAAGGCAAAGACAATGCAAGCTGTTTAAAAGTCTCAAGTTAATATCAAAGTATGCTTATTGGCATTATATTATTCCCCTATAATATATGCACAGGAAAATAAATTATTTTATAACAGAGGAGTAACATATCAAAAAGCTAATTTTCCTCACAGCATAGACAGTTCTCCATATTTCATTATGTCACATGCACAGTGAAAGGTTATTGTGTTGGTGTGTTAGGGTTCTCCAGAGAAAGAGTCAATAGGAGATATATATATTATTTCCTATTATATATGTAAGTATATATACATAAATATTTAGGTTGGTGCAAAAGTAATTGTTTTGGACATTATTTTCAATGGCAGTAAGGGTTTTGGACATTACTTTCAATGGAAAAACCTCAATTACATTTGCACCAACCTTATACACACACACACATATATATGGGATTTATATATATATAATTATATACATATGAGATTTATTATATTAAATTGGCTTACTTGATTATGGAGTCTGAGAAGTCCCATGAAGTCCCACGATCTGCCATCTGCAAGCTGGAGACCCAGGTTGTAATTGGAAGGCCTTAGAACTGGAGAGCCGATAGTGTACATTCCAGTCTGAGTCTGGAAGAGCACTGAGAGCAGAAGATTGATGTCTCAGTCCCAGCAGTCAGGCAGAGATTGAATCAACCTTCCTCAGCCTTGTTTCATTTAAGCCCTCAATGGGTCGGACAATTCCCACCCACATTGACGAGGGTCATCTGTTTTACTCAGTTCACCAATTCAAACACTAATCTCTCTCTCTCTCTCTCTCTCTCTCTCTCTCTCCCCCCCCCCAACCCACATTGATGAGGGTCATCTGCTTTACTCAGTCCACCTGTTCAAATGCTAATCTCTCTCTCTCTCTCTCTCTCTCTCTCTCACCCACATTGACGAGGGTCATCTGCTTTACTCAGTTCACTGATTTAAACGCTAATCTCTCTCTCTCTCTTTCTCTCTCTCTCTCTCTCCCCCCAACCCACATTGACGAGGGTCATCTGCTTTACTCAGTCCACCTGTTCAAATGCTAATCTCTCTCTCTCTCTCTCCCCCCTCCTTCCCTTCCTCTCTCTCTCTCCCACCCACATTGACGAGGGTCATCTGCTTTACTCAGTCCACCGATTCAAATACTAGTATCTCTCTCTCTCTCTCTCCCTCCCTCCCTCTCTCTCCCCCTCTCTCTCTTTCTCTCTCTCTCTCAATCTCTGTCTCTCTCTCTCTCTCTCTCCCTCCTTCCCTCCCTCCCTCCCTCTCTCTCTCTTTCTCTCTCTCTCTCTCTCCCACCCACATTGACGAGGGTCATCTGCTTTACTCAGTCCACAGATTCAAATGCTAATCTCTCTCTCCCTCCCTCCCTCCCTACCTCCCTCCCGCTCTCTCTCTCCCCCCCCCCCGCCTTTCTGATACAGGGTCTCACTTTATTGTCCAGGCTGGAGTATGTTCTTGGCTCCCTGCAACCTCCACCTCCCAGGCTCACGCAATTCTCATGTCTCAGCCTCCCTAGTAGCTGGGACTACAGGAGTGTGCCACCACCTCCGGCTAAGTTTTGTGTTTTTTAGTAGAGATAGTGTTTCACCATGTTGCCCAGGCTGGTCTCAGACTCCTGAGCTCAGGCAATCTGCCCACCTCGGCCTCCCAAAGTGCTAGGATTACAGGCATGAGCCACCACACCCAGCCTTCAGATGCTAATGTCTCACAGAAACACCCTAACAAACACATCCAGAAATGATGTTTAATCAGATATCTGGGCATCCCATAAACTCAGTAAAATTGACATGCAAAATTAATCCCTAGTCGTGAAATTCAAAGCTTGAATGTAGTTATGATTTGTACTAAACTTTCAGGCTATACTTAAATCAATTTGCATTGGTTTATTATAGAGAGATGGTACCACCCTAATAGTTTGTTGATTCATATTTCTAAACCTTACAAGGTGTTTAACTTAATGTTGGTAAGCCAGCTTCTTTCTTTCCAAAAAAAAAAAAAAAAAAAAAAAATACATTGGCCCTGCCTAACTGCAATTAACCAATATTTTTAAAGCATTTGCCAAAATTGAGTGTTTATGAGAACTCATGGTGCTCAGCATTCACTTTCTTCAATAAAATCTATTGAAAAAGTCTAACTGTTGGTGAGTGAGGACTGTGGTGGCTTTAGCTGCTTTCTGATTGCTTGGGCAGATGTGTGTCAGCATGCTTTCTCTTTTTCTGGGGAGTGAAGGAAGTCCCCTTATGTGTGTGCCCAGGACTGGCTCCTATTCCTGGAATAAATATCATCATGTTGTGCAGTCCTGCAGTTTCTAGTAAGTGCTGTGCATGATTGGCATGTCCTTCAGAAAGCAGCGAGCCTGGATAGGAGACAGAAGGGAAAGCGAGAATGATATCAATAGCCTCCAAGGGGATTTATTTTAAAGCCTGCCATGTTGTCAACATTGTTTCAATACGACAGCTGAGGTTTTCGCCAAGTATTGAACATCTGACCCCATTTGGCTTGTCACTTTAAGCTGTGCCTTTTTCTAAATGGAAGGGCTGACCCTCCGAGAAACCGTAGTCTGTGTTTGGTTCATCACCAAGTTCAAGATGATTATCTGAAGTTTGTTTGAACCTCAAGGGAGAATAAAATTGAACTGAAAAATCTCACCCCAGCAAATTTCCCCAGTGATTTTTGGCCCTTCGGCTTTTGCTTAGAAATGACATGAAAGCAGCTTTTGTCCCCTGGTCATTTGGGACTGGATGGTAGATTCTAGAGATATCATATGCCATTCTGGTGATAATCCAGCAGGGAAAGAAATGTATTTAATCATTTTTGAAATGAGAAATAGGACATGGAGTTTAATTTCAGCTTAAACATTGTCTAACTTGTGTTTCTTTTGCTGATAGATACTGTCATATACAACAGTTTATGCATTTCAACTTCTAGAGACTGAGAATTTTCCTACTAAAAATTCAACAGCTAGGATAAGTGAAATCTAAGCTTTCAGAAATAGTCAACAAGAATGCAAACTTTGAAGTTAGACTTGGGTTTAAATTTTGACCCTACCACTTCTTAGATAAGAAACCAAGAGCAAATTATTAACCTTTCTGAACTTCGCTCTACTTATCTTTAAAACAAGGTCAACCGTGCCCCCTTTATAGGCCCAAAATAAAGATTATATAACCTCTAAGTATAGTGTCTGGATCTTAGTAAATTCTTTATAAATGGTGACAATTTTTATGTAATAAACAGAGAACACAGTAGATATGTAATATATGCAATAAGCCTGTACATTTGTTTTATTCATATTTGCCACTAGTCCTTCCAAGGAAATAGATCTTACTAAAAACAATAATTACAGTAATGCAATGATACCTCTGGAGGGATATTATTTTACTAAATATTGCCATTTAACTTCATAAATGTTTAAAAGAAAGGAATTGTGTCTTTATACTTCACTGCATATTGTAGGTACTTGCTATGTTTTACTTTGAAAAACTGCCATGCCACGCTATCAACCAATATTTTAACAATTTTTAAATAACAGAACTTTTATGTATAATATTAATAAATGAAAGGCATTTTTATCTTGGAGATTATAATTTAATAAGTTTTGATCTTCAAATTTTTGTCTTCCTAAATGAAGGAACATTATCATTCTTTGAATTGTAAACAGTTATGCCAGGAATGAGGAATAGTCCCAAGCTGGCTGTGGAATTTGCAGTAGTATTGAGATGGCTTAATGTGACATTTGAGGACCAAAATGTGTTAACTAGTTTTGTGGCATTTCAGCTGGACTATGTGGGTAACTTTCCTTTCTAAACATTCATCTAGTGAGATATATATATATATATAAACATTTATCTGGTGATATATAGGTATACACACACACACATATTTGTTGTTGTTGTTGTATGTTTGTGTTTTAGACAAGTTCTTGTTCTGTCACCCAGACTGGAGTGCAGTGGCATGATCATGGCTCACTGCAGCCTTGACTTCCTGGGCTCAAGTGATCCTCCCAACTCAGCCTCCTGAGAAGCTGGAACTGAGTAGCAGGCATGTGCCACCATGTCTGACTGATTTTTAAATTTCCTGTAGAGAGAGGATGTCACTATGTTACTCAGGCTGGTCTTGAACTCCTGGGTTCAAGTGATCCTCCCTCTTCACCCTCCCAAAGTGCTGTGATTACAGGTATATGCCACCGCACTTGGCCAAGATGCACAATTTTAAGTATTTAAAATTTTCTGTATTTAAATTGATAGTTCGAGGCCAGGCAGGGCGGCTCACACCTGTAATCCCAACACTTTGGGAGGTAGAGGCAGAAGGATCACCTGAGCCCAGGAATTTAAGGCTGCAGCGAATTAGGATCCTAGGACTGTGCCATTGTACTTGAGGCTGGATGACAGAGTGAGACCCTGTCTCAAAACAACAACAACAATAATACATTTATAGCTCTAACCATAATTTCCTTTCTTTTTAAATTCTTTAGTTTAATTATATGATTCTGTCAGTGAAATGGGGACGCAGTAAATATTGAGTTAAAAATATTAATTTTAGGGCTGGGCACCGTAGCTCACGCCTGTAATCCCAGCTCTTTGGGAGGCCAAGGCAGGCGGATCACCTGATGTCAGGAATGCAAGAGCAGCCTGGCCAACATGGAGAAACCCTGTCTCTACTAAAAATACAAAAATTAGCCAGGTATGGTCGTGTGTGCCTGTCATTCCAGCTATTCAGGAGGTTGAGACATGAGTATCGCTAGCACCAGGGAGGCAGAGATTGTAGTGAGCTGAAATCATGCCCTGAAATCCAGCTTGGGCAACAGAGTAAGATTCGGCCTTAAAAAAAAAAAAAAAAAAAAAATTAATTTTGATATATTAGGGGAGGTAGCAGAATTTGAGCTATTATACGGGGTACAGCAAAGCTAAACTGCCTGATTTATTGTATGGCAGGAAATGCAAACAAAGTCAATTCCGAAAGTGGTGTTTTGAAAATACTTAGAACAACGCTATCAATGGAATAATAGCTTCTTGGGGAGACTCCTTTGAACAAAAATATCCATTAGAATGGCAGGTAGTTTAAATACATAAACAATTTTATTCCTTTGTAGTCACACACCATGCTGTCTTATTTAAGAACTTGGTGCTTTCTTGAATACTAGCCCTATGCTACTCGCTTTCACTATGTCACTCCAATAGAAAACTGAAAATTATAAAATAAAGCATTAGAAACTCTTTCAAATTTTTTATCAGAAGAAAATTATTTGTTATTAGCAGACAGTGATTATGTCTTCCTAGTCAGCCTTAAATATGAGTCAACTTGGATAGGAAAATAACACGGTAGATGCCTTGATTGCTTTTAGCTCTCTGAAAACAGGCACTTAATTTCCTTCGCAGAAAAACCTTTTTTTTTTTCTTTAAAGTTGACTAGTTAAGTGTAGGAGTAATCAAAGCAGCCAACTCTGGAGCAAAAGGCAGTGACTTACGATTTGGTCCATTTACTTAGTGCACGAATTTGTTTTCTAAACTGTATCAAGGGGTAATAATGGGACTGATCATCATAAGTAGGCCTGTAAGAGGGATGGCATGAAAATATTTGAAACAGATGACTGCACGTGTGTTTAGAAAGACTAGAAGAAAGGCCAGTGTCTTTCAGGTTCTGTGTGTTTCCCTGGGCTTAACTTCAACCTCTCATATTACATTTTTGATTTTTTAAAAATTGTGTGTTCTTAGGAATTCTGAAACTAGACAGTCAACATTTCCGGCTGAACTCAGTTACATGGTAGACATTCTCTGAGCTCATGCATAAGATATTTTTCTTTTCTTTTTAAAGTATCTTATGTCTTAATCCATTTTCTCCTCTGACCTCTGTGAATATTTCAATGAGCTTAATGACTTAAGGAATATAAATTGGACTTAGTGTTTTGCTGAATGTCTAATCATTCTAATGGCACCTAACTTAATCCAAATTTCCCCAAAGAGAAATGACTAAGTTTAGTAGGAAAATTATTTCACTGGTCTTATTCATCACACATAAGACAGTAATATCCTTTCTGTTTTTAATAATAGCATTACTTTGTTGGTAATTACTTCTGTTAATTCCACTGAAGAAATTTTAAAAAATGAATTATACTCTACTTATCTCTTCATAACTGTGTTCTGTTAGTTTCTGAACACTTCTCCATTTAATCAGGGCTGTTTTGAACACCTCTTCTATTCTTATTCTGCTACGAATGCCTGGGTACTTGAAAGGTTAAAAAATAAATAAATAAAACAAATTTAATCATAACTAAAACCTCACTGAATATTTTATTATTTCTACTCTTTATTATGGGTATGATCTCAAAGGGGCCTTGTTTTATCTCTCATAGAAAGATGGAGTTGATAAAGTTGTAATTCAAATTCTGCTAAAGTTAATCTTAAAACAATTAATGTGGCCGGGCACGGTGGCTCACGCCTGTAATCCTAGAACTTTGGGAGGCCGAGGCGGGCGAATCACAAGGTCAGGAGGTTGAGACCATTCTGGCTAACATGGTGAAACCCCATCTCTACTAAAAAAATACAAAAAGTTAGCCAGGCGTGGCAGCGTGCGCCTGTAGTCCCAGCTACTCGGGAGGCTGAGGCAGGAGAATAGCGTGAACCCAGGAGGCAGAACTTGCAGTGAGCCGAGATCGCGCCACTGCACTCCAGCCTGGGCGACAGAACGAGACTCCGTCTCAAAAAAAATATATATATACACACATATATATATATATAGTATATTGCACAATTAGCTGTAGTCTAAATCTCTGCCATGCTTTCTAGTTTACTCTCATAGTGTAATGAACACAAGCAATATAGATCATGTCTTCTATAGGTTATAATAAAATAAAAATAAATGAAATGGCCAGAGAGTATGCAATACCACTGGGATGCATTTTTTTTTTTTTTTTTTTGAGACGGAGTCTTGTTCTTGTCACCCAGGCAGGAGTGCAATGGTGCGATCTCAGCTTGCTGCAACCTCTGCCTCCTGGGTTCAAGTGATTCTCCCTGCTTCAGCCTCCCAAGTAGCTGGGATTACCGGTGTCCGCCACACACTGGGCTAATTTTGTATTTTTAGTAGACACAGGGTTTTGCCATGTTGGCCAGGCTGGTCTCGAACTCCTGACCTCAGGTGATCTGTCCACCTTGGCCTCCCAAAGTGTTGGGATTACAGGCATAAGCCACAGTGCTGGACTGCATTTTTATAAAATTGCTTCTCCTAAATACATCCTGTTAATAGCATGAGGATGCTTCATACCTGTTTTTCTTTCTCTGTGCTTCGGTATTTTTTTCTTTCATTTTACTATTATTAATGTGTACCAAGGAGTAGCTCTTTCAAATAAAATAGAGTAGTTTTTTCTTTTTTTTTTTTTCTCAGCTAGAACTCTTGGTATCTCCTGTTCTCCCCTTGATCCTCTCTCCTTGTACGTCTGCTGTTTCTCAACCACCTCATACAAGGATAAAGAGGTGGTGGCCTCCTTGAGCTTTTTTTTTTTTTTTTTTTTTTGAGACGGAGTCTCGCTCTGTCGCCCAGGCTGGAGTGCAGTGGCCTGATCTCAGCTCACTGCAAGCTCTGCCTCCCGGGTTCACGCCATTCTCCTGCCTCAGCCTCCCGAGTAGCTGGGACCACAGGCGCCCGCCAGCTCGCCCGGCTAGTTCTTTGTATTTTTTAGTAGAGACGGGGTTTCACTGTGTTAGCCAGGATGGTCTCGATCTCCTGACCTTGTGATCCACCCGTCTCGGCCTCCCAAAGTGCTGGGATTACAGGCTTGAGCCACCGCGCCCGGCCCCTCCTTGAGCTTTTAAGAGTCTTTGAATGATTCTTAAATTGCTCAGAGGCTTTTCTCTCCTATCTAGAGTCTTTCAAAACTGTGACTCAATTTTTTTCTTGTTTGTACAATCAGCCCTTTGTCTTTGGGGGTTCCACATCTGTAGAGTCAACAAATCAGATTGAAAATATTTGGGAAAAAAAACTTTCATCTGTACCAAACATTTTCCGGCTTTTTCTTCTCATTCCTTAAGCAAAACAGTATAACGACCATTTACACAGCATTTATATTGTGTTAGGTATTATACATAGTCTAGATATAATTTAAAGTGTATGGTAGTATGTGAGTAGGTTATATGCAAATACCACACCATTTTATATCAGAGACTTGAGCATCTGTGGATTTGGGGATCTGCAGGAGGTCCTGGAATCAATGCCCCAAAGCCCGTGGGTATTGAGGGACAACTGTACTTGGAACTGATATGTGTTGCTTGGAAATTAAAATTCCCAGTCTAAAGCTTTAAAAGTGTCTAGCCTAATACAAATTTCAAGGTCACTTTTTTCTTTTTTCTTTTTTTTTTTTTTTAAGAAAACATACCATTACCTAATATGGAAAAAGAAATAGTTTACAAAGAAAACACACAAATTTGGTCACAGATATTGGGGCAAAGAAATAAAAAGGAAACATGAAAAGCTGAGTTAAAAGGATGTTTTCCAATTTAGAAAAAGAGATTCATCTTCAAAAATCCTTTTGAAAATAGTGCAGAAGCCATAAAGTACATAATTATTTCTCTACTCTAAAAATGGTATATGATTGAACAACAGAATATTCTGGGGGAAAAAAAAACCCATATCACTTCAGTTGTATTTGCGCTTTGTTCTCATAAGCCATTTCCATTTGCTGAAGCCAGAGGACTATTAACCTAGTCTCTGAAATTTTGAAGTGTCCTGAATCCTGTTTTCTGTGAACAACTAAAACTCGATCATATACATAAAGTGAAATTTCAATAACTGAACATATGATCGTAAGATGTTACGAGGGGATGATAATCAACAGAATTAATGAGAGTGTTTAATTTCATGCAGCAATTTTCACAAAAGGTAGAGCGCAACAGTAAACTCCATGAGTTGCATTGTAATCAAGCTCCTCTTGTAATGAATGCAGGCCCTTAATTTATTGAAACTAATTTTGAAATCATGGTACCATACATGCTGTCTACTGTAGAAATAATTTATAAACATTAATTGCAGGAAAGAGAGGATCCATTTGCTTCAAAGAGCCCATCAGCAAGCTGTCCTTCCTGTTTTATCAGTAAGCAAAGCTGAGAGCAAATAACAGATGGGACTGTCCCTTGGTGGTGGCGCAGAGCACGCATGAAATATAGCACAATCTTCCTCCAGTGTGTTATGCTTTTAACAGTGGAAGATCAGAGCAGGAGAGGTGTGGGCCGGGATGAATGACTGTCTCTGATGAAACATTCTTTTCTTCTAGCAAGATTCCTGTAGCAGATTGAGCTCTGGCAGTTGATCTCAGTGGCTTGATAGAGTATCATTATAAAAATGCACCTGGAAGATTCTGTGGAAAAGAGACAAACCTCAGAAGACCAAGGTGAATCCAAGGCCTGATCTGGACTCTTAATGGGGGGTTAAATTCTAGTTCCTTTAATAAGCATGAAAGACACCACAAAACCACAGATAAAGCTGTCATAGACAGCTATATTTGGTACTCATTTATCATTTGTCACAATCACTTCATCCTCTTGCAATATTTTATTCTACTTACTACATCTACAAGAAGGTGAGTAGTTGTGCATTTGATGTGTGTGGGGGGATGTGAGGCTAAAATCTGCTTCTGTTGTTCATATAACCACACTGAAGGCTGTTACTAGGGCTGTGGAAGCTGGATTTAGTATATGTTATTCCTAATGGAAAAATCTATCAGCCTCACTTCAGTGGCTATTATTAAACAGCTTTTTAGTCAGTCAGATAGGAAGTGATCCCCATTTCCACTAGTAGATTCATGCCCCGTTCGTTATCACTGTTCACGGTAGCTTTTCTAAATGTTTTTCACTTATCCTGGGTTTCTAACTCCACCTCATTCCTTCAGCTTTGGACGCTGCTCTTATGTCCTGTTGAACTGAAAATATCAAGGCTGTCTGATCTCCTTTAACAAACAACTGTAACGTGCCCCTCTTTAATTTATGATATCATTATCATCATTAGTTCTTTTCCTGTCTCCTATTTTAGGGAAAGTATTACCCTCTTCTTTTATAAAGTTAATCCACACATGTGCTCTTAATTTTACCCATTTCCATTCATTCTTCAATTATCCCCATAATTACGGAATTCAGTCTTTTTCTCTTAAGTGCATTCTCTGATTGACTTGAATTTACCTCTTATAAAGAAAAGAAACAAAGCATTACTTCCAAATCTGCATTGCCCTTCAAGATACTGTCTCCTCTATTTCTATGAAACTTCTTAAAAGATTAGTCTGTCATCATTAGTTCCTGTAATTGTTCTTCTTTATCTAATTTACTCGTCTCTTTATTGTAGTCTCACTTTCTGCTCCCCAGTCCCTTGAAACTGTTCTATGAAAGCATCTAATTCCTAATCTATCAAACACAATTGTGATCATTTCAGACTATTGGGCATATGAACACTCTTTCCACATTGAGTTTTCAAGTCTTGGCAGAAGGCAGGGCTTCATGTCCAAGGATGAAGAAGAGGTCATATGCTTTGTCTTTCTATACCCAGGCAGAGAGGACACAGGCACAGAGCCTTGGTTTGACAGTCAGGTGGTCCCATCTGGGGGATAGAGGAAAAACGATCCACAGAGCCACAGTAGCAGCAGCAGCAGAGACTGGAACAGAGGTGATAGTGCGAGCTAGAGACTCTGTGGTGTCCCAGTCTAGCCTTTTCCTATGCAGCGTTTCTTGTTGAGAAAACTCCCTCGGTTCCCACTGACTTTCTGAGCCTTCTTGGCTAAGTTTCATATAACTCTGTGAGCTAACTAATATCTTTGCCATAAATTATTTGCTTCCCTTAATTGAAACATATTTGGTTTATCTTCCTTTGAGCTAAAGACCTCAGTAGTACAGAAAATCATACTTTGGATTCAGTTTAATGTAATAGAGTTTTAGGGAAAGTGGAGTGAAAAGCCAGTAAGTGGAATTGATTTTCAGACTGGGGCCAAAAGGAGCGAAATTCCATTTGTCCTTACAGACATGACCCTAGTAGCCCATCCTATGCCACGGTGAAAGAGCTAAATGAACAGTGCCTCTGGTCCCTGTAATGAAAGGCTCTCTTAGAATGAAATGCCTATTCAAGGCAAGGTTTTGGGGAAACCAAGTTGCCACTGTCATTGGAAAGGTAAAAGACTGTAGAGATGCTGGGGATGTTTGGAGGGCACCGAATAGCTAAAAAAAAAAAAAAAAAAAAAAAAAAAGATAAATCATAAGTTAATCTTCTTAAATTATTGATTATGGCAAAGACTGAGTTCCTGGAACTCTCACAAGCCTAACACAGTCTCAATTCTCTCCAATTCTTTCAACCTTTGTGTAGGTGAAAATCAAACTCCAAGTTTGATATTATGATCGCTAAATTGTACTATCAGTTGATTTTAGAGTCTTGCCAGTCCTTGTATGAGAAAGTGAGAGAGAACGGTGCTCAGAAAACTATAGGACTGGAGGATCCTAAGCATCAGAATTAGACAATGTGGGGTGATTCCAAAGCCTTGAACTCATAGCCTTTCCCCGCTCTGTATTGTGTGCTGGAAGCAGCTCTTGCCGGCTCCTGAGATCAACTGCATTTATCTCATCTCTACTCTGTGGCCATGATATGTTCACAATTTGAAGTCAGTTACAAGCATTTGAAATGCCACAAATCAGGGCTGTCCCTAACCCTCTTGCCAGAGAATGGATGTTAAACATTTGCCAGTGCAGCACTCATAAGGGCATCACAGAAGTGCATTCTCCCTTCTTCGATGGAGGTGGCTTTTCTTGCTTGGAGACTGTATTCCCTTTCTTTTTCGGAGGCTGACTTTGCAAGACAGAATCTGTTTACCACTTAGAACCGTGACCACCACCCCCATCCCCATTTATCTCCAGACTTGAACTAGTGGTTAAATCCCAACATGTCTCAGAGGAGTCAAATGCATTATAAAATCTGGGCGAGAAGATTTCTTTCTTTTATCTGATGACAGCAAAACTTGGGACTATGTGTACTAGTGATTGACCTTGCACAGGTAACGTGTAATTTTTCAAAAGAATCAATGTATCACTCTGAGCTTCTATATTGGAAGAGCTACCCAGAGTGGCTACGGTGGGTCTGATTCCTGGCTCATTTGCTTGGTTATAATCTGGGTTTCATGGAGGCTTGGGATAGTGAAGTTGAGATCCTAGAAATCTCTTAAATAATGCAGGGAAGGGTAGCAAGTACTCTGGGGTGGAATTATACATAAATCACCTTCATCCTAATTTGTTACCCAAGATGTCTAGAAGATAATTTCTTTACCAATATCTTGAGGAATGTGTTGGTGAAGGGAGTTTTGAGGAGAGTTTTTTCTACTGTTCTTCCTAAGCTGAGGATGTTGATGGCAGAGGCTTCAGTTGACATGGTTTCCCTGATTGAAATGAGAAGGAAACTATTCTAGGGCAGCAGAGGCCAAGTAGAAGCCTTCAAAGGAAGGACGCAAAATCATTGTGGTTATCATAAAAGGCAGCAGGGCAAGTTCATCAGCAGAGTGTTGTGTATTACAGAAATCTTTGGTAGTGGTTCACCGGTCACTGGGTCCCTTGACTGAAATAGCTGACAGTACATTAGTCCTTCTCGATTTGTGTTATGGAAAACACCCCACACCTGGGAAGTATAGGTCTGACCTGGGTCATCATTATGGGGAGTTGCTCATTCTCTCCCAATTCTCAGACCTGAGTTAACTCCATAATCAAGAATTCTTTGAAGATGGACTCAGCAATAATATCACTTGTTTGTGCAATACATCTTCCCAGACTTCAGCAAAGGATCTTTGGCTATTGCAGATATTGCAGATAAATAGCTTTTAATCTGGTTTGCCTATTCTTTGTTTGAGGGTTTATTCAGAATGGCTGGAAAATGCTGTCCTTTTGGAGAAGAAAATTCCAAAGAGCTACTGCTCTTTTACATAAATGATCAAGCAAACAGCATGAATAGTGATATTACATTCTAAGGGTAATGTGCTTTTAGGGGTCAACATTCACATAAACATTTTCAGGTACCAAATGTTACTGTTTTAACTTTGTGACAAAAATAAACTGCTTGCATTTTAGGTCATGCTGATAAAATACTTCCTAGAATCTGGCTACACAGACATTTCATGCCAGGTATTATTTATATGTGAATAGAACGCAATGGAATGTGAACAGAATGGAAAGGAGCTATAAAATTCCATATAGTAAAAATACATACAGTAAACATGCCCTGGAAAACGGAAATAACCAGAGCTTTGGGATATTGTTAAACACCAACTCGGAGCTATCCTAATTCCCAGAGACTGAGAATAACTCTGTCTCTGCTGATCAGAATGACAAATTGTACTTCAGGTTATAAATTGAGTTTTGATCTCAGTTGGCCTCTAGGTAGTACAGTCTTGTGGTTATTTTTCTGAGCATACGACTGGAATACATCTCTTAAGCAACTGGCAGAATCCCCAACTGGGTATCTGCACCATGGAGTAGGGCTATTATGATAGAAAATGTCAAGCTTCTGGAATTACCCTTAACTGTTAAAGCACTAAAATCCAAAGCAGTATTGCATTCATAGATGAATTATGGAAATTAAAAATATCATTAAAAAGCCTGAATGATGTTGGGTTGATGATTCTTTTCGTGTCTCTATTTGGTCCTGTGCTTAGAAGATGTAGAGATACTGAGCAATTATATATTGCACTCCTGGATGGTCGTTTAACAAGTATTTATTCAGTAGCAACCAAGATTCATGCTTTGTGCTAGGTGTCAGGGGTACAATGATGAGCAAATCTTGGCATGGTCTTTGCTTTTATAGCACTGATGATTTAGTGGTACAAGCTAGACAGTCACTGCTTAAGATAATTCTATAAGCTTGTGTTACAGGGGAACCTTCTGTTGTCCAGGGATGTGTGTGTATCTGTATGTCTATGTGTGTAGGGAGTTTTGGAGGAGAAAATGGGAAAGGTAGGAAAAGTCTTACTTCAGCAAGTGATATTTCAGATGAATTCTAAGGCAGAGGTAGGTGTTAAACAGCACATACAAAGGAGTCTGTGCAGTGATTCCATAGCAGGATAGAAGAGGGTGCTTGAGAAGCGAATAGAAGACAGTACACCTGGAGTGAGGAATGTGGGTTTCAGAGTGGCCAAGAGGAGCCTGAAAAGTAGACAGGGACCTGAACTTGTAGGATTTTCTCTGATCTGAACATTAATGAGAAATCAAGTGTGTGGCTTTAAGCAGGGAAGATATAATACCAGGGAAGATTAGACACGTAAAAGAATTCTCTGGGTGCAGTATGGGTATGAACAGAGAGTGGCAAGGTATGTTATTGAACTGTTGCAGTGAGAGTTTGTTGTATGGATGTAGAAATAGGTAGAGTTATGAGACATTTAAGAAGTAATATTAATAGGACTCATGATTGACTGTTGGTGATGGATTGAATACGGGGTGTGAGACAGTAGAAAATGTAAAACAGTGTTCTTATATTTCTGGTTTGCATAGCAGGATATACATAAATATGTATATATATTTATTATGTATATACTGAATGAGAATAAGATTGGGGCCAATGATCTTAGACCTATAATATTTGAGGGGCCTGACACACATTCATATGAAGATGTTGAGTGAGAAATTAGACATGAGGATAAAGCATACGAACTGATTTGGCAATGAAATAAATATGGAAGTCTTTGGTCCACAGATGGGAAATGAGGTCAGTTATGTGGAGAAAATACAGAGGAAGGAGAGAAGAGCCTGAGGCTGTGCACCGACAGACATTAGCACGTGGGGTAAAAGTGACGTTTGAGAAAAAAAATAAAATCCTAAGCCCCTAAACCAATTGCATAGACCCTTTCTTGGCCAAGGGGACCTCAGAGAAACCTTAAAAATGGAGTTCATAGCTATGACAGGACGGGAGGTCAGATGTGTCTCGTATACCTGCTCCCTTGCTAAACGCCACTAGGCTCTCTTCTCTAGATGTTAAACAGAAACCAGCCCTTTTGAAAGATTCCTTCTGCCACCAATGGGAACCAACTGCCTGATGCTGCCCCTCCCTTTCAGTTTTTACTTTTAAATTTATTTTTTATTTTTATTTTTTGAGACGGAGTTTCACTCTTGTTGACCAGGCTGGAGAACAATGGCACGATCTCGGCTCACTGCAACCTCCACCTCCCAGGTTCAAGTGATTCTCCTGCCTCAGCTTCCAGAGTAGCTGGTATTACAGGTGCCTGCTACCACACCTGGCTAATTTTTTATTTTTAGTAGAGATGGGGTTTTGCCATGTTGGTCAGGCTGGTCTTGAACTCCTGACCTCAGGTGATCCACCTGCCTCGGCCTCCCGAAGTACTGGGATTACAGGCGTAAGCCACTGTACCCAGCCCCTTTCACAGTTTTGACACAGCAACTGACCAGCATTCCTTCCTGATAAGAGACCATTGACCATGAAGTGCTCCTGGCCCGTCTTTGGAGGCTGCCGCATAGAGGTTCTTTGTGTCCTCTGGTTCACATTTTGATGTATAAGGTCTAATTGTAATACATTTAAATGTTAAGTCTTCACCCTAGAGTGAACATAGGATGCATGTTATACATGCTGTGCCTCTCCTTTGTGAATATTTATATCTCCTTCCATGACCTGCTGAATACGTATACTTAGTCACCCTTTAGCCATAAATCCATCTTATTTTTCCTATCCTTTCCTCTATATGCTTGTTTCCAGCTTCTGGCCAGAGGCTGCACTCCTCAGTCTGTCAGAATGGTCACCAGCAAGCTCCAACCCTTCATGAGAAGAACGCTTTAAGCTCTCCTTTCAAATTTATGAAGTTCATCGATCTTCAGTTGACACCCTAAAGTGCAGTCAGTAAAATGTGATGCACTCAGCAAGGACTTACTAAAGGTTTATGGGACTAAAAACAAAACTGATAAGAGGAAAGAGCACCCATCAGGCTCTCTGACTTCTTGTCAGCTTAGTCTTGGGTTTGTTTAAACCGTTTAGCTCCATTGCAACGTTTGGCTGAATTTCTCTGATTCTGATAATCTTGGGTATTAGGTATTTGATGAGGTAATTCAAAGACTGTGTAAAGTGTTTCTTATTGATAAAATGAATTTTGGATACTCTCTACTTCACGCTCACACTAATTTTTCTTTGTGTGCTTTTTAATACTTAGCAAACTCCATTTTGTCTTAAATTCTTTATCTAGGAATCTGCCCACCACTCAAGCCTGGGAAAGCTGGCAGAGGATGCGCGTGAACACTCACCTGAGTGTTCACAATGCTCGTGAGGTGCCTCCCTGACAGTAAGTGCTGCTCTTTCTTATTAACATTCTTTTTTCCTTTAAAATTTGCTTCAATCCATGAGGTAAAAAATAATGATGAAATAGATAGACAGATAGATGAATAGTGCATGTTGTTTTTCCCTGCAGTCAAATAGACAAAAATTTCAACACAAACTTTTATTCCTGGTATTTGGCTTAAAAGTAAACGTCAGATATGTCAAGAAGCTAATGGTGTTTTTTGCATATCTCACCAGTCACTGATTTTTCTAAATATAAAAATGCATTTCCAAAATCTTACCACTGGGAGGAAGCATCGTGCAAAGCTAGCCTTTAGCTCTTCCTTCCTGTGTCCAGTATAGAGTGCTCCTAATATCTGTCACAGATTCGTGCTGTGCCATTAATGGAAACAGAGCGTTTGTCTGTCTGTCGGTCGGTCTGTCTGTCTGTCTGTCTTCCCTTCGCCAAATTCTTTCTTCTTCCTTTTTTTTCCCAGAGTTCTTTGTGAGTTAAAACTTCTGTTTTTGAAACTTCCAGGAGCTTAATTAATAAACATGAAAACCAAGGCGAAGCTGGCACAATGCCCTTTTTTGCTCAACCACTTGGGCATGTTAGGGCAATTGTAGTTATTTACATTTGGCATCCAACTGACTCAAAGAGCAACATTGCTTTTTTTTTTTTTTTCGTATGAGTACCGAAGCTATTAAATTAAACAGGTTAATGTGGCTACAGCATTTCGCCCCCTACTATCCCCACAGCTATAGTAAATCTGCCACCTGTTTATTTCCATAATAATTCAATTACAGCACCACCAGTTATTCTTCTTATGTGAGCAATTAACTTTAGTCAGTTTCAGGCCACAGAGAAAGGCCAGGCTGGCCTGCTCCTTTCTTTCTTCTTTGCTCCCTTTACCCGCAGGTCGTTCTTTTGCTAAGTGACTGTGCCCCTTCACACCAGTGAAAAAATGAAAAAGGAAATAATAGACTAGACTGCTGGGCACTGTCACGCCAATGAAAAAGCAAGAAGCGAAAAACCGCAAACAATCTTCTGCGTCCCTCTGCCCAAGCCTTAGAGGCCCAGGGAAGTTAGCAGCAAGCCGGCAGCCAGGGCCGCAGGGGCACACGGGTGTTGTTCAATAGCGCACCAAAATGAAGAAGAAATTACTTACAATGTGTTCATTTTCTTTCTTCTTTGTATTTGTAAAAAATGTGATCAAGAAGGGAAAGGCTGGTAAAATGCCACAGCGTTCTGGCTAAAGCAACAACGCAATTATGAAGAGAGAAAACCGCATTCATCCACAGGTTCCAGCAAGAGCTATCACCAAAGGCATTGTGAAGTGGTTGAGCAGTTACATCTGCTCTCCTTTAACAGGAATGAGTCTTTAGTACCCGGTTGCAAATGTTGACTTTTACCTTTTCTTTAAATGTCTGCTTCTCTTTGTCATATTTCTCCTTCTCTCCAAATTCTACCAATAAAAGTGAAAATTACTGAATCCTACATCTAGTGATTTTCTGCATGACCTAATTGTTGAACAGGGATTGAGGTACTTGCTTTCCATCCATTCCTATAATGGCATTGACACTGATTTGTATTTCTAGTCAATGTATAAACATAGTTTTAGGAGCAAGTTAGACTCTGAAATAATCTTTAAGTAAATCATACCCTGGGTTCAGGTTAAAACAAATACTTCTTCATAAGTAGGTTGGTACCAACTCCTATCAAAGTGTAGTTATTATCAATAAGTTCAGAGAATAAGAAAAACATCAAAAGAGAAATAATTAGGGTATAAATAGATGATGCAACCCAAGGGCACCTTGAACCCCTAGCTAGGACAAATGTATAGAGGGCTCAGATTACTCATCCAAATTGTCACGTGTCTGAATTGATTCCTGAGCAACATTTGCTCAGGCAGTGTTGTTGGGCAGGCATGGATGTCAGATGTCAGCCATTCCTAAAATACTCCCAGGGGATTGAGTATATAAACATCTCCCTCCTTTCTTCCTGCATCTGAAGGTGCCCTACACCCAACAGCATCTGTGCGCTGCTAGGATAAAAGAATGTAATAAAATGGACTTTGAAGGCACATGTCACGGGAAAAAATACAGTCTAATTAAATTTAATCTTCTTTTAAATGGTTACTCAAAAGAGAGACTCTGTTAAAAGTTCAAAAGGCCCATATAAATCCCCCACAGTCAAGTCCATACCTAGAGCTCACATATGGCAGTTGGAAGAGTAAAGGAAAATTTAGAAAGTTTTTTTCATCTTGATAGGGCTGATGGGACTTTAATGAAGAGAGACCAGTACCACCTGGCCCTGAGATCACAGTCTCTGTTGTCAAATGGGTCCAAGTTCACAGTCTTGAAAATTGTCCTTTTCCTATATTCAAATGTTCTCATGAGCCCTTTCCTTTTCAGTTCAAAGTAGATGTTAAAATGAGTTTTAAGTGTTTATTCTTTAGCCTAGATTTTGGGCAGATGCCTAATTTCCACAGCTTCCTTACCTCCTGAAGAGTTTCGAAGAGTTTCAGGCTTTTTGCTTCTGCCAAAATGAAGCAAACCTACAGCTTGGTACTTTGAAGTTTGAGTTAAAGCAAAACTAAATGGACCATGTTTATCTGATCAATTAAGGCATTGCCTACATCCTCAGTACTGATGTTTCTCATTTAAGCAGCGTTCTATACAATCCTCAGTAAATTAACAACAGAAATAGAGTTTGGGGAAAGGGGGGTCATTATACAAAGAAACGCAGAAAGAGTGTGGAAGAATTTGACTAGGCTCCAACACAAACTACATAAACTGGTCTCCAGTGTAAACTGAAGAATGTCTTTGTAGAAGTGGGACTGTAGAAAAATATTTTTTAAAGTTCCAAAAATAGAAATTTGATTTAAAACTCCTATTAGGTAAAGTGATCTACTAGATTTAACAGTCTTTAACATGATTGATGTTTTTAATTAAAAATACCTCATATTTCTCTCCGGGATTAGCACGTGTACAATTCAGTTTAACTACAGTTCAACAGGGAGAATTCTATAAACAGTACCATGCTAAGCTGAGTATTCAATTAAAAAAAATAAAATGAGCATAAATTAAAACTCTTCTAGGAGTTTACAACTTTTTTTCTTGAAACTAAACTGATCAACACCAATTAATTAGTATGAGAGTGAATGTTAGGTAATTGAACCCTCTGGCTGTTCCCAGTCAACATTCTGTTCTACTATTCCCAGTAATAGCTGGAGATACGCTTGTTTGGCTTCCTTTCCAGCTAGCTCAGGACCTGTGTACATGCCCCTTTCTATAGAAAGACAGGAAACTCTCTTTCCTCAGAACTCCTACTAGATTCCTTAGTCCTTGTTTTGAGCGAATCACATCGTCCAACTGGCACCAACAGATTGAAACTTCGTAAAGAAAATGATTGTGCTTTTTCATATCTGGCAGATTTTATGGAGATTGCCTTCCAAATTCAAAGATTTATCTCTGAAATTGTGCCTTGGCAAGAAAACTAATGTACAATCTTCACACATAGGGTATTTTTCACTTCAATTTCAATACTATAGAGGCAATGTAGAAATTTTTTTAAAAAACAGCTTTCTCCAAGTTCCAAGTTTTATGTCCATAATCTCTTCAAGTTCCAAGTTTTATGTCCATAGTCTCTTCAACTATAAATGGGGAAAAATAGCAAAGATAAAGCTATTAATCTGTCTGACCTATACTCAAAAGTTGCTTTTTCTTTTTAATTTGGTTTTCTATATGTATTTTATGATTTACTTCTATAATTATTTTTATGATTTTTCTGATTTATTTTATGTATCTGTGTCTTCCACAAAGACATATGATGTCTGTCCAGTCATTTAAATTGCAATAACTTTTAAACTTGATTTATTAAATATATGGTGGAGATAACTGTAGAGACTTTCGTGGAAACCTGTAGAAGAAAAAAGTTTTCTTGGGAAAAACTGTTTTAACATGGTACATATCTTGATAAAGATCTGTCTTGACTTAATGGAAAACTTATTTCCCAATGTATTTACAAGTAAAATTTTGTAATGGCAGCCGATGGGGAAAACTTGGGGAAATAAATCACTTTTCCTTAGAAAAAGATTCATTTATATTTTAACCACTGAGATAGTGTTACTGATGATATTGTAGTTAGATCATTATTTACCATTTCAGATTTACACTAAATATCTTGATTTCTCTGACATGGATGAAGGTGTTCTTGGGCTTACTTATATCTTTACGTAGACTAATGAGATGACAATTTTGAAAAGGGTAAGAAAGTGTAAGGAATATTTTTATTCTATTATGTTCAAGTTGTTTTCAGTTTCTGTCTTTTTTTTAAGAATGTTTCAAAACTGCTTTGGCTGTATTGAAGGTGGAAATGAGGATTTTTCTCTTAACAACAGGTAATTAGTACAATGTGATCTATTTCATGTTTGGAATGATATGGGTCTTGTACTTAAAGTTCTTGGGTTGACAAAAGCTGTGTGGAAAGGAGAAAATAAAAAGGGACAAAATCAGTGAAGCTAGAGAGATAGAATCATGAAAGGGACTACTCAGGATATCACCCTGTTTAACCTTTTGTGCATTGCTTATTGCTTCTACATACTTAAACTAGGATAAGTTTAGGCAATACGTATTGGGTTTGAACTTTCAAACCACAATGAGGCTATTTTTAACCTGACAGTTAATTTTTCATCTCAATAATGACATGACAGAAAAATTATCAAAATTTTGTAAATATTAAGCCTATCATTGGTTGGAACATTTCAACTGCTTCGTGTAGAGCAGTTGATTTAAAAATTTGTAATTAATTAAATAACCGAAGCACTTGGACCTTTAGTTATCTGTTTACTGGAGATTTATAAAGATATATAAATCCCTCATCAGCCTCTTTTCTCTCCTCAGTAAGAGTGTATTTTATCCCAGGTTCATACAAATATCTCTGAATCTGAACTCAAATTTTCAAGCATTTCATCTAAATGTTGTTAGTGTTCTTTCTGACAAATTACAAGTATGGGTATCTCCAGTTATGCTGCATGTTAATTGTGTTAGTTTTAGGCTACCAGACCTGCTCCAGTATTGACTCTCATTACTCTATTTATCAACTTATGACAAGAACACTTTATGACCCTCTTTGACTTAGAGTGGACTCTTTGTGTGTCTGAATGTTTTGTTGGTTATTTCCCAAGAATGCAATATGACCTCCTGGTTACACATGAACAAGAACCACTAAAAAAGTTAGGTCAGTGGAAATTTGCTCAGGACAAATTGAATAACATTCTTGAGATTTTTGACTTCACTTTGTTTTAAATTATATTTAAGGCATCCATCTTCTGACCTCTTTTTTTTTGTTTTTGTTTTTGTTTTTGTTTTTGTCTTTTTTGAGATGGAGTCTCGCTCTGTCACCAGGCTGGAGTGCACAGCGCTATCTTGGGTCACTGCAACCTTCGCCTCCGGGGTTTAAGCGATTCTCCTGCCTCAGCCTTCTGAGTAGCTGAGGCTACAGGCTTGCGCCACTATGCCCAGCTAATTTTTGTATTTTTAGTAGAGATGAGGTTTCACCATATTGGCCAGGATGGTCTCGATCTCTTGACCTCAGCCTCGGCCTCCCAAAGTGCTGGGATTACAGGTGTGACCCACCACTTTTGGTCTTGCTCACATTTTTGAGAGGAGACTGACAAACATCCCCTTGTATAAAATTTGATGTAACTGGCTACATTTCCACAGTTTTTTTTTTTTTTTTTTCTGTTACTGAGTGTTTTTTGGCATTGATCAACCTTGAGGCAAGATTCAGTTTAACTTTACACTCCCAACTACTACCAGCCTTTTCTTTTCACTCTGTAAGTTGCTAGTGAGAGGTAGAGATTTAACTACAATGGAGGCTTTATTAAGTTCCCAAATTTTATTCATAAAATTGTGCTTAGGCCTTTTTCTCCAGATTATTTCCTCTATTTCTCAAAATATCCCTCATCCTTTTGAGAAGGCAGCTTTTGTGTGAGAAGAAAAAATAGTTACTTTTCCAACTGCAAATAAATTTTATGTATCATATTATGCTAATTTGTAGTTTCACTTGACTTGGATGGACAATTCCTAATGCTCTTCAGCTACTGTCAGCAGTAATGCCTTAAGGTGAGTCAATCAAGAATTAACATTATTGTATTTGATAATGTTCTCTAAAATAGGTCGATTCATTTGGTTACTTCAGGACATATTATGTAGATAATTAATCCTAGCAGATACTCCAGTAAGCCTCTTGTTTTATATAATTTCATTAATGAGAATTTTCCATGGTTATTTTAAGCAATAGTAAACCTTTCTTGAAAATTTTCAAGCTAAGCAAACTAGACCAAAGCTTCTCAAACTCTCTGTGATGAAGGACTGTGTCTTCTTCTTGTTATTATTTGCTTAAGTTTCACATAGTCACAGACCAACACTTTCATAAAATGCATTTATCATGTCCTTGGACTGCATGACAATATCAAATTGTCATATCAATTTCTTGGTGCTTATTCTCAATTTCTGTACCTATCTCACTGTGGATTGGTAGCAGTTTGCAGACCACCACCAGTCCACGGGCCACAATTTGAATGACTTTGATGGAGGTTATTGTCTCTGGTAGAATTTCAGAGAATTGATTAATAGATTGTTCTTATAGCAATGTTAAAATTTATTTAAGAAAGATTCGTTTCTCACTGAAGGAGATCTTTTAGTCCTGCTTTGTTGAAGTGAGATATTTCTCTGTTCAGGATGGAATTTTGGTTAGACTTGTGGGTTTTTACAAAAGGATGGCCACATTATCATTTAGTAATTTAATCTGCCATTTCTTATCCCATAGATAATCCAGTACCTTGCTAGAGAATATAAACTTGGAATCCTACTTCTGTCAAAAGTTTACATGGAAGACATTATTATATCTTTTACATGTCTTCTAGATAGTCCAGATTTTGTTTTAGACTTGATTTGCTGATTTGTTTTTGGCTTGGACTGAATCGGATTATCAAATATCTGATTATGTAAATCATAGTGCCTTGGCTTCTGACAGAATCATTTAATTGAGAAAATTATAAATTGTTCCCATGTATTTAGAGATGCTATAAAAATATTAATATCAAGCCCAAATACTACATTTCCTTCAGGAAAACTAGGTCCTGGTTACTTAGATGTGAGCAAACCAGGCATTTTACTTGATTTCAAAAAACATAGAGTCTAGTGGGGGAGATAGGTATATAGTCACATAATAAAAAAAATGTAAATGTATAATTATGTTAAGTGCTCATCTTAGTCCATTTGGGCTCTTATTAAGACAGCCAAGTAAAAGGAGCTCCTCAGAGAATCTCCAACTGACCTGAGCACGGGGAGGAGAGTGGGGCCTCGGGAAGTTCATGCCATTTGCAGCGGGGAAGGAGCCTGGCCCCACCTGTTCATGGGTGGTTACTGGGAATTCAATCTGTGGGATGAAGGCCTGTAACAGAAACCCCTGTCTCACCTTGCTGTGTTGTTTTTCCTTTTTCCTTTTTGCCCAGTAAATCCCCCTCCTTACCCTTCAAAGTGTCTGTAAGCTTAATCTTTCCTGGTCGGGAGACAGGAACCCGGATTTTCCTACAGCATTTTGACAAAGATATAAATTGAGGGATTTATAAGCCACAGATACTTATTCCTCATAGTTCTGGAGGCTGGGAAGTCTAAGATCAAAGGTCCAGTGTGGTTGGGTTCAGGTAAGGGCACTTTTCTGCCTCATATAGAAGAGGAAAACAAGCTCTCTGGGGTCTCTTTTGTAAAAGTACTAATCTCATTCGTGGGAGATCTGCCCTTGTGACCTAATCACCACCTGAAGGCCTGACATCTTAATACTATCACATTGGGTTTCAGTGTTACCAGGTAATGATAGCATCTCACTGTTCAGTTTAAGGAAGCAATACAGAGATATGCAAATCATCCCTAAGACATGAGTACTCCATGTGAGGGTGTTGTGGGGGCCTAAGAAGAAAGACAATCATTTGCGACAACGTTCTGAGAAGGGAGATGGTTGCTGCCCTCGTGGATTTAACAGACTTGGTTACGCAGCTGGTTTTTTTTTTTTTTTTTTTTTTTCCATTCCTGAATTGTGGTGTTACTCAAGAGAATAGTCTGAAGCTTGTGTTGGACAGGACAGGCAATAACTTCAAAGTGAATAATGAGGTCCAAGATGGACAGTCCCTTGTTGAGGGTCAGAGCCAGCACCCTTATAGACTGACTACAAGGCCAGTTCCTAGAGCTAGAGTTCCATATGGACAAGGACAAGCTTTAGCTAGCTCGGAACAATTTCATTACAAAGCAAGTTTTATTTTCAACCGTCACTGCAGACCACAAAGGTCAGGCTAAATATCGACAGATCTATATTGTGGGAAAATTTGAACTTTTGGCTTATTATCAGTATTCAACCTTGATAGGCAGCACCAGATTAACTGCTAAAGATTCTACACATCTTTATTTCGTTAACCTTTTACATTTTATCCTGTTTCTTAGCCTGTTTCTTAGCTTGGGGACTGGTAGAGTCAGGTCCTGCTGGAGCAACAACATAAAAGGTGGGCAGGAAAATGTTTATGTTGACACCAGGGTAGTGAAAGCTATCCAATCTATGGGGAATTTAATGCCGAGGAAAGGCAAGATCAGGGTGGGGCATCTGGCCGGGGTAGCTGCCTTTCACTGGACCCCTATCAGCTCAGTTTGGGACATGCAAGGGGAACAGCACAGAGATAAAGGCTTTCTCAAGGTTTATGAAAGAACAAACGGCAGCATAGCTAACCTCTAGTGCAAGTAAAAATCATACATTTAAGGAAACTTTAATTCCTGCCTGGTTAAAACCAAGACATATGCTATAATGGTTGATGATACAAATTTTAAGGGGAATAAAAGTGGGTTTGTAAATATTCTCCAGTCAATGACCACAAATCTGTTAGAGAATTTCCCAGAAAAAGCAAAGGACTTCTTTCAGGTTTAATTCCTCTGGATTCTGAAATTTATCCTTATAGATTTGTGTTCTTATCGCTTTTACCAAGAAGAGCAGACACTCTCCTCCCATGTTCGGCTGTAAGCCACAATGATTCTGGTTTTCCCTCCTAAAATACAACCTTTTAACTAGAAGCAATGATTACAAGACTTATAAAACAGATGTGTTAGAAAATTGTATTTGGTCACAAATTTATAGAGTATATTTGTCACTGGTAATTGAATTTTCTCAGTAACCTTGTGATAATTAACTCATGGGCTATGACCTCATGGTTTTGTCTTTCTTCACCCCACCAATATAAAAAGTGTAAATTTTCTTGCTAGTCAGAAAAATACTCAGACCTTCGGTCTGTTTTTCTTTTTTTCTGCTGACTACGTAAGAAAATAAATATGATGGTCTGTGGCAGAGATTGTGACTGTCTAACAATATGCAATCTTCTTTTCTCTTTACTAATAGAGTTTAAGCTTTATTTAATCAAGCAATTTGCCTAGCTAGGTAGGAATTATCTGTGTTTTCAAAACATTATTAAGGATCGGGACTGTTGTATACTAATATGTCTCTTGACATACAAGAGACTTGCATTGGATTCATTCAACTTTGGAAGTGTTTAAAGAGTTAACATTTATTTCAGCGGATTGTGTATATTTATAGGACCCATAATGCCAGATAAAAGGCACTGATTTGCCCTGAGTTCTGAAGGAAATCTGTGAAACTGAACTAAACTTAAAATATATGTGTGTGTGTGTGTGTGTGTGTGTGTGTGTGTGTGTATAGAGAGAGAGAGAGAGAGAGAGAGACAGAGAATATTGGACTTTAATATTTTTACTACTTTATAAGGAGACAGTATTTTTATTTGGTATTTTAATTTCTGTGTGATAAAATGATAATGGAAGAATGTTAATTATGTCCAAATTTGAGAAAATGTTCCATCCTAGTATTTGGAATATGATGGCCTCTTGTGTGCCTGAGGCATCTGTGATTTTTGGCCTGCTGGATATCCATTCATTAATAAAAGTACTCCTGTTTTGCTTTATCAAGCAATCCTTCTCCAATTCTCATGTGACAGGGAGGAGTTGACTCTACCTCCTAAATCCAGGGCTGAGAGGATACCCAGCCTATAGAGTCACAGGGATTATTGTTTCTGGGATAGGCATGTGATATAAGCCTCCAGGTCTTCCCTCTGATGGGATTAGTTTGGTAGAAGGAAGTACAAATCACAACAATGTTGATTCTCTTTTTAATGGCATGGAAAAGCCTGCCTGAGAATTAAACCAACACAAAGGGTAGCAGATCGAAGAGATGGAACACAACCAACTCCTGATATCATACTTTGAAGCACACGTCTGAAGCTGCTGCCACATCTGGATTTTTTAATTATGTGAAACAATAAATTCCTTTCTTTGCATAAACCTAGTTTGGGGTGGTGTTCTGTTACTTATAACAGAAAGAGTCTGACTAACATGTGGTGCTCACTCTATACCCCTCTCTTGTGAATCATGTTGGATCATGTAGCTGGGCATAAATGGAGAGTCCAAGTAGAATAGGGAGAGAACGTAATCTAGTATTAAATGTGTTTTAATGGTTGATGTCTGTTCTGACCTATTTCAGAGACTTAGTGGGCAAAAACTTAATTTTCTACTTCACTGGGCTTAGGAGACTACAAAAAGAGATTTTCTCCTAAGAGAGACGCCAGTTCCCTGGCTGAACCTTAAATTACCTATCATTGGATAGAGATTAAAATAGAATAAGAAATGAGCTGGTACAAGGGAGAGAAGAAAATGTTAGGCTGCCTTTAAGCCATGCTTCCTTCTGTCTATACCATTCTTAGCCCTTCCAAGGAAGCGAGAGGTACTAGTTTTGATTAGTCAGTGTGCAGAGCAGCTAACAAGGCCACACAGACTTGTGGGTGGAGTTACTGTTCAATAAAACTGTGCACATCTATGCTGGCTTCTTATCTCTCTTTTACTTCTTGGATCCATGCAGCTGGCTGGGTCAAGTGAGTGAAGGGTCTTCTTGGGACATGGCACTTTCTTCTGCTCTGCTTCTCTTTCTTTGCCCCTCTTCTCCTCATTCTTTCTCAGGCATGCATGAATGTGCTGTTCTTAAGACTTTAGATTCATGGAATTAGGTGTCTTTTTTTGGAGCATTTAGTCTGTGCACTTTAGCTCAGACTTTACAAGAGTTCTGAACGTAAGTTTCGGGAACTTGCACAGCCTTGAATACTGAGGTACTTCATATCACATTTTGCTGTTGTTATTTATGTGAATAAGAAATAGTGTGTTTATACAATAAAAATGAGGTAAATAAACATTTTTTTTTCTTTTTACATTATCTTCCAGGAAGCTACAATCCAAATGTATGGTTTAACTTTTATATATGTGAATAATTCTTTAGCTTCATAATGTGTGTTCACAAGACTGCACTCAAGGGATCACTGGGCCATGTTTTCATCTGGAGGCTTGTCTGGGGAAAAATCCATTACTGTGCTCATTTAGGTTATTGGTAGAATTTATTTTAACCTGGCTGTATGATTAAGGGTCCTGGCTTTTTATCAACTGTCAGTTGGAGGCTGCTCTCAACTCCTGGAGGCTGTCTGTAATTCTCTGCTACATGGTCCTCTCCCTTGGTAGCTCCAATATTGCTGTTGCTGCTTCAAGGGCAGCAGATCAGTCTTTCATACCAATCTGCTAAAAAATAATTTTATATGACATAATGTGTGATCATGAAAGTGATATCTCGCTAACTATATAATAAAACGTAACTAAGGGATACATATTATTCTATTATCTTTGCTATAGTCAAGTAGCTAGAAGCAAGTCACAGGTTCTTCCCATGCTCAAGGGGAGGAGATTATGCAGAGTGTAGCAATAAATGATGGAGATCATGGGGTTCATCTTAGAATTCTGACTACCATAATCAATGTTTGGCAAAGTGTGTCTCATTGAAGATTACTTTCATAGGTGTGTTAGTAAATCTGTCTTTATCAAGAATCTTTTTTTTTTTTTTTTTGAGACGGACTTTTGCTCTTGTTGCCCAGGCTGGAGTGCAATGGTGTGATCTTGGCTCACTGCAATCTCTGCCTCCTGGGTTCAAGCAATTCTCCTGCCTCACCCTCAGGGATTACAGGCATCCACCACCATGATGGGCTAATTTTTTTTGTATTTTTAGTAGAGAGAGAGTTTCATCATGTTGGACAGGCTGGTCTCGAACTTCTGACCTCAGGTGTTCCACCCGGATTGGCCTCCCAAAGTGCTGGGATTATAAGCATGAGCCACCACGCCCAGCCAAGAATCTTTTTCAAGCAACAGAATGCAAGTGACAAGAGACTAATTCAAACCATCTTAAATGAACAAGTTATTTTACTTACTCATAGAACTGACTGTTTCAATGGATCATTTTGGGCTCTAGGCAATAATACAGTTGGGGTTGAGAAAGATTCTGCTTTAATGCAGTAATTAAAAGAGAGCATGCCAGGAATGGGAAGTTATGAACATTGGACAGAAGTTGAAAAAGATCCGACAGAGAATTTAGCCACACACAAGGATGTGCTAGGGTTGGGACCAAAGGCAATTCAGTCTCCGTGACTGACATTAAATCTGAAAAAAACACGCCATATGCAAAATGAGAAAGGAGGAAAACATAGGCTTCCATCTTGCACTCTGTCCTATTTGCTTATACGAACACAGCATTGCCTCTCAGATATTTCTGCATTAGTAAATAGTGTTACTTTTTCTGCTATAATAGTGGTACTGATCTCATCCTTGTCTAAAATGCACCAGAAAATCTTCCATTTACTTTTTTAAGTTTTAGTTCAGCAACTCTATGAGGTATTCTCTAACCCCTACCTGTCGTTCAAGTGGAGTTGGGTCCCACACCTCATATTCCTATAATTTGGCAGGCACTGTTATCAAACTCAGACATCCCCTACTTCAACCCCTTTCTTTTTAATACCTCTATGCAGTCATGACCACAAGACAGGGTTCTCACCAATGAGACATAAACCAAATTTTGATGTAGGGAAAACGTTGGTCGTCTTGAAACAGAAATCTTCCATTTTCTCATCCATTCTCCCACCGTTGAACACAGACATAATGGCTAGGTATGCTCTAGTAGCCTTGTGACCATAATAGAAATTACAAGTTAATCATAAATATCTGGTCTCTGTTATCATTAATATGATGAACAAATCTAGCAACTGACTTCCACTGTACTTACTATTTGTAAAACAAAACAAAACAAAATGAAAACTAACACTAACCATTATAGAGGAATTTTCATTATGTGAGGCCTAATAAGATTCTAAATGAAATACAGTCTTATGTATTTCTAGATGATAGCACTGACTGTGGCAGAGGCAGTTATTTGTTTAATTTTCTGCTTGACCTATGGCAGCATGAATGATCTCCTTTATATTGCAAAGCTTGGCTGGGTGCTCACGCCTGTAATCCCAGCACTTTGGGAGGCCGAGGTGAGGAGTTCAAGACTAGCCTGACCAATATGGTGAAACCTTGTCTCTGCTAAAAATACAAAAACTATCCAGGCATGGTGGCAGGTGCCTGTAGTCCCAGCTACTCGGGAGGCTGAGACAGAATTACTTGCACCTGTGGGGCGGAGGTTGCAGTGAGCCGAGATTGTACCACTGCACTCCAGCCTGGGAGACAGAGCAAGACACCATCTCAAAACAACAACAACAACAACAACAACAAATAACAAACAAAACTTGTCTTATTAGTATCTTATTCATCTTAGCATCCATATTCTTAGAAGAGTACCTAGAATATAGAAAGCATTTAGTAAATATTTATTGAATCGGCTAATACATAAATAAAAGACTTTGTCTTTCCAAGTTTTAATAGCTTACTTGGAAAGAGTAATGTGTCTTTGCTAATCAGAATGAAAGATTTCTTGTGGTATGATTTGTCTAGTTCCTCACTTATTGGCTTATCTTATTCAGCATGTTATCAACAGCTTAAAAATACAAAAAAGACAGATGAATAAAATCTATGGGTGCCGCAAAAACTGCTGCTGTAGCTAAATTACTTGATGATAAAATCTGTATTTAAAATGAAATACTAAAAAAATGTGGGACGATTTCTCATTCTAAATGTGATAAAATCAATAGGAATAAATAAATCTAGCACTTAGATCTAAAATATGAAACTCAAATCTATGATATTGGATCAGAAGCTGAAACTAACAAATCCAAATCTATTTGTTGAACACTGGACACTTACAGGTTAAAATCAGATGAGTAAGCATCCACAGAATGAAGAATATTTGAGTTAGGGAAGATGATTCTTGTAGATGTGGAAAGGATTAGGAGAAAGAGTATAACATGTGACCTATTTGAAGCTCTTTCTTATAGGAGACAGGTTAGATTTATTTGATGTAGTTTCAAAGGAACTGAGAGAATTTTGGAGCAAAGTGTGGAAGCTTCAGGTTGAGAAATTGGAGCTCAACATGAGAAAGATGTTAGCAATATAAAATTTTCAAGCTAGATTTGTCTGACCTGTGAGGCCCAAAGTTGTGAATTGTCACGTAACTACCTGGAAAGGATAATGACAGACAGTTTTCTGCTTTGGTTAGGAGCTTGACCAACTTTTCTGTTAAGATGTTCTAAATTGATAGATTTAAGTTAAACTAATTTGATAGAGTCTTTTCTTCTGTTCTGCAGGATGGTATTTCTGGGTATCTTATGAAATAAAGTGATAAGGTAGTGGTAGTTATGGGATGAGTATGTGATAACAATACTATTTGTTTAGCTTTATTTTTATAACAAAGTGGTTCCCTATGCTGTTTTTGTCTATCCCAGATGAAAGTGTCTCTGACATTGCCTATTGGTATTGGATTAGGGAGGCTCTATTATACTTTGCCGTTTCAAGTATTAGGTAGGCAGCCAATTATACACAAACATAAGCTTGCTCACGTCTGAGAATACTAAACCAGAGGTTGCATCATGCCCATTTGCATTAATATAGCATGCTCTAAGTGTGGCTAATACCGTTCCTAGACTTTCTTGAATTTTAATGCTTTTAAAAGTATAATCACGGTCAACAAAAGGGTTTACCACAAACTTTCCAGACTATGTTGTGTTTGTGTTTCATTTTCTTTTTTCTTTCTTTTTTTTTTTTTGAGACAGAGTCTCGACCTGTCACCCAGGCTAGAGTGCAGTGGTGCAGTCTCAGCTCACTGCAAGCTCCGACTCCCGGGTTCACACCGTTCTCCTGCCTCAGCCTCCTGAGTAGCTGGGACTACAGGTGCCCGCCACCACGCCCGGCTAAATTTTTTGTATTTTTTAGTAGAGACGGGGTTTCACCGTGTTAGCCAGGATGGTCTCGATCGCCTGACCTTGTGATCTGCCCGCCTTGGCCTCCCAAAGTGCTGGGATTACAGGTGGGAGCCGCTGCACCCAGCCTCATTTTCTACTTAACGGATTGGCTTTTGCAATTCCTGAAAGCTGTTTTGATTTCCAGGGATAAATTTGAACTATGCAGAATGGAGATGAGTTACTGACTTGATAACTCATATATTAATATTCTTGACTAAACCTTTAAAGAGAGTCCCATATGAATGACACCTAAGCTTCCAGGGATTTACCACGGAATAATTTCTCTTTCCCAACTTTATCTCTTCTCTCTTTATCTAAATGTTCTTATTTATTTATTTGTTTATTTATTTTAGTCCCATCTCCCTCTTTCCAAAATAATTTTCCCAGTTTTGCAAATTATTAACTCACACATTTGCTCTTGCGTCTCGTATATTATAGAGTAGTAATTTTAGTATGTTTTCTTCACTACGATGTCTCCAAAGCCTAGAATATTTCCCAACACATATATAAGAATTAATAAAAATTGGTTAAATAAATAGATGAATTAATGAATTCATGCTCCAGAAGAAGCCATGGATTAAAAATTCTTCCAGTTCTGCCAGATTTTGGCATCTATCTGGGGAGAGGAGTGATCGTATCTGGGGAGAGGGAAGGGACATCCAGGTGATCCAACTGGAGAAGACCACTTCTTCCCCACAGGGGTATTACAAAAATCTAATATTCTACACTGTGGGTTTGTTTTCTCTGTAAGATAATCCTATTTCTCTGTTACTTTTATTCTCATTATCAAGAAATGTTGACTCTTTACTTGATGCAGATTATATTACAAATCCTCTTCAATACATTTGAAAACAAAGGGATCCACACCTGATTCTGTTGCTGATGTTTTCCTGAAGTTCTACTATAGAGGCTAAGCTTATCAAATGCATTTTAAAACTATATATATTCAGGCTTCCACCTTCTTTTTCATTTATCAGCTAAGCCCAGTCCCTTAAACATAGTGGTCAATAAACATAATCAAATCATTCAACAACGCCGATCCCTATCCTAGCCACAGAAAATACATTAGTCAACAATTTAGATAAAGAGCCCTGGCCCCATGGAAATTACATTTAAGCCAAAAAATTAAAAGAAAGAAAATCAGTAAGCCAGTCACAAAAAAATAAGAACAAATATACTATATTAGAAGGTGATACATTCATTAACAAATATACAGCAGGAAAAAGGGTTTTGGAGGGATGGGTTGAAATTCCACTACTCCAGCTTTATTGAAGTATACCTGACAAATAAAAATGGTATATTTAAGAAGTACAATGTGATGTTTTGATATATGCATACATTGTAAAGTGATTAAGTAGGCAATGAATTAAAACATTTTAATTGATGCCACCATGCTCTGATCTCATACAAGCTGGAATTACTTTGAAAATAGAAAGATACATTAGTAACATACACATATTATTTACATGTATAAAATGTAACTAAGTTTATTTTTATGTGAAATTTTATTTGTAAAATTTTACTTGGCAGTCCTTTAGTTTGGAAGTGAATTAATTGCTATAAATGGAAAGGTAATGATAGACCACTATATAACCAACTGAGAAAAATATAATCAGGGAAAAGGTTATTATATGTCTTATTCAATAATAGTTAGTTGGAAAAGGATACAAAAATCATGCCAACAAATTTGGAGGAGTTAATTTTCATTGCAAATACTGTTCAAGATGAACCAATAATAGCAATGAATTAAAGGTGGTAAAACTACAAAAGTCAATATGAAAAAGAGTCATAATATATGGCGTCCAAATTATAGAGACTTAGAAAATAGCAATGAAGAAATAGAAGAGATACCAAGCTAGACGTCACTAATGCAAAATTGGACTTTTTAGATTATACATTAAAAATAAGTTATAGGAGCTGGGAGCTTCCCAGATGTATCCTCATTCACTCAACATAACCAGATAAAAATGAACTTTTCCACCACATTGTATTAGCATAGCCATAAATTGAGTACAACAGATAGCTAGAACAAGCAGAATAGTAGAGTAAGTTATAGTAATCTTTGATCAAGAAGATGTGAATTTGGTCTCATATATGACACAATTCATATTGTGTATTTGCTGCTGCAAGTGAAATGGCTGAACCAATTGTCTAGTAAGATCACTTCTAACTGTAGAATTATATGATCCTGGCTTGTCTAAAGATTCTGCTGGATTATCTTAATTACTGGAAATGACTAGTTGGTCTTGGAGATCTAAACTTATTTTTTAGACTCTTGTAATCCCTATCATAAACCTGAGACTACACAGCTGCTTATAAGCACAAATGTACCTTTTAATGGGTCATTTATGGAAATATAACTTTTTTCTTTCTTTTCTGATACCAATCTGTTCTGCCCTCTTTTGGAAATTTAATGGTAGAGGACTAAATGGGAATAAAGATATTTGGTGAGATCTGATGCCAAAAGGTGTTAGTGTAATTTTTCTTTTCTTTAAATGGAATGGGTAGCAGAGAAATAAATACCTTTAGTCATAATGCCTTAAATAATAGGAATATGACAATAAATCAATGGGATACAAAAACTAAAGTCACTGATATTAGTTTTGGATCATTACATTATCTTTTTTTAAATTATTACATAATATTTGGACGTATTTATGGGGTTCATGTGATATTTAGTTGCAAGCATAGAATGTATAATAATCAAGTCAGAGTATTTAGGATAGTATCATTTATCATTTTCTATGTGTTGAGAACATTTCAAGTTCACTCTTTTAGCTATTCTGAAATAATATAATACAGCCAGGTGCGGTGGCTCACGCCTGTAATCCCAGCACTTTGGGAGGCCGAGGCGGGCGGATCACAAGGTCAGGAGATCGAGACCATCCTGGCTAACACGGTGAAACCCCGTCTCTACTAAAATACAAGAAAAAAAAATTAGCCGGGCCTGGTGTCGGGTGCCTGTAGTCCCAGCTACTCAGGAGGCTGAGGCAGGAGAATGGCGTGAACCCGGGAGGTGGAGCTTGCAGTGAGCCGAGATTGCACCACTGCACTCCAGCCTGGGCGACAGAGCGAGACTCTGTCTCAAAAAAAAAAAAAAAAAAAAAGAAAGAAACAAACAATACATTATTAACTATAGTCACCCTACTCTGCTATCAAACACTAGAACTTACTTCTTCTATCTGTGTGTTTGTACCCATTAACCAACTTCTCTTCATCCTCCTTCCTCCAACCCACACACCCTTCCCAGCCTCTAGTAGCTATCTTTCTACTCCCTAACTCCATGAGATCAAATACTTTAACTTCCACATATGAGTAAGAGCATGTGATATTGGTCTTGCTGTGCCTGGTCTATTTCACTTAACCTAATGACCTCCAGTTCCATCCATGTTGCTGCAAATTGCATGATTTTATTCCTGTTTTTGTGGCCAAGTAGCATTCTAATATGTGCATATACCACATTTTCTTTATCCATTTGTCTATTGATAGACACTTACGTGGTTTCCATCTGTTTCCATATCTTTGCTATTGTGAATAATGCTGCAATAAACATGGGAGTACAGGTAGTGCTTTTATGTAATGATTTATTTACATTCGATAAGTACCCAATAGTGGTATTGTTGAATCATACGGTAATTCTATTTTTAGTTTTTTGAGAAATCTCTATGCTGTTTTTAAGAGTGACTGTACTAATTTACACTCCCTCCAACACTGTATAAGCGTTCCCCTTGCTCTGCATCCTTGCCAACATTTGTTATTTTTTGCCTTTGTGGTTCTGATTTGCATTTTCCTGATGATTATTAATGTTGAGGATGTTTTTTATACACCTGTAAGCATTTTGTGGGCCTTCTCTTGAGAAATAGCTATTCATGTCCTTTGCCCACTTTTTAATGAGATTATTTGTTTCTTTACTGTTGAGTTGTTTGAGTTCCTTGTATTTTGTGGATGTTAGTACCTTGTCTGATAAAGAGTTTGCACATATTTTCTCCCATTCAACATGTTGTCTTTACATTCTGTTGATTGCTTCGTTTGCTGTGGAGAAGCTTTGTAGATTAATATGGTCCTATTTATTTTTAGTTTTGTTGACTGTGTTTTTTGAGGTCTTAACCATAAAATCTTTGCTTCGACTAATGTCCTGAGGTATTTCTTCTGTGTTTTCTTTTTTTTTGTTTTTTGAGACGGAGTTTTGCTCTTGTTGCCCAGCCTGGAGTGTAATGGTACAATCTCGGCTCACTGCAACCTCCACCTCCTGGGTTCAAGCGATTCTCCTGCCTCAGCCTCCCAAGTAGGTGGGATTACAGGCATATGCCACCATGTCCAGCTAATTTTGTAGTTTTAGTAGAGATGGGGTTTCTCTATGTTGGTTAGGCTAGTCTCAAACCCCCAACCCCAAGTTATCCACTCGCCTCAGCCTCCCAAAGTGCTGAGATTACAAGCATGAGCCACCATGCCTGGCCTCTATGTTTTCTTCTAGTAGTTTTACAGTTTCAGATCTTACATTTAAATTTTAAATCCATCTTGTTTTGATTTCTGTATATGGTGAGAGATAGGAGTCCAGTTTTATTCTTCTGCATGTGGAATTTATTTTTTGTTTTTAATTTTTTTTTTGAGACAGAGTCTGGCTCTGTCTCCAGCCTGGAGTGCAGTGGCATGATCTTGGCTTACTGCAACCTCCACCTCCCAGGTTCCAGTGATTCTCCTGCCTCAGCCTCCGCAGTAGCTGGGACTATAGGTGTGCACCACCATGCTCAGCTAATTTTTGTATTTTAGTAGAGATGGGGTTTCACCATGTTGGTCAGGATGGTCTTGATCTCTTTACCTTGTGATCCACCTGCCTTGGCCTCCCAAAGTGCTGGGATTAGAGGTGTAAGCCACTGTGCCCAGCTGTGGAGTTTTAATTTTCTCAGCACCCTTTGTTAAAAAGGATGTCCTTTCCCCAATGTATGTTCTTGTTTCCTTTGTCAAAAATCAGTTGTCTAAATATGTGGGTGAATTTCTGGATTCTCTATTCTGTTCCATTGGTTTATGTGTTTGTTTTTATACCAATATCATGAGTTTTTGTTACTATACTATATTTTGAAATCAGGTAGTGTGATTCCCTCAGCTTTGCTCTTTTTGCTCAGTATTGATTTGGCTATTTGTGCTCTGTTTTCTTCCATACAAATTTTAGGGTTATTTCTTCTACTTCTGTGTAAAATAATATTAATATCTTAATAAATATTGCATTGAATTCATATAGTTGTTTGGGTAGTAGGGTAATTTTAATTATATTAATTCTTCTGATCCATGGACATGGAATGCCTTTCCATTTGTTTGTGTCCTCCTCAATTTCTTTCATCCGTGTTTTGTAGTTTTCCTTGTATAGGTTTTTTACTGCTTTGGTTCAATATTTATTTCTAGATTTTTTAACAGCTATTGTAAATAGGATTGTCTTCTTAATTTCTTTTTAGTTTTTTAAATAGCTATTGTAAATGGGATTGTCTTCTTAATTTCTTTCTCTGCTAGTTCATTATTGGTGTACAGAAACACTACTGATTTTTGCATATTGATTTTGTCTCCTGCAACTTCACTGAGTTTGTTTATCGGTTCTAATAGTTCTTTTGGTGAAGTCTTCAGGTTTTTCTACATATAAGATCATATTGTCTGCAAAGAGGGATAATTTGACTTCCTCTTTTCTAATTTGGATGTCTTTTATTTCTTTCTCTTGCCTGATTTCTCTGGCTAGAATTTCCAATACTATGTTGAATATGAGTGATGAAAGTGGGCCTCCCTGTCTTGTTCCAATTCTTAGAGGAAAGGCTTTCAGCTTTTCCAAATTCAGTATAATTTTAGCTATGGGATAGTCGTATATGCCTTTATTAAGTTGAGTATATTTGTTCTATGCCTACTTTTTTGAGAATTTTTTTCCATTAAAGGATGCTGAATTTCATAAAATACTTTTTCTGCATCTATTGATAAGCATGTGGTTTTTGTCCTTCATTCTGTTGATGTGATGTACAGTACTTATTTATTTGCATATGTTGAACCATCTTTGCATTGCTGACATAAATCCCACTTGGCCATGGTACATTATCTTTGGATTGTTGTTTTATTTGGTTGAGGATATTTGTATCTATGTTCATCAGGGATACTGGCCTTTAGTTTTCTTTTTTGTTGCATGCTTGTTTGTTGGTATCAGACTAATGCTGACCTCATAATATGAGTTAGAGAGAAATCCTTCCTCTTCAATTTTATGGAATAGTTTAGGAGAATTGGTGAAAGTTTTTCTTTGAAAGTTCGTTAGAATTGGCAGTAAAGCCATCTAGTCTTGGACTTTTCTTTGTTGAGAGGCTTTTTATTACTGATTCAATCTTATTACTTGTTATTGTCTGTTCATGTTTTCTATTTCTTTTTAATTCAATCTCTTGGTTGATTGTATATGTCCAGATATTTATCCATTTCCAGTTTGTTAGTGTACAATTGTCAGTAATAATCTCTGATAATCTTTTGCATTTCTGTGCTATTAGTTGTTACGACTTTTTTCACTACTGATATTATTTAACTGAATCTTCTTCTTCTTTTTTTTTTGGTTAGACTATCTAGTGGTTCATTGATTTTGTTTATCTTTTCAAAAAACCAAATTTTTGTTTCATTGATATTTAAAAATTTTTAAATGTCTACATTCTTTAATTCTGCTCTAATTTTTATTAATTCTTCTGCTAGTTTTGGTTTGGGTTTACCCTGCTTTTGTAGTTCTCTGAGGTGCATTCATAGATTGTTTATCTGAAAATGTTCTGCTTTATGTTGTAGGCATGATTTGGTATATGTGGACCACTGGGAGTCACTCACTTACCCTTTCCTCATATTAGGCAGCCTCTCTGAGATTCTAGCCAGTTTCAGCCGAGCAGGCTGACTCACTTCTCTCCCCTTCCTTGTGTTACATGTTTCCTGTCACTTCTGTATTGAATTCCAGTGTTTTCTCTTAGGGAATCTATTTGAAGTGTGACTATCTACTCCTCTTTTGCTTCCATTTCATATGGGAGGCAAGTATCAGATGCCTCTAGTCAGCCATCTTGAAGCCCCTTCTTCCATCATTAAATTATCTTACCTCTAAAACTGAAATTCAAGAGATCCAATTCCAAGATGATAGTGTGATGACCTCTGAGGATGCACTCCCCAGTGAAACATGAAAAGCTGATGAAAACTATTGAAAAGAGGAAAAGAAACAAGCAACCACCTAAAGTCTCGGAATAGTTCTATAAGTATATAGCAAAGGAAGAAACATTTATTCAATAAAACATACTACAACAGAATAAGATGCGAATGTGTGGCATTTGAATCACAATCCATTTCCTCTCTCTTGCCCACTCCAGTTCAGTTTGACAGAATTTTCATTTAGGATGCATGAGGCCAATACATAAAGCTTCTTCTTCCTCAGCTCTCAATAAAAGCTCACCTTATTACACCATGAGAGAAAGCTTCCAGCCCTTCTCATTTCCTCCAACTACAAGATGAAGTTAAACTCCTGGTGAGTATGGCTGGGAGTTCAGGGACTACCATAGGTCTACATGTGCCATGGTGGTATGCTACCCAGCTGATTTTTTTGTGTTTTTAGTAGAGATGGGGTTTCACCATGTTGGCCAGGCTGGTCTCGAACTCCTGACCTCAAGTGATCTGCCCACCTTGGCCTCCCAAACTGCTGGGATTACAGGTGTGAGCCACTGTGCCTGGCCAAAAAGTTACATTTAACAAGGAGCAACCAATGCATTAAAAAACAGATATGAGCTACAAAGAGAAATACTGGAAATGAAGAAGTAGTCATTGAAATTAAAAAGTCTACTGGATGAGATTTCTAGACTGGACACAGTCATAGAGAGAATTAGTGATGTTGGATACTTGTTTTGAATAATTCACTCAGAATATGTCACAGCAAGATAAAGAGAAGAAAAATGTAAATATGTAAAAAGTAAGCATGGGGGTTAAATGAAAAGATACAAGTATTTGTCTAAGTTAAGGGTCAGCAGACTATAGCCTACAGGCTAAATCCAGCCCACAGCCTATTTTTTGTAAATAAAATTTTATTGGAACAAAGTCATGTCCATTCATTTACACATCATCCATGTGTGCTATTTGCTACAGTGGCAGACTTGAGTAGTTGTAACAGAAATTATATGGCCTGCAATGCCTGAAATATCTACTATTTGGCCCTTTGCAGGAAAAATTTGTTGACCGCTGGTCTAGGTCATGTTTCCAGAGGATAAAATGGAGAAAATGATGAAAAGCATTACTGGAAAAGATATTTAAAAGTTCTTTCACTTTTGAAAACAAAAGAGCTAAGGATCAAACAGAATAAGTAAATCCAAATCTATGTACTTTATTATAGAACATAGAGGATTATGTTCTGTACATAACATAGAGGATCTTACAAAGATTATAGAACATAGAGGATCTTACAAAGTCACCAGAGAGAAATGTAGGTTAATTGAAAAGGTATTCTAATTAAACTAATAGAATTCTTTCTATTATTAACAGTAAATGTAAGACAATAATTGAGATATATTTTTCAATGTATTGAGAGAAATTAACTGGTTAAGTAGAAATTCATTCCAAGCTATTGTTCAAAAAAAAAATTAAAGAATTCTCTTGGCTGGATGCGGTGGCTCATGCCTGTAATCCCAGGACTTTGGGAGGCCGAATCAGGTGGTCCACGAGGTCAGGAGTTCAAGACCAGCCTGGCCAAGATGGTGAAACCCCATCTCTACTAAAATTACAAAAATTAGCCAAGCATAGTGGCAAGCACCTGTAATCCCAGTTACTCGGTAGGCTGACACAAGAGAATCGCTTGAACTCGGGTGGCAGAGGTTGCAGAGATTGTGCCACCACACTCCAGTGTGTGCGACAGAGAAAGACTTTGTGTCAAAAAAAACAAAAAACAAAAAAAATTCTCTCAAGAAAGAAAGTAAACCCAGAGAAGAAAATTGTGACACAAGAAAAATATGATAAGCAAAGTAATTTGTAAAATATGGTAACTATAAAAAACATAAAGATTTTAATATAAAAAGTAGAAAATCTAATAAACAAATTTAGCCAAGTTGCAGGTTACAAGATCGACACATATATATCAGTTGTGATTCTATATACATCTATCCATAGATGATGTTATCTTGTATACAGAAACTTGTCAAATATCTACAAAATAAGAGTCTCTTCAACAAATTGTCATGGAACAAATTTTGCATCTCCATAGGCAAAAGAATGAAGTTGGACCCCTACTGCACAGCATAGACAAAAATGAACTAAAAATGGATTGTGACCTAAAAATGACAACTAAAACCATAGAACTCATAGACAAAAGCATACCGGTAAATTTTAATGACAATGAATTTGCCAATGGATTCTTAGCTATGATACCCAAAGCACAAGCAACAACAAAAACAACAGCAACAAAAACAGATGAATTGGACTTCATCATTATTTAAAACTTTTTTATGTTAAAGAACACTATCAAGAAAGAAAAAAACAGTAACCAAAACAGTGCAGTACTGGTACAAAAACAGACACATACACCAATGGAACAGAATAGAGAGCCTAGAAATAATGCTGCACACCTGCAACTATCTGATCTTTCACGAAGCTGACAAAAACAAGCAATGGGGAAAGTCCTTCCTATTCATAAATGGTGCTGGCGTAACTGGCTAGGCATATGTGGAAGATTGAAACTGGACCCCTTCCTCACATCATATACAAAAATCAACTTAAGATGGATTAAATACTTAAATGTAAAACTTAAAAGCATAAAAACCCTTGAAGGTCACCTAAGAAATATCATTCTGGACAGAGGACCTAGCAAGGATTTCATGATAAAGATGCCAAAAGTACTTGCAATGAAAATAAAAATTAAAAAAAGGGACCTGATTAAACTAAAGAACTTCTGCATAGCAAAACAAACTATCAACAGAGAAAAAGTACAGTCCACAGAATGAGAAAAAATTTTGCAAACTATGCATCTGACTAAGGTATAACTATCCAAAATCTATAAGGAACTTAAAAAGATTTACAAGCAAAAAACAAACAACTATATTAAAAAATGTACAAAAACATGAACAGATATTTTTCAAAAGAAGACATACATGCAGTTAATAAATATGTGAAAAAATGCTCAACATCACTAACCATTAGAGAAATGCAAATCAAAACCACAATGATATACTATCTCACACCAGTCAAAATGGCTATTACTAAAAAGCAAAAAAAAAAAAAAAAAAAAAAAAAAAAAAGATAAAAATAAGAGATGCTGCTGCGTTTGTGGAGAAAAGGGAAGGCGTATACACTATGGTGATTTAAATTAGTTCAGCCATTGTGGAAAGCAGTTTGGTGATCTCTCAAAGAACTTAAAACAGAGTTACCATTTAACCCAGAAATTCTATTACTGGGTATATACCCAAAGGAATATAAATTCTTCTACCATAAATTCACATGCATGGGCTGGGGGCAGTGGCTCATGTTTGTAATCTCAGCACTTTGGGGGCCGAGGCGGGCAGATTGCCTGAGCTTAGGAGTTCAAGACCAGACTGGGCAATACGGTAAAACCCTGTCTCTACTAAAATACAAAAAAAAAAAAAAAAAATTAGCTGGGCATGGCAGGCTGTAGTTGCAGTTACTCTCCGGAGGCTGAGGCAGGATAATTGCTTGAACCTGGGAGGTGGAGGTTGTGGTGATTGGGCCATTGCATTCCAGCCTGGGTGACAGAGGGAGACTTCATCTCAAAAAAACATAACAAAAAAATTCACGTTCATGCACATGCTCATCACAACACTATCCACAATAACAAAGACATGGACATGGACTCAACCTAAATTCCCATCAATAGTGGACTGGACAAGAAAATATGGTACATATACCCCATGGGATACTATGCAAAAAGAAGGAGATCATTTCCTTTGCAGCAACATGGATGGAGCTGGAGGGGATTATTCAAAGCAAACTAACACAGGAGCACAAAACCAAATACCACTGTTCTCATTTATAAGTGGGTGCTCAACATTGAGTACATATGGATACAAAGAAGGGAACAACAGACACTGAGGCCTACTTGAGGGTTTAGGGTGGGAAAAGGGTGAAGATCAAAAACTACTTATTCAGTATAATGCTTATTAACTGGGTGATGAAATAATCTGTACACCAAATCCCTGTGACATCCTGTTTACTCATACAACAAACCTGTACATGTACCCCTAAAACTAAAATAAAAGTTAAGAAAAGGAAAAAGACAACCAACAAAATAGAAGAAAGTGTTTGCAAATCATATATCTGATGTGTCTAAATTCCAAAATACAGACATCATATGTCTGATACGTGTTTGAATTCCAGAATACTACAACTCTACAACAAAAAGGCAAACAATCCAATTAAAAACAGGCAGGGTTGAATAGACATTTCTCCAAAGAAGATACATAAATGTCCAATAAGCCCATGAAAGATGCTCAACATCATTAGTTATTAGAAAAATGCAAATCAAAACTGAAATGTGAACCATTTTACACCTCCATGAATGCCAGTATTCATTGCAGCACTTCACAATAGCCCAAAGGCACAAGCAACCCAAATGGCCATCGACAGATGAATGGATAAATCAAATGTGGCGTATATGTGGAATGAAATGTAATTAACCATAAAGAGCAATGAAGTTCTACAGACTACAACATAGATAAACTTTGATAACATTTTTCTAAGCGAAATAAGCCAGACACAAAAGGACAAATATTCTATGATTCCATGTATGAAATATCTAAAATGGTCAAATTCATACAGAGAGGAAGTAGATAAGAAGTGACCAGGGGCTGGGGATAGATATAACGGGGAATTATTTCTCAATGTGTAGAGTTTCTGCTTGGAGTGATAAATAAGTTTTGAAAGTAGATAGAAATAATGATTGCACAGCATTGTGAATACAATAACGTCATCGAATTGTGTATCTAAAAATTGCTAAAATGGCAAACTTTATTTCATGTATATTTACCATAGTAAAAAGATAGATTAAAAATGTGGAACTAAAGTTCAAGACAGCAGTAATGACGAAGGAGAAGGAGAGGGTACATTGAAGACAATGTTTAGCTTCTTATTCAGGGAGGATAGAGATATTAAACAAATTTTGGCATTGCCAGAAAATATTTATATGAGAAAGTCTGTTCAAATTTTATGGTTAATTACTGAAAGAACAGAAATATATTTTCTAGTTTCAAAATGAGCAGAAGAGAAAGAACAGAAAACAACATTAAAAAAAATCTGTGGCTGTAATCCTGGCGTTTTGGGAGGCAGAGGCAGGTGGATCACGAGGTTAACAGATCGAGACCATCCTGGCCAACATGGCGAAACTCCATCTCTACGAAAAATACAAAAATTAGCTGACTGTAGTGCACATGCCTGTAGTCCCAGCTGCTCAGGAGGCTGAGGCAGGAGACTCGCTTGAACCCAGGGGGTGGAAGTCTCAGTGAGCCGAGATCACACCACTGCACTCCAGCTTGGCGACAGAGCGAGACTCCGTGTCAACAACAACAACAAAAAATCTGGAGATTACCAAAGACTAATGACAGGAAAAGGAGAGGGCTGGACACCTGAAAACTATTTTGCCTAGAAATGTCTTTACCAGCTAGCTTCTATTAGACTCTCACAATGACAGGCATTGGCAAGAGATTGGAAGGTAGAAGGAAGGAAAAAGCTAAAATCCCGCTGCATTAGTCTGTTTTTATGCTGCTGATAAAGACATACCTGAGACTGGGTAATTTATAAAGAAAAAGAGGTTTAATGGACTCACAGTTCCCTATGGCTGGAGAGACCTCACGATTATGGCAGAAGAGCAAGGGACATTTTACATGGTAGCAGGCAAGAAAGAATGAGAGCCGAGCGAAAGGGGCAACCCCTCATAAAATCATCAGATCTCGTGATAGGTATTCATTATCAGGAAAACAGTATGGGGGAAACTGCCCCCATGATTCCATTATCTCCTACAGGGTCCCTCCCACAACACGTGGAAATTATTGGAGCTACAATTCAATATGAGATTTGAGTGGGGACACAGCCAAACCGTATCACTCACACCCTTTTAAAGTTTTCGGTAGTCGAGGTTGGGGGTGCTAATACTGTGACTCCTTTAGCAGCAGTCACAAAAAGTGATGTAGAGCCGTGGGTTCCTGCAGCAAGTTTCCAGCAGCAGCGCAGGTTTTGTGGGTTTTAGCAAAGCAGCAGTAGCAGCTGTCCTGGCAGCGCAGTGTCCTGTCTCTATCTGTCCCAGCTGTCCGAGCTCTCTATCTTCTGTAACATCTGCAGGTAGCTCTGGGCTCCAAGGTTCCCATGCTGTCAGGAAAATGGGCTAGAGATTTCTACAAGGCAGCTTCAGCAGTGGTTCCAAATAGCAGTAGCAGCAGTGGGGCTCCAGCAGCTCCAGGTGGGCGGGGACCATGGCTGTAGGTGACACTATATCCCTTCTGCTCCTCTAGCCTAGGATGGTGGTGGCTTCCTGCAGATACCAATCAAGGAAGTTTACTTTTCTCTTCTGGCCACTCCAGGCCTTCTGACACTTTTGTAACTATACCCTGTATTAAATTTCCTCCAATTGAAATACCAACTGAAGTTTCTGTTACCTTAACTAAACATTGATACGAGACGGAAGGGCAGTACTTCAGAAACCAAACTAGTTTTCCTTTATCTTTGTTTCCACACTCACTCATATTTAATATAATTTAGTATTATTTATTTTTGATATCATATATGTAGAATACATTCTCTCATTGATTTCATACATGATATAAAATGCAAAAAAGCTGCATGATAAAAGATATCTTAAATCAAAATAAGAATATAAATCAAGAAAGAAATATAAATTTGTATTTCATAACTTGATATATTAAAGTACACTAAGTCTTCTTGGGAATTAGTGGATCGTGTATAAGTAATAACATGACTTAAATAAAGATAAGAATCACATGATAAGCCAGTACATTTTCTTTCTCCTGACAACTCTTTTTTTGGCAGATACAGAGAAAAAATTGTAATTATACTTTAGAAAATCTCTTCTTCTTCTAATATTGTTTACTGGATTCCAAGTTAAACATTGTAATATTTTCTTGACTTGTCACAATGAATGCATTAATAGGTATGACATTTCCTGATTATGTTTGAACTATGATAACATATTTCTCCAATGACTTGCAAGGAATCAAGATGGGATTCATTAAGCATGCTTATAAGTTGTTCACATAATTACAAAGAGAAACCATCCACGTGAAAGTAAAAACACAATTTCAGGCATAGGAGAAAAGCTTAACTTATAAGAATACTAGCCCCAGTGAAAGATGGAATGCAACAAGAGAGAAATATACTGGGTGGACACAGCATTATGGAACAGGATGTGCCTCCCTAATTTTGTGCATTTCCGTGCACTCTTGTGGCTAATTTCCCCACACCCAGAAATAATAGATGATGGTATCAGAAAGGTCTTTAATCCAGGATTTTCCAAGTATGACTAAAAGACTTGTTGTGAATGGCTGAGACCCTAATCAGAATTGGAACTGTATATTTTACTACACATTAAATTAGGCACTAATAAATATATATATGTATATACACACACACACACACACACATACACGCATACATAATTAGACATTTTGAAATGGAATTTCTGTTTTTCGCTTCTTCATATATGAATCCTCCCCTTCTGGATCAGCACAGATTGCCTTAAGTGGTGTAGCATAGCAGAGTGTAGGCTCTGGATGCAAGTTGCCCAGCTTCATTGTCTAGTTTCATCACTAACTGTGTGGTCCTGCATGAGTTACTTAATCTCCCTGTACTTCGGTATCCTCATTTGTTCAATGTTGTGAGTATAAAATGAATAATACAGACAACTACTTAGCAAGATGTCTAAGCAGTTGCAGACTATTTCCAAGCAGCACATTACCACATTAGGATTGTTATAGCTGAAATGCAAAGAGAACAAAAGAGTCAAAGTCAACCCCCATCCCTTTAAAATAGGCTCTTGAAGTCCATTTCTGAGATTATAATATTAAAATACGGGCTTTCAGTAGCAAAGGACAAACACTTGAAAACAGTTTTCTAAATTCCAGATTTTTCCCTTTAAACATCAAGAACAAAAGTATAGAGAATTGAACATGACATTTTTACTATAAACTATAAAATAGGAAGGATAGCTTCGGGACAATTTCCTGCCAAACAGGGATTAGATAAAAGCTTTGCTCAGCCAGAGGAAAGCATTGGAACAAGAAAGAAAGAAACACATTCAGGCTTCAGTGAGAAGCTCACTTCCATATCTTTGGTAATTTCAGGGAGAAGGGGCATGCTCTCCGTTCTCTTGCGGGAGGCAAAGCTTCATAATGCTCTCCAAATGGGATGCCCAAAGGGTTTTATCCAAAGGTTTTGGATTTTTCAGGCAGAAAGAGGGCTTGAGATAGTGTCTTCCACTATATCTCAGAGTTCTGAAAGACCTGGTATAAAGAAAATCAAGAAATTGCTTCATGCCTTAATGGAGCATGTGGATTTGCAAAGAAGGCTGGTAAATCATAGGAGACCTAGGGTTGAGATGAGCAAATACAATGTGTAGATATCAAGGCTATGCTAGGGGCTTTCGGTACCAGCAAGGATGCTTGTAGGTATGCAAAGGCAAGATGGGACCACTTTACATTAGATGTGGATACATAAAGAACCAAGGTGGCCACAAAAGACTCATGGGAAGAGTAATACAGTCCATTCAAACCTGAGGAGAGCCCTTGTAAAATACATTCCTGTATCTGTTGTGATACTCTGCTAGCAATTTTTCACTCTCAAAAGCTTTCTCATGGAGGAGTAAGGCAAGAGCCAAACATATGAGAAACGTGTGTATGTATTGTTGCTACAGAGTTTGGAAAAGGACTTGTCTGAGTTTTGTATCTCTATTAACAAAATAATTACCTCGAGATCTTTTCCAATCAGTTGTGACTGAGTTACCTAGAGAAGCCTGCATTACATTTTCAAAAGAAGGCTTAGAGAATAAGTTGAATGCAGTAGGGAGAAATATGGAAAATTGCATATCTGCACATCTGAATCATAACGGATAATTTCAAACCTTCTGTAAATAAAAGTTTTACAAACATTGCACAACACATACTTCTAAGCCCTCTACACTAAGACTTGTATATGTGAAGGACAGAAAAGGAAAGGGGTCCTCTTCTGGGGTGCTTCTCCTCTTTCACATGCATTGTCTCCGCTCTGCAGTTTCTTTTCTTGTTTCCATAGTTTTTTTCCACAAGCTGTGTAAGGATGAGACATAACTTCACTGCAAAAACATGCTAAATTCCTAGTTATCACATTTGCAACTCAATGCTACCTTCCTGCCTGCATGATGTTTCTATTTGTGCTGTTCATCTCAATTATATTCTCTTATCCTTGCTTTTTAGATATCCTGATGATTTCTGTGATTCTCGTAGGTTCTGCAACTCTCCTTATCACGTAAGCATCCTTAATTTAACATTTTCCTCCTCTGCTTCTGTATTTGTCCTGCTGTACAACCAGCATTCTGGATGATGCATCAGTAGGAGGGTCATTGTAAATCACCTTTGGCAGGATGAGTCACTTTGTGCTTAGAGTTCAGCTGAAGAGCGATTCCTCATTCCAGAGCAAGGCAGCATTTCCTTTATAACTATAAATGTTCCCTTGCCAGCAACAGCTAGAAGATGTTACATTTTAAACATTTCCCATCTATAATAATATTGTATAGGCAGCAAGAATTCTGTATGTCCCCAACTAAGGACATATTAAAGAAATAATTATTTTTTTCAATGATGATACTTTCATGAAGATTGAAATGCCTTATCTTGTATACTATTATCCTACAACCAAACACCTATTACTTGTTATTGTATTCCATTTTCAACAGATTTGAGTGGATTTGAAATGCATGGACCACAGGTCACTGAAAAAGTTCATTTTCCTTCTTGAGGAAAGAACCAAATTTAAGTTTCACATGCTAATTTTGATTACCTTTCTATAAGTAGTTAGAATGTTATTTTTTAAGCTGCAGAGCAATTAATGACTAGAGCTGCAGGAAGTATTTAATTGGGTATTGATTTAAAGCCAAGCTGTTGTTTGGTTGAAGCATTGCATTATAATTAATGGACCTTAACCAGACTTTAATTTTTCTACACTATATTTGATTTTCAAGCATTGTAATAGCAGCCTTCAAACAATCTATAGAGCAAGGCTTGTGCTATTCCTATTAAAATTTTAAAGTTTTGACTGAATTTTTAACATACCCTAAAGACTTCTGACTTTTGATAGTAACTTCAAAGTTTGTTGCATTGTGAAAACGGTACACTTAAGATTAAATTCTCCCATTGACATATTGTCAACTAGTCAATACATTCATTCATAGTAGTTTCACACATGGTAATATTATCAGTGTCAGGGTTTACTGAGGAGGACTATGCCTTATTTCCCTGCAGTTCTGTAGCCAAATAGATTCTCATTTATTTGGAATGGTACAGCTAAACACTTACTTGAGGGGTAGAAGATGCGGGCAAAATTCCATTCAAAGACTCATCCAGAATAACATTCAATGACTGATGAGTCTCTGTAGAATGGAAGCATTATATGAGTTTGTAATTTTTTAAATGGCCATCTGGCCACTGTTTGATTTGGTATATTACTTTAAATTCAAGCCTTGCTATGTTTAAGATGACCACTTAAAATTTTATGTTTGGAGGATTCAATTAAATATTTATCAAGTTCACAGCATCATTAAGATCTGTAAGGATACAAAAATGAACAAAACATGCATGTTACATGTAACAAAACATGTGGATTACAGCCTACTTTGAACACAGTACTGCAGAAATAACTGAACCACAAGGCAATACATGCTGTATATAATGTACTAATTAAATCTTTCTACAAAACTTTCTAAAATTGTCAATCATCTCTTTCTTTTTTAATGTAAATTTTTTTCTGTATATTTAAGGTATACAACAGGGGTCTGCACTATCCGTGGCCCGTTAGTAACAGGGCCGCACAGCAGGAGGTGATCCACAAGTGAGCACTACTGCCTGAGGTCTGCCTCCTGTCAGATCAGCAGCAGCATTAGATTCTCACAGGAGACGAACCCTATTGTGAACTGCCCATGTGAGAGATCTAGGTTGTGTGCTCCTTACAAGAAGCTAACTAATGCCTGGTGCTCTGAGGTGGAACAGTTTTATCCCAAAACTATACTCCTGCCCCCGCCCCAAGTCTGCAGAAAAACTGTCTTCCAGGAAACTGGTCCCTGGTGCCAAAGAGATTGATGACTGCTGATATACGACATGATTTTATAAGATATATATATATGTGTGTGTGTGTGTGTGTGTGTATACACATAACTTTACATATGTAGTGACCATTATATACGTAAATATATATATGTAAATTTACATGTATATTTAAAATGGTCACTATACTGGAACAAATTTACACATCTGTAGTCTCACTTTCCTCTCACTGTGGTAGGAACAGTCATTGAGCAAAATTCCTGAATAGAATTCACCATTATTAACCGTAGTCCTCATTGGACCTTTTAATTTTTTCCTGCTACATATTTGCTACTTTGCATCCTTTGACTGCATCTCCTCATTTTCTCTTTCCTCTGCCCTGGTAACACTGTTTTATTATCTAGCTCAATATGTTTTTTTTTTTTTTTTTTTTTTTAGATTCCACATGTGAGCTCACGTAATATTTTTCTGTCTGTATCTGGCTTATTTTACTTAGCCTAATGTCTTCTAGATCTATTCATGTGGTAGATGACTAGTGTGTCAGTCTTTAAGGCTGAATATATATGTGTGTTTGTGCACATACGCACGCCATTCATTGTCCTACTTACAAGTGTTTACTTTTCTTCCCAGCTGCTATTATGGCCAAATATCCTTAATTTCAAGTCTTATCAATGTTACCTAATAGTTGCTACAAAAGATTGTATGGTATAAAAATTTTGGTCTCCTCAATCTTATTTTGCTATTCTAACATATGAGACTAGCTGCTTGTTTCTGCTGTGGGGAGGTTTGGGAATTTGCTGTAATCCCCACTGCAATTTCAAGTCTGGCAACTGGTGCTCTCTTTTTAAAGTGTGGAGCAGCTACTTTGTGTCAGCTGCTGGGAGAGCTCACACACTGGGGAAATGGCAGTGGAATACTTGCAGGAAGGGTTATACTGGCTGAATTTTAAAACACTTCAATGGATTCAAGACTCCAGTACGTTTTATCGATCGTGGAGCTCAGAGCATAATTGGTTCAATCTCTCAGGAAGTAGATGTTCAGGATTAACCATGCGGTGTTTAGATATGAGTCACTGAGTGACCTTCAATTTACTCTGCATCTTCAAAATCAGGCGGTGTGAAGAAAAATGAGGCAGTAGATTGTAGATTTATTTCCATTTCAGGTCAACTAAGTCACTTGCTGGTAAAACAGCATAACAATTTTGCATGCTTATGTATAGAACTTATATAACTATATTGATTTTGGTCACTGATCAGTACATTTTAGGTGGTGTACCTGTGTGGGGATATATATGAACTGATTTATCTCTTGGTGAATGTTTTTCATATGTAACGAAGTCTGAATGGCATTTAACATTTGCTGAATTTTCAGTTGTCTTACAGAAGTACGCTTTTCCCTCTTTGCATGCTAATGTTTATTCATTTGCACTTTATTGCAAATATTTGATAATTCAAAATCTTTTTGAGTATGTGTGCTTGTGTGACTCAGATTGGTATTTCAGTAATGTTTTGGAAAAACCATTTTATCAAATATTAATTATCAGCATATTAGTTCCAACAGAACTGTGCCTTTTATTTTGATATTGAAATATTTTCACTGTGAACATGAAGAACTACTAAAAATATATTAATAGTTATATTGTAGTAGCAACTGTGACCTTCTTTCTGTATTACTGAATTAGTGATTGGGAAGCAAATAATCAAGACATGTACTATTACAGGCTGTACATGGCTTCCTCTGAGAAAGGAGGTGGGCACATAGGCCTGAAAGTGCTAATGGATTATTTACTCACCACTTAGGACACATGCTGGGTAAATGAAGGAAACGGTGGGGTATCTTGTTCAATATATGAATAGATAGATAAGCGAATGAATAACAAAATAAAAAATAGCCACTACTACTATTGACCACCATGATTAAGTTGTATTTTCTGTTACCCACCTGTGTTTACTCAGTTTTTAAATAGCAGAATGGGAAAAGGCAACCAAGCAGATACATCTAAGTAACAATAGCAATGATGTCAAAAAGAGTGCCTGAATACTTAAGGTGGAGGACCTGGGCATGCAAACCCAAGCCTCCCCTTTGCTGTGGCCAGGAATCTGCACAGACTGCATCTAAAAGTCCACCTTTCAAAGTTCAGCATATTATTTTTCTTTTGATAAGCACCTATAGGTAAGAAACTTAAGCTCATTATCCTTCAATTTCCTCATCCATATAGAGTGCATAATAACTGTCCCTATCCCATAGGAAAGGCTTGGATATTACATGAAATAATATATGCAAAATATTTAAGACAGCTTTTGGCAAATTTGAAGTATCAGCAATCATTATTATAATAATTATTCCTTCTATGGAATCTTGAATGTTTTGTCCATTTTCTTTTGTAGTGTTTAAAATTTGCCTTTCTATAACTGATGGTCTGCATTTATATCTCTGATCACTGGGGTTATCTGCTGTTCGTGTTACTCTGACAGTCATGCTGACCTGAACCACACTGCTGTTCTCTTGTGTTCCAACTCTGATGTTGTTCTCCCTTTCACTGTGTGGTCCTTGTCATTCTTCCTTTCTGAAATTTTTAGTAGAGGGAAAGAAAGGATGTGTTCCTATCCATTATTAAGGTAAGTCTGGCTTTCTGTTTCTCGATATTAAAACAGGGCTTATAGTCCTTCCATTTCTCTTGTATTCACAGAGATTTTTCTAGGAACTGGTTGGGAAACAATAAATGTGGGTGCTTAGAATGCTGTACTCTAAAATACCTCTCACTCTGCTAGTAGTCATCCAGTGGCCCAGACCAGAGCTCAGCCTCTGTCTCCTACTTCTGGTTTCTCTGCTGATCACTCAAACAACACCTTAAAGTTAACTGAATATCATCCCCAAATCTCTTATTTGATATTTCTAATTTTGATGCTATAAACACCAAATAGTACTCAAAAAAATCTATCATTTCTCTGAAGTTGCTATTTGCTGCTTCTATTACATGTTTACGGGAGGCCAAGTAGAGAGGTTGCAGGATAAATGCAAAGACAGACAAGCAGGTAGAGCAGGGTTATGCAAATGAAGAAGTCTCAGAGCCAAAGCAAATCCCTAGGACTCTATTTTGTTACAAATAGGTGGAACAGTGTAAAGGGAAACAACTTGAAGGTCTAAGGACTTGCTTTACATGATGATTTTGTTCAACTGAACCCTGTTTCCTTGACCTTTGAAGTTAGAAATGGTTTAGAAGAATGTCATACTGAAGCAGGACGATGCCCAGTTGCTTGTGTCTTCTTCTGCCAACCCACTCCTCTCGATGTCCAGCTGCTTGTGTCTCTGCCTGCCAGGGTCTCGGGGTTTTCTTAGGCACAGGATGGGGGCATGGCAGGCCAGAGTGGTCTTGGGAAATGCAACGTTTCCACGCCAGAGCAGGAGTGGTTGTCCTCACCTAGGTCGTGGGCACAGGCCTGGGGTGGAGCCTAGCCAGAGACCACATTTTTCCTTCTCAGCACTTCCCTGCTCCCCTCCTATATCAATGCTAAAAAGATGTTATAATAATTTTCCTTTACACATATATTTTCTTTCTCTACAGAAGACTTGTATTTTTGACTATTCATGAGTCATTTTGAAGAGGCTGAGTGTAAATCTAGTTAGTGACCAGACAGGGGAAAATGTTGCTTACTTTTTAAAATAAAAATCTAATGGAGTGAATTAAGCAGACAATTCATTATTCTATCATGAGAGATTTCAGAAGAACATTGCCACCATTCAGCAGAATTGATTTGAGGATTGTTAAGGAATATGTGAAAGAATGAAATTCACAGATAGACAGAAATGATAAAAAGTAAAAGCATGCCCTGAAAACTACAATATTTCTTGTTCTTAAAAGGGATATGAGAATATGAAATAAAGTGATGACTTTTAAAGCAGATGTACAACACTGTGTATGCCATTCTGTTGGTATAAATCATAAAAATACTCCACAATGTAAATGCTTAGGATACTTTTATTGAATTACTGCGACAATAATAACGTGAGATGAAAGAAAGGCATCCATATATGTGCTAATTAAGAAATGGCAACACATTGTAACTACTGCACAAACCATAAAATATTCAGTTCGTGTTTGTTGAGAATCTAGAGAGGTTCTGTTTTAGCTTTATAGGTGCAATTTGGCTGGAAAAGAGGTGTGCGTGGAGCAGATTGTTAAATGCTCTTTTACCATTACTTGCTGTTTAACAAGGTACTCCAGTGTGATGAAAGGGAAAGACAATTTGGACTTGAAACACTCCTTTAAATCACTTTTATGAGTTTCAAGAAGGATATTGACCCCTCCTCTCCGAAAAAGTGTCTTTGCTTTGCAAATCACTTTGAGGAGTATAAAGTCTATTCTATAGGTATTGATCAAGGTGATGTGGCTAAATAGTTGAAAGGGTTGGCTATAAGTTTGGTAGTGCCTACTTTTTTATTTGCATGTTAAATTCAGAATGAAAGACTGTAATGAGACTCATAGCTCATTCCTTAATTGGTCTTAAAAGTATCCCACCAAATTGTTGTTTTTTCTACATCTACATATGAGGCTACATAACAATATGTAACTAAAAATGTTATTTCCATTAGCAAGTGTTAGTTAATTGAAATAATCTGACAAACAAAACTATGTATTTTCTTGTTTTATTTTGAATGTCAAATTTGTTTTATTTATTTTTCAGAATGTCAATATTTTCAGTCTTTGAACCAGACTTATGTTTTAAAATTTTTCACCTATGGACTTTACATTTTCTAAGTAGTGTGTCTAAATTACTTCTGTTTCTATAACTTTGTAGATAATAACATTCACTTCTTAATGTCTTCACATTCCACGCTGATCACACAGGCTCTCTTGCTATCAAGTTGGTAATGAGATATTGAAAATGAGTCAGAGCACTATGCTGATAATTGTCATTTTGGGAACTCCACACCTCTTCACTCACTGGCCACTCCCTTTGTAGTCTCAGTCCTATAATGATCTTGGCAATTTTAGCTGAGTGCTAATGACTCTGGATCAATTGCTTTAACTTGGTTTCCTCACTATAGCAGGGATCTTTGTCCTAGTAAAATTACTATGGGTCTAAGATTGCCTGGATAGTGTTGATGGTTTTGCATAAAGCTAGTGCTCTGGCTAAAAAATGTTTCTGAAGGCATGCAAGAGGAAGCATTTTATATGAGAGAAGAACATATTTTGTGTCCTAATGATAGAGGCAGGAGACAGCCAAATGCTGCCCAAGTCATTGTGCACAGGCAGTTTGCCTAAACATGCCCATGGTGAAAAATTCCATCCCTTAACACATGCTCAGTAAGGGAAATAAATCAATGTAGTGTGTTAGACTAAGGGACCACATGTGCACTGGGAAAATGGGGTGGAGCCACCAGGAATTCAAACCTTATGCAGGGCAGGAGCTTGTTTGGCCTCTTCAGCTCCTGCGTGGTGGCCTGGTATTCAGGTTTTGTGAGGTGGAAAACTTGCACGAGGTACTCATCTTTTTGTTGAGAGTTTTCCTTTTCACTTAATAAATTCCATCCCCCTCACCTTTCAATGTATCCGTGTGCCTAATTCTTTCTGGTTGTGAGACAAGAATCTGGATTTTAGCTGAACTAAGGAGAGAAAAATCCTGCATCAGGAATTATAAATTTGCTATTAGAATTTATAAAGCTGGAAAAGGCGTATAGATTCAGCTCTTCACTTGAAAGAATCCAGGCTTACTCAAGCTGCCTAGAAATGTATCTGGAGTCCAGAGTGTAAACATTTCTTTACTTTTCCTTTCAGATCACATTTAGTCACTATAGAGACCACTTTGAAGTAGTGCTAGAAGTATCTTTTTTTTGACTCCTTCTTTGTTCCTTTTTTATGTCTCCCTTCCTGAGGGGCCTGTTTCATCCTGCCCATTCCCTTTGTAATTAAACCAGCTTGTCTCATTTTTTGTTGTTGTTGTCTTTCCAGGAATGGGCACCAGCAATCTCATCTGGCTCTGAATGTTACATTCTTCAGAGTGGAGTTTCAATGACATTGTGGTGGCTTTGTAATGTGTCGACTTTGCAAGGATGAACTAAATTTTCTGAAATGTCCTTTCCTGCATGTTTCTAATTATGATACGATCAAGATATATTCTTGTGAGAGATTTGGAGTCTGGAGATGAAGCATTAACCACTCCGTAGGTCACATATGTTACTGACAGGTTACTGACATGTCTCATATATTGGTGTGAGGCATTAGTGAGGCTGGCAATTGCTCTGTCTTCTGCCAGATTCTTCTTTAGTTTCTCTGACTCCTGGGTCTATGTGCTTAGCTCCATGAAAGTGGGCCCTTGCCTCTGCAGGACACCTTTTTCACCAAGGTCAAACACGCAAACAGGACTAACAGGTCTCAGTTTGTCCTTGTGGGCTCCAGCTCATGCTTGTGAGTTCCAGGTGGTTCTTTCTTTCTACTACATTAAGTCCATCTTTCCTTCCCAATTGCTTGCATAGTGGACTTCAAGGTTTAGAATTAAATGCAAAGACAATTGCTTAATCAGCTCCCCAGATTTCATAAGGTCAAATCTCCATATTAAGTTGCTTAGTATCTATCTGTATCTATATGCATATTTATACTGCTTCTCTAATGAAAGTCTGATACTGGTTTGGTAGCAGACATAGTTCTAGAAGAACAGAATCTTAAGAGTGATTAATCTGACTTTGTTCTGGGTTTTCTGAAATTAGTTCTTTGATCTGATTACATATGAAGGTCATTATATGTTTCCAGTGGTAGAGAGGGCTAGACTATGTCATGCAATGGAAAAGCAGTTACATAAATTATCACTTTTATATACTTGTAATCAAGTACTTACAGACAGCCAGGCTCTGGTGATCATGTATTTGCTGTCATAAAAGCTTTTACTAAAAAAATGAATATAACGGCATTGGTTGGTTGCTTATAACTATGCTGGAGACCTTGGGGGGAAAATACATGAAAAGTGCAGAAATTTACATTTCCAGCTCAAAGTCTGCACAAGGGACTGGAAAGCTTCTATGATTCCTCTATGTTTTGTAGTTATAGAGCTGAGATTTGTGAAAATCAAAATCAAATTTTAATCTTGATGGTGACTGAATTGCAATGCAAATGATTCCCCGATCTCACAAGGTCTCTTGTTAAAGTTAAGGCATTGATTAGGGAAGGAGTAGGTTTGTGAAAACAGGGGTAGGGACATATGAACAGATTTGAGGATGCTGCAGTGCTTGATCCCCTATACTTCCCCAAGCCTTGTTTGTCAGTTGAAGCAGCCCTTCTATTCTTGCTTGAGGTGGTCAGCCTCTCCTTGTCTGAAGAACCTGTAAAGGCTTCCCCTGAGTGGGTTGACTTGCCAAGGTACTGCTGATCCTTCTCAGGATGTACCTCCACATCCTTTCCTTGCTTCTAGACCTAGAATCAAACTCAAGTTCCAGTAGACACCAATGGGTATGGTAAAAGCATAACCTATGAAGAGGTATAATACAGACAGAAAGAACTGCATGATTTTTCCAATTTATAGTCACAAAACTCTGGAGAATATCTGTGGAAAAGGAACTTTAGGGACAAAATATTAAATTGGGTCAGGATGAATTTAATGATATGAGCCTACTTAGCAAAAATTCCAAATTTAATGTCTTAGCTTGAGAGCAGCTAGAAACTGTTCTAAACCCTTTGTTGATGGCTTAACTGATACATAGATCTAAATGTAGCCTACACTAAGTAACATTAAAATATCAAAATCTTCTTCATACATAGAAGAACAAGGAATTCAAAGCCTTATGAAAATTGAAATGCTAGAATGGATTTATCATGTAGGATCTGCTTACCATCCTGGGATGGTCCAGAGGATACTCTCTTCCACATGGCTTTGATAAATATATTATTGGAGAGTTCTGTGATGGTTCTTCTCTGTAGACCAGATCTTACCATGGGACTGCTGCCATCAAACTGGGATTCCTAGAAGTAATGAGGATGATGAGGTTTCACGGTGTCAGGGGACAAATGGGAGCACTTAATTGACAAAGACAAAGTGGGCATGCTTATCATAATAGCAGAACCAAAGTCATAATCAGAAGAGTATAGCTCAAAACTCTTTGGCATTGAATAATTAACTTTGGTGTTCCATGAACTAAAATAGAGTTAATTCTCATTATTCATTAATTATGTATTTGCAAATTCACCTACTTGCTAAAGTTCATTTAACATCAAAATTAACACTAACACTGCTTTTGAGGTCATTTGTGGACATACATGTGTGCAGAATGGCAAAAAAAAATGATTCACAGACACATGTATTCCCAGTTGAGGTCAAAGAAGGCCTAGCTATGCCTTCTTGTCTCAGCTCTCATGCTGTAAACAAGTGTTCTTTTCATGTTCTGTGTAGTGGCACATTTTCTGCATTTTTGGGCTTTTTGTTAATGATTGATTTTGCTGTTTAAAATGGCCCCCATCATAGTACTAAAGTGCTGTGTAGTGTTGCTTATTGCAGGAAGGCTATGCTGTGCCTTACAAAAAAAATACATATGTTAGATAAGCTTTGCTCAGGAATGAGCTGTAATGCTTTTGGCCATTAGGTCAAGTATCTTTAAAGAGAAACACGTATAAAATAAGGTTATACATTGATCAATTGACAAAAAATTATGACCAGAGGTTTGCAGGAACCTAATGCTGTATTTCTCCTAAGAGGAATGGTCTAGTATTTGCTAATTCAGTATTCATGGTGACTTTATAGAACATAACTACTGTGAATAACAAGAATCAACTGTAGGTGGTACTGAAGTCTTGATTTTATAAGCAGAAAAGCTTTAAGTCTAGTGAACTTGATTTATGAAAACAGAGCCACAGCTTCTTAATCATTTCCCGAACTTGAACCACTGTGCATACTCAGATCCCCTTGAATGAAAGGAAAGCTGGGTCCTCTTGAGGAAAGATCTTGCCACATTGCCAGAAATATATCATGCTAATCACTGCCCAGCATTGCTCCATGGGACCTATATCCATTGACCACGGTTTTTGCATATCTTAAGGGAATTACTGGATACTGGCTCTGAAATCACATTAAGTCCTGGAAATTCAAGATGTCACTGTGGTCCACCAGTCAAATAAGGGACTTTTGGAGGTCAGGTGATCAATGGATTTTGGCTTAGGTTCTCATACAGTGGATCCAGTTGTTTCCCAAACATCCTCTGTCATCATTTACCCACTTCTGAAATGCATAATTGGAAAAGGCATACCCAATAACTTGCTTCCTGACCTGTGAAGTGAGGTAAGTCACTAGAACTGCCTCTTCATGAATTGGGTGCAAACTAAGTGAAATACTATATTCCTGGAAGCACTACAGACATTAGTGGCATGAACAAGGACTTGAAAGAAGTAGCGGTTATGATTCCCACCACATCACCAGTTGACTGGCTTATCTGGCCTATGCAGAAGACAGATGGATCTCAGAGAATGACAGTGAATTAAGTAAACTTAATTGAATGGAAACTCAAATTGCAGCTGCTGTTTCATTTCTGGAGCAAGGCAACACATCCCCTGCTATCTGGTATATAGCTACTGACCTGCATAAAGACTATAAAAAAACAGTGTATTTTCATCTGGCAAGGCCTATAGTACACTTTATCCTACTTCAGGGATATAGCAGCTCCCCAGCAAAAAGTTATAATCTCTGGCCCAGGAATCCTGATCACAGTTCTGTTCCACAAGAGAACATACTCATCCATTATATTGATTATATAATTCTGACTGAGTCAGATATTAAAGAAGGAGCACATCAGTAGGACACTTACATTCCAGATGACGAGAAATAAATCTCACAAAAAATTAGTATGCTAGCTTGGCAAAATTTCCAGTTATTCAGTGGTATGGGCTGTGCTGAGATATCCCTTTCAATGTGAAGAAGCAGCTACTGTATATGGCTCATTCAATCACTAACAAAAATGAACAAAACCCTGATGGGTATCTTTGGAATTTGTGTGTGGTACACTGACACACTTATTGATGGTCAATAACTTTGAGTGAAGCTCAGAACAAAGGAATGCTTTGCAACAGGTCCAGCTGCTGAGCAAGCTGCTCTGCCACTTGGACCACATGACATAGCAAATCCATTGATGCTCAAAGTGTCAATGACAGATAGAGAAGTTATTGGAGCTTACATCAGGCCCCTAAATGTGACACACAACAAAGCACTTAGGATCTTGGAGCAAAGCCAGGCTATTCTCTGCAGAAAGACTATGGTCTTCTTCTGAGAACAGCTTTTGGTTTGCTACTGAATCTCAGTAGAAACTGAACATTTGCCCATGGTTTGCCTAGTTACCATGTGACCTGGGCTGCCCTTCATGATCTGGGTGGAATCCTACACATCATACCATAAAGTCAGGCATGCACACCAGCACTCCATCATCAGATGGAACTGGGCCCTGAGGGCACAAGTAAGTTGTGTGAAAAAGTTGCCTGGACACCTGTTGTGGGAAGTCAGAGACCCCGAATGGAGGTACTGGCTGGAGCCGTGGCAGAGGAACATAAATTGTGAAGATTTCATTTTAATATGGACATGTATCTATTCCCAAATAATACTTTTATAATTTCTTACACCTGCCTTTACTTCAATCTCTGAACATAAATTGTGAAGATTTCATTTTAATATGCACATTTATCAGTTCCCAAAATTAATACTTTTATAATTTCTTATGCCTGTCTTTGCTCTCTTTATCCTGTTATCTTTATAAGCTGAGAATGTGTGTCACCTCAGGATCACTGTGATAATTGCATTAACTGTACAAATTGATTGTAAAACGTGTGTTTGAACAATATGAAATCAGTGCACCTTGAAAAAGAACAGAATAACAGTGATTTTCAGGGAACAAGGAAAGACAACCATAAGGTCTGACTGACTGCAGGATTGGGCAAAATAGAGCCATATTTTTCTGCTTGCAGAGAGCCTATAAACTGATGCACAAGTAGGGAAGATATTGCTAAATTCTTTTCCTAGCAAGGAATATTAAAAATTAATACCCTGGAGAAGGAATGCATTCCCTGGGGGGAGGTCTATAAACAGCCACTCTGGGAGTGTCTGTCTTATGAGGTTGAGATAAGGACTGAAATACACCCTGGTCTCCTGCAGTACCCTCAGGCTTATTAGGATTGGGAAGCTCCATCGTGGTAAATTTGTGATCAGACCGGTTCTCTGCTCTCGGACCTGGTTTCGTTTTGTTTAAGATGTTTATCAAGACAATATGTGCACAGTTGAACACAGACCCTTATCAGTAGTTCTGATTTTGCCCTTGTCCTGTTTCCTCAAAAGCATGTGATCTTTGTTCTGCCTTTTGCCCTTCAAAGCATGCGATCTTTGTGACCTACTCCCTGTTCGTACACCCCCTACCCTTTTGAAATCCTTAATAAAACTTGCTTTTTTTGCCACTCAGGTGGGCATCAAGGTTCTACCGATATGCAACATCACCCCCGGAGGCCAAGCTGTAAAATTCCTTTCTTTGTACTCTTTCTCTTTATTTCTCAGCTGGCCAACACTTATGGAAAATAGAAAGAGCCTATGTTGAAATATTGGGGGTAGGTTCCCCTGACAGCCAACCATGGCTCCTACTTCAGAAGCAGTGCCTTTTCTTTCTCAACCTGTTTTTGAGGATTGATGGGGAGATCCCTATGCTCAGTTTCCTGAGGAAGGAAAATTCAGGAACTAGTCCGAGAGGGATGACTGCTGCACTACAGCCCTCCTCTGAGAAGGCCCTGAAGGAGAGTGAGGAAAGAAAGTTCTTCCAGTGGGCACAAATTCAGGGTTTATACCTGGCTGTCCATTTAGTTTGAAAGGAGAGATGGTCAAAAGGATGGGTGTATAGCAACTCAGACTGCAGCTAATGCAGTCTGATGGATGCATTTGCTGGATGGTCAAATGGGCATAAGCTTTGGAGATATTTGTGTGTGGATGGTCACCAAAGAGTGACTTCACTATAGAAGGAGTATAATAAGAAAGAGAATGATTCCTTTGGTGAATAAGTCTGCCTCAGGCCTCATTTAATCAGTTGATGAATAAAGTGGTCATGGTGGTAGGATGGAGGTTATATACACGTATTTCCACTTACTGAGGTCAATATGACCATAGCCACTAATGAGTGCCCAATCAGTCATCCAGTGAAATCACACTGATATGTCACCATTCCCCAAGGGTATCAGCAAGCTACATGGGGGAAGGTTGATGGCAATGGGCTGCTTTGATTATGGAAGGCATTCATTTTTACTGGAATAGACACACTGAATATGAATTTGCTTTAGATTTCCTTAGTGTTTCTGTCAAAACTACCATGTATGAATTTATAGACTACCTTGCCACTATTTTCCCTTTTATTTTCTGTTTTTTGTACACTAGCTTTCAAATAGCTTCTGCCTCTGATGAAGCAATCAGCCTCCCAATAATAGCTTACTACCAAAATCTTCTTTGTTTTTGAAAGCTTCTTTAGTGATGAACCTTCCCATATTCTGTCATATATAAAGTCAGTTCCTTTGGAGTGACCTTCACAGCATTCTGTTCTTATGCCTCACCTCTTCTCTGTACAAAGCTCTGAGTCACTGCTCCAGAGTGGGGAGTTGGGACAGTGGGTCATTTTTCCTGGAGGAATCCCTTACATCAGCAGTTCCCAACCTTTTTGGCACCAGGGATGGGTTTTGTGGAAAACAATTTTTCCAGCAATGGCATGGGGAGGTTTTCAGATGAAACTGTTCCACCTCACAGAATAATGCATTAGTTAGATTCTTATAAGGAGCATGCAACCTAGATCCCTCTCATGTGCAGTTGTCAATAGGATTTGAGCTCCTATGAGAATCTAATGCTACTGCGGATCTGGCAGGAGATGGGGCTCAGAAAGTAATGCTCCCTCACCCACTGCTCACCTCCTGCTGTACAGCCTGGTTCCTAACAGGCCATGGACGGGTGCTGGTCCCTGGGAACCCCTGCCTTACATTTTGAGCAGTGTACCACTTAGGGTTGGTCATTCTTTGTCTTTTTGGCTTGCCTCTCCTGGTCTGCAGCCTCTATCCAATAAGTGAGCTGCGGTGAAGGTGATTGGAACCTCAGTATTCTCAGCTTGCTGCTCCTGGGCTAGAGCCTATGTCCTGAGAGTGGGAGCTGCTTAGAGATCCTTGACCCTTTGTTTGCACTCATCTGGAATTTACCTTGGCCAATGCACAGCTATGGAAGATGATAAATGCTGCTGGCTTGTGCATCCTGGGGAGAGAGAGCACAACCCTCGAGCTGAGGGATCTCTGTGTTTTTGGCCACATTCACCTAAAGTGGCTTTCTTATCACCTCAGGTATGGAGGGGACAGCAATGGGCACATCGTGGCTCAAATGCCAGAGACTCTTGCTGTTCTTGCCACAGTTTAACAGATTTTCTTGAATAAATATTTCTTCATTTTTAATGTATGTATTTTGGACAATGTCTCAAGATTTAATTTTTTAAAAAGTAATTTTTACCAAATATGGCTGTTTGACTGGGGAGTTGATCCACAAACCTCCTCACACTGCCTTTCTGGACATGCATTTCCAGGTGAGCTTGCCTTTTGATTGTCCTCAAGATATTGTATATTTGGTAGGCAGAGGCCTGACTTTGTTATTACCTTTATTTGGAGGTTAAGTATGGTTTAATGAAATGTGGATGTATGCCAAATCGAAAAGAGGCTGATTGTGGTCACTTTGCCTTGAGTCACTTTGACTCGACTGAACTACATTTCCCAGAATTCTCTTCTGGTATGTTACTGGTTAGGATGGCCACATGAGAGATTCTTCTGGGATTATTTGGAGGGCAGAAGCACAGCAACAGCCGTTTTTACTCTCACACACTATCTCTTATTTGCTGGTTCACTTTATTGTTGTGAGGCAGCAGTCAGGCCTGCAACTGTTCCACATTTCTTTGGAAGCGTTCAGGTTTTTTGACTTCTAGGTAGGTGTGTGTGTTGAATAAATGTCCCAGCTTTTTTTAGACACCCATTCTACGAAGTTCAGAGGCTTGCATTTCTGGGTGCCAGTGTTTTCTTTCTGTGTCTTACTTCACATCCATTTTCCCATCCTGATTGTCTGATCTATGGAATTTGAGCTCCTCATCAGACTGTTACAGGAAAGGGGTCCTGATCCAGACTCCCAAAGAAGGTTCTCGGATCTCGTGCAAGAAAGAATTCAGGGCGATTTCATAGTGCAAAGTGAAAGCAAGTTTATTGAGAAAGTAAAGGAATAAAAGAAAGGTTACTCCATAGGCAGAGCAGTGGTATGGGCTGCTGGATTGGTATAATTACAGTTATTTCTTGATTATATGCTAGACGAGGGATGAATTATTGATGAGTTTTCCCAGGAAAAGGGTAAAATCTTTATCCTTATACCCTGGAACTGAGGGTCTCTCCATGTTTTAGACTATATAGGATAACTTCTTGACATTGCCATGGCATTTGTAAACTGTCATGGCACTGGTGGGAGTGCCTTTTGGCATGCAAATGCATTATAATTAGAGTATAATGAGCAGTGAGGATGACCAGAGGTCACTTTCATCACCATTTTGGTTTTGGTGGGTTTCGGCCAGCTTCTTTACTACAAACTGTTTTATCAGCAAGGTCTTTATGACCTGTATCTTGTGCCAACCTCCTATCTCATCCTGTAACTAAGAATACCTAACCTCCTGGGAATGCCGCGCAGTAGGTCTCAGCCTTATTTTACCTAGCTCCTATTCAAGATGGAGTCGCTCTGGTTCCAACATCTCTGACAAGACATAAAAGTGACCATTTACAGACACTACTAAGCCCACTTCCGTAATTCTGAGAAGTCAACCATCTTAAAAATTACTATATATGTATATATCTCTTAGTGCTTCCGCTTCTTTCACTGAACCTCAATGATACAAGCATCAACAAATCTTTTTTGTTTGTTTGTTTCCATTGAAGAACTTTCTAACCATAACTCCGAAGCATAATTATACAAAAACAACAAACAAAAAAACTTTTGGGGTGAGGCTGGAGAAGGACAGAGGTTGGGGTATATAGAGAATAATCTTCTGTATCTTTATTGTAGAGGGACCCTGAAAAAACTTGAGTCAGCAAATTAGAAAAACAAGATTCCTCTTCTGTGTCACACTCTCCTTTTCAAAGCCATGACCCCTGGGGAGACTAAGACACTCTTTCACTGGGACACAGGAGAGCATCAGGGAGCTAAGATGGTGTCTCTGGACCTCCATAGAAACCCGTAATGAGTAAGACTCTCAGCTTCATCACTTTCAACTTTGAGACCTTGGGAAGGCTACTTAACCACTCAGTTTCCTTCTAACTTAGGACACTATTCTGAAATGATAACGTTTGTGCTAGCTATTATCATTATTATTCCCCCACCTTGCCTCAGGAGTTCAGTTCCCTCCATATTGGGAAGTTTGTGATGAGCTGAGGAAATGTTGCAGGCAGCCCTGCTCAGCTGACTCACACTGGCTGTTCTGGTCCCCACTGTGAGGGTTGCTGGCCTTCCATGTATCAGTGTTCCTCTTACAGATTTCTGTAATCTCCATATCTTGTACTGGTTTTCTGGGTCTTCTGAAGTTAGTTCCAAATCAAACTGTTTGCTATGAGCCATCATAATGCTTTCTCCAAGAGGAAACAGGGTTTCCCTCAGTTGTAACATTTCCCATTGTCCCTCTGAGGAGATTGGGCCTTTGGGTCCCTCAAGAATCCTGCTTTTATAGGTTTATTGCTCCCTCTGCTGGAAAGATGTATAATACAAGCAAGAGCCCCGGGCTGAGATCTCACTGGGTGCCTGGCACTGGTCTAAGATCTGCACCCCATTACTTCGTTTCCCTTCCACAAACACTCTCTCAGTTCTGTCTTACAGCAGAGAAAAATAATGCTTACAGGAAGTGACTTCTCTATCATTCAGCTGGCCTGCCAGCATTGGACCCAGCTAGTCTGGCCCTGGAGAGAGTGCATTTTATCACTATTGTATAAGCATAGCTGATTTGGGCTCTATTAGGATTGGAGTAGAAATCATTCCTACCCAGTAGTAGACATATGTATTCTATGTGTGGCCTTCCCAAAGGAACTTAAACTCACACATTCAGAGATAAATAATCTACTTCATAGAATTTTGAGGAGTCGAGAAAATATTTTAATGTAAGCAATCTAGCTTAGTGTCTGATATGTAGTAAGTTCTAAATAAATGCTATTTACTTTACCTTCCTCTAGATCCTTGTAGTGCCCTCTCACTTCCATCTAATTGTGGGAACATTTCCTATAGCCCTAGAGCATATTTCTGAAGAACTAAAAATGTTTTAACCCTCTTTTATCATGGGACCCTATCATCATACTTTGAGTTCCCATTTCCAGTTCAGAAGCGTCTGCCTCAGTTTCCCCCATCACAAGACCAAAAGGCCCTTAATGCAAGTAAGATCCTTGAGGACTTGCTTTGATATTTCATTGTTAGCAAGGCAGGGATGAGATCTGTCTGCTCTTCATTGCTAACTTCCTAGGCACTAGATTTAGCAGTGTTAGCACTAGCTCACATTTGCAAATCTCTTTGCAAGTCCAGATTTGCTCTTGTACAAAGGAGGTGATTCAGAATGCCTTTCCTTTAGATTAGTATGTAATGCAATGTCATGTGGATTAGTCAATAGAAAATATGAATCAGCATATTTGCTATCAGATCAAAACGACTTGCAACATATATTCATCATTGAAGGGTTTGGCCTTTATTTCCAGTGCTGGGAAAATGCCTGGATATTTAAATATTCTATGTCTTTCCCAGTTTAAACTTCCTGTGCAAATTAAAGAGGTTGGACCCAATGACCTCTAAAATTTATTTATCTTAAATTTAGGTGCTTTCATATTTCATATCTTGTCCATATTTACCAAAGAATAACCTTGGCACCTTGCTGGGTATCTCATTAAGATTCAAAAATAGGTACCAGGGTTCTTATTAATTCTAGCTTGAAAACTATAATTAATAGTATACAAATTGAATTTACGGTATTTTAGTGACATTTTACCATACTTTTATTGCAAGGAAATGTATTTTTTTAACTCTTGGCTTATCAATGTTTCCTTTTTTGTTTTGAGACGGAGTCTTGCTCTGTCACCCAGGCTGGAGTACAGTGGCGCTATCTCGGGTCACCACAACCTCCGCCTCCTGGGTTCAAGCGATTCTCCTGTCTTAGCCTCCCGAGTAGCTGGGACTACAGGTGCCAGCCACCACGCCCAACTAATTTTTTGTATTTTTCGTAGAGATGGGGTTTCATCGTGTTAGCCAGGATGGTCTTTATCTCCTGACCTCGTGATCCACCCGCCTCAGCCTCCTAAAGTGCTGGGATCACGGGCATAAGCCACCACGCCTGGCCCAATGTTTACTTTTAAAAACAGCTCAGATGTAAAAGAGCTTTTATACATAGCTCTTGATAGGAAGAGGTTTAATGGTCAAAATTTGAAATGTGATTAAAAACGTAACTATCGATTTCACAGATGAACTTTAAATTGTAACATATGCTTTTTTTAAATTAAAAATATCACCATTCTCTATATAATTCTGAACATTTCTGAATAACGTTAAGTCGACTAGTTATAATACACCTTAACAAGAATGTTTTAAATTTGTCCCTCCCTCTGTGGCAGGAAAGTTGAAGTTAGGAATCTGTGACTCTAATCCAGGTCTCCTTTATAAAAAGAAAATATACTTTAAAGAACTTGGGGATAATCTTATCAAAAGGAATTAGAAGACGTACTAGAGGAATTATGATTTGTCTGGAGATTCAAATGGCTCACAATGGTATTACCTTGCTTAAGTATTAGTAAAATAGACTGATTACAGCTTCCTGCTTACCAGGATTAAGTACTATAATTTATAAAATGCTCCTCAGGTATTTTAAATCCTGTTCGTGTTTTTTCTTTTCTTTTTTTTTCTCGTTGGCATTTTATGTTGTAATTAGTGTGCAGAGAAAGTCTGCATATGTCTATTGTATGAGCCCCTACACCTGTTTTACCGTCTGTCTCTTTCAGCAGATTACTTTAAGGGCAATACAAAATACTTTGATTTTTCAATTCAAATCAGTCATATTGGTAATATGGCATTGCTCTGCTAACTAATAAATTATTCTTCATCTCAAAACATGTAGCCTGAAAGACAGGAAAGGTCCAAGAGCATGCGTGAAAAGGAGTGCACCCTTGTAGCAGCAAGATTCGTATTGCATTCTGCTCACATGGATTCCAATCTGTAGTATTTTATTTGGCTGGTATACTTTTGCAAAATAAATGAAATCAAGAAATTTGAATTTATCTATTTCAAGGAAGCCCAGTAAACTTTACTTATATTGAAAAGGTAGGCCGGGCGCGGTGGCTTACATCTGTAATCCCAGCACTTTGGGAGGCTGAGGTGGGTGAATCATGCGGTCAGGAGTTTGAGACCAGCCTGATCAACATGGTGAAACCCTGTCTCTACTAAAAATACAAAAATTAGCTGGGCATGGTGGCACGTGCCTGTAATCCCAGCTACTCAGGAGGCTGAGGCAGGAGAATCGCTCGAACTTGGGAGGTGGAGGTTGCAACAGTGAGCCGAGATTGTGCCACTGCGCTCCAGCCTGGGCAACAGAGAGAGACTCTGTCTCAAAAAAAAAAAAAAAAAAAAAAAAGGTAAAAATCTAGATAAGGACCTCCACCCCTCATTATTTGCTTTAGACTATAAGAACACTGTACCCTTCAAAGGCTATTTATTTCCCTCCCAGGACATGGGGCCTAATGTTCTATGGCACATTTATCATACGACAGCATGATTTATATGTCTACATATTAGAATCCTCTTGCTTCAAAGATGAAACAGCACCTGAATATAAAGTTATATATTTGTGGTGGGAGTTGATATAGATATAAATAGCAAAACTCTTAATATTAATTATTATATAACTTAAACATAGATAGCAAGAAACAGACTAGAGTAGCAAAACAAAAAAATGTTTAAGTCATTTTGCTTTAAGTCATTTTGCTTATCTGAATTTCTTATTCCAGCTACAATTCTCCTTATAAATCAGTGTTTTCTAATCTCACTCTTGATGCAATGCTAGAGCTAACGGTGATGAATAATAATTTTTTTCCTCAGGTACAGAGGAATGAAGACGGAATAAACAGACCTTCTAGATAATTGCATCAGCCTTCCCCACTATTCCAATGCCATGCTAACATTTCAAGTAATGTCCCTTTTGTCTTGCTGAGAAAAAATCATTTCATGATTTATTACACTGGATTAAAGGCTATGCACACTCTGGAGTTGGAACATGACTGAAGGGCAAGCAAGCATAAAGGATATCAGAAACAGTTGGTGTGCTTAAATTTTTCTGAATTTCTCAAGTAAATTTTTTAGAATGTGGTTAGAAGATAAAATGGTTACATAAGTTACTTAAACTGTAGATGATGGCACCTTTATCCCTATATTATAGAATTAAGGTAAGAATTAGTTCTGCAGAAAGCTTTCTCTTTTAGAGATTTCTGTTTTATCAGATTACCATTTGCGAAAGTGAATTTCATAATATGTGACTTTTTTCAATATCATTAATTGTCATTGAGCTTGAGAGCCTGAGTTTTTGCTGAAATTGTTCCAATGCACAGAAAATGCCATAAAATTAAGCCTACAGTGGGGTTTTTTTTTGGGATGTTGCCTACAGTTGTAGAAAATCAAAGTTTAATCTAGTTTTTGTATGCTCTGCATATCTGAAATACAAGAGGGGCTTCAGTTAGTCTGGAGGTGATGATATTTGATTTCTCATTTCTTACTGTGGTCTCTCTCCAGATAAGTAAGTTAGCTATTTCATCTACTTGTTCCTCAATTAATGACCGTCTTGATTAAATAACAAGATGACAAGGTTTCTCCTTAATGTGAACTTTAAATTACACAGAGCAAAAAAAAAATTGTATTAATCTTTAATACCTCCCAGGGAGACTTGAATTCTTCACTATACACTCCAATAATTGGAATATTTAAATATTGACAGGTTCCATCTGAAAGTTCCAGCCAGCTGTACTATACTGTTCTAATAACAAGGTCTATCAATTTTTTTAACTGAAGAATTTTATGATATTTTGTGAAGAGAAAGAGAACACCTGCTGAGCCAGTCAATTACCTGCTTACTTAAGATTTATCCTAAGTAATTATTTGTCCTAGAGGTCACATTGTCTAAGGTGGATTATGTATCCTATTGTCTTCTACTGACATTCATTTCTATTCATCATTTATAAACTTTATTGAAACATAATTTCAAAATAAAAAGATACACCATCATCACCAACAAAATTATGTTGATGATAGAAATCTTATAGTTTTCTCAGACTTAATCTGTCCTCAAAATATACTTTTCAAAACACTTAAAAACTTGATTCTCTTACAAGTTGAGAGAGGATGAGTCAACAATTTATTTAACTAATTAATGAGAAAAACAATAGGATTGTAAAACTGATTCATAAATTTATAGATAAGACAGAAGTATTTATGGTCACTGAAAGACATAATGTTGATATAGGATTGTTAAATTAAATAAAAACTGACTAGTACCCTTCAAGGATTGGTGGGTGTAGCTTTTGACTGACAGAATAAAACTCAGATTCACAAAAGGCCAGAGACTTTTTTATATCAGCAGAAACACTATTAGCCACCAGCTTGCACTATAAGTGAGAAAGGGGGTCATTGAACTCCCAAAAAAAGGCTTAGAAAATGATTCAACTGCAAACATGTACTAGCTTTCTTGAAAAAACGGGGATAAATATTTGTTGCATAGTGTCATGAAGTTTGGGGGGTAATTTAAGCAGTAGACAATTAAGACACAATGGAAAGTTAAATGTTATATTTGAAATAGGTGTTTTACACACAATTTAGAAATGGAGATAAGAAAAGTATGCAGATATCAATATCACAAGTAAAGTAATATAAATGTCACAAGAGAAATTCACAACAAGTCTATGTCAACTCAACGAAAGAATGAGCAAAGAGCATTCCTGGCCGTATTGACTAGAACCAGGCAAGTGAGATGTTATGCAAGAAGAAGTAATTGAAAACACAGGAATTGAATTTGAAACCTAACAATTAGAAGTTGTGTGACCCACAGCTGGTGTCGACTGCTTTTACTTGTTTCTCTGAATGAGAATACCGCATGAGGATTAAATAGACCAAAGGTACATCCTTTTTTATCCAGTGTGGTCTACCTTCATACCATTTTCCCAGCAAATATATTAAAAGTGCCCTCTTTTACTCTCAATGAAGTCTTGCTTTGGATGATGAATTATGTGGTTACCTGAGGATTGGCTGAAATAATGCATAGGCAGTTTTAAAAAGCGACACTAAATGGAAAAAAAAAAAACACCAAAATTTTACACTTTGCAAGAAACATAATTTTAATAAATTTTGTCACAAAGTTACCCTTTGCACTTACATACATGTATGCACAGCAGCTTCATATACTTACATATATGAATGTATATGTGAGCATATTTATACTATATACCCCAAAACATATAAAAATAGAAAGCATATTTACATAAGAAAGATTAATCTGATGGTGATGAGTCATATAATACAGAGTAAGGAAAACGACATTGCCTCAAGTTTGGTATTAGATTTTTCCATTTCATGTGCAAGACTGATGAATTTCTGTCTAATTGGGTATAATATATGAGATTAGATATATCATAACATATTTATGGTTATGTGTCACCCACAATAAATTATTTAAAAAGGAAGCAAAATCAATAAAACAATAAAAAGCTCAACTTTAAACACAATCAACTGGGGTAACTTGAGGAGCAATGGGAATAGCAACTGAAAGATAACTGGTCACAACTGTTTTCATCAAATATATTTTTGGTGCAGAGAAAAACTATTTTCATTATTCCCAGAGCGAATAAGAATGCAGAGACATGAATACTTTGGTTGGGATTTGGAAAATATAGTCAAACTTTAACAACTTTATACAACAGTTCTTAAAATATGTTAGTGTCGAACTCATCCTTTAGCGATGATGAGGAGTGGTAGCTGATCATAGCTGATTGCAGAGAATAGTGTGTGCAATGTCATTGCATGTTGAGAACAAGCCCCCCAAAATCTGGCCATAAACTGGCCACCAAACTGACCATAAAATCTCTGCAGCACTGTGACATGTTCATGATGGCCATAATGCCCACGCTGGAAGGTTATGGGTTTACTGGAATGAGGGCAAGGAACACCTGGCCAGTCCAGGACGGAAAACTGCTTAAAGGCATTCTTAAGCCACAAACAATAGTATAAGCGATCTGCACCTTAAGGACATGCTCCTGCTGCAGTTAACTAGCCCATCCTATCCTTTATTTTGGCCCATCCCTTCATTTCCCATAAGGGATACTTTTAGTTACTATATATATAAACAATGCTAATGACTGGCTTGCTGTTAATAAATACGTGAGTAAATCTCTGTTCGGGGCTCTCAGCTCAAAAGGCTGTTAGATCCCTGATTTTCCACTTCACACATGTATATTTCTGTGTGTGTGTCTTTAATTCCTCTAGCACCACTGGGTTAGGGTCTCCCCGACTGAGGTGGTCTCAGCAATTGCAGATATCACTTCAAGGTGACTCATTGGAAATCTGTCTTGAGAATTAAAACATTAACCAGAGCTTTTAATAAAATTTTTAAGCTAAAGAAAAATTCATTGGCTTGAGGCACTTTTTCGAAACATGGATTTAACACTCTGGCAAGGGCCTGAGGATGAGGCAACCTTGCTGCTAAGGTAGCTTCTCAGCAGCCTAAATAAATTGATAACCCAAAATGAGGGCAGGGAAAATACCTGTGTTGACCTGGCAGATGGTAAAGAAAGTTAAAAAAAAAAAAAAACTTAGATGTGGACATCCTGAAATGTATGTATTAGGTGAGGCCATGGAACTTATGAGAGAATTATGTTCCAGGGAGGGCCCAGAGGACAATCTAATCACCAAGGACACCAGGAAAGCACTGGACAGAAGGCCAGCAGCATTGCTGAGAAATCCAGTGGTGGCTGTGCTCTGCAGACAGAGCCACTCACCTCCAGGGTCATGTTACATTTTTATTGTTCTAAAAATAATAGAATTGTTAATATTCTAACAATTACAACTTACCAATTCATAACTTAAATGCAAATCTTCTACTCTGTGATTTTCTCAAAATTGAGGTTTAAGCCTGAGTTGTACTAAATTAATAGTATGAACGTATGTTCTGATTAAAAAAGCAATTGCTTTCCTCTTTGTGCTAGTGTATTACTTGTCTTTGAGAAAATAGTATTCTGAATAAAGTATAATGTTCTGGGTGGTCAGAAAAGTTTAGTAGAATGAACACAGGTTCTCAAATCAGAAAGAATTGAAATTTTGGCTATAAAAAGTCTTTGAATATTAGATTGTTTATATTTAATGTAATAAGCTCTTAAACTTATTGAATGTATATTATGTGCAGAAAACTTTCCTGAGCACTTTATTTGTAATTAATTATTTAATCCTCATAACAACCCCATGAAGATCATACTATTATCATCCAAAGCTTACCGAGGAAGACCCTGAGGCAAAGCTGGGTTGGAACTATAACATGGTCACTGTGGACAGGTCAATCCAGGACATCTGACTTCAAAACTTGCAATCTTAGCCATATGATAATTTGCATCTTTATTTTCATTCATGATTCTAAGAAGTGTTCATTGAGCTCTTACTCTGTTACAGACCCCACAGAACCAAGAAGTAACGAAATTTAAAAAAAAAAAAAACCTCTACTCTCTTGGAGCTGACATTATAGTGGGAAATGGAAATAATTAGGTGATTGTTGTCAGATTAAAATATTCAATCCAGTGTGCCTGCAACTCTAGAGACTAAAACGAATAGCTTGCTTCCTTGAAATATTAGGGAAAAGATGATTAATGTTTGCCAAAGAATTGAAAGGCCCAAATTGAGAATAAATGGAGACCTTAAACTTGCCATTTTGCCTTCTCGCAAAATCATACATCTTTGATTTAATAATTAGAAGGCAAGCAAGCTACTGCTCCTTTGTGTATAATTACAAGCTTGTTGCAGGCAAATAATTCTGTATATGAATAACTTTTTCACATTTTTGGTGAATCATTATCTCTTCAGTTTCTGACATTATAACAGCGATCATGTTTGTATACTTTTTATCAAGTTTGCCTTGATATGAAGGGGTTTTACAAACTTACTGATCATTATGCCATGTATAGTGTTATTGGGGATATGATAAAAATAAAAAAAAACTGTTTTGGTCCTCAATAGATTTACAACCCAAAGCAGAGTGGGAGGAAGAGAAACCTACAAGACCATGTTTCATTGGATAGCTTTGAAGTAATATCTGTAATTTTAATAAAACGTTAGGAGGAAGAAGAAAATGGTGTCGGTTAGACTTAGAAGATTTTAAAACAGACTGGCTTCCATTCAATGATCAGACATTCACTGATTTTTAATTCTTACCACCAGAGAAAAAGTCATTATGATGAGGGTCCTCAGGAAAGACAATACAGTCAGCCGAGAAATACAATTTCCTTTATCAACTGTTGTTTCCTTTATACGTACCATTGAAATATATACTTAACCACCAGAAAAACTCATATTGAACACAATTAAAAAAAATCACTCCACACAAAAGAGTGAGCACCAGGCAAAGTGGTAATTTATTAATTTCCAAGATTCTTGTTGTTGTCACATGTAATTTACCCCTGTAAGTTTACAGTAAATGATTAATGTAGCTAAATTTATGGATTGTAATTACTAAGTTTGTACCACAGATGAAGTAATATATATGTTGTCTAATTTAATAATGATTTGTCTACAGAATTCAACCAACTTCTCATTACAAAACATGATGAACCTCCCTTTAGACTATCCGTTAAGATACTATATATGATATAATAGGTTTAACAAATAATGAAGAACCTTTCGTCATTGCTTGACTCAAGTAGGGATGGAGGGTCTCCAAGAAATATAAATGTAGTCTGCTGTAATGGGTATTAGCTAGATTTGTACTTCAGAAAAGGAAGAACGATTTTCATTATCAAATGATTATTTGATATTTCCATTCTCCGTTCTAAGCACATATTAGTTGATGTACAGGTGCTGCTGGATAACTGTTTGGAAACAGACCACAAAATTACTTCAAAAGATAAAATTCTCAAATAACAGAGTTGTCATGGTTGTAAAAAAAGGTATGATAAATACATAAAGGCTGGCAAAATGGGGAAGGATTAAAACTGTAACTTTAGTTAACCTTCAATAAAACATAGTTAAAGTAGAATGAAGCAGATGTTTATTCTAGTAGATTCTATTGCAATGTTACATTTTAACTTATTATTTCTATTTTGTAATTTTAGTATAGCAAAATGTTTGGTTAATATTGTGGGTATTGATACTGTGTTAAAATTTTTGACAGTCTATTTAATTTTTCAGTATGAAGAAGTGTTACTGCTATATAAAATATTTACTTTTGTGGTGGAAATAAATAAGAAAATAGAATTGACTAAAAGCAAAACAAGCCAATAAAAAAAGAAAAAAAGTCTGTTGTTTATCAACATAATGTTAGGAAATTTACGTTGTTAAAGTAAATTTTCATTCCCTATTCCAAAGTGCCTTGTATATTATACTTTCTTTGTTTTCACATAAATTTATTCTGTGCTATAATGTAACTAGTATACTATTCTTATGTTCCATACAAATTTTACATTGAGCCATAAATTTTTCTATTCTAGGAAAGAGAATTTTCTCATTTTTTCTACCATTACCACCCACCACAGTGACCACCATTATTCTCTTCACTTTAAGATGAGAGGAGACTAAAGCACAAAATATTAAAAATATCATTTGTCTAAAGTTAATGGCATAGTTTCAGACTTCTCATGTCTCCAAGCACATGAATTAACAGTTCCTATGTCATTGTCCTAAGATTTGTAGGTTAAACCTTGGATATTCCCATCTGAGCATTTATACCAAACAGAAAATACCTGTGTGAGTTCCTGAGAACCAGTGCTCATTCCAGAAGGGTCAGGTTTCTTTCCAGGAAGAAATGTCTGAAATTCAGTAAATTAAAATCCTCACTGAGTCTGCATACTCTTTACTTCTCCCTGGAAAAACTGGCCATGAAAATTTAATGTTCTGTCATGATAAGATCAAGCTCTATCAGATCAGTCACACGTATCAAGTACATTTCGACAGACTTGATTCATACTAATTGTTTTCAAATTATGAACACCCAAGGGTTCCTCAAGGGTCTTCTACCAGACGTATTGATTATTTAATTCTGAATATCATTACAGAGCAATAATATGCTCTCAGCATTTGGGGATACAAGAGTTAGAAGATGGACAAGATTCCTTCCTAACAACAATTACCACTTAATTACAATATACCAAGTAGTATTTTATCTGCCAGGTATATTGGACTTACTTTTCAGATAGTTTATACTAACAAAATTTCTAACCAAAATATTTCTTGAAAATTACTGATTTTATTTGAAATTGTGTGCAGGAAAAATACAAACATATCTCTGAATTGCTATTTGTCTATTAAACAAAAGGGGATAAATATGACTAATACCATTTAACAGGAGAAATTACAGACTATGAAAAGAGTAGCTTATTTATATCAACTCAAAACACTTTCCAGAGAGAGAAAGAAAAAGGCCATTATGTGACCCGACCAAGAAGCTGGCCATCCTTTTCCCTTTCTTTGTGGAAGATGGTCCTGATAGGATAGAGACTTAAATAAAGGGATTGATTTGTTTTCTCCAGCTGTCCTAATAGTGAGTGAATAAAATTAACTGTGAACTATTCCAATCAATTACTCAATGATTGACTTACATTGATTAGAAAAGAGCTGTTTCTTTGCCATGGATATCTAGATACCTTGATGATTCTATTTTGAACTAATTTAAAAGTAGGACAATTCCCACTGGATAGAAGTTTCAAAACTTGAAAACAATAAAACCCACATGATATCATTTCTTGTAATAACTTCTGTGACAATGAAGTTGAAGTCTTACACACACTTTTTTTTTTTCCCCCAATGTCTTATTGGTTATCTGGAGCATAATTCAGAAAGGAGAACAACTATGTAAAAAAGTAAGAATTTTGGCTTGCTATGCCATTCTTAGAGGTTTCTTTTATCTTTATATTTTCTTGAAAAGTCTTGTGTAAAACTTAAACAATTTCCTGTACTATTAATAAGATATTTTGAAGGCAAGGATATGCATAGATAATACTTTAGAAAAGAATTGTGATTCTGATTCTATACTTAGCACTTAATATTAAAAGTTCCTTATAGTGAATATAATTTTCTACAACAGATAGTACAATTTTGTTTCACCACTAACAGGTAAATAAGTAAATATACATTTAAATAAATATTGTAATCTTCATTGTTAATTAATACAAACATTGTAAATTATTGAATACTTTTTCCAATAGGTAAGCAGCTTTAAAAATCTGCTTTCACCACTCTTAATCCTCTGAGGTGAGGGGGTTTTTTAAACTATTGTTTGTATAACTGAAAATCAAAAGAAAAAAGTTTTGATGATGGTTTTGTAATTAATAATAAACCTAAGGGAATATCAAAAGCAAACTTTTTGAGTGTTTACTTTTGGGGAGGCATTGAATTGTGTATCTGGTATATGATAATTCGTATCTTAGGATATGCTCCCCTTTCTATAGGAAACACGGAGAGGTGAATTTGCTCATGAATGATTTTACCCATTAGGCATTTTTGAGAGGGATCAGTAGTCAGCAGTTATCACTTTCTTGCTACTCTTCATATTGTTAGAGACATAGTGACTCCATGTCTTATAGAATGTTCACTTTCTCTTTCACTTATCCCATATCATGTGCCAGCTATTGATCCAATCAATTTTAACAATGAAAGTTCTAAACCAGGAACCATTTACACTGGATCTTACATTCGCCCTGGGTAAGATGCCAGTTGATGGCAGTTTCCATGTGCATCAGGAAGAAGTCTTCATTAGCTTCATGACTTAAGTCCTTAAATGTAATTTTATTACAGAAAACATAATCTATATTCAAGACGTAACCTTAACTTAGTCCTCATATTCATGGTTACCCTTACCAAATTTTTCTTAATTGTATGCCTAACACGCAAATGATACGGACAGGAGACAGGGAAATACTGGGTAGAAAAGGGCAGTTCCCCAGCAAAGGCCCCACCCTCAAGCCTGAAAAACCATGGTCCTAAATGAGGGCAGCATTCCTGTTGTCACACCCAAAAAGTTGCCTTTTGGCCTGCCATGCCCCCTATCCTGTACCCATAGAAATCCCAAACCCCAGGCTCCAGAAGCAGATGAGCAGGTGAGGAAATGAGGACTCAAACAGATGGATAGTAGAATGACACAGCAGAGAAAGAAGAAGAGGAATGTCTGAACACCAAGAGGAGTTCAGCTGCGGGCAGTTGGAGAGAGGTTTGGAGGCTGAATGGCCAGTTTCCAGGGGAAGATCATCTTCCCATTCCATCCCCTCCTTCTGGCTCCTCATCCAGCCCACTGAGAGCCACCTCCACCATTCAATAAAACCTGGCATTCTTCCTTCAAGCCCATGGGTGACCTGATTCTTCCAGGACGGTGGGCAAGAGCTCAGGATACAGAAAACTGTCACACACTGGCCCTCTGCGCTTGTGAAAAGGCAGAGGGTACATTGAGCTGGTTAGCACTTAAAACCATCTGCAGACAGCAAGGCTAAGAGAGCATTGGTTAACACTGGGGCTGTAGGCACCATCCCTAGACACTGCCATGGGGCCAGAGCCCAAAGTATTTGCCCCAGTCTCTGCACCTGCCTGTCTGCATGATCCCTCTCCCTCAAGGGTTTAAGCAGCAGTGGTGATTGAGCCACTCCCCTGTTGCAAGTCCTGAGAGGGGGATCAGGGAATTCTCCCATTTCACTTAGGCAGAGAAGGGGTAAAATTCTGGGCTGGACTAAGGATGTAGATTTTACATATCACTTGGTAATTTGTCACAATTTTTTTTTTTTTTTTTTGAGACAGAGTCTTGCTCTGTTTCCCAGAGCTGGAGTGCAACGGCCAATCTTGGCTCACTGCAACCTCCACCTCCTGGGTTCAAGCAGTTCTCCTGTCTCAGCCTCCTGAGTAGCTGGGATTACAGACGTGTGCCACCACGTCCAGCTAATTTTTGTATTTTTAGTAGAGATACGGTTCCACCATGTTGGCCAGGCGGGTCTAGAGCTCCTGACCTCATAATCCACCCACCTCAGCCTTCCAAAATGCTGAGATTACAGGCATGAGTCACCTTGTCCAGCCTACTTGGTAATTTTTTAAAGCTACAGGTTTAGTAATTAATTTCTCAAGCAAATAAAAAATGTTCCCAACTCCAAACTGCTTTATTAAATAATTTAACTTAATTAAATAGAACTTGATCATGGACCATATAGTTTATTACCCAAACTGGAGCCACAGGCAGTAGACAGGATTGAACCAGACAATCCTGCAAGATCACCCACCCTCCTTCAAAGAGACATTGGCTGTGAGTGGACACTATACTCACAGCCCTACACCTCTTTTTCCAGTAGACAATTGCATATGAAATGACAGCAGAAAAAGTAAAAAACAGGGCATCCCCAAGGGCAAAATAATGTAGGCCCAACTCAACATATCAGAGATGAAAAATTGCAAAATATAGCACTCATCCAACCTGAGCTGTAAAAAGTTATATTCTTCAAATAATTTTCACTACCACTCTACATAACCATGTTAAATACGTTAGCACCACATACTGATGAAAATAAATGTCTTCCAAGATTTGCACATATATGCAAAGAGGATCGTAATCATTACTTTTAAGAGATTTGGGGTCTGTTGGTGTGTGTGTAGGGGAGTGTGTTTTATTGTGATATAATTCAAAAACCATACATCTGAACAGTTTAATATATTAGCAGAGTTCTGCAATCATCACCACTATCTAATTATAGAAGAATTTCAACACCTCAAACACAAACTCCATACCATTTAATAATCACTCTTAATTCTTCCTTCTTCCCACTCCCAGGCAAACACAAATCTACTTTCTGTCTCTGTGGTTTTGCCTGTTCTGGACGTTTCATATAAATGAAATCATACAATGTCTTTTCTGGCTGAATTCTTTTTACAGCATAATAATTTCAAGGTTCATTCGTGTTGTAACATGTATCAGTACATCATTCCTTTTTATTTCCAAATGATATTGAATTGTATGGACATATTACATTTTATTATCCACTCATCAGTTGATGGACATCTGTATTATTTCCATTTCTGAGGTATTATGTATAACACTGCTATGAACATTCATGTGGAATTTTTTGTGGACATATGTTTTCATTTCTCTTGGATATATACCCAGGAGTGTAAATTGCTGGTCATATTGTCTCTGTTTTACAATACATATTGAGAAAGTGCCAAACTGCTTTCCAATGTGACTTCACCACTTTACAATCCCAAAGCAATATGTGATAATTACAATTTCTCCACATCCTCACCAACATTTGTTATCATCTGTCTTTTTTACTTAGCCATCCTAGTGAGTACAAAGTGGTATCTCATTATAGTTTTGATTTGCATTTCCCTTCTGGCTAATGATGCTGAGTATCTTTCCATGTGTTTCTTAGCCATTTGTATATTTTTTCTTGAAAACAGTCTATTAAGATATTTTTCCTTATTTTGAATGGGTTATTTGTTTTTTCGCTACTGAATTGTAAGAGTACTTTCTTTATGCTAAATACAAGGCCTGTATCAGTTATCCGATTTGCATTTTTTTTCCCTTTTACTGGATTGTTATAACAAAGATTCTGACTCCATTATTGATGTGTGATTCCTGGCAGCTTTTAAAACCCCATCCTAATGTCTTCCCCTTCTGTCTTGCAGTGGACCATGATGATAAGAAAGTCTGGGTTTTCCCACCTTTGGCACTGAAGGGAAGTTCAAAACACGCATGGGGACCCTCAGCCCAGCCTCATCTCATAAACCCCATAAAATCCCTAAGCCATTGTCCTTTCCTGGCTCTCAGACATTTTTACACCTTTTGGGAGCCAGCTTGCTCACCTAGAAAGCATCATCCTATGAGTGAATTTATTTCATAACCTATTGGCGTATGTGTGTTGTCATCAGTCTTGACATCAGTAACCAGATTTTGGGCGTGAGTCCATTTTGTTTATAAGACGTGGCCAGACAATTATTTTTTAGTATCTCAATAGTGTTTTTCAAGACATGAAATTTAATAATTTTGATAAAGTGCAATTTATCTTTTTAAATTTTGTCACATGTTTTGCTGTCATTTATAAGACTTTGGACAGCTCAAGCATAAGAAGTTTCACTCCTATGTTTTGTTCTGAGTCATATTATTTTATCTCATACCATTAGTTTACGCTCCATTTTGAACTAATTTTTGTATATGGTGTAAAAGGAGGGCACAACTTTATTCTATTTTATGTAGATATCTAGTTTTCTTAAAATGATTTGTTGAAAAGGCTATTCTTTTTCCTGTTGAATTGTCTTGGCACCCTTGTTGAAAATCAATTGATACTAAATGTAAGGGTGTATTTCTGGACTTTCAATTCTTTTCCATTGATCTATGTGTCTATCCTTATTCCCACATAACACTGCTTTGATTAGTGTAGTTTGTAGTGCATTTGAAGCGGAAAAAAAATATAAGTTCTCCAACTTTGTCTTTCTTTTGTATGATTGTTTTGTTTATTCTGGTTCCTTTTATTTCCATATGTATTTTAGGAACAACTTGTCAATTTCTTAAAGAAAAAGGCAGTTAGGATTATGACAGGAATTGCATTGCACCAGAAATTCCATTTGAGGAGAACAGCCATCTTAATAATACGAATGCTTTGTATCTGTAAACATAAGAAGTGTTTCTATTGATGTCTTTAATTTCTTTCAACAATGTTTTGTCATTTTCAATGTATAAATCTTGCTCATGTTTTGTTAAATTTATTTCTAACATTTGTTTCTTTTTGATATTATTGTAAATAAACATGTTTTAAATTTCATTTTGGATTATCCATGGCTCTGTATTCAAATATAACAGATTTTGTTGGTATGTTGTTATTTTATCCCACAATATGGATGAGTTTGTTAATGTGTTTTGATAGTTCTTTTGTTAATGCCTTTGGATTTCCTATATACAAGATAACATTCTGTACTGATAGAGTTAATTTTATTTATTTCTTTTCAATATGGATGCCTTTTATTTTATTTTCTTGCTTAATTGTGCTCCCTAGTGATGCAGCATTTTTGCTCTTTAGTTTAGCTAAATTCGGGTTTTTGTCTCATAACCAGGAAAAATTAGGCACACAAACACATTGAAGGGTGAGAAGGACAAATTTATTAAGCAAAAGGAAAACTCTCAGCAAAGAGAGCGGTTCTCCAAGCAGGTTTCCCCTTCACAATGGAATACAGGATTTCCACACACAAGTTGAAAAGGTCAGGCTCCTCCCTTGCATAAGGTGCGAATTCCTGATGGCACCACCCTGTCCTTCCAGTGCACGGGTGGGCCCGTTGTTTGAGCCACTCCACATTGATTTATTTCCCTTACTGTGCATGTGTTAAGGAATGGAATTTTTCTCCACGTGTGTGTTAGGCAAGTCCCCATTGTACAATGACTTGGGTGGGTCGAAGGCTCTGCAGGGACCCTGCCATGTCTGCCTAGGAGAGTTCTCAGCCTCCTGACTCTATCACCAGAACCTCCAGTATAAAATTTAATGTAAGTGATGAGACCATACATCTTGAGTTATTTCTGATCTTCGCAGAGAAACACTCATTTTTTTCACCATTAGATATGATTTTCTGTGGAATTTCATAGATGTCCTTTTATCAAGTTGAACAAATTCTCTTCCATTTTTAATTGGTTGAGTAATTTTTTCAAGAAGAAGTGTTGGATTTTTCAAATTCTTCCACATTTATTGAGATAATTGTGTGTCCCCTATTCTGTCAATATGGTGCAGTACATTAATAAAGCAACCTTATATGCCTGGCATAAAAAACAGATGGTGTTCAATCTTTTTTGACTGTGTTGGATTCTGTTAAAATTTTGTGAGGATGTTTATATTTGTCTTCATAAGGGATATTTTTCTGTAGTTTAGTTTTTTTTTCTTATGATTCCTCTCTTTCTATATGTTGATAGCCAAAGTAAATATAGTATTGATATTAATTCTTCTTTAAAGGTTTAGTAGAATTCACAATTACTCCACCAGGTCCAAGTGACAAATAATAATTTTACGTATTTATGGGGCACAATGTGATGTTTTGATATATGTATACATTTAATAAGGTCATTAGAAATGTCTTTCATTACTGATTTTACTGATTTGATTTTTCTCAGTCAATTTAGGTAAAATTCTGTTGTTATATTTACAAAAGGACAATATTCTATGTGCTTTCATGGGTTTTTTGTATGTGTTTTTCTCTCATGGCTTATATTTGTTTGGCATACACTAGACAAATAAGATAACAGTGACAGCTCTGGAGTTCACACGCCCTTCCCTCAGGTTTGTGTTTGTTGCTATTTTGTTCCTGTTATTTTGCTGTTTTTTTTTTTTTTTTCTGACTTTACAGGAATATTGTAAAGATTGAATTTTTGGTTGCATGCCATCACTGAATTCTCTGCTCCGTTAGTTTAGTTTTCATCTAATGATTGGGCAGATATTTTCTTAAATGCCTTGAAGAAATAAGTGTTGCATCCTTTGCTCTGTGTATCATGAGCACACTTTCATTACAATGAGATATCATTTCATACTTGCTAGGATGAGTATGATAAAGAATCAGAGAATAAATTTTGGTTAGTGTATGGGGAAATTAAAACTCTCATTTAGTGTTGATCGGGATGTACAATGATGCAACCAGTATGGAAAAAAAATGGATAGTTCTTTAAGAATTAAACATAGCTTTACCATATAATCCAGTAGTTTCATCCTAAGTACAACCCAAATGAATCAAAAGCAGGGACACAGATACTTGCACACTAATGTTTACACTAGCATTTTCACAATAGCCAATAGGTGGAAACAACACAAATGTCCATCAGCAGATGAATGAATAAACAAAATGTAGAATATGAACAATTTGGAATATCATTCACTCATAAAAAGCAGTGCAATTCTGATACATGCTACAACAACATGATGAAACTTTAAAACATTATGCTAGGTGACATAAACTAGACTTTAAAAAACAAGTATGATTCCACATAAGTGAGGTAGCTACAATAAGTAAATTCAGAGACAGAAAGTAGATAGAGGCTACCAGGGGCTAGAAGGAGAGGACAATGGGGAATTAATGTTTAATGGGTAAAGAGTTTCTGTTTGGGATGATGAAGTTCTGGAAATAGTGGCAATGATTATACAACATTGTGAATATGTTTAATGTCATTGAGTTGTAACATAAAATCGTAAATTTTATATTATGCATATTTTACCAGAATCAAAAAAATCAAATCTATTTTTAAAATGTGAGAATTTGTTACAAGTGAAGATATTCAGTGATAGCTGAAGAAGTTCAATAGTATTTACAAGCAAAGATAAATTAAAAAGCAATTTGAAAAACAACTTCACTTTGCGACATAAATTATATGGTGAGATATATTTTTGAATTATTTCATGCCTTGTAGTTTCAACTATGTTTTAAGTTCTGAAAAGCCTGAGCTATTTCTTATTCTATATATTTGACTCATACATTCATATTCACTTAATATTTATTATTGTAGTTTCTTTTATATATATGATTTTATTTTCTTTTTCCCTACACATACACATTCAGAAAACCTCCTTCTCATGAATTCACCCATGTTTTGAAACGTTTATGTTTTATTCAATTATAGCCCATCTAACTAGCTAAAAAACAAGTTCCTTCTCATCATTCATTCATCCTCCTCTTGTATTATGCTGTCCTATGTGAATATTCTTGTTTTAGCTGTATAATTAATTCTTAGTGAAGACATTGTTTTATGACTACCTTCATTCCTAGTAACTGCTGTGACATCACAACTCTTTCAATTCGTTATTCCCTATTAATTTCTTAGCAATTCACCCAGCTACTAGTTCTATTCACTTTCATCTAGCCGCTTGAAGTTGCTTAAAAACTTTTATTGGTTGCATGAATGACCCAAATATTATGAAATTTATTTTTAAATGTGGTCTTTTTTTCCTGAGTTAATTTTATTAATCAAAGAACTTAAAATGTATTTAGTAATTCTGTACTTCAGAATTAAGGCAAAGATTTAGGATAGAGTTCATAAGGGGCACTGCTGATTTAGATACGACATTTTATTTTTTTTATCAGTATCTTTCATTCCCTTAGTGTCTTTGGATCCAAATGTCTCAATTTTCATGCTTAGGGAACCTCTTTCCATTATAGATGCCTCTCTGTTTTTCCCTTGGTCATATTATTTCCCTTTGACTTCTATATGTAAGAATTTTTTTCATGAAAAACTTACTCTTGAGAAACTGTTTTTATAGTCTATGCAATATTTTAAGAGAGCAAACATTATTTCCTATTCATTTATTACTCAGATGTTCTATAACACTGAATTCTAATTTTAGCGTGAAGAATATGTTAATAGTTGCTGATATCCTTGGTTGCCAGATTTAACTAATAAAAATTCAGGATACTCTGTTAAATAAGAATCTCAGATAAACACAAAATATAAACATTTTTAGTATCAGGATTTCTCCTGCAATATTTGGGATATACTTATACTAACTAAAATATATTTTATTTGAAATTAATATTTAACTGGGCTTCCTGCATTTTATCTGTTACCCATACCCATGTCATACCCAAGAGAGGGGTAATTTTAGGATTTCTTGGGATGATAACTCTTTAGACACTTTTGATTTCTTAATTCCAAAGTATTTCCTATGGTAAATAACGTTCATCTTTGAATACTGGGCAATGAACAACTCCATAGATAACTCTCAAACAAGTTTTAAAATTCAGCTTTATTTTGTCAATACAGTATTTTCTGTGTTTTCTCCATGAATAAATACGTATTTCAAAATTATTTAAAAAGTTAGCAGTTATATGTATTTTTAATAAAATTAAAGAAACAAAGAAACATGAAAGCATACCTATCACCTAGATTGTACTAATTTTCCTATAAACCATGCAGAAATATGTGTCCATTTTGAGAAGAATAAAATAAAAACCCATACATATTTCATAAGACTGTTTATAGAAAAAACCCCACTTTGCTTTTTTTTTTCACAAAAATTAGAGCCTACATGCACATCAATTTTGAAACAGCTTTTTGTCCAAATTTGTCTTGTTGGAGCTAAAAATAAGGAGTTCCATAGCTCATACCATGTACTTTAAACATGTACAGCCTAAAGCACAATTTTACAGCTGAATTTTAAGCCCCTGTGAAATGGGGTTTCTAATGGAAATGCTGACAGACTGCTAGCTGCAGGGACACCAGCAGGCACCATTGTAATAAATGGGTCTGAGGGAGACATGATATAGGCCCACAGGTAATTAATGGTAGGAGTAAAATAAAATATAGGCACACCATCCCACGGAGAGTATGATGCAATGGAAGAAACTTGTAATAAAACACAAAGAATGTCCATTTAGCAAAGAACTGTGAGGAAAGACTTGTAAAATAAATCATGAGCCAGGACTGTAGCTATAAGCAGTCATTGCATATTCCCTAGTAGTTAGACTTTTTACAAAAACACTGTAAAAATCATTTTTGGCTAAGTAAAATTACTCTGTGTAATGGATTGAGAAGGCAATGAAATGTAAACTCAACTACTCAAGAAAGCTAATGATATCCAGGGTTTTCTATTTGGAATGTTAGCTGTAAGAAGTCCAAGAATAAGACTCCATAATGCAGACGTATTGAATACAAAATATATTCTTAGAACACAGAACAATATGGCTGTATTATCTCTTCCCCAAATGTCTTCATTCAGTCTCCTAACTGCATTTTTTGTTTCTCTCTGGAGTCCAAGAAGGCCTTTAGACCATTGGCCATAATTTTTCTTGGCATTTGAAGTCTGTAGTAACTGCTGGTTAATTTTTTTTCTTTCTGCATCAGAGGATGATTGACGTCAACTTAAGTAACCGAAATCCATTTTAAGCTCATCTCCACATTTGCCTTTAGCTCAGTTGTTATTTTGCAAAGTCGGTGTTTGTAAGTGTATTATTATTTCTTGGTAGACTAAAATGTGTCCTGAAGACAGCACAGTCAGATTAAGACACTACTATGCAGCTGAGATAATCTGAAATAATCTGAAATATGGGGAGTGAGGTAAAAAAGACAGAGGGAGAGAAAGAAAAGAAAAGAAAAGAAAAAATGACTATGCCATATTATTAGCCTAAAATTTTCAAGAAATTTCCATTAATCCTCTCTTACTTCCTGACATCAAAGTGCCAAAAATTAATCTTATATGTTAAATAGGATGACTGAGTCCTGACAAGTTTGAATGACTTGCTAAGGTCTCATAGCTAAGACACTGGAGAAGTAATGACAAATATCAACCATTTCCTCCTGCTGAAGTTTCCCATTTTAACATTGCCCTTGTAATTTCAGAAAAGAGTAAAATGTTTTTTTGCCGAGTTAGATATACTCATAATTGCTTTACAAATATAGTTTGGGGCTGAATAATTTAGATAAACTGGCCTCTAATAGCAATATCTATATAGATATTGAGTTGTGTTTTCCTATACATAAGAGTACCATCAGTAAAAATCAACTATCCTTGTTTTCTCAGTAATTACTTACTAGAAAAAAAAATATCGTAATAAAGCGACTTTTGTCTTTTTTCTTAACATTTGTAAAAATGTCCAAAGTACATTTTGAAATTAGTAATTCTCTTTTTCTCCCTTTCTTATTTGACCTATGAAAGCTGTCATTGTACACATGAAAAAATGCTCATCATCACTGGCCATCAGAGAAATGCAAATCAAAACCACAATGAGATACCATCTCACACCAGTTAGAATGGCAATCATTAAAAAGTCAGGAAACAACAGGTGCTGGAGAGGATGTGGAGAAATAGGAACACTTTTACACTGTTGGTGGGATTGTAAGCTAGTTCAACCATTATGGAAAACAGTATGGCGATTCCTCAAGGATCTAGAACTAGATGTACCATATGACCCAGCCATCCCATTACTGGGTATATACCCAAAGGATTATAAATTATGCTGCTATAAAGACACATGCACACGTATGTTTATTGCAGCACTATTCACAATAGCAAAGACTTGGAATCAACCCAAATGTCCCTCAGTGACAGATTGGATTAAGAAAATGTGGCACATATACACCATGGAATACTATGCAGCCATAAAAAAGGATGAGTTTGAGTCCTTTGTAGGGACTTGGATGCAGCTGGAATCCATCATTCTTAGCAAACTATCACAATAACAGAAAACCAAACACCGCATGTTCTCACTCATAGGTGGGAACTGAACAATGAGATCACTCGGACTCAGGAAGGGGAACATCACACACCGGGGCCTATCATGGGGAGGGGGGAGGGGGGAGGGATTGCATTGGGAGTTATACCTGATGTAAATGACGAGTTGATGGGTGCAGCACAGCAACATGGCACAAGTATACATATGTAACAAAACTGCACATTATGCACATGTACCCTACAACTTAAAGTATAATAATAATAAATAAATTAAAAAAAAAAAAAAAAAAAAAAAAAAGAAAGCTGTCATTGTAATAATGTTGAGTCAAATTTGCTGTAATGAAAAAATAATAGCAAGTAACAAAAATTCATCAACTTTTAAATTTCTGATTGTGAAAAAATATTTTTGAAAAATTTATGGAAATTCATTTCATTCATATTTGTTGCTTGGGTAACTGGTGTTGTCTACTTCCAATTTTTAATTTAGTATGATTATAATTTTATCGTTGGAATGTGGTGATAACTAAATTGCTTATCTAAAAATAATGTGGAAGTATAGTGGACCAGTACTCTTAAACCATATTTTAATTGTATTTCCGACCTTCTATAAAAGTAAGAAAACTCCTTTACTCCTAAAATATAAAATTGAACATGGGAATCTAGGAAGATAAGCAGTTAAAAATGAGAGAATCTACACTCCCCTGTCACCTTTTACTTCTGTTTTGACAGCTATTTTGGGTGTGAGTTACATGAGGCAAAACCTAGCCCCATACAACAAGGGAGTCAGCCAGGAGACACGCAATAAGGCCCAAAGTGCTACATCCTCAGTGAAAGAGCAAATCAGAAGGGGGCCCACTTCTCAAAGAGAGGCAGGAGAGAACCAGGTCTCTCTTTTTCAAGTGGAGGAAAATTATTTCCCATTAAATAATTGCATGAAAAATTTACAAGGCAGTCCACATGTGAATTTGTAGCCCAAGTTTACATGGCCTTTGTGGTCTGAAACACATTTAGCCTGCTGCTTATTTACAGGGGATCTCTGATATATAAAGTATTTACTATATCTGGGTTTGATTTCTTCATATCAGGAAGCTTTTATTGACGTCTTCAGTCAATAAGCCACCTTCTAAGCCTCATAAAATTGGTCTTAAAACATAGTTAATAATTTGATTTCAAATTATTTAAAAAATAATATCCATGTTTGTGTTTTTACTGGGTATGTACTACAGTCAAAGAAATACTTTCAATTACATTTCTAATGTCTGAGTAGAAAGTTTGTGTGTTAAATGATTATTTGCATCATATGTGTTTAAATTAATAGCTTAGTAAAGCTATAGATTTTAATAACTACTTTTATTAAGTTTAACTATAACATATAAGATTTGTTTTTAATTTATAAATCTGCTAACTTTTGCAAAAATATTAGAATTTTTTTCATTTTTTTGATCATTGTTAAATTAAGTCATTATATTGAAAGATTAAATCTTAAATCTACAATACCACTTACATGATTGATTAAATTTACATTTTAAACTATATTCACAAAGTTTATATAACTAAATCTCTTAGGATTTTAAATATCAAGAAGACAGATTCACAAACACAAAAAATCTACCTATGCACTTAAACTCCACTTACAAATTAATATAAATATTTTTAGATATAATAATTCATATTATGGGTAAATCCAAGCACAGTTTGAAAACTCAAGATAATTGTCTTATACATTTAAAATTGTCAGAGGCCAAATATGATTGGCCCTTAAATATATCAGACATTTTAAGTATTTCAAATACTTAAATGCCAAACACAAAAATTATCACCATGCTTAGAAAACTGACCATTAAGCTTAATATAAACACAATACTAATTTTCTGATTTGCTTTATATTTTGTATTTATTTCTATGTCTTCCAATTATTACAAACCAATCAATCATACAAGGGGTCTTCAAAAAGTTCATGGAAAATGCATATGATGAAAAAACTAGGTATGAACTTATAAATGATTTTGTACCAAAATAAACTGATACTGTGATAACATGTCTGAACAGAATTGAGTTTGAAGCACTAAGAAGGGTATGTCATCAGTTTGAAAAAAGCCCATATCAAAGCAAGATGAATTCTGTTAAAATTGAAGCAAGAACAAACATCAAATTTATAATGAAGCTTGGGTCAAAGGATGGTGACATTATTGATAAAAAGTTTGTGGGGACAAGTCCCTCAAAGAAATCAGTAGTTTACAAATGATGGATAGCACATTTTCAGAGGGATGAGATAATGATGAAGATGAAGACTTCAATGGCAGACCATCTACATCAATTTACGATGAAAAAATTCATCCTGTTTGCATCCTAATTGAAGAGGGCTGACGATTAGCAGAAACAAGAAGCAACACCATAGACATCTCGATTGATTCAGTTTACACAATTCTGACTGAAAAATTGAACCAACTTGGTGGGGTGTGGTGGCTCACACCTGTAATCCCAGCATTTTGGGAGGCCGAGGTGGGGGGATCACAAGGTCAGGAGATGGAGTCCATCCTAGCTAACACGGTGAGACCCTGTCTCTACTAAAAATACAAAAAAATTAGCCAGGCGTGGTGGTGGGCGCATGTAGTCCCAACTCCTCGGGAGGCCGAGGCAGGAGGATGGCATGAACCTGGGAGCCGGAGCTTGCAGTGAGCCCAGATCACGCCGCCACTGCACTCCAGCCTGGGTGACAGAGCGAGACTCCATTTCAAAAAAAAAAAAAAAATTGCACTAACTTTCCACTTGATGGGCACCAAAACCATTGCATTCAGATCAGTTGAAGACAAGAACTGAGCTCTCAAGGGAAATTTTAAACAAATGGGATCAAGAACTTAAAATATTTCTTCAGGGAATTGTAACAGGGCATAAAACATGGCTTTGCTGGTATGATCCTAAAGACAAAAGACAATCAAAGCAATAGCTACTAAGAGGTAGAAATGGTCCAGTCAAAGTAAAAGCAGCCCAGCCAGGAACAAAGATCATGACAACAGTTTTTTGAGATACTCAAGGCATTTTGCTTGTTGACTATCTGCAGGGCCAAAAAACAATAGCATCTGCTTATTATGAGAGTGTTTTGAGAAAGTTAGCCAAAGCTTTAGCAGAAATTTCCTAGGAAAGCTTCACCAGAGAGTCTTTCTCCACCATGACAATGCTCCTGCTCATTCCTCTCATTAAACAAGGGCATTTTTGTGAGAGTTTCGATGGGAAATCAGTAGGCATTCATCTTGTTTCCTTCTGACTTACTTCCTTCTGCCTTCTTTTTGTTTCCTAATCTGAAAAAAATATTTGAAGGGCACCCATTTTTCTTCAGTTAATAATGTAAAAAAGACTGCACTGACATGGTTAAATTGCCAGACTCTCAGTTCCAAGGATGAACTGGTATCAACTACTTATAAAAGTGTCTTAAACTTGATGGAGCTTATATTGAGAGATAAAATTTTTATTTTTTGTTTTTATCTTTAAATTCAAAATTTCCATGAACTTTCTGAAGTCCCCTCATACAAATAAAAGGATTGAAATTAAGATCTAAAACTGGCTAAAGCTTTTTGGTCTCAGACTTATTTCCAAGACAATTCCAATTTGGGTAATGGCCCAAGATTCTGGACAAGCATATGGGATCTGGGTTTGATTACTGGATGATTCCACTGGAGCTAGAGGTTAAAATGGTTAATGGGCACAAACACTCATTTACGTAAAAGGAATTCGTTCAAATGTTTGCTGGCAGCGTGGGTTGACTATAGTTAACCACAATGTAGTTTTCCAACTAGCTGAAGGAGAGGACCTGAAATGTACCCAACACATAGAAATGATAAATATTCAGGTGATGGATACCTTAAATACCCTGACTTGATCATTATACATTCTATGCATATAACAAAATTTTACGTGTACCCTGTAAATATGTAAAACTATAATGTAAATAAATAAAAATCATGGCTATTTTGGGAAATAATTATGTCTGTATTGAAGGAAACCAGGGAAAGTGAAAATTTAAAAGTCATGTTCTTTAGCTTGGATTTTGTAAATTGTTTGTTTGTTTGTTTGAGATGGAGTCTTGCTCTGTCGCCTAGGTTGGAGGGCAGTGGCGCTATCTTGACTCACTGCGAGCTCTGCCTCCTGGGTTCACGCCATTCTCCTGCCTCAGCCTCCCAAGCAGCTGGGACTACAGGCGTCCGCCACCATGCCCGGCTATTTTTTTTTTTTTTTTTTTTTTGTATTTTTAGTAGAGACAGAGTTTCACCGTGTTAGCCAGGATGGTCTCGATTTCCTGACCTTGTGATCCACCTGCCTCGGCCTCCGGGACTACAGGCGTGAGCCACCATGCCTGGCCTGTAGTTAAATTTTTGATCCAGTGAATGAAGTGTTCCCTGGATAACTTTAAAGACTCACCCTCCTTGTATTTTCATTTTAGCCTTTTTTGATCTTTTAACCTTATTTGGAAGATGGAATTCTGCACCCTACAACTACTTGCACCATACATTTCCTTGCTGTCAGATTGCAATTCATAAAATTTATACTCCATATCCTAGTAATAAAACTTATTTTTCTGCTCAAGGAAAAGTTAATGGAGTTTTGTTTGCTTTTTGTATTTTACTTTGTTATCTGTCTAGCTTATTATCATTTTATACTTACTGGACTAAATTACTAATCCTGTGGAACAAATTGCTCTTGAAATTAGTAACAAAACCAGTTGATGATTATAACCATTATTTCCCTAAAGTTTTGTGAGCCAGGGATTTGAAAAGGGTCCAGCTGTTGGCTGTGCCTGCAGTTATTATCAGGCCTGACAAGGTTGGGGGTCCAACGCAGCTCACTTACATGACTGGCAGGTGATGCTGGTTGTTGGCTGGGCCTTCAGCAGTGGTAGTCCGCTAGAGAGCCTACATATGGCGTTTCCATATGGTGGCTCACAGGAAGGTAGCCTTAGATTAGTTGAATTTTTTGTATGGTGGCTCCAGTGTGAGTGGTCCAGCAGGTAAGGTGGAAGCTGCATTTCTTTTATAACCTAGCCTAGGAAGTTGTATAATTTTGTTTTCCTCTGTGAGCTCTTGGTTGAAATAGTCATAGTTCACACAGATTCAAGAGGAAAGCATTGTCTCCCATTCTAGATAAGAAAAGTGTCAAAGCCATTGTTGTTATTTAAAACAAAATTTCACACATATTTACTGACAAATTGAAGTAACTTAAATTGCCCCCCCATATTATGACTTATCCAATCCTAAAATTATTATCTTCTTATTTGGCTTCATTGAAGCCAAAGTTCAAGACAACTTTTTCTTTTGTGTGTGTGTGAACTGTTTCATTCATTAAATTTATTACATAATTTTGTGCACCATAAGTTAAATTGGTAGTTCTAATTGAAGTGGTAAACTGTTATTTGCAATGAAAGAGAGGAAATTCATTTTGATTCACTCTTATAATGCTTTTACATTTAAGAGCATTTTTATTTTATGGCATTATTTTAACAAAATATTTTCTTACTACTAGAAATAAGACATTCTTTAATTGGTCAATAAAACTTTAAGGGCCTTGTTACAGATGTTACAAATAGAATTTATCAAAGGCACTTCTCTCATCAAGAAAGTGGGAGATTGCTTGAACATAAGATACATCAAATCAGACAAGTAACAATACAAATCAAGTATTCTACAACTTATAAATCAAGACAGAGGCTTATAAAAATAAAATAGTTAGATCATTGTTAATACTAATGCTCTGATTTGTAATGGTTGTGCTATTTTTAACGTGTAAATTACTTTTAACCAGAAGAGTTTGTCCAGAAAGAGAATGTTTTTCCACAATTTCTAACAGCTCTAGACAGATTCTCATGCTCTTGCTGAATTACAAGAAGCCTTTGCTAGAAGTAGGTGGCACAATGGGAATCTGTGGCTATGATTACATTCCTGTTCATCACCACTGTTTCTACCACCTCCCAAACCTCTCCCCTTGTGGCAGTTTCCCGAATTGCTGTCATTCTTAATCTATTGTTTAAAATGACTTTTTATTTTGAGATTTAAATGAGTTTCAAATAAAGTTATTTAATAGTAGATTTATGGACAACTAGAGAAACAATTTAAAGATTATCCTTCACTCAGTTTTCCCCAGTGGTAACATCTGGTAATAGTACAGTAGAGTGTGAAATCAAAACCAGGAAATTTACATTGATACTGTTTGCCAACCTTTTTCAGATTACATCAAACTTACATGCACTTGTGTTTGTGTGTGTGTGCTGTATTCAGTTCAGTGTAAATTTATCACATGTGTAGGTTCATGTTTTTCACCACAGCTAAGTTACAGGAAAGTTCTTTTACCACAAACATCACCATTATTGTTCTCATATTAGCACACCCTCCTACACTTTCCACACGTATTTACTATTAGATTCAACGCATATATAGGCTGGGTGTGGTGACTCACACCTGTAATCCCAGCACTTTGGGAGGACAAGGTAGGCGGATCACTTAAGGCCAGGAGTTCGGGACCAGCCTGGGCAACATGGCAAAATCCCGTCTCTACTAAAAATACAGAAAAATTAGCCAGACGTGGTGGCACATGCCTGTGATCTCAGCTACTCAGGAAACTGAGGCAGGAGAATTGCTTGAACCTGGGAGGTGAGATTGCAGTGCACTGAGATCACACCACTTCATTCCATCCCGGGCATCAGAGCAAAACTCCATCTCCAAAACAAAACAAAACAAAACAAAACAAACAAACAAACAAAACAAAACTCAGTAACAATTTAGTAAACACAATTATGCAGTTAAAATATAGGAAAAAGAGGACTATAGAAACTACAGATTTTTAATTGAAACTATTCTTAGAAATGATTAGCACACAAAATCACATTTACACACTTGTAACTGTTTGTTGTTCCACAATTGTAACTAAAGAAAAATTTATAAAGGAAATAGCAATTCCCCCATGAAATTCCTATATGAATAATTGGAATGAGCATCATATATATTAAAGTGTAAAGTTTTAAATGTGACCAAATAGTATCTTCTTACTTGTTAACTTATATAATCTAAACCTTTTTTATGTGTTGTTTTAATAGCATTCATAGTAGAGCAATCATCTTGCAATGATGTATCAATGGGAATGAAAAAAGAGATTTTAAGGCAATCTCAGCAACCTCAGGATATTTATTGTTTTTTATCCAATAAGGCAAGTGATGCTGTATTTTCCAAATGCATCTTAAATCCTTTATCACTAGTTTTTTTCAACAATTTATCCTTTAAAACCTTTCTTAAATTTAAATTACCTTTAGTTGAATGAAATGAATTTTGGATCTATAATTTCATATGTTTGGATCTTCTTTTGATAAAATAATATATTTTTAAATTTGCAAGTTGTCTGTGATATCTTTCATAAGCTGCAATATCATCTACTCCATGTCCATCACCGACTTCACTGATAATTATACAGAATCTCTGTTCATCCAAAAATCTAACTTTTGTTTTAGTTCTTCAGTCCTTTCTACCATTAGTAATAATTTTGATGCATTCATTGTTTATGTGAGTATATTAAAAAATTTTTTTAAATTCCTAAGACATTAGACAAACAAGTGTTCCAGAACAGTTCACATATTTAACAATTTGAACAAAATTGAAACTCATATTTAGATATGCTAAATTTGTTTCAGGATTCAAACATCTTCCACCAAACTTTTTTCTTGAGCATGCCATGACAGCTATTTATAAGCAGCTTATATGTTAGTACATAATAATAAGCATAATTTTTAGTTTAATGTATTAGGCCTTACGTAAATCACAAGTTTTACTGTGCCATGAAACATACTGTTTAGTAGAGCTGACATTCATCAGACCTTCTTGATGAAAGAAGTAACGAGTTAGTTTACATCTGCTAGAGTCTTTTTAATCTGAGTTTCTACTCTGAAATGTTTTTCTGTCATTAGAAGTTACTTCTGTTCAAAACTTAAACTTCAAACCATGTTGACTGAAATTTAAAACATACCTTGATGTCACAACAATGTCAAATTATTAAAGCATGTACTCTCAGTTTCTGAATTCAGCTTGCAGATGGGTTTCAATTGTGTGTTTGTGCATACCACCACTGGTCTGTGAAACACACTTGGAATAACACTATGTTAGATCCTTTTTCAGCCTAATAATTATGGTTTACTTGCCCCGGAAGAGTCAAGACTAAACTTTCCCACTTATATTCCTGAAGAGTCAGCATTTCTGAAGGCCAGAAATACTAGATTTTAAAAATATATAGGTATATATTTTTAAACTTTCCAAGATTATTAATTTGAGAGAAAATAACTTTTGCACTGTTCAATACAATGAAAAGTTTATTAGAAAAGTTTAAATATCACCCACCTATCAAATAGCTCTTCCTTTCATTTACAAACAGAATAACATGTCTATAACATGTCTGAGATGACTAGAAATATTTTCCTAAAATTTCAGTATCTATATGTTCATCTAGCTTTCCTCTGCTTTTTATTTTGGTATATTTCACCAGTGTCAGTATTCTGATTAGTTTCCACCGGTATAAAATAAAATGGATCCACACATCGTCTGTTAGATATGATCCTTTTATGTGCTGCTCTTTTTCTCAGAGTTGACACAACTTAAAAATCGTCCAGGAAAGTGAACCCCTTTTCAATTCAGTGTTAGTCAAGTACAAATGGGTTGTATGTACAATAAATTCTGCTGGTATTCTTGGGTATATAAGCTCTTAGTTTCAGGAATTTTTTTAAAGTTAGGATCATAATACAAATTTATAGTTGCATTTTTGTAATTATGTAGCCTTTGAATTCTTAGAGCCACACTCAATGATATGTGGAACTATTGTTTACATGTTTTTCTGAGCTGTGTAGTTTCATTTGTACACAAACTAAAAAAGAAAACTGAACTATAAACTATTCTCCATATCTAATTTCTGAATTTCCTTCTTTCTACATAACTAGAAAGCATATTTTTAAATGCATTTATGATACACATTTTATCCAAAGAATAATTTCCTTGGCTAGATTTGGAGAATTACATTACCTATTTTGAGTCTTCTCAGACACAGCAGTAAAATCTTTAACTGAAGAAGTTTGATAGCTTAGTGTCAATCAGGATACACCAGTAGTAAATTTGAACAACATAAATGTAAATGCCAAAATATTTAAAATCATACTGATTACATTTCACATGGAAGGAAAATCACCTCAATTTTGCATTTTATGCCAGCAGGAAACACTATATCCATAACATTATTATGTATTCATCTTAAAGCTTCCCACATTGAAAATGATATATATTTACTTATTGAATGGCAAATCTGTTCATAGTATGGAAAACTAACTGTATGAATATAACATCAGAATTTGAGGTCTTTCATAGTTTAAATTTATTCTGTGAAACATTTCTGCTTATGTATGCAGATGGGCTAATAGTGTTGCTACTGTCATTAACCCAGAGTCACGTCCAAAATGCTATGCTGAGAGATTATTTTCTATGATTACAGTCTTGGGTTTCCAGTTACGTGGCCTATTTTTGAGCATAATGCCATTTTTCTGGACTCTTCACAAAACAAAAAGATTTTGCTGAAATAAATTAACTCTTGGTTGATTGCCTCCCAACTCCATATTCTCTCAACTGCAACTCCTGTTTTCCAAAGCACAATGCATGGCTCCAGATCATGCCCTAGTAAGTCACTGACTTATCTTTCAAGGCACTTGCCTTCCATCAGTTCACTGGGTGGCACATCTCTGTTCCTCACTGATTCTTTTCACACAACCAGCCTAGCAAATCTGAATTCAAATGAGCAGAACATCAGTGCTAATGAATTGTTAATCTGCAACACTTTGCTGTTTGTTTTTCAATTCTTCCATTCATAGTAACAGTATGTATGAGGTGTTAGTAAAATTAGCTAGATTCTGAACACAATTTCGGACACATTAATTTTCAATTAATATTCATATTCCATTAAGATTCCTTTTTTTGGAATTTGGTTTTTTAAAGCTTGGCTTCCTCTGGGATACATCCCTCATTGATGTATCTATGTACATGCATATGTGTATCTATATCATCTATTTATATCTATATATAATCATGACACCTAAAGCGTTTTTGGTTTTCTCCATCTGAGTTTTGTCAGAAGCATTGCTGATCATCACCCAGATGTGGATGTGGATTTGGGAGCTATCCTTACCTCTTTTTCATTCTTAACTACACATCCCTACCCTGTCTTGTTTTTACTTATTTTGCTTTTCAAATTACTCTTATTTTTAGCTTATTGCATTTCATCCCTTCAACAACTCCCAGTTTCAGTCAGTAAAAGCTGAAGTCCTTCAATGATTTACATGGTCTGGAGAGATGCCCTCTTCTCTCTGACCTTACCACATTGGCCACTTTTTGAATAAAAGTCTTGCTTTTACTCAAACACACCTGCGCACTCCCACTAAGTGCTGGCTTTCCTTTCTACCTGGAAAACTCTTTTCCCAGATGCTTCCATGGCCGTGTCATCTCTTTCAAGTTTTTTACCCAAATGACACTTTTAAAATGAAATCTTCCTACCCACGCATTACAGTCTTCACCCACCAGTGACCTCAATCATCTGTCTCCCTTACATGTTCTGCTTTTTGCCACAGCATTTATCATTTTTCTAATATACTATATACTTCCTTATTTATAATGTTTACCATTAGTTCTTATCCCTACCTTCACTCCTGCCTTCCCAGCTAGAATGGTAGTCCACAAAAATAGGGTTTCTGTCTCTTTCATTCACTAGTACATCCTAGTTTCCTTGACCAGTGCCTAACAAAAGCAAAGGTGCTCATCAAGTAAATGTTGAATAAATAAGTGAATGGGCCATACCTAAACGGATAAGCAAATCGTAAATATCCCCCCAAATTGATTAAGATGTTAATTCCCCACAAAAAAGATTCATAGAATCAATACAAGCTGAAATTATAATCAAGCAGACATTTTGTAGAAATTGGAAAGCCTAATCTAATATTCATATAGAAATATAAAGAACCTAGCCTAGTCAAAGTATCTGAAAAACAAATAATCATGAAACTGTGGGAAGACTAAGCCTCTCTAATTGCAAGACTTACAAAGGGCTATAGTCACTAAGAATGTTTTACATTGTCTTAAAGACAGACAAATAGATGCTGGGCATCGTGACTCACACTTGTAATCCCAGGGCTTTGGGAGGCCCAGGTGGGATGATCACTTGAGCCCAGGAGTTAGAGGCTGCAGTGAGCTATAATTGCTCCACTGCACTTCAGCCTAGCTGACAGAGAAAGACCCTGAGAGAAAGACAGAAATAGATTAATGAACCAGAATAGAAAGTCCAGAAAGAGATTAACATACACATGAACGACTGATTTTCAAAAGCTTAAAAGCAATTAATTGGTGAAAGAATAGGCTTTTCAACAAATAGCAGTGGAATAATTGGATATTAATATGCAAAAAGTGAATTTTGATCTATGTATTGCATCATACACAAAAATTAATTCAAAATGAACTGTTGTCCTAAAAGTACAAAACTTCTAAAAGAAATAATAGGAGACTATCTTTGTGACCTTTACTTTGGCAAAAATTTGTTAGATATAACACCAAAAGTAAGATTCATTAAATAAAAGTTGCTGAATTTGTCTTCATTAAAATGAAAACTCTACTATTTTAAAGACTATATTTAGAAAATGAAAATAAAAGAAGCCACAGAGACTGAAAGAAAATGTTTTCAAATTATGTATCCCTTATCAGATATATAATTTGAAAATAATTTCAAAATAAAGATTACATAAAAATCTCATATAAGTAAATAATAAAACAGCCAAATTAAAAAATAAGCAAAAGACAGCAATGAACACTTTAATGAAGAAAATATATAAACAGTGAATGAACACAAAAAAAGATTCTTTATATTAGTTGTTAGTAAAATGCACATTCAAACCACAATGAGATCTATCATTTTGTACTTATTAGGATGTTTAAGGTGAAAAAGATTGATTATATCAGGTGTTGGCAAAGATACGGTGGAATTTGAACTCTCCTATAGTGTTGGTGCCCAGTAAAAGGGTGCAACCACTTTGTCAAAGTTTGGCTACTTCTTAGAGTTAAATGTTCATCTGCCCTGTGATAAGTCATTTTACTCAAGGTTATTAACTCAGAGGAATAAAAACATGTGTTCATATAAATGCTATGACACAAATGTTTATAGAAGCTTTATTTGAAATAGTCTAAAACTGTAAATAATACCCATTAATGGATGAATGAATAAACAAATTGTGGTGTATCCAGACAATGAAATACTATTAAGCCCTAAAAAAGAGTAACTATTAATACATACAACAACATGGATACATATCTACATAAGTACACGAAGTGAAGAAAGCCAGACAAGAAAAGGCACATATTGTGTGATTCTGTTTATATAAAATTGTAGTAAATACAATAAATCCACAGTGCAGATGTAGCCTGTGGACAGGAGTTGAGAGGAGGGAAGGGGAGATTACCAGGGGGTTGGAGTATACTTTTGAGAGTAATATGTTCACTACCTTGATTGACATTGTAAGTTGTATACATACGTCAAAACTTATAGAATGTATGCTTTAAATATATGCAGCTGATTGTATGCCAAGTAGTCTCAAAAATGTTAAAAAATTGACTACTTTATTCTATTTGATGGTTTAGCAAAGCTTCAACTGATTTCAGTTTTTTAAAATTGTCAACCTTCCTCAATGGTGATGTAATTTGGGATATTAAATTTGTAATATTAAAATTAAATGTTCTGTCTTTCCTTTTTCTATAAATAATTACTATTAACTGTCTTTTAAATTTTGATATTTCTAATAATTTTCAAATAAGTTTTTGATATTTCTATTTATATATGTTATATAATTGAGTTATTGTACCATAATTACTTTCCTAAAACCATTCCTTGGAGATCTTTGTTTTAATATTTTACTTTATAATCTCTTCTTTTGATCTAAGTAATATTATCAGGCATTTCTCAATTGCTTTTATAACCTGCCTTCATTATTCTTTGATAAAACTAATGTTCATAGAAGTTAAATCATAAATACAATTAAAAGCAAATAAAAGTGTACAAAGTACAAGGCAGATAAGAGTGCAGTACCTAAAACAATCTTACAAATCAGCAAGAAAATGGAGAAAGAGTATGATATATACTGAGGAGAAAAACACCCCTATATATGCATTTAAAAAATAATTCTAAACATCAAAGAAATGCAAATTAAAATGAGATTAATGTGAAGAAGACATTCCCACGCAATGATGCTAGGATTTAGAATGGAACAATCCACCTACAAAGGAATTTAGCATTGGTATACTAATCTAAAACTTCATCTAATTACTTATAAAAACATTAATGTCATGTTTAGGAGATAAACAGAAGAAAATGGAGCATTGTAAAGTTGTGTGCTCAGAAAATTTGGGACAAGGCATATTTCCTATTACAATCAGTGATGGGTATAATATTTTATGTATTTAATACAAATATATGATACACAATTAAAATCGCCCTTAATTGTAATTTTCCATTGAATGGTTATTTGTATCATCTCTGCCTTTGTAGCTATCCAATATATACTTGTTATCAATTCTACCTTGAAGAGTCTTCCCAGAAAATTATAATTTTTAAATTATTTGTGATTTATTTTATATCAACTTATCTTCAGTTCAGTGTAATATCAGCTCATGGATTTTCATTCTTATTTCATACATACCACATTTCCTTGCGTTTTCTTTTCAGAATAGCAAATGGCTTCCTGAAACTTCTTTTCTGGTTACCACAGTAGAATATTTTTAGAGGTGTTTACTTTTTAAAAATATTCAGATGGTTATATGACTCCCCTCCCCACCTTTGCTTATTTTTCATCCACCATGAGGAATCTTTTCTTGCTTTAATTACACTAAATGAGATGAGCTCCCACAAGATTCAGTTTTGGTAAAGAGGTAAGGGGTTGGAATATACTTGCCTCACTTCTCTGTTGTCTGGATGGCAAGACTGGTGAGAAGATTGATTGGCTGCATTTTTCCCCAGACCCACAGCTACAGAATTTAGGTTGACATGTTCAACTGTCAGTCTAATAATACTGAATTATTTCTGGAAAATACTCTCCTTTGAAATGTTTTCCTTCCTCTTAGTTACTCTGAAAAGACACTATGACAAAAAACAGTCAAAATTTTCAGTTCTCCAAACTCTGGGTCACTAGGGTTCCTTTCCCAAAATTATCACACTTGAAATTTGGGAGTATTTATCCCAAAAAGCAGGGTAATATTATCAACACTTCTCCATCACCCATCCTCTCCAGCACCCACTTTCTCATCCTGCCCAGTTTGTTCTAGGTTTGTTGGCTTTGAAGACTAGCTATTTAAGAACTAATGCAGAAAGGGGATGGAGAAAGATGCTCTGCCTCAAAAATAATTCATTAAGAAAACAACTGCCTTGTTTTTCTGGTTGGTATACATTCCAGATCTAAAGCAGGAGGCAACTTGCCAATTTGTGAATCTGTGTCATTAGACTGTATATTACTGAAGCAAAGTTAGGATTTGCTACAACCAGTGCTAGTTTTCTAGTAACAAGTAAATATTCTCTCAAAATTCTGGAATAAGTTGTCTGAGTTTTTAAGGGTTTTAAGGCTTCACATTTTCTATGTCATTTAAAACATTTTAGGAATCTGAAAGAGATAAGGCAGATGACATTTAAGCTTAAAAATCTTATGATCTAGGCTTGCCTCCCTTGTTTTGAGATACGTTCCCAGAACTTTACAGCAACCTTTTCTCTTAGATCCAAGTTGTGAGAGTAGAATGCTCATTGTGATCTCTCTTCTAAACTTAGTAGCAAACAAGGTCTGAAGTCTGCAGACAATTTAGCCACGTTGTTTCAAAGCTGTTGTACTGGAAAATTTGTGGCCATCCAAATATGTAAAAAATGTGTGCTCAACAAATTAAACAGCAATGGTATTCGGAACACTGAATACCATTTCAAGTGGGTAGGTATAATCATAATGAAACATTTGGCAACGTGTGCTTGATATTTTAATATGTGTAGAAAAAATAAGTTATAGCTCAACTTGATTACTCCAACACAGAGATTAAATTAAGTAATGAACTTGAATTTGAGACTCTGAAACTACATGAGTTCAGCAACTGCTTTGTTTGTAAGTCCTTAATAAAGATGCATAAAATTTCCAGTGGTATAAAGAACATAATTTCTGACCTTGGGAAATTTGCAATCTGATGGATATTCCAACCTTCTGATGTTATGCAGACCAATAACTCAACATATTTTTTAAAAAAGGAAAGTCATAAACATAACTGATCCTTGCAATACGGACTTTTTTTTTTTAAATTCAGCACAGATGAAAGCTGCAACAGAGAGAGAAAGGAAATGGTATATTTTTCTGTAAGTGGTAAATGACTTGAAAAAACATATACATACAAAGTTTCATCAATCAATATTTTAAATGACTTTAATTGGTTTTAAAAGTTTGCTTTCAGTTATAGCCTACCGACTACATTAAACTTCCAAATGCCAAACAGCTCATGATACTTAATACATAGTTTGAGTGATTAAATGGGGGCATATAAAATGTTGTTAATTTAGAATAACAACCATCATTTCCCTTCCTTTAAAAAGGTTTTCTATGAAAGAGATTTTTGAAAATTTTTTAAGCCTTTGTGAAACTTCAGAAATGTATGCAGGTAAATAAACTCTTCTTTTTATGCATTGATTTAAAAATAGGCAATTGACTAGTGCTTTAAAAATCATTCTTTGGTTCATTACTAATCTCTTAATGTCTAGTAATCTTACTGCTTTCCTGCTATTCAGTAAAATCTATTAGAGGTTGCTATGGATCTTTGTAAGGTGGGTCTTTTGCTTTGTAAATGCTAGAAGCAGGTAATAGGCTGCCAGGTAACAGGCTAAGAATCTAGGACGAAACACAATATGAGTTTCAACATGCTAGATTAATCCCGTTTGCCCTTACATGTCAGCTCTCTACTCTTTTTTACCCTGTTTTCTGACCCTAGAAGGTTAAGTGAGGTGAACAACATTACTGGTTCCTAATAGGCTTTGGCCAATGGAGAATGCAAGCAGCATACTGTAAGAAGCGGGGAGTGGGGGATGGATGCTGTGTCCTTTGAGAGAAGATTACAACTCCTCGCAAGGCAGCTCTTCTTTGAAACTGTAGCATCCTCCCCTCCTCTGGCCTAGCCATGGAGGCATGGAGTCAGTCCTGGGGTTCTACTTTATCCCTAATGGTTTTTCTACAGTACACCCTGTATACTTGTTTATAAAAACTCTGTTAAATCCTTTTAGAATAATACTGATTTGAATATTAAATCTGTTTTGTATTGGGTCCCCATGAGAAGGTTTTGAGTGGTATTTGTGAAAACTTGAAAATATAAGAATGCATAATCTGCTTTATTCAATGTAGACAATGTTTATTATCACCTCAGATTTTTAGAGAATATGGATTAATCTTCTCTGAATATCCATGTTTATCCTAGGTTTCAGTTGTGAAGGTATAGAAGAAAGAAAAATATAATTCCTGACTTTAATTGAAACTAAGTACTGATGAAGACAATAACAAAATTGCTAACTAGAAAACATAAAGAACTTAATTGCTAAAATCAATATTTCACAAAATTTTAATTGGTCTTAATATTTAAGGTAGATATTTTATAAACTATTAATTATAATATCTTTCAATGAAATATCATTTTCGACATGCAGTAAGAGGAAAAAATGATTTCTCCTCCATTATTCTAAGCAAACTGAGCCTTCTTTGGCAGTAACAATGACATCATTTAGATCATAATTGAAATAAGAGAGTGCCTATTTCTTACTTTTACGCTCTTGACTATAGCACTAAAGCATCATCTTTCTGAAAAAGACTCAAACATGACAATATAATTTTCAGAAAGCATCTAGGAAAATAATAAAAACACCTTTGAATTTTTGTTTAAATGTCTATAAAGAATTTTTTTTCTCCAAAGGAATGATGAGACAAAAGAACCACTCATTCACTGCAGTTTTGTTTTTGCCTCTCTGTCTCTTTTCTACAAGTTGATTTATCAGAAAGAACGCAATGAACATGCATTATGAAGTAAAATCTTTCCATGGGAAATTCTCATAGACATGTAAATTAATGGTAAAAAAATCTCTCCATTTCAAAATGCTAAACTTTGAATATTTTAAGGAAATGAAATTAGTTCTACTGCCTAAAATTGTTTCCTAAAAATAATACATTATATTAAAACACTGATGATTGTTATTATAAAATCCATTTTAACAATGCATTGTAGGGACTTTTTATTTCTGTGTAAGCCAAATTGCTTCACAATATTATTACCCATCAGATTTTTATTTTAAGAATGTTATCTGTCACTGAGTTTGGGCTGTATAAATCAATTATACTTGTGATCTTGAAGTAAACACAGCCCACATTAACTTTTTGGTTACTTGGTTTTTTCTGTTTTTTTTTTTTTTTTTTTTTTTTTCTTTTCTTTTGAGATGGGAGTCTTCCTCTGTCACCCAGGCTGGAGTGCAGTGGCGCAATCTCGGCTCACTGCAAGTTCCACCTCTCAGGTTCATGCCATTCTCCTGCCACAGCCTCCTAAGTAGCTGAGACTACAGGCGCCCACCACCACGCCTGGCTAATTTTTTTTTTTGTATTTTTAGTAGAGACGGGTTTTCACCATGTTAGCCAGGATAGTCTCGATCTCCTGACCTCGTGATCCACCCACCTCGGCCTCCCAAAGTGCTGGGATTACAGATGTGAGCCACGGTGCCCGGCCTTGGTTTTTTCTTAACACTTACGCAAGATCCTCTATACATCATGTGCATTTGCTTATTGCTGCCTTCAACTTTTTGATTCCTATAAGAAAAATGTCATCTCTATATCAGGATTATGAGTGTTTTTGGTTCATGGACTGTGTCATATACTTCTTTAGGATTTTCTAAAGTTCATATTGTAGAGTTATGCACCCATTATAAATGTTTGTGGATAGAGTTCAATGAATACAGCTATTCTGTAGCTTATGCTAAATTGTCTGATTATAGAAGTTCTATGAACATAAGAATAGTTATTTGAAATAAGCTTTAAAAACATAGAGGTTTAGTCTTGAAAGAGACCTTTCCAGGGCTGGGCCTGGTAGCTCATGCCTGTAATCCCAGCACTTTGGGAGGCTGAGGCAGGTGGATCACCTGAGGTCAGGAGTTCGAGATCAGCCTGGGCAACCTGGCAAAATCTGATCTCTACTAAAAATACAAAAATTAGCTGGGTGTGGTGGTGTGTGCCTGTAGTCTCAGCTACTTCAGAGGCTGAAGCATGAGAATAGCTTGAACCTGGGAGGCAGAGGTGACAATGAGCCAAGATCGCACCACTGTGCTCCAGCCTGCGGGAAAGAGTGAGACTCTGTCTCCAAAAAAAAAAAAAAAAAAAAAAAAAGAAAGAGAGCTTTTCTATTTTACCACTAAGCACCAGCCTCTTAACAAGTATTGAAATCCATATTATACAGCCAACTTTATTTTAAGCAGTTTTAATGCAAAGATAATATACAAATAGATCCAAATTTATGTTATACATTGAAAAATACAGTAGACACTTAGGCATTTTAGGTTCCTCACATTTAAACATTCACACTGGTTAGGAGGACCCCTCATGGACTAAGGAGCTTTGAGAGTCAAGGTTTCACTGCCCACCAAATTCAAGCTGCGAAAGTTAATTTTTCCTTCTTCCAATTGCTGAGGAGAAGGGACACAACTTGCTGAGACTTGAATCTTGAGGATTTAAAGCAAATGTATAGGGAGGTTAATACATTATTTATGGCTTTGAGAACTTGAGGCACTGTGGCAGTGGAGACAGAGCATCCTAGCCAGACTGTTCTAGAATCAGGCTGATCTACTTTGCTAGTCTCCCTTGGATTTTGTTCATACCACAAGCACGCTTCTTTAAGCTTCATTGATTCTCTGAATTCTTTTCAGCTGAAGTTATCTAGTCTTGGTTCAGTTGCTAATGAAATTGCCTTTGCAAAGATTATGAGTGACAGAAATCTAACATGGCTGACTCCATCTTGCATCTAACCTCACAGGCTGGCTGTCTTTGCTCATTTCTGGGCATCGGCCAAGCTAACAATGGGTAGAATTTGATTTGTAGTTTAACTTTGAAGTAAGGATGACAATAGCCCCTTCCTAAAACTGATTCCCTCTCCATCTTTGTAAGATTAATGAAAGGCCACGAGATTAAGATTACGAGCAAGACCCCGATTCTGCTAAAATGTAGGCGTAATTTCTATTATCTCTTACTGCTCAGGAGCCATGTGGCCAGAAGTCACAAGATTTGTCACTTCTTCAATTGCTGTTATAGATAACATCACTGTTGTGAAACCTAAAATTTGTCTTTTGAGATAGTTTTTAGACTGACCCCACCTGGATTTGTGACTCATGACTCAACTGGTACTGTGGCCCCCAACCAGAAGTGGACTCAATGGATGAGACTGTTTTCTACCCTCGTATGATTGCTTCCCTAACCAATCAGCAGCACCTGTTTCCTAGTCCCCTGCCCAACAAACTGTTCTTGAAAAACCCTAACCTCCAAGCCTTTGGGGAGATTGATTTGAGTAATAACTCCATCTCCCATGTTACTGGCCTCGCATAAAATTAAACTCTTTCTTTACTGCAATATCATGGTCTCTGTGAATTGATTTTGTCTGTGCAGTGGGAAGGAAGAACCAATCAGGCAATTACACTTAAAGTCAGAAACTATAACTGATGCATAGGTAAAAACCAAAATGTACGCAAAAATTTAGGAAGTTAAATGATAGTCATGTAGCAATGTCTACAAGCAAAATAAAGGGTGACTGTGGGTTTTTGTTTTCCTAGAAGATCCATGGAAGAGAAATACATTTGTTGAAACTTGATGGATGAGTAAAACTTAAAAAGGCAGGGGTGAGAAGGGTGGAAATTCCAGGTCACATAAGCAACATTGCCAATGTCATGGAATCAGGAATACATTATAAAGGGAAAATACCCATTTTTGGAGAGTTAATTTTCAGTATTTCTTTTGAATCTCACTATAGTTTTCTTACATATATTACTCTTATTAATTTATCTAACATCCCCAAATAGTATTCATTGCCAAAGACCGGTGATAAATAATGTTCGTGGTTTATAAATGTTTACACAATCAAATGTCAACAGATTCCTGCATAAGTATGCACATGAATGATACATACACACATGTTCATATATTAACACTTTCTCACTGAGTATTTTGTACCCTATGTTTTGGGTCCTTTCTTTTAATAGTTCTCCAGTTGCTGCCTGGTGTTGTTGCCATGATTGATGGCTATTCCATGGCGAGCAGCTCTATGGCAACATAACCCCAGAAGCTAAGAGGCTGAAGAAAGAGGCTGACAAATCCAGTTTCTCAGAAAGAGACATTTAATAGGGATTTGTGGACTGAAGCCATGCCTGGGGCAGCCATAAGATGGTACTTCCCGCATGATTATGCCAGACCAAGGGCTTATACACCGTAGGCAAAGGGTATGCATGCTTCAGAAGAGATATGTAAGACAATTGAAGCCATTTTATCCCCTTCAGGGATATGTGTCATAGACTATGTGTGTCATAGACTACAATTTGCTCAAGAGCAGGATTTATGGCAAGTATGTGTTTATCGTAAGATTAAGGTGGTTTTGACCTAAGGGTAGAATTTACCAGTAAGTAGGTGCTGTTATTAGTAGACAAAGTAGAAATCTTAGAGGTATTTCTGGCACTGGGGTCAATCAGTAGTCAACATGGCAGATTAGCATAAAAGAGGTCCTTTAGCCTCCACAGTGACCATGCGAGAAGGCAGGTTACATTGGTACTTACGAAATATTTTGAGTCAACCCACTCTTGAAACCCTCACAGATGGCTAGATCAAGAATATATTTCGTTAGTGAATTCAGGTAGTGTTTATGAAGGTTAAATAAAGATACAAATAAAGTGTAAATTTAAGTATATTTGGTTGGAACAAGTTACGGAAATTAAGATTTCAATTGCCCCATTTATATGTATTAATAAAAAGGTGTTTTTATCTTTTCTTTCTCCTATTTAGTTGATTATTCTACATATACGTCTCAATTTTATTTAAAAACTGAGCATAAAAATAAAAATAAATGTCAGTCATTTTAGTCTATGAATAAGAGTTAAAGGTTAAAATGTGGTTGAAACTGGATTAAAATAAACAAATGGTTTTGTTTAAAAATTCAGTTAGATTAACCACATTTTTATTTAGTTTTTTAAAAATATTCTAGTTACTGCTTTAGTGATAGATCAATGATAAATAGGAAGAGAACCCTGATTTCAGATGCCTGCATCTGAGAGAAAAGGACATTTTTACATTCCATTCTAGAAGAGAGAGTAAGCTTCATATAGGAATATAAATTGGAGCTCGCCTGTGTATTTAAGGTCAATATTTTTTTCACTATTTAATTGTAGGAAATTCTCAAGCATGTGTAACTACAAAAATGCTGCCTCAAGAAAATACCTCTTAGAGATTAGTATTTCTCCATTTAAAATTAGGAGGTAAATTACTTTTTATTGGAGTCATTAGACATCTTTTACAATTGTTTTCCTTAGGAAGGGAGAATTTAAATATTAAAAAAGGAATACTTTGTCTCTTGAATGCAGAGCTGCCTCTGAACTCACATTTAATATATTGTCTATGCAAAACCACTATTTAATAATATCCTTTAATATATCACATTGTTTTAACGGTAGCAGCTCTTTTATGGCAAGTTGCTATAAAGGGAGCTACAGTACTCCAACACTCAAAACTCTTGGCATATATCACTGGTTCTTGTGCTTACCAGTTGTGTGACCTTTTAAAAGTACAGTAATCACATCTAATGTATTTATATCCTAGAATCGTTGCAGGATTACATATAATAATGAATATAAAATCCTAGGTGAACTGTGAAGTGCTACAAATAAAAGCAATTATTTTTTAAGTTTTAAAAAGGATGCCCAGTAGAAAATGACAGAACACTTATCATTTAACAGTTTCTACTCTTTATAATCACTGACACTGGAAATCCTATAATTTCATAGTGGAGAAAGACAAGGTTGTATGTTTGTCTTACGTACAACAAGATAGTTCCTTCATCCAGCAATAATTGTCATAGATTTTTCAGAGAAAGAAATAACTAAACAAGGATTTGCAAAACAAGTGGGTTAACTGTCAGTCCTGCCTGCCCAGACGTGTGCCCCGACCCTGGACAAAGTCAGCCTTGAGGAGGTGATTGTTTTTGCATTTGTGTCTACTTCTAAATTTCACATCATTGTCTGATATATTAGAAGCATCTAAGGCACTTTCTATAGATTAGGAATGAAGTATTAAAATTATCTATTTTTGTTGTATTGTCCATGATATAAAATTGTTTATAATACAATTTGGAGATTTCTTAATATCAGGCTTACTATTTGAGTGGGGATAAAGAAATTGATCTGATGACATTTTGTTCTACTACGGATTGACAAACATAATGTCTATCTGTTCTTTGACACATTTAAATTGTCATTTTTTTTTTTTTTTTTTTTTGAGACAGGGTTTCACTCCTGTTGCTTAGGCTGGAGTGCAATGGCGTGATCTTGGCTCACTGCAACCTCTGCCTCCTGGGTTTAAGAAGTTTTCTTGTCTCAGCTTCTGAAGTAGCTGGGATAGGGTTTTTCCATGTTGCCCAGGCTGGTCTTCAAGTCCTGGGTCCAAGCAATCTGCCTGCTTTGGCCTCTCAAAGTGCTGGGATTACAGGCATGAGCCATTGTGCCTGGCCTAAGCTATCAAATTATAATATTTTAATTACAAACATTGTTATTTAGTTGTGTAAGATTATCAAAATATGGTGACAGATACTTTCTGGGAGCAAAACAGTCACTATAGTTCATTATTGATTACATAATGATTAATTTATTATTTCACCAAACTGACACAACAGTGGCTTCTGATTTGTTACATTGTGTACCTTGAATGATACTGAACATTTGTCCTGCCCTACAGTATATTTTGGGAAATCAGTCAGTACTGCTCAAAAGTTCAGTGAATGTGAGGTCAAATTATCATGAATTAAATAAACATTTAGTAAGCACCACCTAAAGTGGATATATGTATGTGTCCTCTATTTAAAATATTCTACATAAATGCTCTTATATGAAAATCTTACAGAATATAAAATGATTCCTTGGCTTCAAATATATTATCTGCAGGATTTATTTTTTACTGTAAACTAGCCTACTACATTTTCAGACTAATACAGTGTTAAACACGGACACAGCTTTCAACACATTATGCCTCTTCTTGTAGTGGCAAGAAACACACACATGTTATAATTACATCATTTTTGTATATATTTTTACTGGAGTAATATGCTTAAGCTTAAAACCAAAATATATTTTAGTCCATTCTTCTTATTTCATAAAAGTGGCCACTTTTCATTCTGAAATCTGGATGAGATATTATAACGGAAAATGCCATCAATAATGAAGTATCTGTTTATCCATAGAAAAGAATAGCAAGGTGTCCTAAAATTCTGAGACTGAATTTTCATATTTGAACATATCTACTAAATGTCTTTTCTTGTTGCTGTTTCTAGCACACATACTTACATTTGAGTAATAAAAGAATCACAAAAATGCATAATAGCAATTAGTTTAAGTATTTAACCAAGCAGCAAGACTGATATTTAATAAGTTCTTAATTATTAGGATGAGACAATATATCGTTTTGGTTGTTTTTCATAGAAAGAAAGATTTTGTTTAAGAATTAAATAATAGGCTGGGCACAGTGGCTCACGCCTGTAATCCCAGCAGTTTGGAAGGATGAGGCGGGTGGATCACCTGAAGTCAGGAGTTTGAGACCAGCCTGACCAATATGGTGAAAGCTCATCTCTGCTGAAAATACAAAAATTAGCTGGGCATGGTGATGTGCACCTGTAATCCCAGCTACTCAGGAGGCTGAGACAGGAGAATCACTTGAACCCAGGAGGCAGAGGTTTCAGTGAGCCAAGATTTTGCCACTTCACTCCAGCCTGGGTGACAGAGCGAGACTCCGTCTCAAAAAAAAAAAAAAAAAAAAAAAAGGAATTAATTAGTAATCTTTGTTTTGTAATAGCAGCAATAAAACTTTCTAAACTTTCTAAAAAAGATTCTTCAAAATAAGTTTTCTGATAAATTTCACATGCTATAGGAGTGTAGTAGACAGTAAAGATATATTGGAGATTTGAGTTCAAGTAACACACATCTATGTCATTTATGATAAGACATGTCTTTTCACAATAACCCAATGGAAAATAAAGTTGTTTTAAAAATTTTATTTTTGAATTGACAAATAATAATTGTACATATTCACGAGGTACAGAGTGATATTTCAATACATATAATTAGTATATCCATCATTTCGAACATTTAGCTTTTCTTTGTTTTGAGAACATTCAATATCCCTTTTCTAGCTATTGGAAACTGTTACTGTTATCGATAGCCTTCTTACAGTGGTATACAACACTAGAAGTTATTTCTCCTATCTAGCTATTATTTAACAAGTCTTTACTATCCCCACTCTTCCTAGCCATCAGTATTCTCTGCTCTACTTTTTACTTCTATGAGATCAACTTTTTTTTTGCCTTCCACATAAGAATGACAACATGAAGTATTTAACTTTCTGTTTCTAGCTTGTTTTGCTTAACATAATGTCCACCAGTTCCCTCCATGTGGTTGTGAATGATGAGATTTCATTCTTTTTTTATAGCTAAAGAGTATTTTGTTGTGTATACAAATCCCCTTTTAAAAAATCCATGCATCTGTTGTTGTACTCTTCAGTTGCTTCCATATCTTGGCTATTGTGAATGGTGCTATAATAAACATGAGAGTGTGCATATATCTGTGTGATATAATGATTTCCTTTCCTTTGGGTAAATTCCAAGTAGTGGATTTGCTGGGTCCTATGGTAGTTTTATATGTAATTTTTTGAGGACCTTCCATGCTGCTCTCTATAGTTGCTGTACTTACACCCCCACCAACAGTGTATAAGCATTCCCATGTCTCTGCACCCTTACCAGCATTTGTTATTTTTGTCTTTTTTTTTTTATTATTACAGTCATCCTAATTGGGGTAAGATGATACCTCACTGTGGTTTTGATTTGCATCTCCCTGATGATTAGTGATATTGAGCTTTTTTTTTTCCTTATATTTCAGTGTCTATTTAGATCATTTGCCTATTTTTTAATCAGATCACTTCGTTTTTTTTTTTTTTTTTTTTTTTTGCTGTTGAGACGTCATTATTTGTATATTCTGGACATAAATTTCTTGTCAAATTAGTACTTTGCAAATATTTTCTCTCATTCTGTATGTTGTCTTTTTACTTTGTTGTTTCTTCTGCTGTGCATAAGCTTTTTAGTTTGATATAGTCCCATTTGTTTATTTGATATAATCCCTTTTGTTGCCTGTGCTTTTGAGGTCTTCTTCATAAAATCTTTCCCAGATCAATGTCTTGAGCATTTCCCTTATGTTTTCTTCTGGTACTTTTATCATTTCACATCTTACATTTAGGCCTTTGATCTATTTTGAGTTGATTTTTATATTGGTGAGATGTGGGAGTCTAGTTTCATTCTTCTGCATATGGATATTCAGTTTTCCTAAGACCATTTATCAGAGAGACCATCCTTTCTCTAGTGAGTGTTCTCAGTGCCTTTGTCAAAAATCGGTTGGCCATACATATGTGCATTAATTTCTTGGTTCTCTATTCTGTTCCATTGATCTCTCTCTCTCTCTCTCTCTCTCTCTCTCTCTCTGTGTGTGTGTGTGTTTGTATGTATTTATGCCAGGACCATGCTGTTTGGGTTACTGTAGCTTTGTCATACATTTGGAGGTCCGGTTATATAGTACCTTTACTGTTGTTCTTTTGGCTCAGGATTGCTTTAGCTATTGGGAGTCTTTCTAGTTGAATACAAATTTTAGAATCTTGTTTTCTATTTCTGTGAAGAATGACATTGGTACTTTAATAGGGATTGTGTTTAATCTGTTGATTGCTTTGAGTAGTATTGTCATTTTAATGATATTAATTCTTCTGATCCGTGAGGATGGGATGTCTTTCCATTTGTTTGTGTACTCTTCCATTTCTTTTATCTGTATTTTGTAGTTTTCTTTGTAGAGGTCTTTCACCTCCTTGGTTAAATTTATTGCTAGGTATTTTATTTATTTATTCTGTTTTTGGTAGCTATTGTAAGTCAGATTGCTTTCCTGATTTCTTTTTCAGGTCTAGGTCAGGTCTTTTTCAGGAGCTGGGTCACTGTTCATGTATAGAAATGCTGCTTATTTTTGTATATTAATTTTGTATATACTGAAGCTTTACTGAATTCATTTATCAGCTCTCAGATTTGTTTTGGCAGAGTCTGTAGGTTCTTCTTTTTTTTTGAGATGGAATATCACTCTGTTGCCCAGGCTGGAGTGCAGTTGTGCAATCTCTGCTTACTGCAAACTCCGCCTCCCGGGTTCATGCCATTCTCCTGCCTCAGCCTCCGGAGTAGCTGGGACTATAGGCAGCTGCCACCATGTCTGGCTAATTTTTCTGTATTTTCAGTACAGAAAGGGTTTCACTGTGTTAGCTAGGATGGTCTCTATCTCCCGACCTCATGATTCACTCGCCTTGGTCTCCCAAAGTGCTGGGATTACAGGCGTGAGCCACCGAGCCCGGCTATCTTTAGGTTTTTCTATATATTAATCATGTTGTCTGAAAATAGGGAAAATTTGACTTTCTCCTTTCCAATTTGGATGCCCTTCATTTCTTCCTCTTGTCTAATTGCTTTGCCTAGGACTTCCAGTACTATGTTGTGTAAGAGTGGTGAGAGTAAGCATTCTTGTCTTGTTCTAATTCTTAGAGGAAAATCTTTCAGCTTTTTCCCCATTCAGTAAAATGTTAGCTGTGAGTTTGTCATATATGGCCTTTATTATGTGGAAGTACTTTCTCCCTATACCTAATTTATTGAGAGTTTTTGTCATGAAGGGATGTTGAGTTTTATGAAATGCTTTTTCTGCACTTAGTGAAATGATTGTATGGCTTTTGTTCTTCATTCTGTTGATGTGATGTATGACATTTATTGATTTGTGTATGTTTAAACATCTTTGCAATTCTTGATAAATCCCACTTGATCATAGTATATTATCTTTTTGATGTGTTGTTGGATTCAGTTTGTTAGTTTTTTTTTTGTTTTATTTTGTTTTTTTGAGAATTTTTATATCTAGGTTCACTAAGGATATTGATCTTTAGCTTTCTTTTTTAAAAAAATTGTGTTCTTGTCTGCTTTTGGTATCGGGGTAGTGCTGGTCTCGTAGAATGAATTAGAAATAATTCCCTGTGCTTCAAGTTTTTGGAATAGTTGGAGGAGAATTGTTATTAATTCTTTTTAAAGATTTGAAAAAATTTAGTAGTGAAGTCATCCAGTGTTGAGTTTTATTTTTTGGAGGACTTTTAATTTAAATATTTCATTACTTAAATAAAAAGTCTTAATAGTAAAGAGTAGTTCAGTCTCATTACTTGTTATTAGTCTGTTAAGGTCTTCCATTTTTTTCTTAGTTCAATCTTGATAGATTGTGCTGGAATTCATCCATTTCCTCTAGGTTTTTTAATCTACTGGTGTACAGTTGTTCATAGTAGTCTCATAAGATCCTTCTTACATCTGTGGTATTCATTGTGACATTTCCTTTTTCAGTTCTGATTTCTTTTATTTGGGTCTAAGGAATTTTTCTTTTGTTGATCTTCTGCATTTTCAGCCTCAATTTTATTTAATTCTACACTGATTTTTATTATTTCTTTCCTTTTACTAATTTCAGTTTTTTTTTTCCTTGCTTTTCAGGTTCCTTGAGGTACAATGTTAAGTTCTTTATTTGAAATCTTTCTAATTTTTTGATGTAGGCATTTATTGCTACAAACTTGCCTTGTAATACTACTTTTGCTGTGTCCCCTAGGTTTCTGTATGTTGTGTTTCTATCTTCATTTGTTTTAAGAAATTTTTAAATTTCATTCTTATTTTTTTACTTCACTCATTGGTCATTCAGGAGCATGTTGTTTAATCTCCATGTATTTGTACAGTTTAAAATGTTCCTCTTGTTATTGATGTCTGTTTTATTCCACTGTGGTCCAAAAAGACATTTGATATAATTTCGATTTTTAGAAGTTGTTTGAGACTTGTTTTGTTCCCTAAAGTATGGTCAGTCCTAGAGAATGTTTCATATGCTGATGAAAAGAATATTCTGCAGCTGTTAGGTGAAACGTTCTATAAATGTTAGTTTTCCTCAATAAAGACAATTTTTAAACTTTGTCTGCATAGAACATTTTGTACAATGTGGGTCACAATTTTCTCCTGAGAAGAAATTAAATTTTCTGGTATAATTATTAAGTATACAATAAATTGTAATGGAAATAAAACTTGTTTAGGAGACTACTCATCCACCTTCTCTTGATTCTCAGTTGACTGCGAGACAGACCAAATATCTTTTAAATTACAGTAATTTCCTTTTGTATGTAGTTTAAGATTGGTAATTGAAAACTTTTCTTGTCTTATAAAATACTATTACCAAAAATGAATCTGTTAGTGATGTTTTGATACTACAGAAAACCCAAATGGCCCAAGTGGATGAGAGAAAGATCTATTATTCTAGTAACACAGAATTTAAGGTTAATCATAAACTACTGTTGAGATCTTTATGTTGAATGCCCCTTGCTAATGCAGAAACAGATTGCATGCATTGGCTCAGTATTTGAAGCAGAAATTTCTCATGAAATTACCAAGTGGACACAACCAGAGGGCATTTGTTTATATCATATTTGTTTTCAGTACTGTATTTATTAAGCCATTTGGAATGTTAAAAAGAAGTTAAAAATCCAGCAGGAAAATTTTAATATCTTTATACTGAATTGAGATATATAGACAAAGGGAAATATGATTGGTGTGAAAAACTAATTACTTTGAGGAAAGATTTTGCCATATAATGAGCAGGAGAATAATTTAGTAGGAGATGTTAAAATTTTGGTATATTGTTGAAATTTGACTTATTCAATGTATGGCATTTAGTTATACATTGACATGAAATTCTTTTTTTTGCAATAGCAAAAGAAAAAAAAAGGTGCTAAAGGAAGGCCTAATATACTAGTTTTACGTATGTGTTAAATTTTTGGTTGAGTTTATATGCAGAAGAGACCTCTTACAAGTTTATCTTCTTTAACTATACAGATATTATATGAAAGCTACAGTTCAAAACTTAGTTATTATTATAATTTTGAGCTTAGCATGGCAATATTATTCTGCCTTATAACTCTGACATATTTTAATAATTATTTTTGGACGTCGAATGTGTCTGGTCTCTTTAAAAAATGTATTTAAACATCTTCCAATATTTTAAACTGCATTTATAAATTTAGAATTCATTATAAACAGATGTGTTTTTTAAATTAATAACATCTTTCTGCATACTTCATTACATAAGAAATCTAACATACTAAAATTAAACAGAAGTTAGTCTTTAACGTTTCAAAGTTATAAATATTTTGTTTATAATCTCAAATCTAAATTAATTATTTTATTACATATTGTAATTTAAGATTACAGAACTCTAACTCTTCTCAGAAAAAAATGTCAAATTTTTGGAAGGGATATAAGAAATTATTGGGTATGGTGGGGTTCTGGGTAATGTCTACTAGACTTATGGGTATTTTCTGATTCTGTAGTCAAGGTGCACTGTTAATTGACCAGTTTACAGTTTGGTAGATACAGAAGTTAAATTGTAAAAATTGAAAACGATGCAGGTTTGCTGATCATAAAAATAAAAATGGTTAATTATAAAAATGATTTATCATAAAATGATTAATCTTAAAAATGTTCCCTAAAGATGACAACACAAATAAATTTGGTCTGAAAGAGAAGATAAATCTCTGAAAGCCATATTCTCATTTGAACCAGTTTTAAAATTTTACTTGTTTCTTCAACAATCATGTAAATAAACAAAATCTTTGGTAGTGTTCATTTTCTATTTTTATGAAATTCATGATTTTACTATTTTGAAAATTATATTTTCAGATTCCATTAGGCTAAGTTATCTTAAATATATTCAATTATATAAACTATCAAAAAAAAGAGAAGTGGTTCCTTCTTAATACAAAAGTATTAATAATAGTACTTTAACTCTTTTAAACCTTGCTGTAGTAAATTAGTTTTCTTTCCAGAGTTGAAAGGTGCCTACACATTAAAATGGACACAAAGTAGTCCAAATAAATCCTGTAACACCAGAAATTTTGGCCTGTTAGAAAACCTAAAGCTATGGATATCCATAGGTTCTTCTCACCTCCCAACTATCACTGAGCTTTTTTTAAGAGTCATAATCTCCTGCACCAAAAATCTTAAATTGCTCACATCACCTAATTCTCTTTGTCTTTAGTCTGCAATTCTCACCCATGTTACTCACTTTATTGAATTACATATTGTGTCTCTTCTTAAAAGATGCAAATATCTTCTCTGAGTCTAAAAAGTCTAAAACTTAATATAATCTTAAGCTCTACCATATTTTTAGAATCATTTAACTTCTCAGGACATTTAAAAGATTTTTCAATTGGTTTGTGAATATTTTTACATGGTTTTGCCTGATACGTTACAATTTGTTTGGTCCTTTTACTGACAGATTGAACTGTGCTTTACAAACACAAACATTCTTTTTTTTTTTTTTTTTTTGAGACAGTCTCGCTCTGTTGCCCAGGCTGGAGTGCAGTGGCATGATCTCGGCTCACTGCAACCTCTGCCTCCTAGGTTCAAGCAGTTCTCCTGTCTCAGCCTCCTGAGTAGCTGGGATTGCAGGTGTGCGCCACCACACCTGGCTAATTTTTGTATTTTTAGTAGAGACAGAGTTTCATCATTTTGGCAAGGCTGGTCTCGAACTCCCCACCTCAGATGACCTGCCTGCCTCGGCCTCCCAAAGTGCTGGGATTACAGGCATGGGCCACTGCACCCGGCCCACATTCAATTTTCTTAAAGAAATATTTGACAGAAAGAAATAATTTTAGGGAAGATAGTTAAACCCTGTGATCTAGACATGTGTTTTAGGGAGTAAATGACATAGGTGTGTATATAGTTTATAAATATTTTCTAGAATAAAAACTGATGCTCATTTATTGCCATTATATATTGTAGAAATGCTGCTTTATTCAAAGTTTCCACCTAAGAAAGTGAACTAAATACATTTAAAAATTCTATTATTCTACTATTACTAGCTAAGCAACACAAAAATAAATTATAGATAGCTTACATTAAGAAATTTGGCAGTCCATACAATGCATTTAAACTATTTAATATTTTTATTTTCTATCAACTCAGGGGATTATCTTGCAAAAAATTCCTACTTGACCTTAAATGGTGACTTATACCCTTATTTTAAGCCAGAAATGCCACCCTTACTCTTCATGAGTTTGGAAACGACACGGGCCTCCAAAGGCCCTCTGGTTACGGAACCTTAAGGGCAATTGCACTGGTTTGAAACAATAATGAGCTCTCTATAAGGCTGACTATGGAAACTTATCTGTCACTCTGACATGTTAGAAGAAATCTACAGGAAATGTTGGCGGCAAAAACATGAAATAGACTTTTTGAGGTATAAGATATCCAAAAGGAGATACATTTAAAGACATCCCATCAATCAAACTGACAATGGAAAACCCCAAACAGTGAGAAGAATACAGCTGTCCTGTGTAACCATGGCTCATTACTTTTCTTTTTACCTCTTTCATTTTCTGTATTTATCAATTGAAACATTTCTGGAATCTGAATGCAGTCAGTTTCATGTGGATGATTTAAATCTTGACAGTTATATTACACAGCAACTTTTTTCAGAAATGTAAATTTTTTTTAGAAATTCAATCTCTCCCTTCAGATCCACATTTCTCTCATTTAGGATTAAAAATAGAACTAAATGAAATGTTAAAGGGGAGATCTGCAAGAGTTTCTACAAATAAGTGGAATCTAAAGTGTTAGTCATCTAATTGCTTTGCAAAAGGTGACATGGCAAATGCTAAAAAAAAGTGCTGACTCTAACGTTAGCAATAATTAAAATCTAAACATGATGTAATTTTTAAAAGTTATTTTCTAAACTTCTTTTTAAAAAGTTTTGCTAGTACAATTGTTGGAACCGAACTGTCGATTCCCTCCTGGGCAGGGGTCGCCGCGAAGGATCACCGACACGAGATTCACAGCAGAGAGTTATTTATTACTAGCGCGCTAGGGTCCCAAGCTCTAAGTTGGCCCTGGGACCCCGAGTGCTTGTTACAGGTTGTTTATATAGGCAAACACAAGTTCAAACACAGCTTAGGGCGCGAAATTCAAACAAAGCTTTAGGCGCGTGGTAATTGGGTCTGTCTATGGCCTGAGCAAGGTATCTTGTTCTGATTGGTTGGGGTGGGACCTTAGGAGGTTCTTTCCTGGAATTGCTGATTCCGGGAACATCGGGGACATTGAGTCAGGGTGGGACCTCATGAGGCTATCAGGGTGGGACCTCATGAGGCTATCAGGGTGGGGCCCCATGAGGTTATCAGGGTGGGACCCCATGAGGCTATTTCCCAGAATTGTCTTTCTGTTTGGGTTCTGGGAACATCGGGGGGCTATGCGTGGCCATCTGAGGTTTAAGTTTCATGATGGCCAAGCTTTCTAAATTTTATGAGGCTTAGGAATTATGAGGCCTAGTTTCACAATCAGTGAATTGAATAAGCATGATTCATGAGATGTGAATATAAAGCACTTTATTATTTTTTTCCATTGTCACTTTAAATTTTGTAGTGCCAGTTCTTCCCCTAACTGGATTTTTAAAAAAGGGCAGTGTACATTGTCTTTTCTTGTGAATATTAGGTGCAAAAAGTTTTATGGTCACTAATACTCATAGAACACAGACTTTTTTGGTGACTTCATAAGCCCGGTTCAGTGCAATAGTAACACAAATTTAAATTCCATTTGGGTCTCCACTCTTTGAGATAAGTCAAGCTGTAGCAAGATGGAGCAGCAAAGTCAGGCTCTTCTCACTCTGCTTTGCCAGTCCCAACCTCTCTATTCATTTAGTCATGACTTCTGATCCTTGAGGTTGAAGAAAGGAGTAGAAGAAAGAGCAGGGACAGGAGCACCTATTTGGCACTGTTCTGGCATAACTCTTTTCTGAACCTAATAGACTTTCTCATCAGGTGCTCTCATTTTTCTTTTGAAAATGTTTCCTTCCCCAACTCCCCAATCTCAGTAGACTGGTCAACTATTGTTTTATAGAAAAGGCAAATGCATTGCTCTCTTTCTCCTCGTTCATTCTTTCTTCCTCGACGCCTGTGCATATGGTGTCAACTTCAGCTTCTTTTTGCTGAGTTTTTTCTTTACTCCAGGTGGTCACCTCAGCAGCATCCAACATAATCCTATGCCACTCTTTCTTCCAATTAGAACCCATATCTGGTTCAAGGAAACACTCATTGTCTCTCGTAACAAACTGTGGAAATGAGATTCTCTAAAACCTTGTCTCATGTTCTCTGACACAGGTCCTCAGCCAACCCATCCAATCATTTAGATTCCTAAAGAATGACTCAGACCTAGTTTAGTGATCATCTTGCAAACAGCAGGGGGCATATATACTACGCATTTTACTGAATCTCTTTGAAGCCCTTTCACAGGGCCCAAGTTTAGGAGGTAGGAAAATTGATTTTTCTTTGGGAATGGTGAGACTCACCGAGAAACTCTCTTAAAACAAATTTTCTTTGCATTTCTACCTAAATTGATAACCACTTTTACAGAACAGAATTTAACCACAGTTAACTGAGATACATGACTACTTTTCTCTCACAACTCTTTTTGCAACTTCTGCATGTTGGTGTCAAACCTTACTTTGAAATGGTCTCAGTGACATAGCTGAAACTTCAGTTAAGAGAATTCCATTTCAAAATCCAGACCAAGATAGCTTTAGGCAAAGACACAAATATGGCTCATTTTCACCCATCTCTGGCAGTTTAACAGAGAGTTGACTCATGAGAAGAGAAGGGGATTAGTAGCTATTGAGACCACTTTGTCCACCAGGGGCCTTCTGTTGTTATATAGACACATTCCTGCACCTAATCCTTATAAATATGTTGAGCGTTCCAGGTGCCAGTTTCTTCCTTTTTTCTTGAGCTGGTAAGACTCAGAACCTGCGTCTTACCTAACCTGGGATTAATATCTAAGACTCTGCATTCCAGTGATTGCCTTTGACTTCTCTGGCCTTGAGCCCAGAGAGACATTCCATAGTCTTGTAATAAACAAACAAACAAGCAAACACAAATGCTATCTCTGTAGCCACTAACTACAAAGAAAGAGGCCTGATCCTTGATTGGGCTTCTACATTTTGAAAACAGTACACTCCAAAAAAAAAAAAACACCCCAAAAAACAAATGTGAATGTACAGCTAAAAAATACCATAACTAAAATCAAAATAATAAAATAAAGAATGGAAATTAAGTTGAGTAGACATACCAGAAGAGATGATACGTGAACTTCAAAACAGATGAGCAGAAATTATCCAGGATGTAGTACCAGGAGACAAATGGCTGAAAAACGCAAAAAACAAAATGCACAGAAGATAGAGTGCATCCAATATTCATACAATCAGTTTCCATAAAGGAGACAGAAAAGATGGGGCAGAAGTGATATTTAAGGAGGAAAGTGGCTAAGAATTTTCCAAAACATTGCTCATACTAAACTATCTCAAATCTTTCTTTAACTCTATACTGGTTTCTGTGATCTAGAGGTTCACCACTGAATAGAATGGCATTTTTAACAGGAAAGATGATAAAGTTTCAGTAAATTAGAAAGAAAATCTTGGAAATCTTGGCTCCTTGTTATACATGAGAACAACATTTTGTTTGTTTTCTTAAAAGGTAGACATGTTACATTTTGGAGAAATACATGACTAATTTTCAATATAGTAAATAATATTTCTAGTATATAATAGGGACCATATAGTTAAGAGTAGAATCCAGAAGAGCCGTTAGGTATTATACTGCTTTTCCATTTGTAAAGATTAACTGAAGCTTATAGGGCAAGGTCAAATTGGACTTTGATTCATCTGTAATAAAGATCCCACTATATCTGAAAAAAAATCTTGATAGAATGTGAAAGTGAGTAAAGGAATGGCTTCTGACTAACTGCAATGATTAGGACTCAATAATGAAGTTTACAGTAATTTCTTGTTTTGTTAAAATTAAGCACGAATTATGATTAGCTGTGATTATTGAATGTTCTGCTTGCTTTCCCCTATTATTCTATATAGGATAGATTGACAATGTCTAAAAATTTCAAAGGATACAGAATGGCATTAACACCAGAACTGAATTTTCACACTGGGAACAGCTTATTCTATGGAACTGTACTGTTAGCACAGAATGCATTGGCCAAATGTCTCTTTGAGGAGAGAGTGTTTTAAATCACACACAGGGTGATACTATGAATGTGGATAATATTAGAAAAATATCAGTGATCATGGTACTGAATGTGTTATTCATAATTCCTGCTTATTCTTCATCTCTCCTGTCTATTTGCTTGTGTCAAATCATTGCCATGTAATGACCCCTTCCTTTCACCTTCATCACTGATCAGAGTTGATTGACTCTGATCAAGGAAAATCTATAAACTGATTAGGTATCTAAGATTTATGCCCTCATTAAACAAAAGCAAAATTGGGCAATATTTCTTTTCGGAGGGAGTAGGGATTTGGGAAAATTAGAAGTCAGTCAATGTAGTCACTGGAGTCTAAAACTAGTGTAAGAATGGGTCTGTGGAAGCAATAATGGTCAGGTTTCTGGACCCATGCATTATGAATATATGTTCATTCATACCCTTAAATTTTTCTGAAGTTAGGCCATGCTGTCTCGTCATAACATATACTTTATGTTAGCTTCCTTCAGTGAGTTGTAGCCTTGAAAACAAGATTCATGACTTGAACAACTATTTCACTGAAACGTGCTGTCGAGGATATATATTCTTGTCACTATCACTGACTCTGGACCCTGACTGCCTGGGTACAAATCCCAGCTGTCACTTATGGTGGGATAGTAAACAAGTTATTTACCTTCAGTTTTCCAGAATTTTCTAAAAATGCAAACTATATATGCATTAACTTGTTTTGTTGTGAAGTTAAAATAAAATACTTAGTAAATGTAGGCTGTTATCCTTAAGAAATTCCCCGTTCTTCCCTTTAATATTGCGTCTTGAAAACAGTTGTTTCTCAACTTAACGCAAATCCCACTGTTATCTTTACCCACCTCTGTCGTGGCCATTAGTTATTTGTCCCTCATGAATTTAGCACAGAGTGCATAAGGTTAACCAAATCCAGACTAGTTCATAATGAAAAATTGTGAATTCAATCCCGAGCCCCTAAATATAATGTATATGAACTATGCTGTTCTTTGAAAATGTCCTGAGGGAGTCCTGACTTCAATCTCACACTATAAAGATTCCCATATAGCACAAATATTTTCTCTCTCTCTCTCTCTCACACACACACACGCACGCGTGCACACACACAATTTATTAAATAACACATAGGAGTTTCTGACACTTCAGATTCAGTGCTCAGCATGGTCACAGTGGAGCTCATCACCCTACATATCCATTCTTATTAAAATGACCCAGGAAAATGCTTCTCTACATCTTGCCCTACATTCTGGAAATAGAAGGTCGCTGCAACCCAGTGTCATAAAGATTTGACGAAGTAGCCCTGCGACATCAGAAACAGTTTTTCAAAACATGAGAAAGATTCGAGTTTTGAAACTGCTTAGGAAAGAGAAAAGACTAGCTGTCTTGTAAAATCCTTAGTAACCTAAGGAATTAATGCATAATTAATTATGCTTTCCAGAATACTGAGTGTCTACTTTCTTGCTTCTGTATATTCTTTCAGATTCATGGTTCTGGAGTTCCTCATAAAATAGCATAACATTTGTAGGTATTGAATATCGCGGGTAAGAAACATTTTTCCAATATTATTTGACAGAAAGAAAGAGTCAACAGTTACATAAAAAGTGCAAAGGGGGCATAACTCACCTAGCATTTATGGAGGAATGCTACTTTGTGTTAAAAATAAGATGAGATCAGGGGAGGAAAAAGCAGAGATTCAAGAGGTCTTAAAATCAACAAAGGGGGAAAATACAGTTGAATCACCCATTACCAGAACAAGAGAGAAATAGGTAATTTTCCAAAAAGAAATATTGGATAGCTCATAAACATGCCAATTAGTTACTTACTCAGATTCATTAATAATCAGAAAATGAAAATCACAGCAATACAATTTTACACCAACTGGACTGCCAATTAGAAGATTGTATAAAAGTAAATAATGGGCCGGGCGCGGTGGCTCACACCTGTAATCTCAGCACTTTGGGAGGCCGAGGCAGGTGGATCACGAGGTCAGGAGATTGAGACCATCCTGGCTAACATGGTGAAACCCCGTCTCTACTAAAAAAATACAAAAAATTAGCCGGGTGTGGTGGCAGACGCCTGTAGTCCCAGCTACTCGGGAGGCTGAGGCAGGAGAATGGCGTAAACCTGGGAGGCGGAGCTTGCAGAGAGCCGAGATCGCGCCACTGCACTCCAGCCTGGGCGACAGAGCTAGATTCTGTCTCAAAAAAAAAAAAAAAAAAAAAAAAAAAAAAGTGTGAATAATGGTTGGGGTATAGGAAAATAAGAATCCTTATTCACTGAAAGGCAGAGGTGTAGATAGACTTGCACACTAATAAATGCCTAGATTAGGCAGTACCTTTTGATCAAGAAAATATATATACTATGCGAGGCAGTCATTCCTCTGCAGGGTACGTGCACAAGAAAACTTTGAGAACCCGATTAAATATCTTCAATGTAGCATTATTTGTAGAAGTAGGATTTTAGAGGCAATCTAGAAATAGTGGAATAAACAAATAAAATGTAATCAATCCTTAGGAAAAGTAAGTTCAAGAGGTCTAGTCTATAGCATGGTGACTGTAGTTAATAAAGATATATTGTATTCTTGAAAAATAGAGTGGATATTAATTGTTCTTACCACAAAAATAATGTGAGGTAATGAATTTGTTTTTAGCTAGATTTAACCATTCCACAACGTATATATACTTCAAAATGTCATGTTGTACCAAATAAATTCATATAATTTTAACTGTCAATTTAAAAAATAAAAAAATTAAAAAAATTAAAACACAATAAAGCTCTCCAAAAATGTAATCAATCCTGACATGATGTATTATATAGCAACCAGAAGCAATTAAATATAGGTATGGCCAGGCATGGTGGCTCATGCCTGTAATCCCAGCACTTTGGGAGGCCTACATGTGCGGATCACCTGAGGTCAGGAGTTTGAGACTAGCCTGGACAACATGGCGAAACCCCATCTCTACTAAAAAGCAAAACAAAACAAAAAAACACAAACATTAGCCAGGCGTGGTGGCGGGTGCCTGTAATCCCAACTACTTGGGAGGCTGAAGCAGGGAGTATTGCTTGAATCTGGGAGGCGGAGGTTGCAGTGAGCCAAGATCATGCCACCGCACTCCAGCCTGTGTGACAGAGCTAGACTTCATATAAAAAATAAAATAAAATAAATAAATAAATAAATAAAGGTATGTACAACGTTGATAGATTTTTGAAAGATTTTGAGTAAAAAAGTTAGAAACAGGATGAGATATATAGAAAAAATATCATTTATCTAAATTTGCAACACTCATGTACATGAATCAACACTGTATTTTTAAAAAATATACAATATCTAAATATTCTTGTCAAATAGGTTCTGGTGGGTGATCATGGTAAGGAAGAGAGTGGGGTTGAGTAGTGAAATGAGATGGAGTAGAGACCAAATGTAGAATTAAAGAAGGGCTTTGCATGATAGATGATGGTTGTGTGAGGTGAGGAGGTCTGATCAAATGTGAGCATATAAGCAAAATCCTCAAATGTCTTTAGGTCCAGGCATATAACAAAGAAAGAAAGAGCATGTATGCATTTGTGCCCTTATTTTAAAAATATTTCTCAGGATAGTTGTTTTATAGATCAGGACACAATTCAGGAATAAAATGAAATAATAAAATTTTAATGAGTATGTTTGATTTCATGCTGTGACTCTTAAAGACAAGAAAAAACACATCTCTTCTTAACTGACAGTACTGCAAATAACTGTCATGCACTTCCAGTTATTTATATTCATTGAGTCAGCATTAATTTCATCCATGTAAGTGGCTTTCTTTGGTCATGGGTACAATCTTTGGGTAGGTTGAAACCAAAGATCATGTAATTTGGATAGGAAAGAGACAATGTTTTACTCATCTCTAGAACTCTACATTTAAAAATTAGAAAAAGCAGTTTAGCTAGATTTTCAAGTATTAAAGTATTCACCCAAATATCTTTGTTTTTATTTTTAGTTTAGTAAATCATAAATTTAGAAGGTTGCTGTTTTGAGGGTAAGGTTGCTGAAAAACTGGAAGTCTTTCTGTTACACTTCTGATCTTGCTTCTTGTCAGAGAGTCATCATGAAACATAACTTTCCACTTAATTTCTTGAATTGCCAGCGAGTGTGATAAAACTTTTTAGAAGATCAAAAAATGTAACCAGAAATAAGGAAGTTTTGATGGAGGATTTTTATTGACTTCTAAGCACTAACAAGGAGACTAGAGTTTTGATGAAGATATTTGGTGCCTGTCTAGTCTATTTTCTTGCTCTACAGTGAATATTTATAATACAATGTGAAAAATTTAGAGCAGCTAGTCTCTATTTCTCCAGAGGAAAAAATGAAAGACAATGACAGTGCATTTATATATCATTTGAGGATCAATATCTGCAGAATTGAATATGGGTTGATAGTACTGGGAATTTCTAACGTTGAATAGCGGCAAGAGTGAAAATATAAACCAATATTTTTTCTCCATTGAGACTGGATTCATGGTTCATTTTAGAATTAAAATTAATTTATTATAACTTAGACCTTTGAGATGAAGAGAAACCAAGAGGTAAACAACAAATAAAATCAAATCTTTCTCTCTCAAATCCAATCCAACCTTAGCAAGGCTTTTTTCTGAAGTTAAATACTATTTAAGTATTTAACAGCATACCAAAAAACAAACAAACAAACAAACAAACAAAAAAAAAAAAAAAAAAGAAAGAAAAGAAAGAAAGAAAGGGAAAAGAAACAAATTGGTATAGAAAAACCAAGAAATGGAAAGTAAAGTTGAAGGAAGAGAATAGAAGATGGTAGGAGATTTTATTTGTTTGTTTGGGTTTTGGGGCGTGTTTTGTTTTTACTTCACAGGAGCGAAGAACTGAAAGTTGAAACTTTCAGTCAACAAAAGCCAAATTTTATCACAGTTTCTGACAAATTTAATTCACTCACAATCTTCAGCACTTACACACTTACCTGCACATGCCATAAATCCCTCCATCAATGTTCTATTCTTATGTTGCAAATTACCTTAGGAAAAACAATTCATGATAAGCATATTTGTGGACTATGCTAGAGCTGTAAAGACCCCAGGAAATGCAGAAATATTGAACGTTTTAGGTACTAGAAACTCTTGTCCTATGAGTCTCATGATTGGTGATTTGTTCTGTCTCAATTTCTCTCTCATAAAATCCTAGGACAACCACCACGACACCCAGATCCCACTGCATATAGGTATAGCTTTTGAAATTTATCATTTGCATCCTGTGTCCTTCTTTCTAAACCCTCTGGGATGTCTGATATTGTCAAGAAATTTTTCTTTCTTAAAAGTTACTTTTTCCTTGGTTTCTGATTTATCTCTTATTATTCCAAGTAAATCTCTGTGTCCTGGAGTATACATGATATTTCTTTATTTCTTCCTATGTAAGGCATTCTCAAAGCTGAAGCTTCAAACTCATTTTTCCTCATTTTCCAGGATTTTAACTTTCACTTCTATGTGAATGTTTCGCAAATTCTTATTTCCGTCTTAAACAAATCAATCAACCTTATTTTAAATCTATAAACATTCATGCATTTTATCTTATATGAGTCACAATGCATGGCCAGTGTTTGAGAAAGCCAAAAAATTCACTCATTTTCTTTCCCTGAGTTCTGAACTAATTGACAAGTAAGACAAAAGAATAGGCAGATTGAAAAGTTAAATATAACCGTTATTAATGGTAAAGTGATTTTGGAAAATGTGGCTTGTCCTAATACAAATACCCTATCCTAATAACTGAGATGCAGAATCAGACCATTTTAGTCACCTGTTTTCTGAGAGTTTTGGGCCAGGGCAGAGGCCTCATTGAGGGGTTAGAGTTTGATCTTCTAGAACTAGTGGTTTAGAGGTAGGACAGAACAAAATACTCCCTAGAGACAGCTCACCTCAAGGAAAAGATGAGTGAAGTGGGAGGAATAAAAGAGAGAAGAAATTCATGCCAAGAAACTTTTTAAGTCATCTCTCCATTATTTTAAGAGGTGCAAGCAAGAGCGGAGACAGAAGTCAGGAGTGCAATATTAATGACCCTTCCTCCACAAGGGCAGAAACATAAGAGGAAGAAAGAAAGGATACTTACATCAACAAGCTACATACCTGAATTCATTCACTACCAGTTCTTCCTTTCAGCCTTTTCCTTTTACCTTGTAAGATGTTTTGTTTTGTTTTCTGTCAAAGTGGTGTGACTCAAGTTCACATTTTTAAGAGCTTCTATTTGTTTTCACATTTCCCTTCATATTCTATTGTTTTGGCCATCTACCATTTTCCTTTTATTTACAATCAGCAACAGTACACTTTATTCTCTTCAATTTATGCTCGAGTTATTGTAATAAGTTTTCTCATTTATTTTCCTCCCTTCATTATGTCCACCTTCAGTCTGTGTTTCAGGAGAGCAAAAGAGTCATCTTCTAAATACGTACTTTTCCCTATGTTATCTATTTAGTTTCTCCTCCATACTCCAAATTTAGTTCAAAAACAAGATATGGTTGTGTCATTGTGGAAGAAAGTGTAGCAATTCCTCAAAGACCCAGAGTTAGAAATACCATTTTACCCAGCAATGCCACTACTGGCTATATACCCAAAGGAATAGAGATCATTCTGTTATAAAGATACATGCACGTGTGTGTTCATTGCAGCACTAGTCACAATAGCAAAGACGTAGAATTCACCCAAATGCCCATCAATGATAGACTTAACAAAGAAAATGTGGTATATATACATCATGGAATACTGTGCATCACATGAAAGGAAGGAGATCATGTCCTTTGCAGGGACATGGATGGAACTGGAAGTTATTATCCTCAGCAAACTAACACAGGAACAGAAAATCAAATACTGCATATTCTCACTTATAAGTGGGAGCTGAATGATGAGAACAGATGGAAACATGGTGGGGAAACAACACACGCTGGGGCCTGTCAGAGGGTGGGGCATGGAAGGAGGGAGAGGATCAGAAAGAATAACTAATGTATACTGGGCTTAATACCTAGGTGATGGGATGATGTGTGCAGCAAGCCACATGGCACACATTTACCAATGTAACAAACCTGCACATCCTATACATGTACCCTTGAACTTAAAAGTTAGAAATAAGAAAAAAGATATGGTTGTATGATAGTTATCACAGTGCTTGAGTTTTAGCAATGAAACCAATGAGTCTTGAGCTAAGTTTTCATCTCTGTCAGTAAATGCCCACAGAAAATTGGATGTTACTTTTCTCTATGATTATGAGAAAAAAGAACTTGAACAGATCAATAAGCAATAAAGAAACTGAAATTGTTGTTGAAGTTTTCCTCTGTCAAATGGCTACACAGCCTAAGAAGGTTTTACATGGGAGTGTTACCAAATTTTTTTAAAAACAGCTATTTTCTTTTTTGTATCAATGAAATGTGATGCAAAATATTAAATCATTAGCCAACAGATTTTTAAAATACAAGTTTTATTATAAAATTTAAGATTTTTAAAATATTATAAAATTGATTAATGTATTTAATGAAATTAATAGACCAAATGAGAAAAGTTATATAATTATTTTAATCAATGTAGAAAAAGCACTTGATAATGTTAAATATTTTTTATTGAAAGTAAAATCCTTAGCATATTAGGGCAAGGAAGAAACTTATTTAATTTGTAAAAGTTTTATATCCCAAACCTAAATAAAATATTGCATTAATTTTCTTTAAGATAGGAACATGAAAAAGATGTTCTATCTTATTAGTATTTAAAAGACTATTGTTAGTTCTCACAAAGGCCAATGATTTAAAAGAAAGAATATTTAAAATCTGGCCAATTATATAAGAAAAAACCAAAAATTGACATAAGAATGAAAAGATGTCAATTCACTACATATTCTATATACTCATTCAAAATACAATAAAGTTTATAATGGGTCTTGACAGTCCACTTTTGAAATATCATAGAAGGGTATAATTTTGGCAAAAAGAACGAATGGTAGGATCTGCTCTACCAAATATCAATAAAATTTAAATATATAACGAATTAGTGTGGTTAGCTTACAGAAATGGAAAGAGGTTTATGGAACAAAGTAGAAAACAAAGAAATGGGTCACCACAACTATGGAGTCTTAATAGTGACTGGGCTAGCATTGCTTATCGAGATGAAAGAATGAACAATACAATAAATGGTATTGGGACAATTGGTAATCTCAAAACAAAAATTTCTTCTAAAGATATAAATTGGAAAGGCAGAATGCTAAAACACAGAAGAACATTTAGAAAAATGTGTTCATGAGCTTGGGATAAGAAAATATTTGCTAATCACATTAAAAAATAAAAAAAATCAATATAGATTGATGAATTTAATTAAACTAAAATTTGAATATTTTGCACATCAAAAACAGTACAAGTTGGAAAGACAAACCATAGACTGGAAGAGGATATTCACAAATATAAATATTTAGAATTTATAAAGTATTTCTACAAATCATTAAAAAAATAATTATACAGAAGAATACTCAGAATACATACAAATATTTCTTGAAAGAGGAAACCTGAATGAAACAAAAAAATGAAAAGATACTGTGCCTCCCTAGCAATTGCAGAAATGCAACTTGAAGCCATAATGATACCCTTACATACTCAGAAATTAGAAAACATTAAGTACTAGAGAATACCACTACTGGTGTAAACGTAGAATATTTGAACACACTAACTTTCTTTGTGATAGTATAGATTGCTTCAACCACTTTTTTTTTTCTTAAATATTAGCAAGTAATTTGAAGAGACATTACACTTTTACTTAGCAATTTCTCTCCTGGAAAGTCAAATTTAGACAAATGTTTTTCTGTTTAAGAATGCTCATAGCTACATTTTTGTAGTAGAAAAATTTAAAAAATGATTGAAGTAATTCAAATTAATAAATGCAGTGAAATGGAAGAGTTAAATGACTAAATTAGAGCAACACACACACATACATACAGTCAACGTGTATACATCTCAGAAACTTAGAGTGAAAAGCAGCAAGTTACAGAAACGTACAAATAGAATGATACAATTTGTGTAGATTTCATGAATATTCAAACTATTTTGTGTATTATTTAGATATACATGCATAGACAGTAAATGTACTAACATACAAACAATAACAATATGTTTCTAAGAGTATTTGCCTCTGGGAGACATAGGAAAGTAATATGATCGGGGTTTGGGGTGTGCGTATTTTAAGCTGTTTCCTGGAAACAGAGGCTGAGATGAGGATTTTATAAAAGTGACTTGTTAAGGGAATGCTCTCTGGGGAAGCAAGATGAGGAAAGCAGAATAGATAGCATCGGGGGAAAACAGCCCCCGATATTTCACGTAGGTTTTCTATTTCCCTAAGTGTCAGCCAGTCTGAGAAATAAAGGGAAAGAGTACAAAAGAGAGAAATTTTAAAGCTGGGTGTCCGGGGGAGACATCATCTGTCGGTAGGTTCCGTGATGTCCCCCAGCCTCAAAACCAGCAAGTTTTTATTAGTGATTTTCCAAAGGGGAGGGAGTGTATGAATAGGGTGTGGGTCACAGAGATCACATGTTTCACAAGGTAATAAAATATCACAAGGCAAATGGAGGCAGGGCGAAATCACAGGACTGTGGTGAAATTAAAATTGCTAATGAAGTTTCGGGCACGCATTGTCATTGACAACATCTTATCAGGAGACAGGGTTTGAGAGCAGACAACTGGTCTGACCAAATTTATTAGGTGAGAATTTCCTTGTCCTAATAGGCCTGGGAGCACTACAGAAGACCGGGGCTTATTTCATCCCTTATCTGCAACCATAAAAGACAGACATTCCCAAAGTGACCATTTCAGAGGCTTTCCCTTAGGAATGCATTCTCTTTCTCAGGGATGTTCCTGGCTGAGAAAAAGAACTCAGTGATATTTCTCCTATTTGCTTTTGAAAGAAGAGAAATATGGCTCTGTTCCGCCTGGCCCACAGGCAGCCAGGCTTTAAGGTTATGTCACTTGTTCCCTGAAAATTGCTGTTAACATGTTCTTAAGGTGTCCGGATTTCATATTGTTCAAATACACATGCTCTAGAAACAATTTGTGCAGTTAATGCAATCATCACAGGGTCCTGAGGCGACATTCATCCTGAGCTTACAAACATGTAGGGATTAAGAGATTAAAGTAAAGACAGGCATAGGAAATCACAAGAGTATTGACTGGGGAAGTGATAAGTGTGCATGAAATCTTCACAATTTATGTTCAGAGACTACAGTAAAGACAGGCATAAGAAATTATAAAAGTATTAATTTGGGGTGCTAATAAATGTCCATGAAATCTTCACAATTTATGTTCTTCTGCCATGGCTTCAGCTGGTCCCTCCGTTTGGAGTCCCTGACTTCCTGCAACAGATAGCGCAGGAGGAAGAAAGCTAAACAACAACATGGTCTCTGCTGGAAACTAGATTCAGCTTGGTCCTATAGGATCACTGGAGAACAACTTACATGCCAAAGTTGGCCTTATCTTGAGGCCTCATCCCACATCAGTCAGTTATTGACCAGTAGTTGCTGGTGGTGGTGATGGGGTAACTTGCTGAGAGAGAGAATTTCTTTTTGGCAAGGAAAGTGCTCCACAAAATGAAGCAGCTGGAATGTTTGTAGGCAATACTCATAGCAACTAGTTGATGGATTAATTGGTCTGGCTAAGGGAATCTGTGGATATACCATGAGCGTCTACACTAGTCCACCATTGGTACCATTCAGATCATCTTGCTTCTCACATTTAGTTCACTACACTCAGGAATAGCTTATTTAGAATTCTGGTGATTCACAGTTTCTAGAAAACGTATATAAGAAAAGAGTTTGTGGAGTGGACCGCAGCCCTGACAACTACATTTGTTCCTAAGGAATTAATTGATTACTCATTATCTCCATTCCACCACTTACTCTACATCCGCCATCCCCTTGACTAGGATTTCTGCTTATCTAGATGGCTTACCCTGTGAGGTGACCTTCTGATGGGCCACTGGTTACCAAGCCCTTATCAGGCCATGGCTGCTGCACTGGTTTATTTACAGTTAAAACTGGAGCCCAGTAGACCATCCAAGTGGCAAAAATTATTCTTACTACGTCCAGTGTGTAGTAGTAGTTTTACCATCCTCATGAAGATTAAGATTAAGGTAAAACTGCCTTGCTAGCATGATGACAACCTTCTGTGTTTGCTGGTCTATTGGCATAAGAAGCTCAAAATGGCCAATGGTCAGGAAATAGGTCTAGTTTCATCTTTAGTAAAACTCGCACTGTTTCCACTGGTAGACACATTCCCCTCTGGCACTCAGTTCCTCCAAGAACCTAAAGTAGGGACAAAAAAACACAATTTCCCCAAGTTGGTAACTAGGAACAATTTGTATTACATGTAACCACTATTTCCTAGGCCTTTCTTTCCTGACATCTACCTATTGATAACATAGCGTCATATAATGTTTATTGGCTTAAGGTATAAATCCTATCCTGAAGGCTAACTCCCATTCTCCCAGGGTGTCATTTCCAAGCTATCTCTCCCATAGGGAATTCAAGAGACTGAACTCTGTCAAGCCATCAGTTTTTGGATGGTTCAGTGTGTGGTAAAAACATTTGGTAGCATGAACGTATATTCCCGTTAACACATCTCCTATGCTATAACGTGGGTCCCTGGCTCTAAGGAAATATAATATGGAATTCAATTATATAGGCCAGGCTTTCCACAAATCCTCTGATACTGATGCTGCTTGGGGTTTTGTGAGCAGGAAAGACAAACTCTCATACCCAGCATATTTGCCAGTTCCAGTTAGATAAAATGCTGCCTCTTCCAAGGTGAAAGGAGTCCAGTATTGTGATCTTGCCACTGAATGACTGGCTGGTCTCTTCAAAGATAGTACTCCATTGGGTGTTTACCCTATTATTATTGGATAGTCAAATATTCATGAGTCAAATATTCAAATATTCATGATGTATCAATTATGCCGAGAGTTCTATGCAATTGAGTTCATGCCAAGCCTCCACCTGTATAACATGGCTGCATTGTCCATGAGCCCATGGCACAAACACTGAGGACAAATGCTAACTGACATCAACTGCTCTGGTTATCTCATCAAATAACTGTATACCTTGTACCAGTGGCTACTCCAGTAAAATGATCACATTTGAAACAGCAGTGGCAATTGGAATTAATCTTTGTTAGGTTTGCAGTAGTCTATTTTCATCCACCAGAATCTCTCTCTCTTTTTTTTTTTTTTTTTTCCAGGGCCAAATTGGTGACTTAAAAAGCGATATGATGAAGGTCCCATACCTGGATCCTTTACATCTTTGTGAGTGGTACTTATTTCTGCCATTTCCTGCCAATTGCAGTTGTTTTCTGTTTTCTTTCTTGGCTGGTGGGTGATGTTTCAGAATGTGGTAAGCAGCATTTTAAAGTGGCACCTGTTGTAGGCAGGATAATGGTCTCCTAAAAATGTCCAAATCCTAATCCCCAGAAACTATGAATATTTTAGGTTATGTGGCAAAGAGAAATTAATGTTGCATATGGAATTAAGATTGCCAATTAGCTGGCCTTAAAATAGATTGACCTGAATTATCCAGGTGGGCCCAATGGTATCATAAGGGTTCTTAGGAGGAATCAAAGGAGGCACCGTGAGAAAGATGGGGCTAGGCTTTAATGGTTTTGCAGGGGCCTTGAGCCAAGGAGTAGGGGCAGTCTCTAGAAGCTAAACAAGATGAGGAAACAGATTCTCTCTCAGAGCCTCCAGAAGTAACATACCCCCACCAACACTTTGTTTTTATCCCAGGAAGACCCTTTTCAGATTTCTGAGCTCTAGAACTCTAAGACAATAAATTTGTATTGTTTAAGCTGGTAAGTTTGTGGTTGTTGTTTGCATAGCAATAGGAAACTGATCCAGCCCTCATGAACTCTGCCGCCTGGAGTTACTCCCATGATTTAGTTACATTATATGGCAAACGGAGGTTATCTAGGTGATAATCTCTGTTTAAAATGAACTTTTAAATCACAGTGCTTCCTTCAACTTGTGGCAAAAGATAATGTCTGAGAGCTTTGTGTGAGAGTGATTCAACATGAAGGAGGCTCTCCATTGCTGAGATACAGGGGGTCACAGGTAAGAACAAGAGAGTAGCCTCCAGGAGCTAACATCCAGCAGGAAAACAAAAACCCTGACGCTACAGCTGCAAGATATTAAATTCTTCCCAAAATATTATTGTGTATGGAAGTGGATTCTTCACCTAAGCCTCCTGATAAGAGCACAGTTCAGCCTTGTGAGCCCCTAAACAGAGAACCCACTTGAGCCCACCCGGTCTTCTAACCTACAGAAGTGTATTTTTAGGTCACTATGGTAATTATTTTTTGCAGTGTAAAAAACAAATGCACAGAATTTCCACTTAGCCTCTCCAATGATAATAGCCCTTACTTTATAGATAAGGGAACTGATGTAGGGATTCTGCCACCTCCTAAGCATGTCCATTTCAATCTTACATCTGAGAACCTGAGAAACGCTGCTGGGTGAGTCTGCACACCTACAAGATGGACCTAAACCGAATGGGCACTCTGCTCAATACTTGACACACTTCCACAGGGATACCATGATGGCACATTGGCTCTGTAGGTCGTTGTGTTAGATCAGACTGAAACTGCCTTTGCAAAAAAAATTATAACAGAGAGAAAACTATGATAGTGAAAGAGATCTGACCTAACTCACTCCATCTTGCTTCTGACCTGCTTGTTCATTCCTGGGCATAAGCTGAGCTAACTTTGGGGGGAACTTAGTTTGTAGTTTAACTTTGAAACAATGATGATAATAGACCTTTCCTGAAACAAATCCCCTTCTTGCCTGTGGACTGGATTGCCTGTGTAAGATCAACAAATTAGCCACAAGATTAGAAATTACGGTTTAGGAGTCATTTAGAGGCCACAAGATTCTAAACCTTCCCAGTTGCTCCTAGGGATAATCTCACTATTGTAAAACCTAAGATTGGTGCTTGAGACATATTTCACACCCTGAACCTAATGAACAACCTGGCTCCAACCAGACTGATAAACTGACTCATCTCGTCTTTGCCCTCCCACCCAGGAACTGACTCAGCACAATAGGACAGCTTTGACTTCCTATGATGTCATCTCCAATCTGACCAGTCAGCACTCTCTACTTCCTAATCCCCTACCCATCAAATTATCCTTAAAAATCCCAATCCCCAAATTTTGGAGAAGACTGATTTGAGTAATAATAAAACTTCTCCAGTTCAGCCAGCTCTGTGTGAATTAGACTCTCTCTTAATTACAATTCCTCTGTGTTGAAAATTGACTCTATCTGGGAAGTGGGCATAATAAACCCACTGGGCGGTTACAAGACTCTATCCAACAGCCCTAGAAAGATCTGGACACTTCTCTTTCTCAATTAGAGTTCCCTAAGTAAATAGTTATAGGTCCTTTGTGGGAAAAGACTGTGGAAATTATCACAGTATGCAGTTAGCATGGTAATTACAAAGTAGTTTTTCACAGAGGTCTGGTCTTTCCTTCAGTCAATGGGTTATGGATTTGACAATTGACTCAAGACTGGAAACTGAGGAGTGGGTTAAGATTTTCCATTTGTGTAACTTACCTCAACTTTCTCATCTATTCTTGTGTGAAAGGAAAATAAATATTGGTACTCCAAACTCAGTAAGTCAAAGGGAAAAGTTAAGCTGGGAACTGGGTCATGCAAACCGGTCTATCATTTTGCTCCAGATAAAATAACTACAGATATTAAAAAATGCTGCATGCCTCCCTCACAATTTTCCCACAAGGAAATTCTTTGTGGGTCCCAAGATCTTTACTCTAAAACAGTTCTGCTGAATTTCACCCTACAATGTAAATTGATAGTTTATTTTCACAAGTATAGGACAAAAGACAGAATTAAAAAGTCATTCATTTGCTCACCTGAGGCAAATGGAAGTCTGACCACTTCCTCTGTTTATTTTTATCTTATTTTAAAATGCAGATTCGCTGAGCACTAGATGAATGCATAAGTGAATATTCCTCTATCCCCTCTCACATGTAAAATGTATATGCTGTGAACACTGATCAAAGACTCAAAAGAATTCAACTGCAGCTGCTTGCCTCTTTTGTCTACCTTCCTTTTTTTTTTTCCTTTCTTTTTCTTTCTCCCAGTACTGGCTCTTTTCCCTTTAAGTATTGAGGTCTCCAGACCCTCTTAGGAGGAAAGATGGACCACATATTTTTCCTGTGGTTCTGTGTTCTTTTTCTCAGATGCATCCTTAATATTGGCCAATAAACCTCTTAAAATGATTGAGACTAACCTTGGTCATTTTCTTTGATTTACACTTGATTTCCTTTGATTACATCTATTAAGAAATACTTTTGTTGGCCTCCCATCTAAGATTCCCCTAAGAAAATCATGTTCTACTAGCCATGACAATAGAGTCCTGCAGGTCAGTCTTTCCTAGTTGCTATTCTGACCTTACTGCTCATTACAACAACTACAGTTACTGCTGCTTTGGGGATACTATCATCCCACCTCTACTTGGGATCCCTGTTCTTTAATAGCATCTCCTACCATCAGTACCAGCTGGCAGAGGACAGCCATTGTTGAGTTTCTCAACCAATGCTAGAGCCCCTTCATGCTCCATGGTAAACAGAGTGTGATTCAGATTCTTCCAAAAAACATAGTCAGTATTGCTTTGTTCATTTTTACAGAGTAGAACCATTCTAGCATGCCCACTGCTCTGAGTTTTTAAACTGTTTCTTTTATAATCTGCATTGACAATTCCAGCATTTCTACTTCATTTAATCTGGGCAATCAGTTTTCTTAAACTTCTAAAAGCCATACTAAGCAGTATGTTAGGCTTATGCTCTCAAGTTCTCACCAGGATGTTAAATCTTGTATCATGGCTGAGTGTACCCATATTGACACAGTCTCTCTTATCTGGTTTTATATTCTCTCTCTCTTGATCCAGCATCCTGGATTATGGGTCTGGTGGCCAGGAATAGAGGTAGAAGGAGATTCTAAGAGGAGCAAACATTGTTGTATAGGGTACCTATAGAATATAGAATATCTACAACAATTGGAAGCTCTGCATGGTCTTTTAGTAAAGGGGGCTCTGCATCTTTAAACAAAGGGAAGTGGGCTACTCTTGTAGTCATATATAGTTCAGGGAAATCTGAAAGTTCAAACACTCAGGGCATCTGTCCCAGATGGGCCCATCCAAAGTGTCAAGGTTCCTACTTTTTGCCTATTAGGGCTTTGTATATTTGACATAGAATACTTGGCTAGAGTAAGAATTCAACCTTCTTTGAACTTCTGCTTTTCTCACTCTTTTACAATTGGGAGTTATTCCTGGATTTCATTGCTGACTGTCCTTAATTGACAGTTGTGTGGTCGACATTTTAAATGCTGCCAAAAAGGTTCTCTGACACACACTTTGCTTAAAATGGTTTGTTTTTGTTTTTAAATAGAATGCTCTTATTTCTCTCAATATAACAGGGCACTTTGGGGCACAGTAACCGTAAATACTGTGAATTAGCGGCCACCTAATTTCACAGTACTTGTGGTTATTATTTCTCTTATATAATTGCACCAACTCGTATGTCCCCTTTTACTTATATCCTGTCACAGTTCACCCAATGAAAAGGAGTGAAGATTGTGAAGGGAGGCACCAGCAAATCTCAGAGCTGCTGTATGCTAGAGACCATCAATTCTCTATCTACTACCACAATGAGTTTGTAATGCCATTTGACTGATGAGTGATGGAACTTGAGGCTCCCACCGTTAGAGTTGGCTTCCTCTGATCACTTTTGTTACCAACTGCTTGAGGCCAGTTTCCCCAGGAGCAGAACCTGAGCAGAGCAGAGTCTGAAGTCTTGCACCAGTGAAGTTATTGAGGTCATGCTGTCAGAAAAAACAGCATACGAGGAGAAGCCAGGGCAGGGAAAAAGGCCAAGCAAGGAGGTGGTCTCTGCTGGAGGAAAGCTTCAGACTTGTCCCATGGAATATTTGGAGCACAATTTGCACCACAGAGCTGGTTCTGCCTTGAGCTACACCAGGTAGATTAGGATTAGGATAACTGGTCAAGGTTTAGGGTCCACCACAATGACCTCATTTTAATTACATCTCTCAAGTTTTGTGACAGCCCATAACAGCCTCCTACTTTAACTTAATATTTTAAAATTTTCTGCTATTAAAAATTGGTTTACTTTTACAATATATTTGATTTCAAGAACATTTTTCATTTTGAGGCTGACAAAAATGAGAATGATTCCAATTTAGTTTTCATTTTCCCTTGTACAATACAAAAGAATCATCTGTGAATATTAAAATTAAAATTAAAATATTAAAATGAGTAAATGGTACAATCTTATCTTTCCTTGACAAAATTAAGTGAAAGAATAAGATTAGGTACAGACTGTATCTCTGAAAAGCTAGTGCAGGGATTATTTTTGTAGGAATTTAAGCAGCAAGAACACAATGTGGTTTGTCTTTCTTCAAATGTGAAGTCTTATTTAAGTAAAAATTGAATGAGAAGAAAATACTTTTCCTACACATTAATAAAATTTTACTTGGTTCAAATTTGAATACCATTTTCCTAAATTGCATATTTTAAAACTTGGATTAAGCAAGATCAATAGTGTATAAAGCACCAGGGGTCTGTCTTTGAAGACAATCCTTGGTATGGCAATGAAGGGAGTAGTGGGTTTTGATCAGCAAGAAATAGATATCCCAAGAGACACATTTTTATTGGCAAATAAAAACCATTTAAAAAATCTATCAATTTTAATGTCCAGAAATACTATTTCAGCAGTTGAAGGTGCATGGTAATGTGAGAGAAGAAAAAGAAAAACAGTTGACAAAAAGAAATGAAAGTAACTTCATATACCAAGGCAGAAGAAATAGAAACTAATGAAAAGAGCCACATGAGTAAAAGAATAATGATAAAAATTCCACAGTTTTAAAAGCATTTTCACATATACATGTAGAGATTGTTCCTTTAAGCTACCATGTGAAGTAGCAGGATACATTTGTTCTGGTTTTATAAGTTGAGGAATTAGAGCTCCTGCTAGTTCTACTGTTTGATTCCAAATTCTATGAATGCAGATTACAGCAAAACCATCCTCTGTTAAGTAGAAAGAACCAGTTTACTTGGGATAATAAAGTCACTCTTCTTGTCACTGGAAATATAGCAATGAGTGAAAATGACAGAAGTCTCTGCTCCTTTGGGGTTTGGAAATGTTAATAAGAGCAGACTTACACCTTCCATCTTCCCAGAAACTGATTAAAATATACACAGAGGCAAAAACAACGGAAAATAAAACCATTAGCATTTGAAACAGATATGGGAATGGTACCAAACACATCGATGCAGTGTAGAAAACAAAAACAGAAGTAAAGAACTTAACACTCAATTAATGACTGAACAAAGGAATGGGACAACTGAAAATTGACAGTCTTTGAGGTCATAGGAAAGACAGAGGAGAGAACAGAAGGAAGGGAAAGAAATAGGAATGCAATTTAATAAAGGACATGTGGGAAAGTTAACTAAAGAAAATTATAGAACTACTGAATGACATAAAAGACACACACACAAGAAAAACGTGAGATATTTGGACATAGCAATATTTTGAAATGAAACATCTCTAAACCTATAACTTGAAAACAATGGGTGTTTTACAGGTGGCATTTATCTTTAAATCTATAACTTCAACATAATGAGAATTGGTAGGGAGAGATGAGCAAAGCAGGATAATTCTAATGGGATAATTCTATATAAGTCGAATAATGAGCTATTGGGATTTAATTTGATACAAAGAAAACCACTAAGGCAAGTATTTGTTTTTGTCACTTACGTAAATTTTTTTAACTGGGATAAAATTATGTCACAAGCAAGGGAGATTTAGCACCAAAGGAAAACTTCGTGTTTTAACATCTAATTTTTATTTAGAGATATAGTCCGTATGACATAGACTGTTTACGATAAGGTTGAGGTCTGCTAAGTGACTTACAAGAGAAATCCTACTTGGTAATGAGTGTAGGCTATATGTCTATTAAATCAATTTTTTTTTCACACATACATTCTCTTTTGTTCACTTAATGCTTTACTTGGATTTTTAAAGTGTCTTCTTCAGTAATTCCTTTCAACAATATCGTGGATTTTCCTTGGGGAAGAAACACATTGTTCAGGTTTCTTTGAAGAGATTTTGGGGCGGAGCAAGATGGCCGAATAGGAACAGCTCCAGTCTCCAACTCCCAGCGCGAGCGACACAGAAGACCGGTGATTTCTGCATTTTCAACTGAGGTACTGGGTTCATCTCACTGGGGAGTGCCGGACGATCGGTGCTGGTCAGCTGCTGCAGCCCGACCAGCGAGAGCTGAAGCAGGGCAAGGCATTGCCTCACCTGGGAAGCGCAAGGGGGAAGGGAATCCCTTTTCCTAGCCAGGGGAACTGAGACACACAACACCTGGAAAATCGGGTAACTCCCACCCCAATACTGCGCTTTAAGCAAACAGGCACACCAGGAGATCATATCCCACACCTGGCTGGGAGGGTCCCACACCCACGGAGCCTCCCTCATTGCTAGCACAGCAGTCTGTGATCTACCGGCAAGGCAGCAGCTAGGCTGGGGGAGGGGCGCCCACCATTGCTGAGGCTTAAGTAGGTAAACAAAGCTGCTGGGAAGCTCGAACTAGGTGGAGCTCACAGCAGCTCAAGGAAACCTGCCTGTCTCTGTAGACTCCACCTCTGGGGACAGGGCAATAACAAACACAGCTGAAACCTCTGCAGACGCAAACGACTCTGTCTGACAGCTTTGAAGAGAGCAGTGGATCTCCCAACACGGAGGTTGAGATCTGAGAAGGGACAGACTCCCTGCTCAAGTGGGTCCCTGACCCCTGAGTAGCCTAACTGGGAGACATCCCCCACTAGGGGCAGTCTGACACCCCACACCTCACAGGGTGGAGTACACCCCTGAGAGGAAGCTTCCAAAGCAAGAATCAGACAGGTACACTTGCTGTTCAGAAATATTCTATCTTCTGCAACCTCTGCTGTGGACACCCAGGCAAACAGGGTCTGGAGTGGAACTGAAGCAATCTCCAACAGACCTACAGCTGAGGGTCCTGACTGTTAGAAGGAAAACTATCAAACAGGAAGGACACCTACACCAAAACCCCATCAGTACATCACCATCATCAAAGACCAGAGGCAGATAAAACCACAAAGATGGGGAAAAAGCAGGGCAGAAAAGCTGGAAATTCAAAAAATAAGAGCGCATCTCCCCTGGCAAAGGAGCGCAGCTCATCGCCAGCAACGGATCAAAGCTGGACGGAGAATGACTTTGACGAGATGAGAGAAGAAGGCTTCAGTCCATCAAATTTCTCAGAGCTAAAGGAGGAATTACGTACCCAGCGCAAAGAAACTAAAAATCTTGAAAAAAAAGTGGAAGAATTGATGGCTAGAGTAATTAATGCAGAGAAGGTCCTAAACGAAATGAAAGAGATGAAAACCATGACACGAGAAATACGTGACAAATGCACAAGCTTCAGTAACCGACTCGATCAACTGGAAGAAAGAGTATCTGCGATTGAGGATCAAATAAATGAAATGAAGCGAGAAGAGAAACCAAAAGAACAAAGAAGAAAAAGAAATGAACAAAGCCTGCAAGAAGTATGGGATTATGTAAAAAGACCAAATGTACATCTGATTGGGGTGCCTGAAAGTGAGGGGGAAAATGGAACCAAGTTGGAAAACACTCTTCAGGATATCATCCAGGAGAACTTCCCCAACCTAGTAGGGCAGGCCAACATTCAAATCCAGGAAATACAGAGAACGCCACAAAGATATTCCTCGAGAAGAGCAACTCCAAGACACATAATTGCCAGATTCACCAAAGTTGAAATGAAGGAAAAAATCTTAAGGGCAGCCAGAGAGAAAGGTCGGGTTACCCACAAAGGGAAGCCCATCAGACTAACAGCAGATCTCTCGGCAGAAACTCTCCAATCCAGAAGAGAGTGGGGGCCAATATTCAACATTCTTAAAGAAAAGAATTTTAAACCCAGAATTTCATATCCAGCCAAACTAAGTTTCATAAGTGAAGGAGAAATAAAATCCTTTACAGATAAGCAAATGCTTAGAGATTTTGTCACCACTAGGCCTGTCTTACAAGAGACCCTGAAGGAAGCACTAAACATGGAAAGGAACAACCGGTACCAGCCATTGCAAAAACATGCCAAAATGTAAAGACCATCGATGCTAGGAAGAAACTGCATCAACTAACGAGCAAAATAACCAGTTAATATCATAATGGCAGGATCAAGTTCACACATAACAATCTTAACCTTAAATGTAAATGGACTAAATGGTCCAATTAAAAGACACAGACTGGCAAACTGGATAAAGAGTCAAGACCCATCAGTCTGCTGTATTCAGGAGACCCATCTCACACGCAGAGACATACATAGGCCCAAAATAAAGGGATGGAGGAAGATTTACCAAGCGAATGGAGAACAAAAAAAAGCAGGGGTTGCAATACTAGTCTCTGATAAAACAGACTTTAAACCATCAAAGATCAAAAGAGACAAAGAAGGCCATTACATAATGGTAAAGGGATCAATTCAACAGGAAGAGCTAACTATCCTAAATATATATGCACCCAATACAGGAGCACCATGATTCATAAAGCAAGTCCTTACAGACTTACAAAGAGACTTAGACTCCCATACAATAATAATGGGAGACTTCAACACTCCACTGTCAACATTAGACAGATCAACGAGACAGAAAGTTAACAAGGATATCCAGGAATTGAACTCAGCTCTGCAGCAAGCAGACCTAATAGACATCTATAGAACTCTCCACCCCAAATCAACAGAATATACATTCTTCTCAGCACCACATCGTACTTATTCCAAAATCGACCACGTAATTGGAAGTAAAGCACTCCTCAGCAAATGTACAAGAACAGAAATTATAACAAACTGTCTCTCAGACCACAGTGCAATCAAACTAGAACTCAGGACTAAGAAACTCAATCAAAACCGCTCAACTACATGGAAACTGAACAACCTGCTCCTGAATGACTACTGGGTACATAACGAAATGAAGGCAGAAATAAAGATGTTCTTTGAAACCAATGAGAACAAAGATACAACATACCAGAATCTCTGGGAAACATTTAAAGCAGTGTGTAGAGGGAAATTTATAGCACTAAATGCCCACAAGAGAAAGCAGGAAAGATCTAAAATTGACACTCTAACATCGCAATTAAAAGAACTAGAGAAGCAAGAGCAAACACATTTGAAAGCTAGCAGAAGGCAAGAAATAACTAAGATCAGAGCAGAACTGAAGGAAATAGAGACACAAAAAACTCCAAAAAATCAATGAATCCAGGAGTTGGTTTTTTGAAAAGATCAACAAAATTGACAGACCACTAGCAAGACTAATAAAGAAGAAAAGAGAGAAGAATCAAATCGACGCAATTAAAAATGATAAAGGGGATATCACCACCGACCCCACAGAAATACAAACTACCATCAGAGAATACTATAAACACCTCTACGCAAATAAACTGGAAAATCTAGAAGAAATGGATAATTTCCTGGACACTTACAGTCTTCCAAGACTAAACCAGGAAGAAGTTGAATCCCTGAATAGACCAATAGCAGGCTCTGAAATTGAGGCAATAATTAATAGCCTACCAACCATAAAAAGTCCAGGACCAGATGGATTTACAGCTGAATTCTACCAGAGGTACAAGGAGGAGTTGGTACCATTCCTTCTGAAACTATTCCAATCAATAGAAAAAGAGGGAATCCTCCCTAACTCATTTTATGAGGCCAACATCATCCTGATACCAAAGCCTGGCAGAGACACAACAAAAAAAGAGAATTTTAGACCAATATCCCTGATGAACATCGATGCAAAAATCCTCAATAAAATACTGGCAAACCGGATTCAGCAACACATCAAAAAGCTTATCCACCATGATCAAGTGGGCTTCATCCCTGGGATGCAAGGCTGGTTCAACATTCGCAAATCAATAAACATAATCCAGCATATAAACAGAACCAAAGACAAGAACCACATGATTATCTCAATAGATGCAGAAAAGGCTTTTGACAAAATTCAACAGCCCTTCATGCTAAAAACGCTCAATAAATTCGGTATTGATGGAACGTACCTCAAAATAATAAGAGCTATTTATGACAAATCCACAGCCAATATCATACTGAATGGGCAAAAACTGGAAAAATTCCCTTTGAAAACTGGCACAAGACAGGGATGCCCTCTCTCACCACTCCTATTCAACATAGTGTTGGAAGTTCTGGCTAGGGCAATCAGGCAAGAGAAAGAAATCAAGGGTATTCAGTTAGGAAAAGAAGAAGTCAAAGTGTCCCTGTTTGCAGATGACATGATTGTATATTTAGAAAACCCCATTGTCTCAGCCCAAAATCTCCTTAAGCTGATAAGCAACTTCAGCAAAGTCTCAGGATACAAAATTAATGTGTAAAAATCACAAGCATTCTTATACACCAGTAACAGACAAACAGAGAGCCAAATCAGGAATGAACTTCCATTCACAATTGCTTCAAAGAGAATAAAATACCTAGGAATCCAACTTACAAGGGATGTAAAGGACCTCTTCAAGGAGAACTACAAAACCACTGCTCAGTGAGATAAAAGAGGACACAAACAAATGGAAGAACATACCATGCTCATGGATAGGAAGAATCAATATCGTGAAAATGGCCATACTGCCCAAGGTAATTTATAGACTCAATGCCATCCCCATCAAGCTACCAATGAGTTTCTTCACAGAATTGGAAAAAACTGCTTTAAAGTTCATATGGAACCAAAAAAGAGCCCGCATCTCCAAGACAATCCTAAGTCAAAAGAACAAAGCTGGAGGCATCACGCTACCTGACTTCAAACTATACTACAAGGCTACAGTAACCAAAACAGCATGGTACTGGTACCAAAACAGAGATATAGACCAATGGAACAGAACAGAGTCCTCAGAAATAATACCACACATCTACAGCCATCTGATCTTTGACAAACCTGAGAGAAACAAGAAATGGGGAAAGGATTCCCTATTTAATAAATGGTGCTGGGAAAATTGGCTAGCCATAAGTAGAAAGCTGAAACTGGATCCTTTCCTTACTCCTTATACGAAAATTAATTCAAGATGGATTAGAGACTTAAATGTTAGACCTAATACCATAAAAATCCTAGAGGAAAACCTAGGTAGTACCATTCAGGACATAGGCATGGGCAAAGACTTCATGTCTAAAACACCAAAAGCAACAGCAGCAAAAGCCAAAATTGACAAATGGGATCTCATTAAACTAAAGAGCTTCTGCACAGCAAAAGAAACTACCATCAGAGTGAACAGGTAACCTACAGAACGGGAGAAAATTTTTGCAATCTACTCATCTGACAAAGGGCTAATATCCAGAACCTACAAAGAACTCAAACACATTTACAAGAAAAAAACAAACAACCCCATCAAAAAGTGGGCAAAGGATATGAACAGACATTTCTCAAAAGAAGACATTCATACAGCCAACAGACACATGAAAAAAATGCTCATCATCACTGGCCATCAGAGAAATGCAAATCAAAACCACAATGAGATACCATCTCACACCAGTCAGAATGGCGATCATTAAAAAGTCAGGAAACAACAGGTGCTGGAGAGGATGTGGAGAAATAGGAACACTTTTACACTGTTGGTGGGATTGTAAACTAGTTCAACCATTATGGAAAACAGTATGGCGATTCCTCAAGGATCTAGAACTAGATGTACCATATGACCCAGCCATCCCATTACTGGGTATATACCCAAAGGATTATAAATCATGCTGCTATAAAGACACATGCACACGTATGTTTATTGCAGCACTATTCAAAATAGCAAAGACTTGGAATCAACCCAAATGTCCATCAGTGACAGATTGGATTAAGAAAATGTGGCACATATACACCATGGAATACTATGCAGCCATCAAAAAGGATGAGTTTGAGTCCTTTGTAGGGACTTGGATGCAGCTGGAATCCATCATTCTTAGCAAAGTATCACAAGAACAGAAAACCAAACACCGCATGTTCTCACTCATAGGTGGGAACTGAACAATGAGATCACTTGGACTCAGAAAGGGGAGCATCACACACTGGGGCCTATCATGGGGAGGGGGGCGGGGGGAGGGATTGCACTGGGACTTATACCTGATGTAAATGACGAGTTGATGGGTGCAGCACACCAACATGGCACAAGTATACATATGTAACAAACCTGTACGTTATGCACATGTACCCTACAACTTAAAGTATAATAATAATAAATAAATTAAAAAAAAAAGAGATTTTTCTGGAAATATTGATGTTCTGTGAATGATCTGACTTAAAAAAGATTTGTATGTACTTTTAAAGCTTATTTTATTTTTAAAATATCTCATAGAACTTTTGATTCTGTAGCCATGCATTCTTAGAGATGATAAATAGTTATTACCATTCATTATACCTTTGTTTGAGAACTACCTTGTCAGTTTCCACAGAATTTGGCAATATTTTTTCGTTATAGATTTTGAGCAGCTTTCCTATTTCAAGTTGCTTTATTCCTTCTAACAAGGGCCCATATAAAAATGTTTATATTCTCTAAGTGTTCTCAGTAACTGACAAGAAAAGAACCAGGATTACTCTGACTTTATGTTGACTTCTAAGGGGAGAGGAACCCATTTATACGGTCATGGTTGAAAGCTGATGCTTAATGTGCTCAAGTACAGATACAGGGTTTACACTCGAGAGAACCCTAGACCTGAAGATAAGCATGGGATGAAGTGCCAGAAAAGGGCAAAGAGCTTACCAGTGCTCTTATTTTTATTCCAGCCACCTGGAAATAAAGCGGGGTCACATAGATAACAATAGCGAGATAATTCCATTACTTTATTTCTTGAAACTTACCAGAAATTTGAAAGAATTTCAATGACCCTTAGGAAGGAATACTGGTAAACTAGATCTTCTTCTATCACAAGGCTCTGGTGATCAAGAGCACTAAGATCTTTGGCACGTTAGTTTATCTCTGCCTCAGTTTTCTCATTGGCTTCATGGGGATACCACATTCCTCATCAAGCCCTTGTGAAAATTAAATGAGATAATGTATCGTAAGCACTTAAGACCACTCCTGGTAATCATTTGTACTTGAAAATAATAGTTTTATGATTTAATTCCTCTATTATTTTTCTTCCACTCCGGATACAATTCCAACTAGGCTTGATAACATTTGGAGCTGTACATAGACTACTGTGTTATGGTATTTATAGAGATTCTTGTTGCGGATAGCACAAACTGACTCTGACTAATGAAGCAGAAAAGGTGTTTATTAACAACAACAATAAAAATGGGTAACTCATGGAATGCTAGGGTGCCAAAAGAACCAGGCTTAAGATTTAGCTTCCAGGAACATTGCCCAGAACTATGCCACAGAGCTGGCTTGCTGACTAAACTGGCACTACTCCCACCCTCCACACCCTCCTGCCAGGAACTCCAATTTACTATCACCCCTACTGGAATCATTTCAGAGCCAGAAATGCAGTTTTGCAACCTCTGCCATTCAGAAACCCAGCTGCCTCTGCCACAGCCCTCAAGCAAAATGGGTTCTGTGCGATAGATTCTCCTTCCTTTTGCTCAATTTTGAATTGAGGTCTTGCGTTAGTGATCTCATTCATTGAGCCTGAGCACTAAAGATGAAGAAATCAAGTCTTGTGGATTTTATCTTGGAGAAGCTCAAATCATAAACGTGGAAATTCTCCAAAATAAGGATGTTCAAAAGTTGGAGAAACAGAAAATTGTCCATTGTAAGTCAGTGCAGGCGGAAATTTTTTTCTGCTTTGAGCAACTGCTGTTAAAGAAACAGTCATATTAGTGTGCCTTGTTCATAAGTGAAGAGTCTGCTTGATTTATGGTGGTTTGTCTCTGATCCAGCTCCAAATGTTTTGACTACTTGACTCACAGTGTATTAGAATACACTCCCTTTGCATCAACTAGTAAAACATTGAAACCTGATGCAAAGGCAGCAGCATAGCTGATATCGTTAGCTTCTAAACTACATTTTTGAACATGCTGTGATAACTTTGGCTAACAAATATATATATATGTATAATATATATATTATATATATACACACTTAGAATATTAATTTCATTCAGCATGGAGTAAAGGAAAATGGCATAAATATAATGGCATGACAAGACTGCTAGTAATAATGAGTTGGCTTTGTTTAAAACCTTTGTTTGAGTCAGCATTATGAAGCGTGGGAGAAATAAGCGCCAGATGACATGTCCTATCATGGTAAATGCTACAAGTTGCAATGAGGATGCCGGAGAAATGTGATATTAAAATAAATAACAAAGGGGGAAATAATTGAAATAGTTAAAAAGTCAATCCTTCTGTTATTAGTTAACATAAAACCAATCTACAGTTAAAAGAATATACATATGAAAAGAATCTATGAAATTATGTAGAAAGCCATAGTTTTCAAAAGTCCAGAGAAGCAAGCTAAAAATAGCAAGAGAGCAAATTTTTCACCTTTACTTCACAGAAAAGAGAAATAGCATTTTTTTTTTCCAGATTTGGCTAGTTCACAGGAAGATCCTTTACATTTAAGTTACTTTTCATTTTAATTTGTTTTACTTCAACTTTTACCCCTAATGTGAATTGCAGGTTAATCTATTTTTGATAATAGTAAATGACAAAGATTTTCAACTGAGGTCAAAGGAACTAAGGTTTAAATGTCAAATGTACTAATACAATAGCTTTAAGTAAATAAGATTTCAACTTAAGCAAGACATTATTCCAATTCAATTGTCTGTCACAGCTTTAACATTAACACTAGTCGGTTCACTTTTACTAAACACTTTCTGTTCCCCTTATTTTAGGAGAAGAAAAAGCTGAGGCTTTAAAACTTGAATCAGTTGACCAAGATGACAAGTTTGGAGTATATTAAAGCAAGACTTTGAACACAATCTGATCCCAAACCTTACTGCCTAAAACACTAGTAATAATAATAGTTAACAGGAATACAGCAAGTTTTTCTATGTGAGAAGCACTATTGTACACACTGTATAAATATTTTGTTCTTTAACCTTCACATTAGAACTATGAGGTAGGAATAAATATTATCTTCATATTACAGAGGAGAAAATCGACACACAGAGACACATAATTTGTCCGAGTTCACACAGCTTCACACAGCTACTGAGGCACAGACCTAAAGTTTGAAACTGGAAGTCTGGCTCAAAGCCTAGGCTGCTAAATAATCCCCTCCCCTAAATCTATGTCTGCTTTCTTTTAAAATATTTTATATCCTGATATATTATATGTAAAGGCTGAATGTCAAGCTACATGGTACTTTTTTGAAGTTTCTTCTTTTAAATGACAGACATGTGATAGGGAATGGTCTTATGCTACTGAACAAGGTGGATAGATCCACACCCACACTAATTTAAAAGCTTGGGAGAGCTGAGAGAATACAGGAGCAAGTGTTAATATAGGAAACTTACAAGATTTATGGGATTCCAATAAGATGGCATGAGTTAATTCAATAAGCCAGAGTAGGTCCCTTTGATTATATGCTTAAAGTGATAAGTGAATGTTTGGTGCTATCTATGAACTCATGGGGATGAATTTCAGTGTCACAATGTAGAAAGTCTGCAGGTATGATGGTAAGAGACAATAATCTAATGGAGAAACTGAAAATAGATTCTCTGCCTGAGATGTGATGGTGAGCATACTATTATTTGAGGCTGGAAAAATGTATTGGGAAAAATTCATGTGGGGCTGTGATAAGGGTGGGCAATTATTCTAATGGAAATGGGATATCATGAAGACATTTTCAATAAAATGGTAAAGTGTCAAATGTGTGTTTTAGTAAGATTGCTTGACTTGAAGAATAGAGGATGGACTGTGATGGAGCAAGACTGGAAGCAGATAAATAGTGTCGTAAGGCTATTCTAAATGCCCAAGCAACACATGTTGGTGACCTAAACCAGGAAGCTTTTAGTGGTGGAGAAGAGAAGGAGATAGATGATGGAAATATTTAGGAGATGAACGTCCCTATTTGTGGCCAAGTACACGTAGAAGACGACAGAGAAGTAGTTCAGATTAACTCTTTTTTTTTTTTTAATTTATTTATTATTATTATACTTTAAGTTGTAGGGTACATGTGCATAACGTGTAGGTTTGTTACATATGTATACTTGTGCCATGTTGCTGTGCTGCACCCATCAACTCGTCATTTACATCAGGTATAACTCCCAATGCAATCCCTCCTCCCTCCCCCCTCCCCATGATAGGCCCCGGTGTGTGATGTTCCCCTTCCTGAGTCCGAGTGATCTCATTGTTCAGTTCCCACCTATGAGTGAGAACACGCGGTGTTTGGTTTTCTGTTCTTGTGATAGTTTGCTAAGAATGATGGATTCCAGCTGCATCCAAGTCCCTACAAAGGACTCAAACTCATCCTTTTTTATGGCTGCATAGTATTCCATGGTGTATATGTGCCACATTTTCTTAATCCAATCTGTATCTGATGGACATTTGGGTTGATTCCAAGTCTTTGCTATTGTGAATAGTGCTGCAATAAACATACGTGTGCATGTGTCTTTATAGCAGCATAATTTATAATCCTTTGGGTATATCCCCAGTAATGGGATGTCTGGGTCATATGGTACATCTAGTTCTAGATCCTTGAGGAATCGCCATACTGTTTTCCATAATGGTTGAACTAGTTTACAATCCCACCAACAGTGTAAAAGTGTTCCTATTTCTCCACATCCTCTCCAGCACCTGTTGTTTCCTGACTTTTTAATGATCGCCATTCTAACTGGTGTGAGATGGTATCTCATTGTGGTTTTGATTTGCATTTCTCTGATGGCCAGTGATGATGAGCATTTTTTCATGTGTCTGTTGGCTGTATGAATGTCTTCTTTTGAGAAATGTCTGTTCATATCCTTTGCCCACTTTTTGATGGGGTTGTTTGTTTTTTTCTTGTAAATGTGTTTGAGTTCTTTGTAGGTTCTGGATATTAGCCCTTTGTCAGATGAGTAGATAGCAAAAATTTTCTCCCATTCTGTAGGTTGCCTGTTCACTCTGATGGTAGTGTCTTTTGCTGTACAGAAGCTCTTTAGTTTAATGAGATCCCATTTGTCAATTTTGGCTTTTGCTGCCGTTGCTTTTGGTGTTTTAGACATGAAGTCTTTGCCCATGCCTATGTCCTGAATGGTACTACCTAGGTTTTCCTCTAGGATTTTTATGGTATTAGGTCTAACATTTAAGTCTCTAATCCATCTTGAATTAATTTTCGTATAAGGAGTAAGGAAAGGATCCAGTTTCAGCTTTCTACTTATGGCTAGCCAATTTTCCCAGCAAAGATTTCTAGACTCAGTGACTGGGATAATGGTGGTGCTACTTATCAATTCAAAGAACATTACAGTAAAGCAAGAGGATGACAAGGTCATTTTCTGAGTATTGAGTTTGAAGTACTTATAGGAAAACTAAATGGACATGTTAATAAGCAATACAGGTTGCAAGACAAAAGTTTAAGCTGGGAAAGGACATTTTGAAGTCATAAATTTATACTAGGTATTAGTAGGGAGAACTTTAAGAGAAGTTACCTCTCCCGCCTTCTTTTAGAGAGAGCTACAAAATCTCAACTTTTAAAAGCGTACAAAAACGTATAGAATTTTAGCCAATTATTATATACAGAATATATGTACAAAGTTATAAATGTTGCAATTGCCTTTTTACAAATGATTTTTATAAAGATGGAGATCCAAATTCATTATTAAAAAAGTCTATCGCATCCCTCCCAGGCAAGACAAGTTTTAGTTTTGAAATGCAAAGACAGAAATTCTGAAAAATAAAGGCAACAATTTCCTTAGAGTGAAAGAATGAGTATGCTATCCTTGTGATGACTTTGCTTGCTTGCAGTAATGAGTGAATGACTTTGAATTATACGAAGGTTAATTAACTGGTCATTCTTGATGAGAGTGTAACTCTGTTGTGGGTCATTTGTGAGACACAGTAAATGCATGGCAGATTTAACTTGACATTCCTGTTTCAGGCCATCCTTTGTTTTGAATAAAATTCTAAATGCACTTTCTGTTAAATTTTGACTGCTGCCATATGTATGAATTAGCAAAGTCTAAACAGCTGGATGAATGTACAGATTAGATGCATTAAATCTGTTCAAAGGCACAAGTTTCTGGAGAGATGGTGGTTTAAAATGTCTCTAATGAAAAGATGTCTCTAAGGGGTCCCTGCATAGCAGCCAATGCAAAATTAATTGAGGAAAAAGAAGTTTCAAAAAAAAGGTCCACGACTCAGCTGATAAAAGAGAGGCCAAAATCATTTAAAATGTCCTAAATGATTTTTGCAAAGAGTAAGAAAGCATAATAGGCTAGAAATTAGAGATAATACAGTTTCTTGAAATGTATTCTACCCAACACACCACATTTAGTTCTGTAGGCTGTTAACTGCAGAAGTATTCATTGTAAATGGTGCCTCCTGGAGGTGTGCAATGAATAGTCACTTATTCCTTTTTGATTTTGTGAATAATTCTGCTGCCAGCAAACAATTATTTTTTTCTTTGGCCAAACATTTCACCTTAACAAATAAAATACAAAAAAGCAAATTTTGTTAATATAAAGCACTACCATGAATTATACTGATTAATTTCATAAATATTGAATGTATAATTTAGTGAGTTAGAAATTTATGTCTCAATGCATAAATGCCTAATATGTAATTCTGAAACTCTAAAACATAATAAGGATATTGCTTTGCATTATGTGACATACATTATATACTGCCTTGAAGCACCTTATGTATTTAGGATTTTTAATTATTCCACTCAACCAATTATAGCTAACTAAAATTATTCTAGAATTGTTGAAAATGTCAATTCAGTTTAATGTGATAAAATGACATTTGACTGGAATCTATTATAACTGACATTGTGGCTGTTTTGATTTATTGTCAGTGCTGAACACAGATATCATTTATTTTAATATTTCTTTTCTCTGGCAATGTAATAAGAGGCTAGTAAGCCAAGGCTTATGAATAAAGCATGTGCTTGTTTCATTAATATTTTCATGATTAGCTGTTTGGGGACTTATGGATGTGTTGTAGGGAATAGAGATTGAACTAGGGTATAGATTTCCTCCAGATAGAGACAGATGCCATATGTTTTTGTAAAAACAAATAACTTGTATTGATTTTCAAATATTTTATTATAACCATAATAATAAGGAAATACTCAAATTTTCTTGCTTTATTAGCCCAAAGAAAACAAAACAAAATAAAATATGATTGCTTCATTTAGAAGTATATCATAATTATGTGGTGGCAAAAAAGATATTCTTTTACATTAAAAACATTTCTGTGGGTGTGTGTATTAGTAAAATGACAGAAAATAAGTAAATAAAAGAAACTACCAGTTGGTATATTAATGGTTTGGTACATTTTTATATCCTCATGTACATGCACACACACACACACAGAGCAAAATCGAAATGATTACCTTGATATTTCCAATACTATTATTCAGTTTGGATTTATGTTGTGATAGTCTGCTGACAGGTGAGAAAGACTGAAGGCATATACAGTTATAACAACAGAAATACCGCACTTCCTGTGTCTCTGATAATTTGTGATTTTGCATTTGGATAATTACATACATGTTTCATTGCACAGGAATATTTCTGTTTTATGTTATTCGTATTTTCTGATAAGCCTTAAGAGTCATGGAAAAGTGAGTCTTTGAATAAATACAGATTATTATTTAATTTTAAAATAATATTCAATATACCATGTGATAAAGATTAAGCTCCTTGGATTTTGTATCTCTACTTTATCTTTTACCAAATGTTCACTTATCAGTGGTGATACCTAAAATCTAGTATTCTTTTCTGTGAGATGAAATAGCAATCTTCAGAGATAATACTTTAAACATTTAATGGCTACGAAGACATGAACCAGTTGTAAGAAGATCTGTCAATCATATTGGACAAAGCACCTGAATATCATTCATGTAACACCTAGTTTACATGTGAGGTGAGATGAATGTAAGAATTAAAATTAAGTAAGACAATATATGTAAAGAAAAGAGTGCTTAACACATATTGGCTAAGTTAACAAATATTAGCTGAGTGCTTTATTGCCTTATTTTGCTGACCTCTCAACATTAATTGAACAAACTTTGTAAGTTAGAGAGCTAAGAATTGAGTCAAGGACTGATAAAATAAATGAGCAATTCTCAAATCTTGTTTAAACTCTGCCAAAGGCAAGGTAAATAATTGCAAACATGTTCCTGTGTACAATCATGAAATTTATAATGTAAATTTCATGATAAATGGAGGACACCAGGAATCAATAAATTTCTTGCTTAATCATGACCTCTTCTTGAGCTTATTTGCAGTCCCCTGATTGCCAAAAAAAACCCTTGATAAGTTAATGTCTGTGCAGAGAGCACATTTTAATCTTCCTGGAAAATCTTATTAGAAGACACTGTGATTAGAAATGTGTCCTCAGGTTCAAGTTTATTCTTAAACACTAGTGAGTAAATTTCAAAAGCATAGTAACAAAAATTCAAGGAAAATGGAAATTCCTCCCAAAAGTAACTGCTTGGGGAGTTTACTATGGTATATTCAAATTAGATATAAATCACAAAGCAATTTGTGAGGCTTTGCAAAGGGTTACCAACCAGAATGACATGAGGACTTCTATTTTAAAACTTCCATTACCAGCTGTGAATATCTATCCTACGCAGCAGTTTACAATCTTTAATAGCTTCTTATATCATTAGTTTCTCAACTTGTAGAGTTTCCTTTCTTTGGTAACAAATTTATCATTGGTGTACATAATGTGAGAATCAAAGGAGTTCCTATGAAATTTTCTTGTTGAATCAGCAAAAAAGAGGAAAATATTTTAAGCCTAGAAAGTTGTTATTTTAGTATATTGCAACTGCCTGCTCTAAGAGATTGGTGTTCATAGAGTAATTTTACTTGTACAAAGTCAAATAAAATTAAAATGCAGTGTCTATTAAGCAATTTCTATTTCTAGCATTGTTCAAGATATTCAAGGTATGCTATTATATATGTGTGTCAATGATGAGAAGTGGGGTGTGATAGAGACTTTGTAGGTGTTTATCAAATTATTTACTTGTCTCTCAGGTTCAGAGCTAAATTCCTCTTGCAGTAAAATGTGGTCATATGACTAATTTCTGGACAATGGAATACCTGGGCCATAAAAGATTTTGTTTTCTTTTTGCAATCTGTTTTACTCAATGTGCAATGGAATAAGAGATGTATTACACTCGAAAGCCACATTCTGAAGATGATGGGGCCACTGACAACCTGGGTCCCTGAGTGAAATTTTAGAGCAAAATCTCTCTGAAGCGACACAAAAATGTTTGCAAGGTCGTTGAAACAATTGATACCCGCACTAGTAATGCATGTGAATTTCTCCTCTTGAGTCTCAACTGAAAGGATGCCATCATAATCCCAACTTTCTGTATAAAAACGCTGACTTTGATCTTTTTCTTTCTAGCAGTGTGAGATCACTAGAAGTTCTGCCTAGGTTTTATGTTTCTCAGCTTCCACTCTTCCTATCTTCTCAGCTTCTCATCATATGAAACTTTAGAATAAGCAAATCTCAAGTAGAAATAAAGCTCAGAATATTGTCTTCTCTCCCTTCTCTGTTGTTGCCCCTTTTGCCAAGGATCATAACCCACAAATCCTGGTTGCTCTGTAGCCCAAATTGTCATAATTCTTTCCCAGTACTGTGTGACTGCTGAAAGTTCTGCCTAACTTTTTGTTTCTTAGATGCCACTTTCTTTTTAGATTGTTCTTCTGTTGATGCATGGAAAGGAAAATGGAAGGTTCACTTAAACAAATTTGTCTTTTCTCTGAGATTTTGACCCTCAAATTCTGAGACCTTGATTGCTTTGTAATGTCATCTAAAATCTGTGTTTTTCATTGTTTGTTTTCTATTTTGTTTTATTTCTATTTTTCTCAATGATTATGGTTGTTTTTGATAGAAGAGTTGGACTGAGACAAACTGCTTTGTATATCTAGGTGCAGAAGTGTTTAGGTTTTCTTTCACATATGTGTGGCCCTCTCTTTGTAGACTGACAGTAATTTATCTCAGTACTGATATTATGAATTGCCCTGATTTACTGTTTCATTGGTGGCCATTAGATTGCATGCCCTAAACAGAAAGCCATTCCAGGGACCTCAGGGTCATGTTCCTTTTCTGTACTCTGTACTGCTCTTCATCTTCCCCAATATTTCTCATATAGAATTCTCCCAACTTCAGTATTTAAAAAATGGGTCATTTTGAATCATAACAATCTGGAAATACAATGGTATATTTGCAATTACTCAGGCAGCTAAGAAAAGATTCTGATACTCAAAACTCCTATTTTAGATGAGCCTCTTAACTCCATAGGAGGTAACCTTCTGCCATTTGACTAAAATTTATACTATTATTCAGTCTCACAATACCAAGATTATCATATGGCCTTTAACAAAGAAGAATTCTACCTTAAGTTCACATTTTCCATTTGTGTCTCCAGGTTTTGTCTTAAAAACATTTTCATAATTTTATACAAAACATTTGTATGTTCATGTACCTCTACTCATGTGTACTTTCTGGGCCTGTTGAGGGTAAAGGAGCATAACATGTTTGTTTCTATCTCCCTTTCTTTGGTTAAGTAAAATATTAACCATGAGACATGGGCATTTGCAATGAAACTCGTGTGAAATAAAAGTAATAAAATGTGCAAATTCTGAATTGTTGAAGGGATCCTGAAGAAATATATCTATCATTTTGACCTAGATTTGATATTGTCCCTTTCTTAAGCTTTCCTTGACCCTACAGCTTGTTTGTGTCTATGTTTTAATATATTTATAAACCACCTTCTACATGTCAAGGATTGTGCTAATAAATGAAGATTAATTACTACTTTAAAATTTTGGCATATGTTTATTAAATATCTCCAGATGTACAGATTTGACATTTTGAATTCTTTATTATTTTAAGTTGTATGTACACTTCTGCATGTTTTAAGGCATATTGCATGTACATACTGAGCATCAATAATACAATAATCTAAAATCTGAAATGCTCCAAAATCTAAATTCAGCACCAACATGAAGTTAAAAGCAGAAAATTCCATACATAAGTACTTAGTACAAACTTTGCTTCATGTACAAAATTATTTAAAGTATTGTATAAAATTATCTCAGCTTATGTGTGTAAAGTATATATGAAACATAAGCAAATTTTGTTTTTAGACTTTGGTCTCATCCCCAAGATATCTTATTATGTCTCTGCAAATATTCTAAAATCCAAAAAAACAAAAAATCTGAAATCTGAAACAATTCTGGTCCCAAGAGTTTTGGATAAAGGTTACCTCACTTATCATTGTCATTTTATTTGTTGTTATCCAAAAACTTAGTGACTTAAAAGAATAATTTATAATTACCTTTTGTAATCCTGTGTGTTGACTGGCCTAAGCTGGGCAATTCTTTCTTGCAGTCTCTAGTGCTGCTGCAGTCATGTTGATGGGTTGACTTGACTGAATGACCAAGATGGCTCATGTAGATGGCTTTCAGTTGATATTGACTATTGGTTGGCATTCATCAGGGACTGTTGACTCTCCAGGACTCAGACATGCTTCTCACAGCATGCTGGCTGGGTTCCTAGAGGCAACATCATGGGAGTGTTCCAAGACAGCAGAAGTGGAAGAGAACAGTCTATTAAAACCTGAGCCTGGAAAATGTTTCAGAATCAGGGCAACATGTTCTGTTTGTCAGTGCATCCATAGGCAAAGCCCACCCTGATTCAATGGGAAGGTATACAAATGCCATCTATCAAAGGGAGGGCTGTCAAAAAAATTTGTGGCCATTATTATTTCACTATATACATGGATGCTTGTGTGCATTCATAATTACCTAATAAGTTAAAATTTCAAAGATAGAAAGTAACAGTAGAACATTCCTTTTCTTTCTTTCTTTCTTTCTTTCTTTCTTTCTTTCTTTCTTTCTTTCTTTCTTTTTTCTTTTTTTTAAGACAGGGGTCTTTTTCTGTCACCCAGACTGGGGTGCAGTGGTGTGATCTTGGCTCACCGCAACCTTGGTCCCAGGCTCTAATGATCCTCCCAAGTAGCTGGGGCCACAGGGGTGTACCACCACACCCAGGATTTTTTAGGTATTTTTAGTAGAGACAAGGTATCTCCATGTTGCCCAGTTTCTACCCTGTCTCACGTTGAGTTTGAACTCTTGAATTCAAGAGTTCACCTGACTTAGCCTCCCAAAATGCTGAGATTAGCAGCATTAGCCACCACACCCAGCCAGAATATTTCTTTTTTCCCACCCTAAATCTCACTCTTTTATTCAAATATTATTATTAGTTGGTCATTATTTATGTGAATCTTATTTTGCTAACTAAGTATATTTCAGTTTTATTTATTTTTATATTAATAGAACCACATGTGTACTTTTCTGAAAATTACTATTTTTGTTTCGCAATATGTAACATAGCAAATGTATATAATAGCAAACAGGTAATGTGAACCCCAAAGTATCTGAGACAGGTCTCAGTCAATTTGGAAAGTTTATTTTTCCAAGGTTAAGGACACACCTGTGACACAGCCTCAGGCAGTCCTGACAACATGTATCCAAGGTGGTCAGGGTAGAACTTACTTTTATACATTTTAGGGAGACATAATACATCAATCAAAACATGTAAGATGTACATTGGTTCTATCTGAAAAGGCAGAACCACTTGAAGCAGAAGCTTCCAGGTCATAGGTGGATTTAAAGATTTTCTGACTGGCAATTGGTTGAAAGAGTCAAGTTATTATATAAAGACCTGAAAGCAATAGAAATGAATGTCGGGCTTATGATAAGAGTATATAGAGACCAAAGTTTTATAGGGCAGATGAAACCTTCAGATAGCAAGCTTTAGAGAAAATAGACTGTAAATATTTTTTTTTTTTATCATACTTAAGGTCTGTGTTGATGTTTTTATTATTTAGGCAAGACAAATAGTTCAGGAAATAATTGCTATTGAAAAGACAGTTTGTTAAACTCAGAGATTCTAAGAGAAGGGGCCCTGCCAGAAACACTAGCTTTGAGAAATGAAGGTTTAAGTTAGCATGGCCATTTTTTATATTCCTAGGCTGAAACCAGGCCAGACAGGTAGGTCTGCACTGACAGGAGTCAGAGAACGAAGCCCTGGGTCTGGTACCAGCCGCCCAGGATTAGAGCATGCAGCCCAGGAGTTCTGGGCTGATCCTTGCCACTCTGAAAATTTTTAGCAATGAAGCCAATCACTGAATAGACCTTATACCACAGACAAACCTCCAAGGATATTGAAGAATATAAAAGCAAAAACCCTATCCAAAGGACAGCAGCTTCAAAGATTAAAGGAACATCAGCTCACACAGGTGAGAAAGAACAAGTGCAAGAACTCTTACAAATCAAAAGTGTCTTCTTACTCAACCCAGAGTGTCTTCTTACCTCCAAATGACCACACTAGTTCCCTAGCAATGGGTCTTAACCAGGCTGAAATGGCAGATATACAATTGAGATTCTGGTTAAGAACGAAGATCTTCGAGATTCAGGAGAAGGTCAAAACCCAGTTGAAGGAATCTAAGGAATCCACTGAAACAATATAAGAGCTGAAAGATGAAACAGACATTTTAAGAAGAATCAAACTGATCAGATAGAGCTGAAAAACTTGCTTCAAGAACTTAAGAATATACTCATAAGTATTAACAGCAGAGTCAACCAAGCTGAGGAAAGAATATCAAAGCTGGAAGACCGATTCTTCAAGTCAACTCAATCTGACAAAAATAAAGAAAAAAGAAAAGAATGAACAAAACCTTTGAGAAATATGGGATTATGTAAAGAAACCAATCCTAGTACTCATTAGCATCGCTGAAACAGAGGGAAAGAGAACAAGCAACTGGGAAAACATATTTGAGAGCATTGTCCATGAAAATTTCCCCAACCTTACTAGAGATATTGACATTAACATTCTGGAAATGCAGAGAATCCCTCTGAGTTACTACACAAGAAGACCATTCCTAAGACACATAGTTATCGGATTCTCCAAGGTCGATGTGAAAGAAATAATATTAAAGGCAGCTAGAGAGAAGGGGCAGGTCACCTAGAAAGGGAACCCTGTAAGGCTAACAGCAGACCTTTCAGCAGAAACCCTACAAGCCAAAAGATATTGGGGGCCTATATTCAGCATTGCTAAAGAAAAGAAATGTCAACCAAGAATTTCATATCCAGACAAACTAAGCTTTATAAGCAAAAGAGAGAAAAGATCGTTTCCAGATAAGTAAATGCCAAGGAAATTTGTTACCACTAGACCTGCCTTACAATAGGTCCCTAAAGGGATGCTAAACATGGGAAGCAAAATCACTGTCACTGACCACCACAAAACATAACTATTGACACTATAAAAAAAAAAAAAAACTACACAATCAAGTCTAATAATGACCAGTTAACATGATGACAGGATCAAATATGCATATATCAATATTAACCTTGAATGTAAATTAGCTAAATGCCCCACTTAAAAGGCACAGAGTGGTAAGCTGAATAAAGAAGAAAGACCCAACTGTATATTGTCTTCAAGAGACCCATATAGCACACAATGCTCAAAGTAAAAAGATGGAGAAAAATCTACCCAGCAAATGAAAAACAAAGAAGAACAGGGGTTGCTATTCAAATTTCAGACAAAACAGACTTTAAACCAACAATGACCAAAAAAGACAAAGGCCCTACATAATGATAAAGGGTTTGAGTCACAAGAAGACCTAACTATCCTAAATATATATGCACCCAACACTGGAGCACCCAGATTCACTAAAACAAGCTCTTAGAGATGTACTAAGAGAATTAGATAAGCATACAATGATAGTGGAAAACTTTAACACCCCACTGACAGTATTAGAGAGATCATTGAGTCAGAAAACTTACAAAGATATTCAGGAAATAAACTCTGACGCTTGAGCAAATGAACCTAACATATCTACAGAACTCTCCACCCAACAGCAACATAATATACATTTTTCTTATCAGCATTTAACACATATTCTAAAATTGATCACACAAGCAGCCATAAAACAATTCTCAGTGAATTTTAAAAAACCGTGAAATTATGTCAACCACACTCTTGGACCACGGTGCAATAAAAATAAAAATCAGTACTAAGAAGATCTCTCAAAATCATGTAATTACATGGAAATTTAAAAAATCTTCTTCTGAATGACTTTTAGGTAAACAATAAAATTAAGACAGAAATAAAGAAATTATTTTAAACTAATGAAAACAAAGATAAAACATACCAGAATCCCTGAGACTTAGCTAAAGCAGTGTTAAGAGGAAAGCTTATAGTGCTAAACACCCACATCAAAAAGTTAGAAAGATCTCAAATTAACAACCTCACATCACACCTAGAGGGACTAGGAAAGCAAGAGTAAACCAACATGAAAGCTAGCAGAAGAAAAGAAAACCAAAATCTGAGCTGAATTGAGTGAAATTTAGATACATAAAAAACATAAACCAAAACATGATTATTGGAAATAATAAATAAGACATGATGACAGGATCATGCAAGCCAGACAGATAAAGAAAAAAGCAGAGAAGACCCAAGTAAACACAATCAGAAATGACAATGAGGATATCAACCCCACAGAAATACAACAAAACAAAACAAAACAAAAAAACCTGAGACTATTATGAACACCTCTATGAACACAAACTAGAAAACTTAGAAGAAATGGATAAATTCCTAGAAGTATACAGCCTCCCAAAATAGAACCAGGAAGAAATTGAAACCCTGAACCAACCAATAACGAGTTTTGAAATTGAATCATTAATAAAAAGCCTACTGACTAGAAAAGCCCTGGAAGAGATGGATGTACGGCTAAATTCTACCAGACATATAAAGAAGAGCTTTCTAGCAATATGGATGAAGCTGGAAGTCATTATCCTAAATCAATTAACAGAGGAAGTGAAAACCAAATACTACATTCTTCACTTAAAAGTGGGAGGTAAACATTGAGTACACATAGGCATAAAGAAGAAAACAATAGACAGTGGGGCCTACTTAAGGGTGGAGGGTGGGAGGAGGGTGAGGATTAAAAAATGACCTATTGGGTACTATGCTTATTACCTGAATGACAAAATTATCTGTACACGCATCCCCTACAACATGCAATTTACCCATATAACAAACCTGCATGTGTACCCTGAACCTAAAATAAAATCTGGAAAGAAAAAAAAAAAAAATCAAAACTAACACACAAAAAACAAAAGCAAAGAAGATGTGGCACAGCTAATTTGTATGAATTAAATAAGCCATCATGTTCATTATACTGGCAGTAGTAAAGGCCAGGCTACTCTTTCAAAGTTTTTACTATTTAGGCAAGACCAATAGGTCAGGAAATAATTGCTATTGAAAAGACAGTTTGTTATACTCAGAAATTCCAAAAGAAGGGAGCAGGCCAGAAACACTAGCCTTTAGAAGTGAAGATTTAAGTTAGCACGGCCATTGTTTATATTCCTAGGCTGAAACCAGGCCAGACAGGTAGGTGCATTGAATGAATGCCAAGAGATGAAAAGAGAGCGATAAGTTCCATTTGCAGGTTGAACTAGCTGCAAGAGGAGGGCATTTGCTGAGAAACTTCCTCTATTGGATATTGCCCTACTGGGCCTGATATTTTCAACTGTGTGATTGAACATATTGAGTCTACTTTTCTGTTGAAAATCTGAAGACTGGCTATGCCCTCTTCATGGGATGTGGAACCATAAGAACATAATCTTGTCAGTGAGTCCTACAGAGTAAAGGCTGAAAAATAAAACATGGGAAACTGTCTGGTGAGGGCAGGCCAGATATTTACAACTTTATAATTGAGGACTGTGAGGTAAAACAGTCAGTCACTTCAATAGTCTTACAAGCCAAAATAGTCTCATAATACACAATGGAAATATATTGCTGCCATGAGGAGTTAGAGGTTGACTGAATACAAGGGCTAACATCCATGCTCACAATTAACGGTAGGATCTTGCAAGAACATGACCAGGCCCACTTCACCAAAACTGCTCTCAGCTTTATGATATGAGAGAAATATTGAATGTAGAAATATGTAATTTGTTTCCTTATATGGTGAAAAAATAGATCCTGGAGTGCTGACGTGATCTTGTTCATAGTTACTTGCAAGAAACCCAATGAACCATTAATTTAGAATTCCTTTTAACTGGCACATCCCTCACTCCATGCAGGTTGCTAAGAATACAGAACTTCAAGAGCATCCCACTGTGGAACTAGGGAGGAAGTGGGAAGAGATCATCTGTCTTAAGTTTAGGCTTTGCAGATAAAGAACCTGAGTTCTTACTCATCATGGAAGATTTCTCATCATTTACTCATGGGAGATTGCCTTCAGTAGACGAAGAGTAGAAAAGTGAGACAGGGCAAGGTAAAAATATTAAGTAAGAATGTACCTTTATCCTGATCCCCAAGGGAACCTCCAAAGGTAAATTATACCACAGAGTTAGTCCAGCTTTGAGGCTAGTGAGGGGAAGGGAGTGAAGGAGGTGGGGCAGTCTTTTTTAAAAAAATCTCATATTAGTTGAATTACTAATAAGGAGATGCTGGAGCCCAATTTATATTCCAAGGCATCTCCCTTTGGCACAAGTCAATTCTCTAGGGAAGGGGACAGTCATCAGAAATTAGCAAACCATATTTACAGCTGGATATGGTACATTAGCCAGGCAAAGGGCACCCGAGTGTACGTTCACAGCATGCATAAACTCTCTCTTCAGTTGTTTTAGTAATATGATGCATATATTTTACTATGGGTTTTGCAGGATCAGTTTTAAATCAATCCTGTTCATTATCTGTAATATTTGACCCAAACTAGCCTAGTTCTACCTTAATTCACCCAAATATATTAATTTGCCTGCCAATAACCTATGTAGATTTTATACAGAGTTTGAGTCCATGTGCCTTTGAGTAAATGGAAAATCCCACCTACCAATTATATTGGGAACTATCTCATGAAACTTGTATGCTTTCATAATTCGTTTTTTCCAATTCTTTATTTTTTCCGTTTAATGTAGTTAAGATCTGTCTTCTTTGTGTCTCTAAACATTCTTATACTTCTTTTCTTTATAAAAAAGATAATTATGTTTATTAATACTTCTCAAAATCACTATCCAGATAGACTAAGACAAGTTTTTCACCATGAAACTAATAATAATTGATCATTTTTGCCTCTCATTAACATATAGAAGATATAAAGATAAGGATTAAATAATAGAACACAGCTGAGAAAAAAAAATCCTGAAAGTGAATGATAAATACAAACATTTGAGCTAGGCTTACTTATATAAAGAATTAGGCTTGAAAAATAGTTCAATTTCAGAAAAAGGAACTAAATAATAAAAATGTCTAAAATTTGTGAATCTATAGTTAAAAGTAACAATTTAATCAACCTTTTTGAAAGTGCTATAAAATAAGAACATGAATGTCTTGAGGAAAATCATAGCTAACTTTTTACAATTTAAGTAAAGGAAATGAGCTTGTTTTTAAAATGTAGAAATCTAAGAATTCATATATTTATAGTTGGTGCTTAGAGACTTTTGATTATTACTGCATAGCCCAATTAGGAACTTAACGTTCTAGTAATCATATCATATCACTAAGGAAAATAAAATGTTTCAGTAAGACATTCTTCTCTGTGAATTGCTTTTGTTTCTAATTTAATAGTTTATATGGATTTTCTCATTTATGAAACAAAATAAAAACAACTCATTTTCTATCCATTAGGTGTACTTCTCATAGATATGGAGTAAATGGTATCTTTAAATATCACTGTACATTATAAGCAATTTGATGCATATACAGTGATCATGCAGTTCTCTTTAAATTAATTAGGAAAGTGCTTAATGATATAATACTTTTGACTGATATCTTTCTCAGTTGTGTGAACTGACACAGAGGATTTTAACATTACGTTAAACCGTAGGTTCCGCAGTGGTTTATTCTTGCTCTGGTCTTTATACATATACAATAAAGGTTTTACCTTAACCTATATATATATATAATATATATATAATCTCTTAAGAGACTGCAGACCATCAATTTTAGGCAGACCAGTTTATTCAGGATTGAGTAAAATTACATCCACAAGAAGCATTCGATTTTTCAGGGGAAAGTGATAAGGACTTGCTGTAACACAATGCTTCTCAGCCTTGGCTACGTCTTGGAAAATCACAGTAAAATTTTAAAATGTAGGACTTTCTGGGTCTCATCCTGAAGGATCCTGGTTTAATTGGCTGATGTGTGGCCTGATCATTAAACTTTTTTAAAACTCCTCGAGTATTTCTCATGTATACCTAATGGTACAAACCACTGGAAAAGCTCATCTATAAATGTCTAGGCTATTTTAAGGACTCAGTTTTCCAGCAGGCAGGTAATGTGTTTGAGTTAATGTACCAAACAGAAGCATGCACCTCAGGAAGCTCCACTGTGAAGACCAGCCTCTTCAGACTTCACCTCTGGAAAATGCTCTTTAGAGTGATGCACTTGTGGCATTTGCTTCATAAACAATGACATTTAGAAACAATGTTGACAATATATTGTTTTGTATATTTAAAATTTTAATATTAATTAAATCACTACAATGCACTAGTCTAGAATTTGCTTTTTCACTTAACGTTGTTTCTAAATTTCATTCATGACACTATGTATTTATTTTTTGTCACTTTTAAACAGTATAATTTTATAATACAATATATTTTATTTTGTTTTTATATATATTTGGTAACTTTTTGTTTGTTATTACAAATATTGCCATGATTAACATTTATGTATGTATCTTGTAGCTCTAGGGTGTATATCAAAAAGTTTAATTCCTGGCTTGTAAGGAGTGTATAGCATCACCTTAATAGATAAGTGCCTAATTGATTTTCAAGTAGTTGTACCATTTTACATTTTATTAGCTTTATTTAAGAGTTTCAGATGCTCTACATCTTTGCCACTATTTCATCTTGTGAAAACTTGAAATCTAGCTTAGTTACTGTGTAATGATCACATTATGGTTTTAACTTGAAGGTCTTTGAAAGCTCAAAATATAAGACATGTTTCATATATTTATTGGTGATTCGTGCTTTCTATTCTCTGAAGTATCTCTTTTTCCATCTTTCTGGGAAGTTATTTGTTTTTTCTTATTTATTTATAGAGTTATTTTTCCCCATCCAAGCGTCCCCTGCTCTGTTCATAGAGTTTTAAAAATTATAGTTTCTGTATCATAATCCTTTTCAGCTTTGTGTCACACAAGTGTCTTCCCCACATCTGGCTTGTCTTTCTTGAACGTTGGTTCTAATTTTTAATGTAATGGGACTTGTAAATTTTTGTTTTACATGTTTTTACTTTTATTTAATATATGCTTTCTTCCCTCAATATCAGATACACACATTCTATTATATTATCTTTAGTAACTGTATGGCTTTCTATTTTTCCATTGTTTTCAATCTACTCACATTGATTTTTGTATGTTATGAAGTAGAGATTCAGCTTTATTTTTCATTAAGGGTAATTACTTGCTTGGACACCATTGATTATGTTTCCATATACATATTAGCTTTTGGGGGAGGATTATCTGTTCTATTGCATTAGTTTATTTTCTAGCTCTATGCTAATAACATTTAATAAATTGGGTTAATTTCTATGGCATGGTACCCATGGTAGATGTAGGGATGGAAAATATGTGATATCTTTTCTCCTCATTTTAACGGTCACAGCTGACACTCCCTTTACAAAAGAAAGATTAACAAGACAGAACGTAACACATGTATGCAATCACAGTTTTACATGACATGGGAACTTTCTTTTTGTTGTTGTTGTTGTTTTTATTTATTTATTTATTTATTTATTTTTAATTTATTTATTATTATAATACTTTAAGTTGTAGGGTACATGTGCATAACGTGCAGGTTTGTTACATATGTATACTTGTGCCATGTTGCTGTGCTGCACCCATCAACTCGTCATTTACATCAGGTATAACTCCCAGTGCAATCCCTCCCCCCGCCCCCTCCCCATGATAGGCCCCGGTGTGTGATGTTCCCCTTCCTGAGTCCAAGTGATCTCATTGTTCAGTTCCCACCTATGAGTGAGAACATGCGGTGTTTGGTTTTCTGTTCTTGTGATAGTTTGCTAAGAATGATGGTTTCCAGCTGCATCCATGTCCCTACAAAGGACACAAACTCATCTTTTTTGATGGCTGCATAGTATTCCATGGTGTATATGTGCCACATTTTCTTAATCCAATCTGTCACTGATGGACATTTGGGTTGATTCCAAGTCTTTGCTATTGTGAATAGTGCTGCAATAAACATACGTGTGCATGTGTCATTATAGCAGCATGATTTATAATCCTTTGGGTATATCCCCAGTAATGGGATGTCTGGGTCATATGGTACATCTAGTTCTAGATCCTTGAGGAATCGCCATACTGTTTTCCATAATGGTTGAACTAGTTTACAATCCCACCAACAGTGTAAAAGTGTTCCTATTTCTCCACATCCTCTCCAGCACCTGTTGTTTCCTGACTTTTTAATGATCGCCATTCTAACTGGTGTGAGATGGTATCTCATTGTGGTTTTGATTTGCATTTCTCTGATGGCCAGTGATGATGAGCATTTTTTCATGTGTCTGTTGGCTGTATGAATGTCTTCTTTTGAGAAATGTCTGTTCATATCCTTTGCCCACTTTTTGATGGGGTGGTTTGTTTTTTTCTTGTAAATTTGTTTGAGTTCTTTGTAGGTTCTGGATATTAGCCCTTTGTCAGATGAGTAGATTGCAAAAATTTTCTCCCATTCTGTAGGTTGCCTGTTCACTCTGATGGTAGTGTCTTTTGCTGTGCAGAAGCTCTTTAGTTTAATGAGATCCCATTTGTCAATTTTGGCTTTTGCTGCCGTTGCTTTTGGTGTTTTAGACATGAAGTCTTTGCCCATGCCTATGTCCTGAATGGTACTACCTAGGTTTTCCTCTAGGATTTTTATGGTATTAGGTCTAACATTTAAGTCTCAAATCCATCTTGAATTAATTTTCGTATAAGGAGTAAGGAAAGGATCCAGTTTCAGCTTTCTACTTATGGCTAGCCAATTTTCCCAGCACCATTTATTAAATAGGGAATCCTTTCCCCATTTCTTGTTTCTCTCAGGTTTGTCAAAGATCAGATGGCTGTAGATGTGTGGTATTATTTCTGAGGACTCTGTTCTGTTCCATTGGTCTATATCTCTGTTTTGGTACCAGTACCATGCTGTTTTGGTTACTGTAGCCTTGTAGTATAGTTTGAAGTCAGGTAGCGTGATGCCTCCAGCTTTGTTCTTTTGACTTAGGATTGTCTTGGAGATGCGGGCTCTTTTTTGGTTCCATATGAACTTTAAAGCAGTTTTTTCCAATTCTGTGAAGAAACTCATTGGTAGCTTGATGGGGATGGCATTGAGTCTATAAATTACCTTGGGCAGTATGGCCATTTTCACTCTATTGATTCTTCCTATCCATGAGCATGGTATGTTCTTCCATTTGTTTGTGTCCTCTTTGATTTCACTGAGCAGTGGTTTGTAGTTCTCCTTGAAGAGGTCCTTTACATCCCTTGTAAGTTGGATTCCTAGGTATTTGATTCTCTTTGAAGCAATTGTGAATGGAAGTTCATTCCTGATTTGGCTCTCTGTTTGTCTGTTACTGGTGTATAAGAATGCTTGTGATTTTTGCACATTAATTTTGTATCCTGGGACTTTGCTGAAGTTGCTTATCAGCTTAAGGAGATTTTGGGCTGAGACAATGGGGTTTTCTAAATATACAATCATGTCATCTGCAAACAGGGACAATTTGACTTCTTCTTTTCCTAACTGAATACCCTTGATTTCTTTCTCTTGCCTGATTGCCCTAGCCAGAACTTCCAACACTATGTTGAATAGGAGTGGTGAGAGAGGGCATCCCTGTCTTGTGCCAGTTTTCAAAGGGAATTTTTCCAGTTTTTGCCCATTCAGTATGATATTGGCTGTGGGTTTGTCATAAATAGCTCTTATTATTTTGAGGTACGTTCCATCAATACCGAATTTATTGAGCGTTTTTAGCATGAAGGGCTGTTGAATTTTGTCAAAAGCCTTTTCTGCATCTATTGAGATAATCATGTGGTTCTTGTCTTTGGTTCTGTTTGTATGCTGGATTATGTTTATTGATTTGCAAATGTTGAACCAGCCTTGCATCCCCGGGATGAAGCCCACTTGATCATGGTGGATAAGCTTTTTGATGTGTTGCTGAATCTGGTTTGCCAGTATTTTATTGAGGATTTTTGCATCGATGTTCATCAGGGATATTGGTCTAAAATTCTCTTTTTTTGTTGTGTCTCTGCCAGGCTTTGGTATCAGGATGATGTTGGCCTCATAAAATGAGTTAGGGAGGATTCCCTCTTTTTCTATTGATTGGAATAGTTTCAGAAGGAATGGTACCAACTCCTCCTTGTACCTCTGGTAGAATTCAGCTGTGAATCCATCTGGTCCTGGACTTTTTTTGGTTGGTAGGCTATTAATTATTGCCTCAATTTCAGAGCCTGCTATTGGTCTATTCAGGGATTCAACTTCTTCCTGGTTTAGTCTTGGAAGAGTGTAAGTGTCCAGGAAATTATCCATTTCTTCTAGATTTTCCAGTTTATTTGCGTAGAAGTGTTTATAGTATTCTCTGATGGTAGTTTGTATTTCTGTGGGGTCGGTGGTGATATCCCCTTTATCATTTTTAATTGCGTCGATTTGATTCTTCTCTCTTTTCTTCTTTATTAGTCTTGCTAGTGGTCTGTCAATTTTGTTGATCTTTTCAAAAAACCAACTCCTGGATTCATTGATTTTTTGGAGGGTTTTTTATGTCTCTATTTCCTTCAGTTCTGCTCTGGTCTTAGTTATTTCTTGCCTTCTGCTAGCTTTCGAATGTGTTTGCTCTTGCTTCTCTAGTTCTTTTAATTGTGATGTTAGAGTGTCAATTTTAGATCTTTCCTGCTTTCTCTTGTGGGCATTTAGTGCTATAAATTTCCCTCTACACACTGCTTTCAATGTGTCCCAGAGATTCTGGTATGTTGTATCTTTGTTCTCATTGGTTTCAAAGAACATCTTTATTTCTGCCTTCATTTCGTTATGTTCCCAGTAGTCATTCAGGAGCAGGTTGTTCAGTTTCCATATAGTTGAGCGGTTTTGAGTGAGTTTCTTAGTCCTGAGTTCTAGTTTGATTGCACTATGGTCTGAGAGACAGTTTGTTATAATTTCTGTTCTTGTACATTTGCTGAGGAGTGTTTCACTTCCAATTACGTGGTCAATTTTGGAGTAAGTACGATGTGGTGCTGAGAAGAATGTATATTCTGTTGATTTGGGGTGGAGAGTTCTATAGATGTCTATTAGGTCTGCTTGCTGCAGAGCTGAGTTCAATTCCTGGATATCCTTGTTAACTTTCTGTCTCGTTGATCTGTCTAATGTTGACAGTGGAGTGTTGAGGTCTCCCATTATTATTGTATGGGAGTCTAAGTCTCTTTGTAAGTCTCTAAGGACTTGCTTTATGAATCTGGGTGCTCCTGTATTGGGTGCATATATATTCAGGATAGTTAGCTCTTCCTGTTGAATTGATCCCTTTACCATTATGTAATGGCCTTCTTTGTCTCTTTTGATCTTTGATGGTTTAAAGTCTGTTTTATCAGAGACTAGTATTGCAACCCCCGCTTTTTTTTGTTCTCCATTTGCTTGGTAAATCTTCCTCCATCCCTTTATTTTGAGCCTATGTATGTCTCTGCGTGTGAGATGGGTCTCCTGAATACAGCAGACTGATGGGTCTTGACTCTTTATCCAGTTTGCCAGTCTGTGTCTTTTAATTGGACCATTTAGTCCATTTACATTTAAGGTTAAGATTGTTATGTGTGAACTTGATCCTGCCATTATGATATTAACTGGTTATTTTGCTCATCAGTTGATGCAGTTTCTTCCTAGCATCGATGGTCTTTACATTTTGGCATGTTTTTGCAATGGCTGGTACTGGTTGTTCCTTTCCATGTTTAGTGCTTCCTTCAGGGTCTCTTGTAAGGCAGGCCTAGTGGTGACAAAATCTCTAAGCATTTGCTTATCTGTAAAGGATTTTATTTCTCCTTCACTTATGAAACTTAGTTTGGCTGGATATGAAATTCTGGGCTTAAAATTCTTTTCTTTAAGAATGTTGAATATTGGCCCCCACTCTCTTCTGGCTTGGAGAGTTTCTGCAGAGAGATCTGCTGTTAGTCTGATGGGCTTCCCTTTGTGGGTAACCCGACCTTTCTCTCTGGCTGCCCTTAAGATTTTTTCCTTCATTTCAACTTTGGTGAATCTGGCAATTATGTGTCTTGGAGTTGCTCTTCTCGAGGAGTATCTTTGTGGCGTTCTCTGTATTTCCTGGATTTGAATGTTGGCCTGCCCTACTAGGTTGGGGAAGTTCTCCTGGATGATATCCTGAAGAGTGTTTTCCAACTTGGTTCCATTTTCCCCCTCACTTTCAGGCACCCCAATTAGACGTAGATTTGGTCTTTTTACATAATCCCATACTTCTTGCAGGCTTTGTTCATTTCTTTTTCTTCTTTGTTCTTTTGGTTTCTCTTCTCGCTTCATTTCATTCATTTGATCCTCAATCGCTGATACTCTTTCTTCCAGTTGATCGAGTCGGTTACTGAAGCTTGTGCATTTGTCACGTATTTCTCGTGTCATGGTTTTCATCTCTTTCATTTCGTTTAGGACCTTCTCTGCATTAATTACTCTAGCCATCAATTCTTCCACTTTTGTTTTCAAGATTTTTAGTTTCTTTGCGCTGGGTACGTAATTCCTCCTTTAGCTCTGAGAAATTTGATGGACTGAAGCCTTCTTCTCTCATCTCGTCAAAATCATTCTCCGTCCAGCTTTGATCCGTTGCTGGCGATGAGCTGCGCTCCTTTGCCGGGGGAGATGCGCTCTTATTTTTTGAATTTCCAGCTTTTCTGCCCTGCTTTTTCCCCATCTTTGTGGTTTTATCTGCCTCTGGTCTTTGATGATGGTGATGTACTGATGGGGTTTTGGTGTAGGTGTCCTTCCTGTTTGATAGTTTTCCTTCTAACAGTCAGGACCCTCAGCTGTAGGTCTGTTGGAGATTGCTTCAGGTCCACTCCGGACCCTGTTTGCCTGGGTATCAGCAGCAGAGGCTGCAGAAGATAGAATATTTCTGAACAGCGAGTGTACCTGTCTGATTCTTGCTTTGGAAGCTTCCTCTCAGGGGTATAGTCCACCCTGTGAGGTGTGGGGTGTCAGACTGCCCCTAGTGGGGGATGTCTCCCAGTTAGGCTACTCAGGGGTCAGGGACCCACTTGAGCAGGCAGTCTGTTCCTTCTCAGATCTCAACCTCCGTGTTGGGAGATCCACTGTTCTCTTCAAAGCTGTCAGACAGAATCGTTTGCGTCTGCAGAGGTTTCTGCTGCTTTTTTTTTTTTTTTTTGGTTGTTGTTGTTTATCTGTGCCCTGTCCCCAGAGGTGGAGTCTACAGAGACAGGCAGGTTTCCTTGAGCTGCTGTGAGCTCCACCCAGTTGGAGCTTCCCAGCAGCTTTGTTTACCTACTTAAGCCTCAGCAATGGCGGGCGCCCCTCTCCCAGCTTCGCTGCTGCCTTGCCGGTAGATCACAGACTGCTGTGCTAGCAATGAGGGAGGCTCAGTGGGTGTGGGACCCTCCCAGCCAGGTGTGGGATATGATCTCCTGGTGTGCCTCTTTGCTTAAAGCGCAGTATTGGGATGGGAGTTACCCGATTTTCCAGGTGTTGTGTGTCTCAGTTCCCCTGGCTAGAAAAAGGGATTCCCTTCCCTCTTGCGCTTCCCAGGTGAGGCAATGCCTCGCCCTGCTTCAGCTCTCCCTGGTCGGGCTGCAGCAGCTGAGCAGCACCGATCGTCCGGCACTCGACATGGGAACTTTCAAAATGAAGACCCAAAGACCGGGGAAAACTTTTTATGCTTAGGTTCAATGCAAATTTCATTCTGTTTTATGGCTGAATAGTATTCCAGCCATAAAACACACACACACGCACACACGCACACACATGCACATGCACACACATGCACACACACGAGGGCCATATTTTTAATCTATTTTTCTGTATAAGGATATTTAGGTTGATTCCATTGATTCCATACCTTTGCTATTTGGAATACTGCTACAATAAATATGAGAGTGCAGATATCTCTGCAAAATACTGTTTCATTTCCTTTGTATACATACCCAATAATGGATTGCCAGGTAAAATGGTAGTTTTTTTTTTTTTTTTTTTTTTTTTTTTTAACTTTCTGAGGAACCTCCATACTATTTTCATAATGACTATGTTAATTTACATTCTCATCAATAGTGCATGAGTTATCCTTTCTCCACAGTTTTACCAGCATTTTTTTTTCTTTTGATAATAGCTGTTTTAATTTTCATGAAGTGTTATCTAATTGAAGCTTTGATTTGCATTTCCTTAATAATTAGTAATATTATGCATTTTAAAAAATATATCAGTTGGCCATTTGTATGCCTTTTATTGAGACATGTCTATTCAGGTCTTTTGCCTACTTTTTAATCAAATTATTCAATTTTTCTACTATTGAGATTTTTAATATATTTTGTATATTAGCCCTTTGTCAGATGCATACTTTGCAAATATTATCTCCCATTTTGTAGGTTGTCTCTTTATTCTGTTGATTGTTTCCTTTGCTTTGAAGAAGGTTTTTAGTTTGAGATCATCTCATTTGCCTATTTTGCTTTTGTTGCCTGTGCTTTTGAGGTCTCATTTAAAAAATTTTTTGACTAGTCTAATTTCATGAGGCATTTCTTCTATGTTTTCTTCTGGTAGTTTCATAGTTCAAGGTCTTACATTTAAGTCTTTAATTCATTTAGAGTTGATTTTTGTAAATGGTGAAATGTAGGGCTCTAGTTTCATTCTTCTGTATGTGAATACCCAGTTTTCATAGCACCATTTATCAAAGAGACTGTTCCTTCTCCAAGTGTGTGTTCTTAGGGTCTTTGTCAAAAATCAATTGTCTGTAAATGCATGGATTTATTTCTGGGTACTCTATTTTGTTCCATTGGTCTTTGTGTCTGTTTTATGCCAGTACCATGCTCTTTTGATTACTATAGCTTTGTAGTATATTTTGCAATCAGGTAGTCAGCCTTCAGTTTGTTATTTTTGCTCAAGATTGCTTTGGCTATTCAGAGTCTTTTGCTTTTTCATATAAATTCTAAGTTTTTGTAATATATCTATGAAGAATGTCATTGGGTGTCATGGGTATTTTTTTTTTTTTTTTTTTTTTTTTGAGACGGAGTCTTGCTCTGTAGCCCAGGCTGGAGTGCAGTGGCCGGATCTCAGCTCACTGCAAGCTCCGCCTCCCAGGTTCACGCCATTCTCCAGCCTCAGCCTCCTGAGTAGCTGGGACTACAGGCACTGCCACCTCGCCCGGCTATTTTTTGTATTTCTTAGTAGAGACGGGGTTTCACCGTGTTAGCCAGGATGGTCTCGATCTCCTGACCTCGTGATCCGCCCATCTCGGCCTCCCAAAGTGCTGGGATTACAGGCTTGAGCCACCACGCCCGGCCGTCATGGGTATTTTTTATAGAGATTGTATTAAATCTATAAATTGCTTTGAGTAAATATGCACATTTTAACAATATTAATTCTTTCAATACCTAAACATAAGATATCTTTCCATTTATTTGTGTTCTCTTTAATTTCTTTCATCAATGTTTTATGATTAATGTAAATTTAATTTCATAAATAATGTAATTATAGAGCTCTTTTACTTCTTTGGTTAAATTTGTTCCTACTTATTTTTTTTTTGTAGCTCTTGTAAGTAGAATTGCTTATTTTAATTCATTTTACAGATACTTTGCTTCTGCCATGTAGAAATGTTACTGATTTTTGGATATTGATTTAATATCCTGCAACTTTACTAAATTTACCTGTCAATTCTAACAGTTTTCAATGGAGCATTTAAGCATACATATATATATATAAATATATAATTATAAGTTATATATAATTATGAATTATATATATTTATATATAATAAATAAATATATGCATAATATTTATCTGCAAACAGGTACAATTTGACTTTTTCTTGTCCAATTTGGATGCCCTTTATTTCTTCTTCTTGCCTAAAAGCTCTGGCTAGAGCTTCTAGTATCATGTTGAATAAAAGTGGTTAAAGTGGGCATTTTTGTCTTTTTTTACATCTCAGAGGAAAAGCTTTACCCTTGTTGGTAAAAGATGTGAGTTTGCCATATATGGCCTTTATCATGCTGAGATATGTTCCTTTTGTAACCAATTTGTTAAGAGTTATCATTAAGGGATATTAAACTTTGTCAAATTCTTTTTCAGCGTATATTGGAATGATCATATGGTTTTTGACCTTGATTTTGTTCATGTGATATATCATGTTTATTTTTATTTATTTATTTAGTTTTTTGAAATGGAGTCTCACTCTGTTGCCCAGGCTGGAGTGCCGTGGTACAATCGCGGCTCACTACAAGCTCCGCCTTACAGGTTCATGCCATTCTCCTGCCTCAGCCTTTGGAGTAACTGGGACTACAAGTGCCCACCACCACGCCTGGTTAATTTTTTTTTTTCTTTTTGTATTTTTAGTAGTGACAGGGTTTCACTATGTTAGCCAGGATGGTCTCCATCAGACCTCGTGATCCGCCCACCTCAGCCTTCCAAAGTGCTGGGATTACAGGCATGAGCAACCATGCCCAGTCAATATATCACATTTATTGATTTGTGGATGTTGAACCATCATTCCTTCCCTGGGATGAATTCCACTTAATCATGGTAATTCATCTTTTAAAGTGTTGTCAAAATGAGTTGGCTAGTATTTTGTTGAGAATTTTGCTTTTATGTTTATCAGGGATATTGGTCTATAGTCATCTTTTTGTGGCATCCTTGTCTGATTTTGATATCAAGGTAATACTGGCATCACAGAATGTGTTGGGAAACATTCCCTCCCCTTTGCTTTTTTGCAATAGTTTGAGTAGAATTGGTATTAGTTCTTTAAATGCTTGGTAGTGCTTTGTAGAATTCAGTAGTGAAGCCATTAGGTCCTAGGCTTATCTTTGGTGGGAAACTTTTATTACTGCTTTGATCTTGTTACTGATAATTGTCTGCTCAGGTTTTCCATTTCTTCATGATTTAGTCTTAGTAAGTTGTGTATGTACAGGAATGTATACATTTCTTCCAGGTTTTCCAATTTGTTGACATATGGTTTTTCATAATATTCTCTTATGATCCATTGTATTTCTGTGCTGTCAGAGTAATGTCTCCATTTTCATGTCTAATTTTATTTATTTGAGTTTTCTTTCTTTCCTTAGTCTTGCTAAATGTTTGTTGATTTTGCTTATCTTTTTAAATAACTAGCTCTTTGTTTTGTTGATCTTTTATATTGTTTTCTTAGTCTGTAGTTTGATTACTTCCATTTTTATGTTTATTACTTTTTTCTGCTTATTTGGAGTTTGGTTTGTTCTTATTTTTCATGTTCATTGAGGTATACTGCTAGGTTGTTTATTTGAGATCTTTCTACTTTTTTTGACGACGGTTTTTATTGCTCTAAACTTCCCTCTTAAAACTGCTTTTGCTATATCCTATAGGTTTCGGTATATTGTGGTTTTTCGTTTTCATTTATCTCAAGACATTTTAAATTTTCCTCTTTAATTTCTTTATTGACTCATTGATTGTTCATGAGCATGTTAATTTCCATGCATTTCTGTAATTCTAGAATTCTTCCTATTATTTATTTCTAGTTTTATTTTATTATGGTCAGAAAAGATATTTGATATGATCTTAATTTTTTTTAATTTAAGACTTGTTTATGGCTTAACAAGTTGTCTAATTTGGAAAAGGTTTCATGTGCTGTTGAGAAGAATCTGTATTCTGCAGCTATAGGGTAAAATGCTTTGTAAATATTTGCTACGTCCTTTTCATCTAGAGTGTAGTTTAACTCCAATGTATATTAATTTTCTCACTGAACACATGTTCTTTGCTGAAGTGTGTTGTTGAAGTCTCCTACTATGATTATATTGCAGTTGATTTCTTCCTTTAGAAATGTTAATATTTGCTTTATATATTTAATTGGTCCAGTGTTGGGTATATACATATATATTTACAATTGTTACATCCTCTTCCTTTCCTGAACACTTTTTTCATTGTATAATGGCCTTTTTATTCTATTTTTAAAAAATAATTTTGATTTAAAGTTTATTTTGTTTAGTGTAAGTATAACTACTCCTGCTTTTTTGTGTTTGTTGGTTTACATTTGCATGGAATATATTTTCCATCCTTTAGCTTTCAGTCTATGCCTGTCTTTATAGGTGAAGCAACTTTCTTATAGGCAGCATACAATCGAGTCTTGTTTTTTAATTTATTCAACCACTCTGTCTTTTATTTGGATAATTTAGTCCATTTACATTTAAGGTTATTATTGATAGGCAAAGACTTACTATTGCCATTTCATTACTTGTTTACTGGTTGTTTCAAAACTCCTCTGATTCTTTCTTTTCTACTGTTTTCATTTGTGGTTAAATGATTTTTTTTCCCTAATAATATGTTCTGTTTCTTTGCTTTTTAAGCTGTGGTGATTTCAGGGGATTGATGTATGTATTATAGATTTTTACTTTGTGGTCACTATGAAGTTTACAAAATGTTTTATAGTTATAATAAGTTATTAAACTGATGACAACCTAGCTTTGATTGTAAAGAAAACAAACCAACAAAAAAAAACTTAAAAAAATAAATAAAATTTCTACACTTAGAAACCCTATTCCTATCCCATTCCACATTTTGACTTTTTGATGTCTCGGTTTACATCTTTTTATATTACCTGTCTCTTAATAAATTATTGTCATTATTACTGCTTTCAATAGTTTTGTCTTTTACTCTTCATACTAAAATATAAGTGGTTTACACTCCACAATTGTAGCAGGCGAGTATGTTTCTAGCAGCTGTGATTGTAACAATTTTGCTTGTTTCTTCATTTTTTAATTACTCTTGTCATAGGTTTTTTAATGACAGTAATGTTTTTAAAAGGCAAATTTATTTTTCTTTATCAATTTTACTCTTGGTTTCTATGTCATGTCTTTTTGCCCTATGAAAAATTATTCTTTCTTTATATTATTTTGATATATTCTGATTTTTCTTCCTTCTTGTATTAGACAGCTCACTACTATTTAGCTCATATACATTTCTATATTCTAAAATTAGCATATAACATATATTTAAATTTAAAGTATTTTTTCTCAAAATATCTCATAAACTAATCCTAGAATTATTTCTTTACGATTTACATCTACAATTTGTTTATTCTCAGTAGGATTTCTTTTTGATCCAGGATTTACTTAGATTTGCATTCTTAAAATTTGATCTGAATGGAAAATTCTGGTTATCTTTTAAAACTTTTAAAATTAATTTAGAGCTAGTTGTTCTATGATAATCTTTTTCAATTTATAGAAACTTGTGTAAATTTTCATAAATGATGTGTGCTTAAAATAATTTTTAAGGAGTATATTCTTCATATGCCTGTCATGTTAAACTTATTAATTTTATAGTACTTTCTGGCTTTGGTTAATGAACCTATCCAAACAAAGTATGTTGAAATTATAACATTGTGTTAAATTTTAGATTTCTCTTTTAATTCTATCAGTTGGTTTTTACTTTACAAAAGGCTCCATTGTTTTGTGTGTAAAAGTTTATAATTAGCTTTTCTTATTGAAAAAAATCAAATCATTTATCAATGTATGACTCCTTTTATTTTTAATATTGTTCTTTTACTTAAAGTTTAGCTTTCTATACTAATGAAACAGTAAATTCCTTCTTTTGGATAGAATTTATGTGATATATGTTTTTTTCTTTTTATTGTGGCATGACAACTTCTGTTTGTAGCACTGGGGTTTTAGCATATTTCTATTTTTGATGATAACTGATACATTTGGATTTATTCTACCATCTTCCTTTGGGTTTTATGCAAGATTTTCTAAATCCCCTGGTGTATGGTTCTAGGCTTTGTCTTTTGTTCTCCATATCCTTACTTGTCATATAAATGCAAAGCTTAGCCCTTACTTACCCAGGCTACCTGAAATTGCTGATATAAGAAGAAGTCATGAAACGTCAGCAGACGAGTAGCGTATTTCATCTTACCCTAGATTTACTTGTCAAAGTCTCAGTTCCTAGCAAGCCGAATGCTGCTATTAAACGATCCAGGTTAGAATGTGTAACTGGCTTAGGATGCTGAGAACTTGGGCATGTTTATAAAATGATTGGCTATGTACTCTGCTGAGAATAATTATTTGTGCTGAAATTTTCTTAGTAGCTTTGGAAAGTGGAAACGCTGCTAGGTGGCCCTTCCCGTACTCAGTTCTCTGCCATCCGTGGGCATGCTGCTGCTACTTGGCCCAGTTTTATAGCTATTCTGCTACATGCTGCCACCTCTGTGCTTTCCTCTTCTCTTCTGTGCCAATTATCACAGCTGCTGCTGTTTGCTGCCTGCTTTCCCAGATGTTTTTTTATATTTAGGATGGCAACAGGAGTAGGAAAAAGCTGTGGTGATTTCAGGGGATTGATAAATGAACAACAGAGAGCTAGACTTGGAGTGTTTTACACATATTTTCACCATTTTCCAGTGGCCCTTGGGGGGATTTCTAGTTCCCCATCATCCACGGAATCTTACTTCATGACTTGGCCCCTTTTCTTTCACTCAGTAAACATTGTTTTAAATTCAAAAACTTTGTTGTAGCAAAAGCTGATATTACCATTTCTCATGCTCTTTTTCTAAACACTGAGGTGCAATTTATTAAAATAGACAAGTAAGTACACACCTGTATAGATTTTATATATATGCATACCTTTGTAATTACCACTCCGATCCAGATATACTGATTTTACTTCTCCACCAGATTCCCTTTTGTCCTTTTCCAGGCAATACCTATGTTCACTCACCATCAGACATAGCCACTATTCTGACTTTCATTACTACCAGTGAGTTTTATCTGGTCTTGAATTTTATATAAATGGTACACACAGCACTTTATGGTGAAAATTCTTACCTGTATAAAACCATAACCTTTATACTTTGATAGGATGTGATGGAGAAGGACAAGAACAAATAAAACTAAAATCAGGCTTAGTTGAATGTGCTGGATGGAATATAATGTTACATACTTTCTAGCACAAGTACAAGCTTTAGCTCTATACATCGAAGAGGCCATACACTTGTCAAAAGTTATCATTATAATAACACAACAGATGTTGTGCTTAAGAAATAAGACAGAAACTGAATTTATGATTACCTGTAAAACCTTATCTTGAATACCTAGAATTTTGCAACTGAAACAGAAAATTTCATGAATATTATCACATAACTTGAGAACAAATTTAAAAGCAGAGGTAAAAGAGAAATATAAATATGCAAATGTATTTATGAGTTTGAGCAAATTTGTGCTAAAGAAGTCAGATTCATAACTAACCGTGAAATTTCCTAGTAAACATAGAAGTTGATGTTTATTGATTCTATTTTTTATTAACTGTCTAAACACTTATCTGCAGAAAGTTTATAAAAACATGGAGAGCAAATATATAAAGACTTTCTAAGAGAACTTTAATTAACTACATTTGTTAATTCTTGGGTTCAGTTAATTTAATATATCAGAGGAAAATTATTTTATTATTAAAAGCATTAAATTCTTAATATATACAAGAAGAAAAAAGTTAAATGTGTCATAATTTTTCTCTGTGTTCTAGCATCTATAGTTTATTATCTTTTGTTAAGTGAGTTTTAAGAGTTAAGTCAAATGGGTTAAGGAATACAGACTATATAGATGATATTTTTGCACAATCTTAACTTCTCCATTACATTGGGAAGATATCATTTTCTATTATCTATTATTTTTAACTCCTGCCCCATAGAAAATGTTTTTCATCACTTTCTATGCTTTGAGTAATATTCTCAGGTTTAAGAAATGTTTCTGCCATTGCCTCAATCCTTCATTAACATTTAATACAGACAAATGTATAAATTAATTTACATTACTAGATTGCTATTATATAAAAATCTCTAAATTTTGAGGGTTAATTTTATTTTTTGAATTCAATTTGAAAAAATATTAACACATTTTTAATAATCTTACACAATTTAAATGAAATTCAAAAAAATGCTAATTTTATTCATTAAAATGTAATACAGACAAATGTATGAATTATTAAGGGTTAATTTTGTTTTTTTGAATTCAATTTGAAAATTTATTAACACATTTTTAATAATCTTACACAATTTAAATGAAATTCAAAAAGAAAAAAATGTTAATTTTATTCCAATATGTTATGCAACGTCATAAGGGCTTTTAGATCACAGAATTCTTACAACAGCTCTCTGAAGAGGGTACAATTATGAATGCAGATTGAATATTAATGCACAGAGACAATATATAAAATTTCCAAGGACACATATTTGGTAAATGGAGGAACTTGGCTTCAGACTTGAGACTGTTCTCTTAGCAGCTGTATAGTCTCTTAATAAAAACTAGGTTCGGCAAACATTTCCTACAGTACCAGTACAGGGATCAGTACATTTTTTTTTTCTTGTAAAGAGGCTGATAGTAAATAATTTAGGCTTTGTGGGTTATGTGGTCTCTGTAACAACTATTCAACTCTTTTGTAACATGAAAGCAGTTATAGAAAATACAAAAATGAATTGGCATGGTTGTGTTCCAATAAAACTTTATTTATGGTCACTGAGGTCTAAATTTTATATAATTTTTACATGTCACAGAATGTTGTTGTTGTTGTTATTATTATTATTATTATTATTATTATTTGAGACGGAAACTCGCTCTGTCGCCCGCCCGGGCTGGAGTGCGGTGGCCGGATCTCAGCTCACTGCAAGCTCCACCTCCCGGGTTTACGCTGCCTCAGCCTCCGGAGTAGCTGGGACTACAGGTGCCCGCCTAATTTTTTGTATTTTTTTAGTAGAGACAGGGTTTCAGCGTGTTAGCCAGGATGGTCTCGATCTCCTGACCTCGCGATCCCCCCATCTCGGCCTCCCAAAGTGCTGGGATTACAGGCTTGAGCCACCGCGCCCGGCCCAGAATGTTATTTTTGTTTGATTCTTTTACCCAACTGATAATGGTTTGGTTCTGTCCCCACCAAAAATCTCATCTTGAATTATAATATCCATAATCCCCACGTGTCGTGGGAGCTACCTGATGGGATGTAATTGAATCATGGGGGTGGTTTCCCCCATGCTGCTCTCATGATAGTGAGTGAGTTCTTATGAGATCTGACGATGGTTTTAAAAGCATCTGACATTTCCCCTGCTGTCACTCATTCTCTTTCCTGCCGCCTGGTAAAGAGGTGCCTTCTGACCTGATTGTAAGTTGCTTGAAGCCTTCCCTGCCATGAGGAAGTGTGAGTCAACTAAATCTTTTTCCTTTATAAACTACCTTTATAAACTATAAACTATAGTTTATAGTTTCCTTTATAAACTATAAAGAGTCTTTGTGGTTCTTTATATTAAGAACAGTATGAAAAGACTAATACACCAACGATTTGAAAATGTAAAAATCTTTCTTTGCTCACAGGTCATACAAAAACAAGCAGTTGGTCAATTTGGCCTGCAGACTCTCCTTTGCCATCACTTGCTGGAGTATAATGTAGTGACAGCAAGAAACCTGAAACATGGAAGAGAAAATTACATTAGATGAGGATGAATTTAGAAGCAATTGGCATATCTCTGTTGAGATCAATAATTGTTAGGATGTGGCAATTTTTACTTTATAGTCAAATTATTTGGTTGCCTAGCACTCTTATTTCTTCTAATCATTCTTGAGGCAAGTCAGATAATCTTAAAATAAAAATAGCTCATTTTTCACATTGAAATATTTGTATGTTTTCATGAGTTAAATCATGCATTCATATAAAGGGATGAAACAACTGCAGACACATAAGAAACTGGGTATGAAAGGTGAATCCAAAGTTTTTTATGGCCAACAAAAATTTCTTAGAATAGGAAGAATGAAATCAGTATTATCATGCACTAAATGAAAGCACAGTCAGAGTTTAAAGATTTATTACTGAGGATTTACAATTGAAAGGCAGATGTGCTCATGCAAAAATCAAATAAAATGACTGAATAATCCAAAAAGCAAAACACTACTTTGGCAAAGCTGAAAAATTAAACATTGATTAATAAAAATCAGATACTGAGGTAATATTTTTGTACCTCTTGCCTCTTTCAAATGATGCAAGAAAATCTTTCAGGAATCTGATAGTAAATTTGACATCATTGGTAAAAATATTATTTGGAAATTATTATATATTTTAATTTTAATATGCCCTTCTTTTCCTGTGAAAGACACAAAATAGTAAACAGCTGCTGATTTATTTAATTATAGAGTAGCTCAGTAATAACTATGTGAATATTGCTCTTAAGATGTTTAAAAATAAATTTTGTCTTGCTTTAAAAAATTTGGAGTTCATTGCTTCTTGGCTTTTTGGCTAAGATCAAGTGCAAAAAATTAGAATTCTATTCTGAGGACTTTTCAGAACTTTGCATTGTGGTATTTGAATCACAACTGCCTTTAGAATACTGTGTAAAATCATTGCAGTGACAGCAACACAGACCTTCCTCCATTGTGTGGTTAATTGCTACTTCATGTGAAAGTCTAAAAACAAGACAAGAAATTCACTTCCAGTTTCATGAAAATACTAATTGAACCTCATATACAGGATCAAGTGAGCTAGATTCAATTAATAAAGTGAAATTCAGAAGAGATATAGTCAATTGTTAAAATGAGAAACAAGCTGATAGTAAAGTAATAGCTCTGAAATTCATTAAAAAAATTATCTTGGTCCTGGTGCGGTGGCTCAAGCCTGTAATCCCAGCACTTTGGGAGACCAAGGTAGGCAGATGACAAGGTCAAGAGATCAAGAACATCCTGGCCCACATGGTGAAACCCCGTCTGTACTAAAAATAAAAAAATTATCTGGGTGTGGTGGCACGTGCTTGTAGTCCCAGCTACTCAGGAGGCTGAGGCAGGAGAATCACTTGAACCCAGGAGGCAGAGGTTGCAGTGAGCTGAGATTGCGCCACTGCACTCTAGCCTGGCGACAGAGGGAGATTCCGTCTCAAAAAAAATCATATTGGATAAAGAAAGGATGTTGTTGATACCTGTCTCTATGTTCTCTAATCTCTGTTTTTACCTAGGAAAATCATGCTGGTGGTGAATCATAATGGAGGACTGAATATGAGTGGCAATTTGACAATCTGGGTCCAAATTGACTATAAGCAGAGATCAACACAGAAAAGTATCTAAGTGCTACAAACTTCACTGAGAACCAACACCTTCTGTCTGAGTGACTGCTTGTCCTAAAGGGGAAGGTCAAAATCTGATTTATCTCCATTTTCTTGCTGAAGTTGTGGTGATCTTACATCAATACCTATCTCTTTGCCTTAACCATTTCTGAGCAAATAGCTGTACCAGACAGAAGTATCTTGTTCAAAGACGAATTGGAAGCAAAAAATTTTCAACACTGAGAATGTACACAGATACTATAGAAAAGGGAGGAGTAATCAACATAATAAACAAAATTCAGATGAATAATACACTTCAGAAAAAAAGTAATTCAGCCCAGGTAACAAAGAAAATTACACAAATACATACAAATTTAAATAAAATTTAATTTTTTAAAATAACATTTTAAAGTAGATTAACAGGGTGATTTGTAAATAAATATAGAGTCTATAGACTTTGGAAAAGGTATCTGCAGCAATAGAAAATTTGTCAAAGATTTATGGTTAACAGATTGCAGAACTGTATGATGTCCTTTGAGTATCTCCAAATAGGCCAAACAAAACAAAACAAAAAAAACCAAAATATTTTAACAGTGGCTTCCTCTGGGGTGTAGGATTAGCAGATCTGAAGTAATTCACTTGAAACATAATTCTATTGGTGTTATTTGGATTTTTTCAAATGAAAATGCATGATTTTATAGTAAATTTATAGGGGAAGAACACTTGAGACATGGCAATAAATACATTTATTTGGGTTGTATCTATTGTCTCTCCTTTCACATGTCTGCATTTGAGCATAACAATGACAAAATGACTTTGATAATCTCCACCTTTAGTTTTATTCTGTCTCTGTGCCTTGCAACTAAGAAAACTGGAAAGTTAGCTCATCTAGACGGGATCCTCAGCACAGGGGCTCACCAACTCTTCTCGCTTTTTCCATGTTCATCACGGAAGTCCTTTCCCCATTCAACTTCTTGGCTCTCCTTTCTGACCATTAGGCATCTGCTCTACTTCTGCTTAACTTTTTAAAAATTATAGTGTCTTTATTTCTAGCATATTTAGAGAAGCAGCAGATAATGAATATTGTGAGCTCTACAATCAGAATTCCTGGGTTTGAATCCTGGCTTCACCACACAGTAGATGGCTATTTTAGTACGTTAGGTTTTATCTATAAAATGTGAAGATAAGGACCATACCTACCTCATTAACCTCAAATGGTGTTGAGATTGAGTGGTATATGCAAGGTGCTGGGAATAGTGTCTCATACTTAGTATTTGCTCAAAAATGCTATCTAGCCATTCTATCTTTATGTCAACATATCATCTTCCTCTTCTTCATCATTATCATTCAATGAGTTACTAAAAGAAACAAAATTTCCTTTTTTTCTGTATAAATAACCAGTAGAATCTTCCATCGTGTTTAGTGGTTGTTGAAGCAAATCTTACTGTAACTCTGAAAGAAAAAGAAATCTCTCCTTACAATCTTTTGTCAATGCTCCCTACTTGCAACATACCTGTGAAATGTAGATTTACAGACATTGTTGGGAGCCTAACATATCTTTCTAAAGCAATGCCTTTATTCAACCTGTTCTAACTTAATCACTTAGTTTATTAAATTACATTTTTTTCTATGTGTCATAGAACCCAACTTTCTATGTGTGTCATATAGTTTTCTTCCCAATAATTAGTAATTTATTTCTCCTGTATGTCACCCGTACGTTCTTCCATGTTTTTTTTTTTTTTTTTTTTTTGAGACGGAGTCTCGCTATGTTGCCCAGGGTGGAGTGCAGTGGCCGGATCTCAGCTCACTGCAAGCTCCGCCTCCCGGGTTTTTACGCCATTCTCCTGCCTCAGCCTCCCGAGTAGCCGGGACTACAGGCGCCCACCACCTCGCCCGGCTAGTTTTTTGTATTTTTTAGTAGAGACGGGGTTTCACCGTGTTAGCCAGGATGGTCTCGAACTCCTGACCTCGTGATCCGCCCGTCTCGGCCTCCCAAAGTGCTGGGATTACAGGCTTGAGCCACCGCGCCCAGCCTCTTCCATGTTTTTAAAACTTCAGGAAATCCAAGTGAAATAGACACTAAGATAAAATTAATCTAGCTTAATCATATTAGACAAAATGACTTTATTAGAATATTGCACATTGGCTGCCTCTAAAAGTAAACCCCCCAAAGAAGAAATAAAACCATAAGTTTTAGTGCTAGTTCATTTATTCATCCACTGATCTGAAACTATTTATGGAGAATATTAATTATCAGAGAAAGTTGATGTCTGGTTAATTATGTATTCTTTTGTGTCCTTATTTGTTAAAAAATAGAGTAGTGATAATATTACCCTTAAAATTTAAAAAGTACATTGAATTACAAAATATAATTGCAATTAGACTAAATGGTGCAATGAGAAATCACTCAGCTTGGTGCCTGAGATATATCAAATGTTCAATAAATTTCTCCCAGAGAATTGGCCCACACAACACATTCACCTAAAACAATTACACTGCCTACAAATTACAAAGCCAGGTGAACAACATAGCAGTCGCAGAACAAGAGTATTTAAGCCAAAAATCAACTGTGGGAATATAAAATGGTGTTGCTTATTTCCTTTCAGGTCCAAGAAATCTAATTTGAATATATCTACCCCCATAGAGTACCTTTTTGGCCTTTGCCCTATCCGGCTGCCTATCCAAATCCTATTTCCTGCCAATTTTATTTCAAGATTGACATTCTTCCAGGTGCTATTGCTGCCAATTCTACATCTTACCTGCTTTCCATCATAGGACTCTGAAGACAGTTGATAAGAGAGACACCTCTTCATTGCCTGTTGTGACAATGAGCCTGCTCCTGTGGTCACCTTGGTTTTCCCTTCCTCTATGTGGGATCTGGCTCTACTTTCAGATTGCCCTGTCTTGTATTTGGATACTGAGCTCCTGAAATTAGAGCCATAAGACCTTCCCTCCTAAATTATGCAAGTTAGTTTTTTTGTTATATAAATGCCCATAGAATGATTGTCACTTTGCAGACCTTTAGTAAGGTCTTTAGTAAGCAAAAATTAATTTTCAAGTACTATGCTAAGTATTAGAGACATAAGAACATTAAAGATAGCTCATTGTCTTCAAAAGATTTAGCAAACAAAATATTCTGAGTAATTTTTCTGACTATCTTTTATTGTTGTTCATATCCCTAAGAGAACAGAGATCCAGAATCCGAAACTCTAAAACTCATTTGACCAACTTGCTCTACCAAGTTTCTTAGCATAGAGGTGCAGGGAATGTTCCAGGCAAATAACTTCTGCAAGGTAATAATAAAAGTGACAACCGACATTTATTGAGAGTGTATAATTACCAGAAGTGTTTTACATATGCTAATTCATTTATTCCACATAGCAGTCATAGATGTATTCTGCCATAATTATGTCTATTTTAACAGTGAAGAAATGTAAGCACAGAAAAATTAACCCAGACCACATAGCTAGTAAATTTGAGCCATGTTTTGAACCTAACTCTTTAGTTCTGAAAAACATGTATGCGTGTGTATACATATATACATACACACATATACATAGATATGCATATACAATCATGAGTGATTAATAGATATAAATATAGATAGATATGGAGATATTACTAGACTACTGCAATGCTAGAATATTAACCTATTAGAATACTGCATTACTATTTTGACAATCAAGTGCTATAAATTGAATCACATACTACACTCATTCCAATAAATATATATGAGGTTTGATTTCAATGAATCTTTAAATTATATAGTGTAAACATTTCCGTGACACATAACTGAAAGACCAATCACATGCAAAGGCCAATACATCACATATGTACTCACATCCACTAAGTTATCTCTCTGGGTTTATACTTTTGGTGTCCAAATTAGATTATTATTCCATAGCCTACTTATATTCGTACTTACAATCAGACTTCTCCAATCAAATATCAGACTTCATCCAAGAATGTAGATTTCCTAAAATGCTTGATGGTGTTGCAAATTTAAATATGATTTTGTTGATCCTGTGAGCTATAAATTTTTTTGATGTAACTGATGTTATATTTTCAGGTACATATACCTCACTCAGTAGACTGGAAGGGAAAGAATTTTATAAACACCACAGCATTAATACCGGAAGGGAATGGTTTCAGAAGACGATGGTTGGTTTTTTAGTGCAGGAATTGTTTCAGAATATAAGGCACATGTAGTTATAAATATATTACTATAATGTGTGGAGCAACTTTTTATATTTTCTTCATGTTCTCTTATTACTAGAAATTTACTACATTTAAATTGCTACAGGTTTCCATTTTGGATCAGCAATGGTTTAAACTTGATCAATGTCAAGGTTTATATGTTACTTCTTATAGAGTTTTTTTACAGTTAGCCAAAGTAGTACAACATCTATGGGCTTATGCATTTTGTGTATTAGCTCTGCTAATATAATGCATTGATTTGAATCCTAGCTACATTGCAAGTCCTGTATTCCTGAATTTTAGAAGAAATCAGAGATACCTAACCTTCATTTTCTATAAGCTCTAGAAAATGAGTAGTGACAAATATATATATATTTCCTCTCAGGCAGCCATTTCTTCAGTTCACCTTTCTCCCTGTCTCCATTAATGAGCTTTCTATGCCTGGATGATTTTGAACAAGTTAAAAATCTGATTGGATATAAAGAAGCTCATCTAGCTTGAACTTTTATCCCTATAATGTGGGAGTATGGCACTTCAAATGTGAAAAGTACCTAGGAATAATTGGGAATATATAAAGCTATGGGAAATAAGATCTTTTGAATATGAAAATAACTTGAGCAATTAAGGTTCAGCATCACCTATATATTGACTGCTAAATAACAATGAGTATTAGAGCAATAATTACCAAACCATAGTATGTCTATGACAATCGCTCAGGATAAACAGAGATTCTTAAGGCATCAGATGATTCTGACTGACACAATTATTAGGACTCATATTTTAAGAATTAGTTTATTGGAAGATTGTTATCCACAGGAGAAAATCTTTAAAATCCAAAAATATGGAACATGTTAACAAACCAAGACAGAGAGATGGAAATCAATGTGAAACCTCTTTCTCAAAAAGTGTAATGAATGGGAGCCTTTAAGTACCAACCTTTAGTGATACAACACTCTAATATGTAGCTAATTGTGGAAATGCACTCTTTAGCTCATCCTTGTCAGAAAAAAATTGCACATGGGGTTTCATTCTTAGCCTTTTAAAAATTTTACAACTGACCCGATTTCTAAATATGTGGCTAATTTTACAATTTGTTACTTAGGAATAAAACTTGCTGCTTTCTTTAGACTTACTCCAATGTTGGGCAATATGGTTAAGTTTAGTTGAGATGTTAGTTATCACTTGTTGAAGTGGAATTATCATACTGCAGGTTGGCAAAAACATAGATTTTCCAGCTTTCAATTATATATCTCATTTCTTCAATCTCAGCGAGGAAAACTGAACAGCTAGTAGATATTACAGAGACATCAAGAAATCCACTTAGCATTAAACTTTAGCTACAAGATTTGACGACCTTGGGTAACACTAAGTTTCAGACAGCTTTGTCTATAATTTGCATTGAATTGATATAGCCTTTTCGGCACAACTTTCAATACTATAACACATTGATATCACAATAGAGCATATTAATCATTAGTATCTCAAGAAAAATGAAAGCCATGATGATTCTTCTGTTGTTACTTAACCTTAAAGTTTATGGGATATTTTAATCTGATAGGTAGGGAATGTCATAGTGACTAAAACATTTAAATAATTGCATATTTTAAGATACCTAATGCTGTAAATACATACTTTGATATATAATTTCATGACTGCTTTGTATGGCTTAATTCCCCTTTAATAAGATAATGAGCCTTTTCTGAACATTCTTCATGTTTTATTTCTAATAAAAAAACCTCCTGAAGCATCTGCTCTAGATATTACATCCAAGAGACTGTCCTTTACATAGAGTAATGAAAAGCCATCTGTCTCAGTTTTATAATAATTAGAATTGTACTCTCCAAGAAAGAAATTTAAGATTTTCTCAGAATAAAATAAATGATATTTTTTACAACTAATTTTTGGATATACGATTATTTCTCTCTACATGGGAGGAAGAAATATTTCCAAAAATTCTCCTGATTTGCTTTTTAGCTATTAATATATCTCTCCTATATTTTCTGGGTTAGAATAATAGGAAAGTTACAAGGAAGGAAACAATACTGAAAACACTCTCTTCTGAATATAATGAGGTTAACAAAAACTCATGTTTATTATCATTTAAAACATTATTGCACTTATGTATTGAACTTTGTAACAAGTCCCAAATCAGGATACACATATATATGTGATTTAATAATTTATTCACATAGAAATGTAACAATACATATTAAAAGGCTCCTATTTTGTGGACTGTATTCAGTTGTCTTAAATATGTGTTGAACTGATTAGTCACATAAGAATAAACCCTGGTGTTTGTGGCTGAAGATGCAGGACTCAGAGATGGTACAGAGTGAGAAGGAAGAGAAGAGCTGGATAGCAGGATAAGTTCTGCTCATATGAAGAGAGGGGCAGCCATTCTATAAAAGCAACTAGCTGTCAAAATTAGACTTGATGAACATAACTGAGCAATATGAATTCTAGTGACCAAGTGGTATGGTAAACTGCTGAGGTCAATTACACAGATAGGATTTAAGGCTTAAAACAGAAGATGAAGAATAACTGTGAAGTCACTGTAAGGAAGAATGAAAACACAGGGGAGTAACTTAGTCTGAAGATTTACCTATTAACAGAGTATGGCAGGGAGCATGGGAGAAAGGCCCAGCCTTTGCAAGAAAGAGTAATGGAGGAAAGGTCTTCCTGATTCCTGTAAGATTGGCCATTCTTTTGTAAACACATTTAAAATTTGTTTTTTTCTTTTGATATGTTTCCAAGTTATGTATTTGTTCAGATTTTTGATTTGATTTTTAGAGTCCTTTAGACAGTATAGACAGTATTTCTATGTCTGTTTTTAGATATGGTAAACATCTTCTCCCTGTGCATGGATTGACTCTCTACTTGCTTACACTGATTTGGTTGTTCAGAGCATTTTAATTTTAACTTCAAAATAGTCAATGTGTTAGAAGAAAAAACGTAGCTGAATTCAACTTAAAAGAAATTAATTGAGGAAAGAATCATTTATGAATTGGGCAGCCTCCTGAGTCAGAGTAGGCTCAGAAACTCCAGTGCAGTCACATGGTAGAGGATTTATGGGCAGAAAAAGGAAAGTGATGCACAGAAAACGTAGGTGAATTACAGAAACTGCCAAATTGGTTACAGCTTGGCATTTGCCTTATTTGAACACAGTTTGAACATTTGGTTACCTTTGGCCAAAACTTGGTGATTGGCACAAGAGTAGGCCACAGTCTGTTTACAGCTCCCTTTGGGTTCTAGTTCATGATGTGCAGAGAAACCTTTAGGCTGAACTTAAAATATATAAGGAGGCCATTTAGGCTAAACTTGATTGAACAATTCTGCCCTTTTGGTCATCCTCTTAATTTTTAGAGATTGACCAAGACTTTAGTCATTGATGTCGCTATCACCATCTTAAATGTACTTATTTGGTTTTGAAAGTCACTGACAATCGCAGAACAGTGGGTTTTGTAAGGTAGGAACAATGACTTCAGTTTATTTTTTTGTAAGGATTAGAGTAGAGGGTACCTCCCTATGCTGGAATGTCCTGTTTATCAGAGAAAAAACAACCCTGTTCTAGTATCTGTGTGTTTCTGTAAAGTTTTAGTTTGATTATGTCACATTTAGCATAACTGACTCCATTTTGGTTTGGTATGGTCTACTGGGGTCTAGTACATGAGCTCAGTCCAAAACAACGGGCACCCATAAGTTTGTTTAAAATTTTTCCCCTTTTAGTCAGGATCTCACTCAGGTGAGGGTGTGACCAAAACTTAGGGCCTTAGTCTCAGTTACCATCATTTTGAGTTTCTGGTCTCAGTACATCATTCATTGGTTATTGTGCCATTACAGTCACACATTTCTTTCAGCTCATGTCATTCCAGTTGAAGAGAGACCATTTGATCATTTGTTATTCTAGAGATGGCTGCATGCAAACATTTAAAACTTTTGAGAGAATGTGGTGCACCAGGGAGACTACTGTTGACTATCAGGAGGATAACACCAAGAGTTTGGAGTATGTTCCTTAGCCAGGGTACCCATTAACCAAACCACCTAAAATCAAATAGATCAAAGAACGAGCTAGATAAAGAGTCTACTCACTTTAACCAAGCAGTGTGTTAATTCCCTACAACTGAATCTCTAGAATACATGATACATTCCTCCATGAGCAACAAGAAGTGCCAGCAGCTGCACAGAAGCTTTCCTGTTTAGCCAGTAAGTAATCTAGGGCAATTCTATTATTTAGCATAACTTTCACAAGAGAATGTAGTCTGTTGTGGAACCATAGCTTTACAGTAGGATCTGTTATACAGCATATCATGGGGAATACATTTCTAATCATTGCCTCATTTACTCCAAACAATGGGAAAAAGGACCCAATAAATGATGCTATTTTAGAAAAGTGAAGACCTCTTGGCAATGTTCTTTTTAACCCTAGGTGTAGGTTAAGAGGAGTGGACCAGTGTTCTGTTCCTGACTGATTAGGAGGCAATGTATGTACCATTAAAATTTCTCACGTGCTTTCGGCCTTCATCTTTCATCTATCAAGGTGTAAGGTTATCCATGTATAAGGCTGGCTGCAAAATCCTTCACAAATAGGCCAGGTGCAGCGGCTCATGCCTATAATCCCAGCACTTTGGCAGGCTAAGGCAGGTGGATCACGAGGTCAGGAGTTCAAGACCAGCCTTACCAACATAGTGAAACCTTGTCTCTACTAAAAATACAAAACTTAGCCAGGCATGGTGGCACGTGCCTGTGGTTCCAATTACTTGGGAGGCTGAGGCAGGAGAATCGCCTGAAGCCAGGAGGCAGAGGTTGTGGTGAGCCGAGATCACACTGCTGCACTCCAGCCTAGGCAACAGGATGAGACTGTCTCAAAATAAAATAAAAATCCTGCCAGGCACGGTGGCTCATGCCTGTAATCCCAGCACTTTGGGAGGCCAAGGCAGGTGGATCACCAGGTCAGGAGATCGAGACTATCCTGGATAACACGGTGAAACCCCGTCTCTAGTAAAAAAAAATACAAAAAATTAGCTACGCATGGTGGTGGGCACCTGTAGTCCCAGCTGCTCCAGAGGCTGAGGCAGGAGAATGGTGTGAATCCAGGAGGTGGAGCTTGCAGTGAGCTGAGATCACGCCACTGCACTCCAGCCTGGGTGACAGAGTGAGACTCTATCTCAAAAAAAAAAAAAAAAAAAAAAAGCAAAAAAAATCCTTCACAAATAAAAGTATATCTCATAAGTGCACACAACAGACCTGCTTTTCACTTCTGTTGTTCATAGAGGCATAAGCAAGGTAAAAAAAAAAAAAAAAAGGAAAGATAAGAGTATCATGACAGTAGAGAAGTCTTGGCCCCTACCTAAGTGTGCAACAAAAACAAAGGGGTAGAACACAAACATAACTGCAAATTTCCAAAAGCCAAATTTTACACCTCCTGCCATATTGCCATTTACTACCAGTTTCTTTCAGAGCCAGTCATATGTAAGTGATCTCTAACTGGATCCAGACAGTTAATTATCAGATCCAACTGATCCCGGACCCAGTCCTTCTACTGTTACGACTTCCAAACCCAGTTTGGATCAGAACTTTCCTCAAAGAATCTCAGAGAGCTCAAAACACAAATCTGCGGAACTTCAGAATCCAAGAGAGAACTTAGTGCAATCTCCATTTGGTCTGAGACTGTAATGGACACAGTGAGCCCGGCAGGTACCTCGGTTGGGCACTCAGCGCTCATAGGGATCCTACCTCAGATCCCACTTCTGACACCATCTGTTAAAAGAAAAACTTTAACCGAATTAAATTAAAAGAGTTTAACTGAGCAAAGAACGATTTATGAATCAGTCAGCCTTCTGAGCCAAAGTAGGATCAGAGACTCCAGCACAGCTACCTGGTAGAAGATTTATGGACAGGAAAAGGAAACTGATGAAAGAAAATGGAAGTAAGATACAGAAACAGCCAGAATGGTTATAGCTCGGTATTTGCTTTATTTAAACAGGCTTGAATAGTTGGCCACATTTGATTGGCCAAAAACTGGTGATTAGCACAAGAGTAGGCTACAGTCTGTTTACACTTCGTTTATGCACTAGTTCACAATGTCCAGAGAAACACTTAGGCTGAACTCAAAGTATGTAAGGCAGCAGCTTAAGGCTAAACTTGATTTAACAAACGTATTAAATGTTATGGCTTATCCTTTTTGATTCTCACCCAAGAAGTTTTTCCCTGCCTTACATTCAGGAAAATTTTCTACTGTACTTTCTACAGTGTGAATATTTTGCAATAATTATTTATGTTGAATTTTACTGCATTTTTTTTGTGCATATGCACATGTGTATTTGTGTGTGTGTAGTGTATGTGTCAAATTTTATTTCATTTTAAAATATTAATAAATTTTTCCAGCACAAATTCTCAAGTGACTCAATATTCTTTCAAAAATTTGTAAAATCCTTCCAATCACAAATCTACAGCTCTGTCCCTGCTGGGTCCATCTTTAATTATTTATCCTTTTCCGTTTTTTGTCTGTCCCTCCACTGTCCAAATCCTTAGCTTCTCATATTCATTTCCTTTCTCTTTACATTCCCTATATAGAATGTCACATTTTAAAATGAATTCATGTGTATTATGTTTATTTTTAAATAACTACATAAATGTTATTTAACTGCTGATCCAAATGGGGTACTACACTAACATCACATTTCTTGCACTATCCCTTAACCCTTTCTCTGGCTGAGTACCCCTTTGGTTTTCTCTTTCTTCATTTGATTTGCAGTTTTTAAATCTCTGGCTAATTTGGGGTATTCTCTAGTCTCTCTAAAAATCACCTCTCAGTCAAATATATCTCATATTCTTTATTCTTTGCCCTGGAAAGTGAGGCAGTGTCTTTGTTATTTTGTCTTGAGAAAGTCAAATCAAAGAGTAGACAAATAAATCTGGAAAGTACAAGGCAACAAGAGCAGAAGAGAATGAGTGACAATATGTTAGGAGAATTTTCAGCTTAAGTCAGACACTAGCCAAATAAAATTGGCGTAAGTCACAGGATTATTTATTTTTTTCTTTAACTGAAATTAAACTTTCCCTGAGCTTTTTGTGCACTCCTTTAACTTTTCAAGGATCAGGCTCTACCTTTCTTCTCTGCCATCCTTAGTGCATTAGTTGCTTCTCCAACAAGGTTGGCCATAGCTTTAAGCATAATTCTGACACAGTAATCCTAAGCAGGCAAGGGTGGAAGACAGATCAATAAAAAATATTGGGGTTTCTTGGGTGTGTATGTGCACTCATGTTTTATCAGGGAATCAAGTATTCCCAGATTCCACCCTTCCCCCCAAAGTAGAATTCCCATGACATTTCATTGTCTAAATAGAGTTATATATGTGATTTCAACCAACTGTTGACAAAGGGGAATGTCATTGCCATGGTTGGCTTGAAAATTTGGACTCTCTCTCTCTAAGGCTGAAAAAAACCCTCACATTATCCGCACAAATTGTAGTCTGAATAATAATAATAATAAATGTTATTGAGCATCTACTCTAGTAGGCTCTATTATAAGCACTGCATGTGTACTTACTCATTTAATCATCATCAACTCTATGATGTCATGACTATTATTTCCCCAATATTCCAGGTAAAGATAATATCAGAATTCTGTAAACCAAGCAAGAAAGGGAAAACAGCTGCCATACAGATGGCCAGTAGTGTCTGCATCGTTGATGGAATATGAATTAGATGAGGAAGCACATTATATCTATCAAATAAATTTACTGAAAGATTTTCAAGAAAGGAATTATAAACAATGAAATAATTATTTTGAAAGAATGGGGGAAGAGAAGAGGGAAAGAGAAGATAAAGAAGTTTATAGTTGAGCTATATATTCATTTTTTAGATTAAAAAGTCTGTATAAAATGGTACAAATTGACCAAGAATTATCTGTTAGAGAATATATTTTTAGATAAAATTAGGCTTCAGGAAAAGGATTTAAGAGAATTCAGAGTGGTTTTTTTTCCCGCAAGGAGCAATACAAAATTTAAAAATAAATAGGAAAGAGACAGTTGATTTTTATGTCAAATAAATATGTCCCATTTTTTTTTTAAAAAAACTAACGTGCATGCATTATTTGATAAAAACTTAGAATATTTAGTTCACTTCTCCACAAGGTCTTCCATTAAGCTAGAAGAAAACTGTCATTTTAACACGTGTTTTATTTCCTACTCAGGTATATTAGAAAAGAAATCTATCCATTTAAAATTCATTCCTTCCCATTTTAGTTTCTTTGAAGCATTTAGCAGTATCTCAGAAATTGACATGCCACATTTACATTATAATTCAGTGAGAACTCCACTATAACTTGACTTTGAAATAGGTCCTATTATGTTCCCCAAATACTGATTCTCAAGCTAACTGTGACATTGGCAATGAAACACTTACCTTGATTCTTCTCTCACTTTGTCATTTTCTGGCTCACTCACTGTAGGTCTCTTTCTCTTCCCACACACACATACACACACACACACACGCACACACAAACACACCACAAAAAAACAAAAAACCAACACATTTTCCTAAGTGAGATAATTCTTTAACTTAATAGACCTTTCAATTTTCTAAAGTATTTTTTAAACTTGACTTGAAAATTGAACTGACCATTGGAGTCCCCACGTAGTACTTATGCCTCTGCATTTAACAGTGCACAGCCATCTTCTAATGTTTTCAAGAAAGTCACAGACGCCTATGGGTTTCATCACATCAGAATAATTTTAAAGAAGCGCACGTGTGAAACAAAACATTCAGTGGGACTTTGAAGGTGTTTCTAAATTGGCATCAAGTGCTGACCCGGAGGACCAAGAAGCCTCAGGTGTCTCAGTTTTAAAAACACCTTCAAACAACTGGAACCAGACAACCATCAAGGCTTAATGAAAGGGCAGAACTAGTCCAACCACAGGCAGCCACAGTCACAACTGCCTTAGAAGTAGAACTCCAATGTCTATACAACACATCAGGATGTTCCAAAAGAGGCACAGGAATACCTCATGATAGAGCCAGCATTATACGCCTGTTACACGCAGGTCATTGATGCCCGGACAGTATTAGCCAAGACAGTGACAATCAATAGAAGGGTCTATCAATGGGCAGCTGAGTGGAGAAAGTTGCCATTTCTGCCCTATCTTCCTCCTATTTTACTACATCAATGAGTGGAAGAATTACTGTAGGACCAGCCCAGGCATCAAACTCCTCTGCTCTGAGTGCAAGAGTGGAAAGAAGAGTAAATAGCTGAACACACTGGCTTGTACAAGTCTTGATGGTACTTTCCAGAGGTAGGAAAGCAGGGAAGGGGAAGGATGCACTTCAGTTTAAACTGCTCTCACTCTTATTAAGTAAAATAATCATAATTTAACGAAGTACTTCCTAAACTGTGGGCTATATTCCAATACAGGGCACTAGCATTTAATGATATACTGTTGATCATTTCTCTAGACACAAATTGATAAAGATAAGTTCAGTGGTTCAAATTGTTTCCTGAAATTGAGATGTCAAAAGAAATACTATATTTAAGCTGCTGTTACCAAAAGTTGGGCATTCTCCTAAAATATAGTTTTATATTTATATAGGCAATACAATTTCCCTTAAGCCCCAACACTTTGGATAAAGGAATTTATCAAAGGATTATTTTCATAAAATCACACACAAACGTACATAAGCAAAACATAACAAAGAGGCTGCATTGCAAAAGATGAAACAGAGGAAGAGACTGAAAAATGGAGTTGTGAAGAGGGAAAAACGAGAGAATAAATAGAGAATAAATTGATAGATGTATGGATTTAAGTGAAAACAATTGAGTTTTCAGATAGTCTGCATATTTACTTATTTATTTTGTTTTATCAGGATGAAATTCCAATCAACAAATTTGACATCCATATTTACGATATCCATAGCTGTGACTGTCTCTAAAATTACAAGTTTCTTTTTGCCTTAATTTCTATTGTGAATATGAGGAGTCCCTAGCCTTCCACTAACATCAGATTAAACTGTACTTATCACCCCCCACATGGCAAACCAATTACTTCGGCTCCCAGAGTATTTTCTGCTCAGTCATATGAGCACATTTTATATACAGTAATTATAATTATATAATTGCAGCATAAGATTCCATGTGTTCAAATCTCAGAAGTAGTGTTGAAAATATTTAGCCCAGTATGCATATGGTAAAAATCTAAAGAAGCTCAAAAATTTTTTTTGAAAAATATGGAAAAAGGATATAACAATCCATTATTTGCTAGACATATACATTATACGAAGCAGCTTTTTTTTCACAGAACATTTCATTTCTACCATTGCTATCTTCTTAATTCAGTTCATCTGTGTATTTTAGCATTGCATGAAAACTTGCTTTATTTCATCAGTGTTTCACAGATTCTTTGTTAAATTTAGCTAAATTCATGATGTGTTTCTGAAAATATAACTTTACAGGAATCAAGTTGTATGATCATTGAGTCTTTTTCCCTGGGAAAAATAATCAATTGTTTAGCTTAACAGAAACTATAATGGCAAAGTTGATATGTTCTGTTATTTAAATAATTGAAAAAGAAGACAAAAAATTAACAGCTCAAAGTTCAAGCAAGCTTTGGTGAGTTTCTCTTTAAAGCAGCATTTCTTACCCTTATTGAAAAATAATATGCTCTGCATGTAAAAGTCATATAGCCCATTTCCATGTCTCACTTGATTCAAGTGCTCCACTCCTTAATTAGGAATCTGTTAGACAATGAAACTTTGTTTTCCTCCACATAATATTTGTCTCTTTACAAATGTAACTGGAATAATAACTTTTTTCCCATTAGAGATTAATTTGATGCCTAAAATGTCAAGAAGGAAGATTCAACATTTACATTTTATTAATTGTTAGGGTGTGGAATATGACATTCTTACTACACAAAGCCACGTATTTCACACAAAGCCGCATATTTTTAAATACAATAATAAAACTAAAAATCCCAATGATTTTGAAAACAAGAAGTACTGCATTAACAGCATCATGTGACATCATGGAGGTGGTTTCCATGACTTTATATGTTATCATTTTTAGATAGACCAATTGACATTTATCATTGTTGTTTGCTTTGTCTATAAGCATGGGTATACATGGACAGGATTTCTGTATTCTTTGAAGTAAAAAGACATTTTCTCCATTAGAAAACTCTCAGTATGCAAAAATATCTATTGACACTCGGTCATTAGCTTTGCAAAAAAGAAAAAAGTTGTTCAAGGGAAACTATCACATGAAAAGTGCAGATTTATGAACCATGCCAAGGCCTTGGGTGTCAAGGTAGTCAATGAAGGACAACAAGCCAAACTAAAAGTAACAATCAAGCCTTTATTCACTTACTGTAATAAGAGTGAGGCACCACCCCTCAGAGTTCCATTTTTTTTTTTTTTTTTAATATGCAGGCGAAAGTCTAATAACATGCAGGGCAGTCAAAGGGAACTGTCTAACTGTCCAGGAGCCACAAACAAGAGACTCCTGCCTTTTTATAAAACCCAGTGGTCTCCAGAACAAGAAAGGGAGAGAACTAAGGGCAAAAAGTACCGAGTCAGAGGGGAGAAAAGTAGCTTAGTTGGAATCCTCCACTAAGAAGGTCTTGGCAAAGGCTCCTGAAGAGTACCTCAGCTGAGTCCCCCTAATAAAGAGGCCTCCAAATGGCGGCTCCTGGGCTAGGGATACTCGTGGGAATGTTCAGCCTGAGGTACTTTGAATTCTTGACTGCGACTCTCTACAGAAAACAGTAATTTTATTGGCTATGCACCAAGTCTGGTGTGGACAAGGCAGTTTTCCCCGGAGGCCTACCGGTCGAAGTCCTGTGATTGCCTCTGGATCGCACAGAGAATTCTGGCCTGGTGCCAGAGTCTTCAAACTAATAGTGCCAGATCGAATAACTGCATTCCAGAATTCTGAAGACCTGTAGCTCTCACAAATAGCATAGCAGAAATTAATTTTGCAATTTTTCGTTATTCAAACTAGTTATTCATCCAAAGTTTCTATTTCACAAAAAAAGTCTCATTTTATGTATTGTTGAATTTGGTATGAGCAGATGAAAGCAAATATAGCTGTTATTTCAGGGTCCATAGAATGCTTGACCTTAGATACTATAGCATATGACATTTATAATGTAAATGAAATACTATTTCCACCTGTGAATGACTGTTTTCTTGGGTTAGAATTTATTGTAGCATTTGTTAGAGTTTATCTGAAAGAAAAAATAGTACTTTTTAAAGATGAGTAACGATGAAGCCAAAAGCATGAGCTACAATGATGCAGTTATATAGCAGCTATAATGAGAAAAGCAGAATTGTTGTTGAGCTAAAAGTCTTTGAAACTAATAGTTAAATAGTTATTTATTAAAGTGAACTGTATATGAAATGTAATAAAGATATAAATTTTACTGAAGTAATTTTCTCTTCATTATAGAAATGTTTCTGACAATATTGAAAAGCAATGCAAAAGAAAAATCGGTGCTGTTCATCTTTAAAGAATCATTTGAAAAGTAATGGATAGGCCGGGCACGGTGGCTCACGCCTGTAATCCCAGCACTTTGGCAGGCCGAGGCGGGCGGATCACGAGGCCAGGAGATCGAGACCATCCGGGCTAACAAGGGGAAACCCCGTTTCTACTAAAAACACAAAAAATTAGCCAGGCGGGCGCCTGTAGTCCCAGCTACTCTGAGGCAGGAGAATGGCGTGAACCCGGGAGGCAGAGCTTGCAGTGAGCCGAGATCCCGCCACTGCATTACAGCCTGGGTGACAGAGCAAGACTCTGTCTCAAAAAAAAAAAAAAAAAAAAAAGAAAAAAGAAAAGTAATGGATAAATAGAGAAGTTGTACTACCTGCAAATGCAAATAATTATTTCCTTACCAAGAAATCAAAGCATTTAATTAAATACTTTTCCTATTTTATTTTAAGTTAGGCCTTTTTAAGCAAAAAGTTATATAGAATAGTAAGAACAAAATATGAACAGCAAAGTTAACTTAACATTTGTATATGTTATAAATATCCACCCCACACATACATAAAAGCCCTAATCCTTGAAGAGTGTTATTTATCTGCTTTCAATTGAGTAATATTTTTGCTTTACATTTTCATCTGTTTTAAATTACAGTTTTCCCTCTAACTTATTCAAAGAAATGAACAGAATCTGAGCAAAATACTGAAAGTATCACAAAAATATACATGGGCAAAACATATGACATGAGAGGAAATGGTCTGTACATTATGTATTGTTGGTAAAGCCACATGACTCAGTGAGATGACCTAGAGCCTGGAAAATAAGTATGTATAATTGCTATTTTCAAGCTGTCACTGGGTTGCCACCATCGTGATAAAGTCACTGTACTAATGGGACTATCTTTAGTAGCACAAGAATATAAATGACTTGAAAATTATTTAGGGATATTTAGATAAACCTTCAAAGTAATTACAGATTTGGCAGAAAACTGAGCCATGAAAACAATGCATTTTTCTTAGTTAGAGATGAAAAAAACAAACTTATTACACACAGAACAATATAAACAGCATTCAAGTATGCTTGGACTGTCACAAATTATATTTCTTTTTATTTCTCTTCTCAAAGTAATTTGGTGGTGTAATATAAAATTTTCCACACTCATGTCTTTAAATTTGTTCCTTCACACTTTGTTGATGAAATAGTTTTGTTACTTATAGTCCTGTGAATTCAGCAAAGATACATATTGCAAACCAGTGTAACAATAATTTAGTGTCATACATAATTAATGCTGTTCTTTCAAGTGTATTTGCCTGCATGATAATTTGAATTACATTGAACACATTCATAACATCATAGTTGCCACTATTTAATAGAGCTAAATAGGTATCATCTTATCAAACACAATATGGATGCTCAAAACAAATATTTCATTTAGAGCAAAGTAAATCATATTCTTGTCCTGATTTCTGTATGTTTGCACTTAAACATTAGCCATAGTAAAATGAAATCAATGGTGCTGTAACAATTTTTGTTGTTCAGTTAGCACATTTTTGCTTTCTTCAATAGGCAAGTAGCACAGCAAATTACATGGGTTTTCTTAATGCTAAATCCAAGACAATTTCTCTTTGGTGCAAAATTATCTTTGCTATTTGAATTGAGAACTCAATATGAGTTAGCATAGAGTTCCAAAAATAATTGATAAGGCCAAATTCAATTAGAGTTGTTTCAGCTTCTTTTTGCAGCTTAATCGAATTTGTGAAACTTTACAACTTTGCAGAGTCATAATATGTCACAAACTACTTTAAAACAAGAATGCAGGTCGGAGTCAGGACTATTATCTAGAAACTAAAGCTGTTGGACTACTTTAGCAATTTTACTGTGAATATGCTTCTGTTTTATCTATTGTAGCCTTTTAGCATAATGAAAAGCTATGTACTAGAGTACAGAAATGCTTTCTTGCAAGAACAAAACAAAAGGATTCAATAGTCAAATGATAATATTATTATGGTATTATGTCTTTGACTTTCCTGGACATTTTTACCTTGGCCTAAAAGTACGTATAAACTATAAGTTGTTCTCCAATTAAGTGTATCAAGTGACATTCATGTATGTATACTTCTGGTACAGTTATGGCCCTTCTTCTTACCTAATCTTGTCATAGAGTCTCAGGCTCGAAAATCTATTATTTCTGGCTTTGGTAACATAATGGAATAGAGAGAGTGACTCTATCCCCTGAACCAGTCTCCAAAAATGTACACTGTCTTTATAAGAAATGTGGGATAAAGTTTAGGAAAAATTGTCACAAGGAAGGAAAGGAAATCCCCAAGCAAAAGAAATAGCACTGGAACTTAAATGCAGATTGTAAGAAGATGAGTTGGCATCAGGGCTGTGTGGAGGTCTTAATTATTGTTCTTCATGACTTGAGCAAGGATTTAGTACTGGAAATTCCATGTAGAGCTGAAAGTCTCAGAGACTTCATTCATATTCACAGCATGCACAGAGAAAGTCTGCCTAAATTGCACATGGGAATAATGAGGAAGCCAGTATGGCCTCCTGGATCCCGAGTAGGCAAACATATCTTGAGAAGTCAAAACAATGGTTCTGAATCTGCTGGGTTTCTGGTTCAGTTTATATTAATCAAATGGTTCTGAAAACCCTAGACTGAGAAATTAAAATAGGTGTTGGCCCAGAAGACAGTGGTAGATGCAGGATACTAGGAAGAAGCAAATGCAAAAAATCTCTGGCCACACAGGATCCTTATTGATAAAGCCCTTGGAAAGCAAGCTCACAATCTAAATTTGCAAAACACCCAAAATAATGTGTCTTATAAGAGGCAGTCAAGCAAGATTAATAGAACTTCAAAACTTTAAGTAATAAAGCAAACTGGTAAAGATGATGAAGATTTCTATTTAAAATTACTACGAATATAAAATTGAACCTATAAGAAAAAAAGAGGCAAGTAAATTAAATACATAACTACAAGGGATTAGGAATATTTGAAAAAGAACTGAATATACATTTTAGAAATAAAAAATGACTATTGAAATTACAAACTTGATTGACAAGTAAGCTGATTAGAAACTGGTGAATAGGAAACTGGTGACCTGGAAGATAGATAATAGCTATAGTTTATTGAGTGCTTACTAAGTATATAACACTTACTATACAACTAAGCGTTATATAATACTTGTGATACCATTATTTTAAATTATTGCTTGTTGTTATCATTACTGTGTTCATTCATATGTTTTGGCTGCCCGGAGTTTGTTAGTGATAAGTTGTCTGTCTCTGTAATCTTTGCTCTCAAACACTCTGCTCTATTGCCTTTGAAGAAATTATATAGAATTCTTCAAGGAATAATAAATAGAGGGACAATACAAAAAGATTAGGAGATGTGGAGGATGAAACTAAAAAGTCTAATATACCTTCCCAATCACCATTTCTTCCTTGACCCTCTTTTGAGATGCACACACATTCCTCATTTTTAGCTTCTTCACTGGCTGCCACATCTCCATCTCTCATGCTTGTTCTTCCTCATTTCGCTGACTTCTTAACACCAGACCACACAGGGCTCAGTCTGTTAATTATATCTCTCCTCTCCAGGTGACTCACTCAATTATCTCACACAGCCTCTAGCTTTAAATATTCTCTCCACACTAAGAATTCCCAATTCATATCCTATATATACATATATCATATACAATTGTCCAAGTATTACCGCAAATTAATACGTCCAGAATGGACTTGATTTCCCAGTCCCCAAGTCTGTCCTCTCACAGTGTTGCTCTTCTTAGTTTCTTCTAGTTTCTTAAACTGTTTATTTTCTTTATCTCATACACCACATCTAACTCATCCAAAAAAATCCTGTTGGCTAAATGGTCTAACCACTGTTGACCATCTGCCCCACTAAGTAACCGTAGTCCAAGCTATCATTATTATTTTCCTGGGTTATTGCAGTAACCTCCTCACTTGATGTCTTGCTACTGTCCTGATTCCCTTCAGTCTATTCTGAATGCTGAAACCTGTAAAATCCTACTTAAATGTAAGTCAGGTGACGTCACATCTTTGCCAAAGCTCTCTAATGGCTTCCTAATTCACCCCCCAGAGAAGTGAGAAAGTCCTTACAATGGCTTATAAAATCATTCATAATCTGGCTGCCACTGGCTCTCTGAAAACATAGAGCGCCAGTGGCGGTGGCGTCCAGATTATGAATGATTTAATAAGTCATTAATCTTCCACTCACCATTATACTACCATTTATAATACTCCAGTGAGCACTGGTGTCTTCTAAAATTCCAGGCATGTTCCTACCTCATGCAGGTTTTCTCTCGCCATGGAAACTTCTTCCCACAGATATCCGCATGACTTCTTTCACTTATTTTTTCTTTCACTTTACTTAAATATCACCTTCTCTGTGAGTCTCTGTGAGTCTGTAATTGTAAAATTACAACCCATAAGAACTATTCATTTCTCATACCTGCTTTCTCATTAACACTCATTATGATTGTACCCAAAATCATCTTTCATATTTTGTCAGTCTACATTTCCTAGAAGGTAGGTAAACTGATAAATCACTGATGGATCCCTATGTCCGGAAGAGGAGGTAGGCCCAAGCAGATACTGAAGGCACAAATAGGCCACATGAGCAGATCACCTGATTCCTCGGGCATGCACCTGCCCCTGTTTTATGCTGTGTCATCTCAACCCTCATTTATGGCCTCATGGAGACTGCCTATGACTAGGTGACTAAGAACAAAAAATGTGCTTGGCAACTAAATGGCTCTTTTTAATATCACCAAACTTAAATGGAAGTCAATGGCATTAAAACCTCAGGTAGGCAGTTGGTGGGAAGAGAAATCCTGTCTGCAGGCATCATTTTGAGCAGTGCACTTGGTTGTCCACTTTATCTTTATTGATCTGTAATGATTTGTGGATGCCAGTGTCAAATGTAGAGGAACTTAGAAGAAATAAGATTGAAGGATTGGAGAAAAAGTAGAAACAGTTTGCCAGCTGCAGACTCTGTGCTCTTCAGAACTAGCTGATTGTTCTTGCCACATAGGCTACCCTGACCACTGAAATTTATGTGCACTCTTGTGAGGATTTAGGGGAAATTGAGGAGCTGCTTCCTATCATGTTAATTCTTTTCTCATATATCTTTCACTGCATTCTGCTGGTTCAGTGACCGTCATGATGCAGTTGGTCCCCAAAGGTCTGGCATAGGTCACTGTATGTGCTGTATGTTAGAAACATTTCACAATTAAAATATGTGTTATTAAAAAGAAAGAAAACCTATGATAAGACTTCAGAAAAGATACAGTGCTCCAAAATAGGGGGACTCTAGGCAAAGTAGTTATGAGAATCATTTGTCATTTCTATCCTCAAGTCAAATCTATCCTCAAGTCCTCAGTCATTTTTATCTTACCATTTCTTAGCAGTTTACAGCCCCACCATGACATCCCATCCAGGTTATCCCACCGTTACATTGTCTTGTACTGTAAAATTTCTTCTACAGTTTTTGTTTTCCCTCTGTGAGTCCAAACTCCTATATCCTAATAGTTAACATTTCCTGATTTGAGGTCTTAACATTTAAATCCTCATGACTAAATATGAAATTCCCATTCTTATTTCCCCCTAATTCCAGTGGCTTGTAACAGAGGATATATCAATTCTAATGGATTATTCTTGTTCTCTCTTTCAAATTCCATTTTCTAAAATGTGGGACCAAGAGAGTAAAACCAGCTTTGGTGAAGGGAAAATTGAAAGCAATCTTTTTGTTGTTTGTTTGTTTGTTTGTTTGTTTTTTGCCCTTCCTCTTTCCTTTCTACCCTACTCCCATCCAATTCTTGCTCCTCTGTCCTATCTTCTTAATTTTTTTATTATAAGAAAAGATTGTCCTCACTTATAAAGATTTGATAAAGCTAGCAATTAATTTTATTCATATTTTTGCTTGTATAGCATAATTATTTCTCAACCAGACATTCAGAGTCTCTGCTTTTTAATAGAAGAGAGAAGTCTTACTTGTTCTGTTTATACTAAATGCAGAGGATTTTAATATTCCCAAATTGTAATGCAGCAATATTAAATTTCAAGACAACAGGTACAGACTAGTTGTGAAATTTTATCAGTAACTTTTTAGAACATTAGAACTTAAAACCATAACAAAAAGCAATTTTAATTTTTAAAATATGGAAAGTTAAGGAATAGGAGTCCACCAATAAATAGGGTTAAATATTGACAATTTTCCTTTCCAAAATACACTAGTTTTTTATGCCTCAATTGTAATCATGGATTTCAAAATAAGAAAAGCAGTTACATTGTTTTAAATTTATCTCAAAAGGTTTATATCATCAAGAAAAAATAAGTAAAATGTAATTAATTTATTAACTACATTTCCCAAGCGTGTTAATATTTTATGTATCCTTAAAACTCCATTTGTTAAGCAGGATTTCACTTTAAAAATATTTTGAAATCATGGAAAGAGAGTTTTCTATTATGTAAGTTGCTTTAATTTTATTTCAGGAGAACAAAACAAATTTTTATAATTGAAATAATTATTGTACTTTTAAAAAGTATTTATATAAAAGAAGCTAAAGTGTTCTAGAAAAATATCATGACTTGTTATTTTGTGTTATAGTAGGATATTGGATCCTGATTGTATAACTGGGTCTTTGAGATGCTTGAAAGAAGAATCTATTGAAGATGATAATTGGTTGGCTATAGGTATCTGTATGGTGACACATGGTGTACCAAAAGTTGGATTGTGAAGAAGAGCTTACTTATGAAAGTTATTCCAATGATCTCATTTGCTATTGTTGGATGGCAGGTAGAGCTACATTGGCTATCTCTATTCCTAGTCCCTTCATATGTGATAACTTATCTTAATAATCAAACTGCTGCTAAGGCCTCACTTCCATGATTCTTTGTATCTGTTGCACACATCACTACCCAGATAGATGTGAGAGTTCCATGGCTCTCCTTGAAAGTGTGGACCACTTTTTCCTCTACTCCCTGTTTTGATCTTGGGCTTCTGAAAAAGAAAAGAGGAGTTCTTCACTGTAATAATTTCCTAGACCTCTGATGGAGACTTTGGTAACTTTTCTGTTTAACAAGATTTTTAGTTTTTCAGAAATGTATTTGTTCAACAGTTGAATTGTGAAGAAATGTTAAAGCATTGTACATATCTGGTTAAAATGGTACAGATACAATGAAAGGTTACTTTGTTAGATGACAAGGTGATACAGGGAGAAGTGGCATAGCAAGGGTTCTTATAGAAAAGACCTTTCTGTCTAGTTGGGGAGAAGATACAGATACAGGAAAACGTTAGTGAATGGAGTAGCATATTGTGGTGCCAAGTATTGACAAAATGCATGCATTCAAGTGCTACAAGTGTAACACATTTAATTTGTTCAGTCTAAATTAAAGCACAGATATAAGTGAGGATTAAAGTTTTCAAATCTCTTTAAGTGACTTTCAATTAAATTCTATACAGCAGAAGCTTGAGCTTCTGTTCTACATGAAGGCCCTGCAGGAACAACGTAAGTGATGCATGATGTCCTCCTTCAAGGAGGGTAGGCATGTTAGCTAAAGTGATGAATCAGAGAATAAACCCATGCTGGAGTGGGGTGCATAGTTTTAAACAATTTTGAAGGTAATAATCCAGTAATATTACCAAGGCTTATAAAAGTAGGAATCATATATATAGCTTTTATGATATTCTAGTGATTTGTAAGAAAATGACAAACCTGTAAGAAAATTTTGGAACAAATGCTGAGTGATGAGATACATTTCCTCAAAATCATATCCATCAAACAGGCTCAATTATACTCCCTCAAAAATTCAACTTGAAGTTCTAAATCCTCAGTTCCTCAGAATGTGACCTCATTTGAAGATAGGGTCTTTAAAGAGGCGTTTAAGCCAAAATTAGGTCATGAGTGCGAATCTTTATATGATATGACTGGTGTCCTTATAAGAAGAGGAGACCCTAACACAAATGTATACAGAAGGAAGATAATGTGAGGACACAGGGAGAAGATGGCCATTTACAAGCTAAGGAGAGTAGCCTGGAATAGATTATTCCCTAGCAGACCTCAGAAGGAGCCAACACCGCCAATACCTTGATCTTGTACTTTTAGTCTTCAGTATTGTAAACAAATACACTTTTATTGTTTAAGCCAATGAATCTGTGGTATGTTGTTATGGCAGCTCTGGGAAACTAATGTGTTCTCTTTTTAAATTCCAATGTAGTAATCATTATAAATCTGAGACGGACATTTATGCCATTAGGAGTGGGAAATAATATGTGTCCAATTTTAAAAGTATATTTTCTAAGAATTTCATTCATCTGACCAAATAATAAAAAAACTGATGGCTAATGGTTTTACATGTATTAACTCATTTAATTCTTACATGAATAATCATAAAAAGTAATTTCTAAAATTATTCTCATTTTATGGATGAGAAACGTAGACACTGAGCAATTAAGTACCATGCCAAAATCCTAGCAAAAGCTGGAATTCAAATCCCAAAAGTCTGACTCCAAATTTGTACTCTCAACTATTTCTCAGGAGTATCAATTTTTCTAAGCATTGCTTTGAGATGTCAAGAAAGGTCATATAAGTGAATGTCAATATACTAAGTACTTGATTTTTTTTTTTCATTTGTGGCAGGTACAATTTTTCAAAATCTACAACAATGCTTCCACTGTCAAAGAATAGGCTCTATTTCTTCTCCCCTTGCACTGGGTAGGATTTTATTACTGCCTCGATTCATAGAAGATGGTGAAACCGATGCTACATGAATTCCATGATTTGTTCAGAAAAGTTTACATGGTCTGTGCTTGTCTCTCTCATGATAGGCTCCTCCTTGAACCAAGACGGGATATATGATATGTAAAGACCACTAAAAAAATGAAAATCTTGACCCTTGTTGAAAAATCGTGAAGAAACCGAAGATGATGACAATAGAATGTTCGACCTAGAGTGAGGCCTTTGTGATTGCAGGATCCTGTACATCAACACAGGCTGCATGCCCATGAAGCTGGCCCCACTGGAAATCCAGCCACAGTTGGCTTGATGTGCAACTTTAACAAATTAAGACATATGTATGTATGTCTAAAAATATTGACCTTTAATTTTAATTGTGTGTTTGGAAAGAGACAGTTTAACTTAAACACACATAAATTATTCACTTCTCATCCTATTACTTATCCTGTCCACCTTAGGTCAGGAGTAAGAGTAAGTATTTTTTTCCTAAATGCTAAGCACTGGATAAAAGTCCTCTGACAATCAAAACACTATTTGTCAATATAGTAGTAGACATTTGTTTCAGATTTAGAAAGTTCCTTTATTTCCCTTGCTTATAAAATAGAAACCAAGAGTTATCTGGCTGTACTTTATTGAGTAAAATAGAGGAATCTCATTAAAAAATTCATTGATATTAATGAAATAAATTAATTTCAGATTTTACAGATTTATTTAAAAATATAATTTTCACTTGCTACTTTCTCAGAAGTTGACATCTACTAGAAATTTTTATTTCTATGTCAGCATGAATCACAAAATTAAGATGGGGGATTAATGATACTTTAGAAAATCACTTTCAGGTGAACTGTCACTTTTTCTGTCTCATGGAAAAAACTGGCTTACAGAGTGGAAAGTTTAAATTTATAAATAATTTAGAGAGAATATAGTAGCATAATTAACTCATGGAATAGTATATATACTGCTTCTACCAAGTTAATACACTGGTGGTATTTATTATTAATACCAGTACTAATAGCTAAACAAAATTGAGTATGTATGATATGTCCACTACTATTCTGAGTTTCACACAATTCTAAGCAATAAACGCTATTATTGCTCCACTTTACAGATGAGTCAAATGACACATGAAGAGGATAATTTGTTCACAGCCCAAATCAGAGCTGTGATTCACACCCAGTAAAGTTACCTATACCATGCTTTTAACAAATATGCCAACAAGTTTCAAAGTGTGTTTTGCAGAATTCCAGGGTACCATGAGAATATTCGGGGATTTGTGAGGTCAAAATGATTTTCATAATAACACTGAGACATTTTATTATTAATGTGTATGACTAAGAAGTACATATAAAACACTTCTGGTAAATATTATAGTGTGATAATTGTCCAAAGGAGAGACAATTGTTTGAATTGCAAACTTCCCAAAGTGACAATTTTTTAAAAAATGATCACGTTCTTTGAGGTCCTGAATAGGTTTTAAACATGTGAAGGGGTCCTGAGCCCTAAAATTTTGAGATGTTAGTACATAGTACTGATATATTTGCCTCATTTCACTGTGTTACATTTGCACTGATGGTGCGAAAAGCAAAAGATAGGTGAAACTTCAGGTACCTTAGCACTAACCAAGGCAATGGCATCAAAGTGTACTAATAGTTGTTATGTTCTTTATCACCATGCATTTGCAGGGGTAAAAATGCAGTTTGGCTGGGCACTGTGGCTCATGCCTGTAATCTCAGCACTTTGGGAGGCCAAGGCAGGCAGATCACCTGAGGTTGAGAGTTCAAGACCAGCCTGACCAACATGGAGAAACCCCGTCTCTACTAAAAATACAAAATTAGCTGGGAGTGGTGGCGCATGCCCAGCTACTTGAGAGGCTGAGGCTGGAGAGTCACTTGAACCCCAGAGGCAGAGGTTGCGGTGAGTCGAGATCACGTCATTGTACTCCAGCCTGGGCAACAAGAGCAAGATTCTGTCTCAAAAACAAACAAACAAAAAAGCAGTTTACTTAAGATTGTCCTTCATGAAACAGTAAAAAGTATTAATTAAAACTCTCTACCTGTGAGTGTACATCTTATTATTAATGTGCATGACTAAGAAGTACATACAAAACACTTCTGCTAAATATTATAGTGTGATAATCGTCCAAAGGAGAGACAATTGTTTGAATTGTGAACTTTCCAAAGTGACAATTTTTTAAAAAATGAAACACTGTTTTTTACCTGAAAACAACAGCTTAACACAAATTAAGTTTATCCAAATTTGGGTATTTGACAGATACTATCTCAAAAAATATATGCAATAAAACTATTACTTCAAGAAAAACTACTGACAATATTTGTTGGCAATAAAAACTTTGAACTTGAAGTTCAAGTTAAAATTTTAAAAATCTCGTATCCAAATCTTCCCACCTTCCCAATACTACTAGATTTTTCTGATGACAGTGGTGATACTATTAATGAATGTGGTTTATTTATACTCTCTAATAAAATATATCAACATTTGGAAGACCTGCATTGTTCAGTGAAACAATATTTTTCAAATGACTAATGTATGATATTGCTAAATTGCTTATAGGTAATCTAGCTATTCAAAAATGCAAGATAGATCAATGGATTTTGCCTTAATAGGACACAAAAAATTAATTAATATTATTTAAATTTCATATTGCCAATAACCTTAAATACTACCACATATTGAGTTTTGACACAAAAGAGAATATAAACAATTATCTAGAAAAGCTACTAAATACAGTCCTTTATTTTCTATCTGTGTATTTGTGGGAGGTCAGATTTTCTTCATATATTTCAATCAAAACAATGAACTATAACAGATTGAATACAGCAGCAGATATAATGATCCAGCCGTCTTCCAATGAGTCAGCCATACACAGATTTAAAAAAAATCAGTTTGGTCATTAACTTTTGTGTTGGAAAAATAGAGCTATATTTCATAAAATGTTATTTCTGTTAAACATAACAGGGTTATCATTGTTATATTTCATTGAATTAATACATCTAAATTGTTTGCTTTAATTTTTATATGGCTAATATTGATAGCTATAATCCACATTTAAAAAAGCTCTTTGAGGTCCTGAATAGGTTTTAAACATGTGAAGGGGTCCTAAGCCCTAACATTTTGAGAACTCTGAGGTTATACTAAGCTGCATTAATCATCTATAAATAGTATATCAATTATGTATAAGTGGTTACTCCTACAGTGCTTTAAATAATATGGTTTTATATATATATATATATATACCCTTTGCTATTTGCAGATTGTTTATTTGGATCTATTCTCACAAGAGTTTGCATTTTTGAAAGCTAAAATAATTGAGAATACAAAGTCTCCAGAGGCAATTTCTTTCATCCTTTGATAGCTCTGCAATGAAAAAGTTTTGGTTATTTTGGACCCAAATCAATAATTCTGAAATTCTGCAATCTAACAAACACGGCAAGTAATTGTAATTAACATTAAAATTTAACAACTACCATTTTATTAAGGCAAGTCAGATAGGTTAGTACGTAGTACTAATATATTATCAATTGAGATTGATACTGAGCTTAACTTTTATTCAGATGCCATGTGTCCTCACTTCCTAGACATTGTTGCTAAATCAAATTACCACTTTCTTTCATCTTTTGGAAGCAAATGCAAGAGTTTATATTTGCCCACTTTGAAGTCATGTTACTAAGCTAATCACTCTGTTACATTAAAATTTATTTAGATTTGAATTACTTTTCTAGTTACCATTTTCTATTATTTATAAATTTGTAAAAGGTATTCAATATCTTTGTTCATATTATTGATTAAAATATAATGAACAAATGTCTCTCTAAATTTCCATGTGTAACCTACATTTCTTTTCCTATCCATTAGGCTACATGAAAAACTTAGACAAATGCCTTGCTAAATCCAAGTAAAAAAAGGGATTATTAGATTAGTCATAATGGCATATACTAACTGAACCCATTAATACTACTATTAATGGGTTTATTTTCTAAGCACATAAATTTTAAATATCTAATTCAATAACCTTGTCCAGGATCGTATAATCACGTCTGTTTACAATTTGCAGAATGTGATATAGTCTTCTTTTTAAAAACATAAGCTACATCTTTTCTTTTTCTCCATGATTCATCCAACAGAAATGCAAACCATCTCATGGCTTTATCTGAAACTTCTTTCAGTATCTTTTTTTTTGAGACAGAGACTCCCCCTTGTCACCCAGGGTGGAGTGCAGTGGTGCGATCTCGGCTCACTGCAACCTGTGCCTCCTGGGTTCAAGCTATTCTTCTGCCTCAGCCTCCCAAGTAGCTGGGAGGATTACAGGCATGAGCCACTGCGCTGGCTTATTTTATTTTATTTTATTTTATTTTATTTTATTTTATTTTATTTTATTTTATTTTTAGTAGAGATGTGGTTTTACCATGTTGGCCAGGCTGGTCAGGGACTCCTGACCTCAGGTGATCCACCCATCTTGGCCTCCCAAAGTGCTGGGATTGGAGGCGTGAGCCACCGTACCTGGCTTCTTTCAGTATCTTGGTACACAGTATGTATCAGAGTTTGTTGTCAAATTATTCTCAGATCAGGTTCTTTCTGTAGGAGAGAATTCTGTTTTCATCTACGAGCCAGAGAAGCCTTCTCTTAAACTTGAGTAACAACAGCCCAGCAGCAAGAAATGCACATGGGCTTAAATCAAAGACTTGCCTTCAAATGCCAGTGATATAGAAACTGAAGGCTGGTTAATTAATTTTATTGAAGACAGTCTACCCTAGCTATATAATTGCTTAATAATACCCTCTCTGCAGTGATGTAGGGAGGTTAGAAATTATGTATTCAAGGCATAGTGCACAGCACAAACAAAATTTTCAAAATACATTTTACCTTTTGTGGTTATTCAGTGCCCAGTTCCCTCCCTCCCTCCCTCCCTCCCTCCCTTCCACCCTCCCTCCCTCCCTCCCTCCCTTCCACCCTCCCTCCCTCCCTCCTTTCCTTCTTCTTCTTTCTTTTTTCACTTTAAGTTCTGGAACACATGTGCAGAATGTGCACGCTTGTTACATAGGTATCCATGTACCATGGTGGTTTGCTGCACCCATCAACCCATCATCTACATTAGGTATTTCTCCTAATGCTATCCCTCCCCTAGTGACCTAGCCCACCACCCCCCAACAGGCCCTGGTGTGTGATGTTCCCCTCTCTGCGTCCATGTGTTCTTATTGTCCAACTCCCACTTATGAGCGAGAAAGTGCAGTGTTTGGCTTTCTGTTCCTGTGTTAGTTTGCTGGGAATGATGGTTTCCAGCTTCATCCATGTCTCTGCAAAGGACATGAACTCATCCTCTTTTATGGCTGCATAGTATTCCATGGTGAATATGTGCCACATTTTCTTTATACAGTCTCTTATTGATGGGCATTTTGGTTTGTTCCAAGTCTTTGCTATTGTGAATAGTGCTGGGCATGCGTCTTTATAGTAGAATGACTTATAATCCTTTGAGTATATACCCAGTAATGTGATTGCTGGGTCAAATGGCATTTCTGGTTCTAGATCCTTGGGGAATCACCACACTGTCTTCCACAATGGTTGAACTAATTTACACTCCCACCAACAGTGTAAAAGTGTTCCTATTTCTCCACATCCTCTCCACAACCTGTTGTTTCCTGACATTTTAATGATCACCATTCTAACTCGTGCGAGATTGTGGTTTTGATTTGCATTTCTCTAATGACCAGTGATGATGAGCTTTTTTTTTTTTTCATGTGTCTGTTGGTTGCATAAATGTCTTCCTTTGAGAAGTGTCTCTTCATATCCTTTGCCCACTTTTTGATGGGATTGTCTGTTTTTTTTTTTTTTCTTCTTGTAAATTTGTTTAAGTTCTTTGTAGATTCTGGATATTAGCCCTCTGCCAGATGAGTAAATTGCAAAAATTTTCTCCCATTCTGTCGGTGCCTGTTCACTCTGATGATAGTTTCTTTTGCTGTGCAGAAGCTCTTTAGTTTAATTAGATCCGATTTGTCAATTTTCGCTTTTGTTGCCATTGCTTTTGGTGTTTTAGTCACGAAGTCCTTGCCCATGCCTATGTCCTGAATGGTATTGCCTAGGTTTTCCTCTAGGGTTTCTATGGTTTTAGGCCTTATGTTTAAGTCTTTAATCCATGTTGAGTTAATTTTTGTATAAGGTGTACAGAAGGAGTCCAGTTTCAGTTTTCTGCATATGGCTAGCCAGCTTTTCCAATAACATTTATTAAATAGGAAATTCTTTCCCCATTGCTTGTTTTTGTCAGGTTTGTCAAAGATCAGATGGTTGTAGATGTGTGGCATTATTTCTGAGGTGTCTATTCTATTACACTGGTCTGTATATCTGTTTTCTTTCTTCTTCTTCCTCTGTTTTTTTCTTTTTTTTTTCTTTTTTTGAGACCAAGTCTCACTCTGTCACCCAGGCTGGAGTGCAGTGGCATGATCTTGGCTCGTTGCGACCTCTACCTCCCATGTTCAAGTGATTCTCCTGCCTCAGCCTCCTGAATAGCTGACATTACACAGGTGCGTGCCATCATGCCCAGCTTAATTCTCTTCTCTGAGTCTTGTGCTCTTTCCTTTATTCTTTCTTGGCTCATCTCCATATTAACTGATCTATAGACTCTTCTAAAATCATAGATTTGATTAGATTCATTTGTTTTATAGAGCTGCGTTGGGCATTGGTTTTTGTAATCAATGGTTCCTTTTTTCTTCCTCAAGATATTTTGTAATTTCCTTTCCTTTTTCAGATAATAGTCTTGAATGTTCTTTTATTACAATATAATATACAATTAAATTACAATATAATGGTTTTTTATATTACTGTATAAAAGAACGTTCAATCTATATTTGTCTATAGATAAAGGTAAAATAATTACACATGATACTCTATTACTGATGAAGTAAAGAAAAACAGAAAGTGATTATTGGGTATTGTATTAATGGGATCAGTTATTCCTATTTTTTTAATCTTCTATCCCCATTGATGACACAATTTGCCTGAAGTGAAAAAGAAAAACACACATTAAACAGTTGTAAGTTTTATTAAAGTTTTTTGTAAAAATTTTCATTCTCTAAATCGTATTTCTTCATTAGAAATACCCATATTTTAAAAAACTTAATTGATTTTTAATAGTAAATATCCTAGTTATCACCAACAGTATGCACATAATCTAAGAAATACAGTATAAATGTTGATAATGTGAATGGCTGTTACTTGATACATTTCATTGTCATAGTTCACAATTGAGAAATTTTCTATTGGGATCCTAAAGTTAAAAGAATAAGTCGATGAGGTTGACTTGCATTGTTTGGGCAACAGCCAGTTCTTCAAATAATAAAAACTTGACAAAACATCTTTTTAGCCAAACAGAATTGAAGAAACTCATGTTATATTTAATAAATGTCATGGCAACAATGAGAAGGAATTATGATATGCTGTTAACGGCAAAAGCAAAGCAAGAGAGTGTTAATTTTTTTGTGATAATAGAGAAGATTGAATCTATAATTCCGCAAAGATATTGTCTATCTTTTCTAATTTAAACCTTTTCTCTTTCACTCTTTATCTCAATAGTGTGCTTCCCTTAGAGCAAGTGCTGAAAAATTTCAACCATCTTACATTTTGTTAATGTAAATTTTTGGTAGCTCCACCAGCTTAGTAAACTATAATCTCCATGAGCAGAGGTTCCTTGTCTGTTTTGTTCACCCTCATATGTCTAGTTTTTAGTGCGGTCTGGCACAAAGTGAGCACTAAAGATTTGAGAGAGGAAGAGTAAGGCTGTCATGACATAGTGACAATGACTAAGCGACGGAACAACGTATTGAACAAAGGCAATTTGGTCTGGGAACCTAAGTTTCTGCCCTGACAGTCCACTGCCTCACCAGACAAATAAAAGCAAGTAGACAGGACTCAGATTGCAGGCTCTCTATCTTTGGCGCTATACCTTTGGTGAGGAATTTTTATCTCTTCCTCTTCTGTAGGCTCTACGTCAGTCTCTCATGTTCTACATTTTCAAATTGCTAATCATCCAGTAGTAGACTTTAAATATTACCAGATGGCACCCCATGCTTAACACTGTTTAGTATCACCAATATGAAGTCTTTTCTAGCATTTGTTTTCTGGTTGGAAAGGAGTCTCTTTAGTCATAGCTGAAATTCAAAAGAAATATATGTGACTTCTTGAGATTAATTGTACTGAGGTAAAACAAATTATTTGATAGTTTAAACTATAAATATTACAAATAATATTCTGAACGTAATGAACAAAATATTTAGAAAAAAATCAAGATCCTTTCAACTGGAAACTTTAAAAGAATTACAAAACAATTATCAGGCCAAAGGAAATAATAAAATTTACATTACATAATTTTTGAAAAGATAAAAAACACCTATCTGAACACATACCTGAACCTGTGGAATTCCATTAAAGCAATTATCAGAGAAAACTGTGTAACTTAATATACTTCTTATAATAAAAAGAATAAAAATTACTTAAATAACCACTTTAAAAACCTAGAAAAGGAAATAGAAGAAGGCAGAAGGAAGAAAATAATAAAAATTAAAGTAAAAATTAAAGTAGCAGAGAATATGAACAGATTTGGTCAAATTAATAAACTAACATTCCAGTATATGTTTTAAAAATAACAAATTAGATGAACTAATTTAATCTAGAAAAATGGAGAAAGAACAAAAATATAAAATAAAAAATTACAAAGAGGGAAAATAAGGCTCTTTTAAAACTTATGATAACATTTTACAAATATCTATATAGATACAATGGATTATTTTCTAAGGAAATAAAATTACCCAAACAGACATCAAGAGGGACAGAAAGCTTAAACAGACCAATGTGCCTCAAAGAAATTTAGAGAAAGTTATCAAAAAACTACACACAAAAAAACACAACAGCCAAGATGATTTCATGAGGGAATTATAACAAACATCTAAAGATATTGTAATAGTTTATATACTTTTCAAGAATTGACATTAAAGAAAATATCCTATTTCTTTTCAAAAGTATGGCATTGATACTTAAGCCTTAAACAGTCAGTACAAAGAAAAGAAAATTACAGACCTATCTCACTTATAAATAATACAAAATTTCAAAACATAATATTTGTGAACTGAATCATATCAAAAAAATACATGAAGAAATTCCACTAATTGTAAAGAGAAGACTCATGATTATTTCCCAAAATGGTAAATTACCATAAATGTCATTTTTTAAACAACTGGCAAAATTTAACACTATTTGTCAATCAGTAATAGCATTGTCATGTAGAAGAGGCAAGATTTTATTTCTATCTTCTTAGGGTTTTTGGCTGGGCCTGAAAATGAAAGTGGCCATAGACAGATCAATAGGAGAAAAGCATACAAATTTATCTGATACAAATCATATGTGGCACAGCAACCTTTACAAGGAGATGAGGACCCAAAGTCATAGTTGGTATTGAACTTAAATACTGCATTGGAGAAAGTGTAGTAAATTGTGAAAATGTGACAAGGCAAAGGGATTTGCGTAGAGTAGTTAATTGGGTAAAGAAATGACTAGAAAGGGTGTTTTTTTTTTTTTTTTTACAGATTTCTCTCTGCCTCAAATTCTTGTCCTGATAGTAAGAATGATATATTCTTATAAGGAGGATATCTTTCACATGGGAATTCCATTTCTTGCTTTTAAGAAACAGAACGAAGGTCAATGATTTTCTCACACCTTCTGTTTAAGTGCCTTTAGTTCCAAATGTTTCTTATGCAAAAGTGATAAACTTTGTGTAACAAACTCCTTCAGTATCAACGTAATTTTTTTATTTTGGATAATTGTACTATAATCATTTTAAATGATGTTTTTTAAGTATTTAAAGTGGGTAAAGGAGTATTACGGCTACGTCTTAGTTCTATCTCTCACTCTCTGTGTGTGTGTGTGTGTGTGTGTGTGTTTGTGTGTGTGTACAGAAAGGGAGAAAGAGAGACAGACACACAGAGAGAAGGACAGAGGAAACCTGGTGATATATTAACACTTGGAGAATCTGTGGAAATGTATATAGAACATTTTGTTACTGTTCTTGCAATATTTCTGTAAGTTTGAAACTATGTCAAAAATGTAAAAAAAAAAAAAAAGAAAAATATGTCTCAGTTGAAAGATTTCACATTGAGAATGTATTAAAAATGTGGTCTTTCTAATACAGATGAGTAGTTCTCAAATTTGGATGGATATTAGACTTACCTGTGGAATTTTCAAAAATCCATTTGTCCAATCTACTCCCAGACCAATTAAATCAGTATTTCTGAGGGTGCTACTCAAGTATTAGTACTATTTTAAAAGCTCCTCAGGTAATGTTATGGACTGAATGGTTGTATCCCTTCAACATTCATATATTGAAGCCATAATAGCTAATGTGATGATATTTAAAGATGGGGTCTTTGGGAGGTAATTAGGGTTAGATGGGGTCGTGAGGATATGACCCTCATGATGTGGTTAGTGGCTTTATAATAAGGTAGCTTGTTCTCTCTCTCCCACCCATAAATAGAGTGGTCATGTGAGCTTGCAGAGACATGACACTAACCTAAAAACTGGGAAAATGGGCCTCAAAATGAAATTTAGCTTGTCAGTACCTTGACCTTCAACTCCCCAGCTTCCAGAACTGTGAGAAATACATGTCTGTTGTTTAAGTCACCCAGTGCATCATGGTTTGTGATGGCAGCCCTAGATACAATAGGTGATTTTCATGAAACAGTCCAGATTGAGAACTACTGTTATGAAGCTTCTATGGGTTAGTTATCCTCTAATATCACTTAATTATTTCTCCATTAAGCTCCATTAATCTCAAAAACCCCTGTAGATACATTTAGTTCTGTCGCCTATTCTTTACAACGTGGGATTTGAATTAAAGGAAAGGGTTTTTTTTACATTAAAGATAAATACTACTAGGACTTTACAAAGGCTATTTATTTATTCTAGCTTCATTCTAAATTTATTATAAATGCTTTTTATTAAAGGGGACATGTAGTTATCAAAACCATATAGCTAGGAAAGTAGCACATACAGGACTGTTTGTCAATACAATGTGATATTCAACTTACTGCTGAAATAGATTGGCTTTGTAATTCTTTATTTTTCAATCTTATTTAATAAAATCAATAAGAAGCTAAAAGGACATACATTCTTATGTCAAAAGTGAAAGACATTTTTTCATTGCATATTATACTTGCTTTACTTTATGGACAGAATATATGATTTAAACATTTACACCAATGTCTGGAGAAACACCTTTCTTAGCTGTGTAAGCAATGTGCTTACACAAAATTATATTATTCAGAATGAGGCAATTAATTCCTTAAGTGCCTTCATAACACCCTACATACTTCGTGAAGCTGCTCTTACTTGATTTGCCTTGGTACTTTTTGTTTGAAGATTGCATCACAATTATTTTATTTATAATTTACCATTTCCATTGGCTCTCAACATCAATTTTCACATTTGTAATGCAGAGTAACCAAAGGATAAAATAGTTTTTTTTTTTCCTGGTTAAATAACAAAAACAGCATCAAAACACTCAGCTTCTTTGTTTAAAGTAAAGTAACTATGTTACCATTTTATTAATTTTGTTTTCAGCAGCCTGGAGCTAGATCATATTATTTTCAATGAAGAGACAAGATGTGACATTTATGTATTCATATTATATATGTTTACTACAGTAAATAAAATATGCAAAGCAATGAAAAAAGTGAAAGTTCATTTTGACATCTGACTTTATGTCATAATTTTGGTCTGGCTTTTTGAGTCTAGACTTTTCAGGTCCACTCAGCTGCAATGACTTTATTTATCATATAGCAAGTAAATATAATGTTACTGTAATCACAAAGGATCACAGGAACCAAAATGATTGATTTTATTCTCTTAATTTCTAATCAAAACCTCTGCAACATGTAGGTACTGGTTCAGAATTTCTAAAGTTGAAAGCTGTGGGATGTGATCAGTTTTCTTTCACAAGGCTATAACCTTATTTTTCCCATCCAACTCTAGAGAGAGGTTACAGAGAAAGATGGGTAAGAAGTCAAACCTTAGCATTTTGCAATTGCTCAGAGAGGCTAGTTGGTGACTCAGCTCCTCCTGTAGCAGCTGTAACAAAAGATTTTGCCCAGAGGTAAATGTCCACAGATGGCATTTCTTTCCTAGTGTGCCTCACAGCTCTGCTTCAGGCTAAACTTACAGCTTTTATTTACTTTTCAAATCTGCATTTTCAACAATTTTATCTGAATACTAAGTCATATTACAAGTTTTCTGTGTTAAAAAAAAATCACAAACATGCCCCTGTTCTTCCCTCTTCCCCAACCCCCCAAATTCTTAAATGATTAAAAACCAATCCATTGGAGCAACCTATGTTGATAGAGTAGTACTATATTCTACAGATCTCATCAATATTAATGTCTACTTATTGGAAAATTCCAAGCAGCATGGAGAAAAACAAGTGTGTTATAATTTTTAGAGCTGACTTTGAGACTGACTCAAAAATTAGGTGTAAAGTAATAATTAAAGCCTCTATGACGGAGCATAAAGCTTTGTTGTGTGTTATGCAGTAAGAAATGACCTGACATTTTGATAAAGATGAATAAAATGATAAACTGGGTTAACATAATTATATACTAGGAAGATAAGAATGGAAAATACAACAAGAAAATATTGAAGACTGGCCACTGTTTACACCGGATTCTTGTAGAGAAACTGGAAGTTAATGTGAGAACCTCAAAGACTACTGATTTTAATGATTATATTTTTATATAACAAGTAACTAAATCTCGTAAGTGTCTTAAAAATAACTGTTCACATCTTCATTCATTCCCATGTGATACAATGTGGCATATAGAACACAAGACTGTGCTGTTCCTTTGGGGTTAAATCAAGGTTAAATTTCCACGGTGAAGAAAAGTAAGTGTATTAGTTTGTTCTCACACTGCTAATAAAGACATGCCCAAGACTGAGTAATTTATAAATGAAAGAAGTTTAATTGACTCACAGTTCCACAAGGCTGGGGAGGTCTCACAGTTATGGCAGAAGCTGAATAAAGAGCAAAGTCACGTCTTACATGGAGCAGGCAAGAAAGCATGTGCAGGGAAACTGCCCCCTACAAAACTATCAGATTTTTAAGACTTACTCACTATCATGAGAAGAGCATGGAAAAATCATGCCCCCATGATTCAATTACCTCCCACTGGGTCCCTCCCACAATACGTGGGGATTATAAGAGCTATAATTCGAGATGAGATTTGGGTGGGAACATAGCCAAACCATATCAGTAACAAAACTACACTCCTTAAAGAATACTGTCTTAGGAGATACAGTGATGCACCTATATCACACCTATCTCATATTCTGTGGCATCATGAAATGTATGCACTATTTTGTGGATGTTTTTCCATGCAACGCAATATAAATTCCAGTGTATCCACACACTAATTTCAAAGAGCTCTGTAACTTCCTGAAGCCATTAAAACATTTTTCAGAGTAATTCATTTTTTGCTTGAGGATATGTCTGATTATTCTGAAAATCTTTTGGGATTCTCATCTTGTTTTTATTATCACTATCCATGTTTTTCTTCCTTTGTGTATTCAGAAGTATATAGGCGTAGCTTTAAATTGTAAAATTAAAACAAAAAATGGCAACATCTTGTTAGATATATGTTGTTAAATACATTGTTATATATATGTTTATGAAACATATATGTGCATATACACACACATGCAAACATGTAGCAACATTTGTCTTATTAACTGAGTATGTTCTCCTCAAAATTCATATGGTGAAGCCTTAACCCCCAACGATATGGTATTTGAAGGTGATGTCTTTGGGAATTAATTTGCTTTAGGTAAAATCATGAGGGTAGGGGACGAATGATGGAATTAACGCCTGTAGAAGACAAGGAAAAGACACCAGATTTCTTTCTTAGCACTATACGAGCACACAGTTAGAAGGCAGCCATCTGCAAGCCAGGAAGAGAGCCCTCACTAAAACCCAACCATGCTGGTACTCTGATATCAGACTTTAGTCACCAGAACTTTGAGAAATAAATGTCTGTAGTGTAAGCCACCCAGTCTATGTTTTGTATTCTGATGGCTTGAGCTAAGACAATTTGCTAATGTTCATATGTTAAAATGTTACATTTATATATTTTAAATTCTAATATTCTACTAGAAAATTAATATATGCATATGAAGAAAAAATTAAAAGACAATTAAATGTAAGTTTCTTTTCTGTACAAGATTCTACAGGGTCCTTTTTGATATGTAAACATCATCAATATTAGCTTATGCATCCTCCTAGAATTATTCTATGAATATGCACAAACACATTTATATTTTTAACAAAAAATAGATCATGTTATATATAAATTTCACCTTATGCAGACCTCTATTTTCAGTTAGTAAGACAGCATACATTTTGACTCATTCCATATCATTAAATAAGATCATATTGCATTACACAAATGTGTTACATTTATTGAGTGCTATATTAATGAACATTTGATTTATTTCCAGGGATTTGCTAATACAAACAATGCTACAATGAAAATTTTGTAGCTGTCTTTGCACAATTATCACAGTATGGTATGCTTAAATCAATACAATGCAGAGGATATGACATTTTGCCTCTTTTGTGCTATGGGAAGCAAACTGCCACCTAAGAAGTTCAACTATCAGAGACTACCATGCTCTCTCTAAAATGCAAAATAATGAGTAAATAATGCAATGTTTTAATTATTCATTTTGTGGTAAGTAGTTATACAGCAATAGATAACTGAAAGAAGTTTTATTAAATGTAAGACTTTTTGGTTATTAAAAGACATCATTAAAAAATGGAAAGGAAGCCAAGGATCGGAAGAAGACATTTACGACTGGAAAAGGACTTATAATGAGATTATATAATGAACTCCTTTGGCTGTGTCCCCACCCAAATCTCAGCTTAAATTGTAACTCCCATAATTCCCATGTGCTGTGGGAGGAATCCCGTCGGAGGTGATTGAATTATGGGGGCAGGTCTTTCTCGTACTGTTCTCGTGATATTGAGTGAGTCTCACAAGATCTGATGGTTGTAAAAATGGGAATTTCTCTGCACAAACTCTCTCTCTTTGTCTACTGCCATCCATATAAAACGTGACTTGCTCTTCCTTGCCTTTTACCTTCTGCACGATTGTGAGGCCTCACCAGACACCTGGAAGTGTAACTCCATTAAACCACTTTCTTTTGTAAATTGCCTAGTCTCAGGTATGTCTTTATCAGTACTGTGAAAACATACCAATACAAAACCAATAGTAAAAGACAGAAAATCCAAATATTAGTCAAAAGACCTGAGATACATCACAAAACAATACATCAAAACAGACAATAATTATATAAAAGATTGTCAACATCATTAGTAATCATAAACATGCAAAGTAAACCACATGGAGATATCAACACACAAACATCAATGAGTAAATGAAAAAGTTTACCAATACTGGGTTGGGAACAAGGATTGTTATCATTGAGTGTACATGTTCACCAAAAGACAGATATAAGAATGTCCATTACACCTTTACTCATAAAAGCCCAAAGCTGGAAGCAAACAAATGTAAAATAAGTGTTATATTCAAGCTATTGTATACTATACAGCAGTAAAAAAGAACATATTATTACTATCTGCAATTACATGGTTCAATATTATTTCTCTTTTTGACTTTATAAGTGACATCTTTCCATCTAAAATGATTATTTTGCTTATACAGGACTTCCTTGATTAGAAATTATTTTAAAATATTGTTTTCTTCTAGCACTATTACAGATGCAAATTTTAATATTTAAATATTTGATTCATGTGAAATTACTATTTAACATTTCTTAGTTCTATATTGCAACTTTGGTATAGCACTCACATTTTCTTCATTAATTCAGAATCATAATTTATCCAGATACTATATTTCTCTGTTCACGTGTACTTCTTAATTATCTAATAGTGCCATTAATGTGTCCACCCATTTATGTGCCAACATAAATATATTTTAATTATTAATGTTTTATAGTATTTTTCTTTATATGGTAAAACTATATCTCCTTTAATAATTTTTTTTCAGAATACTCTGTTCTTTTAAATCATTTTTATTTTTTTATGAAGAAATTTAATATTAGAATTGTTGAGTGTCAAAACCTATTTGATACTATTAAAACTCAAAATAATTTAGGGGAGAAATGACATATTTAAATATTAAGGACTTTTAATAAAATAAACAAATTTCATGGTTCTATTTAACTTTTACTTTATGTTCTACAAAAAAATTTTCAAATTTCCTTTATATAGTAGTTCCTCATTTTTCTCAGGGGATACATTCCAAGACCCCAAGGGGATGCCTGAAATCACAGATAGTACCAAACCCTAAACATACTATGCTTTTTGCTATATATACATACTTATAATGAAGTTTAATTTATAAATTAGGCACAGTAAGAGATTAACAGCAATAACTAATAATAAAATAAAACATTTATAACAATGTACTGTAATAAAGTTATATGAATGTGTTCTTTATTTTAAAATCTTATTGTACTGTACTATGGGCAATTAAAATCACATAAGGCAATAACACAGATAAAGGGGGGACTACTGTATAATTCTGCATATGTCTTAAATACATTGCAATTATATATGTCATCTCTTTTTTCTGTTCTCTTTCTTTCCTTTCTTTCTTTCTTTCTTTCTTTCTTTCTTTCTTTCTTTCTTTCTTTCTTTCTTTCTCTCTCTCTCTCTCTCTCTTTCTTTCTTTCTTTCTTTCTTTCTTTTCTTTCTTTCATTCCTCTCATTTTTCTTCTTTCTGTTACAAGTGAAGTCATTTCTCATTACAAATAATTGACATTGTTATTGATTGTATAGCTATACGTGTTAATAGAGTTTCTTACAGTTTCTGATTATATTCTGGTTGATTCCTCAGAATTTTGCAGAAAGGTAATAACATTATCTGCCAAATATATTCTTATTTATATACTGAATGCATAATTAGACTACTTGGTACTACCAAAATATTTTAAATATTATTTAAAAAAATAATTTATGTTTTCATGATGCTGATATTATTGAGATTATGCTTTTAAAGTTTTTATTAACCAGCCCTTCCTTAAAAATGTCACAAACTATTGCAACATTCACCCTGATTAGGTAGAGTGTCTGTATATGTGTGTTTGTTTTAATTAACAGATTTATAACAACAACCCTTTTTTTTAGCACTTACTAAGTTACATACTTTTCTCCTTTGCAAACTATAATTCTGATAAGGGGTTAACATCCAAGATACAGAAGGAGCTTATACAACTGAATAGCAAAAAGCCAAATAACCCATATGAAAAAGAGCATAGGACCTGAAGAGACATTTTTCAAAAGAACATATACAAGTGACCAATAGATATGTTAAAACATGCTCAAAATCACTAATCATAAGGAAAATGCAAATCAAAACCACAATGAACTATGACCTCACACCTGTTGGAATGACTGTTATTAAGAAAAACAAAGGATGTAAACAAAATAGAACACTTGTCCAGTGTTGGTGGGAATGTAAATAAGTATAACCATTATAAAAAGCAATATGAAAATTCCTTGAATAGTTAAAAATAGGACTACCATATGACCCAGCAATCCCATTTCTGGGTACAAATCCAGTCATTGAAATCAGGATCCTGAATAGTTTGCTGAACTCCCGTGTTTATTGAAGTATTATTCACAATATCCAAGATGTAGAAACAACCTAAACGTTTATCCATGGATGAATGAATGAAGAAATCATGGCATATACTAAATTATGGTAAAATTCTGCCATTTGTGATACCACAGATGAAGTAGAGGGCATTATGTTAAGTGAAATAAAACAGTCACAGAAAGACAAATACTGTATAATGTCTCTTCTATGTAGAAGTTAAAATATTTAAACTCAGAGAAGCAAAGACTAGAAAAATGGTGGTTGCCATGGCCTGGGAGAAGAGGAAATGGGAAGAAAATGGTTAAAGTTTACAAACTTTCAGTTATGCAAGATATATAAATTCTGGAGCTCTGCTATACAACATAATGCCTATAGCTAACAATACTGTATTGTCTATTTAAACTTACTAGGAAGGTGGATCTTATGTTTGGTGTTCAGAAAAACAATAGTAATAATAAAAGAGGCATGAGGAAACTCTAGAAAGTGATAGATTTGATTATAATTTTGATGATGGTGATGGTTTCATGGGTATACTTATTCCCAGGCTCATCAAAATGTACATATTAAGTATGTACAGTTTTCTTAATGTCAATTATATCTCAGTGAAATGGTTTTAAAAAGTAAAATAATAAAAAATAAGTATTTATATTCTGCCATTTACTCTTCCCATATCATTTGTTCTTAAATTTTGTCTTTTTCCCTGATTTACCTTTTATAAATTTTTTACTTTTGTCAATTATTGTCTTCTCCATTTCTTTATTTTTCTATTCTTATATATATTTCATAAGCTCAATGAACATCTTAGTTTCTATACTTTTTCTTGTAACTTAGGTGTATAATCTTACTAATTTTTTGTCTGAACATTTTTATCAGTGTCAAAAAAGAGCTGACTAGTAGTATTTCACTCTTGTTATTTCCTTTATGTTCATATTTTTATTTTATTTATTTTATGAGCTAGAGTTTTTTAACATATATATTTTCATTTTTTAAATTTTTATTTTATTTTATTTTGAGACAGAGCTTCGCTCTTGTTGTCCATGCGTGGTCTTGGCTCACCGTAACCTCCACCTCACGGGTTCAAGTGATTCTCTTGCCTCAGTCTCCTGAGTAGCTGGGATTACAGGGATGTGCCACCATGCCCGGCTAATTTTATATTTTTAGTAGAGACGGGGTTTCTCTATGTTCGTCAGGCTGGTCTCAAACTCCCGACCTCAGGTGATCTGCCCTCCTCGGCCTCCCAAAGTGCTGGGATTACAGGCATAAGCCACCACACCCGGCCAACATATAAGTTTTAAACATCTGGCTGGTGTTTTATTTATTTTTGGTCTGTTTTTAATTTCTATTTTTATTGGTTTAGTGGTTTTTATTATTTCATTAGTAAAAACTTACACTTATTCCTGGCAAAATACATACACAAATAAAATATTTCTTGAGTACTTGCAAAGGTTATTCTGTGTACAGTGTAAGCATTAGAAAAACATAACATATATCTGCATATTGTATCCTGCTATGCAAATATTATTCAGCTCCTCTACTTAATTTTATTGGAGCTATTTCGTCTATTGTTGGCTAATAGGTAAATATAATTCCCTGGTGTGTTAATTACCTCTATATTTTTCTAGAGTGTTCTTTATTAATTTTAATGCCCTTCAATTATTTAACACATGTATAATACTCACTATGTGCTTGACTTAATTCTAAGTTCTTTATAAATAGTACTTAATTCTAGTAGTAACCATTGAAGTAAGTGCTAATATTCAATGGTTATTCAATAGGTGCTATTAGGTGCATTTTAAATTTGAGGAAATTGAGATACTCAGAACTTATGCAGCTGGCCCAAGATCACATAGCTAGTAATTGAAGGAGCTAGAATTTGAATTTAACTATTTTCTCTGAACCATCCAATGAAGCTGTAAAAGAGCTTTAAAACACAGAAGTAATAAACAAATTCAGCAAATTGCAAGATACAAGATTAACACACAAAATCAGTTTTATTCCTATACCCTAGCAGTGAACAATCTGAAAACGAAATTTAAAAATCTATTTACAATAGCATCAAAAATATTCAACAAGGCCTCATTATTTTGGATTTGGCAATTAATGTAAAATAAAAAGCATTTCAACAAAATAAAAAATAGATAATATAGAGTTAATCAAAATTAAAAACTTTTGTGCATCAAATAACACTATCATAGACAACGTATAGAATTGGTGCAAATATTTGCAAATCATATATATGATAAGGGTCAAGTACTTTTAATATGTGTAATACTCTTATAATTGAGCAAAAAAAGACAAATAGTCTAATTTTTAAAATGGGCAATGTTCTGAGGCACACAGTACTCCAAAGTAGATAAACAAAAAGCACACGAAAAGATGCTCAACATCAGTAATCATTTGGAAAATGAAAATAAAAAACCATAATGAGATACAACGTCACATCCATAAGATGGCCATCACCGGACCCCCCCCCCAAAAAAAAGAAAAAAAAAAGAAAAATAACAAGCATTGGTGAGGATGTGAAGATTTGAAGCCTATTTTGGTGGTGGGAACTTTAAATAGTGAAACCACTGTGGATAACAGTTTGGCGGATCCTTAAATTTTGAACAGAGAATTACCATATGAATGGCCAATGCTACTTCTAGATATATAGCCCAAAAAACAAAGAACTAATATTTAAATGCATGACACAAATGTATATAGCAGCACTACTCGCAATAGCCAAAGGTGGAAACTACCCAAATGTACCCCAATATATTAAAGTGTAAATAAAATGTGGTATATCTATCTAATGAAATATTATTCAGCCATAAAAAAGGAATGATGTGCTGACATGGGCTGCAACATGAATGAACCTTGAACACACTATGTTGAGTGAAAGAAGCTCACCACAAAAGGACATATATTATTTGATTCCGTCTATTTAGAATATCCCAAATACATAAATGCTAGAGAAATCAGGCTAGTATTTGTCAGCAGTTGTAGGGAATTGGGACTAGAAAGTGACGCATAATTGGCATGAGGTTGCCCTTGGGTGAGATGGAAATGTTTTGGAATTAGATAGAGATGATAGTTGTACAACATTGAGAATGTACTCAATGTTACTGAACTATACACTTTAAATACATGAAAATTATGTTATGCGAATTTACCTCCATTAAAAAAATACAATGATCCTTACATTTTCATTAAAGATTGTACATTATGAATTACGTTTTGCAGGGCAGTTCTCTGGGTGGCCTTGGACCAATCCAATTTTTCCCTTTTTTTTGCTTGTTGTTTTCAATAATAATTGTAAAATGTGCTGAGAATGCAATATCCTGAGATAAGGAGAAGACTAGCCAAGAGAGCTCAGGCTCTGTTCTAGTTCTTTCCAGAAACAGGATGTCCTTTAATGCATTGGCCCAGCATGTCATGTTTTCCCTAGAGTACAAAACCCAGGAAGACTGCTTTCAGGATTTCCTGAGCTGAAGTGCAAATGCGGCCACACAGATGAGAGTCCACCTGCCCTGTGTAGCTTCCTGAGAGTTGGAAGTCTGGCTCACCTGAATCCCAGGTTTATACTGTCCCTTGCTGCCTATTTGTGAATAATAAAGGTGCTTCACTTAATTTGTATAAGTATTCTCAAAGGTCTAGTGCAAGTAGTAGAAATGTCAACCCAAGATGCAGTGACCTGAGGTGGTATCCAGTGCACAGTGAATTTGCTTGGCACATTTTTTTCTATCAATCATTCCTTTAGAACCTATTTTGACAACAACATTGTAGCCCCTGCTATATATTTACGTATATGTATATATTTGCCATCTACTTTACATACATAGGCTTTCAATTTTTAGTATTTCTATCTCTTTTAGCTTTCATTATATATCTGATTTTTTTCATTTCTGATGTTGTTTCTATATAATGTATTTTTAGTTTTCTAGTGGTTATCTTTAAAAGTCTGTATTTTATACTTAAAGCTGTATTTTTTGAGTTTTAAAATTTAACCCATGATATAGTTGGGATATTTGTCCCTGACAAATGTCATCTTGAAATATAATCCCCAATGTTGGAGGTAAGACCTGAAGGTAAGTGATTGGATCATGGGGGTGGATCCCTTATGAATCATTTAGTGCCATCTCCTTGGTGATAAGTAAGTTCTCGCTCACTTAAGTCACATAAGCTCTCATTCTTTAAAAGTCTGGGTCCTCCTCCTTCTCTTCTTCTCTTGTTCCTGCTCTCTCCATGTGTCATCCCTCCCCCGACTTTGCCTTCTGCTTCAGTAAAACTCCTCCCCGGAAGCTGAGCAGATGCTGGCACCATGTCTGTACAGTCTGCAGAACCACGAGCCAATTAAATAGCTTTTCTTGTAAATTACACAGTCTCAGGTGTTCCTTTATGACAACACAAGAACGGCCTAATACAACCAGTTTAACTTGACTCCTGAATAAGAAAGAGACAATAATTGGCACACGCAAACCTTCTCCAGCCTGCTCTTCCTCTACTTACAAATTTTCTGGTTTTATTATCATTTTAGTTATTTTAGCTGTTAGGTGGTAAACTTAAGTATTTGTAACTTAAATCATAAATCTACTTACATTACATTATACACTTTGAGAAAACCTCTTTACTTTCATTTCTCCTCATTTAGGTTATCTCCTAAATTTTTAAAATTTTACTATAGTTTATATTTATTTCTAATTTTTAACATTTGTGTTGTTTTCAGCAACAACCATAGTTAAACTCAGGCACTGTAGTTTTTGGAGTCATTGCTCATCATTAATTTTAACCAAAAAATGCTCAATGCATACCTTAGTTGGTTACAGTTAATTCTCTGGAAGGAGTATTGTGTACTTTACTTACTGAGTTTTGCTTATTTGATGATAGATACCTGTTACCTGTGTACTCTGAATGCCAGGTTGGCATATACAGGGCGTCAAATATTTGCCATGTTTTCTGATACAGTCCCAAAAACATTATAAAGATTGCTCCTCAGTTTTTTGCCTGGAATGTTGTTATTGCTAAGTCTGAGTTGAACTAAAATTTTAAATCTTTTTTATAGTTGACTTAATCTTTTACTTAAATTCCCTTAGAATTCTTTGTCCTTGAAGCTCAATAACTCAGTGATCCTGATTAGCCGGGAATTAATAATTCCCCCTCCCTGCTACCCATTGAGACAAAGAGTCTCTTTAAGGCGTTAATGCAGGTCTTGTTTCATTTTAACGTTTTTTTCTTTGATTATATATTTAAATTTTTTCTAGGTTTATTTATTCTCTTATCTAAAACACTGGTTTGTTACACACTACTTTCTATAGCTCTAATTTTATTTCTATTTTTATTTCTATTTCTTTGTACCTTGTTCATTTCTAATAGGATTTTGTGTATTTTCAGACCTTTGACCAATCAACCCTATTTAGGCTAATACTAGTTGAATTCTCATTACATGTCTTCTTCTTCTCTTTCAGTTTTGTTCTTGAAATCGGTTTGCTCAGTTTTCATTGCCTATCATTGCTTTTCTGAGCAGCTATTTCACAGAGGCTGTAATTTTTATTGTTCTTTGTTTCCACTGTGTATCTACAAAATGTGATCTACTGTGTGGTATAATTTTGTTTTTCTGCTGCTGGCCTTTTGTTTTGGGGATGTCTTGGCACAGATGCTTTGCTTAGTTCTTTCTCAGTTTCACTCACCCCTGGATGGAGGCTGTTCTCCATTGATCAGCTGTTTGTGAAAGTGTGTTTAGAGAGGGGACAAGTTAATGAGCGTACGAGCCCAGATTAAACATTATTTCAATGGTTTCTGAATTTCTCTGCCCTTGAAGTAGTAATTAGTCCCCATAGTTCTCAGTCTTCTTTCTCAGGCTTGTGGTATGATAACGTGGCATTTTCTTCCTTTGGCAGCCAAGCCTTTAACTACAGGGCTGCATACTACCTGAAATTTCTCCATTATTCTGGATGTTTCTTGCCAGGATGGTATTTTGGTTGGGTTCCTTCCCAGTCCATTTTCCCCGACACACTTTTATGATACATATGGTTTAAGGATATCTCCTTGTTTGTATGTCCATTCAAATATTGCAATTTCAATCAAGAACACCTTGAAACGGCCCTTCAGGAAGTGATATCTAACTTGTAATTCTCTGTGTTCCTCTTATTCCGATTTAGATACGCCGAGACAATTTTCTCTCTTGCCTCCCTTTTTTGCTCTGGTGTAATGGTTTCTGCTATTGGCAATCTTACTGCATGTCGAATTTTGTTTAGTGTTTTTATTTTTATACAAGATTTTTTTCGTATTTTTCATTTTCTAATCTTAGAGTATTGGACTCAGGAAAAGAGGGAGCAGATTGACCTTTGCTGTCTTTAAATGGAAGGCAAAAAAGACCTTGATGTGTCTTGCAAAATACTCAGGACACAGAGTAATTAAAGGATAAACTTGATGTTAAAGCAATGACTGAATACATTAACATGTTTATAATCATACTCCTTTTCAAAGTCAAGCCTGCAGTCTATGTCTCTCCCATATATGAAATTATAATATATTCTATTCAGTATAAAATGTACCACTACATAGAATTCATCAAATTTTGTATTAAGTTAAAGTGTTAATATATAGTCCTAATGACATATTAACTTATCTGCAAAGGAAAAAAAGCACATGCTTGATACAAAGGGGGAACTACAGCAGACCTTTGTAATATTGTTATTTAAAATATTTTATATTTTTAGGATATTGTCTGGGATTCTGAAATCTAAATTATAAGTGTCTTTCAGATAGTATACATAAAAACAGAACATTTTCTCAAAGTACATTCTTGTTTGCAAGACTGTACAGTATTTCTCAAATACTTTGATTCATGTCAAACTTATTTCCAATAGTTATTGCTCTCCCTTTTTCACCTTAATCATATTGAGGAATTTCTGGATATATTCAATTTTAGGTAATTTTAAAATTATTTTTAGTATTTATTATTGTCATTGCTCGTCTCTGTATTTGTTTCAGTACTTAGCCCAGTTTTTATACATTAAATATGTTTCAGGCATATTTATGTAACTCTACTGAGTTGAATTTACAAATGAGACTAAATATTAACATGTACACTCATCAAAATAAAGATTATATGCTAGTTTTTATTATTATACAAAAATTATAAATGCCAAATATGTACATTTTAAATTATTTGCAGTTGTTGTAATATCCTTGAGATGTGGTAATTTTGCTTTGAGCCTTAAAATTAATCAGAAGCTATTTAATCCAAATTCTTTATTGTGTTTTGAAAGAATCAGGATGCTTTTTCATGTGAAGTAAAAAACAGTGTAAGCTGTGTGCATAATGTTTAAATTGTTGACATATGTATTTTGACATAAAAAATGGTCTAGCTTTTGTAGCCCAAGGGTATACATTCATATACACATACATTAAAATTAACTCAAAATTACTAAGTACAACTATATATAGTAAAGGAGTTTATACAAGATTTATTTTTCAACAAAATACCATCTTCAAATTGTGTGAGTTACTTATTTAGTCAAGGAAACTATAAAGTCTCTTAGGAAAATATAGGCTACTTTTATTTTCTGGACAGTGTGATGATTTTAGCTAACTTGGAGAGATCAATATTGTTTTCTGCATCTATACAACATGTTAGGTATCTGATAGAGAAGCAGTTAATAAACTTAAGAGATATATAACTATATTCCTCCCATTCTTTTGGCAATGTAAAATATACACACAAGACAAAGATAAAAAGTTGAATAATTACTTTAATTGGCATTTATTAATTCTTAAAGTTTTCTGTTCATAAAACACTCCAAATCATTTAGAAGAGTGACTGGTACTCAATAAATAATTTTAAATTAGTTTAAATGTTTGTTTAATTTTCTTAAAAGTGTTGAATTGTCTTTTCAACAATAATTAAAATGTGCCACAACACAAAATAGACCAAAATGAAGAAACTACTCCTTTATGTTTTAAAACTGGATCTACTCAAATAAAAATATTAATAAAATAACATTTGGTGTAATTACAATATGTGTGTGTTTGTGTATGTGTGCATATGCACTTGGATTTATGTGGAGGTTTGTGTATTTAATAGCAAGGATATACATTTACTGATTGAAATACATTTTGAAAATATTTATAATAATTTGGGTTCTGAGTACTAATATTAGAGCATATTATATCATTATTACATTATAAAAATGGTAAAATTTAAAGTAAAAATTCTCCTAAATGGTATATTTTAATTCCCATCTTCTTTCTTCTTCATCCTTTTATCCTCTTTCAAATGTTCTGTGTGTTTTTCCATACATCATTTTTTCCATATCCATACGACACACACACACACACACACACCCCATTGGTTTCCAAACCTGGTTACACATTAAATGCACTTTTATAAATTTTTCTTTTTCAATTAACTATGCTATGAACATTTTCTTAAAATCTTTTTCTAGAATTCATGGGAATTATGGAAGTTTCTGAAAATTTTTCCCAAACTAAAGGTATTTGATCAACACAAAGGATGAAAAGGAAAGAGAAGCAAGCAAACAAACAAAAATACAGAAGTAGTTATTCCACAAAAAAGCAAATGATAGAGATAAATACAACCAACCATATCAATAATTACACTAAATATAAATGGGCTATGTAATTTAAATGGAAGAAAAATATTATTAAACTCCGAAAAAGATAACTCACTAGAAGAGATGAACATTTATTATAGAATAATTAAAGTATCAATATTCACCAAGGTATACCAATTAGGAATATATATTTCCACCTCAGAAGAGGACTTTAAAATACATAAAGCTGGCCGGGCACAGTGGCTCACACCCGTAATCCTAGCACTTTGAGAGGCTGAGGTTGGGAAATCACTGAAGGCCAGGAGTTGGAGAACAGTTTGGACAACATGGCTAGACCCTGTCTTTACTAAAAATACAAAAATTAGCCAGGTGTGTTGGTGCATGCCTGTTATCCCAGCTACTCAGGAAGCTGAAGCACAAGAATAGCTTGAACCTGGGAGATGAAGGTTGCAGTGAGCTGAGATCACTCCCCTGCCCTCCAGTCTGGGTGACAGAGCAACACTCTCTCTCAAAAACAAACACAAAAACAAATAAAATAAAATATATGAAGCAAAAGTTGATAGCACTTACAGGAAAAATCAATAAAGTAATGATAATGGTTGGAGACTAATTGCCAAACCCACAAAAATAAGATATAAAAAATAATTGTGCATATATATGTTATTACATTAACATGAAAATAAAATATGCTTATTTGAAATTGTGTATTATCTTCTATTCTTTACTCTTCTATGACATAAATTCTACTATTCAAACAAAACAAAAAAGGACTAATCAACAGTAACAACTAATGGTAACTAATAACAGACAAAAAAAAGTCTTCCTCTGATATAGCTTCCTCTGATACAGCAATTCAATTTTAACTTTTCAACTCTGTATTGGGTATTTAAATTTTAATCTATATCATTTGTGTATTTTTAAGATGCATAGATGTAAGACTTCTTAAAAGGAGACAACAAATAACTTATGTAGGGCTAATTAAGCAGGTATTAACTATATTTGATACAAAATATTAATGTATATATTAGTTATCTATTGCTAAATAACAATACTTAGCACAAACTTAGCAGTTTAAAACAAGACACATTTATCACCTTATATTTTATGCGGGTAAGGAATCTGGGAACAGTCTATCCAGATCCTGTTCAAGAGTGAAATCAAGATGGTAGTCAGAGTTGAATTCTCATCTGAAAACTCAACTGATGAAGAATCCATTTCCAAGCTCATATGGTTGTTGGTAGTGTTACAGTAGGTAGTCAGGCAAACATAAGCAGGACAGAAGAGGGCTCCTCCCGCCCAGCCAGGAATGTCAGGTGACCATCAGGTGATAGTCTAAAACAATTGGTTGCAGCCAGTGCTAGGGACAGGCAGTCTCCCAATAGGTAGAAAAAACTTGAAACTGGTGATCAACAGCTTCCCAATAAGATCTCAGGAGTTGAGCAAGTGGGCTCCAGCATGCACATTAAGAGGCAAAATGGTGGAGTTTAACTGGCATATGGAATATTAGACTGGTAAGGGAAGAAGTGAGCATGTGTATAATTCTAGAAAGCCCACTGCACTTGTGGTTCCTCCCAAGTGCTAGCAGAACACTGCACATGTGGACAGTCCACCCCAAGGGAAGAATCACAGGAGAAGGGACACACGACCCTGAAAGTATGCCATTGTATAAAACTCCAAGTCAAAGATCAAACAGGGCACTAGATCACTCAAGTTGCCTGCTTGGGCCTCTTTCAAGTATACTTTACTTCCATTCATTCATGCCCTAAAACTTTTTAATAAGCTCTCAATCCTGCTCTAAAACTTGTCTTGGTCTCTCACTCTGCCTTTTAACTCCTGGGCCAAATTCTTTCTTCTGAGGAGGCAAGAAGGTTGCTGTAGATCCGTACAGATTTGCTGCCAGTATCAGTAGGATTCCACTTCTTGTGAGCTGTTGGATTGAGGAACTGTTTCTTGCTGGTTGTTATTCAGAAATTTTCCTCTCTTTTTTTCCTGCAAAGTAGCTTCTTCGTAGGGTGGCTTACAACATGCCAGCTTGTTTCTTCAAAATGAACAGGAGAGAGAGTCATGTAGTAAAAAGAATGCTTCGATCTTATGTATCATAATCACAAAGGTAAAATCTTATCACCTTTGCCATATTCTATTGGTTAAAATCAGTCACAAGTACTTTCCACACTCACGGGTAGGGGGTCACAAAGTAAGAAGTGGGAATGATAGCAGCCACCTTAGAATGTGACAGCCCAATATGTTTCTTTCTGACCCATGATACAACAGGATAATTTTACTCTTTATGTGTTCCTTTTTAAAGGCCATGTCTCTGAACTTGCTACATCCTTTAGTGTATCATTTTTTTTAAAAAAAATGTAGCAAATCACACTTTTTAGTCATGTTGTATACAAGGTGAGAAGGGAGGGCATTTAGCAGGTAAAATCTTTCCATTTTGTTTTAAAATAAACTTATAGTAGTGGTAAACTGAAACAAATGCAGGTGAAAATGGAATACTTAGGATTGTACTTACCAGCAACAGGTTTTTAGACTTAGAAATTAGTGTTCAGCACTAATTTCTAAATTACGGATTTATGTCATATCCACAGGCTTGTTTTGTTAGATTACCAGTTGTCTGCCAATCAGACAAATAGACTTTACATCAAAAACTCTCGTAAGAGACAAATAAGGTCATTATATAGTAATAAGCCAGTTTATCAAGTGGATATAACAGTTGTAACTATATATGCACCCAATAAATTGTAGAAACTAAATATATAAAGGAAGTATCAACAGAGTTGAAAACGATAGACAGTAATACAATAATAGTAGAAAGAATAAAGGAGCCAAAGAACTACAAAACACTCAGAAAACAATTTTACAAAATGGCAAAGATATTAAGATGTCAAAGACATTTACCAAATGTCAACCAAATATAGTAAGTCCTTACCTATCAATAATTACTTTAAATGTACATGGACTACATTTTCCATGAAAATATGGAGTGGCTAAATGGAAAAACAAGACCCAAGTATTTGCTGTCTATATGAGACTCACTTAAACTTTCAGAACACACATAGTCTAAAAGTGAAAGGATAGAAAACGATATCCCATACAGATGGTAATCAAAAGAGATCTTTCGTAACTATACTTGCATCAGGAAAAAAATAGAATTTAAGTAAAACAAATTGCCACAAGAGACAAAGAAGGACACCATATCATAAAAAGTGGTAAATTTATCAAATGTTAAATAGACATAGCCATTATAAAAATATGCACACCCAACACTGGAACACTTAAGTAAATAAAGAAAATATTAACAGAACTGAAGAAAGGCAGAAATATAATCAAATACAATAATGGAGAAATATCTTGAGACAAAGAAACACAACATAACAAAACTTATGGAATGCAGCAAAAATATTTCTAACAGGGAATTCTTTAATGATAAATACCTACCATGAGAAAAAGATCTTAAACAACAACATAACTTTATACTTCAAGGAAATTTTTAAAAAGAAGAAAAATAGAAAACATACTAAGACCAAAATTAGAAGACAGAAGAAAAAAATAAAGATCAGAGCAGAAATACATATAATAGATATTAGAAAATCAATAGAAAATATAAACCTTTAGATGGTCTAAAGGAAAACGACTCAACTTATAAATGAAAGAGGAGATATTGTAACTGTTACAGTAATACAAAGGATTATAAGAAACTACTTGGAACAGTTATAAGTCAAAAAATTAAATAACAAGAATAAATGGATAAATTCTTAGAAACATACAACTTACCAAGTCTGATTCATAAAAAAATAGGAAATTAAAGCAGAGCAGTAGTGAATAAAATAGTGAATAAAATCTTCCAGCAGAAACAAGAAAATGCCTGGGACCTGATGGCCAATCCTTCTCAAACTCTTTTGAAAAATTAGAGAAGAGAGAATACTTTCGATCTCATTTTACGAGGCTAGCAATACTTTGATATTAAAGGCAGACCAAAGACACTTCCAGAAAAGGAAATTATAGGCCAATATCCCTGATGAACACAGATACAAAAATTCTTCACGAAATACTACCAAACTAAATTCAACAGCACACTATAAGTATCATACAGCATGATCAAATAGGATTTATCCTTGGGATGCAAGAAGGTTCAAGATACACAAATCAATAAATATAATACACCACATTAACATAATGAAGGATAAAAATTGTATGGTCACCTCAATACTTCTAATAAAAGCATGAAACAAAATCCACACCTCTTTATAATAAAAACTCTTAAATTAGATTTAGAAAGTCCGCTGGATGGGAGAAACTGCCATCATAAATAGGGAGATCAGGGTAAAATCCAATGAGAAGGGGAGTTTAATCGAAGCTGTAAAAAGGGAATAACAGCAAGCATGTGGATCTAGCGGCGAAAGCATTCCAAGTGCAGGAAGCAATCAATTCAAAGACTCTGAGCAGAAAAATGCAGAAATAGTCAAGAAACATGAGGAAAGTCAATGCACTTCAGCATGGTGAGCACGGGTAGTATTATAAAAAGATGAAGACAATAGATGTGCATGAGGATGATTATCAGTACTTTAATAGCTCATTCTGAATACTTCTAAATGAAATAAATTTGAAAGGACAGTATAAGAAAAGCACAGGACCCCCTTCTCTCTCTTCTTTGTTCATATATGTTCAACTCCTATAAAGCAGGAACTTGAAAAATGCCTACTGAAGAGAGTAGTTGAATTCTTATAGTTTATAATGTTTGGAAAAATAATGGCAATATACAACTGAAATGTATTACAGATAATGCTGATGCTTCTATACATGCTTGAGTTGTAAAAGCTGTGCTAATTAAAAAGAGTCATGCACAATTTCACACTAAATCTGTTTTTGGTAATTATTTTTCTGTGAGAATGTAGTTTATTTTTGCATATTTGTACATTCAGATTCGTATTATCTGCCCCAGATCCAGTGTGAAAGGAAAATGCATGGTAAACTAATATTGACCTAAGAAAATACAAAGAGTTGGTCCGAAATCATATCAGACAAAGGATGCACATATCCTAAATAGAGGAACCATTTGTACAACAAAATGTCATTGAGGACTGAGACTAAAAATGCAGCCCCATTAAGAACAAAATGAACAATAGTATTAACACCAGGGAATTATATGTGTGAAATTTTCTGAAGATATGTACAAATGCTTGGCAGAAATCCATCATATCCACATCTTATTGTATTTTATATTCTTCAAGAGAACATAATGTATTATATCTTAAATATTCTATATTTTTGTGATGCACATCAAAACAAGGTTCACAGCAGATGTTCAAAGATATTTTTAGTGACTCTCCTGATACAAAACACTCATTGAATAAATTTAATTATATTTTACAATTATAGTCAATGGCACCAGTGAGGTATACCATATACTTATACATATCTTAAAATCTAAATGTATGTTTACTCAGTGAAGCCCCTTATGATTGAGGTCATTGAATTCAGGTAGCTGGGGAGAATGTTTGCACAGATGTATATGTCAAGGATTTTTTTTATTATTCACATTGGTATGCCAGCTAAAGTGTTCCCTGTCTTCAGGAGGGGATTCTGAACAACAGCAGTAACCTAAGCAAAGTGGGATATAAAGCAATTTAATAAAGACATGGAAGTGGGGATGAAATTTGTTTTTGCAGAATATTACTCAACATTATTTAATTTGCTGTTTGTAGGCATTTTGAAATGTAACCAAAGAATGTAATTATTGTTTTAACCCACTTCAGTTATGGCAAGTTTGCTTGGAAAGTTTTCTACGATATCTAAAATGTTGAATATTATTATTAAAACATATGCCATGTTTTTATTAGGAGATTATAGGCACTCTTCTTATATATTATTTATATTCAATACCACAATTTATGCATTAGTTTCCCTTTGGCAATAGTTATAAATAAGGCTAACCTAGAACTGGGAGCCATTTACAGAGTAAACAGGACCAAACACAGATGTTTTCTATGGTAAGTTAAAGCCCTTAGCCATTATGATAAATTATGGAATAATCTTTTTGTGTATGTGACCCACATATCCTGATACCGTGTTATTGGTAATTGGGTTTTGTTGCTTTTGTTGATCAATATTGCTAAGAATTTATTCATTGTATTATCTTTTGAAAGAACTGGTGTTCCTCTTTTTATACTTCATTATTTCTCTATTTTTAATTTCTTAAAAAATTATTTTGCTCTTATTTTAGTTGGTTCTACTTATTTTAGATTTAGTTTGATCTTTTTCTAGCTTCTTGAATTGGAAACTTACAAATTAACATTAAAGCAATATTTTATCTAACATAAGTATTTACATATAAATTACCCTGAAGCTCTGTTTTATATGCATTCCACATATTTACATAAGTTAGATTTTCACTATCATTCAGCTTTATGATGTTTTCTTGTCTTGTGTTTTCTTTATTAAGGCAGTGGATTATTTAGAAGTATGATGTTTAATTTTTATGTATTTGAGATTTTGTATTATTAAATTTTAATTTAATTCTATTATAACCATAGAACATGCCCTGTGTGACTTAAATCATCTTAAACTTAATGGGATTCATTTCATGGTCCAGCATTTGGCCTGAATTAGTGAATGTTCCATGTGTTCTTGAAAATAATGCATATTATATAGTTGTTGGATGTAGTGTCCTAGAAGTGTCAAGTAAGTATTTGATATTGTTCAAATCTTATTTATGCTTACTAATTTTTTGGTCTGTTTTTTTTTTTTGATCACTTGTAAAAGGAAGTTAAGTTATGCCTGTAATTCCAGCAGTTTGGGATGCCGAGGTGGGCGGATCACGAGGTCAAGGGATGGAGACCACCCTGCCTAACACGGTGAAACCCCGTCCCTACTAAAAATACAAAAAATTAGCCAGGTGTGGTGGTGCGTGCCTGTAGTACCAGCTATCTGGGAGGCTGAGGCAGGACAATCACTTGAACCCAGGAGGCGGAGGTTACAGTAAGCCGAGATCAGGCCACTGCACTCCAGCCTGGGCAAAAGAGCAAGACTCCATCTCAAAAAAAAAAAAAAAAAAGAAGTTGAAATATGTAGGCATAGGTATGTATTGTTTAAATTTCCTGCTTTAGTTACATCAATTTTTCCTTCATATATGTTGAATCTCTGTTATCAGATATTTATACTTTTTTGAATTGACCATTTTAAAAATATTATAAAACATCAAACATTTTCGTCTGGTAATTTTTCTTATCTTGACATCTACTTTGTTTGATATTAATATAGCAATGCAAACTTTCTTGTGATTAGTGTTTGTGTGGTATATCTTTTCCATTATTTTGCTTTCAACATATCTATATCATAATATTTAATGTTGATGGCTTTGTGAAGAGCATATAGTTTTTTTTTAATGCAGATATAAAACTTTTGCCTTTGAATGGAAGTATTTAAGCCTATCAACATTTAATATAATAATTAATATGGCTGAATTTAAGGCTAAAATCTTGCTATTTTTTAAATTTTTATTTCATCCATTGTTTGTTTACTTGTTTTTTGGTTCTTCTTTTTCTTCCTTCTTTTGGTTTGATGAAACAATTTTAGTATTCATATCATATATTGTAATATATTTTAATTCTACATATGTTATCAGCCCCACTATACATATTTTTTGTTTTAATAATATAGTTCAAACAACGTAAACTTTTTTTAAAAACACAAAAACTTTTATATTTAACCACATATTTGCTGTATCTAGTACTTTGTATTCTTCTCTATAGATGTAAGTTTATCTGTGGTATAATTTTCCTTCAGCCTGAAGAACTACTTTTGTATATTTTGTAGTATGGATCTTGTAGTATAATTTTTTTTATTGAAGATATCTTTGCTTTAATTCTCAAAGGATACTTATGCTGAATATATAATTGTAGATTGAAAATTTTTGTTTCTGTTTTCTGTCTTAGCACTTTAAAGATGTTCTCTCTTTGTCTCCTGGCTCTCATTTTATCTGATGAGAAGTAAGCCGTAATTGTTACCATTGTTGCACTGTCCTTAAAACTATTTTTTTAACTATAGTTTATTTTTTTGGTATTATCCATGGCTTTAAGTAATTTAACTATACTATACCTCATTATCAATTTTTACTTTATTCAGTTGGGTTTATTAAACTTTCTTGATCAATAGAGCTAAAATTGTTTATGAAATTGGGAAAAATAATTGACCCTTTTTTCTTCTATTTTTGTATGCCTGAATATTTCTCTGTATCTGTATTCTTTTTCTGTCTCTCACTCTCCTCTTTTTTCTGACTTCATTTGCTAGCATATCCAATGAATTGTATTTTAGTTTAAATTTACTTCTTGAGATACCCAATGTCTTCATCTTTTCCTGTAAATGATTTAACTTAATCAGTTACTTTTAATTTTTTTGTTGACTCATTGCAAACACTTGTTCATCAATAGATCTGTTTTTATTAACACTGTTTTCTCCTACAATGTTATATAAATACAATGGAATAGTACTTAGCCATAAAAAGGAATGAATTAATGGCATTCACAGCAACCTGGATGAGATTGGAGACTGTTATTCTAAATGAAGTGACTCAGGAATGGAAAGCCAAGCATCGTATGTTCTCACTCCTAAGTGTGAGCTAAGTTATGAGGATGCAAAGGCACAAGAGTGACACAACGGACTTTGGGGACTCAGGGAAATGATGGGAAGGGGGTGAGGGATAAAAGACTACAAATTGGGTGCAGTGTATACTGCTCAGGTGATGGGTGCACCAAAATCTCACAAATCACCACTAAATAATTTACGCATGTAACTAAATGCAATAACCTATGGAAAAAAATTTAAAAAAATTATTTTCTCTATTATTCTTATATATTCTGCTTCTTCGTGGTTCTGGACTTTTTTTATTGTAGACTGCACATTGTATAAAAACTGATGTATAAAATATTTTAAAATTTATTTATATTTTTGTTTATTTAAACTCTTTTCTCTGACAAGTTATTAGAGTGCAAGGCTGATTATTCAGAAATTTTCTAAAATCAATTTGAGTTGGTGCTGGGTCACAGCTTTAATTAGAATGAGTTCACTTGTGAACGGACAACCTCAACCTCCCAAGCTGCTGCCTTTTTAGCTGGGAAGGGGATGGTTGCAGTTTAATATACTTTCACTTCAGGTAGGGACTGAAAACACAAGAATAGCACTATGTGTGGTATGTGATTTCTCTCTGTTGAGGTTTGCTGATGCTTTCTTGTCAAAAACTGAGGGAAGGGAACTGCTTTCCCTAATGGTCCATCCTTCTGTTTATAACTGTTTCAAATTCTTATTTGTTCTGCCTACCCACACTGTATTCCAAGGAGTCTGGTTGATTTTCCCTCACTCCCATAAAATATTTCTATGACAAGCCCCCCAGCATTCCCACGCTAGAGGCCCATCTCCAGGTCTGGAAGGTTATGGTTGCTTTCTGAGCTTGTTTCTCTCTAGACTTCAGTTCACAAGAAATCTCTTATTCACCACTTTTCACTGGCCATGTTTAAAAAAAAAATATATATATATATGATTGGCCGGGTGCGGTAGCTTATGCGTGTAATCCCAGCATTTTGGGAGGCTGAATTGGGTGGATTGATTGAAGTCAGGAGTTCGAGAACAGCCTGGCCAACACAGTGAAACCCCGTCTTTACTAAAAAAATACAAAAATTAGCTGGACGTGGTGGCTCATGTCTGTAATCCCAACTACTCGGGAGGCTAAGGCAGCAGAATCACTTGAACCCGGGAGGCAGAGGTTGCAGTGAGTCAAGGTCGCACCACTGCACTCCATCCAGCCTGGGAGACAGAGCACGACTCTGTCTCAAAATAAATAAATAAATAAATAATATTATTTGTATTTTCCCAGATTTAACTTGTTTTCACCACAGGAGAAAGGTCTTTTTCTGCCTTCCTATCTCCTAACTCCAAATGAAAGTTCTTCTTCACTCTCTGTATGCAAAAAAAAAAAAAAAAAAAAAAAAAAAAAAATCAGCTCAGAATTTAGATTCATTTTACTCCTAAAGAATGGGAACGGTGCCTTATTTATCTTTATGTTCCCAATACATAGAATTGTTCTTTAAAAAGTTTAAATAAATAAATAAATAAAAAGATTCTTATACCACCCAAATAGTGGGAACAGTTGTCATGTGTTTAAAGTTGAAATATTGACAACTAATCGGGATATTTTTAGAGATTTTCTTAGAATAGTCAATGAGTAAAATTTCACACATAGACTTGACTGTATAGAAAACTAGCAAAACCTAATCAAGGAAACCTAAATGAAAATAATGGTTTAGACAAGACTCATTTTCATGTTGATATGCACTATCATTATCATCATCATTTTATTATTATCTTCAATATCACAACAGGCATTTATTGAGCTTGTTATGAACCCATCTTTATGTTGAGATTTTCATGAGCTGTCTCATTTAATATTCATAAAAATGTTATAGGAAAATTACTATTATAAAAAGCAAATTAAATGAAAGAGTAAAAAATTGCAATGAATCTTTAATTTTTAATTCAACATTTCTCAATATTTATACAGAGATATCCAACGGGAAATAAACTCGAGCACATTGATATGTTTTTAGCTGTGATTCTCACTGGTGATTGTAATATATTAAATTTAAATAATGCATACAACTTTGCAAATAATATAAATGTGAGTTATTCTGCAACCCACCTTCTAGTCTGCATTCCACTGAAAAAAATTTGTCTTATATAAATATAAATAATTGTATAAGTGGCATTTTCAGAAAAGGATTCCTTCTTTAATGTATTAATAGAATCGATGTAGAAGTGATTGTGTCGGCATACATACAATAATACATAATATGTTATTTAATTTTCTTTTGTACTAACCCATGGAGTGTTTTCTTGACATAAGAAATATGGGGGAAAATTAGTGAAACAGAGAGCTTACGTAAAAATCAAATTTCATGTCAGTATTCCTTATAAAAATAAAGGAATTAAGAATATCCTGCCACATTCAACTATATGCTTCTGTCATGAGGTTTTATACTATATTACATAACTCAACCATTAAATGTGCCACATATAAAAATATATATCCATATAAATATATATATATATATATATATATATAGAGAGAGAGAGAGAGAGAGTAAGCCTCATGAATCACTTTAGCTAATTTAACAAATTGAAATTATCAAAAACCAGAATTCACTTGAAGGATAAAGGGTTTTGTAGAGTCAAAGGAGTATTGATTCTTAGAAAGTTTCAGGAATCAGGGAATATCAAGATTTCCAGATAGTAGGAGCTAATTTCTTCAAGCACCTCCACTGATATAATTTGGCCTAAGAGGAAAATCTCAGGGTAAGAGAGTCCACTTGGCTTAATCTGGGTTAAGTGTCAACTTCTTAGAGGGTAGAGGGCAGAGCACCTTGAATTATAGAATTTATCAAAGGCAAATTTTACTACTGTGAACAGAACAAAGGGGTTGTGGGTACATGTGGCTTAAGGCATCAAATGTCTGATACCACTTAGAAGAAGAGTATATGCAGAAATAGCATTCGAGTGGATAAATACTAAATGAGTAATTTAGCAGGTTACAGTCTACTCATTTATAGTAGAGGATATTTATTACCATTATTAAATAACTTTCAGTATTTATTTTGCATTTGCAAAATATACAAAGGTATTGGGAACTTAGCTTCCAAGTAAGGTAGTAAAGTGGTACATGTAGAAGTCAGTAAAAAATAAAAGGTAGTGGTTTGCATTTTTGAAAGCTAAACTTCATGTTTCTGAGGTAGAAAAGATTCAAAAAAATGGCACTCTTCCTTGTTTAACTTTACTCTATTATATTTCTTGGTGTTAGCACACTTTCAGCAGCTTTCCATCATTATGTCAGGGTAGTACTTCATAATATTTTTCACATTTTCTGCCTCATACATCAAACTATAGAATTTTCTCCATAAGGCAGAGCTGTCATTCTGTAAAATTTTTAGCAATGTTCTCATTTTTATCTGACATCTAGAAATACCTAAAGTAATAAAAAATCATTCTTACCTCATATTTGCTTTGGTTTTCATTCTGTCCCTGTCAGTCTATATACAGTATAGCAAGGGAAGATTTATATAACATCCTTTTGGGTGTTCTAGAATCAGACAAAGAATCCTTACCTTAACTGGGTTTTTTCCAACAGAATTTTATATAAAAGTATAATATCTATACTTAAAATAATACCTTCCTCATGAAACTCTACTTTTTTGCCATGAATAATTTTTCTCCCTTAAATAGAAATTTATATATATATATGTGTGTGTGTGTATCTATATATGTACTGTATATGTATGTACACATACACACATACATATATACACATTATAGTTTATATATAAAAATCCACAACCACAAGGATAAAAAGACTTCGTTTTTAAGAATGTTACTAGTTTGAACAATTTAATGAACATATAAGGAAATTACATATATGTTGCTTAGTATTATCTCATAATAACTTTCAACTAGCTATCAATATATTTGTAAAATATGATTTTACCAAACATCCAAGTTTCAGTTGAATTCTGAGAATGCAAACTAAGCACTAAAACGAATCTTTATTTTCAAACAACTTTTTTCCCAAAGGGGTTTAATTAAAAATATACATCTAATACTACTAACATGTTTAACTTCAGGGCATAAGACTTTGAAATGATTAGTTGTAAAAGCAAGAGGTGATAGCTGAAATTAATTCAGGTAATTAATAATTACCTGAATATCTAAAATGCTACATAATCTTTTTAAATGATTATGTGGTTTTTTCATAGTTATATTATAAACAATAAACATATTTTATGGAGCACTTACCGTGTGCCAAACACCAGTAAATGCATTAACTCAACGGATCCCCAAATAAACCTGGGTATGGTTGATATTCTTACTTGATATTGAGGAAATTGAGGCTTAGAGAGGTTATTCAATTTTTCCAAGTCCGTAAGCCTTGGAATAGTAGAGCTGCCATTTGAACTTCAGCAGTCAGACTTCAACTCTGTCTCAATCACTCAGCAATATTACATCACATAAAGTAGTAACTTCATTGTACAGAAACCAAAGAACACCTGGCTGAAAATATTCCAATATATTTTAATCGAATTTATAATTTTCCTAGCCATGACTTCATAACAGGGCCAAAAGAGATAGTGTAGATGATATATTTCATTATTTCAATCAATAATCTGTTCTGACATAAAAATAAACTCCAAAACAGAGCTATAAAAGTAATCATTACACATCATAAGAAAATACATCTTTTAGTATATTTCCAGTTAGTGCACCTGAGAGGACTAGTGGAGACCAGAGTGATCCATAGAGCTTGAGAAGTGACATATGCTCTTACCTTCTCAATATACTTTACCATGTTAATAATATAATGCTAAGGCCAGTTTACATTTATTTATTTTAGTGTTTTCAAATTTATTCATAATAATCAGTGAGGAAGTACATAATTTGGAAAATGTCACTGAAGAGAAAGTGAAAAATCTAATTTCTATGATACAATGTGAGAAGTTTGGTCCTAATGTTCTGACTAGGAGATATTAGATCTTCTAAAAGCAGTCATGGACATAAAATCAGATAAGGTGACTAGCTGTCGTGAAGAATTGCTAGAGAGTATGAGTGATTATTTCTGAATGCCAAGGATATAATTGAGCTGACAAGGATTTGCAAAAATACATTAATGCATTATCAATTTATAAAGTTATGTTTTATAACTGTTGTCTTTCACTCTTTGTCTTGCATGTGAAATTAGATGAAGAAATAAAACCAAAGTAGTTTATAATATTTCCAAAAGTTTCTTTTACTAAAGCTTCTAGTTATCATTCTTATTTAAATGGATGACAACATCAGTTTTTTCTTGCATTAAATAATAGCAATACAGAGGATACCTCTACTCATAGCATAAGATCAAAGTTTGTTTTTTAAGTTTGATTTAGCCTTTCATTATGAAGATACAAACCAAAAAGTGAATTCAAATTTTATTTTTAATAATGATAATATTGAATAGTTTTCTGTATTTCTAAATCATTTTATTCATCACAGCTTGGTTTTGTGATAGTTTACATTTTGCTTCAAAATTAATTTTAATATACACAGGATTCATAGAAACATTTTTCTTTAAATAATTGAATTTTAAAAATGTGTTTGCATTTCCAGACCTGATTCTGTAATTTAGATAATATGACACCAGGTGGCAGGAGTGTGTCCATAACCAAATTGAAACAGCCATTTTTTTCTAGCTGTTGACGAAACACTACATTTCACATTTATTTATAAAAATATAACTAGATGACTAATACAGTAGCAATGAATAGATATTCTCTTGAAACTTGATGCTTTTAGTCATATGTTTTTAAAGGTAAAGAAGAAAAAGAAACGATCTTTTGTCCAGATGAAGTTGCAAACGGAATTTCAGATTTTCGTTATGTAGATTTTTTTCATTTTTAATCAAAATAACTGAATGACCAAGAAAGTGTTCCGCTTTTATTATTTTACCATTGGGACATTGGGCTTTGCTAACTCGTAAAGTAATAGATATGATATATGAATCTTTGCAACCAAAAAATAGTGCAATTTCTTCATGCTTTTTCAATTTTACCTTATCTCAGGTAAGAGTTAAATTATAAATCTCCATTTTCAGGTGTCAGCCTCTTAAATAATCATCTTCCCATGGCTGTCTGGGCCCATCATCACTTCCTAAAGCAATGACATCCACTCAGAGGTTATTGGAAGAATTTCTCATACTGTGTTTGTCTTTATTCTCTGTCAGTTGTCACTTGCCTGTTCTTTTCCAGTGATATCTACCTTTTAAAATAGTGAAAATTCTGTGTTTTCCTGGACAATTATCCTGATTCTTGAAACTAAAGGGCTAATGGAGCATCATGGAAAAATCACTGCAATATAGGAATCTGAGTCAAACTCCAGTTTCTGCCTCATTCTAGCCATTTCTTCACATCTTTGGGTTTCTGGGCTTATATATGTACATATATGTACAAAATTCTGAACTTGAACGGGATGGTAATGTTTCATTATACTCTTAATATTCTCTAATTCTAGTTGTCACTGACTATAACACTGATGAATTGGATGTGTTTAGTTTACTTTGATAATAATACACGTTTTATGATAATCATTACAATCAATATGTCTGGCATGATTTTTAATAATGTAATTCTTTATATATGTCATCAGGCAATGTTTCTTAACCCTCATGGTCTGTAAATATGTTGAAATAAATTTCAATCACAGTGAATTGTACCAGCATTAAATGAGAAGATGCAGGATATTTCCAATTGGCATAGGTCAATTTTGGGGTGGGAGCAACGCTTTGCTAGAGTCCATATGAGCTATTAGAGGGACCAAAAGTACACCGTCTACCCTGCTTACTGGCAAAACAGTAGGCCTAGATAAATACTTTTCTATTCAAATATGAGTAAGATAAAAATATTTTTTAAAGCATAACCTCCTCCAAGAAAAACAATTAGGAGAAAAGCAGACACTAAGCATATCTGTACAAATAATTTCTAAAATTAAAACATGAAAGTATTATATTATATGTTTGGTGTTATCAAATATATCAAAGAAGAAATGGTCTCTGAGAAACAAGATCTGGGACCCATAATAGAAAAGAAAAATTGGGATGAAGACAAAAATGCAAAGAAAATAAACTGATGTTAAAAAATAAAAAAGCTTAAAAATACAAAATATCCTAGTGACAAAGGCCATATCTGAAATTTATGGAAAATTTGATCAATTATTTGAGTCATAAACATAAAACGCTTACCAATAATGCAGTGGGAGAAGATTGAAATTGATTTCAATGAAAGAGTTGATTTGGACATTGAAGAACAGAGAATGGTAATCTAATCTAACATTACAGTTCCTGCAGGAAGGCAACGAACAAGAAATGGGAGATTTTCTAAAAGTTTTACATTTATTAACATATTTAATTTTTATGATTACTTGGTGAAATAGGTGCTGTTATTGTCCCCCTGTTATGGATAAAGAAACTAAGAAACACAGTTCAAGGTATTTACAGAGGGTAACATAGCCAATAAGGGCAGAGTCAGAATTAAAACCCAGCTGGTCTGACTCCAGAGCATGTTCTGTTACCTAGTATTTCATCATAATAATAAAAGTGAAAAAGGAAGAAAAAACTTTGCTACTAATATGATACACATTTTATATTATTATGTACACAATTATTAAATACATATAGGAGAAACATCATTAAAAATACAAAATATAAGGCCAGTGCAGTGGCTCACACCCGAACCCCAGCACTTTGGGAGTCCGAGGCGGGTGGATCACTTGAGGTCAGGAGTTCAAAACTAGCCTGGTCAACTTGGAGAAACCCTGTTTCTACGAAAAATACAAAAATTAGCTGGGCGTGGTGGTGGATGCCTGTAATCCCAGCTACTAGGAAGGCTGAGGGAGGATAATTGTTTGAACCCTGAGGCGGAGGTTGCAGTGAGCCGAGATTGTAACACTGCACTCCAGCCTGGGCAAAAGAGTGAGATTCTGTCTCAAAAAAGAAAACAACAACAATAACAACAAAAATCCCCAAAATATACAGATGCCATTTAAAAAATCAAATGTAAACCTTAAAAATAATTAATTCATCCTAGGGAAGACAGTTGTTTTCATATAAAATATCAGATTTCTGAGTATTTTCTAGAAAGCAATTTGACTACATGCATCAGAAACTTTACAACACTTTTAGATTTGGCCTTTGGTCCAGGAATTTTGAATCTGTTGGGTGCCCTAAGAAAATATGTTGGGTGCCCTAAGAAAACAGCAATGAAGGATCCAAAATACTGCATTATTTGTTATACAACTTGGAATTTGGGAATAACTAAATGTATTAGAATGGGGAAACATTTATCAGCCTTGACTGTTCATCACAATCTTCTGCAGAGATTCTACCAAAATTATAAACTCAGCATTTGTAAAAAGACTCACAGGTAATTAGTCTGAGTTAATGCTAAATAAATTATGGTACCTGTTAGTAATATATACATTTATATAATTTTATATTTTAAAATTAAAATATAATGAAATATATAATTTTATTATATTTTATTACTTTTTTTTTTTTTTTTTGAGATGTAGTCTTGTTCTGTCACCCAGGCTGGAGTGCAGTGGCACAATCTCAGCTCACTGCAACCTCCACTTCCCAGGTTCAAGCAATCCTCCTGCCTCAGTCTCCCAAGTAGCTGGGATTACAATCATGCACCACCACACCTGGCTCATTTTTGTATTTTTAGTAGAGACGGGGTTTCACCGTTTGGCCAGGCTGGTCACGAACTCCTCACCTCAAGTGATCCCCCACCTAGGCCTCCCAAAGTGGTGGGATTACAGACGTGAGTCATGGTGCCCGGCCAGAAATATTCTATTTAAGTCACATTTAAAAATAATATTTAATAATGCCACACAATAAAATATTTATATTTTTCAAATACTTGTAATTAAAATATGTTAATTTTACAGTGTAATAAGATGAAAAATAGAGTTAGTATATTGTCATATGTTGAACAAATGTGCCACAAATATGTCACTCTGGTCTACACTTCACTAGGATAAAAAATATTATATGTAGAGCGTATGCTTCCACTCTAAGATTTAGTCAATTTCACTGTTAATTTCATGGCCAGGAAACATACATTTTGTTAAGTACAGTGTTTTTACTTAGTTATCCTCAAATCTTTAGCTACTAACAGACTATCCTCAAGAGACTTGGCACTACAAGAACGAATGAATTAATAGAAGATGAGAGAACAGCTAAATGAATGAATGAGCAAATATAAAATTATTTACATAAAATCTTACATATTCATATATCTTGGGGAGGATTATGTATGTTTTCTCATTTATTTTCCAATCTGAATTTCTTTCACTCTTGTGGTTTGGGATAGCACATAAAAACATTAACATCCTAAAAATATATAATATTTCTTTCCTGAATTCTTAATTGCCATATAACTTTTTTTTAGGATGGTAGACTTGAGTTTATAGTCAGAATTCTGCATCAAATATTAGAATTGCAAATAAGGCACTCTTGCTTTGTATTAAAAGAACAAGAGCTGCCAGTGTCTGAAAAGTTAATTAGACAAAACAGACAATTAATTACATCTTATTAACGTGTAAAAGACCTGTGACAAATTGCACTAATTGAGTGCTCTTATACATCTGAAGAGGTCAAGCTACTTTAAAAGTATGTTGTTAATGGAAGACAAATGTATCTTTATGTGCTTGATAAGAATATTATAAGCTGCATTATTTATGACTCCTTTGGAATACTTAATAATTTTAAGCTTTAAATTAAGCTGCTCATTAAACAAGAGAGCTAGTACTAAGTTTTTAGAATAGGCCATAAAAGCTTGCTGCAGTGTAAGTTAAATTTGAAGGTCCAGCATATCCTTAGAATGTCTTCATAGTTTTATTTTTGGTAGGTGACTGAGCCCTGGAAATGTTAAGCTTGTCTTGATGTTCCCTCAGTAAAGGGAGAATCCTTTCATTAACAATGTTAACCTCAAAGAAATATTTATTTCATTTTAAAGAGTTCACAATTGCTGAAACTCAGATCCATTCAGTTGAATAGTTCCATTAGCTTTTAAACTTTATTTCTAAACCAAAAAAAAAAAAAGGAAAGGAAAAACAAAAGGAGAAAAAAGTGATGGGCAAAGCAATAGTAGTGGTAAGAAAATATGTTAGAAAAATGGACAAAATACCCAACAGAAGCTTAGAGAGACAAAAAGAAGTAGATGGAAACAGTTTAAAATGAGGAATGAGTCAGAGTGGCTCTTACAGGCAAATAATTACATAAAGGTGCTTTGAGATTCTCTCACTGAGAACCTGTCTAAAGGAGGGAACACTAGCAATTCTGAGAGAAATTGTTTCTATTTCAGTTAAAACCAGATGCTCACTCAGGGCTTGTAGGAAGGTTTCACGAATAATGTAGATTCTATTTCTCCAGTGTAATATAATGTAGATTATATTTCCCTAGAACCAAAGGCCTTCTAGTATGAGCCTATCACCACATTTTTGTATGTTTATAGTTGATAAGCTCAGTTCATCAAAGCACTGTGTTAATGAAATCATCTCGTTCTAAGATGAACTCTATCAGGAGTTTGGAAACTGCACACAGGCTTATAAAGGGGGGAAGTCAAAGGGGGAAAAGGTAAAAGATAAACTTATTCCTTCCTCTCTCTCTGTATATGTATTCTAGAAGCTTCATGTTGTTTTAATGAACTGTTACATCAGGATATACCAGAGACCTCGTCCCTGTATTTAAAAACTCAAGTAATGTAATCTAAAAATCTGAACGTTGATAATTATTTTAATTTAATGTCCACAGAACTTTTTTCTTTTTTTTCTTTTTTCTCTTTTTCTACCAGCTGTTCATAGATCAGACACATGTCAAATGATGAACATTTACAAAATGTCCACTACAATAATGTACTTTTTAAGCTAATGCATGTAAGAAAGCCTAATATTAATCATCACTAAGATAATAATTGTTGATCCTAAATCTGAATCATGGGATGATCAATTCTAGAAAGTTTAATCTAGAAATATTGCTAGGATATGATGAGATTTATTAAATAATAAATGGACATATGGCCTCTAAAGTAGAAAGATAAGTCTTAAAAGGGAGAATACATCACATTCATGGGTATGATCATTATAATATTTCAGCTGAACAATTTTGGATTACTAAGAAATTTAACATTATAAGAGCATAGATTAATTATCTAAATGTATAGAAAATAATGTAAAATGACCTAGTTGTAATCATGGTTCCTTGAGAAATTCTTGACATATCATTTGTAAGAAGCATTTTTTGAAAGTTAGTTTCTTATGTGACTATCTTATCACATATATTTATAATTTCTAAGTTTTCATTTAGTGCAAATTTGCCATTATTGTAGTAATTGATTTTCAGCATATTATTTAGGTAAATAAACTAAATTTCAGAAAGAATAAAATTATGCATTTTGGAGAGAAAAATTCATACACAAAATGTTGATACTAAATTTTATGTGAGCATTTCTGTTGAAAAGGCTGTGGTTTACATAGGGCACTCTTGTCTCCTTTCTTTGGGGTTAGGGAATTTGAAATCAAGTTTGAATACAAAGTCAAGAACAAAGGTCAAAGAAGGCAATTTTATACTGTCACTAGCCAGAATATGAAGCCAACTGCTCAAGTACCAAAGGGATGAAATGAGTCAAACTATCAAATGGTAGTAGAGGTAGCACAGTGATGGATAAGTAACCAGCATCCATGTTGACCCTGTTAAATTTTATATGTGTATTTGTGCTAAAAATAATTGAATTGCCCATAGCATTTAAAGAGTAATAGATTAAGCAGACATAAATGATAATGCTTTTAATTATAAATTCATTTTCTATTATAAAATAACATAACTAGATTATAAACATTGAGAAAATATAGAAGTGAAATGACATTCATAATCTTATGCCTTGGGTTACATCTCTGTAAGCACTTGGTCATCTTTTGAACAAACTTATGATTACCGTGTATGTTCATTTCATATTGAAGTTGTAACAAGTTACCACAAACTGAGTGGCTTACAGGAAAGCACAGTTTTATCTCATATATACGGAGGTTAAAGTCTAAAAAAGATTGGCAGGGCTGCATTCCTTCTGGAAGCCTTAGAAGGGAATCCATTTCCTTGCATTTTCTAGATTCTAGAGAATGCCAGCATTCCTCAGCTTATGCCTCCTTCCTTCATCCTTAAAGCAGTAGTGTAGCATGTTCTAATCTTTCTTTCTGTTCCTTTGCTTCTGTCGTCACTTCATCTTCTGTCTGATTCCAATCCTGTCCCGCTTTTAAAAGGACCCTTATGATTATCCAGGCCAACCTGGATAATTCAGGATAATCTCTCCATCACAAAATCCTCAAATTAATTGCATCTGCAAAATTTCTTTGACCATGTAAAAGTAACATATTCCTAGGTTTTGAGGACTGAGACATGGACATTGCTGTGGAAGAGGGAGTCATCGTTCAGTCTATCACACCACGATTTCTTCTGGAACCAATGAGCAGAAAAGTTAATGACAAATAATATATCAGTAAACCTAAAGTTACAAATTATCAGAATTTGGAAATAATTTCTTTTATCTACTGCACATTGACTTCTCTAAGGAACTACCTTAGAACTATGTATGTGTGAGGTGTACTGGGGAATGCTCTAAGAAACACCTGCGAGAGTGAAGGAAACAGCATTATTCAGAAGTTTAACTGGGATGCAACAGAGACCTCAAACAATCTCAGAGAGAGCTCTGAAGCTGAAATGCATGTGGGTCTTACCTTTGTGTTGTTCATTGGTGCTGCTGCTGGGGAGTGTGAAGCAAAATCTTGAGAAAGGCAACTTCCTTTTGCACAGTTATGTGGTGTCAGCAGCCAACAATGCTGGTAGCTAGGGACTAGGTAGCTTGGACTTGAAACTGTATCTGGTTAGCTCGTCGCAGCAAACACTATGCTGTTCATCTAGCAAAGGTATAATCTACAATTAATGAAAACATATAAATAGCTAACCATCCCACCACCTTCCTTCATCTAGGGTATGAATTTTCTCTTTCACCTTCCTCACAAGCTATTGAGTACCATAAGGAGGATTCAATTCTCTTTACCAGGCTGTTTGACAAGCAGTTGCCTGGTCTTTCTCTTGATCTTTCAAGCTCCATTATTTTGGGAGCTGGTTAGTTTTATTTTAATTGTTTTCATACATGAATCTTCTAAATGGCATAGTTCTATGTCTGACATGACTATTCCACTGAATTACTACAAGCTCTCATATTTGCTGCACTTTTCTATTAACTTCCTACTATGTAACTCTGCACAGCTCTATGTAGCTCATTCATTTACTTGTTTTATTTGTTCATTTCTTCATTGGTTTACTCAACAAATATTATGTCAAATAAGGATCAGACTTACTAATAAAAAAGATATTCCCACTCTCCTTATAGGGATTATAATGTTCAAGGGAAGATTCACAACAGTAATGAAAACAAGAAGTTAATAGGGCTTCCTTTAGGGTGTGAAAGGCAAAGAAGAGAAGTTTTTCTATCCGGAATGTAATATAGTATGATCTAGAAAATCTACAAAATCACTTTTCTTGAACTGAGCAGAGACCTGTGGTTGTAGGGCAACCACCAAAGCCAATATCTAAGGAAAGGCAGACACCTCCAAGGAGAAACACGATGCTAGCTCTTGTTTGCTTACAGTAGGAAAAAAACACCAGGCAGGCAGGTAAGAATTCAGTCAAAAATTTTAATAAATTGTTCAATGTTGAGTATAGGAGAATGTGAGCATATAGAAGTATTAGAAGCCACACACACAAAGGGAATTTGGAGAGATTCACAGATTCTTCCCCATAGGCCTCACTGTGAGCTCATGATGAAAAGCGAAACAAAAACCCTTAGAAAAACTCCTTTCTGAAGTTTGCCTGGGAAAGACATACAGCAGCATCTAGGTCCTATCTTCCCTATGAAATCAAAGCTTTAACCTAGTAGGGTTAGGGAAGCCAATCATAACACTTTTAGGGCAAGGGTAAAGACCCATTCCAGGTGGGGAAAAAGAAAAGAAAAAATATTCTATTCTTAGAGGAAGGCCGGGAATACATTTATGGCCTACACAATTAGAGGTATGGACAAGAGCACTGAAAAGGCACCAAATCCAGAACCCAGGGACACAGTGCTTATCTAAGTTAGAGGCTGAGCCCCAACAATAAAGAATCACTTCCCTCCCCTCTGCCAGCAGGTTAATAAGTTTTGAGCTATAAATAATAGCAATTCACTGCTGGAAGAAGGTGTAGAAAATTTAGAGAGACATACTCTGAAGGACGAATGAAGGAAAAGACTTGAAGCTCTAGATGGAACAGACACTGAAAGGAAACCTCTACCAAATAAATCCCAGCCTCAGGCGCAAGATAGCATTAGAGAAAAGTGAAAGCTTTAGTGCACTGTGGGTAAACACAGAATGATATGCAGAATCCCACGAAGGCCCCAATATCCTGAAGTAAGAGGCATTTTCACATCTGCCTTGAAGGGAGAAACTGCCATTTAAGTTTTCATGTTAGTGCAGGAAATGAATGACAGGTGTCTTTAGGCTCTGAGAATGGTCCCCAGTTGACAGACAGCAAGAAAGTGAGAACCTTGGTCTTACAATCATAAAAAAATTGCATTCCTTTACCAAACCAAATGAGTATGAAATGGAACCCAGAGTCTCAGATAAAATCGCAATCTAGGCCAACAACTTAATTGTGGCTTGATGATTCTGAGTAGGGAAATGAGTCATACTGTATCTGGACTTCTAATCACAGGAGCTATGAGATAACAAATGAGTGGTTTTTGTTTTGTTTTCATATTTATTTTTATACTCTCCAGCTTAACAGACTCTAATCAGCTCCTAAGGGAATAAAAAACTCAATTATAGCCCCAATAGCTCCAATAGATGGTATTTTTTGAGGTATTCTTGTAACATAAAATTAACTATTTTAAATTATACAATTTAATGGCATTTGGTACATTCAAAAAATTGTAAAATAATCACCTGTAACTAGTTCCCCCACCACAAAAAAAAGTGTTGTTTTAAGTCACAAATTTCTGACTACCTGTCACACAGCAATAGAAAACTAATACAGATATTGGGGACCAATATTCACTTCTAGAAGGATGATAGATCAACTCAAATAAATGAGGGGCATTGGACAGGTCATAGCTTAATGTAAATGTAAAACTCAATTTCTTAACACAAGAACAGAAAACCAAACACCGTATGTTCTCACTCATAAGTTGGAGTTGAACAGTGAGTACACATGGACACAGGGAGGGGAACATCACATACTGGGGCCTGTCAGGGGGTCGGGGAACTAGGGGAGGGATAGCATTAGGAGAAATACCTAATGTAGATGACGGGTTGATGGGTGCAGCAAACTGTTGCAGGAAGTCAGGGACCCTGAATGCAGGGACTGGCTGGAGCCACTGCAGATGAACATAAATTGTGAAGATTTCATGAATATTTATCACTTCCCAAATAATACTCCTATAATTTCTTATGCCTGTCTTACTTTAATTTCTTAATCCTGTTATCTTCATTAGCTGAGGATGTATGTCACCTCAGGACCCTGTAATAATTGTGTTAACTGTACAAACTGATTGTAAAACACATGTGTTTGAACTATATGAAATCAGTGCACCTTGAAAAAGAACAGAATAACAGTGATTTTAGGGAACAAAGGAAGATAACCGTAAGATCTGACTGCCTGCACGGTTGGGCAAAAAACCATATTTTTCTTCTTGCAGAGAGCCTGTAAATGGATATGCAAGTAGCAAAGATATCGCTAAATTCTTTTCCTAGCAAGCAATATTAATACTAAGACCCTAGGAAAAGAATTGCATTCCTGGGGGGAGGTCTATAAATGGCCGCTCTGGGAGTGTCTGTCTTATGCGATTGAGATAAGGACTGAAATATGCCCTGGTCTCTCTTTTTTTTTTTTTTTTTTTTTTTTTTTGAGATGGAGTCTCGCTCTGTCACCCAGGCTGGAGTGCAGTGGCCGGATCTCAGCTCACTGCAAGCTCCGCCTCCCGGGTTCATGCCATTCTCCTGCCTCAGCCTCCCGAGTAGCTGGGACTACAGGCGCCTGCCACCTCGCCCGGCTAAGTTTTTGTATTTTTAGTAGAGACGGGGTTTCACTGTGTTACCCAGGATGGTCTCGATCTCCTGACCTCATGATCCGCCCGTCTCGGCCTCCCAAAGTGCTGGGATTACAGGCTTGAGCCACCGCGCCCGGCCTGCCCTGGTCTCTTACAGTACCCTCAGGCTTATTAGGGTGGGGAAAAAAACTGCACCCTGGTAAATTTGAGGTCAGACTGGTTCTCTGCTCTTGAACTCTGTTTTGTTAAGATGTTTATCAAGACAATACATGCACAGCTGAGCATAGACCCTTATTAGCAGTCCTCTTTCCTCCGAAGCATGTGATCTTTGTTCTCCTTTTTGCCCTTTGAAGCATGTGATCTTGTAGATCTTGTGACCTACTCCCTCTTCCTTCAACCTCTCCCCTTTTGAAATTCTTAATAAAACTTGCTGGTTTTGTGGCTCAGGTGGACATCACAGTCCTACCAATATGTAATGTCACCCTTGGCGGCCCAGCTGTAAAATTCCCCTCTTTGTGCTCTTTCTCTTTATGTTTCAGACCAGCCAACACTTACGGAAAATAGAAAGAACCTATGTTGAAATATTGAGGGTGGGTTCCCACGATAGCAAACCACCATGGCCCACGTATACCTATGTAACAAGCCTGCACATTCTGCACATGTACCCCAGAACTTACAGTATAATTTTTATAAAACCCAGTTTCTAATTTTAATTGCTGTGGATTATTACTGTCTAAAACAAAATTATTGCAATGAATACAACAACAAAATTGTGAGTAGAAAAGGAATTGGGAATGTATTGTGTAATATCTTTACAGTACAATGTGAAATATTAAGTTTCTATTGCTGTGTGACAGTTTACCAGTCTACCTTCAATTTATTAAATATATATATTGTAAACCCTAGGGAAAGACCTGTTTTTAATAAAATGTATAAATAACAAGTCATTAGTAGAAAAAATAAAATCATAATTCATCAATCCAAAAGAAGAAAGAAAGATGGGAAAAAGAAACAAAGAAAATGTAAAACAGAAAACAGTTACTAAGATGGACATTTTAATAAAGCCATATCAATAACCACATTAAATATAAGTGGTCTAAACACAAATAAAAGACAGAGATCCAAGTAGATACTATCTACAAGTAGGCTATTTTAAATTCAATTGGAAAAAATCATTTTAAAAAAATCCCATGTAAACATTCATTAAAAAAAAAGCTAGTGTCTATATCAGTATCAGAAAAAGTAGACTTCACAACAAAGAATATTAGCAGAAAAAAGAGGACAGTATATTATGATAAAGGGGTCAATTCATTAAGGAAGCACAATAATCCTAAAATGTAATGCACCTAAGAGCATAGCTTCAAAATATATAAGGCAAAAAATATATAAAAAAAGAGCAGAAAGAAGAAACAGGTAAGTCCATAATTATATTTGGAAATGTAAACTCTTCTTAGTAATTGATTAAATAAGTAGGCAAAAAATCATTATATTTGTTAGAAAATTCAACTGACATTTATGGAACACTCTACTCAGCAACAGGAGAAGAGACAATCTTTCCACTTGTACATAAGCTACATGTTAACCAGATCATATTTTGAACTGTAAAACAAACTATAACACATTTAGAAGAATTGAGGTGCAAATTATGTACTTTGACCATACTGGAATTAAACTAAACATCAATAGTAGAAAGATATATTGAAAATCCCTAAATGTTTAGAAATTAAACAACATACTTCTATGCATCCCCTGGGTCAAATAGAACATAATAAGGAAGGCTAGAAAATATTTTTTATTAAGTGAAAATACAATATAACATACCAAAGGTTGTAGGCTGGAACTAAAATAGTGCATAGAGGGTAATTTATGAAACTAAAGGCTTATAGTAAGAAAGAAAAGCCACTAATTAATTATCTAAACTTCTACTTTAAGAAACTAGAAAAAGAAATGCAAAGTAGATTCAAGACATGAAGAAAGAGAGGTTGCAAGATGGCCAAGCAGGAACAACTCCAGTCTGCAGCTCCCGGAGTGAGCAACACAGAAGATGGGTGATTTCTGCATTTCCAATTGAGGTACCAGGTTCATCTCACTGGGGCTTGTTAGATAATGCAGCCAGCGGAGCAGGGTGGGGCATCGCCTCACCCAGGAAGCACAAGGGGTCAGGGAATTCCCTTTCCTAGCAAAAGGAAGCCATGACAGATGGTACCTGGAAAGAAGGGACACTCCCACCCTAATACTGTGCTTTTCCAACAGCCTTAGCAAATGGCACACCAGGAGATTATATCCTACACCTGGCTGGGAGGATACCACGCCCCCAGAGCCTCACTCACTGGTAGCACAGCAGTCTGAGATCGAACTGCAAGGTGTCAGCGAGGCAGGGGGAGGGGCGCCCACCATTGCTGAGGCTTGAGTAGGTAAACAAAGTGGCCAGGAAGCTTGAACTGGGCAGAACCCACTGCAGCTCAAGGAGGCCTGCCTGCCTCTGTAGACTCCACCTCTGGGGGCAGGGTGTAGCTGAACAAAAGGCAGCAGAAATTTCTGCAGACTTAAATATCCCTGTCTGACAGCTTTGAAGAGAGTAGTGCTTCTCCCAGCATGGAGTTTGAGATCTGAGAACGAACAGACTGCCTCCTCAAGTGGGTCCTGGACCCAAGAATAGCCTAACTGGGAGACACGTCCAAGTAGGGGCCAACTGACACCTCATACAGCTGGGTGCCCCTCTGAGATGAAGCTTCCAGAGGAAGGATCAGACAGCAACATTTGCCATTCTGCAATGTTTGCTGTTCTCCAACCTCTCCTGGTGATACCTAGGCAAACAGGGCCTGGAGTGGACCTCTAGCAAACTCCAACAGACCTGCAGCTGAAGGTCCTGACTGTTAAAAGGAAAACTAACAAACAGAAAGGACATCCACACCAAAACCCCATTTGTACATCACCATCATCAAAGATCAAAGGTAGATAAAGCCACAAAGATGGGGAGAAACCAGAGCAGAAAAGCTGAAAATTCTAAAAATCAGAGCGCCTCTTCTCCTCCAAAGGAACATAGCTCCTTGCCAGCAATGGAACAAAGCTGGATGGAGAATGACTTTGACGAGTTGAGAGAAGAAGGCTTCAGACGGCTGGTAATAACAGACTTCTCTGAGTTAAAGGAGGATGTTTGAACCCGTCACAAAGAAGCTAAAAACCTTGAAATAAGATTAGACAAATGGCTAACCAGAATAAACAGTGTAGAGAAGTCCTTAAATAACCTGATGGAGCTGAAAACCATGGCATGAGAACTATGTGACACATTCACAAGCTTCAGTAGATGATTTGATCAAATGGAAGAAAGGGTATCAGTGATTGAAGAACAAATGAATGAAATGAAGTAGGAAGAGAAGTTTAGAGAAAAAAGAGTAAAAAGAAATGAACAAAGCCTCCAAGAATTACGGAACTATGTGAAAAGATCAAATCTATGTCTGATTGGTGTACCTGAAAGTGACGGGGAGAATGGAACCAAGTTGGGAAACACTCTTCAGAATATTATCCGGGAGAATTTCCCCAACCTAGCGAGGCAGGCCAACATTAAAATTCAGGAAATACAGAGAACACCACAAAGATAGCCCTCAAGAAGAGCAACTCCAAGACACGTAATTGTCAAATTCACTAAAGTTGAAATGAAGAAAAAAATGTTAAGGGCAACCAGAGAGAAAGATTGGCTTACCCACAAAGGGAAGCCCATCAGACTCACAGCGGATCTCTCTGCAGAAACTCTACAAGCCAGAAGAGTGGGGCCAATATTCAACATTCTTAAAGAAAAGAATTTTCAACCCAGAACTTCATACCCAGCCAAACTAAGCTTCATAAGTGAAGGAGAAATAAAATCCTTTACAGACAAACTAATGCTGAGAGATTTTGTCACCACCAGGCCTGCCCTACAAGAGCTCCTGAAGGAAGCACTAAACATGGAAAGGAACAATCAGTACCAGCCATTGCAAAAACATGCCAAAATGTAAAGACCATCGATGCTAGGGAGAAACTGCATCAACTAATGAGCAAAATAACCAGCTAACGTCATAATGACAGGCGCAAATTCACATATAACAATATTAACCTTAAATGTAAATGGGCTAAATGCTCCAATTAAAAGACACAGACTGGCAAATTGGATAAAGAGTCAAGACTCCTCAGCGTGCTGTATTCAGGAGACCCATATCACGTGAAGAGACACATATACACTCAAAATAAAGGGATGGAGGAAGATCTACCAAGCAAATGGAAAACAATAAAAAGCAGGGACTGCAATCCTAGTCTTTGATAAAACAGACTTTAAACCAACAAAGATCAAAAGAGACAAGGTCATTACACAATGGTAAAGGGATCAATTCAACAAGAAGAGCTAACTATCCTAAATATATATGCATCCAATACAGGAGCATCCAGATTCATAAAGCAAGTCCTTAGAGACCTACAAACAGTGCAAGTCCTTAGATTCCCACACAATAATAATGGGAGAATTTAACACCTCATTCTCAACATTAGACAGATCAATGAGACAGAAAGTTAAAAAGGAGATCCAGGAATTGAACTCTGCTCTGCACCAAGCTGATCTAATAGACATCTACAAAACTCTCCACCCCAAATCAACAGAATACACATTCATCTCAGTACCCCATCACACTTATTCCAAAGTTGATCACATAATTGGAAGTAAAGCACTCTTCAGCAAATGTAAAAGAAGAGAAATTATAACAAACTGTCTCTCAGACCACAGTGTGATCAAACTAGAACTCAGGATTAAGGAACTCACTCAAAACTGCTCAACTACATGGAAAATGAACAACCTGCTTCTGAATAACTACTGGGTACATAACGAAATGAAGGCAGAAATAAAGATGTTCTTTGAAACCAATGAGAAAAAAGACACAACATTTCAGAACCTCTGGGACACATTTAAAGCAGTGTGTAGACGGAAATTTATAGCACTAAATGCCCACAAGAGAAAGCAGGAAAGATCTAAAAATTGACACCCTAACATCACAATTAAAAGAACTAGAGAAGCAAGAGCAAACACATTTGAAAGCTAGCAGAAGGCAAGAAATAACTAAGATCAGAGCAGAACTAAAGGAGACAGAGACAAAAAAACCCTTCAAAAAATGAATGAATCCAGGAGCTGGTTTTTTGAAAAGATCAACAAAATTGATAGACCACTAGCAAGACTAATAAAGAAGAAAAGAGAGAAGAATCAAATAGATGCAATAAAAAATGATAAAGGCGATATCACCACTGATCCCACAGAAATACAAACTATCATCAGAGAATACCATAAACACATCTGTGCAAATAAACTAGAAAACCTAGAAGAAGTGGATAAATTCCTGGACACATACACCCTCCCAAGACTAAACCAGGAAGAAGTTGAATCAATGAACTGACCAATAATAGGTTCTGAAATTGAGGCAATAATTAATATCCTACCAACCAAAAAAAGTCCAGGATCAGACAGATTCAGAGCCAAATTCTACCAGAGGTACAAAGAGGAGCTGGTACCATTCCTTCTTAAGCTATTCTGATCAATAGAAAAAGAGGGAATCCTCCCTAATTCATTTATGAGGCCAACATCCTCATGATACCAAAGCCTGGCAGAGACACAACAGAAAAAAGAATTTTAGACTAATATCCCTGATCAACATTGATACAAAAATCCTCAATAAAATTCTGGCAAACTGAATCCAGCAGCATATCAAAAAGCTTATCCACCACGATCCAGTTGGCTTCATCCCTGGGATTCAAGGCAGGTTCAACATATGCATATCAATAAACGTAATCCATCATATAAACAGAACCAAAGATAAAAACCATATGATTATCTCAATAGATGCAGAAAAGACCTTCAACAAAATTCAATAGCCCTTCATGCTAAAAATTCTCAATAAACTAGGTATTGATGGGACATATCTCAAAATATTAAGAGCTATTTATGACAAACCCACAGCCAATATTATACTGAATGGGCAAAAACTGGAAGCATTCTCTTTGAAAACTGGCACAAGACAGGGATGCCCTCTCTCACCACTCCTATTCAATACAATATTGGAAGTTCTGGCAAGGGCAATCAGGCAAGAGAAAGAAATATAGGGTATTCAATTAGGAAAAGAGGAAGTCAAATTGTCCCTGTTTGCAGATGACATGATTGTATACTTGGAAAACCAATATTTTAAATTGTCTCAATTATTTGTAATTTGTTAAATATCAGTAACTATAACTTAACATAAGTTCTTTGTGGCTTGAAGTTCCTAATAGCTTTTAAGAGTATAAGTTGGTTTGAGATGAAAAATTTGAGAAGAACTAGTATAAGAAAAATTAAGAACTATGTAACATCACAGCAGACTTGGCATAAAACATAATAACTTTGATTCAACTTTTTATAGGAATCTTAATGCCCATTCAGAAATTGAGATTGCATTAATCTGAAGACTGTTGTAGTGTATCTGAAATGAGTTTTCTGATGAATTTTGATTCATCATCCTATTGAGAGTCACCTGATTTCCATTAGGACTGGAAGAAACTGTATTTGTCTTGAGTACAGTGTTACAAATATTCATAAAGAGAGCCTGAGTAATATAGGAAGCCTGTGTAATATAGGGAGCCTTAGGATCTATTTGCATTTTTAATACTTCTAATCATTGGTGGTGCTTATAAGAATACTCTATTTAAAATAATGTTTCTTGAGATATGAGTCACACAGCAAGAAATTTAGAAGGTTAAAATATTAATAAACTTTAAAATGATGATATAAACCCATTTTACCTTAATATAAAAATTATATTTTTATGAAAGCAACTCTACTTTCCCCAACAAAAATTTACTTTTAGTAAGTGAAATGTCATTGTTTTATGTTTTTGCAAATTTCTTTAAAGGCTAACTTGAGCAAAGAAAGCTGGATTCCCAGAGCTGTTTGTGCATTCAAAGTATTGGACTAGGTTGCTTTGATTGAGGTATATAAAAGGAAATCTAGTCTAACCCAGGTAATATGTCACTGAAAAACAGAGGAAGGCCAGGTGCAGTGGCTCACACCTGTAATCCCAGCACTTTGGGAGGCCGAGACGGGCGGATCACGAGGTCAGGAGATCGAGACCATCCCACTAACATGGTGAAACCCTGTCTCTAGTAAAAATATAAAAAAATTAGCCAGGTGTGGTGGCGGGCGCCTGTAGTCCCAGCTACTCAGAAGGGTGAGGCAGGAGAATGGTGTGAACCCGGGAGGCGGAGCTTTCAGTGAGCCGAGATCAAGCCACTGCACTCCAGCCTGGGTGACAGAGCGAGACTCTGTCTCAGAAAAAAAAAAAAAAAGGAAAAGAAAAGAAAAGAAAAACAGAGAAATATTTTAATAGACTTTTCAGATATTTGTGGCTACTTGTCTTTGACAAGCAGCAGTTTCATAAAGATTAGCTGCATTGTGACATCTGAAACAATATCAGTGAATTTTAGTGCTCTGTTACATTAAAATCCATTCATTGGCTATACATTTCAAATGGATCTTTTGTCCATATATAATGTTATAATATTATGAATTTGCCATTTGGAAAATTGATTCCTTATGCTATGTAGATATTCCAAATGTAGATATCTTTCTTTAGGCATTTGCAAAGAAAAATCACATTTGTTATTATCACCAATCTCATTAGAGAGCCTTTAAATACTGAAATTATCAAGGTCATAGTGGCAGCTTCAAGCTTTCTAGGATTTAAATTTTCAATTAAAGCCTCAGATTTCATCCCTGGTAACAAATACTGTTACTTACTTTTCTTGAAGTGACAGTCTCACTGAGTTCAATCTCCAGAAAATATCTGCAAATACCAAAGTCTTAATCATTAGATTGGGAGTTATTCTTTCAAATAAAATGGTTCTTTATGAAAAAAGTGGCTAGTTCGTCTTATTAATCAGATAATCACACAAATGCTTTTCCTTGGATTAACCAACATGTTAATCTACAGAATACTTTATGTGTGTTTTTCATTTTGTCAAACAGAATAGATACATACTCAAGGACTGAGATTTAGCAACATTAGTAATTTTAGTACTTCATTGGGGCATTCTTAGGTTAAACTATTCTCTTTTTTCTTTTTTTTATCTGCAAGTGCATGATGGTAAAGAATACAATGATGATTTGGTACCACTGCCTTGATTCATGCTAAGGCACTACCAGTTTTACACACTATTAGTTTTTACTATCATTGCTAATATCAAATAAGATCTTAATTTTTTAAAAAATATTAAGTTTGATATCACAGATTCCCTAAAAATAACTTGGATCCCTTAAGCATCCATTGAACCACACATTGGAACAACTTCCTTACTTCTTAGATATACTGGTAAGAATAAAGTTTAGGGATTAATTTATAGCTACTATGGGAAAAGGATGACAGTGATTAATTTTGTGAGTTGAGGCCATATTTAATATATTTTGCTAGTCACTGAGGCCCTAAACTGTCACCTAAAAGCTTTCATAATTAGTAACTTCAATATATGGCTCTGTGAAAGTTGCAGTATGCATGCTACAAATAAAAGTGATGACACACATTTTAATCCTAAAGGTGAAACAGGAGAAATGTTTATTTTTCCACCTAGTCATTCATTCTCAATCCCATTCTAATTTTCAGTGGGGATTTAGCTGCAACACACAGCATTCTTGATAAAATTAGAAGCCTCGAGTTATAATGTCCTTGAATTATAACAACACAGGGAGTTCAATGAAGTAAGTCACTTACAAATAAGTATACAAAACTATCTCCCATGTATACTAAATACAAGCAGTTAGAAAATGATAAAAAATTAACCCTTTGACAACCCAATAAAAATGTAAAATTTCTAGCAATAAACTGAACAAGAATATGCAAGACCTCTCTGAAGAAAACTCCATGAATTTACAGAGGACGTAAAAAGAGACTTGACAATAGGTAAATGCACACCATGCCAGTAAGTAGAAAGAATAAACAATTGTAAACACTTTGCATCTTGGGCTAATTAACTCATGTATTTAACCCAATCACAAATAAAATCAGAATGACTTTTTCTTTTGAATCTGAGAATACGAGTTCACATTTCTCTAATATAATAAACAAGTGAGATGTCAGAATAATTTTGACAAAATAAGGAATTTCTAATTATTAAAGATATGCATGTCAAAATATACCCATTCAAACAATGAGAAACTGAGACAAGGTCAAACAAGGTGTCCAGTGCCGTAGAACACAAAATCAAGAGAGAGACTGAAGTTATATAACAAATATGATTATAATCATTATGATCATAAGAATAATAGCAATAGTATGCTGAATATTGATTGTGTGCCATGTACTACTGTAAGTGCTTAATATACATTAACTCTTTAGTCCACTCTGAAATTATGTGAGTTAGGTGCCATTATTTCCTCACTTTGGAGATGAGTTCTCTGAGTCTGGTAAATTGAAGACAATTGAGTAACTGATTTTGGAAAACTGATTTGCCATCAGAGAGAAATAAAGTTAGCGATTTGTTTTTAATACCTGCTCTAAAATATGAATATATTAAGTATAAAATACAAGGAAAACAAAACTTTCAAAGCATGGCAAACTATTTACATAAACTATGGGCAGAAAATACCTCTCTTAGCATGATATCAAAGAAAAAGACATAATGTAAAAGCTTCATAAAATTGGTAAATTATGTATTTGTTTCTACCTTCCGGCAAACATTTGAGAAAAATAAACAATATCCAGAATGGTGAAGTTATAGGAAAATGGACAATCTGATTTGCTGCTGGCTGAATGATGGAATAAGAGCCTTAAACACATACATACTCTGTAAGCCAGCAATTATATTTCTAGAAAATTTTCACCAGGAATCAGACAAATTTACAAGAAGGGATATATAAAAATATTCATAAGGATTTTTACGAGTATAATAAATTGAATATTGTGTATGTATCTCAAAACAGTGGCCTACTAGGATAGAAATTGTAGTGTATGTCCATGTAGTAAAGTAATTGAGAGGCATCACAATTATGAAGGAGATGTGCATTTATGGGCATGGAAAGATGTTCTATTCAGATGGAATGAGCACTACTTATCAAATTAACTGTATTAAGAGTTTGGCCCCACATTTATTACACCTCCCACCTATACACATACCATCTAAAACAGGGATTTTTAAACTTCGCTATATGTTACAGTCAACTGGGGAGATTATAAAACTCTCATTGCTTAGATCACAATCCAGACCAATACAATAAGATTTTTTTTTTTTTTTTTTTTGAGATGGAGTTTCGCTCTTGTTGCCCAGGCTGGAGTGCAGTGGCGCGATCTCGGCTCACTGCGACCACCGCCTCCCAGGTTCCAGTGATTCTCCTGCCTCAGCCTCCCAACTAGCTAGGATTACAGGCATGCACCACCACACCTGGCTAATTTTTGTATTTTTAATAGAGACAGGGTTTCACCATGTTGGTCAGGCTGGTCTCCAACTCCTGACCTCAGGTGAACCACCCACCTTGGCCTCCCAAAGTGCTGGGATTACAGGCATGAGCCACTGCGCCTGGCCTCAACAAGACTTTCTAGAGGTAGGACACAAATATCAATAATACTTCAATGGTTCTAAAATTAATCCAATACGCAATGCAGTTTTTTTGCATACAGAATCATGTGATACAGAATCATATGCTGATTCAGAATCATGCAGATACTACATCATATGCTGTTAAAGAACTATATGTACCAATAGTACATAAGAATAAGTTATTAGTTGTAATTGTCTTTGAGGGATAGAATTATTATATATTTTGTGTGTTTTTTCTTATATCTGCTTGTAATTTTAACATATGGATTATTTGAATGATGATAATAGTATTGTGGGTATTAGTATATGTAATGAGGAGTCTGCTTCCATTTCTTGGTATCTTATTACTGACAGCCATTAAGGCATGCTCCCTTTTCCCCCTGTTCCCCACATCTGGATAGGCTGATAATAAAGCTTGGATGCTCCCTTCTTTGGCACAGGTGGGAGATTCAAACCTTAAAGCCTCTTGTTGCATATGAGCCTTCACCTTGGCCCCACCCCTAACCACAATAAAAATTCACACCAGTCTCCTTCCCTTGCCATTTTAGACAGTGAGAGAACTGCCATACTCTCCCCCAAAGACCCCAATTATGAAGTAATAAACTTTTTCATACTTATGATATGCACGTTGTCATCAGTTTTAACATTTAACCGAACTTTGAGTGGGGGGGTTCATCTGGCTTTGCAGGAGACAATGACAGCATGGAAAACACCCACCTTTGAAAATGGTCATTGTAATTTCTCATAAGGCCACATGCCTTCATGTACAAACAAATATCCTCTTTCCCTTATGGTACCAAGGCATTTGTTGTCCTCAGCTGCTAAAGACTCCTGCTCAGGCCTCTGAAAACTATTATACTATCAGAGCAATTTCTGGGAGATTTAGAATCTATTCCTTATTTCAGCTGAATTTGCAGGGGATTTGGAGTAGAATCTGCCTATTGTGGCATGGCTTTGTTCTATTTTCATGCGACACATCAACATTACTCCTTGATCCAAATTCTTCTTGGGTTGTGATGCCATGCCAGGAAATTGACTAAACATTCAACACTTCAGTTTTAGAGCCTCAAAGTTAATCTCTTATTTTAATTTTATTTTTTAAAGTTGACACATAATAATTGGGCATAGTTGTGGAGTAGTGAGTTTTCCAAACACACAATGCATAATGATCAAATAAAGATAATTAGCGTATTCATCACCTCAAACATTTATCTTTTGTTTGTGTTGAGAACATTTAAAAGTCTCTCCTCTAGTTATTTGAAAATATATAATAAATCGCTGTTGACTATAATCACACTACAATGCTATAGAACAATATAACTTATTTCACCTATCTAGTTGTAATTTTTCCTCCTTTAACAAATCCCTCCCCATTTCTCCACTTCCTTACCCTTTCCAGGTTCTAGTAACCACTATTCTACTATTATATTCTATGAGATCAATTTTTTTAGTTTCCACATATAAGTGAAAACATGCAATATTTATTTTTCTTTTCCAGGGCTATTTCACTTAATGTCCTCCACGCTCATCCATGTTGCCTCAAATAATTTTATTCTTTTTATAACTGAATAGTATTCCATTGTGCATACATACAACATTTTCTTTATCCGGTCATCTACTGATGAACACATAAGTTGATTGAATATCTTGTCTTTTGAGAAGAAGGCTGCAATCAACGTGAGGATGTCAATACTTTTTGATATACTGATTTCCTTTCTTTGAGTATGTACTCTATAGTGAAATTGCTGAGTCATATGGTAATTAATTTTTAGTTTTTTGAGGAACCTCAATACTGTTCTCCATGATGGTGGCACTAGATTACATTCCCTACAACAATGTATAAGAGTTCCCTTTTCTTCACCTTCACTGGCAGGTTATTTTTGATTTTTTGATTATGGCCACTTTATCTGGGGCGAGGGAATATCTGATTGCGGTTTTGATTTACATTTCCTTCATGGTTCATGATGTTGAGGATTTTTTTCATACTCACAGGCTTATTGCATATTTTTTTGAGAAATGTTTATTCAGATCAGTTATACATTTTTAAATTTGATATTTGTTAAGTTTTTTTTTTCTGTTAGGTTATTTGTATTCCTTGTATGTTTTGGATATTACTCTCTTGTCAGATGAATAGTTTGCAAATATTTTCTTCCATTCCTTAGGTTGTCCTTTCACTCCATTGATTGTTTCCTTTGCTGTGCAGAGATTTTTAGATTGATACATTTCCATTTTGTCAATTTTTGCTTTTGTTGCCTGTGCTTTTGAGGTCTCATTCATAGAATCTTTTCCTAGAACAATGTTCTGACGTATTTCCCTTATATTTTCTTCTAGTAGTTTTACAGTTTCAGGTTTTACATTTAAGTTGCAAGGATTTTGAGTTGAATTTTTAATATGATGAGAGATAGGGGTCTAGTTTCATTCTTCTGCATATCCTTATTTAGTTTTTCCAGCATCATTTATTGAAGTCTATTCTTTCCTCAATAGATGTTCTTTGTGCTTTTGTTGAAAATGAGCTGACTGTAAATAAATGGATTTGTTTCTGATAGCTCTATTCTGTTCCATTGGTCTATGTGTCCATTTTCATGCCAGTACCATGTTGTTTTGGTTACTATACCTTTGTAGCATATTCCAAAATCTGTTAGTGTAATGACCTCAGTTTTGTTCATTTTGCTCAGGATTGCTTTCAGTATTTGGGGTCTTTCGTGGTTTTATACATATTTTAGGATTTTAAAAATATTTTTGTGATGCATGTCATTGATATTTTGGTAGAGTCTGGATTGAATTTCTAGATTTCTTTGGATAGTATGGTCATTTACAAAATATAAATTCTTTTTGTTCATGAACCCAGGATACCTTTTAATTTTTTGGGTTTTCTTCAATTTCTTTCATCAATGTTCCACAGTTTTCCTTGTATATATCTTTCACCTCCTTGGTTAAATTTAATCCTATGTATTTTATTTTATTTTTTGTAGCTATTATAAATGGAATTGATTTTCTGATTCTTTTTCAGCTAGTTCATTGTTGGAGTATATAAATGCTACTCATTTTTGCATGTTGATTTTATATTGTGCAAATTTACTGAATTTCTTTATTATTTCTACAAGGTTTGTGGTGGAATCTCCAGGTTTTTTCATATGTAAGATTATATCTTCTGCAAACAGGGGTGTTTTCACTTTCTTGTTTCCAACACAGATGTCCTTTCTTACACTTGCCTAGTTGCACCGGCTAGGACTTAAAGTACTATGTTGAATATGAGTGGTGAGAGTAGTCATCTTTGTCTTTCATTTTGGGAGTGCACAGTAGTGTAATCTCTGTATGGCTGCTTTGGCTGCAAACAGGGTTAGTAATTAGGGAGTGAGGTGGTAGTTATTTGTGAAGGCTATAGTGAAGTTGTACGGGGGACTAAGAAGCCAGATGGGCCAGTCTTCACGTCCAGTGGTGGCAGCAGCGGGCTGATATGCCTGTTTTTTCATTCCCGGGTGGTATACACTGGTACCTGTGTTGGCAGTTACCAGTGGGCCAATTCTTGGGTCTCCAGGAGCCTTGCTTAGATGCCAGTAGTGGTAGTGGTGGACTGAGTGGTTGAGAGGGTTCTCAGGTCCATGGCCAGCCGACATGGTGTGGTCAATGGCAGTAGTTGTGGTGGGACCACCTTCTAGGTCCAAAATGGTACAGGGTAGTGTTGGTAGAGCCTGCAGCCCCAGATAAGCTGCTCTCAGGCTCTTCTGCCACAGAGAATGTGGCAGGAATGCTATAATGCCACATAGAGGAGGAGAGGGTGCACACTTTTATGTACAAGTTCAGATAAGGTGGCTATGCTGCCAGTGGGGTTGCAGATGGCACTCATCACCACAGACTGGTAGCCCTTCACTTTTGCAGCAGCAGGAGTGAACGTGCAGGGGGGTAGGAACGGTCCTATTCTTTATGCAAGAGCTTGAGCCACAGATGCCTGTCTGCTGGTGGGAGAGGAATTCACTCTTTGCTTGCAAAGCCAAGCACAGAGTTTGTTTCACTACTAGGGGCAAAGCCACTTCTCATAGCCACAGAGAGAGAGCTCTCATGCTCTGGAAAACATGAACTTTGGTTTCCTTTATCCTAAGGACTGCCTTTTGGTTTGCTGCACCACCCTGTGTGCTAAAGTACTGGGGATCTTGCGACACCTCTGGCTCCAGCCAGTGCTGTGTTGCTGCCGTTTGCTTAGTAGATGCTGGGGAATATCAGGGGGTGCTTTGGGGATGTGGAAATATGGGAGCTAATGTTTCCAGGGCCAAGTGCAATCCTGTGACAGCTGTGTTTCCAAAATGGTGCCCTCCTGCAGCCATTCAGTCTTATCAGGGAATTGAGTGACCCAACATGAGTTCCCTGTCTATTGCAATGCCCTGTGGAGTCTTCACATCATCATCCACCCTGGTGTCAGGGTTCATGTGGGTAGAGAAGCTGTCCCACAATTTGGAATACAGCAGTCTGGGTCAGAAATGTGGACTATTGAAGCTATTCCACTTAGATTTTCTCCACAACTCTGAGTCCCTTTAGGCTCCTGGCTAATCACATCTGGGCTGGCCATTTGCTTCCTTCACCTTCTGTGCCTCAGATGTTTCCTGTGAGTTCTCTGCCAGATTCTAGTGTTCTCTCTGAGATATTTTATTGGAGTATAACTGTTTATTTATCATTTTGGTTCTTCTTTCTGGAGTGAGTGTCTGATGTCTCTAGTCAGCCATCTTGGTCCCTCTCTCTAATATGTTTTTTAAAATGTAAAATCGTGGTTCTCTAAGAAATATAAACACAAGTCAAATTTTTATTTAACTTAATTAATAAGGGAACTAATAAGATGTTATTACTGATTGAGAGGAGCATTTAAATAGCCACACTTTTTGAGTAGTAACAAAATGCTAAAATGAACTTTATAAATAGATACATTAAATTTGTCTAGTCACAGGTAATAATCAATTGCATTTACTGAATACAAAAATGTGTATTTTTAAGGACAGAAAGCTTTTCCATTATTATTAGCTTTCTACAACTTACAGTGTTGTAATATAGGTCAAGGATAATGAAAAGCAGAGATAACTCAGATGGAGCGAGCTAGATGGGGGAATCAATCATAAATCCCAAAGGCACAAATTCAAATGTCAAAATCCCAAAAGTGAAAATCTTGAAAGATCAAAATCCCAACAATATAATTCTAGAAAAATAAATAAAACATAATGTATTAGTCAGTGTTCTCTAGAGGGACAGGAGTAATAGGATATATGTATATATGAAAGGGAGTTTATTAAGGAGAATTGACTCACAAGATCACAGTCAGCACAGGAGAAAGATGAAGGCCAGAAGACTCAGCAAATCTAGTCCTTTCACGTTCTTCTGCCTGCTTTATCCTAGGTGCACTGGCAGCTCATTAGATGGTGCCCACCCAGATTGAGGGTGGGTCTGGTCTCTCCCAGTCCACTGACTTAAATGTTAATCTCCTTTAGTCCAGATGTCCATCCTTTGTCAATTTGCCACCCATATGCACCTCTTTAAACCATACTTAATTTCCATATAAAGACAATAACAAGGCGATAGCTCCATCCAACATGATGCCAGTATCCTGTCATTGTAATTTTGGGGATTTTGAACATTAATGATTTTGAACATTATGTCACTTTCTTTCTTTCTCATTCTGTTGCCCAGGTTGGAAAGCAGTGATGCGATCTCAGCTCACTGCAACCTCTGACTCCCAGATTCAAGTGATTCTCATGCCTCAGCTTCCCAAGTAGCTGGGATTACACACACCTGCCACCACATTTGGCTAATTTTTGTATTTTTAGTAGAGACATGGTTTTGCCATGTTGGCCAGGCTGGTCTCAAACTGCTGACTTCAAGTGATCCCCCCACCTTGGCCTTCCAAAGGGCTGAAACTACAAGCATGAGCCATCATACCTGGCCTTCTATCTCTCTTTTCATAGACTAGGACATCCATCTTCTCCTGCTTTTGGACTTTGGTTCTTGAGACTTCAGGCTAGGACTGGTAGTTACACCACTGGCTCCCCGGGCTCTCAGGCCATTAGACACAGACTGAATTACACCACTGTTTTTAATTGTTCTTCAGCTTGTAGATGGCAAATGATGGAGCTTCTCAGCCTTCATAATGATGGAACTTCTCAGCCTTCATAATCATCTGAGCCAATCCCATGATAATGTAAATTAATGTTTACCTCAATATATATAGCCTACTAATTCTGTTTCTCTGGAGAACTCTTGGTTCTGTTTCCCTGGAGAATCATTGTAAAAACTTTAGCTGATTTTTAACTGAAATCAGAAGCCATTGTAGAATTTTGAGTAGAAGCATGACATGAATACATACACTTCAAAAGCAGAAATTAATAAATTAGAAAAATATAGGGAACATCTTCATACCTATGAAAATCATCAACATGAATGTCAGGAGTGAGAGTTGCATTGAGCCAGATGTTTTAGTGATTTGGGGAATCAGCATACTTCAGTTACAGCAAGAAGCTGAAAAGAAAGTTACATTTTCTCAAGGTACTTGCTATACAGTACCTGTGATGTACACAGTAGGAGTAATGTCACAGGGCACAGGTACAGGAGCCAGATGGGCTTGAGATTGAATTTGATTACCAAATATGTGAAGATGCTTAAACTTTGTAGGCCTCGTTTCTTCTCTTCTGCAAAATGAGAGTAATATGTTTACCTAATTTTTGTAAGAATGAGTGGGAAGCAAGAATCAAGAATGTAGCATGGAATGTAACATATCATCAGTGTTAAATAATGGTAACCTGTAGCCAGGTGCTAAGGCATATAATTAACTGTATTACATTATTACTATTATCAAAAAACATTACTGAGCACATTTTATGCAGAGGCTGCAGAGATAAGTTGACTTATTCCTTAATTGTTTCCTTTTAAAATCAACATGTTTTCATGTCATTTCTTTGCTCAAAATTCTATAATACTTCTTGATTTCACTTAAAAGTTGAAGTTTTACAAAGCTGGTGTAAGTGATTTTTCTGCGCAAATATATTAGGTTGGTGCTTGCTATCTTCAAATCAAGGCAAAATTGAGACTTCCACTTGGAGTCAAAATGAAATAATATGGACCACATTTACCTCCTCCTTAAAATAGGAAACACAGAACAAACAAATTGGCAATGATTTTCAAGATACTGAACATCAAACATCAAATAGCAAAACCCCAATACTCTTTGAAAGAGGAGAACAACATAGTCTTTTGGGGGTTTGGGGAGGAGTCTTCCAATCAACCTCGTTTACTGCCTGGAGAGTGTTTCCAGACTCAGGGAGGAGAATACTGGTTGCAGCCTGGCAGACTCTGCCAGGAGGGAACAGAGCTGATAGTTCAGGAAGAATAAGGCCACGGGCATTTACAAGACAGTACAAGGGAGGAGAAAGAGAACGCCGAGATTTGCAGAGAGTTCCCCATGCTATATTCAGTTGAGTACTGATCAGCCAGAATGAAAGACACCTGAAGAAGAAAGAGAAAGAGAAACATTTTCACCAGCTGATTTTACACAGGTTGTTTCAGAGCTATCATACTGCTGTTTTCTGCTAAAGGTCTTAGGAGGGTAGTGCCAAAATAAGATCTTAAAGAAGAAAAAAACAAATAGTGGTGTATTTAGAGAAACTGCTAAAACTAGAGATTCACGAAATGAGAATGCTAATAAATGGTTTCCACCAGATGATGACTGGGGTCCAGAGAAAGCTATTGATTCCAAGCAGTATGACAAGGCGTCAGGAAGCCTCCCTACTTGGAGACCGATATTTTGTCTTGCCAAAAACACGTATTTTAAAGGAAGAAGGAATATGCCTGATTTCCTCTGGTGGAACAGGCTTTGATATAAAATGTCAAAGCAGTGTTTCTCAGATGTGAATCTATGAAATAAGATTCATCTGGGAAATCTTGTTAAAATGCAAATATTCATCCTCAGTAGATTCAGGATGGGACCAAAGATTCTACCTTTCTAAGTTCCCATGTGGAGCCTCTGTTGCTGATATTTAGTTCACACTTCCACTAGCAAGGGTCTAAAGTTTTCAAATGCTCTATGTGCTCTAAGTATATTAGGGGTCTTACAAATCAGTTAGTGAGGTTCATGTTTTCGTGGTATCTAGGTATATACACTGTATCTATTATACTAATTAGTATGTATTCTCAAGGAAGGAAGTTCTCTAATGGAAACACTGTATGAAGGGTATCAGAGTAGTAAACCTTTTCCATAAAAATAAGTTATGTAGGTAGCTTTTTAAATTATCATGATACAACGTGTATATATATATATATATATACACACACACACACATATATGTATTTATATATATAGGCTTAATATTGGATATCCCTTGCTTTAAGTATGTAAATCAGTTTCATCTTGATTTACTGACAGAACCTCATAAGAATCATAGTAAGATAATCAGCTGTTTACACTTTACTCAAAAATAGAAATGGTGTAATAGAAAAGTGAAAATTGTGAAAGTTAACCTTTTGACAATATAATGTCATTTATGTGCTTCTACATTGTATGCTAACTCAATTCTACATAAAGCAATGGAAACTACAGATAAACATCAACCTTAACAATTTCTTCTATTGCACACCTTGACAATTGCCTACATAAAACTTTTCTGAAGGTGCTAAGACAATTTGAATCAATGTAGAAAAAAAAAGTATTTTTAAAAAAATCATCACTGATCAAAGTGTCCAGTAGGACACTGATCTTAGAAATCTACCGATATCAGTTGGTGTCCAAGCAAGATGCTATGATACTGCTATTATCTTAGAAAACTGAAGGAAGCCAAGGAAGTGATGAAGTGTAGAATAGTGTCATTTCTTCAAGGCACTCTTCAATAATAGAATGGGAGTTTCACAATCACTAAAACACAGAAAGGATGGAGAGAAACAGCTTATTGTTAAGGATGGCACTAAACCAGTAACAGGTGCTTTAAATCTTTCTGAGTCATTGGTACACCTAGGAGTCAGAAGGGTAAGGTATTGGAATTCTGTGACTTAAAAGAAAAGAAAAGAAAAGAAAAGAAAAGAAAAGAAAAGAAAAGAAAACTATGATGTTTACAAGACTGGCCTGATTGAAGTAAAATTTATGTAGTTTATTTCATGATGGGAATTGTGGCATAGCAACGTACCTGTTGTCTGCATGTATTCGTATTCTGATTTGAGTTAAGCTCCTATTCCAGTAACTGTAGTAGGTACTAAAAGAGGTGACTTGTTTCCCCTATTCTGTCACTGCCTCCTACTTTGCACATCTCTGCCAGCTGTGCAATTTGCTGGGGATTTGGCATGGCCACTGGAGGTCATTATTGAGTACTACATCCTAGGAAGACCATTTTCCATTTATTTCCTATGGAATGAAATAAAAAGACCAGTGTTTCTTAAAATTTACTCAAGCAAATACTTGGTTTGCTTTAATTTCCAATGGGAAAGGGTCCCATTGACTTTGGAGGGCATTTTGTCTTTTTTAGTAGGTGCAGCTCATCTCACTGATAAGTAGAAAGAAAATGTGTCACATGGGAACCAAATTTCCCCATTGATAGGATTTGGCTCTTCTGACTTTTTTTTTTTTTTTTTTTTTTTTTTTTGAGACGGAGTCTCGCTCTGTCGCCCAGGCTGGAGTGCAGTGGCCTGATCTCGGCTCACCGCAACCTCTGCCTCTGGGGTTCAAGTGACTCTCCAGCCTCAGCCTCCCAAGTAGCTGGGCATGTGCCACCACTCTCAGCTAGTTTTGTATTTTTTTGAGATGGAGTCTCAGTCACCCAGGTTGCAGTGCAGTGGCATGATCTCGGCTCACTGCAAGCTCTGCCTCCCAGGTTCATGCCATTCTCCTGCCTCAGCTTCCAGAGTAGCTGAGACTACAGGCGCCCGCAACCACACCCGGCTAATTTTTTGTATTTTCAGTAGGGATGGGGTTTCATCGTGTTAGCCAGGATGGTCTCGATCTCCTGACCTGTTGATCCACTCGCCTCAGCCTCCCAAAGTGCTGGAATTACAGGCATGAGCCACTATTCTGACTTTTTAAAGAAGCAAAAGAAAGAATTGTCTGTTGCGTTATTCAACTAAACTACTGCCTAATTTCAGGTCATATGGGCAATATAACTTAAAGCACCATAAGAAGTAAAGTATATATATTGTGCATTCAGTGTCAGTAACTATCTATGGCAGACAATTATAAAAATACAATTTTAAGAAATTGATTTTGTTTACTACACTATGGGAACAGTAAAAGCTTTTTAGCTTGAATTTCCCTTCACCTTCCCTCCCCTCCCTCCCTCCCCTCCCCTCCTCTGCCTTCCCCTCCCCTCCCTCCCTCCCCTCCCCTCCCTCCCTCCCCTCCCCTCCCTCCCTCCCCTCCCCTCCTCTGCCTTCCCCTCCCCTCCCCTCCCCTCCCTTCCCCTCCCCTCCCTTCCCCTCCCTTCCCCTCCCTTCCCCTCCCCTCCCCTGCCTTCCCCTCCCCTCCCTCCCTCCCCTCCCCTCCCTCCCTCCCCTCCCCTCCTCTGCCTTCCCCTCCCCTCCCCTCCCCTGCCTTCCCCTCCCCTGCCTTCCACTCTCCTCCCCTCCCTTCCCCTCCCCTCCCCTGCCTTCCCCTCCCCTCCCCTCCCTTCCATCCCTCCCCTCCCCTCCCCTCCCCTCGTCTCCCCTTCCCTTCATCTACCTTTAGAGTTAACAGCACCACCCATAGCAACCAAGATGCCAGGATATTCCCTAGGTGAAGTTGATCTTTGGATTTAATTGTATTATTTTAATGCTAGTATGTGGCCTTTCAATATTCAGCCTCTAAAATATGCCACTATTAAGAAATTCCAGCCAGGCACCGTGGCTCATGCCTGTAATGCCAGCACTTTGGGAGGCCGAGGCGGGCAGATCACTTGAGGTCAGGAGTTTGAGACCAGCCTGGCCAATAAGGTGAAGCCCCATCTCTACTAAAAATACAAAAATTAGCCTGGCGTAGTGACAGGCATCTGTAATCCCAGCAACTCGGGAGGCTGAGGCAGGAGAAGCAGTTGAACCTGGGAGGCAGAGGTTGCAGTGAGCTGAGATCATGCCATTGCACTCCAGCCTGGGCAACAAGAGCGAAACTCCGTCTTTAAAAAAAAAAAAAAGAAAGAAAGAAACTTCAAGCCCATCTTGCAATTTGGATGATTGGTAAATGTCTGTCTACATATTCTGTTGCCTCTTTTTTTTTGTAATGTTACATTTTTCTTCAATTCAATTGAGAAAATACTTATTGAGTGCCAAGAATTTGCACAGCATTTTGCAAGGAATGATTGGTGATGCCAAAATAATGAAAGATGTTCTCTGCTAATTTATGGAACAGATAATTATTTCCCCCAAACCCCCAAATTTATAAGACAGATTCTGAAATGCACAGTAATTAATTGATTTATTTCTACATTTGCTAAATTTCTGCTGTATGAAAGGCATTTTGAAAAGCAATGATTGTATTAGACAAAAAGACACAGGCCTTATCCTTAAAGAGCATATAATCAAAATTTAGACACACAAAGAAGCATGCAATTAGAGACTATAACAATTGCTATAAAGAACATGGGCACATATACAGTGTACCCCTAAGCCATATATATATATATGTATGTATGTATATCAAGATGATATGTATTGGGTCTACATGTATGTGGTACCATTTCCATAGCAGACAAAAATATCAGATTATAACACTGCTAAGCCTGAACAGAACTCTTTCACCAGCAGTACTCCAAGCCATCACTACAGTTTGAGTGACATTGACAGAACAAAGCTATTATCTATTTTTATCTGTATCTATCTATATATCAATCTATCTAGATATGTATCATTCAATCATACAGTGAATAGATATTAAATCATACCTATCTATTCTATTGCACACCTTGACAATTGTCTACACAAAACTTCTCTGAGGATACTAAGACAATTTGAATCAATGTAGAAAAAAGTAGTTTCTTTTAAATCATCTCAGATCACAAGTGTCCAGTAGGACACTGATCTTAGAAATCTACCAATATCAATTGGTATAATAAATACACATATTAATTAAACACGTATAGTACATATTTAAATATTAAATATGTATAATATATATCTGGATTAATTCATACGTATATTTAATGATAATTTAACTCTGGTTTTGTTAGCAATGGGACATCTTTACTATCTTTTATTCGTATTTTAAAGAAGTGTTTTATTTGTTCCTCTGCACAATCGTAGGGCTATATTTTTGCTCCTATTCCCTGCCAAATCAATTACCAATTCTTATGAATGCTTTTCTAACGCATTAGTTGCCATTCTGTCTGGGAAGTTCATGATTCCTCATCAATCTAGATCCTCTCATTTTCCCTACTTTATTTCTATGGTGACCTTCAAATTTTACTCCTTGATTTAATTCCTTTAGTTCTATAATAAATGTGTATTCTACCTCATACATTACTTTCAAATAGAGAAACAAAAGTATCTTTCTATTCTCCATAAATTTTAATCTTAACTCTTTAATCTAGTCATTAAGGCCCACCCCAATCACTATAATTTTAACTAACAGCACAACCAGCATGAATTGACTGTAAAGTTTACAAAGCACCTTCATATTACGATCATGACGTCAATCTAGGTAACATGCATTACTTTTCTATGAAAGATAATGTCTTTCCCTAGGTAACTTTCCCTAGGTAATGGTGACATCTCAAGATAAATTTACATCTTCTGTTTTCAAATGTAGATTTTATACAACTAATATAACATTTATTTAATCAAAATATTAAGCATGCTTTTATGAGAAATCTACTAAAATTTTCCATTAAGTCAGGTGAAGATTATTATAATTATATTCAGCATAAATTTTCTGCAAAGGTTTTCATGTGTGTATGTGAACTGATTATTAAATAGCCTGTAACTAAATGTCAGCTAAATGTAAACCACCGTGGCATAGCCCTTGCTAACCTCGTCAACTGCATCTCTCATCATTATTCTCCTTTTACTCAAGATATCAGCCATACTGAACTACTTTTTGGTTCTAAAAAAGCTTAGCTTCCTCATAAGTGTTTCTCATTTTTTCAACCACCCTCCACATATTTAGGTTTCAAATTCCATTTGGGCCTCACTTTCATGGCAAATCTTGTCCCCAGTCTGAACTAAGAGGCCCTTTTGTTTCTGTTTACTTTGCCTGCTACACATATCTTTAACACACCTATTATTTTGCTATAGTTTAGTTGCCTTTTAACATCTTAGTTTAGTTTTGTTTTTTTTACAAACAGAGTCTCACTATGTTGCACAGGCGGGGGTGCAGTGGCTATTCACTGGCTGGGTCATGGTGCACTACTGTCTCAAACTCCTGGCTTCAAGCAATCTTCCCCCCTCCTTAGCTTGCTAAGTAGCTGTGACTATAGGTGTGTGCCACTGCACCTGGCTTTTTCTCAGTAGATTTTAACTTGAAAGCAGGAACTATGTAGCAATGACACAGTAGTTACTCAATAAAATATTGTGCAGTGAGTAGATGAACTGCCTCTGCATTGAACCTCTTGAACTTCATATTTTCAAATTGTGCTCTGCATTCAATTTTTTCGTGTTACTCATGCTTCCTTTGCTGACATTTAAAATGTCTCCTTTTCCTAGTTTAATGTATTAATTTCCCTTCTTCCTTTATCGCCAGTTCCTAACGTGTGTGACCTACACCTGTGCCACAGCTTCTACTCATTTCCGTTTTAATCCTCTGAGAATCTGGCTTTGAAAACCACCCGGCTGGTGAAATTATTCTCTTAATATCACCACCTGCCTACCCAAATTCAATAACCTTTTCTCAATTCATGTTTTATTAAATCTCTCAAATTCTTTAGAGTCTTTGATCGATAAGCCTCTTTATGATTCTTGTTCTTCAGCTCTTCCCTGCTGGTTTCTCCTTCTCTGCAGCTGGTACATTTCCTCCTGATTCATAACTGTGGTTGACACTTGAACATTGGTCCTATGTCTCCTGCTCTTCTCCTTAAGTATTCACATGATATGGCCCATTTCTCCTCATGGTTTCAAGTACCACTTCGCACATGACTCCCCGGCTTCTCACCTTTGCTTCAGTCCCATATGTGCAACTGCTAAACGGCAATACGAGTTTGTCACCCTGACATTATTTGAAATTCAATGTTTCCTAAGGAAATACTATATTCTCTGAAAGCAGTTACCCTTCTGAATATACCCATTACTGCCAGTATAATGTCTTTAGTTTTAGTTTCTTATACTTGAAAACTTGGAAATGCATAAATTTCTGTTTTTTTTCTTTTACCGATTAGATTCAATTATTCCTAGGGTTTTCTTATATTGATAATAAAATTGTTAATGTTTGCTTCTTTAGCCCTTTAATAATTATTCAGTCACTTATCATTTTCTACTTACTATATTTAAATCATATATGATTTGAACAAAAATCTTGGCTCCTTGTCTAGCTGTATAGTCAAGGGGAGCTGTTTAACTACTCTAAGCCTTGGTTATCTCAATTTGTCGAAATTGACTATAATAGTATCTAGTCATATAAATAATAGTTTATAGAAATATTTTGATAATTAATTAATACATATAAAATACTTAGCACAATTCCTAACAAGTAAAATCACTCACCGAGCAGTAGACACTACTGTATTTCATTTTATAAATGATACATTTTTCACATTTTCATATCTCAAAAATCAGACTGTGTTTTATAGTCAATAGTATGTCATAGACTATGTGACAGAGTTCATTTCCTCCTGATTGTAAAATAATTGATATACAATGGTGCATCTTTCAAATGATGTTTCTATAATTCAATGAAATAAGATAATATTATTATTAGTGTTATTATTGCACCAACAATGAGGACAATATTAAGTGGTTTTTATTACTTTCAACTTAAAAAAAATAATATATTGCTGTACGCCTACATTTCCTAAATATCACTTTTATCCTTTTACTAGCTGGATAAAGTTTTATGTGGTCCTTTCTCCATGTCTTCAGTTTTTAATATTCTCTAGCACTTACATTTCCATTAAATATTAGTAGGTTCATTGCTACCTACTATTGCCCCTAGTCTTCATTAACTTGTCCAAATTGATCTCCTTACTCACAGCCCTCTGAAAATTCTTACGCCCATTTCCTCTTCCATTCGTTTGATCCTGTGACTCCTCTCTCTATGAGTCTTCTTTCCTTACCTATGTAAATATTACTCATCTTCATGGATCAAATTTAGTTTCAATAATTATTCTATTGAAATATTATTGTTAGTCTGAGAAAAGTTTCCAAAATAGTTAAACTACTCCACATGTATGTTTTAACATTATACATACACATAGCAGGGTTAAACAATTTCAAAATGTTTTTCTTGTCCCATTGATAGTGTGTGTATTTAATCTTTTTTTCACCTAATGTTATAGCATTGTAAAGACATAGGAAGGTTCCTGTCATGAATTTATCTGAAATAATTTTTCTTCCACCTTGAATCAGAAGAAGGCAGTATCATTGCCTTTTTGCTGTAGTGATTATTCAGACATTTTGCCATTTTCCCATACACTGTTGTGGTAGGTACCCCTTATCTTTAACATTTCTTTCTGAGGGTCATATAAGGAAGGACTCAAACCAAGTGCTCAGGAGACTATCAACCTCTGGTGCACAGCTAACATATCCAGATAGGACGACAGGCTTGGCAGCGGGCGGAAAGCTGGCAGAGAGAACGGAGAGGACACCTGCTCCCTGAGTGATGTTTGTTCCCTAATGAGAACAGAAGAATGGCTACATGTCTTCATTTTTACATTCTGAGTGTCCATGATAAGATGATAGTCAAGTTTTCGGAAAGACAAAACTTGAATATTTTATCTTCAAATACATGTGCAATATATTTCTAAATGAAATAAATGATGTAAATATCAGGAATTAACTTACAATTAAGCTATTTTTAGGATTTATTTTAAGAAAAATACAGTTTTGTCTGATTGATATAGACTATTAATTGATTTGGTTTAAAATACTACTGTCCCTCTGAAGATAGGGTTTAAATTTTAGTAGGATACAGAATAGATGAAACACTGTGAAAAGTTATTTTGAACAACCAGCCTATATTTACACATGATAATTATTTATACACCTGATATTCAGTAATGCAAAATAATGAGAAATCAGAATGTCATTGCTTTAGATTGGTATCAACTGTATCATGTACCCTTAAAAAAGTCAGACTTGCTAAAAGCATATTTTTAATGTGTTGTTTTTAAGTAAATATATGCACATTTCTTTATTCACTAAGCTTGCCTAGTCTTATTAATTCAAAACTATGTAAATTATTGTTAAATAATTTAATACCTTCATATTTGACTTATTTTCTTTATATTGCATTCACCCTGTCTTTGATGGAATATAGCTTACCTTGCTAAAACTGACAGAATTCAATCATTTTAATTAACTTCTCTTATTTTTATTTTCCCTCAATCAGAGAAATTCTTGAAAATGGCTTTAGGAATATATTGAAATTGTTCTTTAAAAACTCAGTTAGGTCTATCTGTTGTATACATGTATACAGGTTGCCAAAAGGAATCTGCTATAATGTAACTGAAAGTTGGCATGATTTGTCTGTTCTTCTTTTAACTCAATATTTCTGATTTTGTGCCTGCAATATAATTTTATAGATTAAAACATCAAAATTCTCATTTTAATTACTTCAAACAGATAAAAGTAACACACTCATTTTATTTTTAGAGAAAATGTATTTCCTTAAAAATAATTAGAATGCTATATTTATTCTGAGTCTGAGTCTAAAAATGAATCATAGCCATTAGCATGAACATTGAAGAAAATTAGGAATAAACTATTTTGGAAAAGCCTCTATAAAAGGATATGCTTTCTGCTATGCTCTCTATACTCTGTTTCTTTGTTTTAAGGATCCATTTCAGCTCACATGTACATACTCCCTGAAGCTATATTTTATGAGGAAGGGTGACTATAAGACCAATGAGCAGTCTGATTACGATGAGAGGAGAGTAAGAGGGAAGAGTACACGCATGGGCACTGAGCTCAGGGTTCCTAATGAGAAGGAGAGAGAAGGGATCAGACTCATCAACAAAAATGAGCACAATAAAAATATTTGGTACAGTCCAAGAATCAGTTTCCTTTGCTTCATGATTTTGCTAAGGGAAAACAGAATATTAAGAGCCTGGCACAATAAAGCATGGGAAGTCATATTTCCCACTCTAATTGATTGAATTGTATTCCTTTCAAATGATATGCTGAAGTCCTAAACCCCAGAACCTGATAATGTGTCCATATTTGGAAACAGTGTCATTGCAGATTTAACCCAGTTAAGATGAGGTCACTAAGGTGGGTTTTAATCCAATATGACTAATGTCCTTATACGAAGAGAAAATTTGAATCTAGAGACAGAAATGCACAGGGAAAAGATAATACGAAGACACAGAGAAAAAATAGCCATGTGATTGGAGTGATACATCTATCTACAAGCTGATAAACTCTTAAGATTGCTGATAAACCACAAGCTAGAGGTAAGGAAGTATTCTTTTCAGTCACAGAGCAATTGTGGCCCTGCTGATACCTCAATTTTAGGTATTAGTCTTTAGAACTGTAAGGCATTAAATTTTACGTTATGTTATGTTATGTTATGTTATGTTATGTTATGTTATGTTATGAGACGGAGTCTCGCTCTGTAGCCCAGACTGGAGTGCAGTGGCGCGATCTCGGCTCACTGCAAGCCCTGCCTCCCGGGTTCACGCCATTCTCCTGCCTCAGCCTCCTGAGTAGCTGGGACTAGAGGCACCTGCCACCTCGCCCGGCTAGTTTTTTTTTTTTTTTTTTTTTTTTTTTTATATTTTTAGTAGAGACGGGTTTTCACAGTGTTAGTCAGGATGGCCTCGATCTCCTGACCTCGTGATCCGCCCGCCTTGGCTTCCCAAAGTGCTGGGATTACATGCGTGAGCCACCGCGCCCGGCCTAGTTTTTGTTTTTAAAAACCACTCTGTTTTGGCACAGTTCTAGCAAACTAATATTTTTTAGTTTCTAAATCATCACCTTCATGATGACTTACATATTTTTCAGTTTTCACTGTGCTTTTTCCTCTGTGCCTCAGGACTTAACAGGTAACCATGCATTCACTAGTTTTCAAAAAGCCCATTTCATTTGTATCACCATCAATTCAAAGGATAGGAATTTATATTACATAAATGTAAAGAAAAACATGTTAGGGTAAAAACAAAATTATTTCTGATGAAAATAAATTACTTTTATACAAATGTTTAGTTAAGATAGCTATGTATTAAAAACTAAAATACACTCAGCTTCCTCACTATCCTGGGTCTCTTCACAGGAAACTCTCTTTGCCTTCACCTACAGGAAGCATCGTGAGTGCCTGCAGGACTAAAGCACTTGAGACCAGATAGAGACAAAGCATGGGGATGGGGCTAGCAGTAGCCAGAATGTGAGTATGGCTGCTCTCCATTCTCACCAGAGGAGACACAAAATCAGAGAGGCTGTTGAGCAATGCTATGTTTCAGAAAGAATGGTCCATGGGTCGTCTGGGCATGATTTCCTGGCTGGTGTTTCCACATAGCTCAGGTAACGTTCTTGGGTCTCCTCCAGGCCTATCCAAGTTAAATGCTATGCCAACCTCAGAGCCCGAAGTAGACTTGCAGCAAACCTGGGTTTAGGGCTCCATCTAGTGCTGAAGAAAAGGCAGTAATCTCAAGCTAAGAAACTCCAGTCAATCAGCACAGGATGTCTAGATAGAATATAATAAAAAGACAGACATAAACAAAGCCTATAGTAAAGACTGGCATGAATACTTTTTAAATTTTTAAATCCATAGACATTGATATATATATCCATAAGCATCAAGAGTAATCAGGAAGCTATGACATCATCAAATGGACAAAACAGGATACCAATGACTGACCATAAAGAGGTGGAAATATGTGAACACTCAGACTAGGAATTCAAAATAGCCATTTAAAGGAAATTCAGTAAACTCCAAGAAAACACAGAAATAATTCAGAACTTTAAAAATTTAAGAAAGTAATTGAAATTATTAAAAAATCAAATAGATATCAAATAGCTGAAAGGTACAATTAACAAACTGAAAAATGGAGCAGAGAGCATCAACAGCAGAATTGATCAAGCAGAAGAAAGAATCCATGAGTGCAAAGAGTCTATTTGAAAACACAGAAGAGGAAAAAGAAAAAATAATAAAAATGAATTAAATCTTAAGCTATCTATGGGAAAATATCTAAAGAGAAAATGTACTAGTCATTGGTGTTCAAGAGTAAATGAGGATGACAAAGGGATAGAAAGATTATTCAAAGAAATAACAAGTAGGAAATTTTCCAAATGTGGAGATAGGTCAAAGATCACCAATCAGATTCAACCCAAATAACCCTACTGCAAAGCATAAAACAATCAAACTCTGAAAAGTCACAGACGATGAGTAGATCCTAATACTAGCAAAAGAAAATAATCAAATAACATAAAAGGAAGTTTGAATATGCTTGGAAGCAGACCTTTCAGCAGATACCTTACAGGACAGGAGGAAGTAAGATGATATTTTCAAAGTGCTAAAAAAACAAACAAGCAAACAAAACAAACAAACAAACAAAACCTCCTAATCAAGAATACTGTACCCAGCAAAGCTAGTCCTCAAATATGAAGGAGAAGTAAAGATTTTCCCAGACAAACAAAGCTAGTGGAATTCATCACCACCCAACCTGTCTTACAAGAAATTCTAAAGGGAGTTCTTCAACCTGAAACAAATGGATGCTAACCTATAACACAAAAGCAGCTGAAAATATTAAGATCACTGGTAAAAGTCAGTATACAGATAAATTCAGAATTTTTTAATATTACAATCATGGCATGTCAACTATATATATAGTTTATTTATGGTGTATATCTATAGTGTATATATTTTACTCATACACTATATATACACATATGAAGATAAGACAAAACTTAAAAATAATAACTACAACTTATTAAAAATAGATAACATAAAAATATATAAATTCTGACATCCAAAATTCAAAACGAGGGAGAATGGAGTAAAAATGAATGCAGATTTTTTGCACTTTGGGAGGCCAAGGTGGGTGAATCACCTGAAGTCAGGAGTTTGAGACCAGCCTGGCCAACATGTTGAAACCCTGTCTCCACTAAAAATACAAAAATTAGCTGGGTGTGGTGGCGGCGCCACTTGGGAGGCTGAGGCAGGAGAATCGCTTGAACCCGGGAGGTGGAGGTTGCAGTGAGCTGAGATTGTGCCACTATACTCCAGCCTGGGCAACAGAGCGAGACTCCTGTCTTAAAAAAAAGAAATGCAGATTTTTTTCTTTGTTAATTGTTTTTGTTTAAAATAGCCTTTTATAACATTAGTATGTTTTTTTGTAAGTCTCATGGTAATCTAAAGTAAAAACTTATAATAGATGCATTTAAAATAAAAAGCAAAAATTGAAAAGGTACTACTAGAGAAAATAACTCTACCACCTTGAATGAAAATGGACTGAATTTTCCAATTAAAAGGCATACAGTGGCTGAATGAATAAAAAAAGGCGTACCTATATGTTGCCTACAAGAGGGTCACTTTATCTTAAGAACTTGCATAGACTGAAAGTGAATGGATAGAAAAAGATACTCCATGCAAATGGAAGCTGAAAGAGAACAGGAGTAGTTATACATGTATTAGATATAGTAGACTCAAAGACTGTTAAAAAAAAAAAAAAGACAAAAAAGACCACTATATAAAAAAACACAAAAAGTCAGTCTATCCTAAGATAACTTTAAAGAGAAAACTGATTCACTAGGCTTAAATGTAGAAATATAACATGGAGAGAAATATGTGATTTTGAACAATTTTTATAAGCTACAATTCATTATCTATAAAAAAATTCCTATAACATAAGTATGTTGTGAGAATTAAATTAGATGATGAAAGTGAAGACACTTAGCATGAGGTGATATACAGAATAATTACAGAATAAATGTAGTTACTTTTATCATTAATATTATATTTTTCACAGCTGTGGTGCATTAGGGTTTTGAACTCAGTACTTCTAGGTTTTTGCTTAAAGGAAAACTAAAAGAAAATTCATAAGTCTCTTCAATGATTATATTATAGAACAATTATTCAATGATTATATTATAGAACAATGATTATACTTATGATGAAATGTCTCTCCCATTGAACTGAGTTTCTTTAAGTGAGTTTATGTACACACCCACACACACATCCATCTTTATCTCCATATGCTTTAAAGTGGTTATTAAATCAATGTTAAATAAATGAAAGGGGAGATAAATGCACAAATGAATAGGGATGTGATAGGAACAGATTTTTTAAAATAACCATAAAGCAAATATTATTGAGGTGTATTAGTTTTAGAGGACTGTTACAACAAAGTACCACAGATTGAGTGACTTAAGCAACAAAATTTATTTTCTCACAGTTCTGGAGACTAAAAGTCTAACATCAAGGTGAAGGCAGGTTTGGTTTCTTCTAAGGCCTCTCTCCTAAACTTGTAGATGGCTGCCTTGTCATTGTCCTCACATGGCCTTTTCTCTGTGTAGTGATCCCTGATGTCTCTCCACCTTCTTATAAGGACACCAGTCATATTGTATTAAGACCCACCCATATTATCTCATATAACTTTAATTACTTCTTTAAAAGACCTCTATCCAAATACAGTCACTTTCTGAAGTACACTAGGGATTAGGATTTCAATGTATAAATTTGGGGGGTAGGACTGGGCACAATTCAGTCCATACATGATGGAATTTGTAGAACAATTTATAGTTGATTATACTAACAACAATTTTCTCTCTAATTTAGCCATGATATTCTTCACTACTACAGGTTAAAATCATGGACAATATTCTCTGGGCCTGTAAATTTTTAATAAACAACTTAGGTGAAATTTACATAAAATTAGACATCTAACAAGCATGACTTTGAACAACATTTTCTGGAGAAGAGGGTCAGGAAAACTCTGAGGCATAGGTGTTAAACCTGATATGTGAGTCCTCGATGGGACTGACATTTTAGAAGAACACTATCAGCTATTAAGATACAGAAAATGGTACTGGGCATTTAAGAAAAGAGAGATTCCTCAGAAGATACTGAGGACACACCAGGTTTGGCTCTAATGATATAAGCTCCGGAAGAAGGAAGAGTTGTACACTTAGCCCTTAGATCCATCAATTCAACCTGGCTCTCTCTACCTGCTGATATTATTTTCAGGTATAGGAGGAATATATGCAAAAAAGATATTCCAAAATACTGTGATCCAAATAGTCTAGGAGTTTATTTCTCCGATAGTTGTTCAGGTAAAGACGACTAGAAAGTTCTGTTTTAATGTGTTCTTCCAGCTACTGAGGTTCTTCTTAATTATCTTTTTGACCCACCATCCCGTAGTATTTACAAGTATTTAACAACCAGCTTTCCAAGTGTACTTCCAACATGATGTTGTTTTATTTTTCCTTTACATTAAGACAAAAAGTAAAACAATGAAAATGCATGTTAGACTTTCACTCATTGGTTAATATCACGAGTGATTACTTTGCTAAATGAGACAGTATTAGAATACTGGAAAGCTACTTATTCAATTTTTTGTGCAATTTACCATAGAACGTCTATAGACACAACACACTATAATATTTAATCTGGATTATTAACATTTTCGTCATTATTATCTTAACTCTAGGGAATCAACAAAACAAGCCTTGATATGTAGCATTTGCTGATTTCTAATTTCTGTGATATAAAGTGTTCCAACCTGGTTGAATTCAAGCTACCAAAGTGACATCATTGAATGTAGAGTTGGGAAGACGGCATAATAGCATCCAATTTATTATCTATTTACAAAAGATAATAACATACCATGATATAGTTTTTCCTCCATATATAAATAAACATTAGAGCACTTTTGAGCATAAAAATTATGCATTATGTTATATGCAAGGAATATATAAATATACAAGTTAGTTCTCCAGGCTTTCACACTCTAGCAAAGTATAATGGTAAGATGTACTTGATAGTAAAATGAGCACTGGTGTGAATAATGATTTTCTACTACTAGCTCTGCGACCTAATAGAATATAATTAATCCTTCTAAGCCATAATTAATTTCTACATCTGCAAAATGGGAATGAAGGTAGAAGTAATTGTAGTTAGGAACTAGCAATCTTCTTCGTGAAGCATTAAGCACAATGTCTGGCATATAGGAAGTGTTATAAACCTTAAATTGTATAATTTTTGTTGGATATATGAATTATTCATATAAAAGGCCATCTTGTATACTATGTAAAAGGTAAGGTTACATTAAATATCAGTAAGATCTCATTATAGCTGACAAAGTTTCCCTATTTATTTTTATAATCATCCTATAATAAATGAAATTCTAATAGTTAATACCAGCCATATTGCTGCTGCATTTATTATTGTTGGATATATTGTTTCTAGAGGAAAAGAAATTTTACAGACTGAGTTAATAATAGTGGTGGATAACTGTTTTGTAATTGGTAGGACCTCTATAATAATATAGAAACAAGGCTGATGAGGTGGCTGATGTATTAGGCTAACATATCAGTAACTTATATTCTAATCTTGACTTTACATTTTTTGTCTTTTCTTAATGTACATTCATAAGTTATGAGCATTTCACTTTTTCCCTCTCATGAAACAATTTTTTTCAGGGGTGTTATGAGTGTTGTGAGGGCTACCAAATGAGTAAAAATCATTGCCATATATCTTTAAAGTATCTCAAGGAATGGATGAAGCTTCTATCTTAGGGGTTAGAAATTGTAAGGCATACAGATAAAATAATATTTTTCTTGCATAGTTATCTCACAGTGATCCTTGAAGAGAGCTCATTCAACTCTGAACAAAATTTTCATTACCAGTTTAAATATAGTGATGCTAACCTATTTGTGAACCCTGGTCAGGGCTACTAAACTCATTCTTATTGCTTGTTAAGAACTTACCTTATTCCTATTACTTAGCATGATGACACAAGGTATTTTAATCCACTCACATGTTAACTTAGCAGAGCATACAAGCAAAGCTAACTTGAATTCCGGAGAAAGATCCCAAGTACCTTATTAATGTATTTTTTCTCTTAATTGTACAAAAAAAGTCAAGGAAATCAAAAGTAGGACCTTTTTACCTTCAAGGTATTTACTGTAGTTTCAGCACGTATTAGGCATCAATACAGAAAGATTCCTGGACAATACTTGATGAATTCTAGCCCCTCCCATTCCCCATGTTCATGGGAGCATGACCAGCAGACTAACACAGCAAGCAGATGATGCTCCTGATGAAAAGGGCAGACCCAGTTGAGCCTGGGCTACGCTGACACAGACTTTGTTGCTCTTCATTTGGCAAAGGTAAGTCTGAGTTGAGACTTTCCTTTGAAATGGTTGTGTGGCCATAGAGATGAAAAAGAATTATGTTGGCCGGGCACGGTGGCTCACGCCTGTAATCCCAGCACTTTGGGAGGCCGAGACGGGTGGATCACAAGGTCAGGAGATCGAGACCATCCTGGCTAACACGGTGAAACTCCGTCTCTACTAAAAGTACAAAAAAAAAAAAAAAAAAAAACTAGCCGGGCGAGGTGGCGGGTGCCTGTAGTCCCAGCTACTCGGGAGGCTGAGGCAGGAGAATGGCGTAAACCCAGGAGGCGGAGCTTGTAGTGAGCCGAGTTCGCGCCACTGCACTCCAGCCTGGGCGACAGAGCAAAGACTCCGTCTCAAAAAAAAAAATAATAATAAAGAAAAAGAATTATGTTAACAAAAGTAAAGTAATTTTTGCTTTCTGAATCTTTTTTAAAAATCTTCACATTTCATCAATTTGATTCAGGGAAAAATCATATATTGTGTGTGATTTCCATATATTTCATCAAATGTTGCATGCTCTCTGGTGCCTAAAGGAAAAAAATAAAGATTTTTATCTCCACAATATTTTAAAAATAACTTTCCAGGTTTTATAATATGTAAGAACTCTGTAATAATTACAAATCAAGTCACTGGATAAAGATGGCATTTGCTAACTTCTCATCCAAACCTACATATGCTGTTTCCAAGTAAGACACTTTGTTGATATACTCAGACTGCCCAAGTTTCTAAAAGGTCCAAATCTAAAAATACGTGGTTTGATTAGGATCTTTAATAACTGGTGTGTTTGTGTGTGGTGTACGTGCATGCTAATTGTAATGCCTGTCATCTAATTTGTTTTTAACTGTATATTTGACAGGAGTGATTGAATTAGAACAAGGATGCCATGTAAGGATAAAATATATATCCCGTGTACTATTTAAGTTGTCTAGTTACAGGAAGCTGTTAATATCTATTTGTTTCTGAACAAGCTACTTTATTTTATTTAATAGCCTGTGTAATGACTCTATGCCTCTCTTTCTAAATTTGTGAAGTGGCACCTACTGATGAAGAACAATTTGTACCTGGTACATATGGAGAATTATCTGCCTAACACAGATGCCTGAATAGGAATGAAAGAGAATGAGAGAATAGAAGCAGTGGGAAAAATAAGATCTAATATTTCCAAACAGAAAAACCCAGAAATTATATATGAAAATACAAAAAGTAAAATGCATGTGACTAAATCTCACATGGCAAAAATGTATAAAAACAACTTAAGGACTCAAATTTATTTTCATTTTTACTTGAAAATACACAGGTATTGGAGTTATGTAGTTACAGGAGCCCAGAGTCTCTCCAAGTGACTTCAAGCTTTCCTTTAAAACAGAACCTAATATTTTGAGAAATCAAAATAAGGATAGTTCCTCATATTTATTTAAAAAATAACAAAAATTAAATTACATTGAAAATCATTATAGATAGCACTTATTGAAAGCTTAATATGTCCTAAACACTTTGCTAGAGATTTCAAATCTCGCCCTCATTTGATCCTTACTATCATTCTATCAGGTAGAAACCATGATTATCTCTATGTTACAGCTGAGAAAACTCTTTGAAAGGCAAATAATTTGTGCGGGGTCACTTTGGTGTGCAACAGTAAATATGTATCAGTTATCGATTGCAGCAAAGTTTAGTTACATACAACAGACTGGAGGATTTACTTGCTAGGTGACTGTCTCACAAGGCTTCCAAAATGGTGTTAATGGCTGAGAGCTTGGTTTTTCCCTTTCACAGGTCTCTCCATGAGGTGCCTCCGTCTTCTCTACTCACACTGTAGTGGTTTGGTCCCAGAAGCAATACCACAAGACACAGGAAGTGGAAGTCCCCACTTTTTAAGCCATGGCCCCAGAAAATGGCACAGAATCATTTTAGCCATATACTGCTGGTCAACCTGTCACAGAACCTGGATTTACGGGGAAGAACATAAACCCTACTATTCAATGGGAGGAATGGTGAAGCATTCGGGGCTCATATTTTTAAACTGCTGCAGTATGACCTCTTGCCACAAGTTATTCACATTCTCTTCACCTGTAAAATAAATTTACCCTTTCTCAAAATCCTAAAACATCCTATCTCATTATGAAATTTGCCTCAGGTTCAAAGTCCAGGGTTTTATCACCTAAATCAGGTCCACGTGCAGGTGAAGCTCCTGGAACTTGGCTCCTACGGGACAGCCCCTTGAGTATGGTTCTCCTAATCTACAGATCTGGGAACTAAAGAAAAAAGTTATCTTCTCCCCAACACACATGAAGGAGGAAAAAAAGCTGGTGTCGTGAGTTTAAATAAAAAAGAAGAAATACCTTGGTTTAAACATGCCAGAGGAAAAGCTCTAAAAACATAGTGAATTTTAAAGTAAATTTCACTGAAAGCTTTAAAGTATAAGAGGAAGGAAGGAGAGAATGGGAGAGCAGGGTGGAAAGGGTTCTATTCTCATCCCAAACGAGGGAGAGAGACTATGAGTTAGAACAGAACAGGGAACAGGCATAAGATAATTTCCATAAACACTCTCATTAAAAGGGAATAACAGGAAGTACACAGCAGTCACTGGTACATGTCCATTGTGAAATCCACTGGGTCCATTTTGATCACTTAGGCCTTTGATAATCAGGCCTCACTTCTGCTCTCTGGGCATTATTCTCTGTGGTTCTTGTTTCCATGCTCACGGCTCATGGATTTGCCCTCTGTATCCTTAACAGCCAGTTTCCTGCCCCAAAAAAGCTTAAGTATCCCAAAGTCTTTTTTTTTTTTTTTTTTTTTTTTCATTTTAGTCTAAGCTGGAGCTAATTCGACCAAAATAATTACCTTAAAAATTGTGTGGGTTTTCCACGAATATACTTACGGTTCTCTTTTACACAAAAGTCACAACCATACATCGTAAAGGTAAGTCCTTCTCTATATAGGTTCCCTGTGAAGCTTCTGTGACATAACTTGCCTTAAGACTTTCAAAAACCCCACTGTTTAATTAAGGAGATTTGTAAGACATGCCTTCTTGATTCTTACAGTCCTTCCTGTTTGACTGAAAGGGACCACCTCAGTTCTTTCTTAGATATCAACAAGGAATCTTATAATCTCACCCAGAATTAGATTTTAGGCATTGGAGTATTAATTATTTTAAGAATTTTTCGTCGTATGGAAAGATTTGGAAGAAGAAAGATTGTTTTTTGTTTTGTTTTGTTTTGTTTTAAACTGTAGTAACTTCTGGCTCCTTTAGACTTAATATTGAATTCTCTCACCTTGTACGCGCTCTCCTCTTGCATTTTATCATAGCTGGCAAGAAGCAGTTATGTGGGATTTTCAGTATTCTCCTAGATCATTAAATTCATTTCCTGTTTTTCACATTTACAGGAGACATATTGCCAACATTTCCACCACTGCATAAGAGTCCTCTTTCCTCCTGGTCCCAATAACATTTCCCTCACTTCCCTGGAAACCCTCAGTAACAGCTTTCTCAAAGTTTTTTGGGCTTTTTCACTAATACTCTCTTCAAGGCCCTTCTGGTTTTCACCTGCTGCCCAGCCCCAAACTAATAATACATATTAATTTTTGTTATGGAATCACTTATCTTTCAGGTAACAAAATCTGTGTCAATTATCTATTGTGAGCCATCCTAAAACTTTGTGACTTAAAGCAATAACAACCTTTCATTTTGCTCAGAAATCTGCAATTTGCACAGGGCTTAGCAGTTTATCTCTGCTCTTGATTAGAATGAATGTGAAAAATTTTGCAACCCTGTTTTAAGACCTCAAAAACATCCAAATTAAAAATATGAAAAAAAGAAGGTCATTTCCTTTAGAACAATGACATGATGCTTTTGAACAATACAGCATAGTGATTAGTATATTATTAGAATTTTCCCATGAGAAATGATTTGCAAAAGGAGAATACCTTTTGAAAGATTTGTAAATAATTGACAACCACTTGTATCAAATAGATTTAAAATAATTGATTTAACATTTAAATGAAGGGATATAGCTTTTGATGAATAGGGAATCAGATTCAAGACAAAAGCCACACTGAGATAAATTCCAATTATCTCCTTTGGGAACAGCATAAATTGTAGATTTCCTTTTGCTATTTATCTAATAATTACCTTCCCATTCGCATAATTCAATATCCTTACCTCATCAACTCGATTTTTCCTCTATTTTCCCTTTCTATTAACTTGCATGAAATCCTCTTTATTTGTTGCTTGGTTAGTTGGTTTTAACTAAGTCATCTTTACTTATGATATTGCTTATATTCTTTTTATCTTTTTCTAGGACTTTGTTTATATTTCTCTATTATCAATCTTGTTATTGTTTTGCTTTTATTTTGTTTGTTTTCTATTGAATCTACTCTTACATCTACAGAGTTACTCAAGTTCAAAAGTGTATTGAACAAGTGAGGGCGACTAGCCATCCAGGTTCTAAAAAAATTAAAAAATTAAAGCGTGTTTCATTAGAAAAGCAGAGTGTTATACAACCCATGGCAATTACAGTGTTTACTTAGGTGGTCAGAACATTTATATTCAAGTTCCAAATTATTATTCTGAAGGTAACCAAAAAGTCTCAGAGGTGTTAGTTGTATGACCAAATGAACAGACTATGAAATTCCAATCTTACTCTAAGGATAGCCTCCCTATCCTAATTTCATTTGTGGCTTGCCATCAGAGGAGGAAAAAAAGCTGATGTTGTGAGTTTAAATAAAAAAGAAGAAATATCTTGGTATAAACATGCTAGAGGTAAAGCTCTAAAAGCATAGTGAATTTTAAAGTAAATTTCACTGAAAGCTTTAAAGTATAAGAGGAAGGAAGGAGAGAATGGGAAAGCAGGGTGAAAAGGTTTTATTCTCATCCCAAATGAGGCAGAGAGACTATGGGTTTGATTGTGGAGAAATTATATCTTACCTTTTTATAAGCACACATACTTTCCCAAATTAGACATTTATGATTCAGTAGGACCTAAAAATTACAGCATTTTACTATGCTGTAAAATGATTACAGAGGAATAAATTTCCAAAGGGAAGTCTAACTATAATTGCTTGTGGAAATTTTACTAAGGAATTTTAGGAATTTTACTAAGGATTTCAAACACTGCAGAAGTAATTTACAAACATTCTTATTTCTGCTAATATTGTGATTGCTAAAATAATTTTAGAAGATAAATTTAAAAATTTTCTAAGCTTTATAGAAATGTTAACTTTAACTTACCAGTAAGTATTAAACCAGCTTCCAGAACAACAACAAAAGAAAGACATTTTTCAGTAACTCATTCAGAATGAATTACCTAAGAAATCTTTAATATTTCAAGATTTTCTTTAATATTTAGATGTGTTGTAATCCTAACCTCACCAGACTTGTCCCTGAGGCTCTATCAGACACAATATTGACCTGTATCAATGGTTTGGACCTCAAATGGAAATTATTTGAAAGGTCCATCACATTCTATCTTAGGCAAAAACAAATTGAGCAGCATCCAAACATTTTTTTTTTAAATAAATGTTATAAATATCACAGGCTTTCATTTACAAAAGAAAACTTCTCACCACTCCTAGTCTTTCCTTCTTCATATACATCATCCCCATAAATACACTGAGCTCCATTGCTTTTCATTGTTATTTTCGAGACGGAGTTCTGCTCTTGTTGCCCAGGCTGAAGTGCAGTGGCATGATTTCGGCTCACTGCAACCTCTGCCTCCCGGGTTCAAGTGAATCTCCTGCCTCACCCTCCCGAGTAGCTGAGATTACAAGCATGTACCACCACTTTCGGCTAATTTTTGTATTTTTAGTAGAGACGGCAGTCTCTCCATTTTGGTCAGGCTGGTCTCAAACTCCTGACCTCAGGTGATCCGCCTGCCTGGGCCTCCCAAAGTGCTGGGATTACAGGCTTGAGCCACCGTGTCCAGCCCGCTGAGCTTCACTGTAAATTTTCATTGGCATAAGAACAAAACAGAAAAAAGAAATTTGATTTTTTGAAGAAAAGCCTATGAAGTGTTAATCACCTGTTACTTTACTAGGAATTCATTTGTAAACCATGCAGATACTTTAGCTTGCATTGGATTATGTGACTGTTCATTTTTATTTACTTTTAATTATCACTTTGGAAATATGTGACTTAGTGCAAATTTAGAAAAGGTTTCAGTAAAGGTATCAATGATACGAGTAATACTGAAACCATTTCTCTCCTTGCACACACCTGTAAGTCATTACCTAAGCTTTCTGAAATTTATAAAATTACATCTATGTAGCCAAATGGGCAATATTTATCTAAAACATTCATTTTCACCTTTGATACATTATTTAACTGTATATATAATGTCTAGTATTACAGTGATGAACATCATGAGTGCCCTTTAACAACCTCAGGAGGCAAAACATCCATGTTACAGCCAGTTAATAAAATGAGGGAAGACATGAAGCAGGTTTGCTTGGTGTTTCTGCCCTGCCTGTCTCTGCTGCAAATCGATACAATTACTTCTATGTCCATATCTATGAATTCCAAGATTATTACAACTAGAACTGATCATTGTACATGCAGGAACTAGAAGACAAGCAAATATGCATTCACAATAAACCAATTAAAATGCTTTGTCGAGACTGAAAATTAATCAGATAATGTATGTCTCATATTTTGGTTCCTGAATATTTTTTGTTTTGTGTTTCACCAACTGTTTTAGCTTTCTGATATTCATTTCCTTTGAATCTTATAGTATCTCTCTCTCTTTTTTTTTTTTTTTTTAGGATCAAAGTAATTACATGTTCTCTGTCCTTAAAATGCTTAAATATTTCCAAACTCTGTCTTTATCTACTTTGATCATTGACTCAAGGAACTCATCTTGAAACCTGTGTATTCATATTTAGGCACTAAGTGTTGCTCGGGGTTCCTGATCTGGATTTCAGTGGGGGCTGAACAAGAGAATCACCTGAGAAACTAAAAAGGGTTGCTGTGTTCCATTCAAGATTAATTAAACAGGCCTGGCGCGAGGACTTATACCTGTAATCCCCACACTTTGGGAGGCAGAGGTATGCAGATCACATGAGGCTAGGAGATCAAGACCAGCCTGGCCAACTTGGCGAGATCCCATCTCCATTAAAAACACACAAGAAAAGATGGTGCACGTCTGTAATCCCAACTACACGGGAGGCTGAGGCACGAGAATCACTTAAACCCGGGATGTGGAAGCTGCAGTGACCTGAGATCTTGCTACTGCATTTCAGCCAGGGTGACAGAGCAAGACTCTGTCTCAACAAAACAAAACAAAACAAAACAAAACAAAACAAAACAAAAACCAATGAAATGAAATCTCTTTAGGTAAACACCGACATTACTATTTTTATATATTTTTAGATAGATTTAATGTGAAGCACATATTGAGAAACACTGTCCTCTATTAGTGCCCTCATACTCAAGTGTGCATAAAAGTCACCTGTGGATTTAATCAGACTGTAGATTCCGATTCAGTAAGTCTAGGGTGAAGCCTGAGAGTCCAGATTTTTTAACAAGCTTCTATGTGATGTCAATAATACTGATCTAGCAACCATACTTTGAGTAGCAATAGTATAAATGAAAGTAGTTAATTACTTGATTATATGATTATAATTAACTTTAAAATAATTCTGAAAGAGATAAGGCTTCCACAAATACCCGGTGGTGGTTTGGGGGCCGTAGTAAAATATTTCAGGAGACGCTTTACCCGTGGTCAACTGGCAATGTCATTTCTCTCCATAATTTGTTGTAAATTGTCATGTCGACTAATTCTCATTCACTTTTTTCCCCACCTTTCAAAATTTCAGTATATTTCTAAAACTAAAACATACAATATGGTTGATTTGATTACTTGATTTGATTAATCTCTAAGTATGAAGGCATTCAATTGTGCAAGGGTGTGTGTGTGTGTGATGGAGCTAGGTAGGACTTTATTTCATATTTGAGCTATGTTTGCATAGCCTTTTCATATCTCAGTAACAGCACCAAGAGAACATTATTGTTCTGTGGCTTATGCTGGTAAACACCAGACTAATCGGTTTCATTTTCTTACATACCTCAGTCTTACCATGTACCTCGAATCTTTTCTGTTCTTTCAAGTATTAGAGATCTCTAAGATATCAAAGGATTTACGACATCTTAGAAACGTCTGTAGCTGTGTGAATATGTGGTGAAAAAAATATAAACCATGGTTAAATACTAATTTTGGAAAAGTTAAGAGAGTAACCTAAGCTTTATTAAGAGTTTAAATCTAGAGATTTGTTCCAGAAAAAAATAAAATCTTACAAGTTTGCCAGTCAATATTAGGACTATTAATAATTAAGATTTTTATAATTTAAGCTCCTGACCACTGTCACTTAATCTCATCCTCTTTTCTGCCATTATGTAAAATCCTGTGCCTTTCTGCTTATTGTTGATTAATTATTTCATCATATTACTAATTCTTTCCTTCTCCTCCTCCCCACTTAGTGCCATCCAAATCATCTCTTTCATTCTCTTTGTCTGAATAAAAACATCTGATATTTATAGAATATTTACTCTGCATCTGTCAGATAATATCCCACCCTCCTTATAGGTGTCAATCCATTTAATTTTTGCAATGATCTCGAGAAGCAGGTATTATTCTTACTTTACCAATGAGGAAACTGAGTTACAAAGTGGTAAAGTAACTTTCTCAAGATGGTACCGCTTTTAAATGGCAAACTATGAGTCAAACCCAGGCAGGCTCTTCACCTGTAAAGCAGAGGTAAGTATTGCGATTCCTCATGCTATTATCCTGAAGACTGCATTCTTATACATACAGCTCCCATGGTAGAATATTCACTTCTTTTCTGTCTGTCCATGTCAGAAGGCATTAAAAAATGAGGAGAGATGCCAGTTTGCTTAACAACAACTTAAACTTATATAATGTTTAATATATGTTAGGTTCCAGTCAAAACATTTTATATGTGTGAAAGATATATCTTCGCGACAAGCCCTTTCAGATAAACGTTATTTAAATCGGTACTGCAGGTGAGGAAACTGAGGCACGGAGAGCTGAAGAGGCATCCCCAAGTTCACACAGTCAGTCATCAGCAGAGTTATACATAAACCCCAGCTGGATCAGAGTTGGAGCTCTAAGCCACCACACTTTGATGACCCTGGGATAATGAGGATATACTCACCTTCTTGTCTTGCAAGTAAACCTAACTAACTCTTTCCAAAAAGAAAAAATTGCAAGCTCCCACAATCCTGCTTAGTGATTTATAAATGTGCAATTTCATCTTAGAATTTAGACATATTTCCCACAAGTAGGCCCCAAGGAATAATAAGATGCCTGTTTGCAAGCTCTATAGCGTCTTTAAAATTCTGACCACATCCTGAGTTAGGAAATATAGATTTAAGGTAAATAAATTTTCTACAATCTTTGTCAGTCAACCTTGAGAATGACTGACTAAATAAATATGTTAAATTACCATTTTTATAAGCAATATAAAAAGTGACTATTAACAGTCTGGAAAAGTCAGACAATCAGTGCCTGCACACACGGGTTTGATTTGGAACTAACACCACTTCAGTGCCACCGCGCACCTCCACCAAAGCCATGCCACGGAGGAAATAGACATCTTTGTGGGCTGACAGATTGCTCTGATACTACCCACCCATGCCCTTAAACCATGTGCTTGTTTCTGGCTTTATTTCACACTTTTACAAAAAGTTCACTTTAACTGAGGCAAAGGCAGTTAACCAAAGACATTTCACTGAACTTCATTTATCTTCTTACACTTAAATGGGGTATAAATTACACCAGTGTTTAACCATACTCCTAGGTGTAATGTAGTGAATTTAATTTTTTAATCAATTATTTTACCCAAAGAAAATCAGGTATTATTTCTCCAATATTTAAATAATCAATTTTCCTAGAGAAGTCTGTGAGTTGCTATAAAGTTTTTAAAAATTATATTTAGAAAAACATGAGAGATTTTCCTACACAGACAAACAAAAAGCTTATATAATGCTTTATTTACTCATGAACTAAAACTACTGTTGTTCAGGACATCATATTTACATTTGAAAGAAAACGTTTGAACAAATTATTTTAACTGTATATTTTCCATCTATAATGACATATAATCATATACATATTTAAAAACTCAGTTATCCATATTAGGCTTTCTCTTTTACTTTCATGAATTTCAGTATAAAGCTTAATTAAAGGAATAACAACCTTAATTGTAGAGGGAAGAATTTTCTTTTCAGAGAAGTTATATTAATAAAAATTACAAACTTGATTAATCAAATGCTGATGTCTAAATATTACAAGTTTGCTGTAATATTTAGTGATTGATTAGTTTTTATAGCAAAGAGCTATGTTTCTTTAAATTTTAAAGAGCTTTTTGTCTCAGCATTTTTCTTTAAGCCTTACTGTATTTTGAATCCTCTAACTTATCTTCACTCAGAAAAATAGGAACTGCTGCTGAATATGATTTCACTATCCATGCATTCTCTCATTTATTCATTCTTTACTCTCTATACACCTTACATTATGTTAGTCTATTTGGATTACTTAATATACCACAAAATTATATGTAATTGCATAAACCTATAAATCTGAGTATTCTAAGTCTTTGAAAATAAATGAATCTTAGTTAATATCGAAATTCTTATTAAATTCTCATCATACATAAGCTCCATATTAATATGCTCTGTGCTGTAGCTGTTAAGGCCAATGTTAGAGATTCATGTGTTTGCTCTTAGGCAATTGACTTTATTCCTCTAAACCATATCTATAAATAAGGGATAATAAGGACATCTCTTCCTGGATTATGGCTACTAAGTCTATTACCAATAATATGTGGAAAGGGCTTAGCATACATAGCAAGGGCCCAAGAAATATTAAATGTTATTATTAAAAAGTTCAGAGAAATAGCAGAGACTGTAAAATCATGACCTCTCATCTGTGTTTTGGGAAGAAATTACCTGGAGCCCTGAGGTGGTTGGAGGTGGGGGACTCAGTATTTGGCTAGTTTTTGTTGGTACTATCAATAATGGATTAAATAATCACAAGAGTAGCTTTAAATTATGTAAAATTGTTATAGGGCTATCTACATTATGGTCTAGATATGTTTTCAATGGAGGACCATTTTGAAAAGAGAAGTTTACAGATGAAATCCAACTATTGTTCATTTAAATGTAATGTTCCCACTAAACTTAATTTTGATTATCTTAATTGTCTCTTTACAGACAGTTCAGAGGAGGCAAAAACTAATCTGGGAGATTAATGTAACAAAACTTAATTTTATATTGAATTTGAGTTATGAGATATTCTGATACTATCATAAATTAATCATGTTTAATATGAGGAAACACATAGCAGTTATTGGGGGTTGTCAGCCTAAGGATATGAATTTTATTATAATAATTTGGATGCTGCTATGGTTGGTACATGTTCCCTTGAGTTCATATGCTGGAAACTTAATCCCCAGGGAAAGAGTGTTGAGAGGTGGTACCTTTGAGAGTTGATTAGGTTATGAGGATCCTGCCTTCATGAATGAATTAATGTGCTTAATAAGGGAATGGGTTATTTTATGTGAGAGTGGGTTTGTTATACAAGAGAATAAGCCCCCCTTTCTGTCTCCCTGTCATCTTCTTTTTCCTTTCCATCTTCTGCCATCCATGTGATGACACAGCATGAAGGCCCTCACCAAATGTGGGCCCCTCAGTCTTGGAATTCCCAGTCTTCAAAACCATAGGAAATAAATTTTTCCTATGGTTTAAAGTATAAATTTATAAATTATAAATTATAAATTACTCAGTCACAGGTATTCTGTTTTAGCAGCACAGTATAGACTAAGGCAGATACTGTATTTACTGTTGTTATGGACTGAATATTTGTGTCCCTCCAAAACTGATATATTGGAACCATAATCTGTAACGTGATGGTATTGGGAGGTGGAATCTTTGGAAGGTAATTAGGGTTAGATAAGCTCAGGAGGGTAGAGCAGCCATGAAGGGATTAGTGCTCTGATTTTAAAAAAGGAAGAGGAGATCTTTCTCTCCACGCACCAAGGAAAGGCTACATAACAGCACAACCAGGAGGAAAGCCTTCACCAAGAACATCACAATGTGGGCACCCCCATCTCAGACTTTCAGCTTTCACAAGTGTGAGAAATAATTTGCTGTTTAAGCCACCCCATCTGTAATAATTTGCCACAGTAGCCCAAATAGACTAAGAAAATTGTAAAGGGCAAAAGAACGTAGACTGATGTTATAGTTTTAAACACAAGTCATACCAGATCACATGTTGTCTCTCAGTGAGGCTCTTATTTTTCCCAAAGGAGCCGGGTCCTTATAACGACTTCCTTTCCTTTTTTTTTTTTTTTTTTTTTGAGATGGAGTCCCGTTCTGTCACCCAGGCTGGAGTGCAGTGGCACCATCTCGGCTCACTGCAACCTCCACCTCCTGAGTTCAAACGATTCTGCCACCTCAGCCTCTCCAGTAGCTGGTACTACAAGTGTGCGCTACCATGTCTGGCTGATTTTTGTATTTTTAGTAGAAACGGGGTTTTGCTGTGTTAGCCCGGTTAGTTTCAAACTCCTGATGTTCAGTGATCCACCTGCCTCGGCCTCCCAAAGTACTGGGATTACAAGTGTGAGCCACTGCACCAAGCAAGAACTACTTCCTTTTGATGCCGTGTATAAGTTTTAGAAATATACATTAACTAAAACTATGAATTACATGGATTTAAATCAGAATCACATATATGCTTTTATACACAGGAATCTGAAAATACCACTCACGGAGATAATATAATTTTTATTTGAGAAATACCAATGCTTATAATGTAAAAAAAAAAAATCACTCATATAATTTCAAAGTGCATAATGAATGTTCATGTTAGTCTTTATAACCCTCTAGCTAACAAATATTATTACTCTCATTTCATACAACACTACACTCTAGAAAATAAGGCATTAAAAAACTGAGTGGTTGAGAGAGAAATAAATAGAATCTGGGTGGCAGTTAACGGAGAGAAATAAAGGAATTCTCATTATCTAGTCCAGTATGTCAAATAAATAAAGTATGATTAATTTTTGTAATAAGATAATCATGTATATTACCAGAATAGCTTTATTAATATCAACAAGTAAAATATTAGAATCCTCACAGAATCAAAACTCCCAGCCCTGTTGTTGTAGAACCAATAAATATGACAATTTTTTCCCCTGCGATGCTGCCTAAGATTGATATATACCAGTCTGACTCTTGATTCTCTCATAGCCATATTGGATGCATAATATAATCTGAAAAAGGCCTTATTACCTAAAATGTACAATATTTTGCAGATTGTTATTTTTTATTTCTACACTGAATGTCTAAATTTTCCAACTACTTCCACATTAGGGAAGAACATTATAAATGTTATTTTTAAAAAATAACCTTTTGACTTTGAGTCATTTGTAGTAATGTTATGATGAGATCCTTTCAATTTAATGGATCCCTGGAGTTGTAGTAAATATGTTACTTAGTTTCAGTATACAATTAATAAAATGATATTTGAAATTTGGGGATGGATTTGTAAAAGATGTGCAAAATTCTACTTCCATATGAACACTGTATCTAAACAAAACCATATGTTGCTGGCAGACCTTGGATAGTATTTAAAATCTGTTGGCTATCTATACACATTACATTGTAGCAGAGAACGTTAAGCTCTTTTCCAAAGTATCCAACTTTATTACTTTCATAAGTGGTATTTTATCAGTTTATACTAAGAGAAAAATGAAGGGCAAAGAAAGTACAGAAGGATGACAGAATAAAAATGTTATTTTTAGCACATATGTTAATGAGAAGATAAACAAAGTGAAGTTAAAGGGACCGAAGATGAAGATGTCTGAACCCACCCTCAGTTATGGAGGTATAATTTGGCAAACACCTGCTTGTCCATGCTAGAGGCTAGATTTTCAGAGGCTGAAACCAAAGATAAAGTATCCTTTTCAAAGAAACTCAGAACTGAAGAATTTGGAGTGAAAATTCATTTAGGAAAAACCTGTTACGAAATGCTAGGAAGAGCAAAACCCACAAACTCTAGCTATGGAATTTGAGGTAGAATCCAGCGAGGGTATGGATCTAGTAGTTTGAACTAAGCTAGAGAAACAGGAAAATTGGCAGTAAGTTTGGAAGCAATGAGGTGGGTATAGGGAAATTGTCACAAACGGCCCTAGAAGATCCGTGATTCTCTCTCTTGAATGTTTCAAGTGGGAAGGAAGTATGAGAACTAGTTGAGGGAGAAAAAGCTAACAGAGCAGGTGGTGGTGTTGGCACACAGTAGCCTTCCTAGAGATGATCATTATTTTCTGAAAAAAATATAGGAAAAAAGATAATGAATAGACGAGATAAGAAAAACCTTTTAAAACTGTGAACATACTTATAATAGGTGGAAAAATAGTAGTGGTCAGAGGTGAGAATATGGTAAGCATATTACAACTAACTCACTTTGAACTGAAGTCCAACTAAGCCAACTGAATGCTTTTATACCTGTATTTCAATGACTTATTACTGATGAATTGGATGTGAGTTTTGAGAGGAATCAAATGAAGGTAGGGTTTCTCCAATGTTTCTTGTCTAAGCAACTTAGTAAATAGTGATGACAATTACTAGAAAAGATTGTATTATTGGCACTCAGATCATGGTTTGGTAAACCCTGGAAGTCCCAGAGGTCATTTACAAAGAAGTCTGTGAGATCACATCATTGCTCTTGACAAAAGAATGGATAATCCACAGAAGAAAAAAAATCCCTTTGTAGTACTCCATAATTTAAGGAACTTCATGATCAGAATTTCAACAATCTAAATAAAATAGACACAGTCTTTAAAGTGACTAAGTACCAAAGCTGAGTTAAAGAAAAGTAGGTACCCAAAATAGCTCTATCTCTATTAGAGACATCAAATTCATAGTTAAAAACCTTCCCTTAAATAATAGGCTCCAGGCTCAGACGGCATCACTGTTCAATTCTAATATTTAAAAAAGAATAGAAATCCTATACAAGTTCTCAAAAAAATAAAAAAAACAAAAACACTTTCCAACTTATAAGACCTTCTCTACTCTGATACTGAAATAAAAGACAAAAAGATCTCATAAAAAAATAAATTAAAAAACCCCAAAAATACAAAGAAATATACTTCACAAACATGGACACGAAAAGTCTTAATTTATATATAGCCTACATCTGTATAAAGTTTAGCTCAAGAATGAAAGGATAGTTTAACATTTGAAAATCAATCAATGTAATTTAACATATTTCTAAATAGATTCCAAAATATGAAAATCATGATTTATTCAATAGATACAAAAAAGCATTTGACAAAATTCAACACTTTCATAAAAATTTCTCAGCAAAATGTTGTGTTGGGTCATTCCCACAATAACGTTGGGCGCTGGGGTTGCCGCTCCAAAGCCAAGGCTCATTGTTCCCCACTTAGGACCTGAACATTCAGAATTATGGAGATTAACCGTAGCTATGACTGGTATGAGAGTGTGGGCTGGAGAAAGTGTTATAAGTAAATCTACCTTGTCGCCTCGAAAACTAAGACAACGGATTGATTTCCACACAGCCAAAAATATCACTGTGGCAGTTGTCAAAAGGTCAATTCAAAGATGGGAAGGTAAAGATTATGAGGACTTATACCCCCCCATTGCTATGTCCCCCCACCACCTCTCATACAACCTATTCCTCCCACCCCACATTCACAAAAAAGAGTATCATCCCAAAATATATATACTATGTATATGGAATCCAACAAAACTATATCACTTAAAAGTTGTGTTAAACTACCATATATGTTATTAGTAGGAAAGATGCATATTAGTTCAAAATCCAACACAATAACCTGTGTTAATTGTTACTTGTATACTTGTATTGACTCATTCTTTAATCAATATCATAGTATTTTAATAGTCAGAGCCAGAGAAGGTACTTGGCTCCCTGTAGCCTTACATAGGCCTTGGGAATCTTCCCCTTCTATCCATGTTATTAACAATATTTTACAAAAAATTCTTAAAAGAAATAAACGATTTATTTTTACATTAATTGCAGTAATTATGGGCTTGATTGCTGTTACTGTGACTGCTGCTACTGCTGGAGCATTACATCAATCTATTCAAACTGTTCATTTTGTGGATAAATGGCAAAAAAATTCTACTCGGATGTGGAATTCTCAGTCAGGTATTGATCAAAAATTGGCCAATGAAATTAATGATCTAAGACAAACTGTTACATGGATGGGAGATAGAATTATGAGTTTAGAACATAGATTACAAATACAATGTGATTAGAATACTTCTGATTTTTGTATAACTCCATTTCAATGAGTCTTTTCACAATCGGGAATCAGTAAAATGCCATTTACAAGGAAGTGAAGATAATTTAAGTATAGACATAAGCAGGCTAAAAGAACAGATTTTTGAGACATCTCAAGCACACTTAACTTCTTTACCCAGTGCTGAAGTTTTAGACGGTGTCTCTGAGGGGTTATCTAATCTCAACTCCATTCAATGGATAAAATCTTTGGGAGGATCCACTATCGTTAATTTTGTTCTGTGTTTAATTTGTGCTATTGGTTTATTGTTCATGTGTAAAATTGGAAAAAATATTCTTCAATCCAATCGTAATCAGTGCCAAGCTGATTGCTATGGTTCATTTAAATCAGAGAAAAGGGGGAGATGTAGGGAGACCCCCTAAAACTATTGCTATGGAATAAAAGATGAAATGCTCCTGATTACTGTAAATATAAAATTGGATGCAGGATTGTGTAAAGACAATGCCAGGTTGGACTGCCAGAATGAGCCAACAGCACATGATGCACTTCCCCCTGTAGAGAGCCTATGAAGGACGTGTAGTCAGGGAGGTTTCACATCACCAAGATTCCTATCCCAGAAAAGCAGATGTTCATAGCTCTGGGAATGAAATGCAATCCTTGTGGAGAGCCTATAAGTGGATGCATGGGAGCTGCCTGTCCATATGGATAAGATAGGGCTATAAATGCCCTCATCTTGCCGTGGCTCTTCTAGGCCTCTTTAGGTTTAAGGCATACTCCCTTCTGATAATTTCTGGTCTAACCGGTTGTCTAGCTTCACGTCCTGTTACTGTGGATTGTTTCTAACCAGCTTTTGCTGCAACTGTTACTGCTGATTAATATCTTGCTAATCACAGGTTTTGAAAAGACTGTGTTTCTGTTTTAAGGCTCTTTTAGAAATTACTGATGTGCACACTATATTGTAAATTCTTACCTCTGTATACTGTACTTCTGCATACAGATGTTATGTTAAAGAATTACTTCATCCCCATGTGACCATCTCACCTCATAATCAAATGATCCTAAATCCCTCACTAACCTACCCCTGCCCTCACTAAACTTAATAATAAATGCTGGCATATCCAGTGCATTGTTGGCACCGCAGGACCAGAAGGCGGTGACTCCTATGGACCCAGCTTTCACTATCTTGTGTGTGTCTATTATTTCTCTACCTGCCGATCCTCCTAGGAACAAAGAGAGAGCCCTGTTGCATTGTGGACTTCTGGCCAGATCCCGCAATAGATATTGAAGGGATCTTCAATTAAATAAAAGATATCTTTAAAAATTCCATAGATAACATCAAATTGAATGATGCAAAATTGAATTTCTTCTCCCTAAGATCAGGAAAAAAGTAAGGAATACTTTTCTCATCACTTCTATTTGACACTGTAGTTGAAGTTGTACCCAGTGCAATAAGATATACAGATTGAAAAGGTCATAAAACAGTTTGTACATGCAGAAAATATAATCATCTATGTAGAGTAGAACCATTAACTTAGTTTTGTCCAAATAGCCTTTTCCCAAAATCCGTTGTCAAAAACAATCAGAGGCAGTTGTTGAATATTAAGGAGGTAGATAGCAGTTGATACAAATGATAGGCTAACCAAAAAACTTAAAGGGAAAAGCTATGGAATGAGATGTCTGCAAAGAACATTGAAAGATTATGGTATATTCCTGAGAATGTACAAAGCCACACACACATACCAAGTGAGGTCTGCATGCTCAAGAAAGACCTGAGAAGGCGTTAACTTCTCACCTCTAGTTAATCTTGAGACTCTGTGCAAGAAAGAAATGAAAGTTAAGGCAGTGCTTTAAACTATCTGGACAAATGTTGAAGGCATGCTTCAGAACACATACGGAGTCCCTTAGCAAAGATTGAGAGGCTATTGGTTCCAGGTATTTAAGGAAATCTCTGTCCAGTCATTAGCTGACCACTAAGAAAATTAAACAGATATTTCACTGGTCAAATATAATGAAGAATTCAGATCTCACAGAATCAGTTCAAAGAAGTCACTAACCAAACAATAACAACAAACAACAAAAATGATATCCATGATGAGGGTAAAATGTCTGATTTCCAAAGTTTCCACACTATATTACTTCAAATGTCAAGTTTTCAACAACATGTTGGAAGACATGTGAAGAAACAATAATTCATGATCCATACATAAAAAACCAACCAACTGTCCCTGGAAAATACAGATGTTGTATTTATTAGAGAAAGACCTAACTCTTTGATTTTTTTAAAGAACTGAACATGTCTAAAAACTAAAGGAAAGTATTAGAATGTTGTGTCACCAAAAAAAAGAATGTCAATAAAGGGATAGAAATTTTAAAATGGTATCAAAAAGATATTCTGAAGCTGAAAAGTATAATAATTGAAATAAAACATTTACTGGAAAAGCCAGTAAACTTGAAACTGCAGCAATTGAGATTATCCAGTTTTTGTGACCTTGGATTAGGCTATAGTTTCTTAGATATAAAAACTAAACCACAAACAACCAAAAAAAAAAAAATTGGTAAGTTGGACTTCATCAAAATTAGAAACTTTTGTGCACCAAAAGACACTATTAAAAAGTGAAGGAAATCCCACACTAAAGGAGGAAATATTTGCAAGTCATCTATCTGTTAAGGGTTTAGAATCCAAAATATATACAGAAATTTTACAACTTGATAATAAAAAGACAAATACCCCAACTAAAAATGGTCAAAAGCATATATGCAAGTGGCTAATAAGCACATGACAAAGTATTCAATATAATTAGTCACTAGGGAAATACAAACAACAACCACAACAATGAGATGCCTACTGTTTCATACTCACTAGGATTACTAGTGTCAAAAAGACAGACCATAACAAGTGTTGGCAGGGATGTAGAGAAATGGAACCCTTATGGACTAGTGGGAATATAAATGGTGCAGCAGTTTGATCAAAATAAATAAATAAACAAAACCACACACAACAGTTTCTCAAGAAGTTAAACAGAGTTGCCATGTGACCTAGCAGTTCCACACTTAAGTATAATACAAGGTAATTAAAAACCCAGATCTCCACAAAAAAGTTGTTCACAAATGTTTACAACAACATTATTCATAATAGGTAAAACAACCCTAATATCCATCAAGTGATGAATGGATAACCAGCATAAGTATTTTTTCAATCAATTAGAGTGGAGCAGGTGGATATCTACATGCAAATTAATAAATAATAGAACTGATCAACAGCTCTTGTCTCACGGCATATACAAAAATTAAAGTGGATCATGAACATATCTGTAAAATCTAAAACTATAAACCTTTTAGAATAAAGTATAAGAGAAAAATATTTATGGGCTTGTTTTAAGCAAAGATTTATTAGATAAAACAAAAAAACGGAATATAAAATAAAAACTGATACTTTGAACCGATAAAAATTTCAAACTCTTCTCTTCAAAAACCACTATTAATAAATTGCAAAAAGCAAGCCACAGTATGGGAGAAAATATTTGTAAAACATGTTTCTAATAAAGGGCTTTTACATTTGCTAGGGAACTCTTATTATCAAGTATCTCTAAGATAATGAGCTCTTGTTTCTCATCACTGTTGGTACAAAGAACCATGCTTGTCTTTAGCATACAAGACATAAGTGGAAAGCACTAAAAATTCTGGGCCTAGACACATATCAAGGTATTTCCTATTGTAATAATGCTCATCCTGTTTCAAACCCTGAAATCCAAATTTACCACAGTGTTTCAGTTGTCCCAGGATGTGAAAGACTGGATCCATAATTTGAATTCTATTCCAGGAAGAGTCATGCAGCCTGGTTGATACAAGACAATCCAGGTTTATGTCTGTCATCCTGATTAAAAGTAACTAATAGTGTCTCTTTTATTTTACAATGTTACTAGTTTAATGTATAATTATATGGTCATGCTAACCTTAAGCCACATTCAAATCAATAGACAAACAGCTAATTCTTGAAAGAATTATTTGGGTAGACTAGTAGGGAAGAATGAGGGGATAAATAGCTGGGGCTACTTCTTTCTTTGTCAATACCCATATCAATACAGCTCTTTTTAAATTTTAAGAGCCTGGGTTAAGGTTCCTAAACTGTTTAAAAAGTATGGTACAATTGGAAGTGCCCCAAGAGATTGTGTCCAAATTACTCACCTAAAAGTCATCCTTTTCCACCTTTCTGATCTTTACTATTCTACTTTTTAAAATGGGGTTGGTATCATCTTCCTTCAATATGTCATTAGGATATCATAAAGAACGTATATGATGATATGTGAATGCAATATAAATTTCAATGTGAAATACATAATTGTTTTGGAAGAAATTCCATTTTGCATTGAAAATCTCAACTTCCGTTTAGGTTTTCTTGAGGACTATTTAGTAGACACATGTTGAATATCTTTCTCCTCCTTTAAATTGTTTCAGTCTCTGATGAAAGTAAACGTAGAATTCCGTGTTTGTTTCAACCAACTGGACTGGATTGTGCACCTGACCCAGTCTGACTAAAACTAAGAAACTCTTCCTCTCAAGAATTTGAATTGAGTTACACGATGTATTTTTCTGATGATGTCCCACAAATTACAGGATTATATAAAGTTGTGGTGGGAACTGGTCCCAGTGCTGACTCTAAACCTTTGGGATACTGAAACTATGAGGAAACTATAACTAAGCACCTTATAGAAGGTCTCCTAGAGAGAATGGAAAAGAGCAAAGAGAGGGAGACAGAGAGAGTAAGTAGAGTACAGCCACCTTAAGGCTCTTGCCCAGAGGAAACAAAAGATAATTACTGGTCCATGACTTCTTCAGCTAGATTCTGCAGGCTATCCTTGCATTCTTAACATAAACCTCCCTTCACTTATGTCAGCTGGGATGGGTTTTGGTTCTTACCAACCAAACGTTCCCTAAGTCAACAAAAAAAGTTTACCCACTGTGTAAAACAGTCCTTGAATCACCTCAAACTTTCTTTGATGAGAATATAGCATTAGACTTACCCTTTCACTTCAGTCTGATAATCACTACGTTCATACTCCTAGTCTCAGGTTTAATTTTTTCCACTTAAAAAAAATCAAGTCTCTGGAAATAAGATTATTTTTCTTTCAATATAAATCTGTAGTACCTTGTAAACTTTATAATTGATGTACAAATATCTCAGAAAATTACATATATATGTGTATTACATATGTAAAAGAGAAATAGACTATTTCTTAGAAATAAGGAAATATTAATCTGGTATGCTTTTTGCTAGTAGTACAACTTATTTCTCTCTTCCTAGTTTTGTCTTGCTACAAAGTTTTATGCTTTAATGATTGCCCAGCTAATGCAGCACTTGCTGGGAAGTTGAGGTATTATCTGTGCAGTTTAAATATTTATGAGTAAAAAGAAACTACAAGCTGAAGGGTGTTCCATTTATGAAAGCTTTAATGGATATAGTTTAGCCCAAACTGAAACCTGTTTGGGGAGCACAACTGCATTTGTTTAATGATATATGAAAATATTACTCTGTACTTGGCATAGCATCAGCAAGTAATTGGAAAGCAGAAAATGCCGAACTGTAGTTGGTGAGACTTTTACTGCTGGAAGAAAAACTGCTATGATTATAGCAGAAGTCTACGTTAGCTAAATAACCTTGCTTCTGGGGCTTCAATGCAGGGAATATTATAGCACATATGTCATGACAATGCAGTCTCTGTCTTGTTAAGTGTGGGTTTGGTCCCACGTGGGCAGTGGTGAGCAAATATTGTATAGCATTGGCACTTGGCAGTGGCACCTGCAAAACACAGACGTCATTGGCAGATGTTGCACTTATTCTAATTCAGAACCACGTTGGCTTCTAATGAGACTTCTGAGAAACAGTGGGGTGGTGGATATTCACAGCTTCCAATTAGACATAGGAGAGCAGGGAAACAAGCATGTAGGGAGATTATTTGGGAGGCTTTGCATTTGTTTCATTGGCATATATCCTACTCACTCCCCCTGTTTTGTTTTTTTTTCTGTTCTTTCTTTGAAAGACAAAGACAAACTCAGGCTAAGTGGGTCTCAGTGATTTGAGTGTGGATAATTTCAAGTCACAGCTGATTGACTTTTCTATTGTATGTTTGTGTGTGTGTGGAAAAGAGAATAAAGAGAGAATAAAGTAAGGATCCTACTGTGATGGGCTAAGGGTAAGAAATGTCTCGTGGGATTTCTCAGCAGTCTGAATGGAGCTCACCTCCATGAAAACTCTTTCTATTACCCAGGAGATGACACACTTTTCTTTTTTTTTCTTTCTTTTTTTTTTTTTGAGATGGAGTCTCACCATGTTACACAGGCTGGAGTATAGTAGTGCAATCTCAGTTCACTGCAGCTTCCACCTCCTGAGTTCAAGAAATTCTCCTGACTCAGCCTCCCAAGTAGCTGGGATTACAGCAGCACAACAACACACCCAGCTAATTTTTGTATTTTTAGTATAGACAGGGTTTCACCAGGTTGGCCAGGCTGGTTTTGAACTCCTGACCTCAGGTGATCTGCCTGCCTCGGCCCCTCAAAGTGCTGGGATTACAGGCATGAGCCACTGCACCTGGCTGGCACACTCTGTAGTACTTGAGACTACAAGAGTCACAGCCATTCATCTTACCTGGTCAGATTCCATTCTTCTGGAGCAAGCTGAAAAGCACGTAGCTCACTCTAAATTATGTATTCTGAAAACAGCCCAAAGTCTTCATTAAACAACTCTAAAGCTTCATCTTAACTATTCAGTTATTAGAAGTTTAATATGAAATATACAATGATTTGGTCAATTAAAATATTTTTAGAAATCCGTGGATTGTGATATATGTGTATACACATACACACATGCTGTAATTTTCTTTTTAAATTTAGTATTATATATTAAAGAGAAACTAAAATTATAAAAGTTATAAATGTACATCCTTTAAAATTCAGATAATCCTACAGAATTTTTAAAAAGCAGCAATACCCCTTTCCCCTTTCTTACAAAAATTCCTACCTAACCCTACTTACTCTTACCTCCAGATGCAACCATTTTAAACTTTCTTAGCTGTTTTGTTTGGAATTTACTTTCAGACGGTTACTTTTTGATTCTTTATGTCAGACATACTTCCTTTCTCTGTGGCAGATGAGGATTTATCCTTTTATATGTGCCCTTGGCCCACCCACAATACCTATACCCCTCTCCAATTCCCAGCTGTGTGATAATTTTCAGTTTGATCAATGTTTGCCTTATTATGATTTCACAAATATTATCATAATATACTTTATGCCTAAGCTGTGTCAAATGTTATGATGTTTCCTATAAGCCTATTGATTTTCCTAAAGTTAATAATTGCTCCATTTTTTTCTTTGTTTTCTGTAATCAAATTATTCCCCAATCCTTCTTTATAAATATAGATCTCCCTGTGATACATTCGAACATATCAGACATCCTCTTTTGTTCTCTCTCTTCCTGCTTCCTTTCTTCTTTTCTTTCCTCTCCTTTCATTTTTCTTTTAATTGCCTTTCCTTTCTTAATCTTCATAATTTAATTTACGTATAAATAGATAAAACCCATGCAAAATTAAATAACATATTGTTCATGGATATTTAAATACACACTCACACACAGATATGGTTTGGATGTTGGTCCCCTCCAAATCTCATGCTGAAATGTGATTCCCAATGTTGGAAGTGGGCCTAGTGGGAGGTGTTTGGGTTATGAGGGTGAATCCCTCATGCACGGCTTGGGGCCCTTCCCATGGTAATGAGTTACCATGAGAGCTGTTTGTTAAAAGGAGTCTGGGGCCTCCCTTTTCTTTCTCTTGCTCCTGTCCTTGCCATGTGATGCACCTGTTCTCTCTTTACCTTCTGGCATGATTGAAACTTCCTGAGGCCCTCACCAGAATCAGACGCTGGTGCCATGCTTCTGGTACAGTCTGCAGAACCGTGAGCAGCATAAACATCTTTTCAAAATAAATTATAGCGATACAGAGTGGACACACACACACACACACACATACACATACACACACACACATATACATACATTCCTCAGAAACACCATTCGGCAGCCATGATACTTCTGAAGCCTAAGAAAAGAGCGTGGGCAGGGGAATACATTCTAAGTTGGGGAGGGCTGGGCATTTAAAGTTCATGATAATATTCCGTTTATTAAACTTGGTAGCAGAGTGCTCTTTATACTTCACCACAATTTGTAGCCACTAAATAATAAAAACCGTTCTAAAGAGCCAATGCTCTCTGCCCCTTCCACTGTTTTATCTTTCCCATAAGGTGGCCACTTTTATTTCAGGTGATTATTTTGGTAATTAATTTATGTCTCATGGTTATATGTTTAAATTGCTACTTAAAAATATTGTTACTCCTTGATAATGTTCTATCTTAAGCTTTATTATGTATCCTCTCATCTGATGAGAATATAGAGTTTTTCTTTTCTACACCATCCAATTATAAGCATCCTTCCTAGCACCCCTTACTTCATTTATTTTTGGCATGTTTGCTTTTATTAGTACTTATTAATTTAAGTAAAAACTCTACAACAATTGCATAAATTTTCACCTAAGATGTGCAGATGCATGGAAAGATGCTTCCATTGCAACTTGCTTAAGAAGTCTTTGCTAAACCTATTAACTTTCTTCAATCTGGACTAATTTGCCTCTAAGTCTGCACTGAGTTGTTACCCTGGTATTTACCCTCACCACCACTCTGGGAATTCCTCTCATTTCTTTTTTTTTTTTTTGAGACGGAGTCTCGCTCTGTCGCCCAGGCTGCAGTGCAGTGGCCGGATCTCGGCTCACTGCAAGCTCCGCCTCCTGGGTTCACGCCATTCTCCTGCCTCAGCCTCCCGAGTAGCTGGGATTACAGGCGCCCGCCACCTCGCCCGGCTAATTTTTTGTATTTTTTAGTAGAGACGGGGTTTCACCGTGTTAGCCAGCATGGTCTCGATCTCCTGACCTCGTGATCCGCCCATCTCGGCCTCCCAAAGTGCTGGGATTACAGGCTTGAGCCACCGCGCCCGGCCCCTCTCATTTCTATTTGTTGATCTCTTGATTCTATTTTCCTCTGTCTTACTCTCTCTTAGGTTTAATTACTATTTTGAAAGAGCATATTCTGTAGTATCCTTCTCAACAAAGGCCCCTGGTAGATGAATATATTACAAACGTGCTTCTGATTTTTAGATTGAGTGAATAAAATAATTCCAATTTGGCAATTGTGCTTACATTTAGAATTTGTCAATGCATCGCTTCTTTCTTTTCCAACTTCCAACCTGCCTCTGACAATTTCGAAGACATTCTGCTTCCTAATCATTTGTATATGTCCTGTTCTCTAATCATTTGAAATTTCATGGATTATTTTCCCTGTGATTAAGGTTCCAGTGTTTCATAATAAAGTGCATTGATGTGGGTCTATTTTCATTTAGTTTCCTGACAGATGGACACATTTTCTTTAAAATATTTAACAATGATTTTCTCCATTCTGTTTTTTTTTTTTTTTTTTTTCCTGCTCTTTCAGGGAATTTCTATTGTCTGGTTGTTAGAACTCTTGGTATAGCCACCTAATTGAATTTTTTCTTTTCTCTCTTTCTGACAAAGAATGTTGATCTCCATTATATGATCTTCCCTTCCTCCTTGAATTTATGGAATCTCCCGGTTTTTAGCTTTGCTCATGAACATCCAGCTACTTTCTAAACTTTTCAGCCCTCTTTATCATTAAGTATTGCCATGGGACCAAGTTCTGGCTAATGGAAATGTGAGCAAAAGGTATGTAAAATCTCCCTTTACGCATAACACTGTCCTTAAAAGGAAGCTGCATTCTTCCATTTTTGCCCTTTGAAGATAGTTGGAATATGTATGTGGTGGTGACCAACCAAGGGAAACTTCTAGGGGATGGAGTAGCAATAAAGTGTAAGGAATATGGGCCTCAGGTAATTTTGTTCATAATAGATAACAGATTCCCTACTGTATTGTTGATCAGTTTGGACATGTGTGTGTGTGTGTGTTTGTGTGTGTGTGTGTATGTGACAGAGAGAGACTGACAGAAACCTAACTCATTTAAGCCATTCTTACTTTTATCTCTATTAAAACATCAAGCCAATAACCTGAGCATAATGCTCTATTTTTTTCTTTTTCTTACTGTGAGAGTTTCTCTAATTTATCTCACAAACTTTGTATTAATTTTCTCCTTTCCTTCCATTTCTTTCCTTATAGTTTAAATTTTCAAAAACTCCCCCCACTTTTAAAAAATAATACCCTGTTTTTTTTTCCTTTTGGATTCAATATCTTCTCTTATCTGAGTATATTGTTTTTCTTGTTAAGTTTAACCTTTCAGCATAGTCTTTCTTCCATATTCCAATGACTTTTGTTTGTTTTGTATTCCATCTTTCATACCTCTGACAATCTTTACAAAATTACCCTTACCTTAGTCTGGGAAATTAAAAAGTAGATTGGAATGTATTAATGCCTCACTAGATCTTATCAACTGCAAGCTTAACTGCAGAATGATGTGCCTGGGAAATTCAGATAGGATTTGTCCAGTCAGAATCTTCAAATCTTTTATCCTGGGCTGGTCAGATTCCCCAGAGAGTAAAGTTCTGGTCTCTGGGGTTCTAGAGATACGAGCCTTAGAGATATGATAAACATATGAAAGACCCCTGGGCATGGGCTGTTGTCTCAGGCACTACTGTGCTTACAGTCACTAAATCCACCTGTTTGTAGTGTAATACTTTCTCGAATCCAGAGATCCTTTAACAGCTGGTCAGTCTTCTTCTAGAATGGTAGGGCAGGTGCTACTTGAATGGAATCTGGAAACAACCTAGTTTATTCTTACACTAACTTTGTCCCCTTCATTGTACCTTCCTCTTCTCTCCGTAACCATTTTCTGAGGTATTGGTGCTATTAATATTTGAATTATTTAGGGAATCCGAATTGTTAACCTGATTAGTGCTTGGTTTTCCCCAAGTTATATAAAAGTTATATATAAATTATAACTTTTTCCTAAAGTTATAATTTAACTTTTTCATGTCCCTTAAGGTTTTCACTATATTTGCTTTCCATGTTTGTTTGTTTTTTTTTTTGTGGGTGGAGGGGTGAAATTTCCTTTTTTATTTAAGTCAGTTCAAGCAGAGTTTCCTGTTTCTTACGGCAGAAAGTATCCTAATTGATTTGCTTGTTTGGTTTTGTTTTGTTTCCCCAAGTCTGTTTCTCTGAAGTCAGCATTTCTTTTTCTGTTTTTTTTTTTTTTTTTTTTTTTTTTTTAATTATACTTTAAGTTCTGGGATACATGTGCAGAACCTGCAGTTCTGTTACATAGATGTACATGTGCCATGGTGGTTTGCTGCACCTGTCAAACCACCACCTGTATTAGGTATTTCTCCTAATGTTATCCCTCCCCTAACCCCCGACCCCCCACAGGCCCTGGTGTGTGATATTCCCCTCCCTGTGTCCAGGTGTTCTCATTATTCAACTCTCACTTTTGAGTGAGAACATGTGGTGTTTGGTTTTCTGATCTTGTGATAATTTGCTGAGAATGATGGTTTCCAGCTTCATCCATGTCCCTACAAAGAACACAAACTCATCCTTTTTTATGGCCGCATAGTATTCCATGGTGTATATGTGCCATATTTTCTTAATTCAGTCTATCACTGATGGACATTTGGGTTGGTTCTAAGGCTTTGCTATTGTGAATAGTGCTGTAGTAACCATATGTGTGCATGTGTATTTATAATCCTTTGAGTACATGCCCAGTAATGGGATGACTGGGTCAAATATGGTATTTGTAGTTCTAGATCCTTGAGGAATCACCACACTGTCTTCCACAATGGTTGAACAATTTACACTCCCACCAACAGTATAAAAGTGCACCTAATTTTCCACAACTTCTCTAGCATCTGCTGTTTCCTGACTTTGTAATGATCGCCATTGTAACTGGTGTGAGATGGTATTTCATTGTGGTTTTGATTTGCATTTCTCTAATGACCAGTGATGATGAGCATTTTTCATATGTCTGTTGGCTGCATAAATGTCTTCTTTTGAGAAGTGTCTGTTCATATCCTTTGCCCATTTTTTGATGGGGTTGTTTTTTCTTTTCTCTTGTATATTTGTTTAAGTTCTTTGTAGATTCAGGATATTTGCCATTTATCAGATGGGTAGATTGCAAAAAATTCCACCCATTCTGTTCACTCTGATGGTAGCTTTTTTTGCTGTGCAGAAGCTCTTTAGTTTAATTAGATCCGATTTGTCAATTTCGGCTTTTGTTGCCATTGCTTCTGGTGTTTTAGACATGAAGTCTTCACCATGCCTATGTCCTGAATGGTATTGCCTACGTTTTCTTCTAGGATTTTTATGGTCCTAGGTCTTACGTTTAAGTCTTTGATCCATCTCGAGTTGATTTTTCTATAAGGTGTAAGGAAGGTGTCCAGTTTCAGTTTTCTGCATATGGCTAGCCAGTTTTCCCAACACCATTCATTACATAGCAAATCTTTTCCCCATTGCTTGATTGTGTCAGGTTTGTAAAAGATCCGATGGTTGTAGATGTGTGGTGTTATTTCTGAGGCCCCTGTTCTGTTCCATTGGTCTATGTATGTGTTTTGGTATCAGTACCATGCTGTTTTGATTATTGTCACCTTGTAGTAAAATTTGAAGTCAGGTAGTGTGATGCTTCCAGCTTTGTTCTTCTTGCCCAGGATTTTCTTGGCTGTGTGGGCTCTTTTTTGGTTTCATATGAAGTTTAAAGTAGTTTTTTCCAATTATGTGGAGAAGCTCAGTGGTAGCTTGATGAGGATAGCATTGAACCTAGAAATTATTTTGGGAAGTAAGGTTATTTTTCACGATATTGATCCTTCCTATCCGTGAGCATGGAGTGCTTTTCTATTTGTTTATGCCCTCTCTTATTTCCTTGAGCAGTGGTTTGTACTTCTCCTTGAAGAGATCCTTCACATCCCTTGTAAGTAGGATTCCTAGGTATTTTATTCACCCGGTAGTAACTGTGAATGGTAGTTCACTCATGATTTGGCTCTCTGTTTGTCTGTTATTGATGTATAGGAATGCTTGTGACTTTCGCACATTGATTTTGTATGCTGAGGTTTTGCTGAAGTTACTTATCAGCTTAAGGAGATTTGGGACTGAGACAGTGGGGTTGTCTAAGTATAAAATCATGTCATCTGCAAACAGAGAAAATTTGACTTCCTCTCTTCCTATATGAATACCCTTTATTGCTTTCTCTTGCCTGATTGCTCTTGCCAGAACTTCCAATACTATGTTGAATAGGAGTGATGAGAGAGGGCATCCTTATCTTGTACCAGTTTTCAAAGGGAATGCTTCCAGTTTTTGCCCATTCAGTATGAAATTGGCTGTGTGTTTATCATAAATAGCTCTTATTATGTTGAGATACGTTCCATCAATATCTAGTTTATTGAAAATTTTTAGCATGAAACGCTGTTCAATTTTGTTGAAGGCCTTTTCTGCATCTATTGAAACAATCAGGTGGTTTTTGTAGTTGGTTCTGTTTATGTGATGGATTATGTTTATTGATTCACATATGTTGAACCAACCTTGCATCCCAGGGATGTAGCTGACTTGATCACGGTGAATAAGCTTTTTGATGTGCTGCTGGATTCAGTTTGCCAGTATTTTGTTGAGGATTTTCTCATGGATGTTCATCAGGGACAGTGGCCTAAATATCTCTTTTTCTGTTCTGTCTCTGCCAGGCTTTGGTATCAGGAAGATGGTGGCCTCATAAAATGAGTTAGGGAGGATTCCCTCTTTTTCTATTGATCAGAATAGTTTCAGAAGGAATGGTACCAGCTCCTCTTTCTACCTCTGGTAGAATTCGGCTATGAAACCGTCTGATCCTGAACTTTTTTTGGTTGATAGGCTATTAATTATTGCCTCAATTTCAGAATCTGTTTTTGGTCTATTCAGGGACTCAACTGCTTCCTGGTTTAGTCTTGGGAGGGTGTATGTGTCCATGAATGTATCCGTTTCTTCTAGATTTTCTAGTTTATTTGCGTAGAGGTGTTTATAGTATTCTCTGATGGTAGTTTGTATTTCTGTGGGATCGGTGGTGATACCCCCTTTATCATTTTTTATTGCATCTATATGATTCTTCTCTCTTTTCTTCTTTATTAGTCTTGCTAGTGGTCTATCTGTTTTGCTGATCTTTTCAAAACACCAGCTCCTGGATTCATTGATTTTTTGAAGGACTTTTTGGGTCTCTATCTCCTTCAGTTCTGCTTTGATAGTAATTATTTCTTGCCTTCTGCTAGTTTTTGAATTTGTTTGCTCTTGCTTCTCTAGTTCTTTTCATTGTGATGTTTTGGTGTCAATTTTAGATTTCTTCTGCTTTCTCTTGTGGGCATTTAGTGCTATACATTTCTCTCTACACACTGCTTTAAATGTTTCTCAGAGGTTGTGATGTGTTGTGTCTTTGTTCTCATTGGTTTCAAATAACATCTTTGCTTCTGCCTTCATTTTGTTATGTACCCAGTAGTCATTCAGGAGCAGGTTGCTCAGTTTCCATGTAGTTGTATGGTTTTGAGTGAGAGTCTCAATCCTGAGTTCTAATTGGATTGCTCTGTGGTCTGAGAGACAGTTTGTCATGATTTCTGTTCTTTTACATTTGCTCAGAAGTGTTTTATTTCCAATTATGTGGTCACTTTTAGAATAAGTGTGATGTGGTGCGAAGAAGAATGTATATTCTGTTCATTTGGGGTGGAGGGTTCTATAGATGTCTATTAGGCCAACTTGGTCCAGAGCTGAGTTCAAGTTGTGGATATCCTTGTTAATTTTCTGTCTCATTGATCTAATATTGACAGTGGAGTGTTAAAGTCTCCTTTTATTATTGTGTGGGAGTCCAAATCTCTTTGTAGGTCTCTAAGAACCTGCTTTATGTATTTGGGTGCTGCTGTATTGGGTGCATACATATATTTAGGATAATTAACTTTCTTGTTGAATTGATCCATTTACCATTATGTAATAGCCTTCTATGTCTTTTTTGATCTTTGTTGGTTTAAAGTCTATTTTATCAGAGACCAGGATTGCAAGACCTCCTTTTCTTTTTTTTTTTTTTTCTTTCCATTTGCTTGGTAGATCTTCCTCCATCCCTTTATTTTAAGTCTATGCATGTCTTTGCAAGTGAAATGGGTCTCCTGATTACAGCACCTAATGGGTCTTGACTCTTTCTTTATCCAGTTTGCCAGTCTGTGTCTTTTAATTGGGGCATTTAGCCCATTTAGATTTAAGGTTAATATTTTTATGTGTGAATTTGATCCTGTCATTATGACATTAGCTGGTTATTTCACCCATTAATTGATATAGTTTCTTCATGGCATCTATGATCTTTACAATTTGGCATGTTTTTGCAGTAGCTGGTACCAGTTGTTCCTATCCATGTTTAGTGCTTCCATCAGGAGCTCTTGTAAGGCAGGCCTGGTGGTTACAAAATCTCTCAGCATTTGCTTATCTGGAAAGCATTTTATTTCTTTATTTCTCCTTTACTCATGTAATTTAGCTGGATATGAAATTCTGGGTCGAAAAGTCTTTACTTTAAGAATGTTGAATATTGGCCCCCACTCTCTTCTGGCTTTTAGGGTTTCTGCCAAGAGATCCACTGTTAGTCTGATGGGCTTCCCTTTGCAGGTAACCCAACCTTTCTCTCTGGCTGCCTTTAACGTTTTTTTCCTTCATTTCAACCTTGGTAAATCTGACAATTATGTGTCTTGCGGTTGCTCTTCTCGAGGAGTATCTTTGTGGCATTCTCTGTATCTCCTGAATTTGAATGTTGGCCTGCCTTGTTAGGTTGAGGAAGTTCTCCTGGATAATATCCTGAAGAGTGTTTCCCAACTTGGTTCCATTCTCCCTGTCACTTTCAGGCACACCAATCAAACCTAGATTTGGTTTTTTCACATAGTCCCATATTTCTTGGAGGCTGTGTTCATCTCTTTTCACTCTTTTTTCTCTAATCTTGTCTTCTCACTTTATTTCATTAGTTCAAGCTTCAATCACTGATATCCTTTCTTCTGCTTGATCGAATCAACTATTGAAGTTTGTGTATTCTTCTTGAAGTTTTGTTCTGTGGTTTTCAGCTCCTTCATGTCATTTAAGTTCTTCTCTACACTGTTATTCTAGTTAGCCATTCATCTAACCTTTTTTCAAGGTGTTTAGGTTCCTTGTGATCGGTTAGAACATGCTCCTTTAACCTGGAGAAGTTTGTTATTACTGACCTTCTGAAGCCTACTTCTGTCAACTTGTCAAATTCATTCTTCATCTAGTTTTGTTCCCTTGTTGGAGAGGAGTTTTGTTCCTTTGGAGGAGAAGAGGTGATCTGGTTTTTGGAATTTTCAGCCTTTCTGCTGTCGTTTCTCTCCATCTTTGTGGTTTTATCTATCTTTGTTCTTTGATGTTGGTGACCTGTGGATGGGGTTTTGGTGTGGATGTCCTTTTGGTTGATGTTGATGCTATTCCTTTCTTTTTGTTAGTTTTCCTTCTAACAGACAGGACCCACAGCTGCAGGTCTGTTGGAGTTTGCTGGAGGCCCATTCCAGACCCTGTTTTCCTGGGTATCACCAGAGGAGGTTGCAGAACAGTAAATATTGCTGCCTGATCCTTCCTCTGAAAGCTTTGTTCCGGAGGGGCACCTGCTTTTATGAGGTGTCTGTTGGCCCCTACTGGGAGTTGTCTCCCAGTCAGGCTACAAGAGGGTAAGGAGCCCATTTGAGGAGGCAGTCTGTCCATTATCAGAGCTCGAATGTTGTGTTGGAAGAACCATTGCTCTCTTCAGAGCTGTCAGGCAGGGAAGTTTAAGTCTGGAGAAGCTGTCTGCTGCCTTTTGTTCAGATATGCCCTGCCCTCGGAGGTGGAATCTAGAGAGTTAGTAGGCCTAGCTGAGCTGCAGTTCGAGCTTCCCTGCCACTTTATTTACATTGTGAGTATAGAATCACCTACTCAAGCCTCAGCAATGGTGGACACCCCTCCCCCTGCCAAGCTCCTGTGTCCTAGGTTGATCTCAGAGTGCTGTGCTAGCAGCGAGCAAGGCTCCGTGGGTGTGGGACCTGCCAAGCCAGGCATGGGAGGGGATCTCCTGGTCTTCCAGTTGTGAAGACCATGGGAAAAGTGCAGTGTTTGGGCAGAGTGTACTGCTTCTCCAGGTACAGTCACTCATGGCTTCCCTTGGCTAGGAAAGGGAAATCCCCCAATCCCTTCCACTTCCCAGGTGAGGTGACACCCCGCCCTGCCTTGGCTCACCCTCCGTGGGCTGCACCCAGTGTCCAATGTGTCCCAATGAGATGAACCAGGAACCTCAGTTGGAAATCAGAAATCACCCATCTTCTGTGTTGATCTCGCTGGTAGCTGCAGACCAGAGCTGTTCCTGTTCAGCCATCTTGGAAGTGTCCCTTGCTTTCCATTTTTTAAACCTCTATGGCCCATCTAATCTTTCATACTCTGTGTGTCCTGTGGTTTTCTGAGTGAAACAAAACACAACAAAACAAAACTGACTATCATTTTGGTGGGCTGTGCTCGAGTTGCCATCTACACATGAAAGTCTTACCCACCTTTCTTGGTATTTTTGCTCTAATAAGTGGAGCTATGTAGTGTCTCTTGTCATACTTGTGTATTAGATGGCTGCTGTTATCCAAACAGAATGCCATGAGAGTTTCTGTTGCTGTATTTTTGTTCTCTCAACTCAGGCTGTGCTGGTCTCAGGAATTATATTTAAATGAGTCAGGTTTAGTTATTAAAGTTTTATTTAATTAAAAAGCATCCCGAGTCCCATTTGATTTTCCCTCTAATTCATTTATATAGTAAAAGTTTCTGTCATTTTTTTTTTTTTTGGAACACAAAACTTGTGAGTGATCTCATGTTTAATGTATAAGATTAAGTTTCACCTAATAATAATATTTGCTTAAAATTATAGTATCCAAAAGACTTAGGACTTGAACTCTAATTCTTTTATTTCAAATTACATTCTCTTTCAGCTTAATTCATTCACTTTTTATTATTCAACAAATAAGCCTTTATGTGTTTGCTATATGTCTGGCACTGAGTGATGAAAGCAGACTGATAAAGTGGATCACACTATTGTCAATTTCCATGATCCTATAGAGGTTATTCTCAAGGAGAGTTGGGAAAATATATCAATAATTTTATAATGGGTTTATAAATGGGTTTTTAAAAAACATATATTAACAAGTAGAAGTTGAACACATTCATCTACTTCTTCTCCCTCCCCTAATGTCATTAAATTACTCTGATTATGTTGATGGTTGTTTTGGTTTTGTTTTAAATTAAGTGATTAGAAGATCTGTCTCCAAGGATTAAATTTGAACTAAGAACTGAATGTGGTTTCTATAGATGGCCTGTGTAACCAACAAAGCAGTTCTGGGCTTGAATGACAAGAATGCAGACATTTTAAGCTGAAGAGGAAGAATATTCCAGGAAGAGAGAACAACATTCTATGCAAAGGAGAATGCTTCTACAATGTGCTAATATATGAATAAGAAACAGAAGGAGGATAAATGTGTTCACAGCAGAGAGTGAAGGAGATAGAGAAAGAAATTATGCAAGGTGAAACACAGGTACCAGATTAGGAAGACTCTAAAACCAGAATTAGGAGTTTATTATAAGTAAGATGCAAAGATTTAAAGCATAATGTAGAGATTGTATGTGATTAGAAGTTACTGAAGTAAAGTACTTAAGCTAAAGTGTAGTAAGGAGATAATGATGTGGTTTCCATTTTTAGTAGAACACTCTATTTGCAGGGGAGAGAATTGAGTGAAGGGAAATTATATTTTCAGGATACATTTTGGAAGGAACGTCACAGGATTTGCTAGTGGGCTGGATGTTGCAGTGAGGAAAAGAGAGGAGTGGAGAATGACATTTTGGTGTTAACTTGAACAATTGGGTAGGTAGTGTTTGAATCTACTGAGATAAAGAAGACAGGATGAGGAACAGTTTTGGAATAATATCAAGTATTTCGTTTGGTCCTGTTAAATCTATAATGGACATTTGTCCCTCAAGGAAAAGGATAGATAGGCAGCTGTTTATTAGTCTGTGGACTTCAGTTATAGAGATATAGATTTGGAAGCATGTAGATATTATTTAAAACCATTGCTCTAGCTGGGCGCAGTGGCTCACGCCTGTAATCCCAGCACTTTGGGAGGCTGAGGTAGGCAGATCATGAGGTCAGGAGTTGGAGACCAGCCTGACCAACATGGTGAAACCTCGTCTTTACTAAAAATGCAAAAATTAGCTGGGCCTGGTGGCATGTGACTGTAATCCCAGCTACTCAGGATACTGAGGCAGGAGAATCGCTTGAACCCAGAAGGCAGAGGTTGCAGTGAACTGAGATCACGCCACTGTGCTCCAGCCCGGGAAACAGAATGAGACTCCATCTCAAACAAACAAACAAAGAAACAAACAAAAACAAACAAAAAAACATTGCTCTACATGAAATTCATTATCTAGAAAAATAATTTGCTTGAAGAGACAGGAGCTTAGAACTGCACCCTAGGGCACTTACATGTCAAATGGAAGAAAATAGCAAAGAAGTTTATGGAAGAAAATAAAAAATGGAAGAGACAAAAGAAAAACAAAACAGGAAAGTGGTAGAACTGAAGTCAAGAAAAAATAATGTTTCAACACGTGTCAACTGTACTGAATGGTGTTGAAGGATCAAGAAAGTAAAGAGACAAGTTTTGCTAATTATTACATTTAGCAAATCTCTTGTGATAGTGGCAGCTTCCTCAAGGAATGGAATTTGGAGTCATTTTGGAAAGATCTTAGGAAAAAAAACGAAAGTGATGAAGAAGTGAAGATGTGATTGTAGATTATTCTTTCAAGTGGTTTAACTGGGAAAGGGATCAGAGAAGTTCAGCAATAGATGGAATAAAAAGTGAGAATTTAGAATTTTATTTACTTTTTAATTGGAGATTTAATACATGACTCTATTACACTGTTAAAGAAGGAATGGATAAACTGATGTTGTAGGAAAAGAGGAAGTCAAACTATTGCTGTTTGCAGATGATATATGATTGTATACCTAAAAAATCCTAAGGACTCCCCCGAGGACACTCAGATTTGAAAAATGAATTCAATAAAGTCTTAGGTTACAAAATCAATGTACACAAATCAATAGCACAGCTATATACCAACAATAACCAAGCTGAGAATCAAATCAAGAACTCAATCCCTTTTACAGCAGCTGCAAAACCAAAACCAAAAAAACCTAGGAACATACCTAACTGAGGAACTGAAAGATCTCTACAAGAAGAACTACAAAATACTGCTGAATGAGATAATAGATGACACAAACCATTGGAAACATATCCCAGCTCATAGACTTGAAGAACGAATATAGTGAAAATAACCATGCTGCCCAAAGCAATTTACAGATTTGATGAAATTCCCATAAAATACCAACACCAGTTTTTAGAAAATTAGAAACAAAATTCTAAAATTTATTAGGAAACAGAAAAGAGCCCGAGCAGCCAAAGAAATCATAAACAAGAGAAATAAACCTGGAGACATCACTTTACCAGACTTTAAGTTATACTACAAGGCTATAGTTTCCAAAACAGCATGGTACTGATATAAAACTAGGCATATAGACCAATGGAACAGAGTAGAGAACCCAGAAATAAAGTCAAGTCCATAAAGCCAGTTGATCTTCAACAGAGTTAACAAAAACACCCTGTTTAATAAATGATGCTGGCAAAACTGGCAAGTCACATGTAGAAGAATAAAACTGGATCCCTGTTTCTCACTATATGTAAAAATCGACTCAAGATGGATCAAGGACTTAAATATAAGACCCGAAACCATAAAATTTATAGAAAATAATGTTGGAAAACTTTTCTAGATACCAGTCTAGGCAAAGAATTCATGAGTCAAACCCCAAAAGCAAATGTGACAAAAATAAAAATAAATAAATGGGACCAAATTAAATTAAAGAGCTTCTGCATAGCAAAATAAATAATCAATAGACAGGCAACCCGCAGAATGGGAAAAAATATTTGCAAACTACTCATCTGACAAAAGACTAGTGTCCAGATATAAAAGGAACAAAAACAAATCGCCACACACACACACAAATAATCCCATTAAAAAGTGGGGAATGGACATGAGCAGGTATTTTTCAAAAAAAGATACACACGTGGTCAACAAACATGAAAAAATGCTCACCATCACTAATCATCAGAAAGGCAAATTAAAACCACAATGACATACCACCTTATTCCTGCAAGAATGGCTATTATTAAAAAGTTAAAAAAATAGATGTTGACATTGATGTAAGGAATAGGGAACACTTATACACTGCAGCTGGGAATGGAAATTAGTACAACCTCTATAGAAAACAGCATGGGGATTTCTTAAAGAGCTAAAAGTAGATCCACCATTTGATCCAGCAATCCCACTACTGGTTACCTATCCAAAGGAAAATAAGTCAGTATATGAAAAAGACACTCATTTGCACAGGCATGTTTATAGCAACACAATTTACAATTGCAAATCTGTGGAACCAACCTAAGTGCCCATGGACTGAGTGGATAAAGAAAATGTGGTCTATATACACCGTGGAATACTACTCAGTCATTAAAAGGAATGACATAATGTGTTTTGCAGCAATGTAGATGGAGCTGTAGGACATTATTCTAAGTAAAGTAACATAGGAGTGGAAAAGTAAAAATCATATGCTCTCACTTGGAAGTGGGAGCTAAGTTATGGGCATGCAAAATCATATAGATAGATATAACGGATTTTAGAAACTCAGAGGGGGAAGCAAGGACCACGGCCAGGGATAAAAAACTACACATTAGGTACAATGTACACTACTCAAGTGATGGGTGCACTAAAATCTCAGAATTCACCACTATATAATTTATCCATGTAACAAAAAAAAAACAACACTTGTGCCCCAAAAGCTACTGAAATTTACAAGTACATAAATAAAGAAAATATTAAAAAATAAATTAAATAACACTTGAAAAAAGGAGGTAGGTGTTAATCAATGGGCAAAATCCATTAGAAGTAGGAGTGGATGGAATCCAGAGCAGGAAAGGCTAACGTCTGGTAGCAACGACAAGATGTCCTGCAATTGTAATTAGAGGGAGGCAGAGTATATAAATGCAAATGAGCTGGAGATATAATGGAAATAACTAAGCAAGTTACTGTTTTATTATTCGAATAACATCATTAAAATAAGAGCAAGGTTATTTGCTCAAATAATGGGGCGAAGAGCCTATTAGACTTACTATCTCCAAACTGACACTTGGATTACGTGATTTTTTAAAAGCTGAATCATAATGCATTTCTCCATATGACTTTAGCATATGACTGCAATAAAAATATAGATTTATAATCCTTGAAATATGCATCACTAACCATTAACAACTTATCACTCAGATATAAGTTCTGATATATTGCCTCTACCACTTGACTGTAAAGTTTTCATCTTGGGGCCAAAATATTAGCATACTGACAGTATATCCACACTGAGTGATGATCACTAGTAGAAATTTTTCAAATCATCATACTTTTTGTGTGCCATGTAAATCAACATTTGCTCACATTTCTGGCATATCCATAGTGTATAACCTTTTCCCACAGTGTGCATAGGCGAACAATGTGGCAATGATAGAGCTTAGTCCCCATTGCATCCTATATTAATCATCATTATCAACTTGTATTTAATAAGCACTAAGTCCTATCAGGAGAAGCTTCTGTTCCTATATCCCCAAAACAATGAGTTATATAATTGTTTAATCCTATTTGAAAAAAAAAATGCTCCATTTTCCCTATAGAGCTTCTGAGACGAGACATTCCATTAACAAGAAGAAAATAAATGCTTAAGGATGTAAGAAATAACTTCCATATATCCAATTTGTGGTTTAGTTGAATGGATGCCGAAGCTATATAAAACAGCAGACCATATAGAGCTTTGAGATTTTGCTAAATATTGTTATGTGTTTCAATGAAAATATTCACTTACCCATTTTTCCTGATGACATTTTAAAAAATAAAGATGAAGCAAGACAAGTCATGTTGTCAGATTTTCTACTAGAGGGCCTTTTAGTAGGAAGTATTTTATCATAATGAAAAGTACACTATTGTGCACAGTATGTTACTCAGTGTTTTAAGGAGAAGGCTACTGTTTGGAAGAAAAAGGAGTCCATTAATCTGTATGAGACTTAATCATTTATGTGATTAGTGAGTTAATAATAATAGTATAAATGACTTAAATTATTTTTTATATATCAACAGTATACTATCCTATACAGACTATCTGTAATGAAGTGAGGATATCAGATGTATAGCAGTATGATACAATCTAAACTTATTGAGTTTCAGAAAATGCATAATAAAATGTATTTACATGAAAATTATCATATTTTAAGTTAAAGATGCTAGAGAGGAAAAAAATAATTAGATAAACTGAGGCCAGAGCTGGGTCCATACAAGAATGAAACGCTCTTGCAGTGTGATTAAAGAAACCTATGTCCAAATTCTCACCTTTGACTGATCATGTTTTATTTCACTTTCACTCCCAGTAATTCTGCACTGTATTTTCTCCTTAGCTCACCAAGACCCAGCATCTTTATAGAAAATAAATGAGTACACAAATAAAAATGCAAAAAACACACACAGAAATCAAATACACAGCATTCTGAAATCCATTGCCAAATGTACATATGTTGCCTGGATGCCCTTTAACCCTTTTTCAAAAACATCTGTCATGAATAAGCTTACTGAGAGAATGTGCATGTCATCATTACTCTGGATCATGTTTTCCTCGATAATGAAATAACTGATACTGAACTTTTGATCTGTGAGATACTTGGAGCTTTCGTGATTTGAATCAGATTACCCTGTTGAGTCATAGAGCACTGAGAGGTTGACACTTGGGCCAGAGTAGACTTGATTAGGAATGGGGGTGGCCGCAGCAACCATACAGGTATAGCTGTCATGTTTTATTAAGGTTGGTCCATTTATCTGAAACTGAGCATTTTGAGAGCTGTCACTCACTACCTTACACCTTGCATATGCCTACCACAAATCTAGAGAACTAACAAAAATGCTTGTTGGTTTGGACTGTGTCTGCACAACACAATTTCCCCAAACTGGAGAGGTCATGTTTGAGATCAGAAAGCCCCAGGAGAAGGAAGCATCATAACAAATGAGATCATTACGTCCTTGAAATGTTCCTTTTCCCAGTACTATCTAATCTAATGATGGTACCAGTATCACCTTTTGTACTTCCATGTACAGAGATTTATCCTTGCAGAGAGAACTGAAGATTAAAATATAAACCCATACATTCTTATAAAGGTTATTTAAAATCAAGTAAAGAAAATGTTGCTTGAGGGTAGAAAAAACGAGGTAGTAAAGCGAGAGGACTTTAACTGTACTGCATATAAACTCCGATGTGTTTGGCTTCTCCTTTATTTTTCTTGCAAGAAGTGTGCTTTTGTAAGTAAATATCTAACCAAGTCACTAAATACATAAATAAATAATACCAAGAAGCAATCACTGGAACATCAGGTGAGTGAAGAAATCATAGAGGAAAAATGGCTTTAAGAATACTGATCGAAGCTGGGTATTGTGGCTCACGCCTGTAATCCCAGCACTTTGGGAGGCTCAGGCGGGTGGATCACTTGAGGTCAGGAGTTCAAGACCATCCTGACCAAGTGGGATTCACCAAACCCCATCTCAACTAAAAATATAAAACATTAGCCGGACGTGGTGGCGGATGCCTGTAACCCCAGCCACTCGGGAGGCTGAGGCATGAGAATCGCTTGAACCCAGGAAGCAGAGATTGCCGTGAGTGGAGATATTTTCACTGCTCTCCAGCCTGGGCGACAAAGCGAGACTTCTTTTCAAAACAAACAAACAAACAAACAAACAAACAACACTGATGTAAAATAGTTATCTACTTCTTGTTTATTACCTATAAACCAACACCTTTGTATTTTCTCTCTCACACCTCTTAATACTTTCAGGTAGGTAGGGCTTTCTCCCCTTCTATAACTCTTCCTAGTTGTTTTTAGTGGAGGTGAAACCAACCCACCTTCCTACTCCAGGGAACATATGGAAATATGGTGTATGTGTTGAGAGGGACTTTTTTTGTCATTGAATGACTATGGAACACTGCTGCTATTTAGTAGCAGGAATGTCAAATATCCTGCAATGTATGTGAGAGTCTTGCAAAATAAAGAACTGTTATGCCCTAAATGCCAATGGCATGTCTGTTGAGAAACTGTGTGTGACTTTTTCTAGTGTAGTTTTTATCCTTCAGTGATATATGATCTGCCTTAAAGATCCAAGATTACGATTCATATAAATATCCCTTTTTAGAAGTTCCCCTAGAAATCTCTATTACATTGAAACCCAAGAGTATATTTCCCTGTGCATAAACTTGCATCTTTATTCCATGGTTATTTTATACAGTTAAAACCAAGTATAACTGTCAGACAACAAGAAATAAAAACATTAACACAAGAATAAATTTATAAAACTCACAGGCATTTCCTCATACTTCCAAATGCTTGAACTTTGTGTTTCAGATAACACAGTAGTTCTAAACCATTATTGGTTGGAACCTACCACCTCTATGGATAGCATTTTCACTTAGTGTTCACAACTCTATTTTATCTAACGGTAACTCTAGTTATGGCCATTTGGGAATATTCAAATTGTTCTGGGGCAATTTACCCATTCTAAGCATTCTTCTGTGATTCTGAGAAAGTAACTTGGAAGAGAGGAAGAGGGAATGAGCAGTGGGGGGGGGGAGAGAGAGAGAGAGAGAGAGAGAGAGAGAGGAAGAGAGGGAGCAAGAGGGAGAGACAGGGAGGGACAGAGAGAGACAGACTTAGTTCTTTTCATTACAATTTGCAATTTATTTTCTGAAACGGCAGGACCTCTGTTCTAACATTAAATATCACTTTAAACGTCCTTCTGATTGATTCAAAGAGTGAACTCTTCTTTTCTTTTTTTTCTGGTCCACATTTACTGATATTTGTTGTTAATATATCAGCATGCCCGGTTTTCTCTTTTGGTAAAATCATTACAACTGAAATTTGTTGTTTACTAAATTTATAACCACAACCTCCTCTGTACGGTAAATATATGAAATTAGTAAAGTGGTAGCTTTCCAGTTACTCTCATTTTATTTCAGGATGGAACAGGCTATCTTCATGAAAATTAAGAAAAAGAAAAAAAGAAAAAACACAAGTTAAAAAGTCTTTGTTTTGATTTCATTGTGCCAAATAACTGGCTAGACTACAGCTTTTATTTCTATTCTATTTGTATGGCTTTGCAGGAATTTAGTTTTAGTGTACATCTGTGGTTGAAAGTACATTTGCTTTTATATTGCAGTCCTCTTAAATTGTGCTGAAAATTATTCTTTACTCAAAGCATCACAATATGTGCTCTCTGGTTCTTCCAGGGGGTAAACATATCATTGATTTTGGCAGTAATTCCTATATATATATTAGTAAATTGAAATTTAATGACCCTCAGTTGAAAGTATATTTTGCAAGCAAAGAAAACTATAAAAAATCAGGAACAAACTAATTTAAACTTTATCATGAAAAAAACCCCACAAGATATAGATACCATAAATGTGACCACAGTGAATTGAAGCAGTGCAGCTTTATAATCTTAATGGATCTGAAACTTGACTGATCAGAACTTACAAATTTATAATTTATCTTATATAGTTTTAGATTGATCTAAGGTGGTATCTTTTTCTATCTTAATTGTCTTGAAATTCCCCAGGAATTTACTTCTACCCAGTACCCTGAATCCAGAGGTAAGTATTTGGTAAATAATGGAATGGTGAATGAATGAATTATGGATCAGAAGAACAATTGAAGAATCAAAAAATCCTTGGGTAGCTAATATTCACCTAGAGAAAGATATTCACTTCATTATAGAGGCTTAAAAGGATGCCTAGAATAAGTTAAAGGGTGTAAACTTTGTAAAAGTAAAATCCACTGGGTCAAGTTCAAAATTTATGCCTGTAAAAAAAATCTTTGGACAAAAACAGACACTTTAGAGCAATGCTGTTCAATGGATCTTTCCATTACTGCAAATATTCTATATTTACACTGCCCAGTATGGTAGCCTATGACTACATGTGGCTATTGAGTAATTAAAATGTGATTAATGTAATTGAAGAATTAAATTTTTAGTGTTATCTAAATCTAATTAATAGCCACATACATTGGACAGCATACCTCTAGAGAGTTCCTTTTAATGGGAGACAGGTATGGAAGCAAGAATAATCCAACTAAAGTAACCAAGACTGGAAGTAAGTAGAAACAATCCTTCTATATTTCTTATAATTATTAATCATTTATTTATTCAATGAATACATATACATAAATATTGCACATCATAGACAAACCACCAGCATTCGATTATTATTTATGCAAAGACTGAGAAATTATGCCACTCATGAACATTTTCTGAAAAACGTGCATAATGAATACTCCAGCTGGGAGACAAATCAGCCAAATATGCATAGTTATAAAAAGTTTGCTGCTACAAATGAAGCAAATAATATAGCTTTGTCCAAAGAATGCCTTTATATATAGTGATGAAATAATGCATATGCCAAATGAGCCTGCTTTATATTTATAGTCAAAAAGAATCAAGATTGTGTTTAAACTAGTAAAAAGTGGGGTTACATTTTAGATCCATTGTAAAAGGAAGAAATTTTATCCTCTGAAGTTGTTCCAGCATAAAAATCAGTTTGGGCATACTAAGGAAATTCTATTCTTACTGTGGTTTTTTTTTTTTTTTTTTTTTTTTTTTTTAATAAAAACGTATCATGTGTTCAAAGTGCATTTTTATAATAAAATGCATTTTAAAAATTCTTATAACATTGTGAATTTAGCAAGGCAGGCATTATTATCACTTATTTTTAGAAAGCAAAGAATGCTAAGGTTATATGGGCTTACTCCAATACCACCTAATTAATAAGTGAGTAGAACCAGAACCTGAAGTGGGATTTTGGGAAATGAGTGTGTGCAGTGCTCTTTCTACTCCAAATTCCTGCTCCTTTATGAATGACAATGCTAATGAATACAATAGTGAGAAAATGATGGTGTTGATGGTTATAGTTTATCATCTCCATAGTCTTCATAAAGAGATATACGTATACCACAGTATTACCAAATTGGAGTGCCTTGTTGATTGATTGTACATTTCCATTGTCACATGTGGGTTTTTTTTTTTTTTCTGAAATTGTAGTGTTCTTTTTAAATTGTATGCCACATTCAAATAAGTTTTTAAGGTCCTGTGATATTTTTCCTCTCCCCATGCGACTTCCCTCATGTATTCTGATTTGCAATGTTCTCTTCTTTTCTACGTTATCACACTGATTTCTGACTGTGGTCTTAGTAGTCAAATAATGTTTTTTAAAAAAGCTTATATTGGTTTAGGTTTGCACAATTTGTTAGAGGACTCAAAATGTAAAAATCTATGTCAAATATTTTTATAATACACTCAAATTAGTGAGTTAAAAATTTAAATGTATTCTACTTTTCAAAATCAAATGCAACTTTAACAAATCTATTATTAATGGGAATTTTAAAAAATACCCAAAGCATATCATTTTCATGCTGGCTATTACACAGATAATTCTCTTTTTAAGGAGGGCTTTGTATCATGGCCATTTACTTTCAATAAGATTTAACATTGTTTTGCATTGTATGTATTTTGATACAAGCTACTAATATTAATATCATTAAGAAATTGAATTGATATAATTAAGGAACAGAGACTAAGTATTTTGCTATTATACTTAATAATACAATCATTTTCCCCACAAGAGTTTCCTTAATTTTACTCTTTGAAAAAAATATTCTGAGTAGTTTTAAATAATGGTTCATTTTCCAAGAAATCTAATATAATCTAATTGCTTAAAAAGTATGTTTCCTGAGAATTTGTGAAAAAAAGTGTTCTAATTATGTTTCATGTAGAGATTTATTGAGTGTTCATATAATTATCAAATAATGAGACTATTATGTTGGTATTTCCCATAGTAGAAATATTTACTTTGTTCAAAAATATTATCTTGAAAACACTTGCATACAAGAACACTCTTTAAGGGGTTAGAAATCATTGAAACAATATTAATGAAATCAAAGAAACACAAAGTAGGTTAAAAAAATCATTAAGTAATAAAAGGCAAGCTTTCATTATGTTTAATATGTTTAAACAAATCATTCTCTGCCACCTACATTCAAAAAGGGAAATACAATTAAAAATGAACAAAGAAGTGGGGAGAAATTCTAGTTTCACCAAGTTGGCAAATGGAGCTACTTTTCACTTTCTCAGTTAAAAGAAAAAAAAAATAAGTATGTGTATTTGTATGTGTGTTTGTGCACACCAAATATAAAATAGTAAATTTGTAACTGTGTTTATAAAATAAAAGAAGCACCAATTGCTTGAAATGAAGAGGGAAGCTGTGGGTAGAATAGGCAGTGCAGGAACCCATAGGAAGTGTGGCTCTGGTGTTGACATTTGTATATAGAGCTTAGAACTTTGATGCCTACACAAGGACTGTAGGCTTGTCCATGGTCTGGAAGGGTGAGCAATGGCATTGAAATCCTCACATTGATCCAGAACACTGCAAGTAATACCATGCAGGGACTACAGAATAAAGAACTACTGAAGCACTTCTTACAGGTTCAGGACAGTGCCAGGGAAATGTTTCTTCTCTATTCTAGGCTGAAGATATAAGCCACTGAAAACAAGCCTGAACTACAAGGTATGGTGGATTCAGAACTTAGAATATCTTGAGGGAATCCTAAGCCTAAAAAGTAGCACCATTAGGGAAACAGGACCAAGCCCAAGGTCTTCTGAGATGCCCTGTAGAAACAAATGTAAAATGTTGCTCAAGGACAATGCCTCATCTCAGGTCACCTGTGAATCCCACAGGAAAACGACATGAAACAACTAATTTTTCTCAGGTCCAATATGCTTCCTTAGCTCCCAAACACACGTTTGCACTAAAATCAGCTGCTAATAAGCCAAAATTAAAAATTAAGAAAACAATGGGATCAATATACTCTCAAGAAAGTCAGTGGGAGACAAAATAGATAGAAGGATTGGCACTCAGTCCCCCCAACAATTTGAATAATAGAATAACCCAACAGTGCCCAAAAACTAATAAAAAAAAGCAAAGATATGAAAAAGAAATATAAGCTATAATGAAAATAAAACTCATTATGAAAATGTAAAAAGATTTGGAAAAGTACCTAGTGGAATGTCTAGAAATAAGATATGTAGTCATTGAAATTAAGAAGTTAGTGTATACTTTGAATAAGAGATTAGGATAAAGTAGATCATAAAACAGCACGTACTAATATGCAAGAGTCTAATGATAGATAAATATTCCCAGAGAAAATTCATTCCTCATGAACCTGCACTCTAGAGCTAAGACCATATTTCCCTCAGACCTTCCACCTTATATTTATAGGGATTCAGAGAGGACTCAAGCTCAGCAGACTATAATCTGATTCCCTCGGTGTTCTCAACTTCATTACTTATTTTCAAGAGGGAGCCATTTTTTCTCCAAGAACCTGTTAGACAGAGATCAACACCTATCACTATGCACTGGGGATTAAAACCAGACTTCCCCAGCCTTCCTCAGTTTAAGTGGCACAGATCAAATAGGAACCTTCTAACAAATCTGCCCCACCCTCCAAGAGATAGGAATGTGTCTTGATATACAACTATTATGAATCCATAATAATTAAAAGTAAAACGTACTTTCAAGAAATGTTTCTTGCGTTCTGGGACCATGACCACTCCTCCTAAGACCATTTACCCCATCACCAGGGTCCAATGCATTCATAATAACAGCTGACATTCCCAGATATCCTCAACCTAGGAAGAACATGGGTTTCAACTTGCTTGAGACAGTCTCCATTTAAGCTTGTTGTCTCAGGAATTATGACGAGTGCCCTCTTTACTCCTAAAAGTATTTAAGAACAATTATCCTACCTAAACCCCATTAACGCATCCTTTAAGTCGGCTTCTTCCCCATAAGGGTTCAAAATTTACCTCCAGGTAACACCTAACCTCCTGGACTTTATGCTATCTAAGGATCAGCATATTCTCAATTTTCTCCTCTTCTTCAATCCCTCCTCAAATTGTGAAACCCATCCACCATGTCCTCTGAAATGTATGGACCATTATTGCCCCAATTCCTTATTATGTACTCCTCTGCTTCTCTGAAACCCCTGAAAGCATGGTTCTCCTCGGAGAATACTGCTTTCACTGCAGCCTGATCATGTAGTGACTACATTTCTACTTGGTTGCCTACTAGAAATTTCAAACTAACACATTCAAAAGTGAATTCCTGACTTTATTCTTAAGTTCACCCTTCAATAGTCTCTTCTAAGGCTTAGTTCAAATTCTGGAGTCATATTTACTGCTCAGTTTCTCTCTTATACTACATGTAAATCTGCCAACAAATCACGTTGACCCTACCTTCAAAACAAATTTGGAGTCTGAGTATTTCTCCCACTTCACTGCTGCTCCTCTTATTTCAGCTATAATTTCTTTCTCAGATTTCTGCATATCTAACCAGTCTTCCTCTTCTCCCTCTTACCCTTTTTAGGACACTCTCAACACAACAGCCAGAGTGATCCTGCTGTAAATTATATCATGTCATTTCTCTGCCCCAAAACCTGAAATAGCCCCCCATTCACTTAAGTAATAGCCTACTTCCTTGCAAGGTCTCATCTAACTATTCCTGTTACTCTCTGACTTAACTTCCACTTTTTTTCCATTTCCTGATTGAACTTTAGCCACATCGACACATCTTTTCTAAATGTCTGTTGCCTCTGCTTATAGTGCTCTGGCTTGGATATTCACACAGCTTCGTATCTGCCTTAATTGTTTGTCGACTGTCACACACTCAATGGGGTTTACACTGATGACTATTAAAAAGTAGCACCTCAAGGATTTTCTCTGCCTCTCATCCTACATGACGTTTTTTTTTTTTTTTTTTTTTTTCTATTGCATTAATCACTCAATAATAGACTGAATAATGGCCTCTGAATACAACCAGGTCCTACTTCTTTTTTTTTTTTTTTTTTTTGAGAAGGAGTCTCGCTCTGTCACCCAGGCTGGAGTGCAGTGGCCGGATCTCAGCTCACTGCAAGCTCCGCCTCCCGGGTTTATACCATTCTCCTGCCTCAGCCTCCTGAGTAGCTGGGACTACAGAGGCCCGCCAGCTCGCCTGGCTAGTTTTTTGCATTTTTTAGTAGAGACGGGGTTTCACTGGGTTAGCCAGGATGGTCTCGATCTCCTGACCTCGTGATCCGCCCATCTCAGCCTCCCAAAGTGCTGGGATTACAGGCTTGAGCCACCGCGCCCGGCCTGGCCCTACTTCTTTAAATCTGTGAATGTTACTTTATATGGCAAAAGGTACTTTGCAGATGTAATTAAATAAAGGCTCTTGAGATGGGGAAATTATTCTGGTTTATCCATGTATGCAGGGCCCCAAATGTAATCACATGTGGACTTATAACAGGGAGGCAGAAAGATATTTTAATAAAGAAAAGGAGAAGATGTGATGATGAAAGAAACTGGTTGGAATGATGTGAGGAGGGTGTTACCAGTTAAGGAATGCAGCTGACCTCTATAAACTAAAAAAGACAAGGAGGCAGATTGTTCCCTAGAGTCTTCTGTCTGATGTCTGGCCTTCCAAACTATAAGAGAAGAAATCTTTATTCCTTTAAGCCACCAAATTTGTGGTAAATTGTTACAACAGCCATAGGAAATTATGAGTCAACCTAATGTATAATTGACTTATTTAATTTGTTTTTTAGTGTTGCTTCCTATTCTCTACTGACAGGTATGATCCAAGGGGCATTTTGTTCACTGGTATAGTCCTATTTATCAGAAAGTGCTTGGCACAAAGCAGCTGCTCGACAAATAATTGTTAAAGAAATTTGCTAAAATCCCAGTGCTTAAAACAATGAAACATCTTACTTCCTGCTTCTCTTCTAGATATAATGGTCAACCATATATTTCTAGAAAATCATTTTTTAAATTTAATTGTGCTTATTCTTTCAGCACTGAACCTATATTGAGCCTCCTTAAGTCTGGTTACTTTTGATTCAAGCTAAAGTTTTAAAATTTCAAGCACATTTAGTTTTATAATTTTGTGTCAATTATTTTAGATTCACATAGCCTACATTTATCTCCATTGGTACTATCACTTTAATTTTCTGTTTCTTAATTATTTTAATAAAATACATATCTAAGAATGATATTTTACCAGGGAGCCAAGGCAACATACTCAAGGATGACTCCTGGGGTTGAAACTGGGTAGGAACACTTGAGCCCATCCAGCTACTGCCTGATCATATTCATTAGGTTTTCCATTATGACCACAGGGCATTTAAGAAAACTCTAAAACTCTGTGTAAGATATTTTAAATTTCCTGCAACAAGATATTAATAACTAGTTTAAAGTTTTTCTCTAAGTATGATAATGCTGCTTAAAATGAACACTTGACTGTAAGAAAAGTGCATTATAAATAGAGCCCACATTTAAGAATATTACTGTACAAGGTTAATGAGGTTGAAATTCAAACGCATATAACTAAAGACCAGCTACATTATTTTTGAAAAATATTATTTCCGTAGGGACTCTAATAAAATGTCTGCAACTGTGTAACAGAAAAAATACAGTAGACAGCCATGATTCTGAAGTTGTAGTAGAGCTCTTCAGACAAGTTATTTTTATAATTTCATTTTTTTCTGATGTTTTCATTTTGGATTTTTGAATGGAAATAAATTAAGTTATTTGGATTTGAGAAGTTAAGTGGTTTACATGAATTATTTTGTGTCTTTCTCATTCACTTCATCTTCTCTGCTAATAAAACAAAACTTATTATTTTTGTTTTTACTTTCCCACACTTTCTTCTTGTGGTTGTTGGCTTGAATGTCCTTTCTTTGAATTTGCTACTAAACATCTCAATCTAAATCATTTCATATAATGTCTCATTTCTCTCATTCTTTTCATATCATTGCCTATTTTTAAACAACCAATACTGCATTTAATAAGGGAAATACTCAAGTTTAAATAGTCTCTATGGTTCTTAACACTACAACATAAACTATAACACTACAAATTGTTGGTTTCCATTTTACAGCAGAAATAACATACTTTGAAAATGTGTAGTACTGATTTCAATGCTAGCTGCACTTCTCATTAGTTATCTAGTCTTAAAAAAGCAACTTCAATATAGTATCTTCTCTATCAAGTGTTTTTCCCACACAAATCATTAGTTTTCATGAGTACTATAGTCCGAATGTTTATATTCCCTCAAAATTCATATGCTGAAATTCTAATCCCCAAGATGATGGCATTAAGACGTGGTGCCTTTGGGAGGTCATAATGGCATGTGGATGAAGCCCTCATGATTGGGACTACTGCCCTTAAAAAAGAGGCACAAAAGTGACACCCATCCTTTCTACCATGTGAAGTTACAGTGGAAAAATTGGCCCTCACTATACACCGACACTGCCAGTACCTTGATCTTAGACTTTCCAACCCGCAGAACTATGAGAAATAAATTTCTGTTGTGTATAAGTCACTCAGTATATGGATTTTATTATGGCAGCCTGCATGAGTTCTAAGACAATGAGTTCTACCTGTTCTGTTAAATTAGTACCATAGTACTGTACACCCAGGATACAGGCATTATCATACTTGTGCATAGGTAGTTGGTTTGGGAAATAATGACCAGGGGCACAGAGAAGATGGGAAAGCCCATGCTGAGGTTCTTTATTGAGTTGCTAACTGCTGTGGATAATTGAGGCTCAGTCATGCCAAGAGATTTTAAGAAACAACAAACCACGTACTTCTGAATTGTCTATTTAAGGGAGCAAAATGTAGAATATCTATTCATTAGCTTACAAGCACCTTTAGTCAGGAGTCACCTCATGGCATAAAGATGACTTCCCCACATTTTCAGATTAAACATGCATAAATGAGAGGTATCCAGAATCACTGAGGTTTAAGTGTTTGTCAGGTTGCACCATCTTGAACTTGGTAGCCATAAATATGGGTGAAGTTAATTTGGGTCCAGCAAATATTAGGTGAGGCACAAGAGGTGTCTGTTACAACAGGGGGTGTCTAGAAGCTAGCACAGATTTGAGCTTCTAATATCACCTAATGCATTTTTATGGTGAATGAATGAAAAGTGGAAGCCAATAATACCTAAAATATGGAGTTATTGTGAGGTTAATTGAAAATATAAGTAGCAAACTAAAATATACTAGAAAGAGCTGTACATATTTTTTGAGTTTGAATACTTAAAAGAGCAAAGTTTTCTTTTTTGTAACTGGGTTTTAAAATGATCTTAAGTCATATTCTATTGCATTACAGAAAAACCTACTCTGGTTAATTTGAATAAGTTCAAAGGAGTCTACGCACCATTAGGAAATCAGTTGAGGTGCAGGGTGGGTAGATATGAGGTCATCCTCTCTTATGAGAATCCATAGAGTCTGCTGCTCTGAAGATGTAGAGGACACGTTTTCAATCTGATATCTGTAGGGGTTCCCAGGCTTCAAAATCCTTGCTGTTTCTGTAGTTCGCTCTCATCTTATCCTTAAACTTCTTAACTGCTTCTTTCTTTCAACTAAGGTCTAACACTTTATTGGAAAAACTGGAGAATTTGTTTTGTTTTCTCCAAAACATTCTGACTCCTAGAGGATGTGGAGAGATCACCTCCCACTTCCATCCACTTTCAGCATCCCGTGCAGTTACCCCTGCACAGCTTTATTCTATCTCTGCAAACCCCCAGAGTCTAGCTTCCCTTACTTTTTCACTAACCTTTCTTCATCCCTGCTTAGATACAGTACCATTACTATTCTTGGTTTGGGAAAGGAAGGACTGGAAGGCAGGTGGGTGTCACTAGCTCTACAAGTAAAACTTTTTGGAGAAATTTATTACTGTAATTCCTAGGCTGAGAGATAAGATTGACACAGGTGGAGAAATTCCACAAAGCCCAAAGTGGGAAAATTCATCAGTTACTGCACTAACATTTTATTCCATTATAACTTATTATGTATTACTACTTGTATTCTAATACTGAACAAGAAGTATGACAAGCGTAAGATTCAGTCAGACTATTTAATGAACAACTGAAAGGTTTTCTTGTGACATATCACACCTCTTCACAAGTATTATATTTTGAAGCAGAGGAGTTTAATGTAATATGATTAGGATAGAAATAGTTTATAGCCTCATTGTTTTCTGTCAATATATACACATTGGTAACTATTCTCAATAATCTATTTGCTATTATATAGGTAAAAGTATAGGTTAATAGGAGGCATTCATAACATTTTTGGTAGTTTGTTGCAATTAGTGTGATTTATAAATTAGTTGCTTGTAAGAAAAATTAATATTATTTTCATTACAATAGATTAGACCAACATAAATCTTGTTACTTCTTTTTTTTTTTAACATTATTTTACATTCTTTAGCTAAAAATGCCAGAAAAAAAATCATAATGAAGTTTTAACAGTACTACTCAGGGGTGATTAGAGTTATTTTTATTCTATTCATGGTTTTCTTTATTTTCTAACATTACAGTCCTACATCAGTTAATGACGGGAATATGTTTTGAGTAATGCATCCTTAGGCTATTTCATCGTTGCCCAGATGTCATAGCATGTACTTACACAAAACTAGGTGATATGGACTACTATGCACGTAGCCTACATGGATAGCCTGTTTCTCCTTGGCCATAAACCTGCACAGGTAGGCAATTATACTATAGGCAATTATAGCAAAATGATAGGCAACTATAACACAATCGTAAGTACTTGGGTATCTAAAGGTAGAAGAGGTTCATAAAAATAGGATATAAAAGGTTAAACATGGTACTCCTGTATAGGGCATTTACCATTAATGGAGAAGGCATTGGAAGACTCTGCATGATTAAATGAGTGAGTAGTGAGTAAATGTGAAAGCCTAGGACATTACTGTACACCATTGTAGACTTTATAAATTTTGTACACTTAAGTTACACTAAATTTATAAAAAACATTTTTCTTTCTTCAATAATAAATTAACCTTAGCTTACTGAAACTTTTTACTTTATACAGATTTAAAGGTTTTTAAAAAAACTTTTTGACTGTTTTGTAATAACTCTTAGCTTTAAACAGAAACACATTTTAGAGCAGCATAAAAATATTCTCTTTCTTTATATTCTTTTCCTATAAACATTTTTCTATCTTTAAATTTTTAACATTTTATGTGACTGGCAGTTCAGTAGGTTTGTTTATACCAGCATCACCACAAGCACATGAATAAGGCATCGCACTACATCATTTGGCTGTAGGAATTTTTTAGGTCCATTATAATTTTATGGGACCACTATAGTATATTGAGTTCATTGCTAACGAAAATGTTGTTACGTAGTACAGGACTGTATTTGTTGTTTTCTTTTTTTTGCACTGAATACATTACTTCACTAATTTAAAAATATTATTTAAAATGCTTAGCATTTGACCCAGCAATCCCATTACTAGGTATATGCCCAAAGGAATAGACATCATTCTATTATAAAAATACATGCACATGTGTGTTCGTTGCAGTACTATTCATAATAGCAAAGACATGGAATCAACCCAAACGCTCATCAGTGATAGACTGGATAAAGAAAATATAGTATATATACACCATGGAATACTATGCAGCCATAAAAAGGAATGAGATCATGTCCTTGTAGGGACATGGATGGAGCTGGAAGCCATTATCCTCAGCAAACTAATACAGGGACAGAAAACCAAATGCCGCATGTCCTTACTTATAAGTGGGAGCTGAATAATAAGAACACATGGACAGAGGAAGGGGAACAACACACGCTGGGGCCTGTCAGAGCAGGAGGGAAGAAAGAGCATCAGGATAAATAGCTAATGCATGTGAGACTTAATACCTAAGTGTTGTAGCAACCCGCCATGGCACACGTTTACCTATGTAACAATCCTGCATGTTCTGCACATGTATCCCATAACTTAAAATAAAATAAAACTAAAAGAAAATAAAAAATAAAATCTTATACTGGTATTTCTTGTAAATTTACTTCTGCCCTTTTACCTTTTTCTTTTTGTATCTGGCTTCTTTGCATTCCCATTACCCAGTTACCACAATTCTAAGTAGATGTGTAATCCACCTGCATTCTCTGCAGTCTGCAGCCACATTGCCCTCTCATGGCTTATGTTTTTAAAGAGAATGTCTGTGCTCATAACATTGAATATGCTGATGAGTCCTGGTACTCAGCAGGTTGGCAATCTCCTGCCAACATCTATTGGCAGGCACCATCCTCTCCATCCTCTCAAATGGCTCTACTCACCTCCCCATGCCGACTGAAACTGTCATTTTCATGAAACCCCATTGTTGCAAATTAGCTGTTGCTGGCAAAAGTTCACAGGCTGTTTCCAGGCATTAATTTATGATCTGTGCATCTCTTTTCTCCATTCAGACCAACATAGTCAGAAGCTCTCCTGAGTCTGAACCCTTTCTTATCTAGACAACTTGATGGCAAAAACACATCTATGTTGTTGGTGGTGGTGGTGGTTTTTTTTTTTTTTTTTTTTTTTTTTTTTTTTTTTTTTTTTTTTTTTTAGCAATTTCTATATCTTAAAGGCATAATCACAATGAACAGTAAGTATATCTTGGTTTCTTCCCAAGAGTATTCATTTCCTTTATTGCACTGATTGAGTTTCATGAACAGAAAGGGAGTACTTTGTAGCTAGGTTTACCTCCACTGTAATACTAACCAGTAGAGGATAGCGTTGATAAGACAAAGGGTGGAGATGAGATCAAGATGCCAACATCCCTTCTATATCACTTATTATTCTGTTAATTATTTAGTGGCCTGAAAAAGAAAATTAACTAATGGAGTGGAAAAACCTAAATCTAATGGTGGTAATTCTCACAAACTTTTTTTTAACTCCTTAGGAAATGACTTTAAATGTTACTACTTGCTTGTTCTAACTTTTTTTTAGGCAAGAAGGAAAAAAGGAGAAAAAGGGAGAAAAATGGAGGGGGGGCGTACTATGAATTAAAGAATAAAAGATTGATCAGATTATTTGAAGAGAAACCTTATTATATTCCACATGCTGAAGCATAAGTTTAAGACAATCTTTATTTATCATACTATACAAAAATGAGATACCATGCAAGCTTCCCCCCCTTACATTCACAGTTCCTCCCGGAATCCCTGCAGGCACACAACAGATGTTCAGTAAACACTCTGTTGATGAGAACTGTGGGAAGACATAGCTATTCGATGAACAGGCATCAGAATTTATCATTCGAAATTATCAACTCAAAAATTCTTTTTTTCTTCATACATATTCTGCTTATGTATCAAAAATTATTATAAGAAACTCAGACTTCTCAGAACATCTGAGGTCACAATGGCTTATAATGTTAAAAGAAGTGGAGTCTCAGCCTATACACAGTATCTCCTCTTTTATTCATACACACGTTCACACTTGCAATTCTAAGAAAAAATGAATTTTTAAACTCACTTATTTATTAAACTGATATGCATTAAACCAGGTAACGTTCATAACGTATTCTGGATATAAACATGAACAGGTGAGATGGGTCCCTGCCCTCACAGAGCTTATGTTCTGGTGAGGAGCTTTAACATGACCTTGGTGTTGGGATAGGAAGGAAAACTGTCACATGGAAAGTGATGGTATAAATTCAAGGCCACCAAATGATTGAATACTGCTTCATCTTTGATCAGTAGGGATTGATGCTAGTTAATACATTAGCCATTACACTTTGTGTGCTAGAATTAGATTACCCCACATATCTAAATTACTTAATGTATGCCATTTAAACAAACTGTATGAATGCAATTACCATAAATAATGTTTTCTATTCATTTTATGCAAAGAACATATAGTCTCCGTTAATAAAATATTTTAATAAAGATAAGAATATTGTATATTCATGTTGGTGAATGCTATGAAAATAATGAAATGATTAATTTAAAAGCAAGATCATTCTGTAATCTTATTTACTGTGCCTCATATATATTCAAACAAATGTTTTAAATAAACATCCTGTCCAGCATGTAGTTACTTTGTAAGAGTCATCATTTTCCCTAACATTCTTCAGCAAATTTCTTCTAATACAGAAGTGTGCCTTCTGGCTTTGCATAATAATCACAGAGAAGAACAAAAATATTATTCCTTAGGCATATGTTATGTGATGAGAAACAGCCTCCTATATTCCCAAGTTAGGAGAAAAATACTCACCTTTTTGCAGGTGTAAGTTAGCACTGCCAATTTTAAATGAAGCCTGTTTGAAGGCTGGGTTATACATAAACAATTAGTATAATGGCGCAATTAACACTACTCCCAGGATAGATGAATACATTGCTGATGCAAGACTTTGTAAATGCTCTCACTAAGTACAAAGTAATACGATACGTATTATATAAATCTATCTATATGACTATATGAATAAGTGTACACACACACACACACACACACACACACACACACACACACCCGACATACACCATTAGGTAGAGCTTTGCTAATTCTCATATAGTGATAAATGGACAAGTAGAAAAAAATTCTCTATATTTATTTATTTAAATGATTAAAGTAGCCTATCTTTTGAAACGGAGTTTATACTTTGGCTTAATATGTCTTCCCCAATCATAATTTAGGGCTTTTATTTTTTTCTCAATGATTTGAGAAAATAATAAAGGCCAGTTGACATTGTGAAGTATGGCACCAGTGGTTCGTATAGGGTGATGGTCTTGTTTATGGGAGGAGTAGAAACCACATCTATCAGAAGATGTATGGATGAGACAATAGATTGTAATTCCCAAATCTTCCTTTGGAATTCTGCCTCTATTTACAAAGGAGGCATCTGGAAGCAGAAAATAAATGCCTATTTTCTCTAACGTAAAATTTCAAGGGAATCTTCTGTTTAATAAACAATTTCCTATAGTAGGAAGAACAAAGCCAGCATTTTTACTTCTTTTAACAGGCCTTTCTATATGATGGACTAGTATACAGATGAGTGGTAAATTAGAAAATAAGGGACTGAACAGTCTACTGGACATCAACCTGAAGCTGTGAAGTGGCTTTATCTACATAAAAGAAGAAAAACAACACTTTCAAAGACTAGTAAAAACAATTAAAGGTTTTCTTTATGTAGAGATTATTAGTAGAGAGAAAATAATCAATAATAGTATTAGAAGTGAGCTCACTGAATGTTAAAGGAAACAAATATTGCAGATGCTTTCTGAATGCACAATATCAAGGCAAGTTTAACCTAAGTGAAATAATGGACTCCCTAGTGACTAGGATTGGAGGTCTGAGAGCCATTATAATGCACACATGAAAATATATGTGAATTTATTCTTACCACAAGCTAGTAAAATTATATATTCTCTTTACATATCTGTATGAATTATATGAGGAACAAAAATCATATTGTAAACTGAAAGAATTATTTTTGGAAATTATGTACTCCTGTGTACAAAATGTTTGTATTCATGATTTTTTTTGCCTTGGAGATTTTGTTTTGTGTTCTTAGTATACTTTTATTGCTTTTGTTTTATTTTATTGGTATATTTTCATTGTTGGTGACAAGAGTGTTGCACATCTTCAGAATCTTTTGGAAGGGAAGTTTTTGTTGGATATATGTCCCTAGCTGTTTTGGCATGCATAAGGAAAATTATTTGATTATGCTGATAAAATGAAACAGAACTAAATCCCTGACCCTGTTGGTAAGAGAAGAGAGACGAGAATACTAATGAAAAGAGTCAGAGAATGGAAATGCACTCAAGAGGAGGCCCTGGGCTCAGCTCTTAAGAGGACTAAGGAGAAAGCTGACAATGAACAAGGGCTTGCTTTTGTCACCATCTGTTATTGGTCATTCTACCTCTTTCAACCTGACATGCTTTTCTCTCCTTGTCTGTGTCATCAGAGAGATTCTGCTTGACTCTACCAACCTCTCTTTCATTTGGTATGGCTACTTTAGTTTTTCTTTAGAGACAACCCCAGTCTATGTGGCTTACATGGGGCTGAACTCACCACTCAGTTCCAGAGATCGAACAGTAGATCTACCTTTGATTGATTACAGTCATAAGGATTACTTTAGGAATGGGTCAATCAATCAACCAAAAAATAAAAGTTGGTTCTAAAACTTTTCTTGGAACCATCTGGTGCAAGCCTCATTCTGCTGATGTCCTTAATGTTGTAGCACATAAGCCTGGAACTTTGAGAACCGTATAGGAGAGTCCTTCAGAACAAAGCCCATGAAGAATCAGAACCAGGTTATAATATATGTATGAAGGACAAATTCCTGCTGATATTTTTTGAACATCATAATCCAGCTGTTCTTGAGGTTTTTCCTGGAATATTTCAGTATTGTAAGCCATTCATTTCCCTGTTTTAAGATAAGCTGAGTTGTATTTATATTACTTATAACTCAAGAATAATGTTAATATGCCATAGAAGTGATACAAGTAATACAAAGTTAAATACAAAGTTAAAATGATAGAAATGTATCCCTACATAAGCAAAAAAGTGAAGTGAAACAAAGAAAAACTATTGAAGGCACAGGAAGGTGAAAAAACTTAGGCAGAGAAGTCAACCTTTGGATAAAGGAATAATTGCTCAATTTTGCAGTTGCTAGCTTGAGGGTTTTTAGACTCTGCCATATGTGCTGACTAAATCTCTAATAAAAGCCTGCAATCTTTCTCATTTTGGACAATCACAACTGCTGGAAAGTAAGGGAAAACTCCCAGAAAAATGGGAGTTACACCTAGGGAGTCCTAAGTTCTATGGATAAAGTATGCTCCAATCCCTGGCAGGCTCCTAAACCATGCATTTTGTGTGAACATTTTTAAACATCCAAGCCAGGAATAAAGCACCGAACTGAGATTTGAACTGCCATCAAAGGATAGTTTGCAATTTAATACCAACCTAGTTAATTGATGACTAAAACAACAAAAATCAATCCTGTCCAGGGAAATATGACAGAATCCATAATCTTCACAAAGTAATATTCACAATATCTAGAAGACAAAACAGAATTATTTAAAAAATTTTAAAAAGCAGAACAGCAAGACTCATTCTTTAAAAAAGATATTTAGTGGTAATCAATGTCAACATACAACAGTTTTTAATTAGCACAGAAAGACTTTAAAATATCTCGTGATTTGAAGAAAAATATTCTTGTATGAATAAAAGAATAAGAATGCTCAGCAGAGAAATATAAATTATAAAAAAGAGACCAAAGAAATTGTAATGAGGAAATAAGAGTATGATTCCATTACAAAAAAAAAGGATATAAGCTAATTAGGTAGAAAATCAAGTATCTCTTATATAGACTAGGAAGCATCGCTTCTTCTGGCAACAGTGGCCAGATCTCAGCTCCCTGCAAGCTCCGCCTGCTAGGTTCACGCCATTTTCCTGCCTCAGCCTCCAGAGTAGCTGGGACCACAGTCGCCCGCCACCAAGCCTGGCTAATTTTTTTGTATTTTTAGGAGAGACAGGGTTTCACCGTGTTAGCCAGGACGGTCTCGATCTCCTTACCTCGTGATCCGCCAGCCTTCGCCTTCCAGAGTGCTGGGATTACAGGTGTGAGCCACTGTGCCTGGCCCATATTTGTTATATTCTTAATTTAATGCATAGTGAATTCAGCATAATAAATATATTAGTGTATAAATGCACTTCTAAATTATGTATTATTGAGGAGAAACTTTACAAATAAATAAAAGTAAAATACACTTACTTCAGAACCTATCATTTTAACTTTTGGCTTTTTTTTTTTTTAACCTTTTAAGCTAATTTAAATTTATTTTGGTACAAAGTAGTAGAATATACAGTCGTAATTATTTTCAGGTGAAGTCAGAGAAACTAATTTAAAATTGTCCGAAAATATGGAGGGACATAAATGGTGATGTGATTTCTTGGTCATATAGTACAGACAGCACTTTTACAACATTGCAGAAAAAAAATAAATTTTAGTAATTTCATGAGAAAAGCAAGGTACCCTGGTTATAAAACATGTGGACATTAGAATCATGCAGACAGCTGTATTATTTATTAGCTGACTGAATTTGGGCACATTCCTTAGCTTTTTTGAATCTCATATAGCTCGTCTGAAAATGAAGGTAATGATACCTGTCTCCAGTAGTGCTAATAATCCACCTAATCAAACCGAACAAGCAATCCCTTATTTTTCAGTATTTTTCCAATTTCTTTTTTTTTTTTTTTTTTTTTTGAGACGGAGTCTTGCTCTGCCTCCCAGGCTGGAGTGCAGTGGCCGGATCTCGGCTCACTGCAAGCTCCGCCTCCCGGGTTCACGCCATTCTCCTGCCTCAGCCTCCCGAGTAGCTGGGACTACAGGCGCCCGCCACCTCGCCCGGCTAGTTTTTTGTATATTTTAGTAGAGACGGGGTTTCACCATGTTAGCCAGGATGGTCTCCATCTCCTGACCTCGTGATCCGCCCGTCTCGGCCTCCCAAAGTGCTGGGATTACAGGCTTGAGCCACCGCGCCCGGCCTATTTTTCCAATTTCTGTAGTGTAACTTCTTGGACCATGACCCATTTCAAGCCAAAAACATGGCATCTCTAAAAAAGGAGATGGGAAGAGACATATCCAATCAGTTCTCGTAAGTGGGGTCAAGCTGGCTTCAGGGCACCACCACATCCCTCAAAAGAGTGTCCTGAGAATTAAATGATGTAATAGAGTTGAAGTGCTTAGCACAGTGACTGACATAAAACAAGTCTTCAACAAAAGGGGACTTAATGATGATTGTCTGATGAAGAGTTTGCACAACACTGCACAGAGTACCATAAGATGTAGAGGACAGAATTTATCGCTCTTTCAAATAACTTATGGCTGTATTAAACACATTCAAGAGGAACATTAGAAGATGTGTCCTCATTATGATTATAATTATGACCCACTTTACTTCCAGTTATTGTATTAAATATGGTTACCCTTTTGAAGGAGTTGGATGAGAATCACACTGTGAAGAGCGAAGCAAAACTCTTGCAAATAATAGCATTTAGTCCAAGTTCCCAATTCTTCTCTAGGCACAAGAGATTAATTTTTCATTGTTCCTTAGTTCTTACCAGACTTTCTTTGACAATTTGGTCATAAAGCAAACTTTTTTCATATTGAAGTAGCTAGTTTGTCTGCTACATTTACCTTATAGAGTTGTTTATCCTAATTGTTACCTTGCTATTCTGACCCAAGGCTATCGATTAGGCTGAACAATTTGTTAGTTTTCCCCGGTCTTTTCCAGTTTTAGCACTGAAAGTCACATGTCCTGGGAACCCTCTCAGTCCTAGGTGAATTGGGACTGTTGGTCACCCTAGTGTAGATAGATCTTCAATTCTTCATTGCATAGGTGGTTAATAAATGAAAATAGTGCCCTCAAAAACAAAATAATCAGGTTTGTTCTTATGTAGTGTGCTTATTGAGTAAGGAAAATCATCAAAATTAAAAATAAGCTAACACTTCCAAATGATCTGTGTCATAATTGAACCGAAGCACTATCTTCTGCAGGGACTTGATGAAAATTCCCAGCTGCTAAGGGACACAGTGGGAAACAGGATTTTATAACGTTGCCAGTCAAAATGGCCCTCCCATCATAGAATTAAATATATACCATTCCATAAGAACCAGCATTGTGTTTATTATTTCTTCATTATATTGAATATTTAGTATTCTTGCTAATGAGGGTTTTGGCAATTACCCTTACCAGTTTCTTTTCTCCTACTTTAATGTTAATTATCTTCTCAAGGTACTTATGGCCACATTAACTGATACTAAACCCCAGTGTATGTTATCATCTCTCCTGATACAGTGTAAACAATAGTTTAAGGCTGCCTTATTGGCAAATAATAAAAAAATACTATTCTTTAAATTAGAAATCACTTCGAAAATAAAATAAGGTAAGAATATTTTCTTCATTACAGTATACCTAGCAAGCCACTTCCCTTGTCAATGCCATCAATAAATTGTTTTATCTTTTGTGAGAGAAATTAAGTCTATCTTCATTTTCCATTAATTACTGAGGTATACTGCAACAGTATTTCCAGTTTCAACATGGGGATTTTCAAACGTATCCACTTTTTGTCTAGGTTTCATTATTATTAGAAAGACACAATGCCATTCGTTTTGCTCATAATATAAATCAGACTTTCTGACATTTCCTTTTGTCCTTACATATCTGCTTTTCTTTTCATCTTCTGACTAAGAGCAGCTTGTAAATATTCTGGTTCCCTTTCCTTCTACAACACAGTCTTGGCTAATTCCCCAGGGATTCCCTCGAGGTGCCTCCACTTTGGAATGATTTACAATATTAGTCTTCCTTCTTTGCCAATGACTTCAGTATGCTGCCACACCTCCATCTAGTATGGGAAGTAGAGAGCTGTTCTGTTTAAGAATGCTGAGCAAAGGAACAGTCAAAATACCCCTTCCACTGCAGGAAAAAAAAAAAAGTAAAATGTATTAGTCTACTGAAAAAAACACAAGCTGTTAGAGATTCTCAAAATTCCAGCCATACTGTTGAAATGGCATTTCTTTGATTATGTATGAATCATCACTTTTGTAGAGGAAAAAAGGAGACATACACTGAGTATCACCCTTTCTCTGAGATGATCTAATAGCTCAGTAATTCCTACAGCCTGTCAGTTCCTGCATTAGAAGTCTTCAGTGACACACAATGGATCATTTATCTCAGCCTTCAGATTGAGTGATTGTCAACAGGACCCTCGAGGTTTTCTGAGGTACCCCTGTGTAAATGAGAAACCTTTAGGTATTAATGAAATCATCTGAATCATTAGAAGGGAAGCAAAGATTGAAAATTGACCCTTAGGAATGGCTAATTCAATAGATCTCTTGACTCTATAAATCTATGCTCATAGGCAGGCTGGCTGGCAGAGCTCTAAAGAGAATGGTAGTAAACTTTTATTTCCTCATGACAAGGAATTATTTAAAAAGCATTGAAGCATGCAGCAGAAATTTTAGAATATTTTTGTGTCCAAAGGAAGCCATCTGTCTATTATAAAACCAAATAGTTAAAATATTTGAATTATGTATACATACATGTGTACATGCACACACACATACTATATTAATATATAGATGATAGTAGCCAAGGGTGATTGTGTGATTTAGTATTTTTATGTTTTAAAAATTCAGTTGCATTATCTGCTCAATGACAGAGCCAAAAATTATTAAAATAGAAATAAGAGAATTAGCTCACAGAACGGGTCCAGAACTCCAAATATAAGCATGAGGTTAAAAGTATAATTCTACCATGATAAAAGTATATAAGATTTACATTATACTTCTACAAGTACAGTAAGTTCTCACTTAACTTCATCGATAGGTTCTTAAGTACTGCAATCTGAAGTGAAACAATGTATGATGAAACCAATTTTACTGTAGGCTAATTGATATAAACAGTTAAGTTCCTATGGCATATATCTGGTGACAAAAATATCATCAAACTTTTAAATAAAGACAAAAACACTTTTAATATTAAACACTGAAATAAATGTGAGCTATACATACACTTAAGAAAGGTTAATAGAAACAAGCAAGATAATTATTCACCCAATTACCCCAGTCGTGGATCTCTGGTGGCATCTTTGTTATGTGGGAGGAAATCAGCGTAAAAACAAAATGAATTCATGCTCTAAATATGGTTTTGAAAAATCATAACTAAACATGATTACACACACACTTATATAACCATTTGTAAAATTAAAAAGATACTGTGTACTGATGTACAACATACGATGTTTTCTACATTGTGCTTGACTATCTTTCTGATTTTCTAACAGGATATATTATATTCCATGTTATGGCTAAAATATAAATTTTTAATTTAATTGCTATCAGTGACAATTTAAATCATGTATATTTTTATGTTAAGAATTGCCCTATATTTAAAGTAACACATATTTCAGATTTTGATACTGCCAAATCATTAGGTTGGTCCAAAAGTAATTGCAAATTTTTTTTTTTTTTTTTTTTTTTTTTTTGATATGGTGTCTCACTCTGTCACCCAGGCTGGAATGCAGTGGCGGGATCTCAGCTCACTGAAATCTCCACCGCCCGAGTTCAAGCAATCCTGCCTCAACCTCCCGAGTAGCTGGGATTACAGGTGCCTGCCACCATGACCAGCTAATTTTTGTAGTGTTAGTAGAGATGGGGTTTCACCATGTTGATCACGCTGGTCTCAAACTCCTGACCTCAGGTGATCTGCCTGCCTTGACCTCCCAAAGTGCTGGGATTACAGGTGTGAGCCATCATGTCCAGCCCAATAATTGCTATTTTTTTCCACTAAAAGTAGACAAAACTGCAATTACTTTTGCACCAACCCAATACTCTCCAAAGAGGTTGCATGACTTCAGAAATGTATTAAATGGCTGACTTCTACATATCCTCCTAATCACTTTGCATGATGGATTCTTTTTCACTTTTGCTAATCTGATACATGATAAATATATCAAACATAATTATTTATACTTCCCATATTATTATAAATGCTGGGGATCTTTATGTGTTTACTTAATATTATGATTTTTCTATGAGTTATCTAAGTTTACACTTTCAAAATTGTTTTAAACTATTTATTTAAAAATGAAATCCTGACTACCTGATTTTTGACATAAAATTTGACTGGGTATATATAGTGCTGCTGTTCCTTTACTACTGAAAATGGAGGAGAAAAAATTGACATTAGTTAGTTAGACTAGCATTCATTTCTTAAAAAAACAAACAAACATTTATTGGGCATGAAATCTTTCCTTAAGAAGGTATTGGGTCCCAAGTATACAAACACAAAGCACTCTAAACTGGAACTAGCTAAGCCACTCTTGAAGAACTGCATCTTCAAATTAATTAAAGAAAAGTAACTATTTAATTCCTTGAATTGCGTCATAGAACCTGAAGAGAAGCATAGTTTTCACCGTCTATTGGAGTTCTGTGAAGATCATTTGCAACAGGCAGATGCTGGGGCTGCCCTCTGCCTTCATTGAAATGTTACTGCCTTCCAGCTTTCTCCTGTTTATGTCACACACTGCCTCTTCGTTTGTCCTCCAACCTTCCCCTTATCATCAGATTGCTGGGCCCTTTGGAAAACTCTAACTATTCTTCACCACCCTACTATCCATTTATACTTCTCCATTGCCCTTTGTATTCTAATAGCTCACATTCTAAGGATTACCTTTCTGCTGAGGTCTATCATGGTTCTGTCATTCAAGTCTCTACCAAGAAGTATCTTTAAATCTTCCAGACATGTTGATCATCTTACCTATTTATCTTTACCAATCAAGTCATACTATTTTCCTATTCAAAAATGTAGGCAATTCATATTTTTATTAACAAAAAACCCCAGTTAATATACATTTTATTTCCTTATAACCAAGTATCTCTTCATATATTACATCTCTTCATATATTGCACAGAAAGTGAATTATAACATTTCCAAGATCTCCCAAGTAGGTCTAATTGTGCTCTATATTCCCCTTTCCCAATTTCTCTACAGTAACTTTTAACAATATAACATTGATTGAAAAAAAAAGAAACTGTAGAAGTTTGGATATACACTAGAATTTTGAAATTTGAATATTTTTGTACAATAGAATTTGAGAGGGAAAATACAGAAATTTTTATATTTCTGCTATTGCTATCAGATTATGTTTAGAAGTTTAAACATTTTTTCAATATATGAGTAATATCCAGGTAACATTGATTTTTAAAAGTTGTAAAGCAAAAAGATAATCTAAAATAGCCTATCACTTAATCTTACATAACTCTGGGTCCTCATGTTCATGTTGTGGCAGTGATTTCCACTCCACAGGAAAAAGAGTGCTTACTATCATGCTGGTCTTGAACTCCTGACCTCAGGTGATCTGCCCGCCTTCACCTCCCAAAGCTCTGGGATTACAGGTGTGAGCCACCATGCCCAGCCCAATAATTGCTATTTGTCAGTGCGACTTGATAGCAATAAGTTCTTACTACTTTAAATCTTCCAGACATGTTGGTCATCTTACCTATTTATCTTTACCAATTGAGTCACACTGACTATTTTCCTATTCAAAAATGTAGAGTAAGTAGAGTATTGTTCCTGATGATAAAATAGGCTCATAAAATCACCTGGTGTAACTCTTTCATTGTTACACAGATGAAACAAAGAAAGCCATGTTACCAAAACACCAAGGGCTCAGTCTAGGTCCTGCTGCTCGCTACCAAGAAAGCCAATAACTGACACAATGAATGTTGCCGGAGAAGAGGCTTTAGTCGGGCAGATGAGGAGATGAGAGATCAGTCTCAAAACCATCTCTTCAGCCAACTAAAATTAGTTTATATCGCAAGGAAGAAATATAACAATGTATGGCAAGACAGGAATTGGAGAGAGATAAAGAAGATGGGTGTAGTAGGTGGTGGGTTAGGCAATCATGCAGGGTGAGGGGTTGGTCTAACGTCTCATTGTCTAAACACAGTGATCTGGTAAATTCAGTTCCTTGATACTATCTGGAAAGCCTGTTGGTTGGTTTTCTGAGAAAGGAACTCAGACAAGACAAAAGTAACTTTCTCAAGTTTTAAGACTGGGGCAGTCAATTTCTATGCTTATTACAAAGAAATCATAAATGTCAATGGGACAATTGGGCCAGTTTCAACCAGAGTAGCTGGGGAAGGTTTGGTAAACAAGTGGAAGGTAAAAGGCTATGATGGGGGTACGTGTTTATTTAAATCCTTTAAGAAGTAGACACTAAGGTGGGGTTAGAGGTTGAATAAAAGAAAGCATTTGTTGGAGAAAACACCGGTGAAGAAAAATATGGGAGAGAGCCAGAGGAGGATCTGGAAGAGACAGTGAGAGCTATCAGATGGCAGTAACGGTCCAACAGCTGTGAAGAAAAGTATGAAGGAAGGAAAGTTAGATAAGCAGATTATCTTACAGAAGAAGAATTTTAAACAGTTTTGGTCAAGTTGATGGCAAGTCCTAGGGCCAAAGTTGTTTATCAGAGCATTCTATAACTCCTAAAAATGGACCTGCCTTATCATCCTTGCCACTTTCAGGCCTTTGCCTAAGACTAGCCTATGGGAAGCATGGCCTCTGTGTGAATTGATGGTGGATTCAAAGTACAGCATCTGGGGTCCTGTGTTAATTATACTCTCCTCAACAGAAGATCTGAGTGGTGGTGCATCTTCATGGCTGCTGGGAGGTGCCTCTCATTTTTAATGTATCTTGGAAAAGTATGAATCAAACAAGTCAAAGACAAAGTAGCTAAAGTCAAAGCCTAGTTGGAAGATTAGAGTTACATGAAATAATCCAATTATAAAGAAAGAGAAATTAGGAACTCCAAGACTGGACATACAACGGGCATATGGACATATGGGACAGCATGGGGTTACCACTCTGGACATAAGAGTAAAGGAGACATTTACAATGGTCTCAGTTAAAGTTTATATGGGTGAACTTGCTTTTCTTTCAGAAGGTAGAATTCAATAAATAGAAGTAAGTAGTATTGTCACTATTGGGAGACTTTTAATGATTCCATTCTAAATGCAATCCAGACTGAAATAACCTAATGAAGAATGAGCCTATCTAAACATCTAAATATTTTTATTTTGTCATTTAGTGAAATCGAGTTCTTTTCTCATTTATTTGGCTGTGATTTTGGAGTAGTCAAAAGTGATGGGACTGGCAGTACAGCAGAAAAGGGAAGCAGTGGCCCAACTAGGTGTAAGTGGTAGAAAAATGGAGCTACAGTCAAATCTTGAATGATTCTTCATAGTAATAAAAAAAGATAGGTTCTTTTTACTCTTAACATGCTAATCAAGCACTCTTTTCCTGTGGAGTGAAAGTCGCTGCCGCAACATGAACACGAGGACCCAGAGTTATGTTCACAAGTTTAATTATTTTAAAAGACACCAAAACATCTGTGCTCTGCCATTTTACATTATATTAATTTAAGATGACAGCTTCTTCAATGAGACAAATTTTTTCTTCTGTTTTACTTGCGTACTGCGCTCCCATGGTAATTATTGTAGACATTATTTCACATGGGGTGGTCCATAGTTATTTAACACCTTATATCACATTGGAATTTCTGGGTAAGAACTCATTAAATAGGTGGACAGAAGAGAACTGTGTCTGTAATAGTGGCAAAGAGCCATGGCTTACTCCTCCCAGGTGTTCAGAGAAGTTGCTAGAACCTAATCCATCTTCAGAGGATGACTAATACAGGTTCAACGGAGGAAAACACTGACATGAAAGAATGCTATTTCAAATCATCATTAAAAATAAGATGAATTTCCTTATTCAGATGAAATTTGTTTAAATAAATCTTCCCAAGGTTACTAAACATTCCTGGAGTGCTTCCAATTTTGGGCTGATCCAGCTTCCTGGAGAGTCCAGTAATGATGTTTTGAAAGATACCATTTAAAACATGTCATTTTATTATATTTTAGAACGTAATAGCAATGAAGGTGCTCATAAACTGCATTAGAACTAGCATTCATTTGGAGAAATTCGAGGGCCTTTTATGTCTAGGGAATGATATTTTTTGAACAAGAAATATTTTCACTCACATGTTTCCCTTTACTGGGATCTTTTATACATCTCAAGTTGTATGACTTCTTGTTGTCAGTATCTGTGATGTTTTGAATCAATTTTTGTTGGAAGATCAGGAAAACAAAGTTTAATTCATAATGATTGATTTTCTAAGGTTTCTTTTAAAGATGTTTCTCTGAAAAATAAGGCTTTTACTATGACAGAGGTTAATTTGTATGAAAGGTGGTGAAAAGCCATGAAAAAATGTAAAAATTCTCATCAGAATATAGTCTGAAATAGTCCAAAAATGAAATTTTGCAATTGTTTAGATTTGTATATCATATAAACATATTTTAAATAATAAACCTTATTAAAATAAGTTTTAGAAAATCAAGTTAAGTTGCATATAAGGTTCAGCTATTGGGAACCTTAACTATAAGGTTTACAATGGTCTCAGTTAAAGTTTATATGGGTGAACTTGCTTTTCTTTCAGAAGGTGGAATTCAATAAATGTAAGTAGTATTGTCATTATTGGGAGACTTTTAATGATTCCATTCTAAATGTAATGCAGACTGAAGTAACCTAATGAAGAATGATCCTATCTAAATATCTAAATATTTTTATTTTGCCATTTAGTGAAATCGAGTTCTTTTCTCATTTATTTGGCTGTGATTTTGGAGTAGTCAAAAGTGATGGGAGTGGCAGTAGAGCAGAAAAGGGAAGCAGCGGCCCAACGTCAGTTCTAGGTGTAAGTGGTAGTAAAATGGAGCTACAGTCAAATCTAACTATAAGTACTGGTAATGCCATAGCAGAACATGCACAGAGACAAGGCATTGAATAGGACGAGGGGATAAAAGTACTTTGGTTTTGAGGAATATAGTTTTATTATTTTCCTTACATTGAAGATATAAAGTAACATGTTATTGAAATTCTACTGTGAGCAGACATTTATTTTTAAATCTTGTAAATGAATCAAACATTAGGAAAAAAATGCTCTGTCTGGAAAAATGCCTAATACTGAGGCTCAGATGTGTATTTTCTGCCGCTTCATTTTTTGACAATGCAGTACTTGAAATAGGGATGTGTGCTATTGTCAAGGGACATGTATCCTTGTCAGCCTCTTTTTTTGTCTTTTTTTAGTCTTCGCTGTGCCATGCTTGGCTACCAAAATGAAAACTGTAAAGAATTAGCTATTATTTGCCAAACCCCATGTGTTTTCCAAGTATTTAAAAATAAAACATTCCCAATTTTTATGACTCACCATTGTCAGCATTTATTAATTATATTTTGAGGCATATTTTTACAAATGAAGAATACAACAAACCCATGAATTTTATGAATAAACTTCTGATTCGCCCCCTTTTTAAAGTGCAACACTTGAAAAAGAAAAATAATATTTGTCTTAAAGAACTCTGCTCTTTCTTTTTGAAAAAAAGCATCAACATTTCTGTTGCTAATTTTATTTTAAAACTGTGTAGCATCCTATCATCGTTTTTAAATTCCTAGTTGAAGAGGTGCTGTGGGTTGAATTGTCATTGGCTAATAACGTACATTTTGAAATCAAAGTAAGCTAAAGGTTATTCCTCAGATATGTTCTTCTTTAGAACCTATGGAAGCAGTAATCTTTGCTAAAGATTACTGAGAACTCTGGGGATCAATAAGATGAAGGTTAAGGAAAATAAGAATTGTATTTTGGGATAGAAAGGTACAATATTTCTCTTATACTTTGTCATATATTAATTTAATAGACATTTGGTGAACTCTCACTAGGTTTCAGACACTGTGTAGGCACATATTTTCTTGTAATGAAATTAAGATAATAATGTATCTTGATTGGTAAATTTATAGATGATTTATATAATACATATGTAATAAATCATAAAAATTTATTTTTGATTGTAGCATTAATTTTTTCTATATATGTTCAAAAATTGAATTGTTTTCATTGTAAGTTTACTGCTTGATTTCTTAAGAATTAAGAATAACATTTTCTTTCCACTGAGCATAAGAAAGGGGAAAAAAGAATAACATTTATTATTTATTATTTTCCTGAAGTCATATTCCATTTTGAGTATTATCATGTAGTCTCTACCAGTCATTACTGGCATACTACTACTTTTACAAAATAATAATTGAAAAAATAGAACCAAGTTAGATGACTGATGTTACTGGATTTCAAGACACACTATAAAGCTACAGTAATCCAGACAGTGTGATATTGATGAAAGAATAGAAACAGAAAAAAATTGGCAATGGAACATAATAGAGCCCAGAACTAGATACATATATAGTCAGCTGATCTTTGACAAAGGAGTTTACACAATTCAATGGAGAAAAGATAGTCTTTTAATAAATGCTGTGGGAACATCTGGACGTCTACATGCAAAAAGTCAATCTGGACACAGACCTTACAACCCTCTACAAACAAATAAACTCAAACTGGAACTAAAATATAAATGCAAAACACAGAGATATAGAACCCATAGAATATAACATAGAAGAAAGTCTAGATGACCTTGAAATTGGTGATGACATTTTAGTTGCAACACCAAAGGTACGATCCATTTAAAAAATGATAAGATGGACCTCGTTAAAATTTAAAATTTTTGCTGTGAAAAAGACACTGTCAAGACAAGCCACAGACTGGCAGAAAATATTTGCAAAAGACATATCCAATAAAGGACTTGAAATACACAAAGTATACAAAGAATTTTCAAACCTCAACGATAGGAAAACAAACAATCCAATTTTTTAAAATGGGCCAATATGGTGAAATTCCATCTCTACTAAAAATACAGTACTTAACCTTCTAGGGAGACTGAGACAGGAGAATTGCTTAAACCCCAGAGGCGAAGGTTGCAGTGAGCCAAGATCGCACCACTGCATTCCAGCCTGGGTGATACAGTGAGACTCTGTCTCAAAAAAAAAAAAAAAAAAAAAAAAAACCAAAGACCTTAACCAACATCTCACCACATACAGGTGGCAAATAAACATGTGAAAAGATGCTCCAAATTATATGTCATTAGGGAAATACAAATTAAACAACAGTGATATACCACTACACACCTATTAAAATAGCCAGAATCTGGAACACTGACGACACCAAATGTTGGTGACAATGTGGAGCAACTGGAAGTCTTACTCACTACTGGTGGGAGTGTAAAATGATACAGCCACTTTAGAAGACAGGAAGTTTCTTACAAAACTAAACATAGCTTTAACATACAATCCAGCAATCATGTTCCTGGGCATTTACCTAAAGGGACTGAAAACATGTCTACACAAAAACCTGCACATACATATTCATAGAATTATTATCTATAATTACAAAATGGTGGAAGCAGCCAAGATGTCCTTCAGTAGATGAATAGATAAATAATCCGTGGTATATACAGAAAATGGAATATCACTTAGATCTTAAACAAACAAACAAACAAACAAACAAACAAAAGTGCTATCAAGCCATGAAAAAACATGGAGGAAACTTAAATGCATATTACTTAGTGAAAGAAACCAATCTGGAAAGGCTACATACTGTATGATTCCAATATATGTTATTCTGGAAAAGGCAAAACCTTAGAGTTATTGAAAAGATCAGTGGTTTCCACCAACTAGGAGGGAAGGGAAGGGTGTAGAGGAAGAGCACAATGGATATTAAGGGCGTGTCATCCTGCATTTATTCAAACCCATAGAATGTACAACATCCAGAGGAATCTTAATATAAACTTTAGACTCTGATGATAATGTTGTGTTAATGAGAGTTAATCAATTATAATAAATATACTACTTTGGTGGGAGAATTTGATAATGTTGAAGGCTATGCATGTGTGAGGGCAGGAGATTTAGGGGAAATCTCTGTACCTTCTATTGAATTTTGCTCTGAACTAAAACTGCTAAAAAAATATAGCCTATTAGAAAAAGTAAAGACCCTGTGATAAATTTGCCATGAAATTCTTATCAGGATGACTTTTAAAAAATCTATTTTTTCATACAATTAAAATCATATTTGCTCTGAGAATCAACCCAGGATAATATATTTAAAAGAACAGTTTCCACTTGGGTAACATGAATGAGTATATATGAACAGAATGTCATTGTACCTTCCTGGTTTTTTAAATAGCACATGAGCCAGTTACCAGAAGTAGGCACCACAAAAAAAAAAAAAAAAAAAAAGTTTTAAATGTATTAATTTCTCTGACCAGAATGCAATCTCCCATCATAGATGTTTAAAATTCTAATGTGCACAATATTCATTGTTACTATTCCTCCCAACATGGTTAGCTGTTATGTAATGGAATGAATTATGTTGTTATAATAGAAATATGAAGGCTTTATTTCCATTCTCCATTCAATTTCATTCTCTGCAGCTTTGAGGTTGCACTGCTTTTTTGTTTATTTTGTTGTTTAAATATAATCAAGGTAGGGATTATTTTTAGAGTAAGTTAACTTAATAGTTTGCTACCACTCCTCTTGGTGTTACCTCAGATCTTTTTCTTGGCCTTTATTTCACATTTTCCTCTTTAGGTAATCTAATATTCTACTTGTCTTTTGCTGAGCTGTGGACTATGTTATTGACACTAAATCGACATGCCCATTAAGACACATGACGCAGATGTGTCTTAATTTTTCTTCATTGGCATACATTCAATTGACTTATAACACCTTTTTTTAGATATCTCAAATACTTTTTAATTTCCATCTGTGCAAAAGTAAACCCATTACTCTACTCATTACTAAACGTCTGGTTTTTTTTTTTCCCAACATTTCTCATTTTGATTTGCAGCTCGATCACAATCTCTGATCAAGAAGTCAAACTATTGAAAATCATTTAGCTTAGTAGGGATGTCAGCTCATAAATTAGTTGCCATAACTAATAAAACCCTCAGTCTTAATGGCTTAATTCAATACAATTTATTTCTCACTCCTACCGCAGTCAAATACAAATACTGGTATTTCTGGCCAGTAGCTCTCCTGCAAGAATTGACTCAGAAAGGCAGATTTCTTCCATCTCATGTCCTACTTTAACATTTGACTCTCAAAGTCACTGCGAAGTTCATCTCTGTCTAGTAGTCAAAAGAGGCAAAATGAATAAATCCTGTCGGAGGCTTTTATGCACCAAGTACAAAGTCTTGTATCTATTTTGCCATAATCTTATTGACCAGATATCTATGTATGGCTATACACAACTGCATGGCAGTTGAAAACTTTAGGCTGTTTGTCCAGAAGGAAAAAAGAAATGTGTTTTGGTTAATACATACAAGTATGTACTCCATTAGCATAGATTCTTCTTCAAAATCTCACCAGCCCATTTCCAAATGTCTTTATCATGTTTTCATCTATGTTTGTGTCTCTCTTTCTTTCCCCTCCCCATCTCTCTTTCTTTCCTGAACAATTTCAAAGGACTTGTAATTGATCTATAAGATAGAATCATCGTAGTGTCAAAATTCCAAGTTAATTTTAAGGAATAAAGATGACCTATGTAGTATTTCTGGCCTATAATAGTGTTTAATAAGTGGTATTCATTATTGTCATTGTCATCATTATCTTCCTACATTTGATTACCAAGTGTGGACCAAGAGATGCTTAAAGATAATGTGCATTTTTCTTCATCTTTGTATCAACAATGCCCATTTTATAAGATTTAAAGACTCTTTTGAGAGTGAGCACAACAAAATGACAGAATAAAAGACAGAGCTCTTGTTACAGCTTCAAACAAGAGAACACAGTCATGCATAGCCATGTAGGGGCTTGCATCTGGGGGCTGGGTAACAACAAACTGGAGCTGTAGGGAGCAGCTTATGTGCAGCAAGTGGGATGGGGTTAGCTAGGTTTTAAATGCTCCCTGGGGATAAGCTATTTTGAATAATTTTATAGTCTCTTGGAAACATGAGTTCTCTTTAATTTTCTGGTACCTGGCCTGGGGTGATTATAGCAGATGCATGGCAGCCCTGAGAATGAGAATTTGATAAAGTTGGGGTGTGGACTTGATCATCTGCTCAAAATGAAGGTGGTGGACTTCTAGCAAAGGCTCTAAAACTGGGGAAAGACAGTATTTTAAAAACACAAACAATATATCAGTACCTTACAGAATACTTGATAAATATATGTACATATTCCATTTTGTTAAATAGAAATAAATTAATATCCTGGGAATAATATCCAACATTATTTCTTGTGTCTTATGCTTAATAGTAAAGTTTGACTTTGGCTATTCTAACATCAATGAGGAATTTGAATAGTTATTGCAATGCCTTTTGTTACATTAGGAGGTACATACATAGTGTCTTGATGTGTTTAATTACCAGCAAACTGTAAAAACTTCAGGAGATTTTAAAATAATGAATTTTTAGACCTGACCATAAGTTGACTCTTGTTTTTTATTACATTGGGCAATGTCTCCAGATTCTCACACCCATAATTTGATGGGAAAAACATCATGTGAAAAGCTATCCTTCTGATTAGCAGCATGCATTTTATGTACTGCCTATTCAAAAATATTCATACTAAGCCTCAATTTATCACATATTTTTATTAACATTGGAAACATAGCCACTTTCTGGTTTCAACATCTGTGAAACATAATGGACATTCAAGAAGAAAACTAAGAGTTATTTTTCTTTGGTGAATCATGCATCCTAGTTTTGACTATTTTTCATTCTTAATCATTGGGATGCCTCACACAATTCCATCTGCAATAGAGTTGGCATGGTGCTCTCCTTGGAATCGATATGTATTCCTATTATGTCTTCTTCATCTTTATAGGAGAGAAGAGAAAACCATTTTCATCTCTTCTAATGCCAGACACCTGCTCCAATTATCTAGTTTGGTTCATACAATTCAGTCATTTCCAGGGTTATTATAAACTTACATGGGAAACAATTCTGGCAAAAGACACATTTTCATTTGAAGTGCTTGCTTCTGGTTTCACCTCTGTATCATTCACTGTCCCATTGCTGCCAGGCTTTTCTTTTGATTTTCATCCATTTTTTCCTGTTAATTTTCACTACTGAGCTACCTACTATGATGTTATAAAGAAATTATTTAAGCTCCCTAGCATATGGTATATTAATATTCCCTGTTTGGGTAAATGATGAGATGGAACTGAAAGGATTTTTGTGTTAGATTTTGTCCAGGAAAACCTTGATTCTACTGAGAAATTTACAAATAATTGTGACAGCTGAATTAATAATAATTTTACCTGTACCATTATGGTGTTTTTATGTAAACACCTTATACATACATCATTTTATTTTACCTTTACAAAATCTTGTGAGCAAAGCGTGTCAGTTATAGTTATTCCCATTTCATAGATCAGGACTCAGACTGAGAGAAGTTAAAAGAGCAGCTGAAAGATCATAGTACTCTTTCTATTAATTATCATCACAAAATCATGCATAACTCTTCAGTGTTTTAATAAAAAATCTTAAATAACGGTGAAGAATTTTTTTTTTAAATAGTGCAATAGATTTTTATAAATGTAAGCAGAATTAGTCTGGAATAATCACAATTCAAGTAGATTCTTAAGACCTCTTACCCATTTCCCCTAAGACACCAAAATTCTGTTTTTGAGATATTTGCCTAATATCTTAGATTTATAGTAAATAAACCTAGGTACTTCAATTTATAATAAAAATTACAAAATGCAATTCTAGGCATGAGTTCCCAGTCTAGTAAGTGCTAATCTTCTAGGCTTCTTTGAGACTTTTCAGAACATAGGCTATAAAGACATGAAAACATAATAGTATTTATAATAACTGATATCAGCTGTCAATGAGTGTAATTGCTCATACATTTTTACTTCTTCATTATTTATGATGCTATAATTTATATGATTGCTATAATAGTCTATTTGAACAAACTTGTCATCCGAATAAATATAGTTTCCTCTAAATAAATATAAGGCCAGAAATTTCTAAATGTATCATTTAATAGGATGCCTAGAATTACAGAGCTAATACCAGGAGCACATAATTATTTTGGTGAACACTCAAAAGAGAACAACATAGCCAATTTGCAAATTAATTTTCTTGGTCATGTTTTCCATAGAACATAATATTTTCAAGAAAATCTAAGTAGTAAAATGTGTGTGGAAAAGTTAGCATTGTTCATTGTGCAAGTGTATTCCACCAACATGTATTGAGAACCTTCCATATGACAGACAGTCCTTGCTTAGGCCCTCGGTGCTCTACTAAGCAACGGCTTGAATAAACAAAGTTATAGGCAGTAATGAATCAGTATTTGTGCTGGTAACTTCCAAAGTAAAGCTAGTGCTCTTTAGAACTTTATGAAACAGTTTATCCCAAACATTGTTTTCTTCAGTGAACCGAAAGGACTATCAAAAGTTCATGCAAACATTGCTGTTTAGAATCCTCGTGGTTGCTATGATCTTCACTGAACGCTTTGTCCCCTTCACTAAATACAACATTTCAGCACAGGATAATTTTCCTTCCTTATGGCCTACTGTTTTAGTGAGGAAAATTATTTCATATTTTGGAAAAATATCCCTTGTCCAACTTATTACATTTATTTCGGTCTGTGATAAAATATAGAAGACAAATAAAATTCCCGAAGTTCCCAAGGAGCTTATCTTTTCTTCTTTGAGGAAGCTCTATTCGTTTGCTAAGTTGGCCATAATAAAGTACCACAGACTGGGTGACTTAAGCAACATAAATTAATGTTTTTCACACATATGGAAACTAGAATCCTTTATCAAGGTGTTGGGTTGGTTTCTTCTGAAACATGTGTTTTTTCGGCTTGTAGAATGCCACCTTCCTCCTGTATCTTCACATCAGCTTAGCTTTGTGCATATCTCTGTCCAAATGTTTTCTTATAAGGACACCAGTCCTATTGGATTAGGGCCCACCCTAATGATCTCATTTTAACTTTTGCCTCTTTACAGACCCTATATCCAAACACAATGACATTAACACTTTAGTATGTGAACTTTTAGGGAATATACAATTCAACCCATAAAAGATGTGAATACCCATCAATCAATATACATACGAGAATCACACAGGGAATTTCTCAAAACAGCACCTTATCTTCTCCAAACGTTAAAAACTCATTTATTTTTCAGTACTACACTTGGAACTCTTAAACATCATCATCATGAAATTCCATTTATTATGGCAGTCCTGTTGTAAATTGATTGTATATTTATACAGAATTTTTTGGTGGATATGTATCTATTCTGCATGCACATTATACAAGTCAACAGAGTTCTCAAGTACATTGAGAAATGAAAGATCTGGATATTTAGAAAAGTCTGTGTCTCTCTAGATCCGAATGCTTTTACCATTTTTGTCCCTGGTTACCTCTCATTTCCTTAGCACAATAAAAATAACGGATACTTTGAACTCTCTGAATACTTAAAAATGTACGTATGTGTGTGTTCCCGTTTTGCCTAAGATTTTCCTTCTAAGATATTTAGGTTGTTTACTCTTCACTCTCATTGGTTTCAGCATAATGACAGAGCTAGACTAAACCACTTTTTTCAAAAGAGTAACATTTTTCTGCATGACTATATTTAGGCATTCACAATTTTCCGAATGATTCCTCTAATCTTAAAGTAGTTCATGAAGTACTCTTCTTGCTCAAGTATTTCCCGGTCATACTTCATTCTTCTTAATGTGTTTATGGAGAAACACACAATTTCTGCACACTAGCAATTATTCATGCACCCAATATTTCTCCTTATCAGTTTAAGAATGGAAATATTTATATATTCTTATCTTTTGAAATAAGTAAGAACATTCCCTTGATCTTTTCTTTCCCCTATCAGAGTTTAACCTGTTGGAATAGTTATTTCAAGTCCTGTATTTTGGATTCTAAATTTCTAAAAATTTACTCCAAACAGTAAAAAAGATGTTCAAACTATTTAATTATTCACTTTATTAAGCAAAACATAGTTAAACAAAGGTGAGGACAACAAACCTTCAAGCATACGAAGAGTGGCATTGTTTTGTGTTTGTTTGCTGTTTGGTTTGCATTTTACACCATAATATTCTTATACTAGTAAACTGAAGCAGATATAAATGTATCAGACAGGCACCAAATCTGGACTTCACCTAGCTTATTTTCTGATAAATTCCCAACACATGTAAAATTAGTAGGAGTTAAATCCAAATTATTACTTCCTCAAATCACCTATAGTGCTTAGTGAATACCACTATAACGACTTTAAATTTCCACCTTATATTTTTTTATCAGACAGATAAATTCTCATCAATTATTTGGCCATGAAAAGCATTCTGCATTGTAAACGTTCCTCACAGGTCACACTGTGTTTCCTGCATTCTTGCCTCTTTCAGCAGAGATCTAAGGCCTAAAGGAAAGCTCTTAAGGAAGAAATACTTACAGATTTCTCATTCTACATCCACCAGTTGCCATTTTCATATTTCCAGGGGCATTACTTACTTTTGGATGGGTCCCTGGCATTTTTGAGTTTTCATAATAATTGTTGTCATTTTCATAATTGTTATGAAATTTTCATTTGAGAATTAAGAAATTGTTTATCAGCTCCTCCAATTAGATCATTTCAGCCACGCACTACATTTACATCAAATTTCTCAAGTTACAGGATTACTTTATTGAACTTTCTGATACAGAGATGAAGTCTTTAGAAATATAATCTTGAAAGATGAGAACAGATTCCATCGTTTCCCTTATGAGATGCTATAGTAAAAAAATCTTCACTGTTTGGGGCAATAAAACCAAGGCAATGAAATTTGTACAACAATTTAAATTTGGCAACAACTGCAGTTTTGTCAGTGTTTTTCATCACAGTTGAAGAACATTCATCTTAGTTTATTGAAGTTCCCCAGAGACGATAGTGAAGAGCCCAGATTTGAGAAAATGTCTTCTGACTGTTTTTAGCCAGATAATTGAAGCAGTTGTGGGAGAGGTGGAAGTATGGTCAATATTATTAATGAATAATTATTGTTCACTCTGCTTTCTTAGACATTCAGTGTGAAAAACCTTATAGACAGTAACAATAGCAAGACCCTAATATCTTCATAGTAAACTATGCATTCTTAATCTCACTGTCATGAAGAAAACAAGCTGATGACATGAGAAGGAACATACTTCAGCTTTCACAAATAATAGCTTGCTGGTCAAGGTTGAAAGACAGTATTTCAAGGATAGTATTAACTTACTAGCATGGCTCAGTGCACTGTTCAACTTTCAATTCATTGTCAAATGAAATTGGTATAGTGTCAAAAAACAGCAAAACCCTAACACAACAATTTCTCCCTGGAGAAACATACTGTAACCATTACAACACACTTTTAAGGTTTATTGATTTGGAGATAGAAAGCACAGCTAGATAGGAGAGATGACAGAAATGAAGTGCATTTCTCAGACAGGCATAATAAACATGTTCCCAAGTCAGGGATCATATAAATACGAAAACACAGCATCGGTTAATTGTCATCTATTCTGCTTTCACAGCTGTATTTGAGCCAGATTATAAGTACCCAAAAGACATAGGTATTTCTTCTCAAGATGCTGGTACAAATGTAATATTTGCTAAATATCTGAAAGGAAAACTAGGATGATAATTTCAAAAAGATTAGAGACTTCGCATGTAGATAAATCATGGCAGAGCTTCAGGACTGTATGCAATATCATATCCACAGCAGAATTCAGGAAGTTGAGCAGAAAATTTCCCATTAAAAAAATCTCTATGTTGTATATTCCCTTAGTGTAGGACCTCCATAATGCATTTCTGCATAAAGGTGCCTATTGAATTGACTTTTCCCTTGTTAGGACTGTCAATATAATTATGCTTATTTACATACTAAATTAGCACCAATTGAGGTAATACAGAGTTTTAGATATTATTAATATTCTAATAAAATTATTTTCATTCACTTTGAATAGTGTTACTTCAAAGTTATTTGATCAAACTTGAATCCTGTATTAACATTGGTAAATGAAGCAGTGACTTAAAAGCTGTATTAACAGATGCATAAGCACTTTCTAATTCAAGAATTCCCACATATATTTTTCATTAGATTTTAATATCTTCAATGTTATTTCCTCTAGAATGTCTACACAGAATATGTGTATATTCTGATAATAATACAATGAATCTCCTTCATTATGTTACATATTTCTAAGTTCAAATAAAAATAGTATTACATAAATCTCAGATATGAGAAAAGACTATGTCTACTAAATTAGGGTAAATGCTCTTTGAAAGTTTTCAACACACATTTGAATTTTCTGAATACAGTCAAGTTTTTTAATGTCATAGTAAATATTAGGGATTCTAGCTCCTGTAAGGTTTTTAAACAATTCTATAACCCTAGGACATTAATAACCACCACATTGGAGACTTTTCAGCCTAATTTATGAAAAAATAGATGATACCCAACATTGCCTCTATTATTTATGTTTTTCTAAAAAATACAGCTATTGTATGAAAGCAAAAAAAAACTAGAAAAAACAATCAAATAATAGAGAAACTATTTTATATATAATTACACATGGCATTTAAATGTAAAATAGATTTGCAAAGAAAGCTTAGTGTAATAGGCGAGTATAAGAAAAATAATGAACATGAAAATTAATAATTTTATTTGCTGCAAAGATTAGTTCAAAATATATAATCATAAACCCCTCAGTAACAGCAGTAAATATAGCCATAAATAATTGAAATAAACAAACAGAAAAGTATGGGTTGTATATGAAGAAAAAACTATCAAATATTAAATATAATAAAAGAAAGAAATTAAATGTTTAGCGTATTACAGAACAGAAAGTTTGAACATTTGCCATGTAAGTCCTTAAAAAATAATGTAATTCCGATCTGAAACATAATTTTTTATTTTATTTTACAAATTTGGAAAAGTGATTTTATATTCCTCTAAAAGAAATTAAATACATAAAAATAAAATGAAGGAGCCATAATCCCACAGTACATTGTAAAGATACAATAATAAATGAATAATTTATGATGCAGGATTAATACTGTTAATACCTATGATTAAGTAGGCATCAAAATTAATTGGAAAATGAAAAATTATGTTTTTTAGTGGTGCTGACACTCTTGGTTAGCTATTTTAAAACTTGTTTTACTAAGGAATTTGGAAAAAAACACTGAAGACAATTAAATAGCATTTCTGTATGTTACTGTTAAATAATTGTAATATATACAGAAATTATAAAATACAATAACATTTCTGTGTGTTACTGTAAAATAATTGTAATATGTAAATAATTATAAAATACATCTCACTCGGGCGACAAAAATATATAAAATACTTAAGGATAAAACTAGCACAATTATGTAAAATCGGGAAGATAAAAGTAGTAACACTTGATTGAAGTCCCTAAAAGATCTAAGAGACAGAGACATGTCAAAACCCTGGATAAAAAGACCAAAAATTCTAAAGATGCCAATTTACCTAAATAAATAAACATATTCAATGTACTTCTGAACAATGGGAATTTGTGTAAAACTAATTATATTTGAAAGAAAAAATGAAAATAAATACCATATATTTGTTCAAAAGAGAAGCAATGAGTGAAACATATTTTCCAAGATTCAAAGACTATTGTAAGAGAGAGAAATGTATAAAAAGATGGCTAAATAGAAACCTCCTGTGAGTATCTCCCTGTGGGAACACCAAATTAAATACCTGTCCACACAAAAGAGCACTTTCATAAGAAGCAAAAATCAGGTGAGTGATCACAGAATCTTGTTTTAACATAATACCAAGGAAAAAGGCACTGAAAAGGGTAGGAAAGAGAGTCTCGCAATGCCTACACCAGCCCTCTCCCATCTCCCCTGGCAGTGTCCTGCAGAGAGAGAACTGTGTGGTTGGGGGAGAGAGCCACATGAGTGAGGAATTTTGCTTTGGAACTCGGTACTGCTCTGTCACAGTGAAACACAGCGGGGCAGAATTCTGCTGGTGCCACAGAGGAAGCATCTAGACCAGCCCTGGGCCAGAAGGGAATGCCGTGCCCCAGTGAGAGAAAACGCAGTTTCATCACTGACTGACTAAAGTGGCTTGAGGCCCAGAATAAATTTGGGAGGCCGTCGGCCATAGAATTACAGTTATTGGGCAAGCGCTGGTCCCAGCTGCGCTGGTCTCAGAGGCAACAGACTTGGGTGTGCACGACCCATTGCAACACCAGCCCTGGCAACCAAGGAGTGCTTATCTCATCCCTCCGCCTACTCCAGACAGTACAGCTCAGGAGGAGACTCTTCACTTGGAGAAGGGAAGAGTACAGAAACATTGTCATGCAACTTGGTTTCCAGCTCAGCTACAGTAAAATAAAGCAATAAGCAGATTTCTGAAGCCCCTAATTCCAGGTCTGAGCTCCTGAATGACATTTTTAGAGGCACCCTGGGCCAGAAGGGAATCTGCTATCCTGAAGGGAAGGGTCCATTTCTGGCTGGATTTGCCATCTACTGACAAAAGAGCCCCTGGTCCTTGAGTAAACATCAGCAGTAGCCAGGTAGGAGTCATCATGGGCCTTGGACCCAGTACTGTGCTGCCCTTGGGGATGACCCAGCACACTCCCAGCTGTGGTGGCCACAGAAGTGCTTGCATCATCCCTCCCCCAACTCCAGGCAGCCTAACATGAAGAGAAATTCCTTTCGATTAGGGCAGAGAGAGGGAAGAGAGTGAGAGACTTGCTTAGTAATTCCCCTAGTAACTCAGGGAATTCTTTCTTTTTTCTTCTTCTTTTTAAAATTTTACTTTAAGTTCTGGGATACATGTGCTGAACGTGCGGTTTGTTACATAGGTGTACATGTGCCATGGTGGTTTGCTGCACCTATCAACCCGTCATCTAGGTTTTAAACACAGCATGCCTTAGGTATTTGTCCTAATGCCCTCCCTTCCCTTTCTCCCAACTCCCTGACAGGCCCTGGTGTGTAATGCTCCCCTCCTTGTGTCCATGTGTTCTTGTTGTTCAACTCCCACTTATGACTGAGAACATGCGATGTTTGGTTTTCTCTTCCTGTGTTAGTTTGCTGAGGATGATGGTTTCCAAAAAACATGGAAGGCTTCATGAATTTGCTTTCTTTTTTTTTTTAAACTTTTTATTATTTATTTATTTATTTTTATTATACTTTAAGTTCTAGGGTACATGTGTACAACCTGAAGGTTTGTTACATATGTATACATGTGCCATGTTGGTGTGCTGCACCCATTAACTCATCATTTACATTAGGTATTTCTCCTAATGCTATTCCTCCCCTCACCCCATGACAGGTCCCAGTGTGCGACGTTTCCCACCCTGTGTCCAAATGTTCTCATTGTTCAATTCCCACCTATGAGCGGTAACATGCAGTGTTTGGTTTTCTGTCTTATCATACTCAAGCCTGCCGCTCCCTCTAGGAGTCCATAAAGAGGGCAGCATTGCTGAGCTTAGGGATTCCCCTAGTGCTGATATAGATGAAGTGACCACGGGCTTAGATCACAGCACTCAATCCCTTCTAAATACATGGAAAGCCTTCTCAAGGACCAGTACAAACAAGCCCAGACTCTGAAGATCAAAATAAATACCTATCTCTTCAATGCCTAGACATTGACAAATGTCCATAAGCATTAAGAACATGAAAGGAAACATGACATCTCCAAATGATCTAAATAAAAGCACCACTGACCAATCTTAGAGTGTTGGAGATATGTGACCTTTCAGACAGAGAATTCAAAATGCTGTCTATAGGAAGGTCAATGAACTTGAAGATAACACAGGGAATTGAGAATTCTATCAGAGAAACACAATAAAAAGACTGGAATAATAATTTTTAAAAATCAAGCAGAAATTCTGGAACTAAAAAATTCAATTGACAAACTGAAAAATACATCAGTCTCCTAAAAGCAGAATTGATTAAACATAAGAAATAATTAGCAAACTTGAAGACAGACTATATGAAAATACACAGACAGAGAAGAAAAAAATAAAGACACACACCTATAAGATCTAGAAAAAAAGCCTCAAAGGGGAAAATCTAAGAGTTATTGGCCTTATAGTGGTTGGAGAGAGAGAGTGAGAGAGATTAAAGTAAAAAGTTTATTCAAAGAAATAATAACAGAGAACTTTCCAAGCCAAGAGAGAGATATGAATATTTGTGTCCCGTAAGTTTATAGAACATCAGGCAGGTTCAACCGAGATAAAACCTCCTCGAGCCATAAAATAATAAAACTCTCAAAGGTCAAGGTTAAAGAATGGACAGTGAAAGCTTTGAAAGAAAATAAGCAAATGCCATATAGAAGAGCTCCTATATGTCTGGTAGTAGTGTTACCAGTGCAAACTTTACAGGTGAAGAGAGAGTGGGATGTATATTAAAAGTGCAGGGGAAATAAAATCCAATCTAGAACATTATGTCCAGCAAAATTATCCTTAAAACATGAGGGAGAAATAGGCTTTCCCCGACAAATAAAAGCTGAGGGATTTCAACACCAGACCTGTCTTATAAGAAATGCTAAAGGGAGTTCTTCAATCAGAAAGAAAATGATGCTAATTAACAAAAAGAAATCATCTGAATATAGAAATCTCCCTGGTAGTAGTAAGTATACAAAAAAGACAGACTGTCCTTACACTGTAATTGTGGTGTGTAAATCACTTATATTGTTATTAAAAAAAAAAATAAAATACAAACCTATCAAAAATAATAATTACAACGTTTTAAGATGTAGAGAGTATAAAAAGATACAAATAGAAACAATCAAATGTCAAAAGGAAGGGTGAATGGAATTAAAGAGTGGACTTTTTTTTTAGTGTTCTCTTTGCTTCTTTGCTTGTTTTCCTTTCTTTGTAATCAGAGTTAAGTTATCATCTGTTTGAAGTAATTTGTTATAATATATTTTTTGCAAGCCTCATGGTAACCATAAAACAAAAACCTGTAACAGATACACAATATACAACAAAGAAGACATTAAAACATACTGTTACAGAAAATCACTTCTATAAAAAGGAAGACAGGAAGGAAGCAACGAAAGAAGAAAGGAAGCAACAAAGGAAGGAAGACAAAGAGAAACAATGAAAAAACTAGAAAACAAATAACAAAATGGCAGTAATAAATTTTACCTATCAATAATGGCTTTAAATGCAAATAGACTAAATTCTCAAACCAGAAGATGTAAAGTGGCTGAATGAATTAAAAAACAAGACTCGCCTATATGCTGTTTACAATAAATTTATTTCATCATTATAAGTGAAAACATAGAAAGACTAAAAGTGGAAGGATCAAAAAAGATGCTTCATGAAAATAGAAACCAAAAAAGAGCAGGCATAGCTGTACTTGTATCAAATAAAATAGATTCCAAGATAAAAACTGTAAAAAGAGACAAGATCATTAGTAATGATAAAGCAATCAATTCAGTAAGAGGGTATAATAATTATACCCTCTCACTGAGTAAATATATATGCACCCAACATGGTAGCACTAAAATATATAAAGGAAATATGATTACAGCTAAAGGGAGAAATAGACCCCAATATAATCATAGCTAGGAACTTCAGCACCTCACTTTCTGCATTGGATAGATCATCCAGACAGAAAATCAACAACAAAAAATCTGACTTTATCTGCAATATGGACCAAATGAACCTCATAAATATTTACAGAGCATTTCATCCAATGGCTGCAGAATACACATTCTTCTCAGGACATGGAACATTCTTAATTACAGACCACGTTAGGTCACAAAATATGTCTTAAATAATTCTTTTCTAACCACAATGGAGCAAAACTAAAAAGTGAATAACAAGAAAAACTTGGGAAACTACACAAACACATGGAAATTAAACAATATGCACTTCGGGAGGCTGAAGTTGATCACTTGAGCTCAGGAGTTTGAGACCAGCCTGGGCAACATGGCAAAACTCCATCTCTACAGGAAGTACAAAAATTAGTTGGTGTGGCACGTGCCTGTAGTCCTAGCTACTTGGGAGGCTGAGGCAGGAAAATCACTTGAGCCTGGGAGGCAGAGGTTGCTTTGAGCTGAGATCGTGCCATTACAATCCAGCTTGGATGATGGGGGTGAAACCCTGTTCTCTATATCATCAAAAAAAAAAAAAAAAAAAAAAAAAAAAAAAAAAAAAAAAAAAAAAAAAAAAAAGAAAAAGAAAAGAAAAGGAGAGAGAGAAAGAAGAGTAAGAAAACTAAAGATTTTCTGAAAGGAGTGAAAATGGAAACACAACATATCAAGCCTATGGGCCTATGGGGTACAGTAAAAGTACTGATAAGAGGGAATTTTATAGCACTAAGTGCCTATATCAACAAAGGAGAAAAAGGTCAAATAAACAACCTAATAATACATCTCAATGAACTGGAAAAGCAAGAGCAAACCAACCGAAAAACAGAAGAATAAAAAGTAATAATAAAGATCAGAGCAGAAATAATTGTGATTGAGGCTTAAAAATTCAAAATGTAAATGAAATAAAAAGTTGACTTAAAAAAAAAAAAACAAAAAAACAAAATGAACAAACGATTAGCTAGATGAAAATAGACCACTTAGGTCAATAAAATCTGAGATGAAAAAAAGTCATTATAATTGACACCTCAGAAATGCAAAGGATTATTAGAGAATATTATAATCAACATTTTGCAAATAAGTTGGAGAACTTAGAAAAAAGGGAAAAACTTGACACATACAACCTACCAAGATTGTAATGAGATAGAAGCAATAACAAAATGTCTCCCATCAAAGAAAAACCTAGGAACTTTACTGCTGAATTCTATGAAACATTTAAGGAAGAACTAATACTAATCCTACTCAAACTATTCCAAAAACACAGGAGGAGATAATACATCCAAACTCATTCTGAGGTCAGTATTACCTTGATACCAAAACCAGTAGAAGACACAACTTAAAAGAAAACTACAGGGCAATATCTCTGATGAAAGTAGATGCAAAAATCCTCAATAAAATACTAGCAAACCAAATTTAACACACTAAAAAGATCATTTATGATCATCAAGTGGGATTCATTTCAGGAACACAAGGAGGGTTCAACACACATACATCAATAAATGGGATACATCATATCAACAAAATGAAAGACAAAAACTATATGATCATTTCAATTAGTGCCAAAAAGTATTTGAAAAAATTCAATATCTCTTCATGACAAAAATGCTCAAAGTACTGGGTGTAGAAGAAACATACCTCAACACAATAAAAGCCAAATATGACCAACCCACAGCTGAATGGGAAAAATTGGAAAACCTTTCCTCTAAGATCTGGAACAAGAAAAAGGAGACTACTTTTACTGCTTTTATTCAACTAACTGCTGGAAGTCCTAGCCAGAGCAATTTGACAAGAGGTTAGAATAAAGTGCAACCAAGTTGGAAGGGAAGAAATCAAATTATGGTTGTTTGCAGGCACTATGTTCTCATATTTATAAAAACCTTAAGTTTCCACAAAAAAACCATTAGAACTGATAAGCGAATTCAGTAAGATTGCAGGTTACAAAATCAACATACAAAAATCAGTAGCATTTTTATATTCCAATAGTAAACAATCTAAAAAGGGAACCAAGAAAGTAATCTCATTTACAATGGCTACAAATAAAATTAATACCTAGGAACAAATTTAACCAAAGTGAATCTGAAAGATCCCTACCATAAAAACTATAAAACAGTGATGAAAAATTTGAAGATGACACACCAAAAAAATTAAAAGTCATTCCACTGGAATTCCAGGTATTCCATATTCTGGGTTGGGAGAATCAACATTGTTAAGATGTCAATATTACCCAATGCAATCTATACACTGATTGCAATCCCTGTCAAAATACTGGTGACATTCTTGCTAGAAATATAAAAAATAATCCTAAAATTTATATGGAACCACAAAGTCCTAGAATAGTTAAAGCCATACTGTGCAAAAGGAACCAAACTGGAAGCATGACATAACTTTATTATAAATTATACTACAAAACTGTAGTAACCAAAACAGTATGCTACTGGCCTTAACACAGACAGATAGGCCAATGGAACAGAATAGAGAACCCAGAAATAAATTTATGCATTACAGAGGTGTCTAATCTTTCAGCTTCCCCAGGCCACATTGGAAGAATTGTCTCGGGCCGCACACATGAAATACACTAACATTAATGATAGCTGATTAGCTAAAAAAAGAAATCTCATAATGTTTTAAGAAAGTTTATGAATTTGTGTTGGGCTGCTTTCAAAGCTGTCCTGGGCCACACATAGCTCGCAGGCCACAGGTTGGACAAGATTGATTTGTAATCAGCTCATTTTCAACAAAGCTGCCAAGAACATACACTGAGAAAAGAACAATCTCTTCAGTAAATGGTGCTGGGAAAACTGGATATCCATATGCAGAAGAATGAAACTAGACTCCTATCTCTCCCTGTGTATGAAAACCAAATAAAAATTGATTAAAAATTTAAGACTTGAAACTATAAAATTACCATTAGAAAATTTTGGGGAAACACTCCAGGACATTGATCTTGGCAAATATTTCCTGAGTAAGACCCCCAAAAGCACAGGCAACCAAAGCAAAAATGGACACATGAGCTCACATTATTTGGAAACGCTTCTGTACGGCAAAGGAAGCAATTAACAAAGTGAGGTGACAACCCCCAGAATGGGAGAAAATATTTGCAAATTGCTTATCTGACAAGGGATTAATAACTAGAATATATAAGGCAAACAAACAACTAAATAGGAAAAAAGCAAATAATTTAAAAATGAATAAAAGATCTAAATAGACATTTATCAAAAGAAGATATACAAATAGCCAAGAGGTATATAAAAAAATTCTCAACATCACTAATCATCATAGGAACAGAAATCAAAACTACAAAGAGATACCGCATTTCAACTGAAATGGCTTTTGTCAAAAAGACAGATAATAATGAATGCCAGCAAGGATATGGAGACAGACTCCTACATTGTTGGTAGAAATGTACATTAGTACAACCATCATGGAAAACAGTATGGATATTCCTCAAAAAACTTAAAATAGAACTAACATATTATCCATTAATCCCATCACTGGGTATATAACCAAAATAAAGGAAACAATGTCAAAGAGATATCTGCACTCTTATGTTTATTGCAGCACTATTTACAATAGCCAAGATATTTGAAAGCAACATAAGTGTTCATCAATAGATAAAAAAATGTGGTACATATATACAATTATTCAGCCGTAAAAAAATGAAACCTTGCCTTTTGCAACAGCATGGATGACACTGAAGGACATTATTTTAAGTTAAATAAGCCAGAGACAGAAAGACAAATATTTTGTGTTCTCCCTTATATGTGGGAGTTATATATATAAATATATATATATATCTTGGAGACAGAGAGTAGAGTGATGGTTACCAGGGTCTGGGAAGTATAATAGGGAGGGGTAGGGATAAGGAGTACAATGGGTACTCTTGTACTAATGGGTGCAAAATAGAGTTAAATAGAATGAATATCAAGTATTCAGTAGCACAATAGGATAACTGTAATAACAATAATTTATTGTATATTTTTAAATAACTAAAAGAGTAGAACTGGAATATTTCTAACACAAAGAAATGATAAAAGCTGGAGGTGATGGATACTCCAGTTACCCTGATTTGATCATTACACAATGTATGCCAGCATCATACATATGCCTAATAAGTATATACAACTATTATGTACTCAGAATTAAATTTAAAAATTAAATAGAGATTTTTGTGAAATTATATATAGGAATTTAAAGTGCAAATAATTGTAATAAACAAAGGAACCTAGAATAAAATCCTACAAACCAACTTCTCTATGTCTGATATTTTGCTTAATGCTAATGGTAGAACTACAGGCCAGGTGCAGTGGCTCATGCCTGTAATCTCAGCATTTTGGGAAGCCGAGGCAGCTGGATCATCTGAGGTTGGGAGTTTGAGACCAGCCTGACCAACATGGAGAAACCCCGTCTCTACTAAAAACACAAAAAATTTGCCAGGTGTGCTGGCGCATGCCTGTAATCCCAGCTACTCGGGAGGCTGAGGCAGGAGAATCACTTGAACCCAGGAGGCAGAGGTTGCAGTGAGCCCAGACCGTGCCATTACACTACATCAAAACTCCGTCTCCAAAAAAAAAAAAAAAAAAAAAGTTTAATTGCAAACCAGTAGGAAAACTGTAAGTTATTCAATTAATGTCCTATTAGTTATTCAAGCTGTTTAGAATATTCCAGATGGATTCACAATTACCTTCAATTCATTTAGAATTATCTGTATGGTTTAATATACATAAATGTATAGAGACATTAAAGGATATATCCAAACATATTCAATCAAAGAAATATAATTTAGAAAGAGTGTTGTGTGAAGTCTTTCTATGTAAATACAAAATGCAAAAATTTCAGAAAAGATAATTCATGTGGGTACATAAATAATTATCTATGTGCTATGATATTCAATGTTGAAAAGTCTCCTACAAATCAATTAACATTTTTAAAAAAGATAAACAGCTTACTCTCAGAGTAAAAAATGAAATAGGCCACTACATTTGTTAAAGTATAACCTAACATAATTATTCAGGGAAATTTGAATAAAGCAACATTGAGATGCCAATTATTTCTCACCCAGATATTAACAAATTAATCATAAGAAGTAAACATGCTTCTGCATTGCTAATGATATTATAAATTGTTATAACATTTTATAATACCAGTCACCGTTTTAGTGAACAATTTAGCAGTATCTAGTAAACTCAATTACATATATTCAAATATGTTGACCTAGCAATTCAATTTCTAAACATCTATCCTACAAAATTTATGTTCTATGGAAATATACATTAAAAATTTAATTATTGAGAAAGGTAAAAATAATTATTAAAAACTATGTTTCCATCATCAGTATGGGGTTTAATAAATTATGGTGCATCTGTACAATTGCAGAAAGCCAAAAAACAAGGTAGATTTCTGTATATTGACACAGAATAAGTTTCAAAGTATTTTTTGTAAGTAAGAAAACTAGTGAGAGAACAATCTGTAAGACATATGCTTATTTATGGTAAATAAACAAAAAGCAGAACTCTCTGTATGTCTATTATTTCATAACATGTTAGAAAACAATAAACATTAAAATTTTGTGATTGCCTATGAAAATAGTAATATTTCAGAAACATTAAGGATAGTGGTACTGGAAAATTGAACATTTAACTCACTATAGTTACCTATTTTTTAAGATAGAATGCATTTAAGTATTTCATACAATTTTTATACATCAAAGATAGTCAAACGTTTGATGAAAAACTGACAAAACTGTGAAAGTCTACAATAAACTACATATATGCAAAAAAAAGAAAAGAGAAGTTTCTAAATTTTAGAAAAACATTAGACATAACAAAACAACAAAAGGACATATGGATAGCTAAAACAAAATTAAAGTAATAATTTTCTATATCAGATAGTAAAGAAAAAAAATGAAAAGCAAACAGTAAGTATACCTAGGCTGAATGCATTATAAAATGGTAGCATTACTTAAAATGAAGAATTTGTACACAGGAATAATAAAATATTAGGAATCCAACTGGTAAGAACACAAGAATAAGGAGATCATATGATAAAATTGTTAGTGGCAATAACAGACAATAATTGCAACAATTACAGTTGGTCAAATGAAAAAAAAAAAAGAGCAAATTTAAAGAATGGAATATATTTCAGAGAGAGAGAGAGGAGAGAGAGGAAGGCCTGGGCTCATTCACTCTGCCACAAATATCACCTGGAAAATCTGTGTCAAATAAACAAGCTGGATTTATTCATATTGTTGCCTGGCAGGGGAAAGAAATACTGAGAACAGAGTTTTAAATAACATATCATAAAGGAGAGTTTAGAAAGCTTTTGTTTGTTTTTGTATTTCATTGTTTTTCATAAGGATCAGAAATGGTTGAAACTTGAGCGATTTGCGGGGATGAATTTTGGAAGGAGGGGCAGGACCTAAGTAGTATTTGGGTGAAACAGGTCAGGCTGAAGTTACTTTCAATTTCCTGGGCTTTTCAATCCAGGAAAGGATGATGCTATTGGACAGAATATGTGTGCTGAGATCTCTCTGGATTGGTGGGAGGTACTGTAGCAGACACTCTTGAAAGTTCACCCTAACAGTTAGGTCCACTTGAGTTAATAGGATGCTGTGCACAGCCCCTCACACCCTCAAAGCTTCCCACATTAAGCATTTTCCTTTGTCTTTTCTAGCTGAAGACTTTCTAGCTCACCAGGACAAAACTCACCCAATGGATGATAGGAATGCCAGCCTCCAGCCTCCAGAGACACAATTTGAAGCCGTTTTCCACACAAGTTACTCAGTGCCTCACGATATAGCTGAGACATATCAGAGCATATCTCAAGATATGCTTATTTAAATATGAACATAGCCTCCTGACCATTCCAGGTTTTTATCCTACCTTGTATAATTTCACAGTATCTATGTTTATTCTGTTAAATGTATATGGTTATTTTTTCCACCCTATTTTACCAAGGCAAGTTACTTCACTCTGAATCTCAATTTTTGTATTTTTAAAATATACATAAATATAATACCTATAGCAGAGTATAATTGTAAGGGTTAAATTCATTGAGGTAAACTGCTTAGATGTGTCTAATAGTAAAAATAACAATAATAATAGTCATTTCTGTTACTATCATTATTACAATGTTTATGGTTTTTATTACTCAAGTTTCGTGCATATATCCTGCCTCTAAGGGAATAATTCTCTACTTTTTCAACCAAAAATAACTTTCAGCCTTTCCTCACCATTTAGTACTTTAATACTTTGCTCAAAATGTTCTTTTAAAAAATTCCTTTAAATGAGATGCTTAATCCCAAACTAATTTTGATTTTCTCAATACTTTTTTAAAAATGCAATATACAGAACAAAAATCTCCTAGCACATAATAAATATATACCTTGATCATTTCTCTCAAAATACACATAACTCTGAACCCAATACCCAGATCAAGAAACAGAATACAGCTAATACCCCAGGACCCTCCTTGTGCCATCTTCTGTAACAACCTCCTTCAAGGGTAACCACTCTTCCAGCTTTCTTAAAGAAAGATTGATTTTGCCTATTTTAAGCTTTTATGTTAATTAAACCACGGCTATCTAAGTCATTTCTTTGTATCTGGCTTCTCTCATTCGATATTGTATCGGGGAGATTTATCCACATCATTAGGGCTTTCTGAAGCTATTGTTATCTTATACCACAAATGGGTTAGCAGCTTCTTCATAATTAGGATTGAGACTTTTACTTGGATCCCTTCATATACTTGATATACACCATACCTTGACCGATGCTCAGAAAATCCTTTTGGAATACATATTTTAACTCCTTGCTTCTCATAATTCCTCTCAAAGATTTTTCAAAACCTTCCTGTATCACTACACTTATCTATTCTTCATGGTTTCCTTCTGTAAACTACCATTGCCTACCTTCCCCAGATTTTCTTACTTCAAATATTTTTATGTGATGATGCATATTTTAAACAGACATTTATAAAGGAAGAAATGAATAAATATTCAAAACTCCTACTAAATGGTGACAAAGGACGTAACTAGTGGTATCATGTTCTTCTTCAGTTCTCTATTAATTGTATTTTCACCATAGATACTTTTACAAAATTTACACAGATTAACGTTCAGGTATCATTAAATCACCTTTTGTGTTGTCTGTCTTTCCCATTACTGGAACAAATATGTAGATCATGTTCTTTCTTATCTGTACCATTCATCTTCCTTAATGATTTCTAGCTGGTCGACTAAGGGATACAGGGAAATTGGTATCTGAACAAAAAAAGGCTATTCCTTATAGATAATGTTACTTTCTTTTTTAGGACCACTCTTAAAAAGTTCACTCCAATTTTGGTTTATGAACTTGATATATTTTTAAATACATTTTAAATCTGTTGCTTCTTAAAATGTTTTTAAAATGTCCCTATTGAACATAAAAAGGAAAATCAGAGAGAGCCAATGATGGGGGAAATAAAAGTACAGCAAACAGACTACAGTTTGTTTTTTTTTTAAGATGAAAATTAAAACCATGTGGCTGAGGGACAATTATGTCTTTTCATTTCTTTTTGCTCAAACAAAATATAGAGATGTTTAAAGTAAATGAATGACATTTTAGTTTACTGTGAACCTGACAAATGCACTACCGTCAAGTCTGTTATAACACAGATGAAGTTAGTTTAAAGCGACAGAGGGGAAAAGCACCATTAAGATTTCATAACTCTGCTACCAAACTCACATTCCAAACACCTGGTGAACTTGCATATTTGAGGAAAGGTAGAGAGAACTTCTAAAAAGGAAAGTGAAAAACCTGATTATGCACAGGTGTAGCAACTGTTCCATAAAAAATGTGATTTTTAAAGTGCATAAAGTTCTTAGAGATTAGGTCTCCATTATTTAAATCATTTGGAATATCCTAGAAGCTCAAAAAGTTACTCAGGTAGTTGAGGGGAAAAAATTCTCTGAGTTGGTCTTTACTGATTCTTTTAGTGCTACCTTGAAACACCATGCATCTTGAGCATTAGGATCACAAAGTAGAAAATGTTTTTCCTTTTGCTGTAAAATCTAAACAAGAAAATTTTCTTAAGGAGAATATTGTATACATAATAGCTTCTTATCAATAAACCATATCGACTGCACACATGTCAATGATTATTTTATTAGTGAGAAAAGAATCAATGTTTTTTATTTTGTTTGTTTTGTTTTGCTGATACCTAGATACATTCTACAGTAATTCACAACGTTGGCATTAGTTTCCTTCTGAGAATTATCCATAAGAACAAAACTTTTTCACATTTACATTGCACCTAAAAGTCAAGATAATTATTTTTCATTTCTACTGTAGTTACACTTTTTATCTGTATGAGGGTAACTGATACCTGTGTTCCTTGAGAAGGCTTTGAAATGCACATAGATTTGAACTTCAGGTAGCTGGAGTTCTTCTTAACAATTTATTTTCTCTTGAAATCAGTTTTTCAAAAACAAGGAAAATAATTCTCTTTAAATATTGACTGGTTGTTTAAATGTCAAATACAGTAAACTTTCTATCTGTCAAGACCTTTCTGGTCAGATGCTTGCCAAAATTTACTCTGGTTCCAATTTATTCATTTTCTGCATTTTTCTGTTTCTTACATCTACTGTCTTTATGTTTTTGAAACACTTAGGAGAGGATTTTTCTACACAGAGAAAGCAACTGAAAAAAAATCACCACTAAACAGTTTGAATACATATTTGAAGATTCTAATAAGAATACAAAAGGCAGATATAACTGATTTGTTTTTGAAAATTTCTCTATAGCACAGAGATTATTTTTCAGTGGGAGTCATTACCCCTGAACTAATTTATTTAAAAATGTCAATGAATGGTACAATAAATGTGTGTTAGCCAGCTTACTCTTGGTGACTGTGTCTCTCACCCTCCAAAGAGAGTCACAGACCATCTGATTTTGAAAAGGAGGGACGTTCTCATGCAACACTGGGTTAAGCCTATGATTCTGCATTGTGATTTGCTACAATGAAGCAGTGAAACTTTTGTTCTACATAGTTTTAATTTTATTATAAGAATAAGAAAATAATCACTGATTAAACACTTGAACTTAGAGCTCGAATCTGGCATTAAGACTCACTCAATTTCACAATGATATGTGTGTGTGTGTGTGTGTGTGTGTGTGTTGCTATGAATTACAATAATATCTCACATATAATATTCCTGGGTTACTCTAATTTAAGTGAAGGGTTCTCTCATTTAAATTAACAAGTACATTGTTGAATGCATCTGCATACATGGGGACAGTCATGAAGACAGCCTAGCTGTTTATCTGCTTTTTCAAGATGATCAGATCTTTGCTAAGATTTCTGTAGCCTAGGTTGTCTGAGTGTGGTTGATTATGGAAGTGAAGATTGGAATAATCTTTAATGTATTAGCAGAAATCCAACAGGCACCAAATAGAAATATTCACCCTTATAAAATCATGATCTTATTTTTGATATTATTGTATTTGCTTTATCAGGTTGTAAGGTTGTTACAGTTAGGTGTGTTCCAACCAAATAGCTTTGTGAATGTTTTTGTTACTTACTATAAAGTCTCAAGATACACATTTTTTTTTTCAAATTGGCATGCAAAATACCTATCTCACAAGCATTTTGGGAGGATTTAATATAAACAACTTATCTTTTAATAGCTTCTTGTCCTGTTTTATTATAATTTTTAAAAAATCTCTGGAGTCATTCTGAGAACAAATTTTACACCAATAAATCATGCTGGAAGAAGAGGGTTATGTATATATTTTGTATCCTCATAATGCCAAGCATATTTTTTGTGTTATAGATATTTAATAAGCATTTATACAGGTAAATAATAGAACAAAAATTGCCTGATATCTTGTATTACTTCATTCTTTTATCGTTACAAATAACTACTTCAGACTGGGTAATTTATAAAGCAGAGAGGTTTAGTTGGCTCACGGTTCCACAGGCTGCACAGGAAGCATGGCTGGGGAGGCTTTAGGAAACTTACAATCATGACAGAAGGCAGGCATGTCAAGGGAAAGCAGGCAATTTCACATGGCCCAAGAAGGAAGAAAAGAGAGAGGAGTGAGGTGCTATACACTGTTAAACAACCAGATCTTGAGAGCACTCACTATGATAAGAACAGCAAGGGGGAAATTCACCCCCATGATCCAATCACCTCCCACTAGGCCCCTCCTTCAACACTGGGGATTATAATTGAACATGAGATTTGGATGAGGACACAAATCCAAACCATATCATATCTACTAGATTCTAGTGCTACAATTGGACATTTTATATTATCTAAAGAAGGGTTCATATTGCCATGAATCTGGTCATAGTATTATGATCCGAGGAAATAATTGCTAATATTCTTTAAAAATCTACTTTTTATTAAAAGAACTAAACAACCACTGTGTCACCATTGATAAATTGTTCTTTTCAGAATACATGTTTGAAAAGTAACTAAAACTTACTATTTAGTTTAAAGATTCAAACACTTATATTTGCAAAAGTTATATTTGCTGAATTCATATAGATAAAATCTATCTAGAAGTCCATTGAAAACTATGGCAGCCATGAATATTTGTTGAATAAAAGTTTTATCAATTATTTAAAGTATTTTGACATATTGTTGGTACTCAAATCATATTATTTTGAAAATTCTAGCAGCAATATATACGTGGTTGTGATAAATTATGTTAAGTATGAGCTTTCCTTGAATGTGTTAATGGAGAAGTGGGACATTTGTAAACAGAGTTCTAATGGTTAAATTGTTAGAAAACAGTTTAAAAATTACTCTTAGTGTAATATGAATAGAACTGCTAGTGCTCTAATGTTCTAGATATACACATACTTAGGAAATAGAACACAGAAAACATTTTCAAAGTCTCTAAGTGGATTATGCCTTAGCCATAGACATGTCAAGTATCTCACTGAGAACTGGTGATATTTGCAAAGTCCCTTCTTTGTTGTTGAGCCCTGAATTTCAGGTGTTGTCTGTCTAGGAGTATGCAATTATTAAAAAATAAATTTAAAAAGTACAACAGCATCAATAACAACTCTATTTAGCTTCTTAGCCCCTTATTAAGTGGTTTCTTCTTGCTTTTATGCTCTTCTCCTCCACATACACAGCATTTGGCCAATGCCTAGAGAGATATTTGCATGCAGAAAGTTAGACTCACTTCTCTTTGATTTCTTTTTTCCCAGGGATACTGATCCCTCAAGTTCTTTCCTTCCTGGATGAGATTGTTGTTTTCCAATGCCCTCACTAGCAAAAAAAAAAAGCTAGCTTTCATAGCTATTCTCAACTGGAGGTTTAGTTTGATGCAAGCTAATCTAAATTGCCTGCAGCAATCAACTGGAGATACTATTTTTTAAATGTTAAATATACAGATTTTGTATATAAGGGCAGAGCAGCTAAAAATGGACTTCCTAGTCACATTTTGATACATTAAGGCCAATAGAAAGTTAAGAGCAGTCATCATAGCTATTGTTCTAGACTCTAGAAAAAAATGCTTTAATTTTGTCTTTTGTTACTCAAGTTTTCTTATAAGGTGAACTTTTTAACACTCCAGATATTTTAGGAAAGGTCCTGATACTTGAAGAAAATTTCTACCTTTTACCTCTACTATGGACTAAGTTATAGAACTCCAAAATTTATATGTGAAGCCTAATACAGTTTGGATATTTGTCCCTACCCAAATCTCATGTTGAATTATAATCTCCAGTGCTGGAGGTGAGACCTGGTGGTAGGGGTCTGGATGACAGAGGCAGATCCTTCATTACTGGGTGCCATCTTTCTGACAGTGAGTGCTCACAAGATCTAGTCATTTAAAAGTGTGAGGCACTTCCCACTACCCCCGGGACTCTTTCTCTTGCTCCTGCTCCTTCCATGTAAGACACCTGCTTCTCCTTCAACTTCTGGCATGATGGTAAGCTTCCTGAGGGTTCCCCAGAAGCTGAGCGGATGCTAGCACCATGCTTCCTGTAAAGTCTGCAGAATTATGATCCAATTAAACCTCTTTGGTCTATAAATTACCCAGTCTCAGATATTTCTTTATGGCAACTCAAGAATGGCCTAACACAAAGCCCTGACCTCCAATATGATGGTATGTGGTGATGAAGCCTTGGGGAAGTTTAGGGTTAGCTGAAGTTATGAGGGTAGGGCCCTCATGGAGAAAGTCATGGCTTTATTTGAAGAGAAAGAGAGAAATCTGCTCTGTCACGTGAGCCAAAAGGTAGGACTCTGAAAGCCAGGAAGCAAGCCTTCACTGGGAAGACCCCAGTAGGCCAGCACCTTAATCTTGGACTACCAGGGCTTCAGAATAGTGAGAATAAATATCTGTTGTATAAGCCATCCCGTATACAGTGCTTCAGTGTTACTCTCTTGAGAGCATGTTCCTTCAGTAGACTTTTATAGTCACTCTTCTTCTCGTAAGTTGAAATTCCTTATAAAGGAACACACTCACACCAATGTTCTGGAACCCAGGACATCATTCATTACCTTCAATTTTATAAAAACATCCATTTTTTTCTTTAAATATCTAGCTTTTTATATTGATATTTTATACAAAGTCTTTGGAATCAGCCTCTAATTTTAATAATGTTTCTGTGGGAAAGAGGTTGTTTACAATAATTTGTTTTATAAAGAAGATTTTTGAAGAAATACTGAAGTTAAATTAGGCTTTAAATATGTTTTGATTTATGAAAGTAATTTCAATCATATATTCCTATACAAAAATATATTATGTACAAAATATATAACACAAACTAGATAGATATATCTTATATAAACATACATGTACATAAAAATAATACTCACATATATCATATATATGTGTATTATATACACAAAAACAAAAAAAATTATAGTGTACCAGCAATTCTATCCTTTTTGCATATTCACCCCTCACAAAATTGCTTCATATTTTTTTCTAGAAACCTGTTAAAATCTTATTCCATAGAAGTCAGAATGATACACAAACACTCCTGACAAGAGCCACTCCATTGTTAAACACTGTTTTCCAGATCTATGCACATGTTGCTGCAGTGCTAGAGTGAGGTAATGTATCTGTTAAGCATTTAGATGAAATTTTACTAATCCCTATATACTCAGATCAACCTACCCTCTAAATCTAGCTTTTTCTGAGCCCCTAAGTAGATGTGATCATGGCTTCCTTTATAGCTTTCTTAAGACCCTTATCCAAGATTCCCTTGTTTTAGATGTGTAACCATCTTATTTGGCTACTTGATTATAATTCCCAGAGCATGAGTTCCTAAGACAGCCACATTTGTGATGCATTCATCTTTTCATTTCCTATAGTAAGTAGCACAATGGCTTGCACATTATAGGTGCACCATATGAAATTAAACTCGGGTTTTGTTTTGGCAGTAAGCTAGAGAGTAATAAAACATTAATTTCAATAAAAAATTAGTAGGAACATATGACCTATTCTACTTGTTTATCTTATCCTTCTCATTGGGCAGTTTAATGGCAAAAAATTATGATCATACAACAAAATATAACTGAATTTATTACTAAAAACAAATTATTTCAGACAATGGTGGTATAAACTTTAAACTTGCAAACTAAAATAACTCTGAAAGCCACTGGTAAGCAACATTATTTTGTTTTATGGCACACAGCATTGCATTGTATAAAATATCGCAAACTCCTACATATTCACCTGACAACTGGGTTATGGTCACTGTGGGGACTATAATTTCAGATTCACAATATACATTTAACTGCTCAACATTTACACTGCTCTGAGGTAAGGTTTGGAACATAATTATCTTATATTTTTTGTTTTATTTAATGAAAATGGTTACACTTTAAAAACAAACTATGTTCTACAGAGATGAGGATACATTTTTCCTGTGTATATTTTGGCCATTTCTTTTATAATGAATCTGGGTAGAATCCTCACTAATTGAATGAAGGTGTTCTGAGACCTTAGTTGACTTCCTGTTTCCTATTGATTTGCCATCATCAAGAAAGTGACTTAGCTGCTCTTAGAAAACATACTGTCATTAAAAGTAATGATGACGTTGCCCACTTTTAAAATAAAATAACAAGAAAATATATTTGAGGTTTTTTAAAATAGATAATTGTTAGAGAATTATGAACCCAGAGCCAGATTCAGACACAAAAAATTGGTGGTAGAGTTTAAGGATAAATATCCATTATTTATCATTTTCCTGCCTCCTGCCTCCTGTCCCTAGTCTCTCTAATTCCATACTCTTCTCATATACTTATTTCTCATCTGAGGTAAGAATGGTTAATTATGTTTTAAAACATTATTTTTGAAGGAACAACTTTATTTGCATAAAGATCAACATTTTTAAACTAAATTTATTCATTAAAATAAGTAAGAGATGGATAGCTTCTATCTATATGATAAATTTGAGCAATTCTTTCCAAGAGTGAAGCTGTATTTATTGAAGTCTACTACCTAAGTGTCTTTGAAATTCAGCATTCAACTTCTGTTTGTTTAGCAATTACTACGGGTAAGGCATGGTGCTAGACCTCACAAAAATAGTATTGAGTCAAGCAGACTAAAGTTTGCCCTCATATGGTTTATAATCTGAGATCAGGGTAAGGGGAATAAATTAATCAAATAACCAAAATTAACTAAGTGATCACAAACACACACACATAAACTTTACGTGTGTACGTATTTGTATGTGATGACCAATGAGGGTGATATAGGGTCATATAAGCAGAGGGCCTTACCTAATCTGCTGTGACAGGGAAGGTATCTGTGAGTGTGTCATCTAAAGTTGTAGAATTAGATGCTCACTTGTTAGCAGTGGAAGTTATTCAAGTTACTGGTGGCACATCCATACGGGTCTGCAGCAACCTCAATTCTTGCCTCCTTGGAAGAAATAATTTGACTGAGGGACATAAGGCAGAAAAAGATACGAAGGCAAGTTTTAGAGCAGGAGTGGAAATTTATTAAAAGGTTTTAGAGCAGGAATGGAAAGAAAGTAAAGTACACTCGGAAGAGAAGACCAAGTGGGCATCTTGGAGGTCAAGTGCCCCGTTTGGCCTTCGACTTTGGGTTTTATTAGCTGACCTGCTTTTGACCTCTTGCATCCCTTCTCCCTGATTCTTCCCTTGGGGTGGGTTGTTTGCATTTACAATGGCCTGCTAATGCTTGGGAGGGGAGCATGCGCACTGTGTTTACTGGAGGTGTATGCAAGCTCACCTGAGACGTTCTTCCCTTTCCGAGTGGAATGCCCCTGAAAGGTCATATGCCAGTAAAAATACACCATTTAGCCTCTTAGTGCACATGTGTGAACCCACTCACCTACTCCCTGAGATCACCAGTTTCAGGTTTTTTCTATCTAATGGGAGACTGCGTTTCTCTGGTGTTGGCTACAACCAATTACTATTTAGAAAGGCAGTGTAACAACTTCCTGAACATCACCTGATAGTCACCTGACTTTCCTTGTGGGCTCTGGGGACCTTCTCCTGCCCTGCTCATGTCTGACTGGCTACCCACTGTAACACACTAATATTGAACCATAAGGTCAGTTTTAATCATAGAACACTGAAATTAAGTTAACAAGAAATATAGAGAGACAAGGACACAAATTGTCAATAAAATGAAAAGAGAAACTAAAGTCAAATTAAAGTAATATAAAGAATATTCTCAAAATCATTACTGGAAGCTCTTAAGTGGTATTATTATAATAAATGATGTAGTACACTTACTTTAACATTGTTTTTTTTTTTGTTTGTTTCATTTTATTTTCTTTTTTTGTTGCTGTTTAAATACATTAAGCTTTGATTAGTCAACCTGATCTTCACTCATAACTTGCTGGAAAAAAATACTTTGAAATACTCAGAGACTAGACCGATCCCCTTGAGAAATGCATATCACTTGAAAGCCTTCTTTATTGGGCAGACAGAAAACAGTATTAAAGATTTTATAGTTTAAATGTAAAATGTAAGAGTATGGTCTAGTCTGATATTTTCTAGAGTGTACACCAAAACAGGTTACACATTGTAGAATAATCAAATAAGTTTGTGAAGTTATACTAATGTTATAACCCCTGTAAAAATCACCCTGGCCAGGCGCAGTGGCTCATGCCTATAATCCCAGCACTTTGGGAGGCCAAGGTGGGCAGATCACCTGAGGTCAGGAGTTCTAGACCAGCCTGGCCAATGTGGTGAAACCCCATCTCTACTAAAAATACAAAAATTAGCCTGTAATCCCAGCTAGTCAGGAGACTGAGGCAGAAGAATCTCTTGAACCCAGGAGGCGGAGGTTGTAAGGAGCCAAGATCGCACCACTGCACTCCATCCTGGGCAATAGAGCAAGACTTTGTCTCAAAAAATAATAGTAATAACAATAATAATAATAATAAATAATTAAAAAATAAAAACCACCCTATTTGGTATTCACAATAAACAAATGCTTTTGAAGTATCTAAATATATTAAACTCACTGGGAATTTCTGCAGTAAAGAAATATTTTTAATGTTTTTATTTAAAACCAGATTGACAACTAACGTAACAGTTGTCAAATACAATAAGTAGTTGTATTTGTTCCTTAATAAATATTTAAATTCAGCCTAATTATTTAATTTGCTGTAACATAATTTTAACATGTTGACCTATTTAATCACACCTGTTGACAGTTGAGAATTACATTGTTCTAGGAACTTGAATAATTTCCCAAAATATGCATATTTAAGGATAGTGACTATCAGAAACAAGATACCTTCACTCCCATATTTATATTCTGTCTCTTGTATCATTTTAATACATATTATTACTATATTCTCCCTTGATGTATTTAGATATTAATTTTTAGTAGAATATTCATTTACATTTGAGTTGAAGTAATAAACCTATATCAATATACAATCATAATACATATCAATGAAATAATTGCTATTCTTTTATATAAATAAGTTTGTATGTCACCACTACATGTAAGTACACATGAGCTGATCAGTTGGATGTCTGATTCCTCATTTCATCTATTGAAGAAAAAGGAAAGTAAAATTAATCATTCTTTTCTCATTAAGGCAACATGACAAGCTCTGAAATGTTGATAATGGACTTTCATTGAATTACTGTCATTCTGGCCTTCTGAAAGCTTTTAGGACCCTGCAAACATATGTTGCAGTGCTACTGGTTCCCAAGGTGGTCATAAATGTGCATGCTATAAAAGAACAATCAGCCACATTCAAAAACATTTATTTTAATACCACCCCTTAATAACAATACAAGGAACCTGTATAGAATTTCATTTTAGTGACCACTTCTTACTGTCACAACTGGGCAGGAACATTCAAAGGAACAAAGGGGCAGAAATAATCAAAACAATGAATCCGAATATTCTACCAAGTAGGTTTTCAAACTAGTGATATATCTCATTAATATGGGCCCACATAAAAAAAAATCAATGAAATTGATTGAAATAATTGCATGCCATATCTTCATAAAAAGAGACCTGCTGTGTTGTCATGGAATGGGGAAAAGCTAGGAAGAATGTATTGAGCCGATAGAGAAAACTGCAACTGTTTCCCATTTTTGGTGTTGGAAAATAGTTTACCAAAAATCAAAAACAAAAGCACACAAAAGAAAACTTCACACAAGCCTCATTTAAGAGTAGCAGCAAAATTAACAGTGACCTAAATATGACTGTGGCCCCATGTTTCTCGTTTTCTACCATATTAGTGTTTCTTTGGACTAATGCTTTTACCACCATCCCCTGAGCTCCGGTGGAACCACTGTCATCCTAATCCTGCAAATAAGCATATAATGGTCTCTGACATCAAGTCAATAATCAATGGACTTCTTATACCACAACAAGACTGATATCAAAAAACATGTTTATTTAGAAAATTATAAATAGTAATAATGTATACATTTTTTATTAAAATTACTATGATCTTCTTAATTGCCTTTTTTCTCCTCTTCATTTCATCTACATCTTCTGTCAGATTAAAATTTTTGTCATATTACTTCCTGAATTAAAATTACTACTGACTCCAGACCGGGATCAGCTGGGAATCTGAAGAAGTTCCTTAATTTTGGGACACAATAAGTGAGACACCCACAGTGGTCCACATTCCTGTCCACAAACTGCTACAGTCCTAGTTATAATAGAGCTTCTTCACAATTGCAGCCTCTAAGAGTAACATAGAGAGTTGCCTGGAGACCGTGCAATGGAATCGATCCAGAGAAAGAGCTCATGCTGGTTTCTACAAACACCTTACTCCCAAGCGGCTGCAGCATGGTGCCATTTTGAGAGCCCAGCCTCCACAGGACTGTGTCCTGTCGTGCAGATCAATAGCCTCTGCATCTTAACATCCCTGGAGCTTCTGTAACGTTCCTTTCCCACAGATGCTGCCACCAGAGCCACTGCAGGAACCATGAGCATTGACGTTGCACCCCTCAGCAGAGGGGCAGCCCCGCATACTCAAATGCCCTGAGGACAAATGCAACTACCTGCAGCTGCTGCCACAGTGGGCTGCTGTGGGACTGAGGTGGAAGTGAAGCTCACACCCCTGGCTGCCTGTATATGGCTGCTCCCATTGAAAGCAACCCGACCCTCCACTGTAGCAGGGTCACAATGCAATCACAGCAGCCCTCATAGGAGCATTTTTCAGATGGTCTGGGGATCACCTAGCCCCTGCCTACCACAACCACCGATGGTATACATCACTGGGAGGCCACAGGGTAGGTGTGACTAGCTCGGTGACACTCTCACCCCATTACCTGAGCACTCAGTCCAGGGCCCTGAGGATTGCCCAACCCAATAAACCACTGTTGGCACCTGAGCACTTCTTGTGAGGTCTGAGGTCAGGCCCACTAAACATGCTGCTACCACCACAAGTGGCACCCATCCATGCCAGTTGTGGGTCTGGGGACTGGCCTACCAAGCCCATTGTAGCCAACATCAACACAAATACAAAAGCTTGGATCCCAGAAGGTTGTCCCAGCACTGCTATTGCTATCACCCATGCCACACCCACTGCCCGGGGGCTCAAGAACCTGCCCACCTACCTGAACCATTGCTGCCATTCCCAGTACATGAAAAAGCCACCTGGATGCCCAAGAACCAGCCACACTTTCCCCACTAATACCAGAGCCAGCATCTGCCACAGCTGCCCCTATTAAGGCCCAAAGCCTGGCCCACCTGGCATTCCAGTCCTCAGCAAAACTTCACAACACTTTCACTCACAACTGCACCCTAGGAAATCGAGGAAAGCACAAACACTACTAGTACTGTTTATAGCCAAAGAAATCATATAGAAGCTACACTACTGCACACATCCAGAATCAAAGCCAGAGGCCTACCCAACCAACACATACATAGATTTTAGGAAAAAAATCCCTCCCTGTAAAGGCAAATTCAAAAACTTCCCCCATATTTCCAAAGAAGAACTACTACCAATTCTTTACAAGCTATTCTAAAAAAATTGAAGAGGAGGGAATTCTTCCTAACTCATGGTACTAGGCAAGCAGTACCCTGACACAAAAACCAAACAAGGGCACAACAAAAAATAAAACTACAGGCCAATATCTCTAATAAATACACATGCAAAAATTTTCAATGAAATACTAGTGAACCAAATTCAACAGCACATTAAAAAATATGTGATCAAATGTTTATCCCATAAACGCAAGAATGATTCAACATATGCAAATCAATAAATGTGATACATCATGTGAACAGAATGAGTGACAAAAATCAAATGATCATCTCAATAGACACAGAAAAAGCAATTGATAAAGTTCAACAACTCATCATGATAAAAACAACAACCTACTTACAGAAAGAACGTATCTCATGGTAATAAAGCTTCATGTGACAAAGCCATATACTGAACAGGAAAAAGATGAAATTCTCCCCTAAGAACTGGAACAGGACAAAGATGTTTGCTTTTATCACTCCTATTTAACATGGTACTGGAAGTCCTAGCCACAGCAATCAAACAAAGGAAAGAAATAAAAGGCATCTAATTTGGAAAATAAGAAATCAAATTGTACTTCTTTGCTGATGATAAGATAATACATGTAGAAAAACCTAAAGACTCTGCCAAAAAACCCTTATATATGATTAATAAATGCAGTAAGGCTACAGGATAAAATATCAACATGTAAAAATTGGTAGCATTTCTATACACCAATAACAAAATAGCTGGGAAGGAAATCAAGAAGGCAATTCCATTTGCAATAGCTCCAAAAAAAAAAAAATTGGAAATAAGTTTAACCAAAGAGGTGAAAGTTTTCCTCTACAAGGAAAACTACAAAACTCTGATGAAAGAAATTGAAGGAGACAAAACAAATGGAAGGACATACTGTGATCATTGATCACGTGATTTAATAGCATTGAAATGACCATACTACCAAAAACAACAGACAGATTCAACCCGATTCCTATCAAAATATCAATGTCAGTTTTCATAGAAATAGAAAAATAATCTTACATTTTCATGGAACCACTAAAGAGCTTGCATAGCCAAAGAAGTCCTGAGCAATAAGAACAAAGCTAAAGGCATCACACTACTTGAACTTATTTTAAAATCTATTAAAAGGTCATAGTAAACAACAAAACAAAATACAAACAAATAACCCAGCATGGTATAGGTATAAAAACAAACACAGAGAACAATGGAACACAATAACAGAATAGAGAATTCAGAAATAAATCCACATATTTATAGCCAACTGATTTCTACAAATGTACCAAAAACACACATTGGGGAAAAACGCCCTCTTGAATAAATGGCACTGGGAAAATTGAATATCCATATGCGGAAAAATGAAACTGAACCCATATCACCACATACAAAAATCAAATCAAGATGGATTAAAGACTGAAACATAAGACCCAAAGCTATGAAATTACTATAAGGAAACATAGGGAAAATGCTTCTGGATATCAGTCTAGGCAAAGAGTTTATTGCTAAGACGTCAAAAACACAGACAACAAAAATGAAAATAGAGAAATAAGACTATATTAAACTACAAATCTCCTGCACAGCAAAGGAAATAATTAAGAGTGAAAAGTAAAATTACCTGCTGAATAGGAGAAAATATTTGAAAACTATTCATCAAACAGGGAATTCATATGCAGAATATAAAAGGAAAAATTCAAAAGTAGGAGGAGAAAAACACAAATAATCTCATTAAAATGTGGGCAAAGGATATGAATAGATATTTTTCAAGAGAAGATATACCAATGGTTAATAAGTATATGAAAAATGCTCAGCATCACAAGTCATCAGAGAAATGCAAATCAGAACCACAACGGGGTACCATCTTAATTTCATTAGAACAACTATTATTAAAAAGACAACAAACAAAAGATGCTGGTAGTATGAATAGAAAAGAGAACTCGTATACACTGTTGGTGGGAATCTAAATTAGTATAGCTAATTTGAAAAAACAATATGGAGATTTTTCAAAACATTAAAAATAGAACTATTATGCAATCCAGCAATCTAACTACTACTATTTATCCAAAGGAAAAGAAATCAGTATATCAAAGGGATACCTGCATTCTCCTATATACACAGTGGAATACTATTTGGCCATAAAAATAATGTAATTGTGTCATTTGCAGCAACATGGATGGAGCTGGAGGTCATGTGAAGTGAAATAAGTCAGACACCAAAAGACAAATTTTGTTCTCACTCACATGTGGGAGCTAAAAACGTTGATCTCATAGAGGTAGAGAGTAGAATAATAGCTATCATTGGCTGGGAAGGGTATGTGGATGGGAGAGGGGATGAAGAGAGGCGGTCAATATGTACAAACATACAGTAATTTAGAAGGCATAAGTTCTAATGTTTGATAGCAGAGTAAGAAGACCAGAGCTTGCAACAATGTCTTGTATATTTTAAAGTATCTAGAAGAGGGAACTTGAAATGTTCCCAACATAGAAATAATAAATACCAAAGGTGATGGGCACCCCAAATACCCTGACTTGATAATTACACATTCTACGGAAGTAAGAAATTATAGCATATAACCCATAAATATGTAATATCTTGTGTATCAATTAAACATTACCATGGACTCCTAGTTACTTTTGACACCAGACTCAAATTCTGCTTTGTTTTCAAGTCTCTTTATATCCATTCTGTGTGTTGTCAGTTTGTACCTTGTTTTGCTCCCTGACACATCCACTTGTATTGGTCAGGTGATCCATCTCACATTCTTTGCCCAAATTTGTACTTACTGCCCTTTGTTTCCCATGTTTATTTTATGCGGTTCCATTCATTTAAGGAGAAAACGGTTTCTTCCCTCTTTACTCATTTAATCTTTCTATGTATCCTTCCAAATTTTGCATCACTGAAAGTGCCTCTGATCTTTCTGACATTTATTCATCTGAACTTCTCCAATATTCTACAGCATCTTCACCCATCTCTATAAACCACTCTTTAAGAATATGCTATTAACTTGGCTCATTCTTTCATGCGCATTGTTTTTAACCTCTTCAAGCCTAATTTACATACTTTTTAAGACTGATATATGTCTTACATACCCTTTATTTTTGCAAACTTTCATTATATCTAGCACAATGATGACAAAATGATGTGTGCACAAAAATCCTTGTTGATTGATGGATTGAAATAATTGCATACTATCTTTTGTTGTTGTTGTCATTAGCTGACAGGATCAAGTTTTAGAGATCCAGTTAAATGCCTGTCTATCAACTTGCCTAGAGCTGATCCAGATGGAAGCCATCATCCTAAGAATCAGACAACTCATTAACTCTAAAGAGACTGCCATGTATTAAAAATTCTCTTTATGGATTGTGATGAATTGCATTGTTTGATTTATTCTTTTGTATTCAAACTGTATTTATGGTGTATCTAGAAATAAAATTACCTTTAAGATATATTTAAAACTTTTCACTCACTTTCCTAGAGTTGCCATCTTAATTTACTACTAAAAAGTTGGTTTTTTAAAATCATATGACTTTAGCCAAAACCATGTTCTCCACAGTGCAGAAGTGGAATGATATTAAGGAAAGTAAATAATAATTAGCTTATTGAGACAACTACATTTCTTATTATAATAAATAGCCAGGTAACAAGTTAGCTTAACTGGAATTGTAGCAGTATTCTATTTTCTAAATAGTTTAATTTCTTTACACATGACTTTAAATTTTATGTATATGTAATATATATAATAGAGTAGATAACTATGAGCTTAAAATTAAAGAAATATTATAAAATCAGCCCATATCCTTTTTTCAAAATGCTCTTAATATATCTTTTGGAATAAACAGATAAAGTTAATACATCTAAATTTTTTGTGATAAAATTTTTCATATGTTTATATTTTAAGGCAAAATCAAGCCTAATGAAGATTTACTTTTCATCTGACTTTGAACTCATTGTTTTGATTGCTTGTGTTCTTAATTCTCAAAGATTTGCCTTCTCACTGATTTAACCTTTATTGATTCTTTTAATCCTCAGTTGGTTTATTTTTACTTTGGAAAGAGTTCTCAATTTTTTTTTCTCTTTTTCTTCCTATAGACATATTTATTTCTCTGTGAAGGCAAAGGTAGTTGATTTCCCATAGCTTGTAGATTGTTTCTTTTTTCCCACCCTTTATATTTTTCTTGACCCCTGAGTCTCCTCCACCCACACTACATACCCCACACTTGCTCTGCATTTGCCTCAGTAGACTTCAGAAAATTGCGTATGTCCAACACATGCATGCACACACACACAAACACACACAAACACACAGATACACACACTCAGTTATTGGGTATGAAACACCCTTTTTGTTTTACAGTGATTCTCAATTATTACAACTATTAGGATATTTTATTTTTTAAATTAAGACTTTATTTAATTCTACTTTTTCAAAATGGAAAATGAAAAGAGAGAGGAAATTATGTTTCCATAGAACGGTAGGTTTGTCCAACTATGCCCTTTGGAGGAGCCACAACAAAAGAGGGTGGAGAATGGCAGGGTTAAAATTTGTGTTCAAAATTACATATGCCCTTTGGAGGAGCCACAACAAAAGAGGGTGGAGAATGGCAAGGTTAAAATTTGTGTTCAAATTTACATAGATTTACATATTGTGTTCACATTTACATTACATTACATAATGAAAAATTACATTCAAATTTGTGTTCAAAATTACAAATTTGTGTTACAAATTTACAAATTTACATTATAGTTTGTCATGCTACTGATGGGCAAGTATTTGG